>NC_052052.2:135709112-136924112 GCF_903992535.2 Arvicola amphibius | reverse complement strand
CATGAAGCGAGGAGTGGCAGCATGTACGAGATTAAAAAGGGGTGACTTTGGGGGGAGGAAAAGTGCCTAGGATCAAAATATCCGGGGAGTAAAAACTCAATGAAGGAAGAGCAAGAACTGAGATTTTGAATCTTTGCAGAAAACATTAAAGATTTCCCTTTCCACAGGAACAGAGAACAGTTGGAAACAAGCAAGGATGTATGTTCTCAGTCACGGAATGCACCCAAAGAAACGGGTGCACTTCATCTTCCCATGACGTCACAGGCAGAAGGGCTGTAGGGACAGATCACTGGCCATCATGACAGCCCACATGATGAGCAGCTGAAGCATTGCTGGGTGAACTGCGGCCTTCACTGAATTAGCCCTTGTGCAAGAAAGCTGGAGGATGGGAGACCAGAGCGTGAGGACCAGGAATCTGAGGCTTGCACGTCAAAGGGGAATGACTCTGAAGTGTTGCCATTCCTCAGACTACAGGCAGACACTGCTGCAGTTGGGGTGTGAAGTGTCCCTCACAAGGCTCACGTCTTTAAAGACATGGCCCCCAATGATGACCTGTTTAGAAACCATGCACAATCTTCAGGAGGCGGGGCTGCTGCAGGAAGTGGCTCACTGGAGAAAGATCTGGAAGGCGTGGAGTCTACCCTCACTTGCTGTTCATGCTGTGTTTTCTGACTGAGGAAAACCTTTTTCTTATTGACTCCTGAAATATTTATAAAAACATGTTGGCCTTCATTGATAGTTTTTTTTCTGAAAAGATTGAGCTGGATCTTTTTTTAAACTTGATTTTTTTTTTAAATTGTTATTTTTGAAGGTTTTGTTTTGATGTATGTTTTTTGAGACAGGTATTTTCTGTGTATCCCTGGTTGTCCTGGAACTTGCTCTGTAGACCAGGTTGGCTATAAACTCAGAGATCTGCCTGCTTCTGCCTTCTGAGTACTGGGACTAAAGATGTGTGCCACCACTGCCCAGTTTAAATATTTGGTTTTAAGATATAATTTATATACCATAAAATTCACCAACGAAAGTGTATAATTCATTGATCTTTATTTATTCTGACTTTTCAAGACAAGATCTCACATTGACTATGATACCCTGACACTCACTACGTGTCCAAGGATGACCTTGAACTCTCTCAGTAACTGAGATCCCTGTGTACACTGCCACAGCCAGATTCTGTGATCATTAGTACACACAAGGTGTGTAGCCATCCTCACCGTCTAATCCCCAGATCCACTCATCACCCCACGAAGATCCCCCACCTGCTGGTTCTCACTCATCAGTCACTCTTTCCCCTTCTCTGGAAATCACCAATGTCATGTCTGCTGTCACAGTGAACAAAGTTTTGTCAACTAGTTCATACAGAGGAATTACGGGATGTGTGCCCTCCCATAGGTGTCTGGTTTCTTCCGTTAAGCATAGACCTCTGTCTTAGTTAGGGTGTCTATGACAGCGAAAGCACCATGGCTGCCTCAGGGTTACTATTGCTGTGATGAAACACCATGACCAAAATCAACATGGAGAAGACAGGCTTTATTCTACTCACAGTTCCATAGGATGGCTCATAGTTAAAAGCAATGATGGTAGAAACTCAAGCAGGGCCAGAACATGGAAGCAGGAGCTGATGTAGAAGCCATGGAGATGCACTGTTTACTGGCTTGCTCCTCATGACTTGCTCAGTCTGCTTTCTTACAGCACCGATGACCAACAGCCCAGAAGTGGCGCCACCCACAATGGGCTGAGGCCTCTCACATTAATATTTTTTTTAAAATGCCCTGCAGGCTTGTCTACAGCCCAGTCTTATAGGGACATTTTTTTTAAATTGAGATTCCATCCTCTGAGATGACTCTAACTTGTGTCAAGTTGACATAAAACTAACCAGCGAAAGAGTCAAGAGCAACCTGAGGGAAAAGGAGTTTATTCCAGCGTGTAACTCAGGTCACTCTCCGTTGCTGAGGGAAATCGGGAAAGGATCTCAAGACAGGAACCTGGAGGCAGGAACTGACATAGAGACCATGATGAATGGCTGCTCACTGACTTGCTTTCTCATAGCTTTCTCAGCCTGTTTTCTTACAGCACCCAGCAATGGCGCCACCCAGATGAGCAGCCCTCCCACATCAATCATTAATGAAAATGCTCAACAGATGTGCGTAAAGACAACCTTACAGGAGCATTTTCTCAACTGAGAGTCCCTTCCCAAATAACTCTAGTTGTGTCAAGTTGACAGTAAACTAGCCAGGACAGTCCCCAAGGCTCATAAGAGATGGAGCACGTTATCAGTTCTTCATTTCTTTTCATGGCAGGGTAATATTTCCTCATATCATTATATTGCTGTACCACATTTGATTTATCCACAGACCAGTGATCCACAACATGGATGCTGGAACCAAACCTGGATCCTATGTGAGAACAGTAAATGTCCTTAGCCACTGAGCCATCTCTTCAGCCCTCAACCCATTCCTGATTTGCCTTTCAAGTCCTGAATTCTTCTTTTTGCTCAGGAAAAACAAAAGTTTTATTTGTAACATGATTGTGCCTGTTTAGACAGAAAACAAATGTTCTCATTTTACAAACAGAACAGTAAGTCACAAGAGTAACAGTAAAGTAAATTGCTAATGTGAGGTAAGGCTAAGTCTTCTAAACTACTAAATCATTCTTTTTTTTCTGACTTTCGGGTTCATCCCAGGTTCCTCTTAGAGTCGCAGCACCGTGACACAGAGTAACCTAACTGTTTAGCCACCTTGAAAAATTATTTCATTGGGAATATGGTGAACAAAAATGATAAACCATCAAAATGCAATAAATCCATAATGACTGACTGAAAAGGTCAATGATTAAGAGCCATGTGGAAAATATGAATTAATACAACTCCAAATAAAATGGAGCCCAATGGATAATGGTGCAAAGAGCAACATCTTGGAAAACAGATATTTGAAATCTTTCAGCTTATGACAGGTACAGCCCAGGGAGTACACGTGGCCCAAGGTCAATGATGAGTAGACTGGAGCACAAGGGACCAATGGTAATTCATACTCTGTACGTTATAACACGCCCCTAACCAGTTTACATTTATCAGCAGTTCCAGCTTAAGAGACAATATGCTCTGTCTCCCGAACCTGCAGGTGTCAAGCTTTATGCTTTTCTATTGCCAAAAAATGACTGCTGTGGTTATGCTTTTAGCGTTTAATAATAGAGTTGCTCATCTTATAAACGTATCATCTTTTACTAAATAAGTTGACAGCCTGCAGCTCCACTAAACATTATGCTCTGAAGTTCACTCTGGACCTCTCTCCAAAGGAACATGGAGGCAGATACACTAGACACAACAGACCAGACATCTCTTACTAAAAATATAGAAAGCACCCACGGAGGGGCTGAACTTGCTCAAAAGGAGAGAATATCTTTTAAAGGTGGGTAAGGGATAAAGAAGCAATAGAATCATAACAAAGGGGCCAGATAGGAGGAAGAAGAGGCAGCCTGAGATGGAGAATAAATAGAACTTCCGTGCTGTAATTTAAAGTGTGGTTCCACTGAAGATGGAGAAAACTTGAAGTGGGCCTAGAGGAAAGCAGAGAGGCAGCTGAAGGTGAGGCTTAATGAGGGAGGGATGGCATGATTGCCCTTCTCTTTCACTTCCTGGCTTCCCTGAGGTGGGCAGCTTTATTTCACACCCATATCCCAGCAGGCTGTGCTGCCTCAGCACAGATCCATGAGGCAGGGGGCTCGCTGTCCTCTTTTTAGTTGATTTTCTTTGATATTTTGTTACAACAACAGAAAGCTCACTAGCATATTCTACTAACGAAAACCATAGTTTCTGATACACACACTCACGCATGCGCACACACACTCAGTAATTCCTGAATTAACAAGAAGTTCAAAAGCCCCCAAATCCAGGCATGGTGGTACCTGCCTGTCACCCAGCATGAGGGAAGAGGAGACAAGAAGATAGTTCAACCACAGTATTCCAAATGAAATGGCAGTTGGTGAACTGACAACTGCAAAATATTAATCATAAAATACAGTTCAAGTTTTTTAAACAAATGTAAGGTGTGAAGAGAAGGAAAACTGAGATCGTGCTGTGACAAACGCAATGGCAGCGCCAGAAGAAACAGAATCTCGAAAGGGTGTTTTAAAAATAGACCATTGGGGCCTGTATGATAGTAAAGAAAAACCTAAAAATGAGCATAACACAAAATACGCATTACAATATGTTGAAATGAACTATTAACAATGAAGAAAAGGTTCATAAGATGGCTGACCAAAATGGTAATTAATGTGTAGAGAAAATATTTCATTAGCAACAATGCTAGCATCTCATAGAATGAAATTATTTAAACTGGGTAAAATACCTGAAACCCAACAATTTATATTTGCCTAAAATATTACTCAAAAGTGATAGCCCACTAGGAATACTTTGAGATATCAACAGTTACAGCACAAAACTAGCCAAAGAACGTGCACATAAACTCAGAAACAAAGACTGGAAAAATAAAGTTTTAGGTTTTAAAGCAATTCTGATTTTTTTTAATTTGTAAATTTTAGCCTGTGAGGTGTATGTAAGTATTCCAATTTCTAAAAATGTTCTTGAAATCTGAAACCCTTTGGTTTGATGCTGGAGCTCCTGCATTAGGAACCCAGAACAGACACAGTAGTATGGAGTAGGGGAAAGTTCAGTCCTCTGAAACTCAAAGGGCTAGGATGAGTCCATTTTCCCAGAAGCCACAGAATCCCAGAAGCTCTAGGGTAGAGAATGTTTCATTATATAAATTCCTAAAGAGATTCTTAGGAACTGGATTCAACTGCAGGTGCCTGTGAAGCCAGACAAGGGCATCAGAGTCCTTGGAGATGAAGTTACGGGTGGTTCTCAATTGCCTGACGTGGGTGATGGGAACTGAACTGAGGTCCTCTGGGAAGAACAATAAGAGTTCTTAACTGCTGAGCCATTCTCTCCAGGTCCTGGTTGCATAGTTTCTGGTTAATTGGTGATAGATTTTTAGCTTTACTGTTTTTTCTGCCTCACATATAGGTAAGCTGGTGGGGAAACCCTGGAGTCCTTTCATGTCCCAGCAAGAGAACTCAAATGACTAGCCCCTCCCCACTCTCTCTTTAGATCAGAGAAGACACACCTATTTCTTCTAAATAGCCTGCCTTGTTTTGTGAGTAATAAGTCTTTTCATGCCTCCTTGATAAGTTGTCATTGATTTCATTAATTTAAATTAATTTCAGTGATATTGGGTGGAGCATCTGTCATTTCAAAAGACTACAACAGCTTTATGAAGATCGGCTAAGTTATTTTTCTCTGTAGGGAAAAACTTAAATATCCATCATTCTTCATGTAATCTAACTCTTGTTCTAAACTATATATGCTGATGAAGACTTAAAGATTATTTTTAATTCAAATATATATTCTGTATTAGAGGTTCCAATTTAATTCTTTTTCATGGTTTCCATTCATTTCCTATAATGAACTGCTTCCTCTGTGTGCATTTTCATTCATTGTTGACACCGTCTTCTTTACTATCAGTATAGAGTCCTAAAATTACTAAGCTATCCTCCTATGACCTAACTGTTACATAAGATGAGAATCTGTTACCAGGAGATTTTCAATGAAAGAGACTGTCATGAATAAGTTAGAAAGAAATGTATCAACGAGTTAAACTAAATCGTCTATGTTATTTGTAAAATTAAGAAAGTAGTCATCAAGTCATAATCCTATTACCACTGAGAAGAGGTGAGTATATTTGGGAGAATTATGAAACCCAAGGGTGTCATAGCAGGAATTAGTTCAAGGCAATACTTTATGTTAGCCCAGGTAGTACATTCATGGAGGCTTTTTAAAGTTATTACTTTTTACACTGATCATGAATTTTCATGAGTTCTTTTACATACAAAGTAAATTCCACAGTAAAACGAAGCAAACTGAAGGGGTCAAGAACAGAAAAGGCGTTCTGAATGAGAAAGCCATAATGTGTATTGTGAAAAATTTGATGTTTTCCCACAACCATGCTGAGTCATTATCTTTTTATAATAATGTTACCTTCCCGTCTGGCCTTAGTTCATATCCACTATGCAACCCAATGTGTGCTTTCTAAGGATCCGTCATACAAGCCCTGTATTCCTCTATGAGATATTAACTCTTTTATAAAATTGTAACAAAGAAGACTGTGAGAACAAGGAAGAACACACAACCTTTGGGACAGTAGAGCAGCCTCAAGCAAACGGCCTAGAAATGCACACACGTGAGGTTCATTGTAGACCCCAGAGAAGGACTCGACTAACAAACAACACTGAGACAAGAAAGAGATCAAAAGTATAGTGTGCTAACTTAGTTTTGTTAACTTGACACGAACTAAAGTCCTGAGGGAAGAAGGAACCTCAGTTGAGAAAACACCTCCCTCAGATTGGCCAATAGGCACCACGTCTATGGGGCATTTTCTGAATTAATACTTTCTGTGTGAAGGCCCAGCCCACTGTGGGTGGGGCCATTACTGAGCAGGCGGTCCTGGGAGGTGTAAGAAAGCAGGCTGAACAAGTCATGCGCAAACAGGTAAAGGGTGCTGCTCCGACATCTGCTTCAACTCCTACCTCCAGGGTCCTGCTGGAGTTCCTGCCAGGAATACTTTCAGTAATGAAGTGTTGTGACCTTTTAAACCTGGTGTTTATCTCAACAAAGGAAAGCAAGCCAAGCCGTGTGGCTAATTCTTCCAGCCTAACTTCCCCGTGATCCTGAAGATCAGGTGAATGTGCAGGGACAAACCTTGCAGTCCCGCGGCTGCATTTCAGTCCTTCAGCAGCTGGTGTAGATGCTTTGTAATTCGCTTCACTCATTGCTAAGAGAGGGATAAAATGAAAGCTCTTGCCTTGCAGCCTTGCCACAAATTAGCACAGCAGCCTCCAGTGTCTGCCACGTGGGCAGGCCTCTTACAAACTTGCGCAGGATCTGTTCCTCGTCTACGTTCCCTAAACCCTGCAGTGAAGAGTGAACAATCCCACTCAGTTAGTTATTCTAAGTCATCTAGAGCTGAGGCCGTGAGGATAACGGCACATGTTTGGGTGCCCAGCAAACCTGAGCCGTTACCTGTTAGGAACCCAAGTCTGTTGCTCTTTGTATCTCAAGGGTTCCTGAAAACAGGAATCCCTGTGTGTATTGTAGGAAGAATTGTCCATTTCAAGGATTTATAGAAATACTAGCTACTGGATGAATTGTCAATAAGTGGCTAGTTTCCCAGGTTCCAGTTTTGCAGATCTAAAGACTCATTGCATTATAATATAGCTGAAAGGATTGTTTTTTAAAAAAATCATTATTTGTGATTTTGCTTTTACACTCTCTCTCTCTCTCTCTCTCTCTCTCTCTCTCTCTGTGTGTGTGTGTGTGTGTGTGTGTGTGTGTGTGTGTGTGTGTGTGTGTGTGCAAATATCAGAGGACAATAATTTTCAGAAATAGGTTTCTCTTTCTTCCATATGCGTTCAGGGGACTGAACTTTGGTCCCCAGACTTGTTTGCAAACACCTTTACCTGCTGAGCCATCTTGCCAGCGCACTGTTGATCACGTTTCTGTCTAACATGACTCTGAACAGCTTGAGAGATGAACATGTGTCTTCCGCTTCATATATTCAGTACCTAGCATAAAACTTTGCAGATAATGACTTCTTAAGAAGAAAACACTGTTGCACTGATGGAAATCAAGGGGAGAGAAAGCCATATTACTCTAAAGAGGGAAAGAGGCAACACGGGCATTGGGAAATGCCACAGCTTTTCACTGCTGTGTGGGAGAAAAACAAAGCAGTGTTTCAAAGGCCAAATTTAATGGATTCCCAAGGTTGTGCCGCTGTGAAATTATGCTACCACGGAAGAGGAACCAGAATCCGACATTCCAAAATGTAAAATACCACAAAAGATAAAGTCATAAAACATAGCATGCTTTAAATGAATCGTCCAATTAGCCGAGCACCAGGGAGAACTTGAGTCAGGACGTAACTTTATATGAACAGAGAAAGTAGCAGCCGTTAACGCTCACTGTAATGACAACCAAGGAAATGAGAGTAATTACACGTGTGTGTGCCATCTCAGCGAACCCTTCTCAGCAGGCAGCACAGGCTTCTCTGCTGTGCCCACACAGCTCCCTGTTCCCTGCTACAATATCTCGCTCCACAACTAAAATCATCTAAATCTGGAGAAAGCAAAAGAAATCAAAACTGTGTTTTGTCCATCTACAAAGAACGAGATATGTGCCCAAGTAACTAGCGTTAGAGCAAAATAAAGTTCAGGGTCACCTAATTGTGTCATACCTTTAAACACACTAGCTTGGATATTCGTCAAAATGAAGTTTCATGGAAGAAACGCGGGAGCTACTTACTGCTGTTCACTGCTAAAATATTGAGGAAAATATCATTTCCTTTGAAATTCATATCCTAAACACTTCCAGGGCACATAAAATTAGAATTTTTCATTTAAAATGTCATATAGGCTTTCCAGATAGTTTTTTGCCAAAATTTTAAAATCACTTTGTATTCTTTTAAAAAAATATATATGGCCAAGCTGTTTAAATGTTGGAATTATAACATTTTTATTCTCTGACAAAAGTATATTTTTGTTTTATTTCTTGACTTGGAGCATCAGAAGCTTTTCCCTCTGCATTTTTGTTAGCATTTTGGGGTTGATCAGCTGTCGTAGATCAAAGCTAGGTCCCCTAAGCTATTATATCTCCCTGTCTGGTTAACCTTATCAGACTAGCACAAGAAAACCAAGCCCACACATTAGAATTCATCCATTCTGTGAGTTATCCTGGCCATAAAGTGCTGCACAAAACTGAGATAAATTATGATGGGGACCAGAAATGGGTTACATTAACTGCGTGTGATTGAATTGGGTAAGAAGAGCTGAGCGGGTGACAAGTCACAGTGTGCAGAGCTGGGGACAGCTGGACATAGGAACAAGTGCAGACTCGAAAATGCCTGTAACTCAGCTTACCCTGACCCAGCCTGAAGAAGCACACTGAAAATATCCAGCCACAAACACATCTAGACTTATGGAGGTTTTTTTTTAACAATAAGAGCGTCGAATCTGCAGACGTATCTCAAGCTCTGTGGTTCTTCGTCCTCCTCACCCTCAGCTCCAGTATTGTGAATCAACTCAGATTTGCTGGAGACATTATTAGGATCCAAGAAAGGTGCGGAAACTCACACTATCCTGGGTAAGGATAAGAACTCTTGAACATTTGTAAGGGAATTTCCACTTAGACCAATTGCCCAAAGCGCTCCAAAGCATGGCCCGAGGAAACACACACCTCAGCCTAAAATGAGTGTGCAAAGTGGTCCCAGCAGATTCCACAGAAAGACACGTGAACACCCTCATCGCCTCTGCTGGTACAACGTTCAGACGGGAGGTGGCTTTGCTGGTGAAACTGTGGCACAAGAAAATTGTTAGTGCCACAATTTTCTGAAGTATTGTAGAGATAGAGAGCAAAGAAGACAAGCTGTTAACGACAATGGCTCGTGTGTGTGTGTGTGTGTGTGTGTGTGTGTGTGTGTGCGCGCGCGCGCACTAGAAGACACACTGATGGAGGCTGCCTCCTCCTTTCTTGTCACAGTGAGAAATCTGTTTTGCACTCTGAGAAATCCATCCCGGCGCTTCCCGGTTCTTCCCTCCAGTCCCACAGAAAGTGCAGAACTTCCAAAATGCATTACCAGGCAAACGTCTTGGGTGCTTTTTGCCACACATTTATATTGCAAGGTAATCAATAAATTATTATTTCAATATTTATTGGAATCTCGGAATAAGAAAGGAGATGGATTACACAAATTCGTCTTCTGTGATTAATGGACATCCCAGCAGAAGGCAGTGCTGACGGAGGAGGTCAGTATGCAGACTGTATTACTGAATATTTCAGCCCAGGCTGTAAATACAGTATCTGTTTCGCTTAGGGACTGTCACACTGAGTGCAGTATAAAAGGTAATAAATTTCAACAGATTAATTAACTCTTTGGTTACTGGGGCTGTGTATCACCTACCCTGGCACCTAATAAAAATTCCTTAATGCCAGGACATAAAGAAGGGCCTCTTTGGAAATGAGTTATTAACAGTGTTTCGTGAATAGATGGAGAAACTGTAGCTGAGCCATTTAAGTGTCATAAAGAGCGGCAAAGGCTGCTGGAGGCCTCTGAGGGACGCCAGGCAATACCATAACAATCAAATCTGAGATGGAAGAGGGATTGAGCTGTCCACTCAGAATTTTTATATTGTCAAGGAGCGGCGGGGAAATAATGTGATCAAGAAGTGAATTAACCTTGTGTGTGAAAGGAAGGGGATGATCTGGAAACCGCAGTAAAGGAAAAATCACCCCGTGGTGCGACCTTGCTGGAACACCGAGGGGCGCCCCGATGCCAGCGCGCTGTCAGGGAATGGACTCCTCCCTCCATCAATGTGACACCCTTACCTGCTTGCACCTGCACCTGGGATGCACGCCTGGATGCGATTTGACTTCTTCCTGCTCCATGATGGATGCACCCGGAGCACTAAATCCTGTAGGCACGGTGTCTTCTCAGGCTCCTGCAGAGAGGGTCTTTCGCAGGGACACACATCCAGAGGGGGTGTGGCTGACTTATCTGCTCTGCACCTCTGCGTTGTTCTTTTCAGCAGCTGGGCTGCGCTGCCCGCACCTCCCTGACGGTAGTTTGGCTACCATATTTTCATGCGTTTTTATTTCAGAGACAGTTCTTAGCAAGCAGAAGACAGTAAACATCAAATCCTGACCTTGCTTAGCCACTGATGTGCAGGTCGTTTTCATTTTCTCTCGTGAGGCTAAACCTCAGTACGATACTTGTTATCAAGTCTTAAGAACCCAAATAGAATGTAAAATACTCAAATAAAGTTTAAGCCTATAGTGTTTTTCCGAAGACAGAGCCTTTAGCCTAAGTTATTTAAGAAACTCAAACCCAGCAACTACTAACAATTAGGTGTTTGGTATACAAAAATCAGCCACATACCAGTCACACCGCTGTAACCAAATCACATGGATGAAGTCAATCGCTTTAGAGGAAGATCCTATGATGTAGGTACTGCCTATTAATTAGGGGAGCTGCAGCACAGAGAGGCTAAGCAAATTCCTCAAGCCACACAGTTGAACTGAAACTCTTCCAAAATATGTCTGTGGGAATGTGAGTCCTTAGCCACTTGACAAAGTTTCCTCATCAAGCAATAGTTAATTAAATTAGTACAGGACTTGGGAGATGCTCATTGGGTAAAAGGCTGACTGCAGGAACTTGAGGAGCCCAGTATAGCTGGAATGGATCTCTGTGTTCCCATCTACTACAGTAGGAAGCTTCTCTGATGATGGTTGAGCAAGGCATTGATCTATGAGAATAGCAGAATATTGTTAGGAATCACTTTATCAATACATCTTTCTTCTTCATTTTTTAAGAACATTATTATTTGGTTTCATTCTCGGTCCTGTGGGTTATCCATCTAGTCTCAGGTTCTTAGTTACTCAAGCAGTGTCTGGTATGGTTCCATCTCATGCAATGGGACTTAAGTCAAATCAGCTATTGGTTATTCCCACAAGCTTTGTGCCACTGTTGTCCTAGTGTATCTTGCAGAATCAAAGAAAAAGGGATTGTAGCTGGCTTGGTCTTTATGTTTCTTTTTTAATAGTGTGCAGGATGCCTTCCTATACTAAAAACCCAAGAATGTAGTGTTGAAGTCTCTGTGTAGGCACTGGCTTGACATCTCACTCCTCTATGAATTGTGTAGGTGTTGTATTCAACGATGGAGCCTTGCTGTCAGTTTGTGAAGAACAACATATAGTCTTGGCAACAGTCTGGGTTGTTTAGGAATTTCCACGGAATCCATTTGGCCAACTAGATGCAACCAAACTCCAGCACTGGAAGCTTTGTTTGGTGACAAATCCATTTGGAACTTTCTCCCCCATTTATGTGGTGATTTCATTTAGATTCTCTTCATATATTTATCTATTTTAGGAAGTTTCTACTGCATTAAGCCTCAATACGACCCCTCAAATGGCCCTCATTTTAGCTGTCTTTCACTGTGTTCCTTCCCATAACCCCCTCTCCCCTCTTTCTCTCCCACTCAATCTTCCTATTCCAGCTGCCCCATCCATCCACAACTATACTATTTACCTTTCCTAATGAGATCAATCCGTTCCCTCTAGCCTCTTATTCTATACCCACCCACAGCCAGACATTGCACAGAGAATGAGAGACCTTGGACACTCAACCTTAAAGAGATGTGTCCATCAAATCCCTCCCCTCAGAACTCAGGGAACCCCACAAACAAGGAGGCAGACAGAGTTTAAGAGCCAGAGGGGATGGAGGATACCAAGAAAACAAGATCCTCTAAATTGCCATGAGCAAATCTCATCTGAACTCACAGAGACTAAAGCATTAATCACAGGGCCTGCAAAGGTATGCATCAGGTCCTCTGTGGATATATTGTGGCTTCAAGGTCACTGTCTTTATGGGATTCCTGAGGGAGTGAACTAGTGGATCTCTGATTCTTCTAACTCCATGGGCTCTTTTCCTTCTGTTTGTATTCTCCAACTTTGATGTGGCAGTTTTTTATTATATTTTTTGGCATATTTTTAAATGAATGAATGAATGAAAATCTAGCCACTAGGATAAAAGGTTAACAACTGAACTGTCACTTATACCTGCTGAGAGAAGGAAAATCAATTTCCTTTAATAGAATGACACTGGGTACATAGACCACTCTAGGTCAGGCCTCATGTTCAAGAGTAGTTGACCAACATATAATGAGACCCACAGATTTTGGGTTGTTTGTTTGTTTTGTATGTATGTGTGTTTATTTGGTTACAGTTTAACTTTATGTTTTTCTTCTTTTGGGGTGTGGTTTTATTTTGTTTTCTTGGTTTGGGGCTTTTGTGCTTTTGGATAAGGAACTTAGAGTTGGGTGGGTAAGGATGGGGACATCTGGAAGGACTTGGGGGGAGAAGAATAGCACCAAAATATACTTAAATTTAAAATTGTCTTAAAAACAAAACAAAAAAAGCTGGAGGTGAATGTGGTATTGCACAGAAGATGTGAGGCCAAGGTAGGAGACTTCCTGGAAGCTCCCAGACAAGTGAGCCTATTGTCCACGCACAGTGAACCCTGTCTCAGAGGAGGGAAGGCAGAAGAACTGGCACCTGAGGCTGCCTATGACTGCAACAGGAGTGCTGTGACATGCATGCACCTGCACTCACACACATGAACATGTGTATGTGAACATACAAAGACATTAAAGAACAGACCCATCAACTTTAATAACTCTCAATGACTTCATCTCTACACTAAAACTCACTCACCTCAAAACTGCATGAAAAGATGCTTGTGCACTTTCCTCGGGGATTTTAACTCTCTCAGCTGTCCCTTGCTCCTCTGCATGATCAGTCAATCTTTTCTGTGTGGGAGCACCGCCACTAGTCCACACATTCTCCGTGTGGGAGCACTGCCACTAGTCCACACATTCTCCGTGTGGGAGCACTGCCACTAGTCCACACATTCTTCGTGTGGGAGCACTGCCACTAGTCCACACATTCTCCATGTGGGAGCACTGCCACTAGTCCACACATTCTTCGTGTGGGAGCACTGCCACTAGTCCACACATTCTCCATGTGGGAGCACTGCCACTGGTCCACACATTCTTCGTGTGGGAGCACTGCCACTGGTCCACACATTCTCTCTGCACTCACTTACCTTAACCATCCTCTCCATGATGGCCCCTCTCCCTTCAGTCCAGCTCTCCCCCTCAGGTAGACTCTTCTGAGTGGTTCTCACTAGCAGCCACCACTTCTCCTCCTCTCCCTCCATGAGGAACAGCCTCTTTCATGCCACCACCCAGGGACTGCTGTCCTAAATCCAAAGGTCACTTTTCTGTCTTCGTTTGCTAACTTTTGGCAAACAAGATACAATTATCCACCCACGCTTCCTGGACAATCATTCCCTGGCTACCTGCTTCCTCCTACACTCCTCCTCTCCTGGTTTTCCTTCCCATTCTTTCTCATCCTCTTCCCAGCTGTCAGTTACTAGAGTTCTCGAGATCCTGCTGAAGGTTTCCCTCTGTTGCTGTCATCCACTATCATGGTCATCAATTCAATAGATTTGAAAAACGTATTGTGCTGATGCTGCATACTAAAACATCAACAAAAATAAGAGGGTTTCATGTACCCGGCTGGCCTCAAGCTCTTTGTGTAGCTGAAGATCTCCTATGAGTTATGGAATACAGGCATGCACCAATGCACTGTGTGTACAGCACTGAGCCCTCAGCTTTACACACAAGAGGCAAGCATTCTAGAAACTGAGCTGCATACCAGCCCGTGGTCACAGTTTTGCCTATTGTCAGTCCATTTGTGAATGTCTGCCTGATCCCTACTATATGCCAATTTGGAAGACTTACAAGTCTCTCAGATTGAATGATGCACAAATGGTACTCTTGACACACACACACACACACACACACACACACACACACACACCAAAATAAAACAACAAACCACTTCTATCCATGGCCTTCCATTCAACTGCTTCATTCCAAACTCTGTCCTCCTCAATTCTGCTCCTCTTTCTCACACTCTCTCCAGTCCATTGGCCTTTGTCCCCAGCCCCTGCTCTGTCCATCTCACCTGCCAGCAACTGCTTAGAGGAAAGACACCTCATGGAGCTGCAATATTCTGACTGAGGAGACTTTCCTTTACCTGTGAAAAGACACACAGGAGAAAATTCTCCTTCTATTCTGGGGAAGATCAAAACTTATGACAGTTGTATAGGTCTGTAGGAAAACTTGGTAAAGATGCTGTGATGTTTCCATTTCCTTCTGAAACCATAAAATACCATGACAAAAGCCACTTCTAATTACCAACGGTTTATTTAGCTCACAACTCCTGGTGACAGCCCATTGTAGCAAGGATGTCACAGAAGCGGGAGCTTGAGCAATCTGGTCATGTCACATCCACATCAGAAACAATTAGAGCAATGAGTGCATGGCAGTATTCACCTTGCTTTTTGAGACACAGTCTTTCACTAACCTGAGTCTTGCCGCATTAGGTGAGGCTGTATGGCCGCAGAGCCTAGGAGATTCACCTGTCTCTGCTTCCAGCACTGGTGTTGTAAGTGTATACCATGCTAGTGTATGTGAGTGTGTGTGTGTGTGTGTGTGTGTGTGTATAAATGTATGTGTGTATGTATATATACATATATATATGTGTATGTAATGGTTTTTGTTTTATAAAACAGGGATTCTCTCTGTAACAGTCTTGACTGTTGGCTGTCCTGAAACTCTCTTTATAGACCAGGCTGACATCAAACTCACAGAGATCTGCCTGCCTCTGCCTTCCCAGTGCTGAGATTAAAGGCGCACCACCACTGCTCCACAGCCATGCCTATATTTTTATGAGTTCTGGTGTCAGACTTTGGAGCCTGTGTTTACGTAGAAAACACTTAACAGATTGGGTCAGTTATTATATGATATAACAAGATCCACACTGGCTTTAGATATTTGTAAAATGTTTGTAGATAAACTTCCTTTGGACTGCCAGTTCCTAAATAATAACTAGGAGACTTATTATTAAGCATGAAAGTTTGGCCTTAGCTTTAGCTTGTTCCCAACTAGCTCTTAAAATATAAATTAGCCCATTTATATTAATCTATGTTCTGCCACATGGCTCATTACCTCTGCTCAGTACCATGCATACCACTTCCTCTATGTCTGACTGGGGCATCTCTCATAACAGATTCTTCCCCCCACCACCCCAGTTTCTCTCTCTCCCCAGAAGTCCTGCCAATCCTCACCTACCTAGCTATTTTGACCATTCAGCTCCTTATTAAGCCAATCCGAAGATGCCTTAGCAGAGACACAGATTCACAGTGTACAAAAAGATTATGCAACATTTCCCCTTTTTGTCTAAATAAAAAGGAAAGGGTTTTAATTCTAACACAAAAAAACTTATACAATAAGAACAATTGTCAGATAAGAATTACATTTACAGTGTCCAGCCCATCTGTCTTTGACACCTTTGGAGAAAGTATTCTATTATCTACTCTACCTTGATGAGTTCAAAGTTTAGTGGCTAAATCACTTTCTATCATAACTTGTATTACCAAAATAAAAATATATTTTTAGACCTTAAAACATTTTCTTAGACAAACAGCTTACGCTATCTATCTAAAACATCTCTGTTTGACTTTAAAAACATACCTAACATGACTACAAGTTTCATTGTTATAGATGACTAACTACTAATCTCCATTTCATAAATATCCTAAACATTTTGTAATGATAGCTTTGAAGGACTAGAACTTTACATTACATTTTTAAATGAGCTGCATTGGTATAATGCCTTAAGTCAGGGTAGAAACATATATATACATATATATATATATATATAGAGAGAGAGAGAGAGAGAGAGAAATGTTTATATATAACTAACAGTATATACATATATACAGTATAACAAAAATAACCTTAAATTTATATCAATATGTAAAATTCCATACCAATGTAAAATATTTGAGACTAGTAGTTGCCTTTTAGTTTAAAAAAGATTCAATAATTTATCATTTAATCCTGTCATTACTTATCCCCCCTTTTTCACTAGATAGGAAAGAAGGAAAGAAAAAGAGAGAGAAAAATCCCCTAATCTAACCTCCTTTGTTTAGTCTCCCCCCTGACCTTGAATAATAACAACATGCAGCTCACCTTCCTAATCAATGACCAACATCCATAACCCACCGAATGAACAAAAAAACCACTCACCCAACCTCTCGGAAATATGAGCTTCTTGTTCTTAAAATTACTTCTTGTTGTCTGGCAGTGACAGAATCGTTGGGGTTCCTGAGAAAACTGGGGTAACGGTCAAGTTCTGGGAGAGCTGTGTTATTTTCTGTCCAGTCTCTGAGTGATAGGAAGGTACAGGGCTTAACTGAAGGCCTGGATAGAATAGTCTGTGAGGATGGAATACCTTATTTAGCAGCTTTGAAGTTGTTCTGGATGCAATTTTTGAGGAAACTGAAACAGAGGCATTCTGAGAGGCCACTTGGGCTATTTGTCTTGTCTTCATTACTGTCTGGTCCTTTTATTCTAAATACACATAAACTTTTAATGGTTACATACATATCAGTATTAACAAAATTATGGTAAGGATGATATACATAAATCAGCTAAAGATGATTTTATGCTCTATGTTTTAACAGATAAAAGGTATCTGTTAACTTTATCAGTCCATTTGGAATGCATAACAAAACTGTAAAATGAATCTCCATCCAGACCATATAAAAGGGTAGCATGTAATAAAAAGCCATGAAGACTTGTAGCAAACAAACTTTATCACGTCTCATCCAGTCTCAGAACTGTCCCATGTCAAGGGATCAGCGTATGCACCACCTGTTCTGCAGTTCTTTGTTTCTTCCTTCATGTCTGCAGCCAAGATTTTGAGGAGGGCTTCCCTGGTCAAATTTGATCTTTATTTTGAAGGAATCCATAGCTTTTTGTTTCCTTTGAAAACAAAGGCATAACATCTTCCCAAATGCAATACATTTCTTAACTTTTATTCTGAATTTAAGACATCCTTAAAATATCTAGGCTGGTTAGATTAGTAGTTTTTCCGCAATCCAATGTTTTTCAGCAGCTGTTGTTCTTTGTTATTAGTGTTTAAATTTTTTAAAGTTAATAAAGCATTATATAGGACCCAGACTTCCTGTGTTATGGTATTTCTCATCCCTATATGGTTTATTCTTTTTATACTTTTTTAACTTTCTCTTTAAAGACATTATTTTTAAACTATTCTTTTTTCTATGACTGTCTATACCCATTTTCTTTTCTTTCTTCGGGATCTAAGCACATTTTCAAGCATACTGTACCTGTTCAGAGGTTTTCTCAGTATGACTTTTTGCATGCCTGAAGGATTTTTCTGACTGAGTGAGCCAAGTCTTAAAGGGCACAGCTATTTGCTGCTTGGCTCCCTGTAATGCATGGCACGTGTGTCTGGCTCTGCCCCCAGGACTGGTCCAGCAGGCTGCCCCACAGGTTCTGGGTTGTGGCCACACTGGTTGCCTTTCCATGAGAACCAAGCCTCATGCCCACAGGCACTGGCCAGGAGCTGCACATATCTGCCCCAGCTCTGGGAAGTTGTTGAACCAGTGCTGCAGCAGACATTTCCACTTAGTGCCAAGGAGCTGTCCACCTCTGTTCAATACTGTGCGCCCCACTTCCTTCATGTTTGGCTGGCAAATCTCTTGCACTGGATTATTTTTCCACAGTTCCTCTCTATCCTCAGAAGTCTCGCCTATCCTCTCCTGCCTACCTATTTGCCATTTAGCACTTTACTAAACCAACCAGAAGGTGCCTTAGCAGAGACACAGCTTCGCAGTGTACAAAACGATTATTCCACACTCATTCTCACATTCTTGGAGTTAAATATCTTCTGACTAGCACATCACCTCTGAAGGAGACCCCACACACAGCAGGCGCTCCCTCTCACACCCCAAATTAGGCACAAAACCAACCCCAAACACCTGTTTCTCAGAGAGATCCTTTATTGAGTGGGAAAGAAAAGTTAAAGTGGCTGCTTTCTGACTCGGGGTAGAAATCAGCAGCAAATGACCTTGCAGGTGTTTCAGAAGAGAAAAAAGGGAAGTCTGTGTTAGAATGGGCTAAGATGTGTTGGTAAAGGAGATAGAGGATAAGGGAGAAGGGGAAGGGAAAAAATAGAAAAGAAAAAAGGGAGAAGGGGAAGGGGAAAGGGGGAAAGGGCAGGGTTATTTGTCCCAGGGGACAAATATAAACCACGCATGCTCTTTCTCGTGGCTCTTTAGTCATTGGGACCTTCTTTTACTTACTAAAGTCACTAACCTGTCTCCAAGTGCCCCCACACACGCACATACCTGTCTGGAAGAAGATTCTCTGGCTGACTGTCCCTGAGGTGGCTTTCCCCCATCATACCGACCTTGCTCACTTCCCTAGAATATTTCATTTGGACGCACTGTGGCCGCATTCCTCAGTGTCTGATAGAGAGTTGGCATGCAGACAAAGTTTGTGAATGAACGTGGGAATGAGTGGGGAAGAGCACAGGGTATGTATGTATCCACACAATGCTTTTAAGGAGCTAAGAAGAAAAACCACTCAGAGGAAGATGTGTACGGTGATGAGGTAGTTAATAAGTCTAGTGCACAAAGTGACATTACAGTTCTCTTTAAAATATTTAAGGGACTACTGTGAGGGAAAAGATTAAGTTTATACTTTATAATTCATGGGACTGAATTAGAATGGATGAGTAAAAATTATGAGAAAACGGGGCTTAGCTGAATAAAAGACAGAGCTTTTTAATGACTAGAGTCATCTAAAAAAGAAACCAGTTCACTTCCCAGAGCAATCTTCCTGTCATTTAAAAGGTTTAAAACTAAGTAAGCTATAACTAACCTGCCTGCAATATAAGAAAAAAATTCAGATCGAGAGACAGGCTGACTCGATGTACTTTTACACTCTGAGACCAGTGGTTCTCAACCTGTGGGTTGCAACCCCTTTGGGGATTAAATGACCCTTTCATGGGAATCACATACCTGATACCCTGCATATCAGATATTTACATCACCATTTAAAACACTTGCAAAATGACAGTTATGAAAATAATTTTATGGATGGTGGTCACCACAACATGAGGGACTGTATTAAAACGTTGCATTAGGAAGGTTGAGAACCACTGCTCTAAGACTCTGTGTGACTTTTCATGGGGAGACAACACACAATACAACACACACACACACACACACAGAGTCTACTCATTCAAAACAGACAAAAGTACAGATACCATTAAAGTCCAATGAGTTTTATTAGGGTTACTTTATAGGAATATAGATGAGGGGTTACTCGGGAAAGCAGAAACGACTCAAAGCCAAGCGCATCACCAAAGCCCACACCAAGCATGGGCAACAGTTCACAAAAGCTGTAAACCTGGAGCACAGTACACAGCCCGTGCACAGCTCAACAAGTTGGAAAGTACCTAACTCAACAGGCTGAAGAGTGTCCTTTCCAGTAGACTCAGTTGATCCGGCCCCTTCCAGGCAGCTCATCTGGCCTTTGTTTCTTCTGGGCAGGTTGCCTGGTCTCTGCTTCTTTTAGGCTGCTTAGCTCATAGTAGAGTGTCTCACAACAGTCTTTATTGCTTATATACTCCCGAGGAACAACGGTCCTAGTGAGTCTGGTTAGTTTCAGAGACTTCCCGAAGCTATTTTGAGTTGTTTACTTTTACTTTCTGTCTTAAAAAAGCCTGCCCCATAGGATGGAGTGTTTCACCTTGCTGTAGAACAGCCTTGTCGTCTCACCTCCTTGTGAACAACCTATCCTAAAATACCCTGCTGTTCTGCTTCCTCATTATATCCTATGTCCTAACAGTTTCCATCCCAGATGGAAGGTTTGAGCCTCAGGAGGAAACTGCTGCAAAGGAGAAGTAGTAACAAAATGTGTGTTTAAAATATCTAATATTTGAGTGAGACATAAGAGAGAGACATAAGAGAGAGAAAACTAAAATCCATAAGAAAACATTTACTTCTGCTTATGCCTCAGGAGAACTTGGTTAATGCAGAAAGTTTTAGATACTGGGCTTTTGTGATTATAAAAGCTATATTTTAGGATCTAAATGTTTCCATAGGTTGATTGAGATACCAAACTTGGAAGCTCAAGAGTCTTTGACTGAATACCTCTATGAATCACATTTTAAAATCTTTCTGGAAGTAGATTGCCTAATGTTTAGTTTCTACCCAGGCATTGAACCAAACTCTTAAAATATAATAAGGGGAAATAATTCCTCAAAAATAGTAGAAGAGCTCTTCAATGGGTGTGTGGACAAAACAGGGCACATGCACTAGAACATTATGCAAATGCAAAAATAAATCAGGCACAGGCCTGGCAGCACTGACTTGTAACACCAGCTTCTCAGGGTGTTGAGGCAGGAGTACTAATTACAAGCTTAAGTCCAGTCTCACACGGACTAGTTCAAGGCCAGTCTGGTAAACTTAATGAAGCCCCATATCAAAGCAAAAATAAGAGTGAGGAGCCGGGCGGTGGTGGCGCACGCCTTTAATCCCAGCACTCGGGAGGCAGAGGCAGGCGGATCTCTGTGAGTTCGAGACCAGCCTGGTCTACAAGAGCTAGTTCCAGGACAGGCTCTAAAGCTGCAGAGAAACCCTGTCTCGAAAAACAAAAAACAAAAAAAAAAAAAAAAAAAAAAGAGTGAGGGCTGAGAGATGGTTCAGTGGTGGAGTTTGTAAGCATGTGTGAGACCTTATGCTTAATCGGCAGAACAAGTCACAAAGTACTGGGAAGTTAAGTGAGTATTTCCAAGAAAAAACAAGGATACAGACATGATTCTAAAAACATGATCATCTAGGAAAATGTAAAACGGAATAGAGAGTTAAAAGTTCAGTTACTGCCCAGAGCTCACAGGCAGAGGGCTAGAGGAAAGGATGACAGTGGGCACATAGGGCATGGGAGTTATTCAGTGCAACACTCTCCTGTGGACACATCATTGTACTTCCCTCCAGACCCATAATGCCACAACACCAGGTGCATCCCCCTAATGTAGTCTGTGTGTTTAAGCCACAGTGTGAGGAATCGCTCTGGCTCAACAATCATAACAGCAGCAGCATGCTAATGGAAGGTGTCAAGAGCAAGGGAGATGGGCGAGCATAGGTCATGGCTAAGCTTGGTTGTCTGCTCGGCTTTTGGTGAGCACGCAGACTTTATGGAGTACACAAAATAAAAGATAGTGACACTTTTGTGTAAGCTGTTTGAAGCAAGTGTTTACGCATTTGAATCAAAAACAGAAAGAAGCAATAATAAAGTATAAGAGACTAGATTCCAAACTTGCAGGATTGCAGAACTTGGAGAAAAATTGAAGACTGTAACTGAATCACAGTGAATGAAAACTCAAGAGAATAAATACGACTGTAAACTTCCATCCTGCTACCAATGATGACTATAATAATTGTGTAGGACAATACATTAGCCTGCTTTCTGTTATTATAACAAAACACCTATGTTTAACCACTCACTTGGCCACAATCACAGGCTGCTGTGGGCTTGTAAAGCATTCTTTTTATCCATAGGGAATGGAGTGTCAAGGGGACTTGTAGCTATCAGGATCCCCAAGGCTTGTAAAGGCCTTATAAAGAGCCCTGAGTGCACAAGAGCATCTTATGGTCAGGATCGCTGAGGGTATCTCCAATTGGTATCCACAGCTCTGGGTCCCATGTACAATAGCATCCTAGAGAATGTTCACCTGACACTTGGCTGTGATCCTCACAAGACAGCCCATTTGACTTTGGGAAGCTACTGTACACCCAGAAGAACAATGTCATATCTCAGTTTAGTTATAGCTCTGCCTTCAGAGCCACATAAATCTATTTTGTGTGTGATGTCTAATTAATTACTTGAGGACAATACCTGCGCACTCCTTTGTTTCCATGATTCTTCCTTATCTTTCTCAGGCCCTAGAAGAACATGATATTGCTCTTGATTGCACTCACAGAGTAGCTGAACACATTTATCCTTTGGTTCTTTCTCCACCACCAGTTTCAAAGCAACAGCTGATCAAAGAGAATATCACAACTAAAAGCATAATGACCAATTAGACGAAAACTACACCTAATGTAAATACACATGAAAATATAAATGTAAGAACAATTCTAAACAGTATATAAATGTATATAAATAGACCAAAATTTTAACTTATTTCATACTACAGAATATAAAGTTTTTATCTTTAACCTCAAAACAATCTAAAAGATGTAACATTAGATAGTATTAGATGCAGAAGGTTTTTGTATTATAGCCTACTGGCTTGAGTATTTAAAAAGGAAAAACACGGGTGTGTGTGCATTTCTTATGCATGTGCTATCGTTGGAAGAATATTAAGCTCCGAGTGCCATCAGATGCCATAGGACAGAAGAATTAAAAGAATTAAGCGTGTGATTAAATTTTTATGACTTATGCTTTGGTAACTTAATTTTTAATTATGAAACTGTATTTCATAATTATAAGTAGCATGATAAACTAAGAAGATAATAAAATATAAACTCAATTAAATAGCTCACATGTAGATAGAGCAAGGCTGTGGCATTCCCTTTGGCCTGAGTGTAATTCACAGCTTTTTCACTGACACAAGGAAGACAAAATAATCTGAATTTAACTTAGTCCTTAAATTGTTCTCTTCCATGAGCACCAGACCAAGTAATATTTCGACATAAGTACAGAAGTAAAATAAACTTCCTGCTTGTCTATATTTAATAACATTGTCTTTTCTCAACCAACCCTGCCCCTAACCTGCCTGTTCTTTGATCCTGCTACACACAGCTCCAATACTGAGTGGACCCAAGAGGTGAGTCAGCAGCGGCCCTGTGGCCTGACAGGTAGACGCCCCACTCCCTAGGACCTCCATGCGGGAGAAAAACCAGGGTCCCCTCCCCAGCTACCTCAGCTTTTCTAGCCACCAGCAGGGAGGTTTCCTGCTATCCCTCAACCCACCTGTTCCCTGTGAGCTTCATGGAACCCTGCTACACAGCCTGCTCCAATACTGAGTGGACCTAAGAGACAGCCACAGCAAGGATTGGACCAAGACGCCAAGACACTGCCGGATTCATTTGAAGGAAGAGATGGGTAGGCACCAATGCAAGAATTCCTCCAACATCCTAAGAAGCAACATGGTAACACCAGAACCCAGTAAACACACAATAAAAAGACTTGATCATCCTAACCCAGAAGAAGTAGAAAAAAACAACTTTAAATGTAACTTTATGAAAATGATGGAGACCTTTAAAGAGGAATTGAAAAGCTCCCTTAAAGAAATGGAAGAGAAGACAAACAAAAAGCTGGAAGAAATTAATGAATCCCTCAAAGAAACCCAAGAAAACCAAGAAAAAGCAATCAAACAGGTGAAGGAAACAGTTCAAGACTTGAAGACTGAAAAAAGGGTAATAAAGAAAACACAAACTGAGGGAATTCTGGAAATGAAAAATCTGGGTAAATGAACAGGAATTACAAAGACAAGTATAGCCAACAGAATACAAGAGATAGAAGAAAAACTCTCAGGTGCTGAAGAAACTATAGAGGAAATAGACTCATTGGTCAAAGAAAACATTAAATCCAACAAATTCTTAACACAAAACATTCAGGAAATTGGGACACCATGAAAAGACCAAACCTAAGAATAGTAGGGGTAGAAGAAGGAGAAGAATTCCAGCTCAAAAACACAGAAAATATATTCAACAAAATTATAGAAGAAAACTTTCACACCCTAAAGAAGGATATCCCTATGATGGTACAAGAAGCTTACAGAACACCAAGTAGACTGGATCAAAAAAAAAATCCCCTTGCTATATAATAATCAAAACACAAAACATACAGAATAAAGAAAGAATATTAAGAGCTGCAAAGGAAAAAGGTCAAGTAACATACAAAGGCAAGCCTATCAGAATTACACCTGACTTCTCAATGAAAACCATGAAAGCCAGAAGGTTCTGAATAGATGTGCTGCAAACACTAAGAGACCATGAAAGCAAGCCCAGACTACTATACCCAGCAAAGCTTTCATTTGCCATTGATGGAGAAAACAAGATATTCACTGACCAAAATAGATTTAAACAATATGTATCCACAAACCCAGCCTTACAGAAAATACTAGAAGGAAAACCTCAACCCAAGGAAGTTAACTACATCCACAATAACACAGACATCTGATAACACCCTACCAGCATAACCAAAAGAAGGGAAACACACAAACACCGAAAAATAACCGGAGTTAACAACCGCTGGTCATTAATATTGCTTAATATCAATGGATTCAATTCACCTATAAAAAGACACGGGCTAAGAGAATGGATATGCAAACAGGATCCAGCATTCTGCTGTCTACAAGAAACACACCTCAACCTCAAAGACAGACACTACCTCAGAGTAAAGGGTTGGGAAAGCTTTTCCAATCAAATGGTCCTAAGAAACAAGCGGGTGTGGCTATCCTAATATCTAACAAAATTGATTTTAAATTAAAATCAATCAGAAGAGATGGAGAAGGACACTTGATACTCATAACAGGAACAATTCAAGATGAAGTCTCAATCCTGAATATCTATGCCTCTAATACAAGAGCACCCACATATGTAAAAGAAATATTACTAAAACTTAAATCGCACATCAAACCCCAACATCTGACTTCTGAGTCTTTATTGGTAAATAGAACTACCTAGGTAAAATCAACAGTGGGGGTTGCATCCCCAGACCTCAAGGTGTGCGGTTCACAAGGCATTGTAGGAACATGTGTAGGGACTGGAAAATCATGCTTCCCCTAACTTTATGAGCCAGGGAGCTCAAAGAGTGTGGCACATGTGAGACAATTGTGGGCGGGTTTTGTCTCCTCACTTGCTCAGTTGGGCCTGTGCACAGTGGCAGTGGTGTGCGGTGGAAGGAGAGGAAGTGTCTTTCTTCAAGCTTCCCCAGCTGGGGTAAGCCCAGGGTGGAAGAAACTGGCTGGGGCCGGAGGCCCTGAAATCTCTAACATGCACATCCAGGTTGAGTATGCCATGCCGAGAGGCAGAAATGCACAGAAGACAAGAGGGTTGGTAAACTCTGATCTCTCCAGTCAGGGTAAGCTCAGAGTGACAGAAGTGTGTATAGGGGGTGGAAAGTCCCTGGTCTTTTAACCTGTTTGCCTGGGGTAGATGGATGGCAATAAAACTGTGCAGAGGAAGAACAGAGAACTCTGACCTGACCAGCTGGGGTAAGCTAAGGTCAGAGGAATCAGCAGCAGGGTTGTCTAGCTTGTCAGGTGGGATGCTCACAGGGTAAAAGTGTGCTTGGGAGCTGGTGGGTCTGGAGACCTCTAACCTATGCAGGTCAGGTGCTTTGTAAGGCAGCATGATTTATTTGTTTCCAGAACTTCTAATCTACCAGAGAAATTGGAAATATAAATTCTGACACTGAGTCATTGGAATTCACAACGAGAAGGACCAATACCTTTTTTGAGTTTTGGATCTCAGACTCTAACTATTCTAGCTATCCGGGAGTACACACTTTTGGTTCTGTAACTATCTGGGACGATGGCATCTTCCTCCTGCTGGGTCTTTGGTCCTGGTGAAGGAGTGATGCTGGTCTCATAATGCTATACAAGACCAATGACCTCCAGGTGGTAATACATGGCAAAGCCAGTGTATCCCTTAGTCATATGTCCCATCGTGCCATCTTCTTGCCACGAGTGTTTTCTGCAGTCAGTGGCAATCTGTCAGGAAACTGTATTTGTAAGGCTGGAGTGCAGGCAGAGAACGGATCTGGTATCAATTACTTTAAGGCAAACTATTGATCTTTACAGGAAGTCCATTCTTTGAAACTCCAGTCCTGATGAAATTACACCCACTTCAAAGGGTTAAAACCCTCCCTAATGAGCTCTGGAATTGCATTCTTCTAGTTGGTCCCTTTGTTATCTACCTCTGCTGCCCACACAGTTCTGTCCCAAACTATTGGTTGAGAAAAAAAAGTAAGAATATGTCACAAATGCTCTCCGAATCAGATTTCCGTAACACTGGCAGACACCAAGCATGCTTTGTCTCCCACCCTACTTCACATATATGTCTTAATCAGACACATAGCTCCAGATTCAATTAGCATGTCAAGACTAGAGAAGAACAAGAGGGTAATCTGCAACCCTTTATGTCAATCACAATTCCTGCAGGATTGAGTCATAGCTGGAAGCAGGACAGTTTTTACAAGCCTAGAGACAGTCAGTGCATGGCACTCCAGTTATTTTCATGAAGGAGCCAACTGATCTTTACTGATAGGGCATCTACCAGCTCAATAACTACATAAAAATTTGCATTCTAGTAAAACCTCACATTTTCCACAGCAGCTGTTCTTGGAGGTATTGCTTGGAGAAGTTTACTAGAGCCCACCAAAAGCACATCGTAGCTTTAAGAACAATACGTGTCAACATCCCTATATTTTCAAAGTCTTTGCTGGTAAAGCAACCTCTGAAATTCCTAAGTAAAATTGTCAACTGATTTCAGAGCCTCGCCATGAAGGAGAGAACACCTTCTGTATATTTTTCAAGTCTGGCTAGTAATGAAATCTCTCAGATTCCCTGTAGGTGAAATTAGTATCTTATTTCCTACCTTGGACCCTAAGAAGTAGACAATTTCAAGAGTTCCCACCTGCCCCTTCCTATCATCATCAATCAGCAAAGGTCAGAGATTCTGTTGTTAAACGGATGAATATCACTCTTGCCCTGAATGATTCTCCAGACCTTACAGACATCCCGTGAGACAAGACTGTGCCCAGAATGCCTTTCGCCACTTGGCCCCCCACTCTGAGTCTTCAACATCAGTGTCAACTCAACTACGGCAAAGGGCCCTTCATGACTTGGTAATTTGCTAGCCACAGAATAAGCCCTTGTGCAAATAACTCCAAGTGCCTTGGGAGTCGAACACATACACACGTATTGGCATTACAAGTGTTCTTCCTCAAGAGTCAAGGGACCTGCTTCTCCCTCGAGGGAAGAGTTTGAGCATGAGGTGATTTTGGAGGGAAGTAGTTCCTTGCTTTTTCTGTTTGCTTTGTGGTTAATTGAAGCACTCAACATGCTGAGTCTGCACATCTGTCTTCACATTAAGGACATGCACTTTTCATGAGTCCACAGGCAGTGGTAACAGGGTTTCTGCTCTAGTTCTGTGGTTGCTCCTAACTGCATTCACCTTGCTCCTATTGGTGAACAGCGCCGCCGTCACCTGCAATCCTATCACGAGCCTCATCACTAACGCCACGGTGACATCTGGCAATGCTTGCTTTTCATTCCCGGTGGACATATCTGAGGGCAGTGTGCCATGCAAAAGGAACAGTCAAGGCGAAGCAGGAGGCATGCTGTGCTTGACAGGGGCTAGACGAACTCTGAGATGGCGTCTGGATACGACCCATCAAGAGCAAGTTGCAAGCCACGGGAAGCGTGTTGGGTTGCAATGAGATGGTAAGTCATAAAAGGGTCGTGAGTACAACCGCATAGGATCCTAAAAGGCTAACTCCCGCTGCTGAGCAGAATTGGGCTGTAAAGAAATAGAAAGGAGGGCTGGAGAGATGGCTCAGTGGTTAAGAGCACTGCCTGCTCTTCCAAAGGTCCTGAGTTCAATTCCCAGCAACCACATGGTGGCTCACAACCATCGGTAATGAGGTCTGGTGCCCTTTTCTGCCCTTCAGGCATACACGCAGACAGAATATTGTATACATAATAAATAGATAAATATTTTTTTAAAAAAAGAAATAGAAAGGAAGTAGAGAATACCGTTAGGTTACTGTGATTGCCCAGGCAAAGTGGGTGGACCTTGACACCTCTTGTAGTCTAGGTTTATATTACCATTTACCTTTTCCCCTGTGCCCTATAACTCCTCCAGGATGAGGGGTTCTACTTATAAATTATGCATATAACCTACTCATATGCCCATTTAACAGGTGTTTGACAAATATGTTGCTTCAGTAGCTACCAGCAATAGCGACTTACCACTACTATTTGCTATTGTCGAGTGACAGAATGACATCACTGCATGGGCTTTGTAACTATCTTTAGGAAATTTTTTAAAGTTTCAACATTCATGTAACACTAGCTTAACAAGACTGGCATTTCAAAAGTGTCTAACTGGACCTCCCCTCCACCCCACCACCACAACCAAGGCACAGATGCTTCTTTCTGCACAATTCTGGTGAAATTTTAAACCTTATTCATAACTGACTGGGTTATAACGTTTCTGTTGATACTCTTCACCCCCTTCCCCTACGCAAAGCAGGCTCTCAAATACCCTATCGGTTATGGTAATCATAGTAACCCTTGTCACCGAACCCATCTGGGTATTTTCTTTGTACCTCAGTAACTGTAGGTGTAGCTCTCAGTGAGGGGTAATTGATGATAACTGTCAGACCTCAAAGTAGGGATTTACGTTGCAGGCAGTGAACGGCCTCTTCAATACAATCCTGCTAACATTTCTGGCCAATTACAAACCATGGGCACTGAAAGAGCATGAGACGCTGGGTTCCCTAAGCGTTTACTTCTGTTCATCTTGGCCAGAAGAGCAGGAATGGGTCCCGAGACTGGAATAGGGAAGGCGGCGTTGAGAAGCGACCTCATTTCTTTGGTTCAAAGGACGCGGGCTGGGGAGAGAGGAAACAGGCTGTTTCCGGTTCGAACATTTTGAATATGTCCTCCTTGAGGGGCGTCAGCTCACAGCCTTGGATGTGAAGTCAAATGGGTCGTGGACAAACGGGGCAGAACCAAGATCTCGGCCCAGCCTCAGAGAAACGAGCATGCGCGCAGGGTAGTGGCCAAGAGGGTTGCAAAGGGGGCGGGGCAGCGCCCCTACGCAGGCGCACAAAGACGCCTAGGCGGAAGTGGTGCGCGGGGTCTGGCGGTGTGAAGACCTTCCGGGAAGGTGGCGGCCGCCGTGGCCGGCCCGGGAGCAGGACAGGAGGCGGAGGAGGAGGTGACAGCGGCGGAGCTGGGAGGGGGTCTCGCCAGGTGCCGTCAGGCAGGACTGGGGTGGGCGTCCACGCCGTGTCGGCCAAGAAAGTGGACGCCGCCGTCGGGGTGGCCGGGACGCGCGCGGACCTGTTGGGGGTAGCGGGGGCGAGCGCTTCCGGGAAGAGCATCCTCCCGTCCTGGCGTGAGACCGCCGCTCCGACTCCCCTAGCCCGCTGTCTGGGTTTGGACGGTCTCCCGGATTCCCTAGACCGTTTTTTTTGCTGTTCAGAGCTACTTCCGGGTCTGTGTCCGGTCCTCCGGGTCCCCGCGCCTGTTTGTCTTGCCACGAAGGAACTGTTCTTGCAGAGCTATTAAGTTTATGTCGCTGAAAGCCTTGTGTGTTCTTTCCGGCTTTGCAACTGACTTGTCTTCTTGAAAAGAAAAGAAAAAACACTGAAAATTTTTGTTGGTATGCCAACAAGTCTTGTTTGTTTGTATTTTTTTCCTATATTTTTTTAAAAAGTACGTCTGCATTTCTTCCACAGTAGATTATCAGAATCCAGATCTTTTAGTTAATGTTTTTCTTATAAGTGAGTTGCAATAGTTTGAAACTTGGGGGGAAAAAAGACACTGCTAGCATTTGAAAATATTTTAGATAGCATTACTTGTGTGCAATGTATAGACTAAATCCTGATTTTAGTCCCTGATGAGGGAACGAGTTTCAGAAATCACCATTCTCTCACACTTTGTGTGACGAGGTATAGATGAAATCAGTCTTGTTTTCTCCTTTACGATCTTATTCCACAAACTGTCATTCATGCAGAGCGCACCCGAGGCATGAAGGCAGGCATGTCACCCGAGTGTGTTAAGTTCCAGGCCATGTACACGATAGGTTTCCTTCGCATGCCACCTTTCTGTAATAGAAAACGTTTCTATTTCTTTCTTTCTATAATGTTTCGACTTCTTTCATGTTAGAAAAAGAACTAGATTAAGAGCCAAGCCGAGGCTAGTGAGATAGCTCAACACATCCATGCACTTGCCACCAAGGCTGGTCCCCAGAGCCCACAAAGTGGATGGAGATAACCGGTTTCCCCCAGGTTGCCCTCTGACCCCACCTGTGGTCTGTGGCATATACACACAGATTTTTTTTTAAAGAAATAATCTCAGATAATTTTTATTTTAGTATGTCTTTATTAGTCAGCATCACCTATTTCTGATGGGGTTTTTTTTAGAACTGAAAAGCCTTTCTTTAATACCATTTTCGCTGTTATTTCTACCTCCATGTGCTAAAGTTAAGTGTTTGTTGGGTTTAAGAAGAGACTTAAGGCAGAAATCCATTTTAATGGTTTCTTCCTGTTTTAGTGTCAGAGATTGTTTCGAATTGCTTAAGCAAAGCAAGGTATTACTTGTTTGATTACTTTTAATCCTTTTTTTTTGAGACAGACTGATGTCAAATTCCTATGTAGTTTAGTCTTTTCCCCTGCAACGTAAGGACGTTGTCCCATGTTCTTTTTAGATTTATTTGTGTGTGTGCATGTGTATATGTGTATGCATGAATGGAGATATATATATATATATATATATATGTATATATATATATATATATATATATATATATATATATGAGGGGGTCTGACTCCCTCCTGGAGGCAGAGTTAAAGGCAATTGCAAGCCTCCTAACATGGATGCTGGGAACCCTTTGCAGGAACAATAAACATTCTTAACCACGGAGCCACTTCTCCAGCCCTAGCTCTGTGGCTGATTCTTTAGATAACAATATCAGCTATTAATATAGGAACAAGTGAGGTACAGATATCAGGGATCACAGTTTGAGGGTGACGGCGGCCCTCGTCAGTCATGTAAAACTGCACACTGAATGCCAGGTTTTGAAAGGGCGGGTTTTGTGGCAGTGAGGTATCACTTAAGCAATTACAGTGAATCCATTTCATTGTTCATCACAAGTGCTTCCTGGGAAGTTCGGGAGAGATGAGTAGTGTGTCGTGCAGAGTTAAAAAAAAAAATAAAAGTATTGTTGAAGGTGCTGAAGGTTTTTACCTGCGCGTGCATTCTAGAGCTGGAGCTCGTCAGGCTGCAGGGGAGTGAGTCTGAGTGGTAATGTGGTGGAAGAGAAGGAATAGAGTAATGTTGGTCACATGTTTACAAGAACACGAGAGCCCTTCAGCTCAGTGTCTTAGGTTTTTGTAGTGCACTCTGGTATCATATAATAGGTAGGCAATGGAAGAGACTATTGTAGAGCAGGCTAGGTGGGAAATCCAGATCCCTGCTTCCTCTTTCCTGCTGCCAGGCAAGTGAGTCCGCTTCAGCAATGTTTCTGAAAAGCTGGGCAATGACAACTAACGTGCACGGGCTGTCACACTGTGTGCTGTGCACTTGGACAGTTACGTCATAGATCCTGCAAAAGGTCTTTACTCAGCACAGTTTACTTTTCCCCGTAGAGATGGAGAACCGGAAGCTCAGAGAGACTGCTTTGCCCTAGACTCCTCAGGTAGCATCATAGTTCAGACCCCCAAGTTCCAAACCATGGGACTGCTTTTTTGTTCTGTTGGCTATACTTAAATTGGTGCTGTGTGCTTGACATTTAACTATAAGCATTTAGAAGAGGGCAATGTCGGGAAAGAGTTGCCTTCTGGAGACATATTCTGCTGTCAGTATGAGGAGGAAATTGATTTTGTAAGACTCGTTCTCTGTGTGTGTTTGTTGTGTACCTAAGTATAACATCATCATCTGCACTCTCTTGGTTCTGCCTGCTGTACACTTCAGTTTGCTGAGCAAGTTTGCCAACACCATGGTCCTTTCAAAAGTGGGTATCCAAGTGAGAGAGATGTGAGCTGGAGTTTGAGGCATGTCTATTAGGCATGCCAATTTATTTCTTTTTTCTGGTATAGATAAAAAATCCATGCCAGATATCAAGATGCAAAGCTGTCACAAAGAAGGGGGCTAACAACCCTAAGCCTAAATATGACCTAAAGAAAAAAACCTCAAGCAGAAAGGACACCAAAAGCATTCGGAAGTCTTCTATTCTGGGGAATGGCTGAATGGTTAGACCTTTTAATTGAAAGAAAATCAGGGAAGAGAAGCTCAAGACCTTTGTTTATTTAAAGGTGCCCTGTGTGCGGTTGCTGTGCCTGCCATAGATATAGGCCAAACCTTGTTTCCTCAGTACTGAAACACAGCACAGTTGGAGAAGAAACAATTTAAAGCATGTTTATTATGAAAAACGGTATGTTCAAGGATGTTCTACAGCATGGCATAAAAAAATCTTCAGGAGATAAGATGAGTGCAACACAGCAAGGGAAGCCAGAATAAGAAGAAAAGGACATGAGGGAAAAAGGAGCACAAACAATAAAAGTGCTTATAGAAGTGTAGACATAAAGGGGCAGGTGTCCCACAGACATAAATGTGTTGGTGCCTACATATGGATAGTCGTGATTGTGTGTAGTGCCTTGCCCTTGGTGTGCTGTGACTAACCAGTTCTCTTTTAATGCGTGCAGCTCAGCTAGCTAGAAGCAGTCACCGAGAGTGGACTCTAGTTTTGTCATTTCCAACGCGAGCACGACATTTTCTTTTATGGTAATTTTTAAATGAAGACCCTGTCAAAATTGTCCTTTCCTGCCCTTGGAGTCTGGATTTTCTCTTGCTGGAGCACCAGCCGTGAGGCTGTACAGGAAGAAGTCTTTCCATCCTGTGTGCTGTCATGATTTCTGCACTTCCCTTACTGCTTACATGGAGTTCATTATTTTTGGCTTTTGTAAGTGCAAAGAGAAACCTGGCGTCATCAGTGGTGCTTCACATTTTTTTCACTGCCAACACACACACCACACACCACACACACACACACACCACATTTTCTACATTTTCCAAAAACTTAATTTGGATCATTTTCTCCCACAGGGAAAAGAAAGCCTTCTCAGTCATGGTTGGTAGCCATGCTTTGTAACCATAGTGTTCAGGCCACTAAGACTTCTCCCATCCTAGCAGCCTGGGCTACAGACAGGTTTTTCTTTCAATTTAAGGAATGCTATTGCTAAATCTTACACCTGTTTGGGTTTAGTTTCAAAGCTTACCTTGCAAATAGATGTATGGTTGTCAACCCTATGTCAATCATCACTTTTTCTTTATTCTACTACAAGATTGTCTATAATTTGAAAATATTTTACATTTTATTTCATTAGCACTAGATATGTACTAGATGATAAAATCATACAACCATATGTAGTCCTAGTTTTGCTTGCTATGGAGATGAATATGATGCTATCCGGTGATGGATAGGGCTGGGGAATGAGGGTCTTGTACTTACTTGTTTGGGGTGTGAGAGGTTAACACTGATACTCAGAGAGACTCAGCTGTGTCTGTAAATCATATAGTGTACACATTGGATTATTTGAGTCTGATACAGCTTCATTGGTTGTGTGATTTACCATAACTGCTATTCCCTCCCCTAGGCCCAGCCAGCAAAGGAAAGACAGGACCTGGCATTGGAAACCGGCAAAGACAAGGTCGCAGACCGTGAGTGTGGCAAAGCAAGAACAATGGACCTCAAGTTCAACAACTCCAGGAAGTGTGTCTCCATCACTGTGCCCTCCAAGACCCAGACAATGTCACCACACATCAAGTCAGTCGATGACATTGTGGTGCTGGGCGTGAACCTCAGCAAGTTTAACAAGCTCACACAGTTTTTCATATGTGTGGCTGGAGTTTTTGTATTTTTACTAATTTATAGGATACTTACAGGTAAAAAGTACTCCTTTGTTTATAATAGTGTTAGGTATTTTAGCACTTAATGTCCATGTTGGTTTTGACTGCTTGTTTTTACCATGATAGTTTTATTTACAGGCTACCAGTTTTCTCAGAACTGGAGATTTTTATAGAACAATCGCCTCTTAAAAGGATGACTAAGAGTAAAGAGCAAACTCTCCAAGTTAAATAGCTTACGGTGGAAAGACTATCTTGTAAAATTAAAGTTATGAAAGTAACTTGTAAATATTTAGTCAAAATAGGTGTTTGCAGCTGTATGTTCATATCTTTAAAGACTTATTTATTTTTATGTGTATGAGTGTTTTGCTTGCATATATATAAGTGTACCACATGTGTGCCTGTTGCCCAAGGAAGCAAGAGGAAGGCATTGGATCCCCCAGAACTGGAACTAACGGAGCTTGTGAGCTGTTGTGTAGGTGTTAGAAAGTGGACCCAGGCCATCTGCAAGAGCAGCGCAAGTGCTTTTCCCTCTGAGCATGCAGTCACACATTATATCCCTGCTGACTGTTAGAGAGTGAGTTGAGCATTGATGTCTAGGAAGATCATTTTGCAATAAAGTTGAAAATAACACAGTTTAATTCCTGATTCTTGGATTTCATTGGGAAAAGGTTATTTTTGTTTTCTTGTGTTTTGAATGGGTCTTTATTTGTGACCCAGACCAATCTTATATTCAAAGTCCTGCTTCCTCCCTCCAGTTCTTAGGAGAGTTTGACACTCTCCAACCACACCTAACATAAAAGACATTTTACAGACTAAAGTCTGGTCAAGAAAAAAAAAAAAGTTTTCTGTCTTTCCCCCTTTCGCTAGAAGGCTCTTTTATTCCTTTAAATATAGCTTTTTAATCCTGCCATCCTTTTCTGGTACCTATGATATTCTCATTCTTGTTTTGTTTTTCATTTTATCCATTTTTTGCAGAAATCTTACTTTTCTATGAATTTGTTTCACTGTATCTAACATTGCAATAGCCTGTCTTGTATTTGTTCTGTAGCTTGGGGTGATTTTATACCTTTAGCCACTAGCAAATTCCTAGTCTTCAAAGCCATGGCTGGATGGGCGAAGGTTCAGTCCATTGTGAATATGTTTGTTTGAATGGCTTCCCAGTGTTATTAACTTGATGCATTGACTTGATAAATATTTTAATGATTAGCAACTTAGTTTTTAATTCAACTAACATCATATCTGAGAACCTCAGTAATCCAGAGGGAACATAATTTGTTGGTTTTCAATTAGCACCACATTGGAGTGACCTTACTCATGCATGAAATTCTTATAAAACATTATGGTCCCATTATCTTATAGAAATGCATTAGATAAATACATACAATTAAATTTTGACTTCTTGTAACTATACCACAAGATGTCAATAAGAACATTATTAAAAATACTATAGAACATGACTTGGTGACTTGAGTCCCAGCTAGAAGATGATAAACAAAACAAGGTGTCAAACCTCGCACAGCATTAGGAATAGGGCGTTCGAATTTTTCTTGTTAGAAGCATTTCCTTGGGTGGTGGTGGCGCACGCCTTAATCCAGTACTCGGGAGGCAGAGGCAGGCAGATCTCTGAGTTCGAGCCCAGCCTGGTCTACATGAGCTAGTTCCAGGACAGGTTCTAGAAACTACAGGGAAACCCTGTCTCGAAAACCAAAAAAAAAAAAAAAAAGAAGAAGCATTTCCTTTCAAAATGCCTCTGTTACAAATAGCTTGGGGGCACAAGTAGCTATTGCAAAGGAAAATAATGCAGACCAACCTGGCAATGCTTTGCAAGGCTAAGGGGACTGTCCCTGACCGAGATAGTGAGTGGAATGAAGACATGGCAAACATGGGCGCAGAAAAGCTGGGTTCGGGTGGACTGGGCTCTCGGATGAGGAAGCCACAGCACCCCAGAAGTTTAGCATGTTTATTATACACAATTGAACAGGGGAGGTGAGGGTATCACATACAGTTTGGCCAAGGAGGCTACTTTAAGATATAGCGGAACAGGGAGGCAGGGTTAAACTAGGTTTTGGTAGAAGCAGTCTCTGTAGTGAAACAGTCTTCAGACCATGAACATTTTCTATATACAACTGTCCACTTTTGTACTTGGAAGAAAAGAAGGCTTACCATGCCCCTGAGTCATCCCCTGGGGAAGGCTTTGGCACACCTGTGCTGTTGAGGCATTGGAGTCTTTTGACATGCCATGCCATCTCAGCAATGCACATTCGCTTAGGACTTTACTGTCTCTGTACGTAGTCTATAAGTGTTACTAGCTGCGCTTTTCCCATTGAATAATTAACAGACTTCCATCCAAAACAAAATATGCAAAGTTTATAGTTGTATAAATCCTTCAAAATCGTAGCTTTGCTGCTTTGGCTTGTGATACATTACATGATTTCTAAATCTTTGTAACTGGTATCAAAGTGTAGAAAAGTGGCTAGGCGCTATTTTATCCATCCCCATTACTCATACAGGATGGAAAGTTCAGGTCATTCAATTAAAAATAACTAGGTACATTTGTAATACCTTGTTGACTTGTTAAATGGAGACTGAGTAAGAGTAATTAATGAAACATGTTGACTTTCGAATATATACTCTTGTATTTAGGAGCTGGGAATTTAGCTCTTTTGGTTGTTTGCCTAGTAGCCACTAAGACCTGGGTTCTTTTCTCATCATAAACAGGATGACACATGGTGACACATGCTTAGAATCTTAGTGTTGTGGACACAGAAACAGGAAGATCAGAAGTTCAGTGCCACTGTAGGCTGAGTAAGATTATCCTGGATTGCATAAGACACGGTCTCAAAAAGAAGGGAAAGAGGGATGGCAGAAAAGAAAGAGAGAAAGAAACAGAGAAATGCCCACTGTTTAGAGAAATTCATACAAGGAAGATTATTTCATCTAATCTTGACACATAATTTTGAAAATGCTGTAATATGACCCATATTCCTGATGAAAACCAGCTTGTAGATGCCTGGCTTTTACTGAAATAAGCGTTTGTGTGAATTCTTGAATTAGCCACCCACTTTGTTAAGTACAACTTTAGTTTTTGGTCTTTTTATGTCTTTAATGAAGAAGCAGTAAGAAGACATTGCATTTTAGTTACTTCTCTGTTGATTTTCATGCCTAGTCATATAAAGTCTAGTGATTTGGTGGGGAGTAGGTGGAATTGGATGGAGTATGGCTGCTTGCTTTTAAAATATACTCATAACAGTTGACTGAAAGTTAGTCTCTGCCTTGGATTTACACATTCATTGTCTTCTTACAGGAGTTGATATTTCAATGGAAGGCTTTAAGCCCTATGGTCTGGGTACCTTACTTAGTACAGTTTGCATTTTACTCCATATTTGGCCTCATAGAACTTCAGCTCATTCAGGACAAAAGAGAGAAGGTATGTGCTGCACCTTGCCTGCATCGGTTTGAATCTAAAAGAAAAAAACAAGGCCAGCATGCAACTGTGTATGATTCTACATTTCCTGCATAACATCTAATCATGAGTTTTTAAATCAATATAAACTACTTGCTTAAAATAATAAATCTATTCTTTTATGCACTGGAACAAAGTAGATCCCCCCCCTTTTAAGTACAGGTGTCACAAAATCAAGCCGAACATGGGTCAAGTCATGGTTAGACACAGCCTCCCTCAGAGAGCTCAGAGCGCACATTTTCATGACCGTCCAAGAAATGCCTAGTGAAAGATTTAAAATGCGCCTCCATCACAGTGGTAAGCAGAAGGCCAGTGTCAAGTGTCTAATAGTTTTTTAAAGTGTTATGTTTTTGTGGGCTCTATCCCCTGAGATTGTCATTGAGTGTCTAGTGGTTGAAATCTGGGTTCTTTTTTATGAGCTAATAGTAAGGGTTTCATTATGGCATTCTCGTGTACATGTGTCATCGATATTATGATCTAGTTCATCTCCTCCCACACTGCGCCCCACGTCATACCGTGCCCCACTCTTGCTGCTATTCTTCTTCCCTTACCTGCTCTCTATGTACGGGTGTTTGATTGCCCTGTCCATCGTCCTCCCCTCTCTTCTTCTCTGTTTGTCCCCTTTCTAATTTCAAGTATGAGCTCCATCTGTAGACACACCTTGTTTTCTTCAGCTGTTCCTAGGTTGTTAGATGTCTGGGCTAGCTATTGAGAATAGTAGAGCTGTCGACGTGGATGTCCCAGTACTTCTGTGGCATGTCATCCTTTCAGTGGATGAGGAGGGCCATAACTGTTTTCCATAGTGGTGGCACCAGTTTTTATTCCCACCAGCAGGGTATAAACATTCCTCTTTCTCCTCCTCCCCTCCAGATTGCCATGTGTTTTCTTTATGATAACTGGATTGAAGTGGAATCTCAAAGCAGGTTGAATTTGCGTTTCCTTGATGGCTAAGGATGCTGCCCATCTTTCCAAATATCTCCTGACCACATTTACTCTCGAGAAGTCTGTATTTGGTTTCTTAGCCCATTTCTTACTGCATGATTTGTGTTAATGGCGTTTATTTGGGAGGGGTAATATATTCTAAATTTAATCCCCTGCCTGGTGTATACTTAGCACAAACTTTTTTTTTTTTTTTTGCTCCATTCTGTAGGCTGTATCTTCTCTATGGTGTTTTCTTTGCTGAGCAGGTTTTAACTTTATATGATACAGTGTGCCTGTTCTTGGGGTTCCTCCACCCTCTGGAGCACCTTTCATGATGTCACTGCCCATACCTGTAGCTTGAAGTGCTTTCCCCTAATAGTTTGAGAGCATTACGCCCTATATTAAGGTCTTTGATCTATTTTTAATTCATTTTTTTGCGAGGTGAGATATGGATCTGGTTCTATATGAATGTCCAGTTTCCCAGCACTGTCTGTTGAAAGGGGCTGTCTTTTCCCAGTGTGTGTTTTCACACCTGTGTGAGTTTCCCTCTCGGTTTTCTAGTCTGTTGGTCTATATCTGTTGGGGTCCACTGTCATATTTTTATCAATATGGCTCTATAGTACAATTCACTGTGATACCCCAGAATTGTACTTTTTGTTAGGAGTGCTTTGAGGTCCTTAGTGCTTATGAATGATTTTTAGGAGTGTCTCATGTAGTGTAAAAAAAAAAATGCATTAGAATTATGATGAGATTATGTTGAATCTGTAGATCACTTTTGCTAATACAGCTGCTGTCACAATGTTAATTCTGCCAATCCAATGACTTCAGGTTCTTTCTTTATTGTCTGTATCATTAGAACAGTCTTTCATGAACTCTTGGTTAAGTTTATTCCTTGGTTAGTTGTGTGTTTTTGTTTTAAATAATTATAAGTGGGATTTTCTTCATTTCTTCCTTAGCAAACTTGGTTTGGGTATATAAGATTAATTAGAAGAATCTTTAGTTAGAGTTCTTTAAATATAGGATAAATAATGTTCTTTAAATATAGGATCACGCTGTATACAAATATGGATGATTTGACTTTTTTCTTTCCTATTTGTATGCCTTTTATTTCTTTCTCTTTATGCTCTAACAAGTATGCGCTTTTACTTTCTTAAATTGTATTATGCATGTGAATCAGCGGAGGAAGAGAAAACTAGAGCACCATAGCCTGTGTGCAAGTAAGTCAGAGGACACATTGAGTGTCACAGCCTGTATACAAGTAGGTCAGAGGACATATTGAGCACCACAGCCTGTCTGCAAGTAGGTCTAAGGACATATTGAGCTCCACAGCCTGTGTGCGAGTAGGTCGGAGGACACCTTGATTTTGAGCACTTTGAGTATAACGTTGACCATAGGTTTGCTATCAAGAGACTTGAATTTCTTGATGTGGTTGTCTTCTATTGCTAGTTTCTTACAAGTTTTAGTCATGAAGGGGTATTGAATTTTGTCTGTGATATTTTCTACATCTAGTGAGATGATCTTGTGCTTTCTGTCTGTAAGATTATTTACGTGGTGTATTACATTGATTTGTGTATATTGAGCCAACCGTTTTTCTCTGATATGAAGCTACCGTATCTGTTAAATCCATTAACCAGTGTTATAGTTTAAAGTTTCCTTGTAGATTTTTAGTTTGAATGACCAGTCTAAAGGTGAGAATTGACTATAAAATCTCCCTATTGTACTCAAACTTTAGTGACTTTTTATGTCTGTTAATATCCATATAAAATCATGAGCTACAGTGTTTGGTGCTTATTTATTTACAGTAGTTATAACTGCTGTTCAATTGTTCCCTTTATCAGTCTGAGAATCAAAGGGTAGAAGTGAACCTACCAAGCAAATGGAAACTAAACACAAGCTATTATAGTTTTTTGGTAGCTGATAACTTGAAATCCAATTAAGATATAAGTAATAAAAGTCAGCATATAGTAATAAAGGGAACAATTGAACAGCAGAATCTCTGCAATTGTGGGCTGGGCAGACCTTCACCTCCTGTGACTTGTTAGACAGTATCCCCTGGTGTCACTGGACATTCTGCTTGGAGGGGGCTAGCAGGTGTGCTAGAAGTGTGGCCACACACCGCACAGACCTGTACAGACAAAGCCCCTTCTTCTGTGCTGTGTAGGCCCACTTGACTGTCCTCACCTCATTGAGGGATGCATCTGTGGCTGCCAAGCAGCCGCCTGGGCCATCAGAGTTCTCAGGTCCTCCAGCAGGCTCTCTGGCGTTCACTGTTCCCTATTTTAGGCCACCCCAGGTAGCTAAGTTTAAACAGTCAGTTCCCAGCCACTGCCCTTCTTAGGATTCCTCTCCAGCAACTGACCAATCTGCCTGAGACATCAGTCTTCTCCAAAACCTACCACTGAATTGGGAGGCTCTTCCTGGCCTTGTCCCCAGGGTGGAGCTGCCTGTGTCTTCCCCAGTGCTGACTTCCCTTTGGATGAGGCCTCTGCTACCAACCCCCACTCCCATCAGACCAAGCAACCGAGCTGTTTGACTTAGCCTCCATTTCTATTGGTATATCCATTACCTTGAAATAGAATCCTTTTTATATGGCTGTTTTCTTCACCAAGTCACTATGAGGCTGCTGCCTTACCTGAAAGTCCAGGTTTCTGTTCTTTTAATTGAGGCGGTTTGTGTCGTTGGCAGGTTCTTCACGTGTATACGTACTCTCACCCAACCTGCCCAGATCTCCTTCTCCAGCCCTGTGAGCTTCCCTTCTCCCTACAAGTCCACTTTCCACATTCTTGTCTTGGTTTGGAAATCTGTGTCCGAAATACTGGAGGAACATCTTTCGTTCTATTAAATCCAGCATGCTTATGTTGAAAATCTTTTAAATTAGTAACTTTGTAGATTGAAAAAGTGCTTTGGTTTATCTTTAACGGCAATATTAAAACAAAATACAGTAATACTGTGACCATAAACAGAAGGTAGTTAGGAATGTGAGCATGAAATTTGGGGGTAAATGAAGCATGTTCGTGCTTTCATTGTCATCTAAGATGCTATATTCATGTATCTTTGGGACAGTTAAAGATAATAAAGACAATCCTGACATTCCATCTTTATAGAAATGGTTAATGCCTCACAACAATATAGCTTGTTATTTCTACTAAACATTATGCTTTTGGAGCGATACATAGGTAACTATTCAGTGTTTATTAAATATTGCAGATTCCATTTACACCAAGATTTTACTGGAAGAATCGAACAATTTTCTTATAAATTTTAATTTTATTTCCCAAATTATTCTGGTGCCTCTTGGGGGAAATTTTTGCAGCCATTATAGTTGAAGTACGAGATCATCTTTATTGTTTTTCGTGCTCTAAAGCTCCAAGAGAAAATGGTGGTGATGGACTAGAAAGTAAGTAACGATCATTGCCAAGACTAATGGTTATGGGCTGATGATCCATTATCTCTTGGAAACTGCGGCTTCAGGGTGGGTTTGAGGGCACAGCTCCTGAAGTGGAGGTTGAGGAGGAAGCATCTCCCCTGCATGACCGATGAGATGTGGTGTGGGCTTGGCAATCTCAGCTTTCTAGACATGTCACACCTAAATATTTGAAAAGTAAGATAACTTACTTTGATTTAAACCTAGAAGATTCTGAAGATGAGTCTCTAGACTGAAAATCAGTAGGTGTGAACTGAGCCTTTTCTTTACGAGGCACAATGTTCAGAACTTCCATCCCGCCGCAGGGCTCCGTGTCTTTAATGTACGTGATTTCTGAATACCCAAGGCGGTTGTTACTTTCTTTCAAAAGCCTTTGACCTGTACTCTGCTTCTTGATTTCTCTGCCTGGGGTCTGCATAGGTGATGTATGTGTTGGTACAGGCACAGGACTTACGGTGTAGAGATCACGGGTTTAAACGGGCATTGCTTCTCTCAGACTCCGTCAAGACTGGGGAGTCTCTGAACTTCCTGGCTTGTTTCAGGAGTAACGTCACAGCTAACAAGCTCTGATGCTCGAACATGGTGCTGTCATCCCTCACCAAATAACATTTTACCATTGTCTGACTTTGGGATACAGGAATATATGATTTTGGCATTGAAGGATTTTCTTTCCTGACCATTATTGAAGAAGTTGTTGAGGGAATCAAATAGAAAAACACCGGGAATCCGGAGGGTAGCTGATGAGATGCAGCTTCCTCATCACCCATGAGGAAACAGGACCTGGAGGGGGCTGACATTTTATATAAGGTCATGTAGGAAGTCCTCTGGGGGTTGGCCCTCTTTGGCCCGAGCCTCAGGACAGCACCTGTCTGCCTGCATATCCTGCTTCCGTACCATTCCTCAGAAGTTTAATGAATGGAATTTTTCCTTTCTGGCCACTGTTGTTTAGCAGCTCTCTTTGAGGAAAATATGGTGCTGGTGTTTATACTAAGCTGGGAAAGTGGGTGTTTCTGCCGTCGCAGACAAGGACAGTGGGCTGGTCCACTCCAGGGACAACCGAGGAAGTAGAGTGGTAGTAATTGTAGGGTACCCGTTTCTTGACAGTGGATTAAAAATGGTGGCTCCTACATTAGAACTTAAGTAGAAAAAAACTCAACATTGAAAAGTCAATGCATTTCAATAGAATTTTCCCACAAATTAGTGTACATTTACTTATATAAAAGATTAGAGCGTTGGGGATGTAGCTCAGTTGGTAGCGTCTTTGCCTAGCATGCCTAAGGCCATGGGTTCAGTCACCAGTACCTGCATATACCAGGTTTGGTGGCACATGCCTGTCATCCCATCACTCAGGTAGTAGAATCAGAAAGAAGCTCAAGGTGTCCCTCTGTTACATACGGCGTTTGAGGCCAGCCTGGGCTAAAGATCCTGTCGAGAGAGAGAGAGAGAGAGAGAGAGAGAGAGAGGAAGAGAGAGAGAGAGAGAGAGAGAGAGAGGGAGAGAGAGAGAGAAGTTAGAGGAGTTGCATGTCTTGTTGCCTGACTTACAATGCCAGTACAAAATGCTTAGTGTAGGTGGGTTATAGTCTGAGTTTACAGCATAATCAAATTACGTGACTAATGCTTTTTTGTGTCCATCATACAGTATGCCACATTATTACTTTAAACCATTATTGATACTTAGATATATGCCCGTGCTGATGACTTTCTAAAGATACCAATTCAGAATCTCCTTCAGGCGACCCTGATCGAGCCAGAATTAAAAGTTTAGAGGTTACAAAGACAGCATTAGAAACATTACCTGAAGGCTGATTATTGGTAACATGGAAAATAGAGATCACTATAGTAATAATCACGTCTGGAGCTGCGAAGCTTGTGAGCTCTCTCTAGAAAAGTTCTTGAACTGTCCTGGTGGTTACAGTCTTCCTAATTATGGACAGAAAGTTAGGGAACAAAGCCAATTTACAAGTTCCATTACAGCATTAGTGATTGGGGCCTTTTTACCGTTGTAGAGGCCATATTTTTTCATCTCTCACTTATTAATTAAATGAAGATAGTTGTTGTCTATACCTAGAGCTACTATAAGAAAATCTTTTATCAGCATTTATACATCAGCTAGAATCCCAGTGAGTCTCTTACTATTACGCACACAGTTGAGATACCTCATTGATGATTCAGCAAAGTAGATTGTGATTTTGTCAGTGTACAAGTAAACAGTGGTAACAATTTGAGAAAAGAAAAACGATTTTTAATGTATATTCCAGAAACATTAACAGAAATAGAGAAGCACATTGTAAGCCATCATCTTTAAAGTACTATGAAACCGGGTCCCACAATGAAGGTTTTAAAAAATTGTCTCTTCCAGAATACCAGGAAAAACCTACATGATAATAGCTTTTCTAACTGTGGTACTATGGGCTTATCAAACACTTCCTTGGGCTACCTGAATTACCCCCACCCAAGTCATCTTCAAGTGCCTGCAAACTGATTCCTGTTATGCTAGGAGGAGTTTTTATTCAAGGTACAGTAATGACATGTTTATACTGTTTGAAGAGCGCGCAAGCTGTGTTGTGGCATCTGGCATTAGGAAAAACAGTAAATGTCCACAACACTGTTTTTGAGCATTCTAGCCATTGTGATAGTAAAGCATCTGATAAAAATAGGGTATCATAAAAATATTGCTGTTTCTCTAACATACTGTAGTATTTGCATTCATAATTTGGATATGAGAGAAAAGCCATTATTTTATTTTATTATTTTATCTTGGAACTTAATGCATCCCATAGTGCCATATTCACATAGTGAAGCCCGTCTGAGTGGACCCACTTCTTCCCTGACTGAACTGGTTCTGATGGTTTAGAGCAGCTGAGTCGAGCTGGATGAGAAGAGGAGGCAGCTGGAGCAGCAGGCGTTGGAGCAAGTTGTTGCTTAGTCCCTCCCTGTCTAGAGGCTCTTCCCATCACTAAGGGCTCGGGCAGCCTGCTCTCAGTGTGTGCATCAAGATGCCTCCCTGGGGTTGACCTTTTACAGTGGAAGTGTGTCAGCACCTCACTCAGAACACAACACAACAGTGGTTCATGTGGAAATAAAATACCTCAGTCTCTTTTAAAAATTCTTACTAGACACATGTATTTCCTTAGAGTCTTTACCAAAAGTTAGAATACATTAGCAGAGGAAAATGGGTGACTTCTCCCCTGCCTGACAGTCTTCACATAGTGTTTACCAGCTGAAACGGTGTAGCACAGGCAGACCCATTCCTCTTCCCTCTGTGAACTGACAAGCTGCAGGAGCGTCTGTAGTCATTGCACACTGACTAAAGGACGAGCTCGTTTCTCCGCACAGTTAGAACTGGGGAGTGTGCCTTTTACTTTTGTCACTTTTCACCAGACTGCAGCCACACCAGTAGATGTGCATGCATTTGACCCCATGAGATAAGGTTGCCCAGTGACGTCATAGCCATCTCAGTCTGTATGCGTCTGGTGACGTCAGACAACAAGATACCCGTCAGGTGCATTTTCAAGGCATATCCTCACCATTAAGTGGTGCGTGTGTGTGGTTTTGTTTTATGTTTTGTTTTGTTTTTTTTTTCCCTGTCAGATAAAATAAGATCTCGTTCTGTCTTACAAGATCATGGAGTGCCTGATTTAGTCTTAACTCACCTGGGATTGCTGTGTCTTGATGTGAGTGTTCTTTATGTTTGGGCATTAGGTATGAACGGCACATCTCTATTCTGCTTGGTGAGGCACTGTGATCTGACCGTAGACTAGGTAAGTATCTGTACAATGAGGCCGGTGTCCTTTTGTCTTACACAGGAAAGCGTTACAACCTTGCAGATGTGTCTGCTGCAGTGTGCATGAGCCTTGGCCTGATCTGGTTTACCCTGGCTGACAGCACAATTGCACCAAACTTTAATCTGACAGGTGAGGAGTATGTTTGTATTCCTAAATTGTATAAGCATTTTATTTTGAATAAGAATTTGCGTTTTCGTGAGGATTTTAAATGATGCTGTGAGGTCGGTGAGTCTCCTACCCAGGGAGGCTTTCAGACTTTCCCAACTGTAGTAAAGGTAGCAGTGCTCTAGAGCTGTGACACTGTTGTAGGCCTGACAGCAGGCTCCCGAGCAAAGCGTTCGCTCCCAGAGCCAGGAGAGTTGTGCACGGACACGCAGGAGGTGTGGGAAGTCACAGTGGTAATGTGCATAGAACTGTAACTCTGGCTTAGAGTTTCCTCCATTCTTACATTACGTGGCATCAATAGAGGAGGAAGACTGAGAACACAGGCAGCAGAGGGATGAGACAACCGGTGCCCCAAGACACCTGGAGCCCGTCCATCTCTTCCTGAGTTCTGTGGGCACATTTGGAAGGAATTAGGACCCAGGCATACTTGATGAAAGAAGCTGATAAACTCTGGTTTCCACTTGGATTTTAGAGCAGTGGTTCTCAACCTATGGGCCATGACTCCTTTGAGGATCTACCAACCCTATCACAGGGGTCGTATATCAGATATCCTCCTGCATATCAGATATTTGCATACGATTCATAACTAGCAAAATTACAGTTACAAAGTAGAAATGAAATAATTTTATGGTTGAGAGTCACCACATGGAGGACTGTATTAAAGGGTTACAGCATCAAGAAGGTTGAGACAAAGTCTGCAAGCCCCACAAAAAAAAAAAAAAAGATGGAACTGTGACACCCGTTCCTCTGTATGTGAAGCTCAGAGGCAACCAGGCCTGTCCTGCACACCTGCATGCTGCTTCCCAGGAGAAAGTGCTGTCACCTAGATTCAATGCCATTGAACCTGTCACGGCAGCGTGTGACAACTTTCATGGGCATGAAAGGAAGGCTTGCTCATGTGAAGAGTCTCCAAGACAGTTTGGCTGGCAAGCTAAGAAAGGCATTGCTCTAGGTGCCTCGGAGACAGTGTGGAACTAAAGGGTTGTAAAAGTCCAAAAGGGTTGGGCATTCCTTTGTTTCCCCAGATCCTGAGTCATAGCTGCACTTTCAACAGACACTACCTGAAAAGTGTGGACTTTATTTGGCACGATGCTGAAGTAAGATTCTGGTGGTAGCATTAGTTCCTTAGTGTCTGTCTTTTTTATATTAATATCATCACCTATGTGCTTACAAAACAAGTTATAGATCAGAATATTCAGCATTCCAGCCAAATGGGCTTGACAATTTGCTTTTGATTTGTAGCCCAGTTAAACTTCGGGCCAACCTCGCTTATAATTAATGTGCTTAAAGAGGATCGTTCTCTTCTCCCTAAAGGTGTGATGCTTATCTCCCTGGCACTGTGTGCAGATGCTGTCATTGGGAACGTCCAGGAGAAAGCCATGAAGCTGCACAATGCTTCCAACTCTGAGATGGTGAGCACCCCAGTGCTTCCCTCCTGTCTGGAAGGTGCATGGCCAGTGTTATGAAATGGCTACAGTGTCAGAGACTCGATGTGCTTTTCAGTCCACTGTATCCTTCCTGGAAACATAATGCTAGCAATACTGTGGAAGGTTGGAAGAGAGCCCAGCACTGCTAATAGCTTGTTGTATAACTGATCAATATTTTTCTTGTTGATTTCTGTAATCTTTTATCTGTTAAAAGAAACCTCTTTGTGACATGGTTTTCCTTCTGCTTGTATTTCTCTTTGTGTTGCTCTCAGTGTGGAAATTTATAGTTCTTATTGGCCCAACTTCTCTTTTTATTGATGGCTTCTGGCTATGTGTCAAAAGGCCTTTCCAACTCAAGATTTTCACCCATGTTTCTTAATAGTTTTATTATTTCCATTTTTTATTAAATAAATCCTGCTAAAACCCAATTCTGTCTACTGAATACCCGACCCTTCCCACTTGTGACTTCTTTATCTCACATCCTCACACAGGGGTCAGAATTGAATTCTCTAGTATTGATTTCTGCCTTAGCCCACAGAAACTTGAACAGCTTCATGTATTTCTCATTGTTAGGACTAACCATCTTTGTTCCTTTTCGAAAGAACTACCAGCGGTTACTCGTGGGTACTCATACCCTTACATAAATTAGAAATCCCTCCTGGGATTGTGACTGACGTTAGTATTGAATTATAAGTTAATTTAGGGACATGGCTTCTGTATACTTGATTCTTTCATTCTAAGACTAAGGTATGGCTTTCCTTTTATTCAAGTATCTCTTTAAAATATTTTTGTTTTATTTTTAATTGTATAATATTAGTGTGTGTGTGTGTGTGTGTGTATGCATGTGTGAGTGCATGTAGATACCATCAGAGGCCAAGATTCCCCTGAAGCTGGAGTTACAGACAGTTGTGAGCAACTCATTATGAGTGCTGAGAACCTACATTTGCAATCCACCTTCTTAATTCCTGAGCTCTCTCCAATCTCTCCAGGTCTTCCTTTTAAATGTCCACTAGATTTAAAAGTATTCTTCAGATAAATATCTTCTGCTTTTGTTTTTATATAGGAGTGGTGTGTGTGTGTGTGTGTGAGAGAGAGAGAGAGAGAGAGAGAGAGAGAGAGAGAGAGAGAGAGAGAGAGTGCAGGCACACTTGCTTTGTTATTCACATAGAACACACTGTGTTGAAGACATACAGGAGTAAGTTTCCTATTACCGTCTGGGCACAGCATTGGGTGATGGAGGAGTGTCTATGTGTTACTTTAATTAGTTAATAAAGAAACTGCCTTGGCCCCTTTAATAGGACAAAAAATTAGGTAGCCGGAGTAGACAGAACAGAATGCTGGGTAGAAGGCAGTGAGGCAGATGCTTCAGGCAGTCGCCATATGCAGTCGCCATGCTTCTCCTCTCCAAGACAGACGCAGGTTAAGATCTCTCCTCATAAGCAACCACCTCATGGTGCTACACAGATTACTATGTAATATGGGCTAAAGGAAGATATGAGAATTAACCAATAAGAGGCTAAAACTAATGGGCCAGGCAGTGTTTAAAAGAATACAGTTTCCGTGTAATTATTTCAGGTGTAAAGCTAGCCGGGTGGCGGGACGCAGCCCGCCATTCCATCTACAATTGGGCATCTTAAGTGACATCTCAGTAGCAGGAGCCTGAGGTGTTTGTTTGATCACTGTCACCACTCTTCATGGCTGAGGTAAAGATGGCCTCAGAAGTGAGACCATGCAGGTCACCTGGAAACTCAGGGTACCACATAGGGCAGCCGGCTTTAAACTGAAGCCTAGGTTACTCCTTAGCTCTCCTTTGGGCGAAATTACAACCTCAGGCTTCAGTTGAAAACTGGGTGATAAGCATGGGATTAAGATTAGGTTACTGTGAGAGTCAGGAGAGTAGCCCGCATACAGGGTAGCATAGCTAACCTGTAGCAAGCATTTCAGTAAGAGACTGGAGGTACCCTTGGGGGCGCTAATAAACGAGCAAAAAGTAGTGGGGAAACTAGAGTGGTGATTTTCCTATCTTTTGCAAACTTCAGTGTCCAGGACATTTTTCATATCTTGTAAGTAGCTCTAAAGATTTTGTCATATTTATGCTTATTGGAATAAAATTAAAGTCTGCTTAAATTTAACAATCCAGAATGAGTAAAATGTGAACAAAAATGGAAGGTCCCATATGGCCATGGATTTTTGTTACATAATACTGTGTGTATGTGCATGTGTATATATATATACACATCTGTATTTGGTATTAATTCATAGCTATTTCTAGAAACTTCAGCCATAGGGCAATGATTATAATATGTAGCATTGATTGAGTAGATTAATTGTTCCGTGTGTTCAAACCTTCAGTGTCCCCTCTGCTGAGACAGTCATTTCTGTGCTTTACTTCTGCCTCCCCCAGGTTCTGTATTCGTACTCCATCGGTTTTGTGTACATTCTGTTGGGATTGTCCTGCACTAGTGGACTAGGCCCTGCAGTGGCATTTTGTTCAAAGGTAAACACTAATCACATTTTTAAAAGTAAACACTTTACATTTAATAATTTTCTCTGTACTATTTTTGCCTAGTTCCAAAAAAAGGCTATTGTTATTAAATAATTTGGTCACTCTTCAAATGCAACATTACAGATCAGAAATGAAAGATCTTAGAAATGATTGATATTTAATTTTTTTATCCATTCTCTACCCTGTAAGTTAATTTTTGAGAAGTTCATAATGTACAAATCAAGGGTTTTTCATTTCATCAATATTTTCCCATTAAATAAAAACTAAATATTGTTTGCTTGGCTGCATTGTGGAATGACTTATTACTGCTCAAGAGGCTGCTTCAGATCTGTGGTTTGATACCATAGGATACCTCAGGGCTTGCTTTGTGTTTTCCTAACAGGTCATTTTTCTTCTTGCAGAACCCTGTCCGCACCTATGGCTACGCCTTCCTCTTTTCCCTCACTGGATACTTTGGGATCTCCTTCGTTCTGGCCCTGATTAAAATCTTCGGTGCTCTTCTTGCTGTAACAGGTAAGAGACTTGCTTAGATTAGATTAGGAAGAAACACTACCATGTTTCTCATGCGCTTACCAACACAAGGGTATGACCTTGTGCTTAAAAGGAGTACTATTCTCCAGCTTGTGCTCTGGTAGCTTGTTTTGGCTTTTAGTTCCAAAGGAAATGGTGTTTGGTCTTAAGTTCTCATTTCGAAGACTGCATATTTTTTCTTTATGCAGTGCTGAGGCCAAACCCTTGGCCCTCAGCATGCTGGGCACGCACTCTACCACTCGGCTGCACCCCAGCCCTGAAGGCTTCATTTTTATGTCAAATATATACATTTTCATGAAAAACGTTAAGTACATTAGAAAAATTTGCTGTAAAACTATGATGGAATGAAACCCCTTCAGGGAAAACACTACCTTCATATACTTTTAATTGATTACGGAAATTCAACTCTTCTTGCACTTAAAATATGGCAGGTGCATTTTATAGTTTGCAAGCCTTTCGCTGGGTGTTTCTTAGCACCAGCCCAGATCGCATTCTCGCTTCCGCAATGATGATGTCTCTGTGCCTGACACCTGAGGACTGCAAGTTGTGTTTGCTGTGTTTGGGAAATGCACAGCAGTGAGGGGAGCCAATGACTGTGTGTACTGCATCGCTCTCCAGAGCTGTAAATGTGCATTTACCTCCACGGTATAGGCAGAAATATTTTCACTGTCAAATAAGAGGCAGAGATAGGCATAATTGTAGCTAACAGAGAGTCCTTCCTGTGTACTAGTCACCATCCCGGATAGAAGTCTCACCGCAGTCCTAACCAGCCGGCGCTATTAGTTTTCTAATCCATGCTCAGATTTAAACGTGAATGTGGAAAAGTTAAGGGCTTGGGTGACAACTTGCTAGAATCAAGATTCCAGGCAAAGCTGTCTGTCTCCACACCTGCATCTTCCCTGCGCCTCCTTGGTTGGCATGGTGAGAGACTGCGTGGTCCTCAGCACCCTCCTACCATCGCTTCCTCCTGTGTGCTGGGCAGCAGGATGGAATCTGAGAAGATGAAAGCCATAGTGTCTCAAGATGCTGTACTCCTCGAAACAACACGTCAACCACATTTTTTTTGCCAGATCCTGAGACATATGAGCATACCTAAGTGTGGGGGAGACAGGAGCATATGCCCAAGCAAGTAGGTCTCCCAGAGGCAGTCGATGCAGATCAGGCCCCAGCTTGTGCTGAACGTAAAGAGCAGGAGAATGGGGTGGAATGAGAAGAGCTGCGTGAGGGTAGAGACCTGAGTGGAGAAGTGTGGCTGCCCCTCTGCCTGGGCTGAGCTATGCTGAGGTCAAAGTGTGAAGACAAATGTGCAAAGAGCAGCACTGTCAGAATTGCTGTCCCTTTCCCAGAGGTCACTTTGGCTAAATACTGTGAACCATCATGAGGTGCGTGAGTGCATTGGAGGCTGGAGCAGGATGAGCAAGACATGGCAAGACCTGTCTGAAAAACAACCAAAAACCTGACATTAGTGAACTCTCACTTTGTTAAAGGGCAACCCTTGTTCTACCTAATCATGTCTTTATGGGAAAGCCTCTGGTTGTGGCTCCTGCACCCCCATGGAGCTGATGAATACTTACACAGGTGTACGTAGACTTTAATTGGATCAATGATAGTTCTCTACGAAACCATTAGCAACAGAACTTGGTTGGCCGTTGGTTGGTCAGTTGCATTGTCTCCGGCACCTTAGAGGTTCTGCCATATCCAGAGCTATAAATATTTGTGGAATAAATAATTTACAAATATTGCCAAAATAGTAAGGTATATCTAAATCTTTTCTCCCCTACAGTGACAACAGGAAGAAAAGCAATGACCATAGTCCTTTCGTTCGTATTCTTTGCTAAACCATTCACACTTCAGTGAGTACCTTTAGTTCAACAGATGTCTCAAAACTTAGATGTTGTCTTTCATGTTATGTCTTAAACAGCATTACTTTCTAACTTTTGAATTGCCTAGCCAAAGCCCAGTTGTTGCAGTGTGACTGTGTGAGAAAGGAATCTAGGATGCAGACTGATTGTCAGTTAGGTATGCCTGCCCATGTGAGTGACTTTTAGGAGTGTGTAAGCCAGTGTGAGGAATGAGTGGGTGTGTGCTCCAGTGTAAGCGACTGTTAGGAGTGTGTGCTCCAGTGTGAGGAATGAGCGGGTGTGTGCTCCAGTGTAAACGACTGTTAGGAGTGTGTGCTCCAGTGTGAGGAATGAGCAGGTGTGTCCTCCAGTGTGACTGTTGTTGGTGCATGTTTCTGATGGGGGTGAGTACAGTGGTGTGCATGTGTTAAGTAAAGGATTTTCTTTCTCACATACAAATATGTAATTTTTATGTTTAAAATTTTTCTTGTGAAGCCTTTATTTATGGCTGCTTTGCATAACAGTAAACAATGGGAAAGTATTCTGTAAATTGTATCCTAATGACTTAGTTTGTGGCTCTTTGTGAAAGTGGTCAACAGTCTTTGCTATCTCTATTTAAAAGCAGTTTGTTAAAACATTATAGGTCAGTAATTGAGATTTCAAACCTAGTTTACAAATACATAATTTTAAATAATATTGTAAATTTCCACCAGTGTACTACAGGTCATTTGTTGTCTATAGATTACTGCTGTTTATGCCTGTGATAGTATATTATAGTAATTAAATTATGATAATCCAAGCCGGGTTAAAGCACACGCCTTTAATCCCAGCACTCGGGAGGCAGAGGAAGGGAAGGGATGTTAGTTCGAGGCCAGCCTGGTCTACAGAGCAAGTTCAGGGCAGCCAAGACTGTTACACAGAGAAACCTTGTCTCGAAATCCACCCCGCCAAAAAAAAAAAAAAAAAAAAGATTCTCTGCTTCCTGCAGAATGTGTCCCTTTTTATTGTCTGTGCTCTACTTCCCTGGGACAACTAGGCAGAGTGCTGGGTTGAATGTATAATGTAGCCTTTGATAAATAGGACTCTGGCATTTAAAGTATAATCTTAAGTCTTTTGGTAAGGTTATACTTTGAATGTGCTAATTAAGAGCCCTCAAGTTTAAATTAGTCTCACTTTGTGTAACTTTTCTGTATATATTCAGGATAAAAATTTTTTGAGGCTTTATATATGTAAACAGTGTGTTTTGATCAAATCCATCTCTTACCCCCACTATCCAACTTCATGTACCCTCTTTGTTAACCATTGAGCCTAATTGGTGCTGCTAGTATGTACATGGGTATAGGGCCATCCATGGGAGCGCAGGCAACCTACCTGGAACTAGATCCTGAAGAAAACTGACACTCTCCCTCAGCATCCTTCAGTTATCAATGCCTTAGCCAGGGGTGGGACTTTTGACTGCTTATATTTTTTGTCAACTGGACACAATCTAGAGTCAGCTTACCAGAGGGAATTTAATTGAGAAAATAGCTCCATCCAGTTAGCCTGTCGTTAAGCCTGTGGGGCATTTTCTTGACTGATGGTTGACGTGTGAGGGCTAACTCACTGGGCAGTGCCATCCCCGGACAGATGGTCCTGGGGTGTGAGAGAAAGCAAACTGCCAACCAGGAGGAGCAAGCAGGTAGACAGTGTTCCTTGACGGTCTGCTACAGTCCTGCCTTCAGTGCTCCTGCCTTGGTTTCCCTCTGTGGAATGGGACTCGGGATGTGTCAGCCAAAGAAAACCATTCTTCCTCAAGTTGCTGTGGTCATGGTCTTTATGCTACATAGTCGTGGGAAGCAGAACAGAGCAGGCTTTGTGAGCCCCTCTCTGTTCCATTTAAGATAGGATTCTAATGCTATTATTTTAGACCTCTAATAGCAAGTTTTGTGTGTTTGGTTGGTTTCCTTGTTTTGTTTTTTATTTGTTCATTTTGCTTTTTCTTGTTTTGTTATGTTTTGTTTTGAAACAGGGTTTATCTGTGTAGCCCTGGCTGTCCTGGAACTCTGTAGAACAGACTGGCCTCAAACTGAGATCTGCCTGCCTCTACCTCCCAAATGCTGGGATTACAGGCATGCACCACTACTGCCCTGCTAAGAGCAAGTTTTTATTTGATTGAAATTACTGTGGACTGAATCCCACATGTTGTAATTAGCAGCGAAGTGTTACCTTGTTAATTTTAATATCTAATTTTTCATTTCTTTTAGGTATATATGGTCTGGCTTGTTAGTTGTCCTTGGTATATTTCTCAATGTTTACAGCAAAAATATGGATAAAATAAGGTTACCATCAGTGTACAATCTGATGAACAAAGCCATGGATGTGAAAAAGTCAAGGACGTTGGCACAGACTGTGTAGGCCCTGAGGTAGCCTACTTAAAATAGAATCCTAAGGGAGAAATCATTAATCAGTTGACTTTCCAAAGGATTGGGATAAAAACCAAAGGATCTGAAGACTGCTGTTGTGTGAGCCGGCAGCGGTTTGTGACGTCAGCCTCTGCAGAACACAAGCTTGACCAGCTCCGAAACAGTCTGGAGCCGCACCCAGGACATTGTTTCAGTGAAGTCAGTATGAAGGAAAGCGCTTGCTGGCAGCGTCCTGCACATTTCACTGGAAATGGACTGTGTTGCAAGACTGATTGGAAATCCTTCCAGCGTGCAGCGCGGCGCTGTGTAGTAGCGCACTGTTTCGTCTCCATTCCGTTTTGGTGGTGTTATTTAAATTGCTTCTCTGTTATAAGAGTGAACCGATGATTTAAAGTCTAGAGAAAATAGAATTCATTTATAAATAAAATTATCCTGTGATTTTTTTAATGCTGTTTTAATAAAATTTGTTATTGAAGAAAATGGAGTTGGGAAGGCTTAATTAACATGCTCTTTAAAACTTGAGTTTTTTACTCATAATGTAAAAATATTTTTGTCTATATGCACAGGGTAAAGTGCTTACAGGAAGTACACTAGAATTACAGTGTGCCACGATGTGGCTTTAGTTTGGATGTTTTAACTGCAGGGCAGACGTTAACATGTTAAAAAAAAAAACCCTGTTCTTCGTATAAGGATAAAATTTTCTTTCAATACTGGAGATGAAGTGGGGTGCACTTAAGCCTGGGTAGATTTGGCAGACCCAAATATTTTTTTTTCTCAGACTCTAATATAATTTCATAGTCTGGATAACTTAGATCCACTGAGGTTTCTTTCTGGCAGTTCTCGATGCTATGAAGTCCACACTCAAGATGCTGTCAAACCTGCAGGGCTGCCTCCCACTTTCTAGATGGCATCGTCTTACTGTGTCCTCAGGTGTTTAGTGCTAATCCCATCATGAGGTCTCTACCCTCATGGCTCAATCGCCTAATGCTACCACTAGGGAGTTAGGATTTTTATAGGTGAATATAGGCTACATAGAGATTCAGATCATAGCCATATTACTTGCGTGGTTTCGAGTCAAGTTTAGTGCCTTTCAGTATTGATTTTTGTAATTATTATATGCATCTGCTCACTGTGTGTGTGTGTATGCACGCGCACGTACTCACATTCACACATAAGTGCATGTGTGTATAAAAGCTGTTACCCTTCATTTTCAGCATAATCAATATGATTAAAACCCTTAGTGTTTAAGTTTTCTTAGGGTTCATAGAGACCTTTGGTGGGAGAGGGGAAGTCTTGTTCCATCAAACCACATTAGCCTGGAAGGAATCCACAAGTTCTCATCTTCGGTGGAAACAAAAACAGAACCTCTTTTCCAGGGCAACATATCCTTAGACCCAAATTTTGAAGTCAAGATACCTAGATATTGGTTTAACTTAGCAGTCCCCAGAATCAAATGTCTCTCTGCAGTCAAAAAAATTCAAAGAAAACACAATAATATATATAATCCAGATTCTCTGTTAATATTCCATGTTTATGTGACTTACTGTTCTGTAGTCCTTTAATCTATGACTGACTGTCTTTTTAAAGACTTTGCTTTATTTTTAAAAATTATTTATTTTTCATAACTATCTGTACTCTTTTTCTTCTCTCTCCCAAGCCTATGCACATTTTTTAAACATACTATAACCCATTCAGAGGTTTATTTCTGTCTGAATCTGTCTTTAGTTGTATCTGTAAGCATTTTCTGACCAGGAGCACCTTTTTTTTTTAATGCTAAGCAGGTGTGGCTAGGACCAAAGCTACTTTGCCTTTTGGCCCTGCCCAGTCCAGTACGGTGGAGGTACGTTCACCACCAGCCCTGTGAGCCATGCTCACCACCTCAGCTCTGGGGATGCAGCGGGTTTATATCGCCATTGAGCAGCTAATAGCACACTGCTCACACACCCCATTTAAGTGCAGGACCTCCCAAAAGAGCCAGAGTTCATGCTGCCAGCACAAACTAGGAAGCCTTCCCTTATAGAAGCCCTGAAGTTTTTGCCACTAAATCTGAGCCAGGAAACCTCTTAAAGGAGTGGCACCTCTCCTTGCTGCCAGCAAACAGAGCCTATCTGAAAATATGCTGCTACCAAGAAGTCTTGCTTAACTCTGTTCTTTTGTGTCTAGAATTCCTTCCCAAACTCTCAGGTTTTAAGCACATGTAGTTGCCACACATTGGCGTACCATTTCCTTAGACCCAAATAATCATACGGAAACTATATTAATTACAACACTGTTTGGCCTATTAGCTCAAATTTCTTATTAACTAACTCTTACATCTAAAATTAACCCATTTATTTATTTATTTATTATTTATCTGTGTATCATCACAAGGCTGTGGCTTACAGGGTAAGATTCTAGAATCTGTCTCCTGCAGCTGTATGGCGTCTCTTTGACTCCACCTACTTTATATCTCTTTTCAGATTTCCCACCTGGCTGAAAGAGCTTTATTCATTAACCAATGGCAATAAAACATATTCACAGCATACAGAGCAGAATCCCACATCACGGCAATGGCCTAATGCTTTTAATTTCTGCAGTTTATTTTTAGATTAAAGACACTTAGCCTTGCACCAGCCATCTCTCTTCCTGTGTTAACACCATTGTTATATCTTTGGCATAACTGTTTTACTACATGATATCATTTGTTCACCTCTTGGGGGGGGGGGGACAAAGATGATCTAGGCATTGGTTCTCCGAGATTTTCAAGATGCAGGGTAAAGGGGTGGGGGGAGAACACCCCTACTCTGAAGAACCCCAGTCTTGCCAGTCTTGAGAAGAATTGGTATTATCATGGAAACTGAGTTGATGTCTGTGCAGTAGGAACTTGTCTTTTTTGTTTGTTTTTGGTTCTCTGTGTAGCCCTGGCTGTCCTGGAACTCACTTTGTAGACCAGGCTGGCCTCAGATTCACAGATTTGCCTGCCTCTGCCTCCTGAGTGCTGGGATTAAAGGCGTGCACCCTAAGTGATGGACTGTGACCAGGACACGTAAGCAAGACGAACACTTCCTACCTCAAGTCGCTCTTAGAATTCTATCACAGCCACAGAAACTGAACTAAAACCCTTCCCACTCTATGACTCTCCCTCCTTGTCTTGTTTCCTTTCTCCTGTCCCCATTTCTCACCCTCCCTCTCTTCTTCTCCCTCTGTCCCTCTTGATGGGTCTCCTCCACTCCTCACTCCCTCTCTCTTAGTTTCTCTAGGTTGTTTCTGAGATTTAGAACTTCTCCTGAATCTTCTTCTCAAGGATTTACACTCGTGATTTTTCAGGTTTCCCATTCTGCTACATATAAATAAAAGAGCTTCTTGGCTGCTGTCTTGGCTCAATTTATTTCAGAGATGTTTCAGTTGCCAGTGTAATTTGGTAGAACTTAAAGGTCAGCAGTACTTGTAATGCTTGTGATTTAAATAAGGATTTCAAAACTGAGAGAAAAATTGATAGAAATATAAGTCATTCTCTCCTAACAATCAGAAGTTGATGTTCATATTATAGCTAATTAGAGACAGTTGTTTTAGTATAGATTCCCAATGGGTAGAGTTCAGAAAATGTTTCTTTATCATAAAGCTCTGATAATTTCAGAGGACATAAATCCATACATCTTGTCAGAGTCCCGAAACCTGTTTTCATGTTGTGTAAAGCATTGGAACAAAGTCTAGAGAAACAGGAAGCAGAAGAAATCACTTGTATTTGTCAGATGTTAGTACCAGACCTCAGGCAGGAAAGCACCTAAGACTCACATAAGGTAAGTTGCGGAAGAGACCTAAGGTACTCTAAGTACACAGTAAGATTCCTTTTAAACCCCTGCTCTACAGCCTATGTGATTTTATCCGATGTGTACCGCATAAGATACTCCAGCACCATCACAGGCTGCATTAATGCTGTCCATTTAGAAGACAGATCGGAAGCACCGGCCCTGTCATTTCTGGGTTTGCAATTTAAGTGTAAAATCTTGCCAGAGTGGCAATCCATTGAAACAAAACAGTCTTGGAAATGAAGCCCTAATTTCCTTCAAATGGCCATTTCTGGTTCTTTCTTTTCTAATTACCATTGTAATGAAGTGGCCGGTATTATGGGAGGAAGTGATTTCAAAGGCAGCAGTCTCTTATTATGAATCATACTCTTGATTTTCTACCCTAATGGGAATCAGCCTTAGTTATAGAAAATGCACGTGCAAACCCCCTCTCCACTGAGACTGAAATGGTCCCACAACTACAGATCCTTTCTTTCACTAATCGTGGCTCAGAGAATGAGTAGGCTTCTGAGCATCGCCCTGTAGCAAAGCTGGGGGAAGCCATCCTGATCCTCACCAAGGCATTGTTTCCAATCCCTGGGGTCTGTTGCTCTCAACAACAGATTCTCAGTGCCTTAAAACACAGCTGTATTAATATCAGCCTATGAAACCTGTATTGATATTTTGTTTGTGCTTTAACAAATAAAGCTTGCCTGAAGATCAGAGTACAGAGTTAAGCCCCTAGAGGCCAGGGAGTGGTGGCACACACTCTGTGAGTTCAAGGCCATCCTGGGCTACGCCAGATTGACCTTTCTAAAAGAGAAACAGAGCTCACACAAAGGTGATCCCAGCACTTGGGATCCTATGCCTTTAATCCTAGTACTAGAAGAGGTGGAGACAGGAGCGATAAGGCTGGGCAGGGAGGAATACAAGGCGGGAGGAAACAAGAGCTCATTGCAGTCTGAGGATGGAGACAGTCTGAGGATGCAGTCAGAGGACAGGATGGCCCCGCCCCTTCAGTCTGAGCATTGCTGCAGGCATAAGGTCTCCAGTGGCTGCTCTGCTTCTCTGGTCCTTCGGCTTTCACTCCCTAACTTCTGACTCCAGGCTTTATCTATTAAGATCCATTAGACTTGGTGCTACAAAGCCTACTTGTGTCAGAAAACCAAGGGCCCTTGTCTGACTCCACCTTCCTGGGCCACAGCCCTTGGCACCATTCCCTGTAACACAGGCACCCTCCCCTTTTTTGTTACCTGTCAAAGTGCAGGATCCCACTTTCATCCATTCAAATGGAATTTCTCTTTTTTTTAATTGCAGCTCCGCATGGATGGAATTCCAATCCCATGTTCCCTCAAGTTTATTTTTCATTCAGTTGTTCTCAGTATGCCATGCTCCTGGTCTGTGAGTTGTAGTATGGTGACAGTTGTGGTCGTCTGGCTCTTGAACACCTGATTAAACTAATTGCACAATGATTTGCTGCGAACAAATAGTGATAAAATATGCACCTAACTCCTTGGTTTCAGAGATGTCACACATCACAAACAAGATAAGCCATCTACGAGCTGGGTCTGCAATCTAAAACGCGGGAGAACGCCCAACAGCAAAATACAGAAAGTTTTGCCCTTGGCAATTGCTCCTTTTTACAATGTCCAGCTGTAGGGAACATAACACTAGCCACTATCAGCACTGGGACAATTTAGAACTGGTGATTGACAACAGGCACATATCTTCCCTGGGCATTTCTGTGTCTGTTAGAACTTGAAGATGTTTTCCAAGGTCATTCTTTGACCCATGCATCCCCTGATCAGAGATGCATTTACTGTGACTTTCTGGGAAGAGAAAATTCAAAGTGCACCTTGTAGGAAGTGACCTCTGTTTCTGTTTTTATTTAAGCAAGGCAGAGGTTCTTGGAGGTATAAGATATGAGTTTACGTACAATCCCTGCTGCTTACTGGTAGTGGAAAAATTGTTTAGTATTCTTCTGAGATCCTTCAGGTAGATGGAAAATTCTGGAGCTAATTTTGTTAAGTGTATCTATGTTTTATAATTCAGTAATATTCTCAATTCTTATCTTGTAGTCACTGCATACCTCTGCACTCAAAAGTTTAATAGTCAGGAGATTAGCTGATACTTAAGCCAATACCTGATGATAGGTAGCAAACAGGCCCCTCCATTCTCATCAAGGTTCTGACACAGATGTGTGCAGAAAGCAGTTGGCTGAGGTGGCCTCCCAGCACCACTTAAAGTGAAGTTGTTGGAATGTAGCTTAGTATTTTCTTCTTCTTCTCCATCTTCTTCTCCTTTTCCTCCTCCTCCTTCTTCTTCTCCTTCTTCACTAATTCAAAGTTTTACTTAATTTAAAGGTATACTCGGCATTTTTCTTGGAGAATCAGAACTATAACAACTTCTAGAAGACCTTGAATTTAATTTTAATGTAATATTGTTACTATGCTATTACCTCCTTTATTATTAAGCATATGTTTATGGCATGCATAAATAATTTGAAAACTTGACACATATATACCATATACAATGATATAATCTGATTTTGTATATTGTCCAGATATCAACAAAATGTATTTCTCAATGTTTGATAAGAAAGTTTAATTATTATTTATTTTTCTCTCCCTACTCGTTTTTATTACATCTTTTATTTTTTGAGATTGCAATTACAACACTTTCCTTTCCTTTTCCTCCCTCAAAGTCCTCCCATAGACCCTTTCCCAGATCTTTTTCAAATTCATTACCTCTTTTTCATTGTTATTATATACATATATTGATATGAATATCAATATATTGTGGTGGATTGAGTGATAATGGCTTCCATAAGCACAAAGATTGGAATATTTAGTGTCTAGTTAATGGAACTATTTGGGAAGGATTAGGAGGTATGGCCTTGTTGGAGGAGGTATGTCACTGGGGGGTCAGCTTTGAGATTTCAAAAACCCACGCCTGGCCCAATTTCTGTTTGTCTGCCTCTCTCTATGTCTCTCTTTCTGCTTCTGTTTGTCTTTCTCTGTCTTTCTCTGTCTGGCTGGCTGGCTATCTGTCTGTCTCTTTCCCTCTCTCTCTTTACCTGCAGATCAGAATGTAAAGCTCTCATTTTCTGCTCCAGAGCCATGTCTGTCTGTGTCTTTCAATGATAATTATGGACTAATCCTCTATAACTGCAAGCAATTCCCAGTTAAAATCTCTCTTTATAAGAGTTGCCTTGGTCATAGAGCCTCTTCACAACAAAAGAAAAGTAACTAAGACATTGTAGTCTCTTTTCAAACAGATCTTGTGAAATACATTTTTTGTATATAATTCCATAAATTGTGGCAAACATTAGTGTAATGTATGGCCTCATCGCAATTAACCTTCTCCACCTATCAGGGCCCTGGGAAAAACCCTGGACCAGCCTGGCCCCTACCAACTGTAAAGGAACAGATCATATGTTATCCTGAGTTCTTTAATTTCAGCCCCTTTATTTTGTCAGCTCCTGCAAAGGAACCAATACATTATTTTGCTTCTACTGTTTTATCTTTTCAAGAATATTATTGTATAAATGGAGTGAAATAGTATATATAACCTTTCAATGAATGTAATACATTTGAAATTGATATACCTATGGTGTATACAATAGTGTTCCTTTCCCGTGCCCAGTAGCTTTCCGTCAGATTGATGTTTCAAAGTTATCTCATGTCACATGTTGCTAAACATTAGAGGTGTTTCTAATATTTGAAATTATGCACTAAGTTATTCTAAGTATCTCTCTGGACAAAGTTTTATATGAACATGTTTTATTTTTCTGAAATACTTAGGAGTGCATTTTTTATATAGTTTTACTTTACAATAATCTTCCAAAATGCCATTTCCAGACACAATCTGTGAGCATTCCAGGAACTTCACATTCTCACCAACACTTGACCATGTAAGATTCCTAAAATGTGCTTTCCTAACAGGTGTGTGAGGCATGTCACTGCAGTTTGAAATTTACTCATTCCTGATAGTTGTATGGTTGAGTAACTTCTCGTGAGGTCATTTCCATATGTGTATCTTCTTAGTGTTCAAATTTTGTTTAATTCTTTTACTTATTTAATTTATATGTATGAATGTTTTGCCTGCATTTATGTATGTGCACCATGCCCATACCTGGAGCCCCAGAGGTTAGAAGAGGGCATTAGATTTCCTGGAACTGGAGTTAAGGGTGGTTGTGGTGCTGGGAATTGAACCCCGGTCCTCTGCAAAAATCAATGAATTCTTTTAACTGCTGAGCCATCTCTCCAGCCTATGTTCAAATCTTTTGCTAAGTTTTCATTGAATAGTTTCCTTCCTTATCAGATGTGCATTTATTTTGCAAATATTTTATTCCTATGTGTGGCATGAGTGCGTGTGTGTGTGTATGTGTGTGTGTGTGTGTGTGTGTGTGTGTGTGTGTGTATGCATGTGTGTGCACGTACACTGTATATTCCAGGCATGCGATCTACCACTACTGAGTTATAACTCTTGCCATTATTTCATTTTCTGAGTTCCTTTCAGACAGAAAGCAGGAGTCTTACATTTTTATGAAATCTAACTTACTTTCTTTTTCTTTCGGTCACCAAAATTTCTTCTATGGATATTAGAATTTTGTTTTAGTTTTAGGTTTTAGGATTAGTTCTATTATATTTGCCATATGACACAAAGTATGGCTCAAACTTCATTGATGTTCATATACTTTTCCGGCATCATTTGCTGGAAAGATAAGCTTTTCTCTATTAAACTTCCCAATGAACTACCCATGGATCCAGCTCTGAAGGGTTTCTACTCCATCCATGTATCTATGTGTAAGTCAGTGCTGTTGTGCAGCTTTGTTAGTCTTAAAATACTCTGGTAGACCCTGTATAATTGCTCTGCTTCTCATGCGTGTATGATACACATCTTTCAATTTAGAGCCAACTGTGGCTTTGGAAGCTATTGTAGGCTGTACCTCCTACAAGCTTCAATTTCTCACTGTGCACTATTGGTATATAGAAATAAAATTTTTCCTGTACTGATTAGACTCTTATTTCCAGTGATAAAATTTCTACTGGATATTTTATGCATTCTAAAATAATGGTCTTCAAAGCTGATCTTCAGCATCCCCTGAAGATTTGTTTACATATTTTCAGACCTCATCTCCCACAGGTTCTTGGCCCACAGCTCTGGGATGGATCTAGGAATCTGTGTTTATGACGCTTCCCTGGTCCTCAGTGAGGTTTGGGAATCACTGTTAGGCATTTGTGAGTATAAATTATTCAACAGATGTGACAAATATAACCGATTCACTCCCCCCACAGACATGACCAGCCTGTGCTCACTCCGCATTTTAATTAGATTTCTGGTGATGGATTTGCAGTGAAATGTGTGTTCTGAACCAGCCCTTCGTTTTTAACCAAGCACACATGTTGGAAATTGAGCCAGATCATTTGCTGAGCTTAGACATTCATTAAAGTTCAATCTATAGCCAGACTTGGCCAGATTAGCACATATTGTTAATTATTTGAGTGAATTACGTAGACTTGCTTTGGACACAGAGCAGATGAAGAGATGCTGGCTGAAAAAAAAATTCTAAAACTTTAGAATTGGCTAAATTCTAGAATGGTTGACTGAGCTAAAATATTCAGATAAAGGAATTGTGGCACCAAAGTCACATTGAAGGAGCTTTGTTTAAGTGACTTTGAGAGGTGGAGTATAGATTTATTGCTAGAACACTCTGATTTTTACAGAAGAGCCCAAGACCAGGAATTTCAAATTTGTTTCCCAGGGGATCAGAAGGAAAAACAAAAGCCTTGGGGATCATAGGCAGTCCCTGTATCCTATGTCCCTTCTGTCTATACGGCTACTTCTTGTTTCTTCCCTTTCTTTTTTGGTCCTTCTAAGTGAAGAATTGCCCTAAATGAGACCCTATTCATCATTCTGGATGGCTCTAGAAGTCAAAGGGCTGGCCAAGTATCCCAGAAGCTCTCTTGTAAGATTGGGTTGGCTTTACTATCATTAAGTGGGCCCATGGTGGTGGCTAATCTTTATTGTCAACTTGACTAGATTTCAAATACCCTTGGCTGTATCCGTGAGAGTATTTCCAGAATGTTTTGATTGGAGAAAGAAGACACACCCTGAATGTGAGTGGTGCCATCCAGTGGACTAAGATCTTGTGTTGATTAAAAAGGCAAAAATGAGCTGAGTGGCAGAAGTCATCTCTACTCCCTGAGTACAGATGGGATGGGACCAGCCATCCACCTCACACTCCTCCACCACAGCCACGTGTCCCTTTAAACTCTGAGCTAAAATAAACTCTTCTCATCTCAAGTTCTTTTGGTCAGGGATTTACTCACAGTAAAGATAAAAGTAACTGATATCGAGGATTGGTGTGAGGCAGGCATGGTGGTGCACACCTTTAATCCCAGTACTGGGGAGGCAGGGGCAGGCAGATCTCTATTGGTTGGAGGCCAGCCTGGTTTGCACAGCAAGTTCCAAAACAGTCTGGACTATATGGAGAGACTCTATCTCAAAATAATAAACAAATAAACAAATAAATCAGAGAGGAGAGAGAGAGAGAGAGAGAGAGAGAGAGAGAGAGAGAGATGGTATGTAGAATTGCAAAAGAAACAGAAAGTAGAAGACTGTCTCCTGAGGATATAGAGGAAAAAACTAGTAGGAACTGGGCTAGAGGTCATTCATGGAATATTTTGGACAAAAGTCTGGCTATATTCTGCTGGTGTTTGGAGAACTTGAGTGAGGGTGACTTCAAAAGTAATGGACTAAGTCGCTTGTTGGAAAAAAAATTCAAGACAGCATAGCATTCAGGCTATGATAGGGCTATTGTTCTCTGCTCTTCTGCAGGTCTTCTGTAAGAGAGGAAAGGCATAGCATGAATAAGTTAAAGTTACAGACAAGACTGTGAAGGGCAGCTGTAATTGTTAAATAGATTATCCCCGTTAAAAGGAAACCTAGTGTTCTATGCAGGGGACAATAGGAAAAGTGTCCTCGGGGCAAGATCCATCCATCAAAGGCTCCAAGCAGTGAAAATGCAAATTCATTTGAAAGAGGGGAGTCACTGTTGAGCAGGCTGCCCTACTGGAAAAACTACCCTCTAGGGACTGGTTTTCCTAGGCTTGGCTTCAGAGACTCACAAAGACAGCTGCAACTGTGGCCCACGGGGACAAGGCTATCTCTCCAAGGGACAGGAAAATTTGGCAGGGTCAGTCATGTCGGCTGACCAAAGCAAGACCAAAAACCAGTGAGGTGAACACCAAACTCTGTAGCTCAAGTCTAATGGCAAAATGCTTTCAGACTTCAGCTCCTCTTAACTTTGTTGACTGCTACACACTTCTTTCTCTTGGACTGGTTCTACTCCCTGGTAGGAGCTTTCTTTGGTAGGTGTCCTGCAACTCTGGCATCGCCAAAATTTTGTGGTCTTCCAGGAAATCCTGGTTTCACCTTGTCAGCGTCACTCAATGGTCTGTCTCGCTGGGCCCCACGCAGGGATATCCCTGGCAAATACCTGGTCTCAGCAGTTTTCTTTAATCGCAGAGGAAAATTCCATAACCCCCTCCTTGTATCCTTGACTCTAAAGCCAGAACCACGTGGCTAAAGAACTTGGCTAAAGCTACCAAGTTCTGCTGCTTCCTGGGACTAGATTACGTCTTTACCAGCTTTCTCTAGACAACCGTTTCTTTCACTTGCCAAAGCCTGACTGACCTGGAGCTTGCTATTTAGATAAGGCTGACCTCGAACTCAAAGATCCTCCTGCCTCTGCCTCTGGAATGTTGGGATTAAAGGAATGCATCACCACACTTGACTCTGAGCTTTTCTTTAATCCCTTTTCATAAATTGGAAGTTTAGCTGGTGGTGTCTTGCCCTTTATTTCATTTAACATCAAACATTTCTTTAATCTCTCTATCTCCTTGAAGACAGGATTTAGCTCCATTCCATTTCCTGGTGCCCCCCCCTTCTCCTCAAATTGTACACTTTCAATCCTTTTCTTTGCTCCTCATTAGGGATCTTCATAAGAGTGAACACTAGCAACCACATGTCAGAGTCAGTACTAGGCTGTCTTGAAATTGCCTCTGCAAAGGGAATTAATTCAAGGCTCTTCAACTTAGCCTCAGGCAAACTTTTTGGACAATGGCAAAAATCAGCCACATTCTTTGCCAAAATATCACAAGAACAGTCTCTAGGTCACATACTAACATTTTCCTTCTTTGAAACCTCTTGAACCACACCCCCAGAGTTCAAATCCCCCTCAGTACCACTGTCTTCCATGCTCCTACTAGGACAGCGCATTAAGCCCCCACTTAAAGTCTCCAACTGCTTTTCTAATCTAAAGTCCAAATACCCAAATTCCTCCAAGCAAAAGCATGGTCAGGTCTATTACAGCAATACCTCAGTTCCTATTATCAACCTCTGTCTTAGTTAGAGTTTTACTGCTATGAAGAGACACCATGACCACGGCAACTCTTATAAGGAAAACATTTCATTGGGGCTGACTTTTTTATTTAGTTTTATTTAGTTTCAGAGGTTTAGCCACTATTGTCATAGCAGGAAACATAGTGGTGTGCAGTCAGACACAGTGCTGGAGAAGGAGCTGAGAGTTGTACATTTTGATATGCAGGCAGCAGGAGACTGGGTGACATACTGGGCTTATCCTGAGCATATGAGACATCAAAGCCTTCACACACAGTGATACACTTCCTCCAACAAGTCCACACCTCCTAATAGTGGCACTCCCTGTGGGCCAAATACATGAGTCTATAAGGGACATTCCTACTCAAACCACCACACCATTCCCCATTCCTCCCTTTTGGAATGGGAATGTTTCTTACTCTTTTGCCACTGAATATTGGATGTAACTTGTTTTTGATGCTGTTTGTTTGTTTCTCTTATTTATAGAGACTCAAAGTTAGGAACTTACATGGAGTCTCAGAAGAGACTTTAGATTTTGGACTTTTGAACATTATTGGGATTGTTAAAGACTAGGGGGACTTTTAGAGATCAATTAACTGTGTTTTGTATTATGAGATGAAAATAAGACTTTAAGTGTAATCTTATGATTTAAAATGGTATATATTTGGAGTGTCAGGTTGACAAGAGGTAGGTTTGTGATGGGTAATCTTGTTAACTTGATTGGATTTAGAATCCCATAGAAACACATCCATGGGAGTATACACTAGGACTTCCTAGACAGTATTTCCTGCAAAGGGAAGCCCCAACTTGAATGTTGGTGGCACCATCCCATGATCTACGGTCCTGGATTTAAAACAGGAGAAGGCCAGCTGAGAATAGGGATTCATCACTACTTCCTGACTGTGGATGCGGAGTGGCCACCCACATATCTGATGCACGCCTTCCCTGCCACAGAAGACTGTACCCCCAAACTGTTAGTTAGTAAATCAGTTAACTAGAATTAAAATTTAGAAGCACTATACCTATGAAGTTCAGACTTCAGCACAAACATGCAAAATGGTGCAAGGAAACCAAGCACATCAAAAACAGACAAAGCTAATCATTTAAAAAGTGTTCACATTAGCTGATCTAGCTCATCGAGTATTGCATTCACCTTCTGTGATACTGGCTAACTTGGAGCAGGTGGTTTTCACGGCCCTGGTCATGCAGCATGATTTGACCATCTAGGTGCTTCACGTCACATGACTGGAGACTCACATCACATGAGCCTCACAACAAGAAGGCCAGAACAAGACCATCAGCTCTGATGGCCTTGCCGATCAACCCTGATATCTCCAGAAGGTGGAGAGGCTCAATTGCTGTTACCTCTCCTTTCTCCTCTTTACCCTTGCTGCCTTTCAAACACCTCCTCACAAGCCTGCATGCCCAGCAGTCCTTCTTTCTCCTGGGGAAAGCATTTATGTCCTGCCACCGTTGAACACAGAGTCTTCTGCTAAAGTGGACCAGCATCTCCCTGGCTTGGTCCCAGCCTGTGCCTCTGTCCTTCACTCTCACTTTAGTGTGTCTCCAACACACTAAAGAGAGACACTCATTTTAGAAAATGGTTTTTGTTGTTGTTGCTTTTCACACTAATGGTTTAATGGTTATTTTAGTTACAGAAAACCATGGGATAGGTGTAATAATTTGATACACATATATTCCACATGATAAAAACAAATGATCTAGTTAGCATTTCCAGCTCCGTAAGCTTTGCTTAAACTGACTAAGGTGATAATTGTACATTTATAAAGTACCGTATAGCTTTTCTTTCTTTTTTTCCTCACCAGATAATTCCATCTACCTAGAATCTCAGTTTCTACCAAATTCGAGATAATTCCTCCTGTAAGATTCCTGATAGACATAACAACTGCGAGAAACTTTTTGCCCTCCTGTGTGCCCCCAACTGCATCACATGACCCTCCTTGGTCATCAGGTAGCATACTATGCACACCTGCTTCAACACGGCTCCCAACACACATTTTTCAAATTGTTTCCCTATAGTCAGTTCCACCCTGACCTTCGTAACAGGGACCCTGTCATTTCTCTTTGTGACTCCGTCAGAGATGGGTATGTGAAACAATAAATGCTTATTGAACTGCAACCCAAATTGCTTGAAATTCCTTCTCCCTTCCAGAAGCCCTTCACTTCAGCCTGCCCAGTCTTTCACTTTTAACTCAACTCCCCTTAACCCTGCTCCTGTGTGATTCCTTCTCCCCTTAGTCTTTCCCTGGACCTGTGGTTTGTATCTTTCAACCCTTATTTGATGCAAGTATTATATATCCAAAGCTGACTAATAGGCCTGCTGGGTGGAAGCTGCATATCTTAACGTTTTCACACAGCCTCATGCCAGGCACACAGAAGCTTCTAGCATTTGCACTTCAATTTTCCTGAGTCGGGAGAAAGCACTCTGGGAAGAGGGAACAGACCAAGTTCTCCAGAAAGTGACCATCTTTGCAAGCCGCAGCACCATTTTTAAACGAAACACTTCCCTTTGTTTAACAGAAGCACTAATGTCGTTCTCATCCCCATCCTCATTTTTATTATTATTAGTTGCCAAATAAAACACATCTATCCTGCAGCTAAGAAAGGCAATAAGAGCGGTGACATGCTTTTGAGTGCATTTATTAGTCAGAGCACCCGTCTTTTACATGCTCGGGTCTTTAATATGCATGAAACAATGTTCTCAGATGCAACAGATGATTAAAGAAATATATTAAAGCATCCATTCTGAATGAAGACACTCGGACACGGTGAGTCCCAAGGCTCAGGGCAACGGCGGGGAGTAATGTCAGCTGAAGTAGGTCGTTTCTCCTGAGAGAGACGCTGTGAAGATTGCTTTGGGTCTCTTTCTCTCCTTTCTCCTGTTTCTCTCTCTCTCTCTCTCTCTCTCTCTCTCTCTCTCTCTCTCTCTCTCTCTCTCTCTCTCTCTCTCTCCTTTAAAAACCGAGAACTTTCAGCATGGAGAGTCAGGTTTTCTTCCTTTTTTCCTTTGTTTTCTGTTTTAAGGATGGTGGGTGGGATGCAGAGGACCCTTTCTCTTTTCTATGAGGTCCAGTAATGATGTCATCATTGGCTCATTGCTAAAGCCCCAGAAGCTCCCATTTGCTCTTCTGGACACTGACTAGTCACAGTCCCTGGAAAAACCATTTGACCTTTCTATTTAATTGAAAAATAGATGTTGTACATATTTATCATGAATATCATGATATTTTGAAATAAGCATATAATATAAAATATTTAAACATAACTAGTTAATAATGTATGTCCTAACATATTTCCCTTCTTTTTCCTTTTCCTCCTTCTTCTATTCCTCCTCATCTTCCTCCTCGCTCTTTTTGAACTAGCATCTGGACAGCCTGAAATTCACAAGGTAGGTCATGCCAGTCTAGAACACCTGCTTTTGTCTCTCAGATGCTGGGATTGAAGGTATGTGCTGACATACCTGCATTCTTTTTGTTTACTTTATGGTCAGAACACTTGATACCTTCTCTCTCAGCTTTTGAAAATGTATAATGAATAGTGATTAACTGCAGTCACCAAGGTATTTCTTTATAAAACATTAAAAGCTACATTTGTTTATTTTGGGGGAGGGCATGTGGAGGTCAGTTGAGAACTTGGAGTCTGTTTTCTCCTTCCATCAAGTGTATTCTGAGGATTGCTCTCTCCTGGCCTTTCTTAAGCTTTGGTTTTTTTCATTTTTCAAGTAGGAACCACATCTTTGGCTAACTCAGATTATTGAGGATAAAGTATGAAGGAGAGACCAGATAAAGTAAGGGTTGAAAACTTACAAATTAAAGGACAAATTATTACCAAAGGAGCAAGCACGGGGCCTGCATGAGTGTGCACCAGGTCCTCCACACATATGCTGTGGCTGTTAACTTGGGGTTTTTGTGGGACTCCTAACTGTGGGAGTGGGTGTGTCTCTGACTCTTTTGCCTGCTCTTGTGACTCTTTTCCTCCTATGCAGTCGTCTTGACCAATCTATATATTTTTTGCCTTATCTTGTTGTATCTTGTTCTGTACTGTTGGGCTTTTGTATCTTAGAGGCCTGCTCTTTCCTGAAGAGGAAATGGAAGAAGGGGAGTGGATCAGTGGGAGAAGGGAGGTGAGGGGAGTTAGAAAAAGTAAAGGGATGGGAAACTTTGGGCTGGAGGGATTGTGTGAGAGAAGATTCTATTTTCAATAAAAAAAACTAAAGCAGAAGAAACAAAAAGAAAAATTATCAAGAATTTCTTGTTTCCACAGCGTAGAGGCCCCCAAATTTTAATAATATGTTATCTGTATGTTAAATCATGAGATGAGTCCCAACACATCCTTAGTGTGGACTAAATGCAAACTTGTCTTTGCTTAAGAAAACCAGCCTACAAATCACAATCCCAGAGAACCTAGACAACAATGAGGACCCTAAGAGAGACATACATGAATCTAATCTACATGGCATGGGAAGTAGAAAAAGACAAGATCTCCTGAGTTAATTGGGAGCATAGGGATCATGGGAGAGGGCAGAAGGGGAGGGGAGAGAAAGGGAGGAGAGAAGAGAAAAATGTAGAGCTCAATAAAATCAATTTAAAAAAAAGAAACAACAATAGAAAATCTTGGCTTTGCTTAATCTAGAGACAGAAGGACTACCCTTGGGCAAACTGGCACCCTTGGGAGGGCTGTGAAATCCTGAATGCTAGTCTTCTTTCAAATGATTGATCCACAAAGAATTATTGATTAGTGAGAGCCACAGGCAAGTGGGGTGCACACTGGATAGGATTTCCTGAGTGCCTGGGATCAGGATGCGAATCTGAAAGCATATGACTGGTGTATGTATCAAGCCAACTGAAAGTTCACCCACTGTGTTTGTGCAGAGCCAGGGCTGAGTCACAGAACAAGGTCTGAAATGGGAAAACAAGGAAAGATAAGCTATCCGTTTCCCAATGACGCTGAGCAGGGCTCCACTGCCACAGGATTTGAACAGCAGCAGCTCATTCCCCCATGGCTCTGGAAGTTGAAGTCTGAGCTGACCTCAGCTAATTTCTCCTAAGTCCTCCTCCTTAACTTGTAGTTATTGTCTCTTTCTGTGCTTCAATAATCTTTTCAGTGTGTGTGAGTGTGTGTATAAGTGTAGGTGTGAGTATGTAGGTGAGAGTGTGTGTATGAGAACATGTATATAAATATATGTGTAAATGTGAGTGCAAGAAGTGTGTCTTTTTAAATGTCTGTGTATTTTTCAGCATGCATAAGGGTGTTTATAAATATGTGTAACTGGGTATTAGTGTGAGTGTGGGTAGTGGGTGTATGAGTGTGTGTGAAAGTGTATTGTGACAGAGTGTATTGTGTGTATATAAATATGAGTAAGGGTGTGTTTGAGATGTCTATGAGTGTATTGTGAATATGCTTATGTGTGAGTGTGACTGTGCAAATATTTGAGTGTGTATGTCAGTGTTTATACATTTATTGTGTGAGTGCATGTGTATATGAGTGTATGAGACAGTGTGTTATTGTGTGTCAGTGTGTGTATATATGAGTATGTGAGACAGTGTGTATATATACACAGATATAGATATATGTGTGATTGTGTCAGATGTCTGTGTGTGAGCTTGTGTTAGTGTGTGTGTTTGTGTGTGTGTTTGTGTGTGTATAAATATTTGAGTGTGTGTGAGTATGAGTATCTGTGTCAGTACATGTGAATGTGTCATTGTGTGGGTGTGAGAGTGTATAAGTGTGAGAGTGTATACATGCGTGTGATATAGGTAACTGTGTGTGATTTTGTCTGATATTTGAGTGTGTGTGTATATGAGAGTGTGTGAGAGCCTGTGTGTATGAGTAATAAATGCATTTGTGTTTGTGAGTGTTTGTGTGTTCGTATGTGTATGTGTATGTGAATGAATGTATGTGTAACTGTATGTGTTTGTATAAGAGTAAAATACATGTTGATGTGTGTTTGTGTCATTGTGTATGACTGTATGCATACATGTGGATAGGTGTATGTGAATATGTGTGTGTGAGAAAATGTGAGTTTGTTTGTGAGAGTGTTTGAGTATATATGTGAGTGTGTATGTGAGTGTGTGTGTGTGTGTGTGAGAGAGAGAGAGAGAGAGCCTATGTCCTAATTTTTTCTAAATCAGCTTAGATTACAGTACATCTAAAAAACTCATTCAACCCGATTTTTTCGTCATAGACTCGATATCAAAATACACGCTGCTTGGAAGTCATGTGGGTTGGAACTTCAACAGAAATTTGGGAGGAAAACAATTCAGCCCAGAGTAGACAGGTGTAGTTCAAGCACTTAGAGGGAAAGGAAGGAAGATGGTCTAGGCAGAGGGAAGGAGTGAGCACAGGTGTGCAAGCTCAACAAGCCGGCAGCAGATATCTGGAATTAGAAATGCACTCTTTAGTTCCAGAGCACACGGCTATGAGGAAGAGAGTGTCCTTCACAGATTAGGAGCTGGGCTTTGAGTCTTGCTTAGCAGGGGTTTGCAAATGTACTGATCAGAGAACAGGGATTGATATGGTTCAAATGTAACATGTTCCCATTGGTTCCTATAATTAGACAGTTCCAGGAAGGAGATAGGGACTGTGGAACTCTGAGAAGCTGGGACCCAGCTGGAGGAAGTAGATCTCTGAGAGGTGGGCCCTGAGGTTTATAGTTCAACCCTGCTTCTTCCCTTGTCTCTACTTCTGATACGACTGAGATATGAGGAGGTGGGGAGCCATAGTTCTAAGCGTTTGACACCACGGAGCTCCCTGACACCATGCTTTCTTCACCATGGTGGTCCAAAGCCCTTATACCAAAAGCCAAGGTAAAGCCTTTCTCCTTTCCAACTGCTACTCGCCAATTATTGGATCACAGCGATAAGAAAGGCCACTGATGCACTTTTCAAACACAGATTCTAGTTCAGGAGATGCCTAACCTCATTCAGCTCTTGTGACTGATGCCATTACTGTTCTACTTTGCTTTCTGTTGTGATAAAAATAAAATCCTGACCAAAACCAACTTGGGGGGAAAGGGTTTGTCTGGCTTACCTGTCCTGATCACAGTTCATCACTGAGAGAAGTCAGGGCAGGAGCTCAAGCAAGAAAAGATGAATGATCCACGGGGGAGCACTGCTCACTGCTCTCCATGGCTTCCTCAGTCTGCTTTCTTAACAACCTGGGCCACCTATCCTGGCATGGCACCATTTGGGTGATATTGATGCCTCTGGTCTGTCTACACTCTGAGTAGGAAGGATGCAAGATGCAGGTAGGTTGAAGCAACAGAACACTATAGTTTTTTTTTTAAATTATTGTTTGAGAATTTCATACACACATATAATGAGTTTTAATCAAAACTATGCCCCAGTTTCCTCCATTCCTTCCCTACCACACCCTCCACCAATTTCTCCTCCCAGATTCACATGCTTTGTTTGCAAGCACACTGAGTTTCCTTAGAACTCCCTCTATCGGGACAGTTATGGGACTCTCCCACTGGGACAAATGTAGTGGCTCTGGTACTACATTCTTGGAGAAACCAATTCTCACTCTTCCAGCAGCCACCAGTTGCCAAAGTCCCTCAGCTAGGAGTGGGGCTTCATGAACTCTTCTCCCTTCTATGTAGGAACTTGGGGTTGATTTGATGAAGTGAATGACTTGAACATGTGGTTGCATGTACTGTGAGTTTACATGTGCCCCGTCATGCCAAGCAAATACGGTTATTTCTCTGCAGGTGTCCGCTACCTCTGAGTCTTACAAATTTTTCACTCCTTTTTTTTTTTACAATGATCTCTGAGTCCTAGAAGAAGATGGGATATGGAATGTAATAGGTTTTCTGTCCCCTCATAATAGGCTTCTCTGCCAACGAATTAAACCAGGTCAAGCCCGTTTGAAAAAGCAGAACAACAAGTTTATTTGAGCAAAGCGACTTCATGGAGGGTTCTCCAGTCCCAGTGATTGAGGCTGGAGAAGCCACATGTCCAAACTAAAGCAAAGAGACTATATAGCCTGTAGGCCAGTGGTGATGATGTTTCTGCCACAGCTGGGTTTGTGCCCAAGTATGGTCAAAAGCTAGAATGGGGACTTGGTTTAGACAGGGACTTGGGCTGCTGGTGGCAACAGGAGCAAAAGTTGCAATAGTTGCCAGGGATACAGAACTGGGCTTTTTGGCACCTTTTCTTTGTTGGAGATTCTCTGAGATGTTACAGGAGTTCTGTTACCAGTTCACTAGCTAATTGCGAGGAGTGTTTTGGCCCAAGAGGTAGGATTTTCATGGGGATGGGTGTGATGGAGGAAGAGGTGGTCCTTTCAAGTGAGGAACAAGCAACAGTGGGTGTAAGCAATGGCTTGTGACTCAGTTCATGCTCCCCATTTGTCCTTTAATATTTGTGCATGGACTTTGCTTGTTAATAAATGGCAAAGAAATCATTTATCATCTGGTACCCAATGTGGTCTTGCTAGAAATTGCTAGAATGTGTCTTTCCTGCATGGTTGCTCTGCAATCTAGTAGAGGATGAACACCCTCCCTACACCCCTGCCTTCCCACATGGCTGCTTTGTGGTCCATTGGAGGGTATGTGCATAATAAGACCCTGTTTTATTTTTTTAAAGAAAAACAGTTTAACAACTTTATGGCATACCATGGAAGGCAGATGCCACTTTTGTCTGGATGTGAAGTGTCTCTTGGTATTGAAGGCTTACACCCCAGGATTGTGCTATCTGGGAGGTGGTGGAGTCTTTAAGAGGTGGTAGTCGCTGGATCATAGGAGAGTTCCCTGAAAGAAATTGTGAGACTCTTAGCCCTTCTTATTCCTGTGCCTCTGCAACTGGGTTGGACCTTCACCAACAGTCTCCCCTGGGCTCTCTTCAGAGACTCAGACCCTGCCACAAGTACCAAACCTCACCTTCTCTCCGTGACCCCCTCAAATCTCAAGTTTCTATTAAGACTGAAACCATACACTCACCAGTGACCTATCCTGGCTTCTCATGCTGCCAAGCCTCAGCTGCCCGCCATGACCCCTTCATGCCTTCAAAACCTGTCCAGCCTGGGAAACTTACACTATGCCAAGTTTGGCTCCAGCATAAGGTACTGCCTTGGCCCTTTCTCAGTAGACCCAGTGTAGAAATAGTGAAAGAAACTTGGGGATCTCACTGACATTTAATTTATAATGTTTCAGCTTAGCTGGGAAGACCTAGGAGGGCTGGAACTTGAACATGGCCTGATTTAGTCCATGCAGGGAATTCAGAATAGACTCTGAATTTATCCAGCCATGGATAAAGCTACAAATATGGACACAGACAAAGTCTTCACTCTTCAAAGACTTGCAATTCACCTAAGATTCAAGTCTACACCTCTGTTCCTGGTCTTCAGTAGTTTATCCCAGAATGCAGTGTGCAGGAGAGAGACATCCACAACACTGAATATGCAAGCATATGCTTTGTAGGGTCTGATGGTAAAGCTGGATGTTAAAGATTACATTGTCTTGACTGTTTTAATTAGATGGTAATAATGTTTAGTATATTGATTTAAATTACAACCCACTGTGGTTATTTTAAAACACACCATTTGGATATGAGGGTGAGCTGGCTGTGATATACGCCTGCCTCACTGATCATTGGCTACCTGAGTGTCTCTTTATTCCCCTACACTTTCACATGTACTGAAACGGAGCACTCAGTTGAAGAGAATGACCCTCCCTTGATGGAGAAGGACCCAGACTTCAATCAAGGGTATAGAAGTAGCTGTACCCCCTAGGAGGACAACCAGAAATACTCTCAAGGTTAAAATATACCATTGGCCTACACAACCCTACCCTGACCTCTCCACTGACATTAATGCCTGTGTATTTTTAAACTGAAAATAGTCCTGAATGAATCATGAATTAAGATCTGTTGTAGTTAATCTTTTGATTTATAAATACATATGTGTGTATTTGTAATATATGTGTATTTATACATGGCATACTTAATAACATATTAAGAGATATATCCAAAAATAACCCCTTCCCAAAATATCTTGCGAATAAAGGAAGCACATTTTAAATATGAGTAAAAATAAAATGAAGGTCATTTATAACATTATAGCATAATGATGTTGTTTCCAGTTAATTAAAGAGGTGCTTATTTTTCTCCATCAGAGAAATAAATACAGTATCTTATTTTTAAGTAATTTTAGGAACATTGTTACTCAGATGAAACATACCTCATGTGGGATGTCCTTCTGAATATGTGCTGAATTTATTGGTTAATGAATAAAGCTTATTTATCCTATGGCAGGACAGAATATAGCCAAATTGGAAGATGTATATAGAGAGAGTAGGTGGAGTCAAAGAGACGCCCTGTAGCTGCTGAAGGAGACAGATAGCCAAAATCTTACCAGGTAAGCCACAGCCTCGTGGTGATACACAGATTAATAGAAATGGGTTAATTTAAGATGTAAGAGTTAGTTAATAAGAAGCCTGAGATAATAGACCAAGCCGTATTGTAATTTCAATGTGATTATTCAGGTCTCAGTGGCCAAGAATGAACGAGCAGTCTCTATCTAAACACACCTTTGCTTTGGGTACATCCATTTTGTATGATATTCAAAACCATTGTTTGCTCAGTTGGCAACCCTCTGGGTCTTCCCAGACCAAAGCATAACATGGTAAATTAAATACAGAAGAGCTAAGAATGCAGCTTTTTAATTTTTGTGGGGTCCTGAGATGCTGCTAGTAACTTTTGAACTGTGTTTTATTGATGGAGGAAATCTAACTTGTGCTATGGCTGTATTATATCTGAGTGAAAAATGATGATGATGGTGGTGGTGGTGGTGGTGGTGGTGCTTGTGGTGCTTGCGGTGGTATGGTAGTAGTATGGTGGTGGTGATGGTGATGGTGGTGGTGATGGTGGTGGTGGTGGTGATGGTGGTGGTGATGGTGGTGGTGGTGGTGATGGTGAAGGTGGTGATGGTAAAGGTGGTGGTGGTGGTGATGGTGAAGGTGGTGGTGATGGTGGTGGTGACGGTGGTGGTGATGGTGAAGGTGGTGGTGATGGTGATGGTGAAGGTGGTGGTGGTGATGGTGAAGGTGGTGGTGATGGTGAAGGTGGTGATGGTGAAGGTGGTGGTGATGGTGATCTGAAGGTGGTAGTGGTGGTGAAGGTGGTGAAGGTGGTGGTGGTGGTGATGGTGAAAGTGGTGGTGGTGGTGGTGGTGAAGGTGGTGGTGGTGAAGGTGGTGGTGGTGATGGTGGTGGTGGTGATGGTGATCTGAAGGTGGTAGTGGTGGTGAAGATGGTGGTGGTGATGGTGATAGTGTGATGATGTGGCTTTAGAAACAGCAGGCATGCCAGCATCCTCCTGTGCTGGATTGAGATAGCCACTCTGTTTGTATTTTTGCTGTAAAGAGATCTGTCTCCTACTTTGGTCAGCTGCTTTGCCACAGTTTTACACACACACACACACACACACACACACACCCCAAATGGGTCCCCACCCTTCATTCATGTCAGAACTCAACAGTTTGAGCAGCACAAATATTCTGCAGTCACTCATGAAAAGAAATTTTTAATAATAAATATCTAACAATTAATGGGCTGGTAGCTGCAATTGTCTGCAGGGCATAATATCTAATTTCCTTGCGATGTTTCATATCCTCACTTTTCACGCTGCAACAGTCTGTCATTAAAACCAAATGCAGGTTTCTATCACTTTTATTTATTTTTCAAATCAACTTATAAATCATTGCCAGGCCTTGTTATAGATGAGTTCTAATAAATTATCGGCTGTGGACAAATTCTGAATGTTAAACACTTCTTTCTCTTCCTCTGGCCCTGGGTCTCTGTCTGTTTCTTGCTATTGTTTTTCCTCTCTCACTCTGAGAGCGATGTCTAGCCACAGCCCTCTAGGCCTGCATACCTCAGTGCCTGTCCTCTAGGTGCAAAGAACAGAGAGCCCTTGTGCTTAATTATGTTCTATTTAAATAATGCAAAGCCACATTTATTTTCAGAGGAAAATACCAATAGAGGAGACAAGAGTCATTTTACAGTCCTTGGGAAATTTACCTTCCTGAATTTCCACAGAGAAATCATTTTGTTTCTTAGTGCTCTCCTTGCTTTCTTCACCAGCTGAAAGTCTATATTTCACCTCCGTCAGGCTGTGAGGTGCCCTGGCTACCTTTCTCAAACTACCTTGACACTTCTAAGAATGTCCTGACAGCTGCTGGGGTAGCTAAGGGAGTGGAGCCAGCACCTGGCTCTCTGCTCCCACTGAATGGGATTGGCAGTGCCTATGGGAGACAGAATGTTCCCTGAGCTATAGTGGAGACCCAAGGGGCAAAGAGTCTAAAGGGTCACCATTGTCACAGTAACCTTAAACACAAATAAGGAAATAACCCCCTAGCCGTGATATATCCGTACCATAGATACTTGGGTATTTTGCTGTGAATACAATGAAAGCCCTGGAAAAGCAATCAGAAGTAGTATAACTGTAGGAGAAACATGACTTCTTGGGCTTATTGAATAAAAGAAAGAGTTACGAAAAATTTCTTTGAGAACTATGTTTCAGGCATTGTACCAAGTTCTTTCATAACCTTTAGCTCTGTGAGGTAGACAGTGCTGTTGATCTCCACTAAAGAGTCTACTGTTGGAGAACTCAGTCATTAATTTAACTTGAGCTTGGCTTGGACCTCTTTCAGGCCTGAATCAGTGGAAGACAAAGATGGCTTCCCTCCACCCCAACCCCAAGTCTGAACGGGGCAAAATCAACCAGAAGCCACTTGACCCCTTCTAGGCTTAAATCGGCAGAGGACATAGATGCCTCCCCCTCCCACCAGACTTCTTGATCTGGGCTGGGAGACAATCAACCAGCAGCTGTTCAGCCCCTTCTAGGCCTGAATTGGTGGGGGACACAGATGGCTACTCCCCAGACTTCTTGGACTGGTGGGAGCACATCAACCAGGAGCCTCCTCTATGCCTCTGACACCAAGGATTTGGGCACCGTCATAGTTCGTGCCACCCAAGGTGTCTAGGCCTGAGTATGGAAGAGGGAAAAGGCAACAAACAGTTCCACACCATACCTTGCAACTTGGGCAGACAGGACTCAACCAAGTGCCACCTGTGACCCAACCAAGAGCCCTGACCCTGGATAGTCAGGCACCATTTTGGTGAGAGAACACAGGGTGGGGAGATGGAAGAGAGGAAGAGGTGGAAGGGTTCGTGGGCTGAGGAGAGAAGCAGATCTGAAGAAGTGAGGGAGATGAGTCTGAGGTGATGTCCAGGTCAAAGGCCAGGTCTTGGTCCAGGGCCCAGGAGCAGCCAAGGGGGCAGGTGTTGATGTCTGTTACTCTTCTTGATACTTGAAGCCATGCAGAGGCCTGTGGTCTGCACAGCCACCTGGGTCATGTTTTTATCAAGGACCATATTGGCAATGTGGCCATGCCAATCTGGGTGGCCTGCTCAGCCACTGCAGTCATGGTGACATCCTGGCCTGGGCTTCTGCTGATGACTATGTCTGGTCCTGCTGAAGTTGAGGTCTGTGCTGATGTTCATAGTCCATGTTGCCGCCAGGGGCCATGAGGAAACTTGAGGTCTGCACCTCAATGTGTGACCATGTATGACCAAGGGCTGTGCCACTGCCAGGGCCTTGCTGATCAGAGTGGCAAGTGCTGCCACCTGGGGTCATGGAGACTCTGAGCATGGGCCACTGCCTAGTGTCATGTCTGTGTTTATGGCCCTGCAGTGGGTAGGGTCTTGTGCGGTAACCATGGCTCTTGTTACCACTGAGGGCTCTGCAGATGCCCAAGGACTGGTCAGTTACTGGAGACCATGTTGGTGCCCTAGGGCCATGCTGCCAGCTGTGCCATACTGATCTAGGTGGTCTGTGCTGTCATCAGGGTTATGGCAACATCTGGGCATGAGCTGCTGTTGCTGGCTATGTCTAGGTTTATGACCCTGCTGCAACTGGGGCCTGTGATGACATCCATGACCCATGTTCGCACAAGAGGTCATTGGAATCATTCTGTGCTGAGCCATACATGTTCTTCATTGGTTCTGCGTGGCAGGCCATGTTCCCTCACTGGGTACTGCAACAAAAGAGCTGGCCCTGCCCCCGAGGTGAGAGTACTCAGGAAACATGGCCCCGCCCCTCACCAAAAGCCTGCACCTCACCATGCAGCATGCTAGAACTGACCCTGTGGTCCAGGAAACAGGTGAGCCAACCCTGAGGGTATGAGAGCAGAAGCTGCCCCATTCCCCCCATCTGCCCTGTGGTGGCATGGCTAAGGGAAAGATGCCCTCCTCTCTCTGCCCCTTGCTACCTGCCACCCGGGAGAGATCTGGCCCCTGGGTCACCAGAGTGAGGCAATATTTCTGCCCCTTACCCAGCTGCACACAGTAGAGCCATCTGGCCCGGCACCCCACCTGGGCAGCACACTAGAACTGAGTATGACTTGGAGGTCCAGGTGACCCATCTCTGAGGGCATGGGGGCAGGAGAATTGACCTCGCCACCCACCCTCCCCCCACCCACACCCCACCCCACCCCTGCCTCGTGTGCTCTCTATGGCAATCGGGAGAGAGCACCCTGCACCTACCCTGGACTAAACAGTAAAGCTGGCCCTGGTGGTGTGAGTGTGGCTGACCAGGATCTGAGGACCCAAGAGCGGGAGAACTGGCTCCACTTCTTGCTGCAGACTGCATTGGGTGAGCTAGCTGAGGCAGTGCTGGAGAAGCTGCCCGGGTAGTGACCCTGAGGGAAAGCTGGGGAGCTGACCAACCCACCTGCCTCCCAGGCCCAGCACCAGGGCTGTTATTGCCCCACCCCAACAAGAATCTATGGACTGTTGGAACATGTGAAGGAGACAAAACTACAGACTCAAAACAGCAGAGCCTCCATGACACGGGATAGCAGGATTCCCAAGAAGAGCCCCAGCGAGAGCCCATTATTGGTGGAATAGCCAAAACCAGGGGCCTCAAGCCAGACCAGTGACTCCTGGTAATGAACAGGTTAAGTAAAGAATGGTAAACTGTGTAACTCAGCTGGTCACACTACAGCCTCCATGACAAGATTCTTCTCCTTTTTTTTAATTGTTGTAACTGTTTTGGTTTTGGTTTTTTTTTTTAAATTTGGTTTTGATTGGGGAGGAAGGTTGCAAGGGCAGAAGGGGGATTTGAGATAATGGGGAGATAAGTAGGAACAAAATGCATGATGTGAAATCCACAAAGGATCAGTAAAATGAAAAAAAAAAGCTTGACCTTGAACCCAGGACTGCATGTGGGTGCTGGGCTATAAGGACTCTGGTCCTTATAGCATGATCCACTGCTTTGAGAGGCTGTGCAATGTCTAGGAAGCATGGCCTAACTGGAGGAAGTGTGTTACAGAAAGGGAGAGGGGACATGCATGATGTGGTCCAACTCTAGATACCCCTCTCCCCTGCTCCCTGGTCTCACATGTAACCAACAGTGGCCACACATTCTCACCACTATGGAGCCTCCTGCCACCATGCCTTCCTGCTTATGATAGACTGTATTCTCCCAAACTGTGAGCCAAAGTAACTTCTTTCTTCCTGAAGTTGTTCCTGACAGGTGTTTGGCCACAGTGATGACTTGTGTTGGCTTGAATGTGAAATGCCCCACACAGGCTCATGCACTGAGCACTTGGTCCCTGGTGGTGGTGCTGTTTGGTGAGGTTATTTTAAAGTTATCTTGACTTCAAAATTTGAGTCTAAGGATGTGTTTGTTTGGAAAAGAGGTTCTGCTTTTGTTTCCACAGAAGATGGGAACCTGTGGATGATTCCTTCCAGGTTAATGTGGTTTGATGGAACAAGACCCCTCCAAAAGGTCTCTGTGAACCCTAAGTTTACTTAGGCCAACAAACAGCAAGAAGAAGTTTAGAAAAAACTACACCCAAATTTCCAAAATGATTGTCTACAAATGTTTATTTTCATTTTAAAAGGGTTGATTATAAATGGTTAATGATCATAGTCAATTTCAAAGGAAGAAGAAGAAGAAGAAGAAGAAGAAGAAGAAGAAGAAGAAGAAGAAGAAGAAGAAGAAGAAGAAGAAGAAGAGATATAATACAGACATAAATACTTTACATTAGTATGGACTTGGTCTATTGATACAAATTTAAGGTTGATTTTGTTAATATATATTTCTACTCTTGTTTAAGGTATTGTGTTTATATTGCTCATTTAAAAATGTAATGTATAATTAAGAAGTACAGATTAATAGACAGTCATCCATACTAATCAAACTTTTAGTCATGTTAGTGAAGATTACTAGATATGCAGAGATATATTTCAGTTAGACAATCTTCAACATATCAAAGACCTACAAAATATGGCATTTAAAAGGTTTTAAGAACTTAGACTTTTCTCAACAGTGAGACATTTCTGCTTCTGGCAGCATCAATTACTTCAGAGTAGTTGATATGCATTGAAGAAACTTGTTATGGAATTTGCCTTAAATATGACAAGGCTAGCCATTTGGGCAAGAAACTGCTCTTGCCTAGACTACTTGATAGTATGCTGTATGAACTGGACATGCAGGACACACAGAAAAGATGGGATGGTCCTTCAGGGTTTCTGCTTCACAGAAGAAACTGCCAGATAAGCTGTAGGACACAGAAAAAAGCAATCGACGAACTTTGCCAGTACAAGGCAGAACAGATCTTCAAATTTTCTGCTTCACTGAAAAGTTGGCCAGATTCTATGGGCCCATAGACTGAAGATGACTACAGAAGAACTTCAGGTGACTGTTCAAGTAGTGAGATTCCTCTGTCATTTCTAGAACTTTGGAAGTTGCTTACAGTGCACTTCCTGTTTACTTAGGTAATATTATATCCTTCTGGGGTCTTTGATGGAGTTGAAGACTAGATAGATATAATTATAGTTTTTTAGTTATGATAAAAAATAAATTAGATATAAAACTTTAGAGTCACAAAGATAGGACTGATAATAGAGTATTTTCCTTAATTTGCCAAATGGACTAAATATTATAACTATAATTCTTGCTCAATACAGTTTGTATATGTAACTTTGCTATGTTAAAGTTAAAACCTTTCTTTTATTTAGACAGAAAAGGAAGATGATGTGATATTCTCCTCTGTATTTGGTGAATGTGTTTTATTACCATTGGATAATAAAGAAGCTTATGGCAGGCAGAATATAACTAGGAGGGAAAACTAAACTGAATGCAAGGAGAAAGAAGGCAGAGTCAGGCAGATGTCATGTAGCTGCCAAAGGAGAAGGATGTCAGAACCTTACTGGTAAGCCACAGCCTCATGGCAATACACAGATTAATAGAAATGGGTTAATTTGAGATGTAAGAGCTAGCTAGGAATATGCCTGAGCCATTGGCCAAACAGTGTTGTAATTAATATTGTTTTTGTGTGATTCTTCTGGTCTGGGTGGCTAGGAAACAAAATTGCAGTCTCTGTTTACATTTTAGGCCTCTCCTCACTACTTCCTCTCGCTCTCTACTTCTTTTATGCTGACAAAATGAGATCAGATAGCTTCCTACTCCTGCTGCCATGCCTTCGTGCCATTTCAGACTCTAACTCTTAAGACTTACAAGCACAAAAGAACCCTTCTTCTTTAGCTTGCTTTTGGCCATGCTATTTTCACACAACAGTAAAGTAACTACTGTAATAACAAACACAGACAAGAACTGATTTCTGGTTCCTAAAGTCATTTTCTCCTGTTGACATAGGGCAGAAGGGCCCTCTTTTGTAAGGGTACTCACTCATTCATAAGAGCACCACTCATAGTTAATTGAAGCTATTACCTTGGAGGTTAGGTTTAGTTTATGAAGCTTGTGTGGATATCAACTTTCATTCTACATTAAGCTGAGAAAACAGACCACCTGCAGAAGCAATCACTAGACCGAGAGATGTCAATGAAAGTGAAGACTGACGTGAAACCATTGTGTTTGAGAAAGAGGAAGTCAGTGGTGAGCATATTTCTAAACAGGTCCATTTCCCCCCACAGTATGTCAATCACTGAAAGAAATGTTTTGCAAAATGGAAAGATGTTGCCTGTTTATTGGACAATCAAGCATTAGGAGACTGGAGCCTCGGGTCTCACATTTGTCTCCCTGAGAAACATTTTAGGATTTTTATGAAGTAAAGAAACAAAGTGATTTGGGGGCGGCCTAAGGAAGTGAACAATGGTCACACATGTGTAATGAATCTTCATAACTCGTCATAAGTACATATCAAAAGATGGTGGCATTAGTCACATCTGAGAGAGAATTTTCATCCGCCAACATCCCAGGGTCACCTGTGGAGCACCTGGACAGCAATCAGGGAAGAACTGTGATTTTGACAGAAGTGGCCTTCAAGCCCCTGAAAAGTCACCCAAACAAGTGCTATCTGCACGACTCATACATCAGGGTGTCACCCACAGCAAAGCTGGTCAGAGCCTAATACCATGGTGTTCAGGTGCAAGACCTTCTGAATTGGTGGTATTTGAAAACTAAAGTCAAAGAACTAAAAGCAAATGAAACTAGGAGCTCGTTTATATTTTTCTTCGGCTCCAAGCTTTCAGCTCAATTTCAAATTAGAGACAGGAGTTATTAAGTGCCAGGAAAGGCACGTGAAAAAACTTTTAGAAACAAGGAAGGGTCAGATTGCCAGAGTTCAATGTTTTTTTTTTTTTTAAAAAAAAAGAAGAATGTATCTAAGGACATGAACTGATTTGGAGGAAGTCCGAGGGTTGTCTATACCCAGCACAGCCATTAATAACATCTGACCATACAGCAGGGCCAAGTGCCCCTCCTGCTGCCTGGTGTGGGAGTGCGGATAGGGTGGCCTGCTGGTATTTGTGGGAAACTGCAGGCACATGGACCTGGGCCCAGAGAACTCATCTCACCTGAACAGGCCCTTTCAGGGACCTCAGAAAATGTCCATCAACTGTCTAGAGATGATTTGAATTATACTTAGGATTTGCCATTCTAGTAAAGGGCTTTAGTGTCTGTGTATTTGTGAGAGTCCTGGTCATGTCCTGCCCCCACACATGGATATTAAGGAAGGCTTACACGAACAAATACAAGGATATGTCTCCTTTTCCTTATAAAGGGGCGTTACTCTTACACGCTACTATCTAGGGGGCACCGTTAATTGACTGAACTTATGTGTAAAGAATTCAACGCTGCTTTTCAGGTTTGAAAACAATTTACTACAAATGCTGCATTTCTACCCTTCTGTCGCTCACTCCTGCACGTATCTGCCAGCCTTGGTGACCAGTGACTGCAAGGCACCCACCCTCCCTCACCTTAATTACACACCTCACGATATTGCAAGATCCCTGGGCCAGCTGCTGCCGCCACCCAGGACTGGCTTCGCGTATGAATCAGAAACACCAGAGCAAGCCCTAGCCACAGGAAAGTTCTCTCACCTCAGACAAACCATTCAAACAGTGGCCGCTTTCCACGTCTACCCAGAGGAGAGGTGAGAGGAGCTCTTTCTTTGCCATGTTCATGACCATCAGAGACGGATTTTTCCAGCATCATCCACTTCTTCCTTGTTGCTCTGCCTTCTCACTTCAGTGAACTCTCCTTGGCGTTTTCTATGAATTCATCTTCCCCTCACAGTTCCATTCAGATGTAAACTTCCCCAAGAACCATTTCCTGGCCATTCTAAGCCTCTTTTATAGAACTGTGGACTCTGAATGTCACGGGTTTTCTCAAAAAAATCTTTTTATTCTCTTTAGTACATAGTATGCTGCTAATTACAGCTTAGGTTCTTGGTAAATATCTGTTAAGTGGGTGAACAAAAGTGTAAGAAGCGCCTGGTTTACACAATCTGATGCTAAGCTCCCATTATCTCCCCCTGTGTTGCTCTGTTCCACCCACTAACTCTGCTTCAGTCCTCTGAAGGCAGTACACAGCCCAGTCAAGCTTTCGCACACACCCCTGTAGCTGATATCATGGAAAGCCTGCTCTCTGTGTTAAAATACGTTAAAGGTTATCATCTATGTTGAGCATACAACTCTGGGTGCAAAGCAGTTCCATGCAAGTGTGAGAACTTGAGTTCCTGTCTCCAGAACCCACAGAGAGTTGGATGAAGTGGAGTGCTTCTGAAATCCTAACATGCCTAGCCTGAAATGAGAGGTACAGAATCTCCGGAAGCTTGCAGGCCAGCTAGCCTGCACTACACAGAAGCAATCAAGGAGAGACAATCACAAGGTGGAAGCCTTAGACACAAGGTTGTTCTCTGGGCTCAACACAGGGGCACACATGCATCCAAAATACACACACACACACACACACACACACACACACACACATGCATGCATGCGCACACACACATGATTATTGTTTTATTTTAACCTACCAGTATCTCCAAGAGATAGAGATCTTTAAATTATAGAAGTTCCTTCATTTGTAGTATCACTTTCTACAGTTTCCCTAAACAATGATCTTATAGAGTCTAAGAATATTAAATGAAAAATTATAGAAACAAACTCCCAAGTTTTAAGCTACTTTTACTGCAAGACTATTTTTAAAACTATTCTGTTATTGAGTTAATTATTGTAGCTTTAGTATTTATTATGGCATCTAATTATGAAGTACATTTTATCATAGGCATATATACATATGTACATATGGAAAACGTGTATATATGTGTGTGGATATATATTTATGGGGGGATGCTAGTATCCATAGTCATCAGGTCTATCCATGGTGCGAGGTTATCCATAGGGTCTTGAAATGCATTCCCTGAAAGCAGGTAAGCAGGAGACTATGACATTCATTGGCCTCCCTTTTAGACATCTTAAATGACAATGGTAACTGATGCAGAAATGTTACACGAATATCGAAAACATGACTATACAATCACCAAAGATTTTCTGACTTAAAGTTTAATAATCCTTTATTGTTTGAGGCTTGTCATCATTCAATATACTTAAAAATGAGACATCGCCCATTGTTAAGAAAATTGATTTAAAAATTCTGACACTGAATTCAGCACAAGTGTGCAGCTTGCTGGTGGAATACTAAGTTCAAAATAAAAGCAAACGGGGTCTGAAGGATGACTCAGTGGTGAAGGGCCAGTGGTGAAGGGCACTTGTCATTCTTGGAGAGGACCTGAGCAATTCCCAGTACTCGCATGGGGCTGCTCAAAACTGTAACACAATTCTAAGGGATCTGATTCCTTCTTCAGGTCCCCAGTGACACTTGCAAACACATATCAGTGTCCACTAGATAAAGTAGTGTGGTTCTGAAATCCTAGCACTCCTATATTGAAATGTGAAGTCAGAATCTCCAGCTTGAAGCTTGAAGGTCAGCAACCCTGGAGTGCATGGAGGGTAATAAAGAGAGAACCTGCTCTTAACCATGTGGAAACCGAGGATCAACGGTCATGGCTGTCTTCTGAGCTCTACACACATGCCATGACATACACATATGTGCCACGCCCACATACACAAATATTGTTATTTCATTTTGGTATACACACATTCGTATATGTATACACATATAAGATAAATTAATCTTTAATGATAAAATAAAGGCGTTGAGCAACAGTACTTCACAGCGACTCCAGATTGCTTTCCACCTGGGAACTTATATTATGTTTATAAAAATGTAACTTCAAAGTAGGGAGGGAGGTGCCTAAGACACTGAAAAAGTCAAATGAGTCTACAGTTGTGGGGCTCACTGTATATCTTAGGGTTGCTGTATGCAGATATTTTTTGTAATAAAATCTTGTGATTTTAGTTTTCTGTCTATAGGGGGAAACATATACACAAACCTACATGGATACCATCACATACCTCAGCGGGGCAGGGACTTCTCAGCCACCATCCTCCCCCACCCAAAAGCAATTTAATGCACCACTGAACATTGCCTATTAATTGGACTAGAAATAAAGTAACCCGTGTGGGTTGATCAGGGAAAATACAGTTCCCGCATACGTGGGTGTATCTATAAATATCTATGTGTGTATGTGTACAATATTTCACCCACAAAGTAAGCAAGCAATGGTGGTATGTCATTTTCTAATTACAGGGTTGTTTCATAAACTGAAATGCTAACATGGGAGAGGTAAATCATAGCAATTTAATTAATAAAACGGTTTAGACACTTAAACCCATGTGTATACCCCTGGGGCAAAGCATCAATAAGAGAAGCTCGCAGGCATATTTTAGAAATTATATGCAATCATTTGCAGATCTTGTAGTCAATAATTGTTACAAACTGCATTAACTCCTTCCTTACCAGATCCCAGGAATAAATTTTTCACTTAGTAAATGTTCTTTGCACTTCCCAGTCTCTTAAGGTGTCTAGGAATGGGAGAACATTAGGCAGCCCTGCTGATTTAGCTGAATGAATGAGGCAAGAGAGCCCCCTTCCTGTAAAAGCAGCAGTATATGGCAAAGGAGAATCTTGGTACTCTTGAAGAATTTGCCCAGACTTTTAATAAGAGGGAAGCCATAGCAGATAATTAATGCCAGAGAATGGAAATCTGCTATTTAAATTTGTATTTTTTTCTTTTGACCTTTTTAAAATCATGTCTGTAGAACATTCATGCATTGCTTGTGAAAATGTGAAATTCAGCAGTCACTCTGGAAAACAGGTGGACAGCTGATGTTAAAGGTGAACTATGACCCTAAAATTGTACCTGGGGCCAACCACCCCCACCCCTACTCCTCCCCAGCAGCGAGCTCTGTGTCCTGTGGTCCAGTAGAGTAACTACCATTAACAGCAGTGCAAACTGCATCTCCAAACAGCCAGAAGGATGAATTTTGTGTGGGCTCATCATAGAAAAATGAAAAAGTGCTCCGGTGTATGTGTTCATGGCCCAGTTATTACTAATGTGATGTACACATCAATCAGAATACCATGCTGTCCCTCATAAGCGTGTGTGATGATTATGCATAAGCCCACAAAAATTGCGTGCATAAATGGCCATAGAATATTATCCATAGCAGTCAAAACTAGATGGATTCTAAATACCCATCAATTGTTGACTACCGAGTCTGGTAAATCTACATCAGTGCAAAGGGATAGATGGATACTGATAGATGCTACAATGTGGGTAAATAATTTAAACATCGTATTTGTGGAAAGAATTCAGGTATACAAAAGCATATTATGCATGGCCCACTTATACAATGTCTAGAAAAAGCAGCCATGGAAGCAGAAGGTAGATTAAGAGTGCCAGGAGCTTGGCTGGAATCTGAGGTTAGCAGCAAGCAGGTATGGACTGTTTGACTGAGATGGTGAAAATGTTCCTAACCTGACCTGTGGTGGTAGGTACATGCCTTAGCAAATGCACTAGAAACATTTTAATCATGCACTTAAATTTGGTAGATTCTATTATGTGAGTGTTTTAATGGTTGTTTTAAAATTAAGCTCAGATGTTTGTTGATGTTCTTTATCATTCCAAAAAAGTAATTTATATTGAATTATATCCATATAAGAGATTATACTAATCAAACATAAATTTGCAATATGACTAACAATACTAGTTGTAAATATCCAATCCAAAAAAAGTAAAAACATAATAAAGTTGCTAGGAGAGGCTTATAACCCCTCCCATTCATATCTGCGGATCTACAAGGAGTGATTGGTTGTGGGGGGAGGGCAGGGGATGCACTTTCTTCAGTTCCATTGTTCCTCCTATCTGTTTTTATGCCAATACCAGGCTGCTTTCAATACTGTAGCTCTGTAGTAGAGTTTGAAGTCAGGGATTGTTATGCCTCCAAAGTTCTTTTATTGTACAGGATTGTTCTGGCTACCCTGGGTTTTTTGCTTTTCCATATGAAGTTGAGTGCTGTTCTTTCGAGGTCTGTGAAGAATTTTTCTGGGATTTTGATGGGCATTGCATTGAATATGTAGATTGCTTTTGGTAAGATTGACATTTTTACTGTTAATTCTGCGTACCCAAGAGCATGGGAGATCTTTCCACTTTCTGGTTCTTCAGACCTCAGCAGGAAACGTTAGAGGGGAAGCCATCCACACCAAACTGTAGAGACCATTTCTGTCTAGTCGTCCCTAAATAACACTACATGTTACTCACAAGACATTCGCTGTATGATCTAGAGATGATTTCAACTTTACAGGAAGACATGTATAGGATGTACACAAATTTTACCTATCTTAACAAAGGGACATGAGTATCCACAGATTTTTATATCGATGGAGATCCTGGAACCAGACCCCTTAGATACCAGGACTGAATAGAACAGATAAAACTACAATTCCTCTGCATGTGGTCCTATGTGTATCTTCAGCAGAAAAAAATGAATAATTTACTGGTGTGACTTGTCATTTCCAGAAGCCATTAAAGCTTAAAAGAAAACAGCACAAATTAGGAGTTAATGTCAATAGATATGGTAAGTTTGTCATGGTTTGAGTCCTATTATCCCCTCAGAGTAAGGCTATTCTGACAGATAGTTTATCACTGTGTCAAAATTTGTGAAGAACTGAGATACTTGGGATTTCCTTAGATATGGTAAGACCTTCTGAAAAATGTTTGCAAATCTATTTTTACATACTTAAAGAAAGTCCACTAACAAATACATTATTTATAATATTTTGAGACAGGTATCACTATGCAGCCATGAATGCTTCTGGGAGCAAAAAGAGATCAGAAGTCTTAAAAATCTGTGAATCCTGTAAACTACAGAAATAAACAGCATGGCATGATGTGCCCTTGCATTTAATAATGGCACAACTGTTACAGGAGTAACTAACCACTTTGTGCTCAGATTCAAGGCCCACTCCGCAGGAAGAAACACATGCCTGATACTATAAATGTGGCCATGAACCCCTGGGTAAGAGCTCACAGGCCAAAGGGGTGAACCTCTACCACTGTTCTGCTAGATGGACGTAGTATCAAAGCAGCCTCTAAACTCATACCTCTATAGTCGCAGATCAGTGCACCTCTCAGATCTCAGCAGAGAAGTTTCTCTAGGCAGTCGGTGGTTAATACAGAGTCTCCAAACTAGTTAAAGTACAGAAAATAAATGTCGGTGGGATTCTCAGCCACTAATGAGATGTTTATGTAATATTCTTTCCCCAAGACTCAGGGACCATTGTGGAATAAGGGCTGCAATATTGTAAGAGCCCAAGGCCAGGAAGGAGCAGAGCTCTGGATAGGACAGGCTCTTTACACTCCTGAGCTCACAGCAGCTGTGGCTGCCTGCACAAGCCCTGCCCAAGACCAAGCCAGTCAATATCTTAGCATAGAGTGGGAAGGAGTTCATCACTCACCCAACCCTAACTGAGGTGCTATGGGCAGTTGAAGGTTTGGAGGCTAGTTTTCTCTAAGGGTGTGACTCTTGGTAGCTTGACCACACTCTAGTGGATACTCCAGGAGTATATGGACAACACAAATTGGAGAGAAAAAAAATGATAAAAGATATGAAATAGAGAGTTCAGGGTAGATCTGAGAGGAGTTATACGAGTAATCAGGGCTGAAAAATGTGCTGTATGAAACTCTTAAATGATTAATGAGAAACACCAATCTGAGGTTTCATCCCAGCCCACCAAGCTATTAAATGGAAATATCTTTAGGATGGTACAGGACATCTCTATATGTACAAGAAATTCCCCTATACAGGTCAGGTACACAGGTGCGTTCCATCACTGATCAGTGAAAGAAATGGGTGCTTGACAGTGAGGATTAATGACTTTCAGGATCTCAGCTCACCCTAAGAAGGTGTCTTCTAAAAGGAAGAGAAAAAGAACTCTTGTGTAAAGAGGAAGGCAGGAAGGTTTTAGGTTTCGAGGCAAGAGGAATTATCTTTCACCAATAATTCTACTCACACTTACCACCACTAATATTTCACATTTAAGCATGTAAAAACATTCTTAGCTTGTGCATCCTATAAAAACAGGCAGCAGATGTGACTCATCTACCCATTTTTACGTCACAGATGATCTACAGATTGGCCAATCCAAGAACCTGTTTGAATGTGTGCTGTACTTTCCCATTCTTATAGCCCTTCTTTCTTGACCAATAGTGATCAACCATGACACTCATGTGACTAAATCATCTTGGTCAGCCGACCCCTATCCTGTTTCTTTTCTCTTCTGTCTCCATCCCTTTGTGTGTCTATGTATAACATACGTATGTTATGCAAATGTCTCCAGATGCTGGCCCATTTGCGTCGGTGGACCTGCTATCATTTAAGCTGGAGATAGACATTTTTTAAAAAACCAAGACATGGTCCCCACTGTAGCAGAGCAACACCAACCTAACTGCTCCTCAGATGAACCACTCTCAAGCTCTGGTGCTCCTGTCAAGGAGAGAGAGAAGCATCGCCTCTCCCGGCAGTGTGGATGGCACCTAAGGTTATCTGACCCGGTGCTAACTGCTCTGTTGTAACCCAAGGACAGACCTGCACAGCCCTAATGGCTGAGAATAGCACCAGCATCTCATGTTTCCATGGCACCCCATGCTGCAGGAGTTGATATTCTTATCAAGGTCAGTGGAATGAAGAGAATTTATTTTCTCGCTGACATAAAACGTGTACCGAGAACAGTTGTCAATTGCTCAATATATCCACATCTCTATTCAAATAGCATCTCCGCCCTGCACAGTTAAAGGAGAGGCAGCTGTGCACAGAAACTGCTCTTCCAGCTGGGACCTAGCCAGGGAAAGGACTCTTGCCTGATTTTGAAACGGCTAAGCATTCTAATGAAGTTGATTTGATTTACATTTTAACAATACCACACAAATGTACTGCATGGCACTTTTCCAATAATCACCTCGACATCACTCATTTTGACACCTCTCATTGTTATCAAGAGCAGACGGAATAGAGCCATGCTCTATAATCAGATGTATGAGAAGGAGAGGTGCTTTTCGTTTTCAAAGCAGGTAACTCTGGATCACCTCTTGTGAAGTGTAGAGTTCTTGGGACTGAGATTCTGTGGTGAATTATCTCCCCAGCTTCAGGGACCTCAGCCGTGTACTCCGTCTCCATCCAGGACGGCTATGCAATTAACGCCTGACTCTCAGAGTCACTCTGGGAACCAATCCTCTGCCACCTCAGCTGTCCTCAGTCCCTGCTCAGTGTACCCATGCGTCAGGATCGGTGGCTGAAACGTCCCAGTCAAGGCTTCTAGCTCTCATCTCCATGATCCAGAAAGGAAGGAAGAGCCAGTTCTACTTTCCCTGGGACAATATCAAGGTCGTTTGAAATGTGTTCCCTCAGGGACTTGATCAGAACTTCCCCCCACAGTTTACTGTCCCCAAAGCCGCAGCTTTCTTGACTTCAATTGTGCTTGTGTTAAACTGTGCTGAGAATGGCGTCTTCCTGCATTTCCATTATATTCTCTGTCCAGTCCTGGAGAAAGGAAATGTCATGGTCTCTTGGCATATACATGCCGTGCTTTGAGATTTGAAATGCCAGAAGCGAGCTTGGCACCTGCACAAGCTCCTCTGCCAAAGACCGAGGAGCCGAGCAGTCCCACAGACAGCTGCGGGCTGGACTCTGCCTTCTTTGGTTTATGCCTTTCTTTTGGAGAGCGGGACGTGTAGTGATTGTGCATGGCCTCCTCGCTGATTGTCCAGAAAGCTACATCAGCATTAGAAAGAGGTGGAGGGAGGTCACTTGGCCAATCCTTAACAGCAGCAAGTCGCTGTCCACATCATGCTGTTAGTACTCCATCAGGGTGAAAACCCACTGCCGCATGCGGAAGTAGCTTTTTTTTTTTTTTTTTTTTTTTGGTTTTTCGAGACAGGGTTTCCCTGTAGTTTCTAGAGCCTGTCCTGGAACTAGCTCTTGTAGACCAGGCTGGCCTCGAACTCAGAGATCCGCCTGCCTCTGCCTCCCGAGTACTGGGATTAAAGGCGTGCGCCACCACAGCCCGGCCGGAAGTAGCTTTTGATAGCATAATCTTTCTCGCAGTCCTCATATGGCAAACATGGAGAATTTTCTTTTACATAGATTCTTTCCGAAAAAGCCTAAGAACCAAGGAAAACCTTTGTTCCTATCTTAGAGTCCCGGAGCATAGTTCACAACTTTTAGCAATTTACACCCTTTTTGTCTTCTCACAACCCCAAAGTTTGACATGTAAGATGGCTCAGAGGGTAAAACCATTTGCTACTGCACAAGCCTGACTTCCTAACTTGGATCTCTGGAACCCAAGGTGAAAGGTGAGAGGGGAGAATCAACTCTCAAGAGTTGTCCTTTGACCTCCACATGCATATGGTGGCATGCATGTGCTTTCACATACACGCACACACACACACACACACACACACACACACAAATAAATTATTTTTAAAAACCACAAGCTCCATCGCCCACTTATTAGATTCATCTTTTCATGAATTATGGTGGCTATATCCCAAGATGAGTATATGAACTAAGCAAAATCTCTGCCCCTTGGGAACCGGCTTGCAGTGGTGTTGATGACTGAAGAGACTCACAGCTGAGAAAGAGGGGCACGGAAGGCTTCCGTGACAACTGCTCCTACACATAGATAGGAAGTCATCAAAGAGAACTACTAAAAGTTGTGATAGGGATGCTGAAGTGTGGCTCTGTGCAACTGATGGCTTCTGGGGGGCGGGGAAGGACTCAGTCTTTTCTTAGGGGCTGGCCACTGAAATTTTGACCGTCCTTCAATAAGTGTATGGGCAACACAAACTGGACTTGTGTTTTCTGTTTTATTCTGTTTTTCTTTCTTTTTTTGTTGTTGAGGGGGTATCAGAAGAATGAGGGCCAGACCTTGGAGGGCTGGGAAGTGAGTATGATTGGGATGTAGTTCGTGAAACTCCCAAGTAATTAATACATATATTATGTCAAAAAAAAAACTCAGAAATAAAACAAATAAAAGAATGAGCTATATAGTTGCTGTGTACCTTTCCTTAGGCAATCAACACAAATTTATGTTCACCCCATAGGGTGATAGAGCAGAGAGATGGTTCCACCCAAGTCCAGTTTGGTAGAACAGTGAGATTTGAGGGGACGCTTACAGGAACATGGGGGACTCAAACACAGCTACATCCTTGCAAAACCCACCAGCATAGCTGACTGTCCCCCTCCCCAGGAAGCCTATATTCCCAGTTGCCAGCTTAATTTGCACAGAACCATCAAACATGTTCTTTCGTCTTAGGAATTAGTTTATTGCTTCTACATCCTTGGGGAGGGCCCATGGGGATCCTGTAACTTTCTGAGTTTTCTAAACTTTTAAAGTTTTGTTAGCTTCCTGACTTCGGTATGCCCTCCAGGGGGAATGTTTCAATTCAAAGGAAATACCTATACAACCATAGTATATTATGTAATAGAAGGTATTAAAAATGTTTATGTTTCAGACATGGTGGCACATACCTCTAATCCTAGCACTTGGGAGACAGAATCAGGTGAATCTTTATGAGTTCTAGGCCAGCCAAAGCTACATAGTGAGAAAGTGGAATGGCCATTCCTCGTGGTGGCTATGTTAAATGTGATGCTATTAACCTTCATTGTTTGAATTCCGTGTTTTCGATACAATGTGAAATTCTTTAGCTGCATCACCCCATTGTTTTCTACCTGCACTTCTCTAAGGTAAAGCTGTGCCATACCTATGCGACAATATTGATTCTAAGACTAAGCAGGTTGGATAATGTGGCCAACGTCATCCAGATAATGAAGAGAAGAGCCAATGGTCATGTCTGTCTTGCCCCATAGACCTTCCCAGGGTCTGGCACACATTAGGATGCATAGAGCATCCTGTTTTGTTTTGTTTCCTTTATCTTTCATCCCTAGGTATCTGCTAGCACATAGTACACAGAGTGAATGCCTGATATGCCCATAACTTGCAGCTAAATGAATTCCTTAGTAAAGATGAATATTTCTTTGAAAACTGAATGAATATTCCACTGCTTTTGACCCCATCTTTGAAAGCATACTTCCCATTAAAGAGTTCCCCCAAGATTATATTTTTTTTCTTTTACAAATTTAATTGAGAAAAATGATTCTTTAATATGGGTAGCTTAAATTAGATTCATTGGTGTATTTTTTATACTGAGTAGGTATGCAGTTTGGTTTTTTTTACAGAGAATTTTTCAATGTTTCATAGCAAATGACATTCTCCTACAATCATTAGGCATCAGAGAAGTTGGTTGGTGGAACAGTAAGAATAAAAATTGTATGCCATCTTAAGATCAGTTTTCAAAGAAAGTAAACTCTAAACTATCCTTAGATTCTTCCTTCCTGCCAATCGATGAAGTGTTACATGGTTGCTTTTAAGTCTTGGGGCTACAGTCGTGAACGTCTCATCGTGGCTTCATGGAAAGGGAATCTATTTCACCTGCTATGTTTTCTGAATTTGGAGTTGTGTTAGTTTCCTTTCTGTTGCTCTGATAAAACATTCTGACCAAAAACAACTTGGGAAAGAAAGGATTTTTCTGGCTCACAGGCTGTAGTCTATCAGTGAGGAAAGTTGGGGCAGGAACTAGAAGCAGAAACCTTGAAGGAATCTTGCTTGCTAGCTCACTCACTCTCTGGCTCATGCTTAACTAGCTTCTGTATAGAGTATAAGATGACCTGCCCAGGGAATGGTGCCACCCACAATGGCCTGAGCCATCCTACATCAATTATCATGGCAGCTCCCCAAAGAGATGTCCACAGAGCAAACTGGTAAAGACAATTGCTCACTCAAGACTCCTTTCAGGTGTTTCCAGTCTATGTCAAGTTAATAGTGTAAAGTTGGACAGGAGTCACCAGAGCTCAGAATCAACAACAGAAGACAATCTTGCTGTGAAACAAATACCAGAACCGACGAAGCTTGGATTTGCATCAAAGGGGTGACACAAACCACCAAGAAGGACTCAAAAAACATGGAGCCAGGATGTGGACACAAAGACCTGTCCATTTTTCCGAGATGGGATGTTCCCGGGGATAACCCAGCCCCATCTGCCCTGAATGTGAACCAGCCTTGGGTTCATGTCCTGAATATGGGTAGATTTTTGTATCGAGTCACAGACTCAGTAAAATCCTTGTAAATCTTACAGAAATAACGGATACTTTGCAGCATCATAGACCCCAATGGGGCAATTATGAATTTTATACGAATGTGCAGCATCTTCACAGCAATAAGAGGTAGATCATTGCTAACCATGCTAATCACTTATTCCATCAAGCAGTCAGGGCCAGTCTGTAAAAATCTCTACTTTGACCAAAACCCAATGGTGAGGGAAAGTTGAAGCCAAACTGAGGTACTTTGGAGTTGTAAATGAAGGCTAACAATGATAAATAAAATTACCCTACCTACTTTTTCCCTTTACTAAAAACAAAAGCATCCAGGATTATCCATTTCTTTTTAATTAGGGGATTATAATGTGGTAGCACACACATGACTGATTTTAATTTTTTTCTTCATTTTTCACTCAGCGCATAAGTCTACTTTAAAAACATGCTCGAAATATATGCTAAACTGTTCGATAAAAACTAATTTTTAATGATATTCAAGAATTTTTTTTTTCAGTTCCCCAGTCGATGTCAGTGCTCCTCAATGAGGAAGGAAAAATCAATTCAATTATCAAAGCACGGTTAATTGCTTTCAGGGGTAGGGTGATTTAAAGAGCAGAGAAGTATTTTATCAGTACTCAGCAGTTTTGGCTAAGGGTATTCTCCTAAATCCACTAGGAAGAGAACTTTCAAATCCTGTCTTCTCACTTATTTTATCCATCCCAGCTTTCTCCATGTTGGCCATTAAAAGAACTAATGGCTGTTGCTGAACACAAGAGCCACTGGGCAGTGGTGCATTTCCAACTAGTATTATTAGTTCCATCACTCAACGGATGGCTGTTTTAGACATTGGTACTTGGTGCTTCAACTATGCTTTTAGCATAAATGTTAATTCAAAGAAGTATCTTGAGCTTGCACAGAATAGGAACTAATATCTTCCAGGCTAAGGGGTCAGACACCTTATACAGTCACGGATGGTTCTAAGTCTTTCACCAGTGTTACTTTACTTAATTTCTAGATTTGCTACTTGGACCATGCTAGAAGAACGTTCTAGAAAAATGGGGCTTCTGTCTTAAGCTTACAGTCTAGAAAGGGAGTGAGACAGGAGCACAAATCACTTAATTGTCCAGGGTGAAATGCACTTAGGCCCCAGGGAAGAAAGGATGGTTCTCTGGGGAGCAGGTACATAGAGAGTGGAGAATGGCAAGACAGGATCCGGGGAAGGGAAGCCACCTCCTAGGTGGAGAGGGTCAGTGATCAAAGACAAGGACAAGGATCAGCTTGGTACACGTAGAAAACCCTGCTAGTGTCCTAAGAGCGTGAACTACAAGGTAGGGAGAACTGGGAAGTGAGGCGGGAGGCAGCTCTCATGCTCAGGGTTCAAATATCCTGCAGGCCAAGGAGAACTGTGGGAATTTACATGGGTAATGTAGTCAGAGAAGGTACTAAATGTGAATATCTTTTAGGAATTAAAGCTCCATATATCACAGAAAATTTAAAGCAACTTCAGAAAATTATCGAAAAAGAAAATAATTATGTGTAACCAGCACTAATATTGTGTTGCTTTTCATCTTTCCTGTATATGGGGATGTATGCACATGTGTGTATGATGTATAAGCATAACGCATGTCTAATTGTGTTGCTGTTTTCCCTGACAATATCTCATATATATTTAATGAATATATATGTAAATCAGTGATCTGAAAAATGAATATTCTTAACATATGTTCCAGGGAAGGAACAGCTTTATTAAAAAGGTGGTTTGAACAAGCTCACTGGAGGGAGAAAAATGAGCCTCTGGCACTCCCTGCAGTAGAAGAAGAAATTGGAGAGAAAGGGTCAAAAGAGGAATATTTTCAGACGCCTAATGTTGGCCTGGGATTTATGAGGTTGTTTCCTGTGTGGTACAAACCTATTCTTCCCTGAAATGGGAAGGTGGCTCAGTGGGGAAAATGCTTTCTACACATCAAGTGTGAGTTGATGAGAAACTAGCCAAAGCCAGACACAGTTGTATACAGCTACAACTCCAGAACTCCTGTAGCAAGTCAGAAGGGTAGCTAGCCTGGTGCATACGGTGGTGAACAAGACCAGATCTCAAACAAGACTGAAAGCAATGGCTGACAGCTGTGACTTTTCTGACCTTCAACACACACATACACACACACACACCACACACGCACACACATGCGCACACACACACACGCACACACACGTGCGCACACACACGTGCGCACACACACACACACACACACACACACACCACACACACACACACACACCACACACACACCACACACCACACACACACACGCACACACACAGTGGTATGGTCATATCTTCACTCTCACGCACAAACACATATATACACACAAAAATTAAAAGAAGAAATCCACTACTCTGTCTTTGAAATTTACTACATAAATTAAATTGGGTCAATGCAGGCTTACGTAATAGCACAGTTTGAGGGGCACTGCTAAAAAGAAACAATAAAAGACAATCATAGTAATAAACTTGAATATGAGGGTGGTATAATAGTACACACACACACGCACACACACACACATTTATCACATTGAAACCTACTATTTTGTACCCTAGAAGTTAATAAAATTAACATGAAACAAAGGACAAGCTACTATTAAACGTTTTAGGAAAATTTGTATTAGCAAAGGATTATATAGCAATAATCACATTTACTGAGTAACTATCCTCAGGGTAGGGGTGGTATAGATTTCTTCATTAAGGAGTATAACGAATTTTTCTAAAAACCCCTTTAGACATATTTATTCCTCATTATTTGTCCAAAATGCAAGATAACAAATTTAAAAATAGCTGGGCGGTGGTGGCGCACGCCTTTAATCCCAGCACTCGGGAGGCAGAGGCAGGCGGATCTCTGTGAGTTCGAGACCAGCCTGGTCTACAAGAGCTAGCTCCAGGACAGGCTCCAAAAGCCACAGAGAAACCCTGTCTCGAAAAACCAAAAAAAAAAAAAAATATTCTTATTCTCCTTATCCCACTATTTCATGAACTTTTAGTTTTGATTGACACAACCTAGAATTTTTAGAACAGGAGAACTTTATATACATTCATTATATCTTCTAGTTCTAAACGCATTTTTTGTATTATAATCAAATTTTATGACTATGTTAACTGCGTCTTTCTAGTTTTGTTATTTAGTTTTCATGTATAAAATTGAAAATGCATATGTAAGCACACACACATATGTGTACATACACACACGTGTGTTTTAGTTATTTTTCTGTTGCTATGATAAAATACCCTGAAAAAGTTTCCTTAGGGAAGAAAATAGTTCATTTGGGCTTATGGTCTCAGAAGGATAAAGTCCACTGTGGCTTAAAAGGTATGGCAAATGTCAGGGAAAGCCTGGTCAGAAGAGCAGGCTAGCCACATTTCTCTCAGGAAGCAGAGACCACATTTAATCCAACAAGGAAAGTAGAGATGAAGAACAGAAAAGGGGTGAGTGATGCTTTATAAGTCCTTCAAGTCCACCCCCTGATGCACTTCCTGCAGCAAGCTGCTTTTCCTAAAGGCGACAGAGCCTTCGCTTTTGCTCAACTGGACTACAGTCTAGGGAGTTTCTGTATCTGAATGCGGGGCAGAAAACATCTGTGGCTCTCTGCTTTCACAAGGTGGAGCCTTAAGGAGTGAGGTCTTAATCCCGGGGCTTTTCTAATGCAGAGCAGGGGTTTGTTTTCAATGGTGCTAATTTCTAGCAATTACAGCCTCTTTTTTTTTCAGCAAGTACCTTGGCTGGCATCTGAAGCTTCTTAGTGGTTTTATTTGCCTTTCCAATCTGAATATTTTTTATTTTCTTTCTGCCTCATTGTTTCTCTTTATCATTGATGACCTACATAAGAATAATCTGTAATAATATCACAGACTCAATGTTTCATTATCTTGAAATATCCCCCACTAAAGAAATTAGTCCATTACTTTTTATTCCAACCTCATGTAAGTTCGCAGGATGTAGGTAGAATGCAGTCAGATATTTTTGTCAAAATGTCACAAAAGTGTCCCATAAGTAATTCCTGAAATAATATTTGTTCACCTCTGAAATCTCATGAGGCTGGCCTCTACTGTCTACGTTTCTTTTAGCACTTTGATCTCCTAAAAGCTTGGAAGAATACTCATTAAGCAAAGCTTCCAACATTCAACATCCTTTTCATCTCAAAGTTCCATACTCTCCAGCAAAAGTGAGTTAGAAACTCTCAAAGCCTGTCCCCAGTGATGTACTTTCTTCACCGAGTCCCCCTTCCTAATACTTCTCTAACATTCCCCCAGCTGTCACCAATTGGGGATTAAATTAAATCTATGGGGGACGTTTCTTATTCAGAGTATACACACACACACACACACACACACACACAGAGAGAGAGAGAGAGAGAGAGAGAGAGAGAGAGAGAGAGAGAGAGAGAGATTTCCTATTCCATCATCATTTATTCCGATCGTATCTTTATTGGCTAGATGATGGTATACGTCATTGAATAAGTTTGCTTTTTCCAGAAGCGGTAAGCTAACAAGGAGAAGGATATTTATTCAGAGCAAAACTGTCAGTCATCCTATTTATATGAACTCTTTTAATCTATGTCACAACTCTAGGGATTTTACGCAGCTGGGAAAGCTAAGACATAGAAAAGGGAAGTAACTCAAATCCCACAAACACCAAGTGGCAGACATGATATTTAAACCCAGACAATATGATGCCAAAATCTTCATATTTAACCACTAGTCCTCGGGTTGGTTTACCTTAGATCCTTGGTGATAAGACTTTGACTGTTACCACTTTTTAAACAAGTTGGTCCTGAATGTTTGTCATGTTCAAGAGGCAGAAGAGCTGGGTGAGCACTTGAGTGAGTGGTGACCACTTGGCAGACATTTCAAGGAGAATGAGAAATTTTAGCTGTAGAATCTCAGATTAAGTTATGAGCCTGGGTGACATTGAAACAGGCTGTTGGGAGAAAATTTCCTCTTATATAATCCTTCCATAACTCTACTACTCATTAAGTATTATTGTATGTGAGGCATAGAAATATGCTTTAGGTGGTATTACCTTTACACACAATATAAGGTGGAACCTGTACTTTAAAGAGAAGGAAACCAAGGAATTAAAAATTATACACTAAAATGATAAAACGTCTGAAGAGACTAGAGATACAGGGTCGTGTCTTAATATAATAAAGACAATATAAAAGAAGCCCACAGCCAGCATCATGTTAAACAGAAGACTCAGAGTGGTTCCACTAAAATCAGAAACAAGACAAGGACACCTACACTCTCACCCTCTCTCCTCCTTTCAGCATTTTATTTAAGTATCAGCTAGAGCAATCAGACACATGAAAGGGATAAAGGGGATACAAATACAAAAGAATAAAGTCAATGTATTTGTAGATAATACGATTTTATAAATAAAAACTCTAAATGCTTCACAGGAAATTCATATAGATGAAAAGCATACACTATATATGTGTGCTACATTTAGATCATTTAGATATACATATGTGTATGTATTAATATATACATTTATGTGTATTCTCCCACATTGTGGCAATAATATTCCTACTAGACACCAAAGACTAAAAGCCCAGTGCCAAGAATAGGATACTTCTTTGAAATTGTTGACAGCTGAGGTCCCATGGACTCCCCAAACATTACAAGATATTGCCAAATTCCTTGGTTATCCTCCAAAACACAATAGTAAGATGTTATTGCTAAAGACACCATGTACTTTACTCATAGATTATGGAGACACCAAGCTAGTATTGACATGAAAACTTAATCCCTCCTTGCTAGTTTCCACAGCGCTAGATGGTGCTATTCACACCACCAGAGGAGAAATTCAATCAACAGTCTAACCCAGCTGTGAACTCTGAGAGTAACAATCACTGGCCTGGCAACACATCACCACTTGTGCAATAGTGGCATGAACATCACAGTAGCAACCAACCATATTATGATCAAATCTAAGTACCATTCTGTAAGATGAAACTCATTCCTGACACCATTATCATGCCAATAACCTATGACTAGACAAGTCACAGACCCTAGGATAGACCTTAATTGAAATCATTCAGTCAGTCAGTGGCCTGCAGTATTTTGAATAGGTAAGATAGTAAGTGGAACGATTGTATTCAGAGAGTCTGGAAAGGCATGGCTGGATAGATCTCAGAAAATCTGTTTACATGGTGCACTTGTCATTTTTCTGTAAGGATTTGTTAACATGTTGACTCTATCACTGAGAGGTTCATCTGGAGCTCTGGATGAAAGGAATTCGGGATGTCCCCGGCCCTCAGCCTACCCTGCAGCCATGTTTGCTGCTGTTTCCTAATACTGTTGCTTTTGGCAGATACAGTAAAATTCAAGTATGGATAGATACACAAATCCTATCTGTGTCACCAGATATCTTAGAGACCTCAGAAAACACGCCTTCCTCTGCAAGCTTACATCTCATCGGTAAAACAGACAAAAAACAAACAAAAAAAACAAAAACCTGGCTTTGAATTGTATGGCTCTTCCACTAAGGGATTAAGATTTATTTAATGTTTACTTAATACTATTTTTCACTTTCCTTATAACTGCTTATATTTGGTTATTCATCCAATTTGCTAGACAAATGCTTCTTGAGAGCAGAAGGGCTTGTTAATAGGCTTTTAAAGATATTCTAAACACATGAAATTCAATTAAAAAGTCAATCTATAATCTGTAACTTTATAAGAAACCAAAAGCTCTGACTATAGTTAGAGAACATGTTTGCTCTGGTTGTGTTAGCTGTCTGTTGTCTGTCCTGGATCACTTTTTTTAAAATCAAAATTCTTCTTTTAAAAAACAAAAGCAAAAAAAAAATTAAATTAAATATATAACACTGTTTTTAATCAGCCATCAATTCAGGATCAAAAGTAACTTTATGAGATTTTTATTGCACTTATCTCCCAGTGACCACAATTATAAACGTTCTGCATTGCATAAACACATATTTTATTTCACACAACACATATAAAGTACCACAGAGTATGGTTTGCAGTAAAAGTTTAGTCAGTGTTAACTATTTTTGCAGCTAAATGGATTATGAATATTTGTTTGGTTGCTTCAGCCAAAGCTTTGGTTGTAAGAAGCAGAAATGCTCTGGTAAGAAAAATAGATACCCTGGAATGGCTACCTAAAGGTTATGGGATTAGAGGAAGAACACAAACCTCAGAGTTGAACTCTAGTGGACAGAAAGCAGGAGGCACTTCTGCAGGGTATCGCCATTGGATCACCAGCTGAAGTTGTTCTCCGAGAACAACTATTTTTCTTCCACTATCTAAATAAATTAAAATTAGTTGAAATAATCATGTGTGAGCCTATGCATGTGTGCCTTTGTGTGTGTGCCTCTCTGATATGTCTTGATGTATATTTGTTTCTCTCTCTCTCTCTCTCTCTCTCTCTCTCTCTCTCTCTCTCTCTCTCTCTCTCTCTCTCTCTCTCTCTCTCTCTCTCTCTGTGTGTGTGTGTGTGTGTGTGTGTGTGTGTGCAAGCTCACAGGCGTGCACACGCCTCTGTGGGTGATGTTAAAAGCACATGACTAGGGCAACAACCCTGGCCAGCCCTGGGAGAGCTGGCCTCAATGATCCCTGCACAAGAAAGCTGGTCCTACCCCTCATAGGAAAGCTTCTGCCCCCCACATCCCCTCTGTAAACCCCCTCACTTGAGAAAGCTGCCCCAGCCCTCACCATGAGCATGGGAAAGGTAGCTCAGCCACCAGCCCAAGGGAGATAATCCTGATGACTTGGACAGGTCAACTCAGCTACCACCCAGACATACAACATGAACTTGGAGCTGGCACACCCCAACTTCCACCCCATCTATGACCTGCTGGTGCACATGAAGGGACTGGTTCTGTGGAATAATAGCTATAGGATCTCCATGAGTCAGAGCAACGGCAGGCTCTCCAAGAAGATTTTCAGTGAGGGTCCATTGATGGCGTACCCAAAGCCAGAGGCCTCAAACCAGACCAACAACTCATTACAATGAACATTTGCAAGTAAAGCTGTTTAGACAAAAGGGTCTACTGTGTGACACACTGCAGCTCCCAATGCCACTAATACTTATGGAGGAGTGATAGAGAGGTGGGAAAGATAGAGAAGTAAAAGTTTTGTTTGTTTTTATTTTGCTTTTTTGTTGTTTTATGTTTTTGTTTATTGTAGCACTACTTCTAATTGTTCTTGATAATAAAAACTTGGGAGTCAGATATTAGGGGGTGAAAGTTGAGAGATCAGAGAAGTAGAGTGGCCAGTTCTTACCTCTACCAATGCTCAGACCGAAGGGGTGATCCTATCTCTATGAAACCAACCTAGGCCAGAGAGGGCATGAAAACTTATATTGTATCTGTCTCTACGAATCCTCAGACTGCATCTGAGCTCCTATCTCCTTCTGCCTTAAATTCCTCCTTCTGCCCAGTAATATCCTTCCTGTCTCCATCTCCCTAATATTGGGATTAAAGGCTTGTGACTCCTAAATCCTGAGATTAAAGTTGTGAACCATCACCACCTGACTCTGTTTCTCTTTGAGACTACATCAATCTAGTGTAGCCCAGGGTGGCCTTGGATTCACAGAAATTCCATCTGCCTCTGTCTTCTGAGTCCTGCATTAAATGTATTTGTCACCATTTGCCTGGCCTCTAGTGGCTTAGCTCTGCACTCTGCTCCTCAGGAAAGCTTTACTTGTTAATACACAAACAAAATATCACTAGCTTATCTGTTTTTAATTAATACTTTAATTTTTTAATTTTATCTTTATTTCTTTTTTAATTTTCTTTGGAGATGAAGGATAGATACAGAGGGACTAGGAAATGAGTGGGAAATGATATGTAATTCTCAAAGAATAATATGTTAAAAAAAAAGACTAAGGAAGATATGCAGGGAAATGGAGCAAGCACCTTTGTCAAATGCACTTTTGCTGAAAAGGAGCATATGTTCAGCTTCCATCTTTCCTGTGCCCACCAGGGAAGCAGGGGCTTGTGATGGACAGCTCCTTCTGAGCCAAATACCAAGAAATGAGCAGACAGACAAAAGGAAGGCAGGCGCCCGTGAGATCCAGACAGGAGCTAACTCAAGATGATATGATGTTCTGTTCCGTGTTTGGGGGTCTTTCTGGACACCAGCTGTGCTTTGTAATTACCAACAATTTATGATGTCAAAAAAGCTGTAAGCTGCCATCAACTGCAGCACGGTTTTCTGACTCATCAACAATTCCATCCAATCCACCTGAACCTGAGCAGGGACCCGAAATCACAAAGCCATCCCACACAGGTGATTAAACAGAAATGCTCATGAGAAATAACCCTATAAATATATTATTGCTTTCCTTTGCATGTCACAGGTAAGATTTTTATTGGTTGTGCGTTGCACAAAGTGTGTGGGGCAGAATCTTCATTCGGTCAGTCATTCAATAGTGCTGACTAAATTCTCTGAACTGTTGCTAGGGGAGATAAAGGCAAATAGAGGTGACGGGCCAACAATGAAGAAAAATGCACTGATAATTGCACAAGTGGGTATAAAGCTACTAACAAGAATCAGTTCTATAAGTGAATAGTACAGTTCCAATAACAAATACAAGTGCATACTTTGTATAACATTGTGTAATCAAAGATGGCTTCTCTGGATAAACGAGATATAGTGATAGCAATGGTAACATTGGAAATATGCACTTATGATGTTGTAAAAAGATAAACTCTATAGAACGTCGTGCAACTTGATTAAGACAGGGTGAATCATAGGCTTCTGACATGAGAAATGGCTGTGCCATTAAACTGAGATGTGGCCACTACAGTAGCTATAAATTCAGAAGGGATAGGAAAGTGTTGAAGTTGTTAACTTTGAGATGCTGTCTGATACTCAAGACAGGCAAGCAATGAGATATACGAGTCTGAGTATGAAAGGATCTGGGATGAAGGTATAAATCTGAATGTCATTGCTATACACACTGTCTGAGATGATAGGCAAGGGCGAAATTACTACAGAATAATCATAGAGCGAGGGGAGGCAGGAGTGGGGGGCCAAGCCCTGGAAAATCCAACCCTAGACATCGACTAGAGAAGGAGAACCATGGAGAAGAGATAAGAGCAATGTCCAATGACATGTGAGGGAAGGAGAGTGAGAGACAAAGGAAATGAAAAACACCATAAAACACACATGGCAGAATGAAACAGAAATTGAGATACAAGTCCCATACATCTTGGAACTAGCTTCTAAGAATTAATTGTCTTAAAATGCAATTATTCTCCCTAGCCTTTCCTGCATAGGAAGCCACTTAACTGAAATATAAATTGTGTTAACTTGATTTCCTAGGAAATAATGGTGACATTGTTTATCTTAGACTCACAGAACATGAGATAGTGCTTTTGGATGACAAAGGATCAGTAACCTCTAATTCACTTAATAACACAATTTGAGATTCCCAATCATGCTGGAGGATAACTGAGTAGGTTATAGCATCCTTCTGAAAACATGCATTATCATGAGGCTGGGACCCACTTCTTTTTTCTCTCTCTGGTAATAATAGCACAACATATCATCATGTTATCTAAAAATTTAGGCTTTGAAAGACAGCAAAACCCAAGGATAGAGAGATGCTTCGGCCATTATGAGCTCAAATACTGCTCTTCCAGAGATCTAGAGATCAGTTCCCGGTACCCATGCCAGGCAGCTCAAACTGTCTGAAACTCCAGCTCCAGGGCATCTGATACCCTATTTTGGTCTCAAAAGGAACTGCATTGATGTGCACACACATAAGCATACATAGAGGGAGGGGGGAGAGGGATACAAAAAGAGAGAGAGGGGGAGGAAGAGAAAAAGAGGGAGAGACAATTTAAAAATAAAAGGAGGCTACAATTTAATGAAAAGAGAAGATAGTCTTTATAATAGATGAAACAGATCTGGTAGAGAACATGGGATATGATTTGAAATTGAACCATGAGGAAGCCAGGGTCTGGAGATATGGACATGAAAGACAAATAATCATAGACATCATATGCAAACATGTGCAAGTGGAAGGCAGATGCACAGAAGTCTGTTGCTTGAATTGTAATTGGTCTTAATAATAAAAACTCAGAGGCAGATATTAGGAGGTGAAAGCTGAAAGATCAGAGAAGCAGAGCAGCCAGCCACTAATTCTTACCTCTTTGAAATCCTCAGACTAAATGGGGTATCCTGTCTCTACAAGTCCTCAGACTAAACGCCATCTCTTTGAAACCTCAGACTGAACCCTGGGCCTTGAACTCACAGAGATCCCTCTGCCTTCCTCTCCCAAGTGTTGGGATTAAAGATGTGTGCTTCCACTGCCTGGCCTCTATGGCTAACTAGTGTGGCTAGCTCCACACTCTGATCTTCAGGCAAGCTTTATTTGCTAAAGTACAAACAAAAGATCACCACAGAAGACAGTGAGATGGGACCACCAGTGTTTGAGTGATAGCACAGACAAGGGAGCAGCAAAAACTGAACAGGGTTTGGCTATGGTCAAAATAAAATGCCAAGATGGGGATGTTGTCTTGGCAAGCAGAAAGGGAGATAAGACAGTGTGGGCGGGAGATTCAGAAGGGGACGTGACAGTCTGGATGGGAGGTTAAAATGGGCCTGTATTTTGCTCATTTGTTGATGTTGTTACTTCTTGATATGGCAAAGTAATGTCTGGCAATGAGACTCCCTACTCAAGAGAGAAAACCAGAAGCTGTGACAGAACAGAGGAAAGCACACCAGCAAAGCGACAAAGAGCTGGTGGCAGCAGGGGACAGCATGCACTTCTTCCCCAGTTTCCAAGCCAATGACTACAGGTCATTTCCTATGTTGACCATTAGATACCTATGACTCAAGACCCAGAAGAGGAAGCGTGCCTGGCCCTTCACTGGCCACACTTACTTCTGCTTGGCTATTCAGGGAATGTCACCTGCCACTCTCCTCCTGTCCCTTCTCCCAAGTCTTTGGGGAATATTTTTGAGGAAGAAGATATAATGAGCAAACTGTATTGGAGAAAGATTATCACGTGGTCTCTGTTTTCCATGATGAGACCTTCAGTGCATCAGAAAGCACAAATAAGGACAAACCTTACATAACCTGTCTTTTTCTGTTGGAGAAGGCTGCTTGTTCATCCCCGGCCACCCAGAAATAAAATAACTACACAGAAATTGTATTAATTAAATCACTGCTTGGCCCATTAACTCTAGCTTCTTATTGGCTAACTCTTACATCTTAATTTAACCCATTTCTATTAACCTGTGTATCACCACGAGGTCATGGCCTACCAGCAAAGTTTCAGCATGTCATCTCTGGCAGCAGATTATGGGGTCTCTCTCACCTCTGCCTTCTTCCTCACAGAATTTGATTCCATCTCCCCTGCCTACCTAAGTTCTGCCCTATCAACAGGCCAAGGCAGTTTCTTTATTCATTAAGCAAGAAAAGCAAGCAACACAGAGATAGAAGGACCTCCCACACCATTTTTTCTATCTCTACATATACTAAAGATCACTTTATAGACTAGGCAAAGTAAGAAATTATCAATAATAATTAATAAAAGCTCTATCTAGCCTTCCGGGGTGGCAGGAAGTACATAAAAGTAAGTAAATCTATGGCCACACTGCACAGATTTACACACCCAGCAGAATAATGTGAGGTTTTTATAACACCCCTAAGAATAACAATTTAAAACTTACAATTGTATATTTCCAGAATTTTCTATTTGATATCTTTGGATCACAGTTGACCATGGGTAGCTGAAACCCCAAAATTAAAACTATGCATATGGGACCTACACATGAGTGACTCGGATTGACATGGAGTAAAGGTGGCTGGGTTGGTGAGACCAGTTAGAGCCTTACAAGAGACATGGGTGAACCAACAGGCTTATACAAAGGAGGGCGAGAATCGTGATGGAACTGGACACTTTTTTTAATTAGTGGAGTCCATACAAGTACAAGAAGGAATGGTGAGTTTAATCACCAGATGACACAATATGCCAAGATTTAGACTCATAGTCCCACTCCTGGGGCACTTTTCTATCCCTGACAAACCAGGACAATATGATATAGAAAACTATTTCTGATTAGCTTGTAGAGTGACTTTTCTCTCTGGCAAGGCTAGAATGTACAAGAAAAGGAATATGGGGTGAGGGTGGGGAAAACGCAGAGGCAGGGCTAAGAGTATGTTGATTTTGAGGTCCCTGCATGGTAGTTGGTTGTGGGTTCAAAGCTCACAATGAGTGAGCCATGTCAGTCAGAGCAACCAGCAGACAATGAGCCATCTGGAGGGAACCTGAAGATCACATCGTAGTGAAGTAGGTCAGGAGTTATGGGGGAAGAGCTGACAAGAACAGAAATAAGTGAGATTCCTAGTCATCAGTGATTCCATCTGGGGAATGATGGAAAGAAGAGGAACCGGAGCGGAAGGCCACGAAGGAGAGGAGTGTGGGGTAGAATCTGAAGTAGAAGGAAAAGGGAAATGCAGAAGGGCATTCCAAGCTAAAGAATAAGGACTGAAAAAAATTCACTAAGGAAAGGCCTTGGATTTAGCATCTAACATGTTAGAGATGAATTTTAGTGGTAGCAAGGGTTAGGGTTAAACATGAAGAGATCACAGGAGATGAGCAGAGACAGAATTTCAAGACTGTTCTTAAAGAAACAGAGGATGAACTTGTGAGATGCTGTTCAACATGGCATTAACTGTCAAGGTAATATGGCTATCTTACTTGTAAGATCTTTGTGAAGAAAGATACCAGGAAGCAGGTACAGGATGTAATGGGCCATTAGTCCATCCCCAGCCCATTGTCATGTGGACCTGTGCACAGATAACTCATCATCCAGGGTTTCTTCAGCTCCATTTGGGCCACCTTCCAGAATCCTTAGCTAAGACTTAACCATAGTGTGATGTAAAACTATGGTTCCATAACTCTAGGTAGTTTGACACAATTGTCAAAAGTCATATTACATGGATGTTACCCAGGAGAATTTACAGTGATGGGAACATCTGGTGTCTGTGCTATTTGGTGCAGTAGCCACTGGTCACAAGAAGCTATTAAACATTTGATACATGACTAGTGGGGTGAATGAACTGGATTTTTAATTTTATCTCATTTTAATTGATTTGCAGCCACATATGACTAGAAGCTACCGTGCTTGAGAGCATGGCTCTAAAGGATTATCATGAAATCCTCAAGAAGTTTTAAACCCAGATTGATTTGGGATGACCACATGCCATGTGTGATATTTGGCTGAGAGTAGAACTATGAAACAAACACACTCGAGTACATCAGCTGCCAAAACATTTCACCGAATGAATCCAAGCTGTACTGGCTGATACTATGACAACTGTCTTGGCAAAGAGTCAGTTCTGCCACCAAATACATTTGCTTTTCCAAAGGTTAGTTTTGTTTCCTCCGACCGTGAGGAGCAGTTCCACGTGGGAGAGATGAGCAGAAATAGATCATCACGTACTACAGCTAGTATGTGTGCACCGGTCCTAAATGCTTAGCTTCACCAAACTGATCTGAGTGAAGCAGAAACGGCCATAGGCTGGACAAAGCGAAGGATATCTTTAGGACAACAAGACTTAAAAATGAAAAGTTGTCCTACCACGAGCCTCTCCGCTGATCATCTCTGTTGACTCTAAAGATTCATGAAAGTTACCAGATTTCACAGTTCAATGCCACTGAGTCCTTTGAGTAAACCAGGACTCAGTAACCGATCTTACATGGTTGGTTGACTCTCAGGAGTGCCTGAGTTCTCTTTGAGCTGGGTGTTATAAAGCGAGGTTATCTCGTGTGTTTGCGCTTGTCTCACGTGGATGTTTCTCTACCTACTTCTCCACCATATGTGATGGATTCAAATGGGCCCTCACCAGGATCCTGGTGCCATGCTGTTCAGACCTTCTGTCTTGGTTAGTTTTATGACAACTGGACACAGGCTAGAGTCTTTTGGGAAGAGAGACTCTCAGTTGGGTAAACGCCTCCATAAGATTTGTCTGTAGGCAAGTCAATGGGTATTTCCTTGATTAACAGTTGACGTGAGTGGGCACAGCCCACTGCAGGCAGGGCCACTTTTGAGGCCCTGGTGATATAATGAGGCAGGCTCAGTAAGCCACAAGGAACAAGACAGTAGAGAGTTTTTCAATGGCCTCTGTTTCAGATCCTACCTCCAGGACCTGAGTTTCCTGAGTTCCTTGTCCTGGCTTCTCTCAATTGACCATGACCTGAGAGTTGCAAAATAAACCCTTTCCTCCTCAAGTTGATTTTGGTCATGGTGTTTATTACAGCAGTAGAAACCCTAAGATAACTTCCATCAACCAGAATCGTGCATCACATAAACCTCTCTTAAACTACCCAACCTTGGGCATGTTGCTATAATGACATTTCAAAAGACTTAATTCTACGAGTAGTATTGTTGGTTGCTTATATGACTGGGGAAAATTCTTGACTACGAGGTAAAATTCTAGTAACCTCAATACCAAAGGTGTCATATGTCAGAAACATTCAAAATGAATGACTGGGAACCAATAGTGCCAGCACCACAGAAAATACAGGGATTGGCGTGTGCCGTAGCGGCCTATAAAAGGAGCCATCAGTGTGCACTGCAGCATGCTACAAAGGGTGCTGGACTAGCAGGCTTGGGTTCCGACCCTGCTGTAGCATTCACTATGTAAAGTAATATCATCAGCACATCCTTGAGGGAACCCCCAACCTTCCTCACTGATCTGAAGGATCTTGGGAAAGCAAGTCAGCATTTTTCTAAACAAGAGAGTGTAGACAATTTTCAAGTCTTTGTTTAAACTCGGAAATCTATTTCCTAATCTGTCCTTACACCTTATGGTTTCATAATCCTCTAAACCAGGGCTTCTTAAACTCCTCCATTCATGAGCTCTTTTTTCTCAAGAAATGTTTATGTTGCCTCAAGGTACACAAATACTCAAAAATAGATTTCGGAACCAAAGGTATACAGTTAATAAACCAAAAAGATGATTTTTGAAACAACGTTCTCCTATGGTCACAGTTTTACTATTAAGTAAGTGCAAATGCTCAAAAAGATCAGAAAGAGGTGAGAATCTGCCATGAAGACCCCTTAAATGGCCCCTCATGGCGATTCTCATCCGGGAGTCCAGCGCTGTGCACAGAAGGTGCTGACATGCCCCGAATGAATGAGGGTGCTTTAGCCAGAACTTCCTCCCTTTCGAAAGCCATTACCACATTTCCATTTGCAGAAAAACAAAACAACACCAAAAGCCAGCATTGGTGAAAACCTCAGGCTGGCCTACAGATCTGACCCTTCAGTAAGCAAAGGGAGACATCCACTGGTACACAAAAATAATTTGGAAGATCATTTATACGCAAATTTATATATAAATGTGCAGACAATGCCATATGTACTACATATGTGTATACTATTATGTACATAATATTTGGTATGTTATATGTATATAGACATTGGCATTCCACATATAACACATACTCTAATCACATAAAAATATAACTGATAACTATTTTCTTGTCAGATGTGGTGGCTCACGCCTATAATCCAGCAATTGGGAGGCTGAGGCAGGAGGATCTTTAGTTCAAGGCCAGCTTGAGCTACCTAGTGAGATCCTGTCCATCTAGTTATTTTTTAAGTCTACTTAGTAATACAGGGACCATGATCTGAAGCAGCAAAATACAAAGAAATGATATGGCTAAGCACAGCTAGTAAATTTGGCACAAGGATTATACTCAGAAACTTATTCTGCTGGTTAAAAAATTACACAGTCCCTGTCTTACTAAACTTTTTTTTCTATTTTGTAAATTTTGATTTTTTTAATTTATTTTATTCTGAAAATAAAAAACATATTTTTCTCGTTGTTGCTGCTTACCGATAGCATGGTTTAGACTGAGTCCTTTGTAAAGGTCCTTTAGGTCTCAGTCTATTTAAAGATTGTCTAGGGTTTGTGTTTTATACTTAACTCACAACGATGATGTTCTGTTGGGTCGTATTTCTTAGGGTGGTGTCAAACACATACCCAGTGTTCACAAGCCAGTGTCACTGTCATCTGCTGAGCCATCGATGAGGCAGGGGGAGGCTTTCTTCACAACACACCCAGGCCCCACACCTTCTTTTCTATTTCTCTCTCTTTTTCTAAAAAAGAGAGAGGAACAGAAAAAAAAGCCCCTTTCCCAATCAGCAGTAATCTCTCCAAAGGTCTTTTAATTTCAAAAGTCATAAGTGTTAATTAGCTATTATTAAGTGCCCTCTGTATAAATTAACATGATTGATGAAAAAATTAAGGCTAATGAAAAGTGTGGCAATGCATGTATTTTTAAGTGACTATATTAAAAGATGACGGTCCCTCTGGACAGACGCGAAGGCCCTCTGTTCTGTTTCCTGACTTTATTATTATCTCCTGCCATCTTTTCCCCAACTAGTTTTTTTTTTTTTTTCTGTAGCACTAGGAAAAAGATTCTTGAATCTTTGACACTGACTTTAATTCAGTAGGTTTACAGGCTTTTTTTTTTTTTTTATAAACCAGAGACACTAAATTTCATACTTTTATTTAATAATCTCTTGTGGGATAAGAGAAAGTCCCTAATTTTTAACATTTCAAGTGGAAGCAAAAGGTCTTCTCGATTTAAAAGAGAGCAAACACTGCTCTCCAGAGTGGAGAGTGGAAATGGGGAAGAGGCAAAGCCTTCGCTGGGCACCTGCTGAGGGGCGGGACCCTGAGGCAGGGAAGTCGCAGTCTTCCCTCCTGCCGCTCGCTTACCTCACTCTGGTGAGCATTTGGGACATAGTTCAAAATTAACAAAAGTTTTCCACAAAAATTAAGACAGAACTTATAAACCCATAACTCCCATTTCAAAGTTAAACACTGTCAGTTCTGAGCTGACGATTACTAGATGGCTGAGGTTTTGTTGTCTTTTATTAATAAATGTAAGATGTTCGCAATTATTCAAATTCAAGAATTTTAGTTCTGCGGCATATAAAAGCATTATTATGATTACATATCAAGTACTATCAGTGAGACTTTCCAAGATTGAAAAGCATTTGAAAGTCATGGAATTAAAAACCAGCAAAATATAGAGGATAAAAAAAATCATCATGTCAAACTAGGGATAGAGATGTTTTAATATAGAATATGAAACAATTTTTCACCTTCTACAAATATTTGAAAAGGAATAGATAGCGTATTTAGTCATGGTTTTTTTAAAAAAATAAATATTTATCACATTTTGTGCAATATTAAATCTTACTCGGAGAAATTTTTTTTTTTTTAATTGAAAGAAAGTAGATACTAATGTGGCGGTACAAGCGTCTAACCTCAGCACTTAGGAGGCTGAGCAGGAGCATCAAGTGTTCAAGATTAGTCTGGTCTACAGAATGAGGTCCGATCAGAAAAGAGGAAAGGAAGAGAGGGAGGAAAGAAGGGAGAGAATTTAGGAGGGAGGGAGGAAATTATTTCATATTTTTTTTTACATAAGGATTACAAAATCCTCTAAGCTCACAAACCTTTTTGAAGGCATGAAATTAGACCTCCAAATTCCCTAGCATGTTTCTAGATATCCTAAATATTTTCAGAATGTCCAAATGTGTAGATTATTCTACAGAGGCTGTAAGAGTTTAGCTTGACTGTCTACTTCTATTAATGACTGAGACAGCCATTTTCATCTCCATCTCTCTCCCACCCTGCCTCCACTATGAGTCTTGATCTTCATGACTGCTCCAGGGCCCATGCCATCCATGCCTGCCCTTCTGTCTGCTCTTTGGATGAATGTTTACCTTGATGAAGCTTTACACCAACAGCTGTGGTTTGCTTCTATGTATCCTGTCCCTTGCATTTTCATGCTTCCTTGGGACTCTACTTTCCAGACATCTTCACTCCTGGCTAGGGTGTGTCCTAGCATGCATCCAGGGATGACTGCTGCCCATGCTGTGCAGGTGGCTGTGCTAATTAGCTCCCTGCCTCTTCAGTGGGAGGATGTGCTGCAGCTGAGAGCAGCTCTTCCAAGCTGAGCTGTATTAGCGTAGCGCTATTTCCCAGAAACAAAGGTGGAGAGGAAGCCAGTGGTAGAAGCCAAAATGGGTACCGGATGGCATTTTCGGTTGTCCTCTTGGCCATGATATGTAAAGCAGCCAAGGTAGTTGGTGGTAGGAGGGTTTGATGCTCTGTCCCACCTCTTCTAACTACATGAGGGTGAGAAGCCCCCATTTAAATTAGGAAAGTTTTAAAAAAAGCTAAATTTAATAATGAGGTTTTGGAAACAAAGAAACTTAGTGCTACTTCTGCTTTCACCTGATTCACTAAGTTTGTAGGCCTGCAATTGTGGATGATTTGGAAAACAATAGAGCTCACCTGCATAGAAAGACAGAGTGAAGGACATAATTCTATTCTTAAAGGGATAGATCTTCAACACTGTGGCTCTGCATCTCAATTTAAAGACATCTTTTCTGTCTTCCAGTCATTTTCTTGACTGTTTCTCCACAGGGAGTTGTAATTAAGTCATCAGTGACAGTATCTCTCCTTTGTTACTGGAGAGGTGGGAGAAGGCTTCCAGAGCAGGAACATGCGTTTTTTGTGAAGTATCTATTCAGCAGAGTTTAAAACAGAACTACCAGGTGAGGGTGGTACGCCTTTAATCCCAGCACTTGGGAGGCAGAGACAGGTGGATCTCTGTGAGTTTGAGGAATGCTTGGTCTACAAAAAGAGTTCTAGGATAACCAGAGCTATTACACAGAGAAACCTTCTCTTGAAAAAGAAACAAAACAAAACAAAACACAAAAATCTAGAAAAAGCTCCTATATTTTATTTTTCAGATCCGGTAAATGTTGTGGTGAAAGAATATGTCACTGAGATGTCAACTAAACAAAGAAAGTGTCATAGCTGAGTAGGGCCCTGATGCAAAGGAGTGACGTTGGCTTGTTCAGGATTTCATAGTTGCACCGCACTTACCTGCAGCTGGGACTATTCTTGCTCCCTATCTATGGCTTGCACATTCATGGATCTAACCAGCCAAAAATCACAAATACTCATGAAGAGGGGTCACAGTTGTCCAAAGCATGTTCAGACATGCAACATGGCAGCTACTTACATAGAACTCATGCAGTGAGAGATAAGTCACAAAAAATTGATTTACACTATGCAGCAGGATGTGCAAATACTGCACCATTTTACAGGAAGCACCTGTAGAAGCTTGGAATTGGGTATCTGCAGGAGTCTTGGGATAGTGTCTCATAAAATACTGCAGGAAACCTATTTAGACCAAGCCCTTTGCACAGAGCTATAAAGGGGGGAACACTTAGGAAAAGTACACTTACTATTACATTTCCTTGTACATCAACACTTTCTCTGATCCACCTGAAGTCTCCATCTACTGAAGGTAGGCAGGCAGTCGGGCATGTTTAGGAATGCTGTGGCGTGTCCTGCCCTTCTGGTCCTCCAGAAGTTGCCATCATCAGATCCTGTCCAAGGTGGGAGTAGCTGGGTCAGCATCCAGCACACTGTGTCAGAAGCACCAAGTGCTAATGAGCCCTTCTCTTGAACATGCTGTGACTTTGAATAACTACAGAGAAGAGAGGTGACAGAGTTCATACACACAGTATGTGGGGTATGGCCTGAAAGACTGACACATTGAGAAAGGAGAATTTTCTTGATCTTTCTGGCTCTTGAGCTACATGAAGACACACCAAGGAAATAAATCGCGAGTACTTTTATTCAGGAAAACAGGAGAAAATCCCTCTGCTCACCACCCATAAAGATGGTGGAGAAGAAAACCTGATAGAAAGGAAAATAGGAAGGAGGCTCACATCCCTGTATCATCATACCATCTTTCAACGAAGGTCAAGGGCCAAAGGTCAAATGACCTTGCTTTACTAGGGCATTCTTTCCAAGGGCATGAAGGTTGGAAAAGGAGGGATAAGATCGGAGGGACTGGTTTGCATTTCCCAGATATTCTGGTTTCCAAATGTTGTTAATGCTGAATTAAGAGCCCAAGCACCTTCCAGGGGGGCTTTGTGACAGAGACAAGGATAGTGCCAACGGTGAGAGTGCAGGGTGGCTGGTGTGTGACCCTGCAGCCACTTGAAAAGATCTTAAGGTGGGCTGAGACCTGACAAGAGGCACACGGCCTTCAGTGACAGCTTTTAGTCAGCACAGTGCGTCCCAAAAGCCTAGAGCAACAGCTGTTGTTAAATAAAGGATGAAAGCTAAATATTAAGTATTCAGAATATAAGCACATAAACCCACTGTTTAAAAATGCTATGTATAACCAAAAATGTATGACTGTACAGGAAATATGGGAATAGAAACCTGGAGTATGGGACTCTACCTAGTTCTTTCAATGGCACATATCCAGGATCAAAACAGGTCAATGTCCATATGGGCATCTGTCTTGTGGGTCCAGGGTTCACGGCCAGCACAGCATCAGTTCTGGAAGGGAAAGCATAGCTTGAGTGCTGTGTCCAAAGACTCCAAACATGATGCCGGCTTCCCTGCTCTATGATGTGTGGGCATGCTGATGCTAGAGATGGACACATCACAGCAAGAGCAGGGGCTGTACCTGGTGCATAAAACCCTTCCCTTGAGCAAGAAGGCAGTACAACTGTCCTACAGGGGCCGAGGGGCTTATTATTCTCAACAGATGTGCATGCTCATTGGGTGGTGAAAGCTCAGCTGTGTCATGGCAATGACAGTCCTCAGAACAACCAGGATTCCATGCATCAGTCTCTGCAGAGGACCTAGTAGGGAGGAGAATTTCATAGAAACACGTATTCGTCTTGATCTTACAACCACTTTAGAGAGCACAATGTTAAGTAAAGTAATGCGTGACAGAAAAAAAGTTTGAATAAAGAGTGACTTGTGTTACTACAAGAAAAGGAAATTCATCTTTAAGCCCTAGTTTATGGTTTGAACTGGTTTTGACTGCATCCAAAACAAAAGCAAAACCTAATTAACTTCGGTTATATTATTTTTTAAGATTCTTTTTCATTTTAGGAAAATGCTGAAATGTAAAGAAACTATACATGATGTGTGCCAAATCTGTGACAACAAAATTATGCAATGAGAAAACCGAAATAAGGGAATGGGAGTGCTCACTTAACTGTGAAGACACAAAAGTCATCAACAGACTCTAAGAGAATGCACAGAAGCCACAGAGACATCTGAACCTGGAGAGCAATAGACAACGGTTTACAGCTTTTAAAATACAATATCCAACAACTGAAAATTTAAAAAGAGAAACATTTCACACAAACTGTAAGGAACAAAATGGTGATAACTATGAATATGTGTCCAGTGATATTCTGATGATGAAACTATGTTTTAATATTCTTAACTAATAACTTTCATAATGCACACACTGGGAATATGAAGGTTGTAACATTTGAACGTGTGTGGAAAGTGGGACTTTAAATTGTCTGTTGACGATTCTAATGACTACAAGAATTGCCCGAATGAAGCAAAGGAGAAACACATGAAAGCTGTTGAAACCCACAAAGGTTTTTGTCCTCGATCACACTTTGCACAGGACCAAGCATGAAGACCTGTGTTGTGGCAGCATGGCTTCATTCTATTGTAACAATATCAAGAAGAACAAATTAATGAAATACCATGTAACTATTTGTTGAATTGTGAGTTAATTTTATTAGTCAGACAAACACCACCATCCCGTCTACAGAACACCCCCCCACACGCAATTATAAATAAACTTGTCTTAGATATTTTGCAAGCTTACAGACACTTCAAGCCATAACTACTAGCAAAATTTAACTTTATAATTACTAAAAAATACACCTGCCAAGGTAAAAAAATTAATAATAAATATTTGAAAATATGTTAGCTTAGCTGTAAGAGATTATAAAGGACACTGAGACAGAGAATTAAATCCTTCAAAGAAAATTATTATAATGGTAGAATCAGACCAAGAGTGGCATTGACTGGTCCCGAATGTGTTTTTCGCCAGTATCACCATTACTAAGTACCAATAAGGAAGATCACGTCAGTGACTGAGAAATAAAGGAGTTGAAATTCTTTGTACATCCACTTGGAAGCGAGTAAATAAACCCTACTAATTGTGTCAACAAACCCAGGTAGGAGGCGGTGACAACCAGCAATGGATGTTACTATGCAGTCAAGTCCAGATTGGCCAACAGGGAAAAGGCAGAACACACTGTCATCTGTCTTTAGACTCCATGGGAAAAATTACCTTGCCCAGCACTTTTCTTTTTGATCAGGCATCCATGCTGGCTTCTATCTTGATGATTTTTAGAACTTGACAAAGGAGGGGCTGGAGAGATGGCTCAGAGGTTAAGAGCATTGCCTGCTCTTCCAAAGGTCCTGAGTTCAATTCCCAGCAACCACATGGTGGCTCACAACCATCTGTAATGGGGTATGGTGCCCTCTTCTGGCCAGCAGGCACACACACAGACAGAATATTGTATACATAATAAAAATAAATTTAAAAAAAGAACTTGACAAAGGATCCCTGCACATTCCTCCATTTTTGTTCAGGGTCCCTGATCCCTGTATTCCAGCCACAAGGTAGCAAACCATTAGCCAATAGCTAACGTCCCAGACTTTTGAACTGCGGTTTTGCTGACTACTAAGGAGACGTTTTCCTTTCTCAAATGACCTGTTGGACAGAAGGACCAAAGACCTCCTAAATATTCTCAGTGTGTAAGCAAACTCTCCTAAACTGCTATCCTGCACATATGCAAGGTATGTGGGAAATTGCTAAGTTGCAGTAAATAAAATGAACACTGTGGAATTCTGGCATCTTAGTGCTCCATAGAACTGTATCATCACGGACAGGACAGGAGCCTCAGCCTTTCACTGAGCACTCTGGGAGTGGGGGATGGGTAGACACCTCTCTGACTCACAGCCACAGCACATAAGAGGCACCGTTTAAGGTACTTACTTTTTCCAGATCCATCCAACTAAGCAAATGCCTTTGCCATACGATTGCAGGCAGATCGGCTCCTTCTGATGGCTCCATGTACAATAAGCCAATGTGCTGACAGGTCTCGCTCTCATCTTTTCTTTCTTCCCTTCGAAGCCTGGAACTGTTTAGATATCTAGCCAGAGTAATAAACAAACAAACAACTAAAAGCAGTCGCCTTCATTTTCAGTACTAAAAATTTAAAGCCTGAACTTTAAACACAAAGAAATCAAAGTGAACGAAAACAGACCGTGTAGGCAGACTGATTAATAAACAGCTTAGTGCATAAGGGGGAAGGAAGCGCATGAATCAATTCCCCAATATAGTCCAGAGTGTATTCGTTCCATTATGAAATGGGCCCTTAAAACAACAACATATGTGATCATTAAAACGGCTTATTATGAAAACAACATCCAAATGAGTTTCAGAATTCGCTTTAAAAAAATGCTTAAATCAACCGCAATGCTAAGTGGTGGCATGGGATGAGCTTGTAACTTTGATGTAATAATAATGTTTATCTGGGCTTTTTTTCAGATTTCTTTTGGAGAGAAAATTTTAAGAAAGCATAACTATATGGGAGAACTAGGTTTGAGAAAGACTATTTGGAGGACCTCAGAAACCTGGAGATTATGTTGTACTAATGGTTCGTATTAAGATCCTAAAGTGCATCGAATTCTGAGAGATACTAATTAAGACTCTTGCAAATTGCAGTTTCTCTGGAGGAGGCAAAGAGCAAGAGAGAATTGATGTGATTTTTATAAACAGCTTTTTAAAAAAAAAAAAAAAAAAAAGCTCGGAGTAAATACAAAACAGGGCCACATCTGGAAAGTGGAACAATGAGAGAAGAACCAGAATAGGAAAATGCTGTCCAGGAAGTCGGCTGCAGCATCGAGGAGATGCCAGCTGCAGGAAGAGGATTCAGCCCGTAACCGAGAGGAGAAAAGCACAGATCCATACACAGACTTCAAGCTCATGCTCCTCTGAGCGCCCTCCCCCCACCGCAAGTCTAGGACAAAGCTCCGAACCCATCTGTGATGGTGTGGGGAGATGAGTGTCTATGGGAAGCAAACAGATCATGAGTGGGGCTGGTGCATGCTTAAGAGAGAGTCCAGAGACACCCCTTGCCACTTCTCCCCAGTGAGGCTAGAGAAAGAAGATACCATCCATGAACCTCACGAGACAGGAAATACAGTCTTGATTGACCAGGCTCAGGACTATGAGACATCAGTTTCTGTTGCTTATCTATTTTGTTAGAGCTGTCAGAATGGATGTTCATTAATGCTTAGGATAAAATGTATCACTCTACGCGTGGGTGTATTGGTGCATACATGTTCATGTGTGGAGGCAATCATTCTCCATCTTATTTCTTGAGACACAATTTTTCACTGGAGTTCTGATTGGCTATACTGTCTGGTCAGTGAGTCCCAGAGATCCATCTGTCTCTACCTTCCTAGGGCGGGGATTGCAGGCACACACCACCAAGCCTGCTTTTCACATGGATGCTGAGGAACCCTCATGCTGGCTCAGTAGGCTTGTTATCTACTGGATTATCTCCTTAGCTCCTGATAAAAGGTGCTTTATTGTAGAATTATTCTTTATTATTTTGCTTGAGTCTTTTTAGTTCTAATAAATTTCCATTAGAATTTTGTTTTCTAAAAATTTGGGAACTCATGAAGTAGTGTGTGAATGCAGAGCAAATGATGCTTTATTAAGGAAGAGAAACTTTCCCAGCTGCCCCAGTAATAGTAACTAAAGGGGAGAATGTTAAATGAACTATTACTGCTTCTCCTCCCTCATCTGCTCATGATTTGGAACACGGATCATGAACAGCATCCTGGCACCGTCAACTCATGCTCATTTGGCTTAGAAAGTGACCTCTTCTACAGCCCGTAACAGGCACAGATTCTTGTGGAGGAGTAGTGAGAATAGATATCACCTCCATGATCAGATTTCTAGAATGTACAATGTTTATTGGCTAACACCAGTCTAATTGCTGTCTGTATCAGCCTCATCTCAGCTCCCTCCCCAGGTTCCGGTTTGGAGCACATTAGCATTCCAAGGCTCCCAGAAGAGTTTACAGCTTAGCTGTAATCCCCGAGTCACACCTCATCAGGTCTTCTGATAGAAGCAAGCTGACAAGAGGAAGAAGACATCTGTGGGTAATGGCTAGCCATCAAAGGGGATGAGAAAGAAAACAAGGAGTGTATCCCCCAGGAGTGACAGTGGGCACTTTCAGTTTTGCATAGAGCACAATAGAATTTCATGACACAGCCGGGCGCTGGTGGTAGCACGTGCCTTTAATCCCAGCACTCGGGAGGCAGAGGCAGGCGGATCTCTGTGAGTTCGAGGCCAGCCTGGTCTACAAGAGCTAGATCCAGGACAGGCTCTAAAAAAGCTGCAGAGAAACTCTGTCTCGAAAAACCAAAAAAAAAAAAAAAAAAAAATTTCATGACACCTTAAATCTTGATCTTCAGTGGAACTAGGACAAGTTTTCCAAAGAAGAAAAAGAAAAAGAAAAAAAATGTAGAAGTTCTCATGCTGTACTCTTGAGGGCTAACCCAGACCCAGAGCCATGCCTGCCCTAAAACTTTACAAACTGATGACATGATTGTTCATGGTCCCGCTACAGGGGAAGTTCTTATTTTAGTTAGGAGGGAGAGAGAGAGAGAGAGAGAGAGAGAGAGAGAGAGAGAGAGAGAGAGAGAGAGAGAGAGAGAGAGAGAGAGAGAGAGACAGAGAGACAGAGAGAGAGAGAGAGAGAGAGAGAGAGAGAGAGAGAGAGAGAGAGAGAGAGAGAGAGCGAGAGAGAGCGGGAGGGAGAGAGAGAGAGCATCCAGAGGCTTCTGGAGGCTTCTGGAAGAGTCCAGAGTAGAGAGAAGAAACAGAGACTGAACATGGCCAGCAGACTGAACCTGGCCAGGAGAGAAAGCAGGAGCAGAGTAGAGAGGGATAGGGGTGGGGGAATAAAGATGAAGACAAGTGGGGGGCAGACAGAGAAGGGGAGTAGAGACCATACAGAGAGCAAAGCTGAAACAGCAGGGTTATAATGAGAAGCTGCAGGGAGGGAAACCCAGGAGCTTGAAATGTTTAGGATAGGGAGAGGTGAGAAGAGCTAGGTGCTTGTGAAGCCGAGGAAGCCTAGAGGCCAGCATGCACTTTGGTATGCTAATAGGCACCAGACTTAGCCATTTGTCTTTTTCTGCCAGTGACAAAGGAAATGACTTCTTTGGTAGAGGAAAACCAGCATCACGATTTCCTGAGGAAGGTTGGGTTTTGTCTAAACACCAGAATTTGGGGAAATGGAGTTTTCTTTGGACTTGACAAAGAGTAAATGCTACGGGGACCCCTCTAAAACCTAATGACAGCAAGACTTACAGTCACTCAGTCACAGGCTGAGTGACTGCACAGAGTGAAACCAGCCAACCTCATATGGCCAAAAGGGAGATTGAGCCTTCAAAATATAAAGATAGAGGGACTGCCCATGAATATGTCCTGATATTCCATGGGGAACTGTAATGTTCTAGAATTCAGCAGTCTGGCATGGAGGCCCAACAGGGAATGGGCAGTCATTCTTAAGACTCTACCCTTTGATGGGAAAGTATACCACATACATACAGGTTCTAAGAGAAACCAGAGATAGAATTTAATTATAAAACCAAGAACATGGCTTGGAAGATAGCTTAGAGGGTAGAGCGCCTACTGCCAAGACTGCCTATAATCCTTGGCACCCACATAGTGGAAAGAGAGACCCAACTCCTCTAAGCTGTCCTTTGGTTTCCACATGTACACCAAGACACCACGGTACACATGCACACATGTGTGCATACGCTAAATTAAAATGTAATTTAAAGATTCAAGAACAACTCCATAATCATTCTATGATTCTATGTCATTGATAAAACCCCTGGCATAACCTATTTAAAAAATAAACAGACTTATTTTGGTCATTTTGGTCACAGTTTCAGTGGGGTGGATCCATTGTGGCAGAGATTTAATCCATCACAGGAAAAGAAAATCAGCTCATTACAGAAGGGATTCAACCCATGATAGCAGAAATGCAGCCCACCATGGCGAGGTGCCAGCCTGTGATAGAGGGAATTCAGCACATCATGGAGAGGTGTCAGCCTATGATAGAGAAAATTCAGCGCATCATGGAGGTGTGCCAGCCTACACTAGAGGGAATTCATCCCATCATGGAGAGGTGTCAGCCTGTGATAGAGAGAATTTAACCTATCATGGTGAGAAGGGCAAAGCAAACAGGTTAGGTCACACAATGGCAAGCCGGGGAAAAAAAGAATTGAGTTTAAAATATATTTGTGGACATCACAGAAACATAAATGGCCTTTAAATCTACACACATGCTCTCGTGTGCACGCACGCGCGCGCGTGCGCACACACACACACACACACACAATATTTAATTTTGTTCGTTACATAAATGAAAACAATGCCACCATCAGTTTTCTAACTGGGTAAAAAGTCCGCAGGTGTGACATAATACATTGCGGACATTCGGGGATGGTGATATCTGGTGCACCCTTTACAAAGAACAATGGACATAAATTAGAATAATCTCTGTGAAGGGTACTGGCTACTGCCAAGATACAGACTATGTCCCTTACCACATGATCCCCGAAGTGACCCTCTTGGAGCCCTGCCTCAGTTCCGTTGTTCTGGGCTTCTTTGAACTCTCTTAAACACTAACTAGTGTGTTCCCCGCTTGAATTCCAGCCTCACTTCAAGAATCTTATACAAATGAAATAATATGCATATCACCTCCTGCGACTGACTTTTTTTCATTCACTGTAATTGTCTAGAGATTCGAGTTATTATGTGCATTAATTGTTTTCTATTCTTTTTATAGTTCATTTTTATGGCCAAGTATCCGTGGAGCGAAGAATGTACTACAGTTCTTTAAGTGCTTGCCTATTGAAGGACATATGTGTTCTTTTCAGTTTGGGGACACTTTAAATAAAGCCTCCATCAACAAGTTTATGCAGAAATTTCTTTGTGATGGCATGCTTTTATTTCTCCGGGATAAATGTAATCACTCAGTCCTGTGGTAATTGTGTGCTTTGATTTTGAAGAAACTGCCAAGCATTGATAGATTCACTGCTCATTATGTTCCTACCAGCCGTGTGTGCAAGATCCAGTCTCTTTGCTGCCTCACTAATGGAGAAATATTGCCAAGCTAATGCTGTTGTGTTTACCCAAATCCTCTCACAAGCTTTTGCTATGTTCCTCCATGCTAGATATTTATAAATAGAAAGAAGAGACAGGAACACAGGGAGGCAAAGGTGGTTGTCAGACCCCAGTGCAGGTGTAAAGCCCAGGAGAAGGAGAAAAGTCACGAAACGCCTTATACTGCAGTGCGAACCTAAGAAAGCTTAGAGAGGCCATCGAGACTTCACGGCCACACTGTCCTCTTTCAGGCTTTCTGTGTCCCCACCCCACCCAGTCTCTAGCCTGGCGAGAGTGCTCTTCAGATATAGGCCATACTGGATTTCATGTGCAGCAGCTGGGTTCTCTCCCCGTTATGCTATCAATAGATGGAGATACGAGAGATGCATTCTCATGGCTATAACAATCATTAGGGGATAATGGGTAAAACAGTGTAAAATGCACATGAATGCATATGCATGGAATTATGTTAGTCGACTTTTCATCGCCATAACCAATACTTGAGATAAAACGAATTGGAGACATAAAAGAAGTGGGCTGGGTTTTATTTTTCCCCCTGGCAGTTTTGTGTTTTAGTCCGTGACTAACTGGCCGTTGTTTTAGGGCAAGCATGTAGCAGAGGACAGCAGTTGACCTCATGGCGTGAGGTGGGTATGGAAGAGAGTAAGAGACTGAGGTCCCACTATCCCCTTGAAAGCTATGACCCCAATGATGAAAGGATAGCTCAGTTTGTTAAGTGTTTGCTTTACATACGTGAAGAAGTGAGAACCCACATACAAGGACATGCTAACAATCCCGGAAATGTTCCTCTAGCTCACTTGGAGAATTTCCAGGCCAATGAGAAATTCTGACTCTAAAAAGTGGGTGGCAGGGCCTGAAGCGATGAATTAGCCCTTAAAAGTACTTGCTGCTGTTACAGAAGACATGGGTTTGGTTCTCAGTACCCACATAGCAGCTCACAACAGCCAGATCTAAGATATTCAATGCCCTCTTCTGACCTCCATGGGCACCAAGAAGTGCTCCCAGCATGGCTTGCTCCTGAAAACTTGACTGGGGTGACAGGGGAACGAAGAAAGGACAGACTGGCACATGTACAGAAAATCTAGGCTCAAGTGGACCATGCTCACTCAGATGGAGCAGCACAATTATACAACAACCCCAAGCTAGTTTGCTATGGAGAGCAGATGGGAAGGGGGTGTGTGGCTGGTATCTACAGGGGTCTGTGTCTCAGAGGAGGAAACTGCAGTCTAGCTTTTGCTCAGAGAGGTCAATCATTCCTAAATACTCATGCTTGAACCAGAGGAAGGTTTCGCCATGCCTTTGAGGTTCACCTAGAAGAAGGCTCTGCCAATTTCATTAGCCTACACCATTGGTACTTATCACTAATACACATTCACATGTGCACACACATGTTCAAACGTGTGTACCCCCAAGCACAGCACATACAAGTGCACATGTACAACCTCCCCACACACATACATGAGCATACATATGCACTAACATATGCATCCTCCCACATACAAAAGAGCCTTATCTGCCACCATACACCTTCCTGTCCTATTTGAATCCATTACTACATCTATGTATTTGTATACATTACAGTATCTATGTATTTACATACATTTCCCTCCTGAAAAATTGGGCAAATAGGAGTAAATATTGATGAAAGGGGCTCACTACTGAGAACTAATGTTTAAAAGGTATAATATTAAAATAATAACAGCAGAATTTGTATTCCTTTGTTCCCTCCTTCATTTGCTGCCTTTCGGAAATCATGTTTAGTGTCAAATTTTCAGACGCCTCCCTTGGCTCCCTGACCTTAAATGGGCAATTATTTAGGTTTGCCATCAGAGTCCACTTGTAGAAAGTAAAATCTACCCTAACAACACATATTTCAACCAAGTTTCATTGAACCATAACTTTCTGCATCGTGTTTCTAGGAAACATGCTACCAAAAAAAAATCCTGAATGTTCAGGGAACATATTTCAATGATAAATCCACTCTGATGCTGCACATGGGGTGACAGGAAATGATCTAACTGGCTTATTAGAAGTCTTTTAGGCTCTTGTGACCAGGTACCACAGTACCTTATTAGTCTGGTGAGTCCATTCTTATTTGGGAAGCAGACACGGAAGGAGCCATCTTTAAATTGAAAGCTGCTTATCAGTGAGCTTCACGAGGTCTGCTCACCTAGGCTATTTGACTCTCTGAACACGGTTTGTAATGAACATGTTACAAACACAGTACTTAGTCCAACGAACCTGGAAAAACTTGACTACAAAATCACAGACAAGTGATGATTTCAGTGAGCTTTAATATAGCAATGGAAATTATAACAGGAAGAGCAAGAAACCTGTCTTTCTAAAAATTGTATCCAGTATAAAAGTATGAGGAAGCTGGTGAGTGTCTTGTGTTTCTGTACCTGGGTAGTTTCACCTAATATAACGATCTCTAGTTCCATCCATGTTGTAGCAAGTTACAGGATATTATTCTTTTACAGATAAAAAGCATTCTATTTAGTGCATAAATCATTTTTTCTTTAACCATAAATGTAGGGACATTTAGGCTATTCCCATTGCTTAGCTGGTTATTGGGATAGGGAGTACAGATGTCTCTGACAAAGTGACTTTGTCTCCTTTGGCTATATCTGCAGTAGGGTGATGACAGGAATGTGGTGATATTTTCCTAGTGATCTAACAAATAAAGCTTGCCTAAAGATCAGAGTGCAGAGGTAGCCACTAGTTAGCCATAGAGGCCAGGCAGTGGTGGCACACACCTTTAATCCCAGCACTTGGGCGGCAGAGGCAGACAGGTCTCTGTGAGTTCAAGGCCATCTGGACTACACAATATCGATCCAGTCTAAAAGAGAAACAGAGCCAGGTGGTGGTGGCTCACACCTTTAATCCCAGTACTTAGGAGTCACACGCTTTTAATTCCAACACTGGGGAGGTGGAGACAGGAAGGGATATGGCTGGGCAGAGAGAGGAATATAAGGCAGGAGGAGACTGGAGCTCAAGGCATTCAGTCTGAGGATTCATAGAGACAGGATCATCCCTTTGGTCTGAGAATTTAGTAGAGGTAAAAACTAGTGGCTGGCTGCTCTGCTTCTCTGATCTTTCAGCATTAACCCCTGTATCTGACTGTGGGTTTTTATTATTAAGATCAATTAGAATCTGTGCCATACTGGCTCATTCAGCAGTTCTAGTTAGACTGTCTTATAGAACCTTTCATATTGTCTCCTTAATTGCCATCCTAATCCACCAAGAATGGACAAGGGCTGCCCATCCATCACACCCCTGCCTTGCTGAGGGTGTTGAAGTTGAAGACTAACTGTAGAAATCAGTCTAGTAAAGAGAGGTTTTCCAATGCAAGAACTAGTGAGTGAGGCCCCGGGACTAATGTTTTGACATCAAACACTGAAATTTTGTTTTAGGAGACAGAGTCACAGTGTGTAGCCCTTGCTGGCCTAGAGTTCACTACACAGGCTGGCCTCGAACTCAGGGTGATCCACCTACCTCTGCTTCCCAAAGCCTGCACCATCATAGCCAGCCAAAGACTGTTCTAGGAAGATCCTAGTGGAGGCAAAAATCTTGAGATGTTTCTACTGCTGCTGTGGGTTAGAGTGCAAGAACGAGGCGAACAGGTTTCAGTGAAGTCCACCTGGAAGACCCTCTGAACAAAAGTCAGCTGTCAACGCTCCTTTCCAGTACACAGGTGTGCGGGTCTGAATCGTGTCTGAGATCTCAGGCTTCGAGTAAAGAGGCTTGGAAACCACCAGGCCCCATCTACTGAAGATGAGATTTAGCAGTGCTTTCCCAGTACGGTCGTCCGTTTCTGCCCATTAAGAAGAAATATTTTCCTATAGCTTGCTGCTTCTTTATGTTAAGCAAGACTTCTATTGCTTCCTACATATGGAGGGTAGAGGCAGAAATCATCTTCTGTCAACTGAAAATTAAATCCATGTGTGTTTATCTAAAGTTCTATACAGAACTGAGTATTTACACAACAGCAAAAAAAAAAAAAATGATCACTGGTTTCTCGTTAAAGGAGTAAACTTTATTCTGCATTTCCAGTTTTACAAATAAAATGGTTTATAGCACCATAAACTTGTACAGGAGACTAGCCCATGGATACCATCCTCTTGTTATGGCTAGACTTATCTATATCTAAGTCTATCATGTTACTCGTTTTAAACTTATTGGCAAAGATTAATGTGAAATTATATATCAAGATTTATTTTTATCCACATTTATTTGGCTTATGGATTTGAGGCATTTTTACTTTCAGTAAGCTTTCCTGATAAAGAAAAGTAAGAAAAGTCAACATCCTGACTTTATATTCAATTTTCTAAGCCTACAATTTAAAAAATAATAATACCCAGTTATTTAGCAGAGATTTATCATTGTGCTATGAAAAGAAAGATTAACAACCTCTTGTCTGAAGCATATTGGTGAAATGATACTTTTCATTTTGAAGAGGGGAAAAGCTGCCCTACACAGGCCATATATCATGTCACGCCCCATTAACATTCAGGAGAGGAGACATTTCTGCCAAGATTCTTGAATATGCTTTGACACAGTGAAAACATCCCAAGAATTTCCTTTAAAGGCCCCTACGACGACGTTCCCTCCAACTATCGATGTGTTGAGAAAATCAGCAGCTTCTTTATGGAAAGGAACATCGGTCATCCAAAGCTAACAGGTCCAGAGAAGAGAGGGGCTGTCCCTCTGCAGTGACCATAGCTCCAGTTAACTCATCGCAGTAGCAACCGCACCAGCTGGAGATACAGCTTTACACAGGTGCTTTCCGAGGGGTGAAATTTATTTCAGGCACTTGAAGGGGAAAAGCTTAAGAGAAGAGGTTTTCCCGCAAACCCAAGGAAAATGTGTTTACTGCAATGGCTTTTAAAGTTACGGAAAAGGCAAAGAGTTTTAAAAAGTGGGAGCAGTTGATTCCAAGGAGCAACTTACATGAATCTAAATGCCTTTCCTGAAGCTCCACCTCCACCACCACAGGGGGGATCCTGCCACTTTTACTCCCCCCCACCCCCAGCTCTCCACTGCCTGCTATTGTGCTCTCTGAAGAGCAGCTGCCTCCTGCCCGCAGGCTCTCCTCTTCGCTCTCCAAACAGCAAAGCTGATGGCTATGGCCTGAGATCCCAGCTATCTACAGAGAAATCCTGCTTCTACCCTAACTGCACCAACAGGCAGCACCCAACCATATTTGAATTCTCTGAGTGCTAAGTGTGCTTCATCCTTAGGACCTATATAACATTTGGAAGGAATACAGAAGCAAGAAGGGAGTGTGTGTGTGTGTGGGGGGGGGGGTGTCTTTGCCGTTCTCGTCTCTACAGCACGTGTGGGGAATATTAAGGGGATGGATGCGTGGTGGGTAGTGGGTGGATGGGTGGGTGGAAGGATGGATGGGTGTCGAGAGCCGATCTTACACATGACACCCAGCTGTTGCATAAGCATTCTTAGTTCTCTGTGACTCTCCTTTCTCTCCAGTGACTGGCGGTTGCACTGATGTTTCTTCTTGATCCAAGGAATGCTAAGACAAAGCTAGCCATAGACTAGGAGTTTGGTTTGGGTTTTATATACTTTGAGTGGGATATTGGACTTAACCGTCTCCTTGTCTTTTCATCTTAACTAAGCAGGGGTGGGACGGTGTTTTATGGAGTTTTACCAGATTCATAGTTTTGAAATTATTGCTAACAAATACTTAAATCAAGATAATCTATGACCATTCAATCCCGGATCTTCCCTTTACATTCTACTTAACCAAAGAACTACACACTTTTAGTTATGTGAACCAGTACTGGGTAAAGTCCTTGGAGGGCCAGTATCCTCTGGTTCAATCACCATCCAAGGTCAAGCAGGAAATGTTCACTATTTCTCAGCAAACATTTGAGAGTCTGGTTCGTATGTCACTGTGTGATACACCCTTGGTTTTCTCTTTCTTGCCGATGTGGACCCCAAGTCCAAAAGCTAATGACTTTTTCCAACCATAACTTCAGTTGGGCAATAGAATGGTCAGTGCTTACTGATAAAACTGAGGTAAGATAAAACCGGAAAACTCTCTGTAACTTCTTTAAAAATCTATCTTAAAACACACTTTGAACAGCCTTAGTAGCAGAAGCTGATAATTTCAGTAATGCTGTGTTCAAAATCCAGAAGTTCTTTAAGCCTCTCAAGCCTCTATCAGCCCTTTTCAACGATGACTATTTTTAAGGCAACCTCACTCATTACTTCTTGTGTTCAATAAACATAAAACTTGTGGCTCTCGCCACGGTGCAAACATTCATGAGTCAACTTCTGTTTGCCATCAGTCCCCAGTATCCTGTAGAGCGTGATGATTTGTTCCTGATTTCATTTCCCTGGGCGTCAAAGACCACAAATGTAGAAGGAAAGAGTAGGGACCATCGACACGTCATCTCGATAAAGGACAAGCCAGGAATAAATCATGAAGTGAATGTCGATAGAAATTTAAAGCAGAAAATTTTATTTTCTTTTTAATCTGTTGCTATAAAACATTTGCGGTCTCTGGAAACAGAGTGAACCTGACAGCTTTGTGTTGACGTTCACATTTCTCGTCACAGACATCCTCCGTGTCTGTCCTGAAGCAAAAATAAATTTTGCTTTTTAAGCTTTTGATGATAAAAATCTCATCTGAAGCCTCGTAAATGATCCTTTATTATCTATATTAATAATGAATAAATGTCTTTTGAGTACCCCTGATCTTTCCCATTAATAGCGCCAGATGTATTATGGATAACCTTTTGATTTAACAGCACAAACTCTGCAACAATATTAAACACTAAAGGACTGGGTCTCGGGAGTTACTGAGGTCAGAAACATATGCATTTCCTTCAGTTCCGTGTGTCCACTAGGTGACAGGAAGGCTCTCAGCATTTATTATTTATTTATTTATTTATTTTTGGGTGTGCATGTGTCATCTAAAAACCAAACCCATAAACTTTTATGTTCAGCAGCCTTTTAATCTCGCATATTCCAGTTTCCCCCACAACCTTTTCTTCTAGCATGCTCTGAACTTCAAGAACGAAAATAATTTAGTGGCTCCACACATTTCAGCTTCGATTCTCTCCTCTCTCTTATATAAAGGGACTCTCTCCCTCTCGCTACTACATCTGCAGTTGGGAGAACTCCAACTGCAAAGATTCTCCCACATTTTTTAAAAGGGAAGGTGGTTACTGAGAATTGAGCTGTTTCTTTCTCAGATGTTTTACTCAACTTTTGAGGGGTTGCCTTCCCATTACTCAATACCTTCTTGTCCTGTCACAACCCTCAGAGATGATGGGGTACCGCAAACCAAAGGGCTCAGAGCTTCCCAGGGCAGAGCCTCAGTGTTAACCCAGCTTTCGCGTTCTAGGTTTGTTTTCTCTGCAATACCTCAAGCACAATCCTCCTTCTCACATCCTCCTTCCTGTACTGGAAGCTGGAAAGGTTATAGGTTTGTGGGCTCAAGCTAAGAAAGGAGCATAAGGTAAGGACATGGGGACAAGTGAAAATGCCACACGTTCCCTATAAAAATGTATATCTAGCATGTCTGGTGAGTGGTTCTTTACACTGGAGAAGCTTGGTCAGACTCCAGTAAATATACCAACCGTCTTAGACCACAGGAACTGAAATAGCTAGGAAGTCGATTTCACACTATGAAAGCCATATGTTAATAGGGAACGAAAATAAGAACAGAACAGTTACAAACACGTCAAGAAGCTACACAGATGCAAAAGCACATGATCCACAGGGGGTAAGATATTGCAGGGTGTAAACAGACCCCATGAACAGCTCTGTGGACTATGGCACCCAGCGTGGAAGGACGAGGGCTCATCTCAAGGGGCCACTCTGCACTAAGCACATCAGTGGGGCACCATACAGGGAAGGCAACAGGAAGAAGCTCATTTTGGTGAGCGTAGCCCAGAGGAAAGGTGACTACAGTGGCCTGAGGATGCATGGAGATGGAGCTCTGTAAAATGGCAGAGTCCAGTCAGATGAACTTTCTGGACTCTGGCTGTGGGAACACGATATACATCTAAACTTCTGCATATACCCCCACGATTCTGCCATTGGCTTCCAGTCCAGCAAAGGCCACTGACTTCTGACCCATCAAAGGCCAGCAATGGAAGTGGGGACAATTGGAGAAACAAAGTCCTGAGTGGTGACTAAGTTTTGATGGATACCCTCAACTCATTAAGATTTGCCTTCTTGCTGCACTGATACTGCCTCACACCCTTTGGCTATTGATATAATCCAAGCGCCCTCTCATTTCTTGACTCCTCTTCCATTTTCACTTACTATGTCTGCCTTAGCCTCACAATATTGGCTTGAATGAATCTTCCTAGTTCTACAAGGCTAACCTCAAATACAATGTGGTCACGAAAGCTTTCTTAACTCAACCAACATGCATGCATGCAACATACACACACGAGAAAAAACTGAGTTCTCTTTTCTTTAAATTATGACAGTACTTTGTTGTTGGGAGCAGTGAGACCCCAGATCCTGAATTTCTTGTAATCCCTGATCTGAGTGCCTACAGCTGCTCTGAGCACGAGACCTTCAGGAGTTCCTGATGGCAGGAGAGTGGTTTCTGGTGGGTTTGGCTGGGGTGTGGCTATCTCTATATAATCTGCCCCTGAACACAATAAAGGGGGCATTCTTGGGGAATTCAAGGATGACCCGTGTCGTTGTCTCTCTCTCTCTCTCTCTCTCTCTCTCTCTCTCTCTCTCTCTCTCTCTCTCTCTCTCTCTCTCTCTCTCTCTCTCTCTCTCTCTCTGTGTGTGTGTGTGTGTGTGTGTGTATTTTAACCTCCAGCCCCTTGCCTGAAGCTCGGTAACAGGGTTCAAGCGCACCAAACGCAGACAAGGGGGCACGGTGCACGGCACTTTGTATATTTCACATTGTTTAATTTTTTATTTATAGAAGAATTATTTTCACATTTCCAAGTTAATAGATTATATACAGCCAATTCAAAACTTACTAGGAGCAGCACAGTGTATCTCCCATGTTCTGCCCTAAGATTGCATCCTCTCACTGCTGCGAGCTACTCTTCCCACAAGGATTTAGAGATTCATCAGGTTAGCGCTGGACCAGGGCACACACTGTAAAAGCCAAGACTCTAGGAGTTAATTCAGCATTCATTCTAATCTTGTTTCTTAAACCCCTCTTTCTCCCGTAGTTTGCTTGGATGAAGGAGCAGGGGTGTCTCCCTGCCTTTTTGACCCTTATCTCCCCTTCCTGCTCTGCACACTGCATGACTGTCCTGTTTAATAGGTCCTGTTGGGTTTGCAGTGCTGCCTCCCACAGCTCCCTCCCCTGCTCCACATTAACCTGCATTTTCTGGGTAATGGCGCAGTCACCGGCAGCATTAAAGCTCTCCAGTCTGTTTGCCTCACTTCTTCCTTCTAGCCACGCTCACAGTGGGACTTCACTGGAATTAGCCAAGGAGACACTCAGAGGTGAGGCAGTTTCCACACAAGCAAAACTGAAGGGGTGACAGATCCATTTGGACAGTTCGGGTCCTCGATCTAACTGTCTAATAAAAAAAAAGTTACGTGGGCCAAAATTGTGGTTTGCGTAGGTGAAATGTCTAAACCTGGGTGACTACAAGGGGATTCTTTTATGTGTATCTGAAGGCATTTAGAATCCAAGCACTCAATAAACCCTATTTAAAGGAATTATGTATCAAAGTTACAGAGTTAATACCAGCTCAGAAAGAATTACATACTGCCTTCATATTCCTATAATCCCAGATAAACACATTTCGCTCTGTTGAACCTGAAGTAGAAATATTTGTAAGTATGTGCATGAGACTGCCATTCTTATATCAATCACATAAGGTGGGCTGTAGGTAGGAAGAGAGACAGATGGGCAATGTCTTGGCAAGCTAAATAAAAGAAATAAAATTTAAGAAATTGAGAAAGTGAAGCATCCCAGAATTTTAGATTCAAAACCTGAGTATCGCAACTTATATATTTAAAACCTAGGTACATAGGGAAGAGCTGTATGGTGCAATGGCAGTGCTGGGTGTATTTTACATGTGGCCCAGTGCAGAAGCATTCAAAGACAGAAGCAGAAGAATCGTGCCGTTCAATGAGGGATAAGACTCCTTGCTCACAGCCAAACCAAGAGGACAGTGATGGCTGAGTAGATAATTGGGAACCACTGTTTACTTCCTGCAGAGACGTGAAGAATGAAATGGCAACTGGCTCCTCTGACGTGAAATTGAGTGGCCGATTAGACAAGTAGAGGAACCATAAGCTTCGTAGACCAACTTAGCAGTTTCTCAACAGGTGGTACATGCCCTGTCATGTGATCTAGTCATTTAACTCCAACACAGTCACCCAAAGAAAAGAACTATATAAACATACAAATGTTTGTACTTCAATGTCCGTGATAGTTTTATCTTTCACAGTCTAAGATGAGGTACTCCAAATGTCTGTTGGAGAGAGACATGATCCAGCATCAACATACAGGAATCACGATATAATTACACGGAGAAAGCAAAGAGAAACTGAGTTTATCGATATCATTCCATCGTACATAAAAGTCCCAAAGCTTCCGACTCATCTATGGCCACACCAAACAGAGCAGTGGCTTGGTGAACTGAGACATAGAATGAGGTACAGGAGGGATGTCAAGGGAACAAGAGGAAACTCTGGGCACGCATGGTCACTGTATGGAATTTGGTGTTTGTTTCACGTGTGTAGTTCATTATCTTCTTGGGTGTATCTCAATAAAACTGTGCTACGTGGGACCAGGGGAAGCATGTTGGATCTTACAACATGTGATGGTGAGAGTTACCTGTTACCATGACACAATCTAGACTCACCTAGGAGTTGTGCCTTCAGGGACACAAACCAATGAGGAGGTGTCTAGATTACGGTTAGCCTTGTCTGAAAGGGGTTATCTTGAGAACATTGACTGATATGAGAAGAGCAATCTTAACTGTGTATTGGACCATCCCCTGGGAAGGAGATCCTAGGCTGCATGGAGAAGTGAGCTCCCTGCTCCTTTACTGTGGGTGGGACATGACCAGCTTCTGGAAGGTCCCATCACTGTAACTTCCCTGTCGTGATGAACTGTGACCCAGAACTCTGAGCCGGAATAAACCTTCTGGCCCTTGAGTTGCCTTTGTCTGAGAATTTTATCACAGCAGCAGAAACTAAGACAAAGTGGGTGACAGATACAGCTGCACATTTATATGGGTGTGATTTGTTATGTCACTATTTCCATAAAGTTTTAGGTAGGTGGCAGAAATCAGAGATATGACAAAGAATGAGAGATCCACCTCAGAAATGTGTCTTATGTCAGGTGGTGCCTGGTTCTAGCAAGAAATATCAGGTCAGCTAAATTCCACTCATTGTGTTTAGATGGGAAAACAAATGACCCTGAAGTTTTCATTGAACCACCAAGCAGAGGAGAGGATAGAGATGACCAAAGCAACAAGACAGCTGTGTATTATTGGTGACAGAAGCTTTAAGTAAAACCGTACTTAGGACAATTAAGTCCCAGATGGGCAGTACAAGGGCAAAGGGTGTAACAAAGAGTGAGCTGCTGATTTGCTTAGCAAGTGCAGAATCTACAGATAGCTGTGTGAGCGCACGGTGGTCATAATATGATAACCATTCTAGCTCAAGTCGGGAACTGACAGCACACTCACGCAGCTGGCTCTCACTGGTTCGTTATCAGTGAAGACTCAGCTTCCTGCGCAGCGTGTTGTGAACTGCTCACATCTGCCATGCCTCCTGTGCCAGGATGGACTCACTTCCCCCAAACCATGGGCTAAAACAGGTCCTTTTCCTCTTGAAAGCTTTCCCCTAACAAGTCTAATTAGTCAATAAAATTGGTAAGAGAGAAACTGGAGTGGCTGCTGTGACTAAGTCTGGCCGTGTGGACTTTCAGCCTTTCGGAAGGTTTCATAGAGGGAATTTGGAGGAGTTTGGAAAAATGAGCTAGAAAAGACCTAGAATGCTACTAAGTAGAATTTAATGGATAGTTCTGGTGGAAGCTGAGACCAGGAGGCCAACAAGATCCAGGCAAAAAGACTATGATCATGAAGTTTGAGAAGGCCACTGGTTTTAGTTACATCCTGATTCAAACTTTGTGGCAGACAGAGGAAGCCATTTTTCTTTTGTTGGTAATAGCTCTAGCTTGTTGTGAATGAAGAGTCTATAACAAATAATAATTGTAGGATAGAAGAATTACAGTTGAGAGAATTGACCCACCAATTTATTCAAAATTGTATTCAGGAAGGAAAAAGGTACAGAAGGGCCAATCAATGTTGAGGAAGAGTGACTTCAGGACATGCTATAAAAATCAATACAATGGCCAAGGACTTAACAAATGCATCAGCGGAGTAGAAGGAAACCTAGAAACAGAATCACACAAAAATTATCCATGGATCTTGACAAGGAAGCAAAGGCAATACGGTTTGACAAAGGGTCTTCCCAATACGTGCTCTTAAAACAGTTTGACATCTACCTACAAAAATCAGTTCAGCAAGCAATCAGACTATACACTTAATCATTTATAGAAGCTAATTCACTTTTGCAGATTGGGTTGGAGACATGACTCAGTACTTAAGTGCATTTGCTGCTCTTTCAGAAGACCTGAGTTTGATTCCCAGTACTGTGGGAAAAGGGAAAGTGTTCACATAAGGCAGATGCAATCGTCTGTCCTGTTACAGAAGCACTGACTTTATTAAAATTAATAAAAAGAGAGGAATTGTGGAGGCTGAAAAATGCAGGCCCGTTTCCACCTTGTCTGCCAGTCAGAGAGTTTGGAGATTTGGCAAGCATAGTTGCACATCCTAACTCAGGAGGTGATTGTTTGGTTCTTTTGAAATTAAGATAGCTCAGTCTAGGAAGTCCCAGCCATCCTGACAGGCAGTCAGGATATGCAAATGTACTTCTGCTCCTTCTTTTGCAACTATGAGGCCACCTAGGGAAGGGCGGTCTTCAGAATAAGTGACCTAGAGCACCTTTGCTACCTAGACAACATGATTTGATGTCTCAGAGGGATAAATCCACTGATTGTGTGAGTTATCCTCTTGTGTCATGTTAATAAAGTCTTTTGTTACCTTCTGGCCCCCTTTCCCTCCCCCGTTTATATTGGGTATAAAAGTTGTGGAAAAATAAACACGAGGGAATTTCAGTCACTGCAATGCCCTCCTAATACTTTCTATGTTTTCTGTCTTTTGTTTTTATGCTTCTTCATATTCTTTACTTATATTTCTTCAATTCCCATGCCCCTACCCTGGTAAGAAGTATTTTTGTCGAGGGCGGTCCTTGACACAGCACCCACACCAGGAGGCTCACAAAAATCTTTAACTCCAGGTCCTCTGCAAAAATAACAAGTGCACGCCACGCCATCTCTGTAGCCCTGTATTTTTTCAAGTGGGCCAACTTTTACTTTACCACCTTCCTACTCAATATGTGTTTGAAGAAACCCATTTGTCTTCATGATTTTTTCATTCTGTCAGATTCCAGCTTTCTTTTCACTACTTATTTTAGGAAATATTTCTAATATTTTTCTCACTTCTGACCCATCTCCCATTCCTGTGCTTTGGGGAAATGTGATGTCGGGAGTTAGAGATAAACATGAGAAGGAACATCACATTGCCATCTTCTTCCTATGTAAGTGGAGCTGAGTCCTCTGTGGTAGACTATTTTCTGAAAAACGTGATCTTGAGGGAACATAAGAATAAATTGTAGAATTGTTGAAAATGGTGGCTGTAAGATACAGCATTTAGAAATAAACACATGTCTGCAATCAGTTGATTGTTTTTTTTAACCACAATTTAGAGTGAGTGCTTCATTTTTAAATGCCCTCTTTTCTATTGAAAACATTTTTCTTCATACAATATATTCTGATTACTCTTTCCCCTCTAACAACTCCTCCCAGAGCCTCCCCGCCTCTCCACCCACCCAATTCCATGTCCCCCTCTCTTACTCATTTACTTTCTTTATAAAATAAAGAGGTAAATACAACAAAACAGAATTTTAAAAAGTTTATTTATAAGAAGTTTTTGTTTCAAGAATTCTTCCCACTGGAAGACCTAAACAAATGTCTATCCCCAATTAATATAACACTAGGAGGGACAAACCAAAATATGACTACACCGAAGTCCATCTTGGAGAACCCATAAGTTCACAGAGGTTTCTTATCAGTATGCATAAGGGGTTACCTACAGCAGTGTGGGTGACCTCAAAACAGCCACACCATCAGAAAGCTTGACCTCGTGTGAATGGCAGCTCCTATACCTGCATGGCTGGAGTCCTCCCTGCAGTTACCCTCTCAGGGTCCATATTCTCTAGCGCTCCCCGCCCAGACCACAAGGCCGCTACAATTAGAACAGAATTACATAGGAGCAGCTGGAAGGTGTGGGAGGGCGTGGCTGTCAAGACCACGCTCTGGGGAGAGGAAATTGTCTTTTGTAAATGGTGTGGCGCAGGCAGAGGTCTTGAGCAGACATTTCCCAAGAGAAAAAGTAATGAGAAACAAGTGAAAACCCCTCACCATCTCTAATCAAAAGCTAAAAAGTGCTGGGTGGTGGTGGTGCGTGCCTTTAATCCCAGCACTCCTGCTTTACCATCCTTCTAGAAGCACTCAGGTGACATAATGCTCCAATGGCAGTGGGTGCTAGTCACAGCAATAAATGTCGTCGAGGTAGCATCCATAGACATGCCCAGAGGCAAATGAGAGAGTCATCTCCAGGTACCACTAAGACCTCTAAAAAATTGCATTCTCACGAGTCAATTTCTCTAGAAGGAATTCTGCCATCACGATCTGTACTAGTCAGCGTTCTCTTAGGAACAGAATTGGTAGGCTAAATTTGTTAGATTGGCTTACAGGATGCCATCTGAGCAGTGCAATCATGACAGTTCACGGGGATTGGTGTCTCAGCTGTCTCAATCTGATACTGAAGGTCTGGAGGATTCCCGGAGGCCTGCTGGTCTTCGGTCTACATTGGAATCCCAAAGAAGTTTATTCCAACATATGAGAATGAACACCACGGTTGTAGCACTGATGAACTTGCTAGCAAGAGTGAGGGCAAGCAGGTAAAAAGCAGTTTCCTTTTTCTGTGTTCTTTCACCTGGGCTCCCGCCAGAAGATGCTACCCACGTTGAAGGTGGGTCTTGCTGCTTCAAGTAATCTGACCAAGAAAATCTCTCACTTACAGGAGTGTCCGCAAGCCTCTGCTTTAGTTAACTCCAAATGTAGTCAAGTTGACAACGAAGATTGGCCATGACATCTATTGTCTTTGTGTAAAATGCCACCTAACAGAAATGGTTGGTCTCTAAGTTAGTGACTATGTGTGGCAATGGATGAGTTAATACACAAAGCATGAGTGAACACCGAGAGCAGTCTGCTCAGTCTGAACTAAGTCAGTGACGAAGACTCACAGAAAGGCCCGAAAATGACTCAGAAAGTGGGATGGGGGTGGCTGAAAGCTAGAGAAAGGAAAATGGAGATTGAGTTTTGGGATTGGAAAGTTCTGGGAATGGATGGTTACTCAAAAATGTGAATATACTACTTCAGAGCTGTGGGATTGGACACGGTAACAATTTTGTTATTGCACGTTTTACCACATGAAAGTGTGAATTCATAGAGATATCGTCATACCAATAATCTCATTTTTTTTTACATCGTGTTGGTAAACTGGGGACTGGAAAATTTTTCATGAATATTTATCTAAGATTCATCCCAAAATCCAATAAGGTCTCATGATACACAGGAAATGAAGGCTTGACAATACTACTCATGGGAGGGTCAAAGCAGGCTGTAGAGATGGTTCAGTAGGAGGGTCAAAGCCAGTCAAGTAGCATATGAAGGACCCAGGTCACTCACTGTGTGGCTTCTCAGTCCCAGCTCATTCCTAGACATAAATCTCTTAGGGAAGAGACCTTACCTCAGGGTTGTTAGGAGGTTTCTAGGTAGTTCTGATATCCAGCAAGAGACAGCTGCTTAGCAGGGTGCAGAATAAAGGAGGTGTCTGTGACATCCTCAATTCCACTTTGGGAAGCAACTTAAGTCCAACATCTCTAAGACCCCAATGTAAGCTCCAAACCCTTTACAGAGCTCACAGCATCCATGAAGCTCACTTACTTATACAGAAGGGTTAACACCAACCACCTAGTTCCTTTAGCACTGCATCCTCAAGATTCATCCACGTGATGGCACAATTTTAGAATGTCCTTCTTTTTAAGGGCTGAGTGCTGTGCTGAGTGGCTTCTTCTATTCATGCACTGTTTATCACACACATTTATGTTTTTCCACACTGTGGGTCATGCTGCAGTGTCCTGGAAGCACAGATAAGTCCTTGGCACACCAATGTTAATGTCCTGAATAACTATTAAGAGCAGGGCTGCAGGTCATGTGGTTGCTCTATTTTTCAGATTTGAAAACCCATTGATGCTCTTTTCATGAACACTTCCCATTAAAAACAAGCAGTGCAAAAGTGTCCCTGTTTATCTACAACCTAGCCCAAATTGACAATATCTTGTCTTTTTTTAAATAGCAACCACCCTGCCATTTTGTGACAGGTGTATGAGGTTGTATCTCCTCATTAGCTTTATTTGCATTTCCTGATGGTGACGGACATTATGCTAAGTGAGATGAGCCAGCTACAGAAAGAAAAATAACTAACAACTTTAGTTATATAGAGGTTTCTAAGATCATCAAAGCTACAGAATCAGGGAGTAGGATGGTGAGTGGCCACAACTGGGAGGAGAAGAAAGTGGGGTCAAAAATTATAAAGCTTCAGTCAAGCAAAGTTAATGCACATGATTGCTGTATAACATCACGCAAGTAGCCAACAATACTACATTGTATGTAAAGCAATGTTGACAGTAGATCCCTTATTAAGTGTTCTTACAAGAAAATAAAATGGGGTTGGGGGATGGCTCAGTATGTAAATCATTTGCATGGCAATCGTGACAACCAGAATTTGTATCCACTGAACCCAGAATCCACGTAAAAAGCCAAGCAAGCACAATAGCAGCCTATCATTGAAACACTTCCTCTGAAGACAAAGAGTAGTCATAGCCAGAATTGCAGAGTTCTGGCTTTAGTGAGAGACCTCTCCTCACTAAATACAGTAAAGAGCAACTGAGGAAGACACCAGAAGCCAACTTTGGGTATCCATAAATGTGTGCACATGTGCATGCACACACTATGTACCTACACACATACAGACAGTTGTATATGTATACCTACTCACCATACACATGCCATGAAACCCCCACAAAAAGATACTAGGTGAAATCACTAAAATAAAAATATAGGCATGAGAAAAAAAGGCCAATGGCAAGTGCAGTGCGAGAGAAGATTCTTAAAGAGCCCAGAAGGGCTTTCTTGGATAAGTGGATAATATGTGAGATAAGTTGCTTGATGTGAGATGTCCTTTTGTATATGCGTTGCTTCTAATGATTGATGTATGAAGTTGTTTTGGCCAATGGCTTAGCGGAGCAATGCCAGGTGGGAGATATAGAGAGAGAGTAGGCAGAGTCAGAGAGATACCCCAAAGAAGTAACATGCCAACACCAGTAAGTCACAGCCTAATGGCAATACACAGATTAATAGAAATGGGTTAATTTAAGATGTAAGAGTTAGTTAATAAGAAGCCTGAGCTAATTTGGTTGAACAGTGTTGTACTTATATTGTCTCTGTGTGATTATTTGGGTCTGGTTGGCCGGGAAACGAAACACAGCCTCCGTCTACATTGAGCTACAGGGTGCAGGTCCACCTGCAGGACAGAGTACTTCAGACAGTAATAGGATACAGGCTATTGGGACTTGGAGTAACAGTGATGCTTAAGCTATGCAATGCCCCACAGGAAATCTGAACGGATCAAGGACTACCATAACAAGAAACCCTGAGAGTTCAGATATGAGTGTCCCGAGCTGTTCCATGGAAAGTATCCCTGAAGCAGCTGAAGCTCAAGTTACAGTCAGTCTGCATTAAGCAACTGAGGCACAGCTGACAGTAAAAGCTGGGACCACTCCAATAAGCTTTAAACAGAGACTCTCTGTAGAAGTAGGAAAGAAAGGAATCAATGAGTAATAAATGTCTGAGCAAGAAATGAAAAGGCTACTACTTCAGAAAGACCAGTTGCATGGAAGCAAAGGATTTGAGGGAAAGGACAGCCTTTTTCAAAACCATTGCTTTGACTTGAACTAATAGAACAAGCAATGTGTTCTGCTGATTTGGATCAAATAATGTCTCTCAAATAAAATAATCAAAATCAGAGTACAGCATACCTATAGTTAGTCCCAGTGTCAAGGAGTGGACTCCCAGCTGATCCCAGGAACTCACTGGCCTGCTAGTCTAATTGTGCTGGGAGATTCAGGTTCAGTGAGAGACTCTGTCTCAAAAATTACAGTAGAGAGTAACAGAGGGAAACACTCAGTATCCTCTTCTGCATGCTTCTGCATGCACGGACACATGCATTCAGCTGTGTAAGCATGCACACACCACACACAAAAATCAATACCCCCCCCCCCCCGTGTTCCTTCCCTTGAGACACCATTATGTCCTAATGAGATGCACAGCTTCTCAGTGAGAACACTGAGAATCTGTTGTTTTCCATTGTGACCCCAGGGCTGCTGCTGTCCTGTATCACCCAAGAGGGTCAGACTTAAAACTCCAAAATTAGTTTCTACTGGAGACCTATCACCTTCACACAATCATAAATTCAAAAGCCAACCAAATAAGCCAAACTCAAGTCAATCCAGTTGGTTGGGGCTGTCTAGACAATGAGATGCATAACCACCCTTAAACTGGTCAGAATAAAATCCCACTAAATATTTAGCCTCTCTAAATTTCTAAGTTGTATTATGTTTTCCAGATCATTTGCTTTAAAAAAAAAAAGAAAAGGGAGAGCTCACTGTGAGACTCATGCATTGAAGGAAAGTTCAATAAATAATAAAGGCTTTCGATACTCTGCCTGGAAAAAAAAGTAATGACGAGGATCCAGATTTCATCACTGAAGGATCATGAGTATTGTGACGAAAATGCTCCATCAATGGTGTTAGCCCTGTCGGACAAGACAAAGAGAGATAAGAAGACAAATTTGAGGGGCAAGAGCCAGGGGGAGGGAGACAGATTGATTCACTGTAAATAATGTCCCTGAAAGGATCGCAGTCCTGAGTCACCTCAACAGCAGAAGGGGGACGGGGTACACCCACTCAACACAAAAGCATGACTCACACCGAGCCACTGTGTTGTCACAATTACATTTTCCACATCAGCTGAGCTAATACGCCAGAGTGATGGGAATAGTACGACTCCGGGCTTTGTAGGCGGTGTTCTCCTCATCCTTTCCGGTGGGAAAACAAAGGCAGCTCTTTGGAATTGGCCCACTGCAAGAAACAAACCTGAGGGAAGGATACCTGTTCCGATTCTCCAGACTCTGTCTCATGGACATATATTTTAAAGTGTCCCCATTGGAAGTGGCAATACAGGGTTGCCATCTTTTAAACACCAATGATCATGAGCAGGCATATATGACATCGTTACAAGTCATGCAGCAGATTTTAAGTGGTGCATTCTTGTGGCTCAGGGTAGATAAATATGGCTTCTTCCTATTTGTTCTTTGTTTATTATCTAGAGTGATGATGCCAGGAATTTAAAGCATCCTGTCCCAGGCATGGAATAAGTAAAGACAGAATAGTTAATTATCTGAAAAGGAAGGAAAGAAAGACTTGGTGTGAGGTTAAGGAGAGGATCGCTACTTTCTGTTTTTATTTTACTCCTGAGCAGAGTCACCCCACATATATCCAGCCCATGGGCCATCTGTCTGGAATGTTCTGTTTCTCCCTCAGCACTTTTAAGTCAATGCCTGCAAAGACTTTCCCAAGAATTAATAGAAGTGAAAGCCCTAGTAAGAGGGGAGAATGCAGATTATTTCCAAGAAACAAGATGGTTTGTGGTACCTTTAACTAACAGGTGCCAAAAGCAAATGCTCCACCATCCCCTGCCTCTCTCCTCTCCCATGAATCGTAGGCTTCCCAAGACACAACCCTGAATCCCAGAACACAGTCCTGTAAATGTGGAAAATGGGAAGACTCCATTCATCTCTTCTCACACCCTCTCCCCTTTTCTATTCTTTCCTCCAGCCCTGAGACTTGTATGAAGCACTTCCAAGCAGGATTTCCTCACAAGAGATGGGTCAAGGCAGAGGAAGGGACAACAGCATCATTGTTCTTAGACAAAGACACAGAGAAAGACAAGACAGAAGGGTAAGTCACCCAGAGGACAGAAGGCAGAACCTCATCTGTAATGCAGGGCCTGGCATCCCAGATGTTACCAAAGCGCCGTCCCTCCCTGCAAGAAAAATTGGATTAGTCACCATCCTGTCTCCTAATGGACACACTCTGTGCTCTTTAGAGCTTCATTTACTGGGTTAATAGTGCTTTGCCTGAGTTCCTTTGCTATGGGAAAAAAAAAAAAACCTGTAAGAAGAAATATTCTGGGTGCAGTCCACAGCCGCTGACACGAGTAATATCGTATTCATCACAGACAGACCTCGTATCTCATTACTACTGAAGAGCTGCCTGGAGGCATCCGAGCCTGGCCAGGCCAGGCCTCTCATGTGGAACGGTTCAGGTATATTGTGAAATGATTTAATGCGATAATAATGTCCACTTTGCGAGATAGATTATGTTTTTTATAGTGGCTGATGGTTAATGAATGATACATTAGCAAACATCACTAAAACATTATGGGAGAATGCAGATGCTGACACGGGGTGCCTTCTCCTGCCACTTCTTGGCTTTCTCCCCAAGTGGTCTTGCCACCACCCTCCCCCCACTTCCTTGCCTAAAGACGGAAGGCAGAACTTACAAGAATCCGAAAACTTAATTTATTTTTTTTTTTTAAAAAAAAAAGGAAAGAAAGAATCCCAGCTGTGTGGCCCGGCCTCCCGCCTCTCCTCACCAGAAGGAGGCATGAATACTAAAAGACATTCAAACATGACCTGAAATATCTCTTCTTAAATCAAATGAGAATCAATGAAAGTACGAACCTGAACAAATACATTATATGTTGACCTAGTTTATTAGATGAAGCCGTTTACCCTGATTTGATTTATCTGGCAATACACAGCTCAGCTGTGAAATGAAATAAGCCGAGCCCATTCTCCTTATTTACTGTACCATCCTGGCCCTCGCTAGCATCGCCTGGTTAAGGGCTGTCAGCCTTCCCATTACAAATCTCTTGCTGCTGCAGTTCCCCAGCTTCGCTCCCTGTGGTTGCACAGCATGGCCGACCCCACTCGGGAGGACAGCCTTAGACTAGATGGGCATTAGGTGGGCCTAATTCTGTGGTCGTCTTCATGGCCTCCACTGCTGAGTCACTAGGCACCCTGCAGGTGCTACCACACCGGTGTAGCTTGTTCACACTTGGTAAAGAGGGTAAGTGACCTCTCTTTACATCCTTTTTCTCCCCTTGGCCTTCCCTAAGTGGACATTTCCATGTGGTCCTCTTCTGACTGCTGGTTATTGTGGAAAGTAAATGCCTGCCTGGTTCCCAAGGCCCAACTACCATCATCGGGTCTTCATGGACAGCCAGGGAATGACGTCATAAAAGACGTGCATTTCACAGAGGACGTGCCTAGAGGAAAGAGGACAGAATCTGATCCCCAGATCCAGTGAGGTCACTACAGGAACTCAGAGAAGCAAAGAGGTCAGAAGAAGGTGGTTTCATTGATGTTTCATTTAAAAGGAAATAAATCAGTCCCACCAAGCTTACAACCTTACAAAACCTGACATGGGTGAAACCTTCTGGGTGAATTCCCACGTATCTCCAGACTCCAGTGTAGTGATGATCTGTGGGCAGGCCTGCTTTTCATCCTGCCAAGCTCCCAGCCACCGGCTAGCTTATGCCCCGAAATAACAACACACAAATTGTATTCTTTTAAACACTGCCTGGCCCATTATTTTCAGCCTCTTACTCACATCTTGATTAACCCATATCTAATAATCTGTGTAGCACCACAAAGTGGTGCCTTACCGGGAAGTTTCTAGCTTATGTCCATCTTGGGCTGGAGCTTCATCACGCCTGGTTGCAGAGGCAGGGCAATTGTCTGAGCCACCTACCTCACTTCCTTCTTCCTGTTCTGTCTGCTCCACCCACCTATTTTCTAACCTATTAGGCCAAGCAGTTTTCTTTATTAATTAACCAATGAAATCAACAGATTGATAGAAGACCCGCCTCCATCACTCCAGTGCATGGCACACTGATATCCAGTGCAGAGCAGAAGGGCAGAGAGACCTAGGGAACCAGGGAGTGGCACAAGAGCACCCCCTGCACCCCTGAGAAGTCCCCACTGCTTCAGCCTGGACTCCGTGATAACCCTTGGACTCTCTACTTAACAGCTGACCCTGAAACCTCAGGGGACTTCCAGGTGACATGGCAGACTGGCTCCAGGCTGGCCCTGTCCTAAAAATGTTACTAAAGATAAAAAAAAAAATGAGATTAAAAAAGTTGTGGCCATAGGGCCAATAAGAATAAGAGGCAGGCTAGGCAAACCAGTCTGGGGATGCTAACAAGATTGGAAGGCAGGTAACTTGACATAGAAGAAATGACCATACCAAAATCATGCAAATGTCTCTGGGTGACATCTTTTTTTTTTTTTTTGTTTTTTTTGTTTTTTTTGTTTTTTTTGTTTTTTTGTTTTTTTGTTTTTCGAGACAGGGTTTCTCTGTGGCTTTGGAGCCTGTCCTGGAACTAGCTCTGTAGACCAGGCTGGTCTCGAACTCACAGAGATCCGCCTGCCTCTGCCTCCCGAGTGCTGGGATTAAAGGCGTGTGCCACCATCGCCCGGCTCTGGGTGACATCTTACCCACAGCAGATGGCACTGTTTAATTGAACTCACTTAGAGAAGTTCCATATGATAGGTACAGCAGGGGGCAGATGTTACCATCCTAAAAATGGAAAGTCTTCACTATAGTTTGGGTCTAGAATGTTCCCCAAAGGCCCCAGGCATTAAATGCTTGTCCTCTGGTCTGTAACACTATTGTGAGGTAATGGATCCTTTAGGAGTTGTGACCTAATGGAAGGTAGGTCATTGGGGTAGGGTGTATCATTGATAAGGAATGTGAGACAAGTCCCTCCCAGAGCCTCCTTTTTCCAGGTTGTCAGGATGGGAGCAACTTTGTTCCACCATGTACCCTATTCTATGCTGCCCTGCCTCACCACAGGCCCAAAACAAAAAAGTCAACCAACCATTGACTGAATACATGAAATAATTAAATTTTTTCCTTAATTTGATTTGTCCCAGATATCTTGTCATTTCAGTAGAAAGAAATAGTCTATGAACAAGCAATGGGACTCCCTTTCCCCACTGTGTTCCTATTGGTAGGACAGTAGCAGATATTTTTCAGAATCGATGGAGAAATGCTAGCAATTTAATACATGTATTAAAAGAGTAAAGAAAAAGTGAGGTATTCATACAAGAAAGACTCAAAACTGCAAGAAAGAAAAACGTAAGTGCCGTTTACAGTAGGCTTGGCAGTGAACGATAGTCATAAGGGTCAGGGCATGTAGACAATAGCAGTTAGAATCTTACTGGGATCAGAGGAAGAAGGTGGAGTGAGAATGGTGTAAGAAAGAGAAGTCCCTATGTGCAAAACCAGGGACAAGGGGGATACAAATTTTGTTGGTAATTGAATGAATAATAATGGGAATGTATTTGCAAATGTGGGGGTAAGACAAAAAGGGAATGCTTATGTAATCTTATGTAATTAATTGTGATTCCTCTCTCAGGAATAAGGGGTGTGGAAGGCAGGGAGGAAATAAATGATTAAAGTCAGAATAAGGACACTCATGCCACAACCGCTGGGTCAAACGATAAGTCTTTCACTTTTCACACTCTTCGGAACAAGATACAACAACAACAACAACAACAACAACAACAGAACAACTATGTAGTTAAAAATAAATGAAATTACAGTTCACAAGCAGGCTTCAGCTTCCTCTGGTGTGGGATTCCACATTCACATTCCAATAAATATCATTGATGAATAAAAAAACCTGCCTTGGCCTATTGATAGGGCAGAGTAGAACTAGGCAGGGAAAACTGAGCTGAATGCTGGTAGAAAGAAGGTGGAGTCAGGGAGAAGCCACAGGAGACAGATGCTGAAAATTTACCTGGTAAACCACAGTAACGTGGTGACACACAGATTACTAGAAATGGGTTAAATTAATATGTAAGAGCAAGCCAATAAGAAGCTAGAGCTGATGGGCCAAGCAATGATTTAATTAATACAGTTTCTGTGTGGTTATTTTGGTTCTGGGCGGCTGGATAAACAAGCAGCTTCCTACTACAAATTGGCGCTCCAACATGATCAACTATATCCATGTAAAACCTGAGAAAGTTTGGAAAGATACTCTAGGCACAGAAAAGTTTAACCACATTTCTTTTTTCAGCTGGTGGCATGCTGCAGCTCTTTTTTTAGAGAGGTTTTTCTGATTCAGTAGTAGCGGAAAAAAGCCATGCGGTTTCAAAATGGCAGCTTTCTGGGCCATGTTGCCAGTGCAAACTCTGGTTCTTTCAAGAGGCCAAGCATTTAAATGGGGTTTGTGAGTAGCATGTTACAACCTGCTTAATGGTACAACACAGACCAGCTGTATGCCTGGAACTGGGGCAATATGCATGGCTTTCAGAGGCAGTGAATGGACTTCCACCATGTTGGACTGGGTGAAGCAAGCAGGCAAGGCCATATTTGTCCTAGCAATGCCACAGCTTACGTTTTTAAGACAGCTGTAGCATTTTAAGAAGCCATCCTGGTCAGAAAAGGATTACAGATACACAATAAAGACAAATTCAGATGGAAAAGACCTCTAAATGGATCACAGTGTTAGATAAATGTACGTAGGCTTGGGAGAGAGAAGAAAAAGAATACAGACAGTTATAAAAAGAAGTAAATGGTTTTTTTTAATGTCTTTAAAAAGACGGAGTACAGACAGTCATAGATTAAAAGGAGCAAAAAAAATAAGAAGCCACATAAAAATGGAAAATAAAGAGTCTGGATTATGTATATCATTGTGTGTTCTTTAATTTTTTTTTACTGTGAAGGAACTAAGTACAGAGAAGCGTTTCATTGTATGGGCTGCTAACCTAAACCAACCTATATATTTCAAAGGTATCTTGATTCCAAAGTAGGGCCCTAAGGATTTGTTGTTTTGGAAAAGAGATTCTGCTCTTGTTTCCACAGAGGATGAGAACCTATGGAATCCTTTCAGACTAATGTGATTTGATGGACCAACCCCCCCTCAAAAGGTCTTCATAAACACTCCAAAAAATTACTTCACCCAAAAATGGAGGAAGCAGTTTGGAGAGAACTATGCCCATATTCCCAAATATTGTTTATAAATGTTTGTTTACATTTAGAGGGGGATATGCTATAGAGATTTTCATTGGTATGGATCTTGGTTTATTGATACAATTTAAGGTCAATTTTGATATACTATGTGTATATATATATATGTGTGTATATATATATATTCTGTTCTTGATTAAAGTATTGTGTTTGTGTAGCTCATTTAAAAATGTAATACATAATTAAGAAATATAGGTTAGTAGATAATCATGTATAATAGTTAAGCTTGTAGTCATGTTAGTTAGATTTTCTAGATGTACAGAGATGTATTTCGGATGGCTAGGCATTCTTCAAACCTTTCAAAGACCTTCAGAATATGACATTTAAAATATTTTAAGAGCTTAAGACTTTTCATGACAATGAGACACATCTGCTCCTGGCAGCACCAATTACTTCAAGAGGAAGATGGGCATTGAAGAGGCTCCTTATGGAGTTTGTTAGCCATTTGGGCAAGAAACTGCTCTTGCCTGGACTGCTTGATGTTATACTGTATGAACTGGACATGCAGGGCCCACAGAAAAATGACTACTGAACTTGCCTAAAGGTGAGATGATCCTTTGGGGTTCCTACTACATGAAAGAGACTGCCAGACACTTTGTAAGACACAGAAAAACTGACTAACAAACTGCCAATATAGGCAGAACTGTCTTTGAAACTTCCTGCTTCATGGAAAAGTCTGCTGGATACTATGGGCCTGTGGGCTGAAGATTGGATTCCCCAATGATACAGAAGAACTTTGGGTGACTGTCCAGGCAATGAGATGTCTCTGTTAATTCTAGAGTTTTGGAAGTTGCTTACAATGTACTTCCTATTTACTTAGGTAATATTATATCTTTCTGTGGTCTTTAATGGTGTTAAAGAATTGATAGTTATAGTTTTCCTTAGTTATGATGAAAGATAAAGTAGATATAAATATTGTAACTATAATTATTACTTGATACCTGTTTTGTTATATGTATTTTTGCTATGTTAAAGTTAAAAACCTTCCTTTTTATTTAAACAGAAAAGAGGAGGTGATGTGGAAATCCCCCTCTGCATGCTGTGAATATAACTGGTGAATAAAGAAACTGCCTTGGCCTGTTGATAGGGCAGAGTAGAACTAGGCAGGGAAAACTGAGCTGAATGCTGGCAGAAAGAAGGCAGCAGCACCCAAATGATTGCTGGAACGTGGTATCAGAGATTTTTTATGAACCTGCCACTGTGCCTGCTATGCTAGTGAGGTTCATTTCAAATGTGATTTTAATTCTGACATATATCTGGGAAAGAGCTGTTGCCTACTGTAAGGGAAACTATACTGTTCACCTCTATCCTATTTCTTCTAGAGCTCTTGCTCATAGTAAGTCAACAAAACACATGGAGAACAAGTCATTTATTTGGTGACCAGCCATCAAGGATTTTATGGGATTCAGAAATTCATTTTATACATAATGTTGGTGAAACGGCTACAGTTGACCAGCTTCAAGAAGTGTAACTAACCCCAGCTTTCACCAATGCACATAAGTCCAACTAGCTTTCTCCTGATGGTCCTAACTGCATCTTCTGATCAAATAGTAAAATTTGCTACCATTGATAAACTAGAAGGTATCATTGTATAAAACCCAGACCTGGACCTCATTCCTAAACTTCTGAGTATATAAACAGAGCTGTCTGTGGGCCAGAGAGTTAGTCAGATGTCTAGAGGAAGCTGCAGGGAACCAAGTTATAAGAGAGCAGATGACTCATCAAATCATATGAAAGCTAGATAGAGCTGAGTCATTCAAAAATTTATTTGTATTGCTGGACCATATCAAGAAAAGATTTGTGGAAAACCTCTGGCCTTGTCACAAAAATACTCATATATTCACAGAAACCTTTGAAATAACTATGGAGAAAAAAATGATGGCAGAAATTCTCCAAACATAAGACTTAAGTACCTTTTCAAAAATCATTTTAATATTTTGTGTGCATGGGTGTTTTGCTTGCATATATGTTTGTGTATAACATAAATGTAGTACCCATGGAGGCCAGAAGAGGGACTCAGATCCCCTAGAATTGGAGTTAAAGACAGTTGTAAGCTACCATGCAAGAGCTGGGTATTGAACCCAGGTCCTCTGGAAAAACAGCAAGTGCTCTTAACTACTAAGCCATCTCTCTAGTCCAAGGGCTGAGCATCTTAACACCTGACTAAGTGAAACTACTGTCAAAGCAGGCCCCAGCTGCCTTCTAGGCAGTGTGGGTCTAAGGTTGCACCTGCTCTCCTTTACATTGTTCTCTTCTTGTTGAAACTGCTTCACGGGTTACCTTTAAAAAGCATTTCTTTAACCCAAAACCATTTGGGGAGATTTTCAACAGATACAAATGACCCAAGCCTTTATTTTCACAGCTTTGTGTATTCAGGGATCTGCCACAGTATTTGGGAAAAAAAGGAGAACCGGTTTAGATTGTTTACACCAGCTGCCAATTGGGCACAATTTAAGCTAGGACCTACTCCGTAGTTCTAGTAGGCATAAGAAAGTCCTACTGAAGGGACCCAGAAGCCAAATTACCATGATAATGACACAGGGTCCTCTCATCAGGAGGACCATTCACATCCCATTCACATCACAGAGCCACCATCGCCCTGTGCTCTCCTTACCTCAGAGTGACCAGCACAGGGAACGTGCTTAAGAGCCTCATGTCAGGATATTGTTATTTCCTGAAGTCCAAAGATTTCAGTCCATTCAATCTGTTGAAAGTAGATTCATCAAGATTTCACTTGTGGCCGAGTTTGAACAGCTTTGCAAACCCTGAGAACCCTGTGGATAAGATGGCCTGCCTCAGTAGGTGTTAGGGCATAACCCCAATGATGCTTCAGAAAGATGAGATGGCCTTATTTGTACGCTTGAGGAAGCTGAATAAGACACTTCTCATTATTGCTCAAACTACTATAGTTTAGATCACAAATCTTCTGCAAAGGCTCATGCATCAAATGTTCCATCCCCAACCCACAGTGGTTGAGAGGGAGGAGAGGGAGCTTGAAGAGTTAGGACCTCGTAAAAGAAAGGGGGTCTGTATGGAAGTGACCTTGAAGGGATATTGGCATCTTAGACCCTTCCTCTCCTTGCTCCCCAGATGCCATGATGCAAACTGACCCTCTTGCCATATGCTCCCAACATGATGTGTTATGCTGCCACAGACCCAAAGCATCCTGACCATATGACCATTGACTGATATCTCCAAAATCATGAGCCAAAGAATCCTCTCCTCTTTGCCACTAGCAGAAAGTGGACTGGTACACCTGCCTGTAAGACATCAGTGAGTTCAGGATGTATCCCAGTTTTACCTGAAAAGGTTTTAGGAAAAAGAAAAGGAATTTCTTGACACACAGAACAAAATTTAACAAAAGAGGAAAGGCATGATTTGCTTAGCATCACTTTGTTAATGTTCATACATTTGAATCCTGCACTCAAAGCCAACCAGAAAACAGGCCTTCCTCTAACGCCCATGTTTGATATTTCCGCATTGATTTCTACCCTATCCACCTTAATAATGAAATGATATTTAGCTAAGTACAAGCTCACTTCAGGTTAAACTCTTCCTTTCTATCATGGGCTTTTTGACAAAGACAAAAAAAAGAGGAAAGAAAAGAAAATGTAGTGGTGTAGATGACAGCTTTGCAGAAGCTCTGTAATGGAGAGCTGGCCCGCGTCCTCTGTGTCTTTCCTCCTCCACTCTTCTTCCTGGAGGATGAACCTCAGCTTCACTGCTAGAATTCAGAGAGGCTTCCTGGGAACATCTGAATAAGTCCAGTGGACTGGGGCGAGGGAAAGAAGAAGAGAGACAGAGAGGGAGAGAGACTAACTTTAAATATTGTAGGACTGCCAGCCCACCGCACTCCACCTAGCCCACATCTCCATTCGCGGAAGTAAAACATTCAGAGACCAATACATTATTCTGAGTTTTCTGTGATGTGCAACTAAACAAATCCCAGTGATCATGGGACCTTTTCCTCCCCCTCCTATTCCAGTGTGACCCACACTTAAAAGATGTCTTCGCATCCCAGCAGTCGGGAGTCAGAGGCAAGCAGGTCTCTGTGAGTTCAAGGACGGCCTGCTCTACAAGAGTTAGTTTCAGGACAGGCTCCAAAGCTACAGAGAAACCCTGACTCAGAAAAAAAAAAAGCCCAAACAAACAAACAAACAATTTCTTCGTATTTCATCTTTTCAACTTCCTGGATCGATAACATGACTAAATCCCCATTATGCCTCTTCAAGTCGACTGAACACAGCTTTGCAATGTTTTAACACTAATGTTTAAATTTCAATAGCAGTGTATTCTCTTCTGAATTTTAAGTTGTAGTAATAAAGTTGATTGTAAAATAGCATGAGAATAACTCTAAGCCCATTTCACCATCCTGTAATCAGTGCTCAGGAACCCTCGGTAATAAAAGGCCAATAAAAATTGGGACTTAGAGATTTCCTTGGAAGGAATATTAGAGGAAACACATCTTTTAGTAAAAAAATAACAATAATGATGGTGATAATTAAGGAATCTGGTACAACACTACCTACTCTATAGCCAGGACCCTAGAAGCCTTCTTCTTCATAGAGGAAGCTTTGGTTTAGCTAAGAGAGCTGGATATCCACATAAGATGTTGTTCCCACACAAGAAGGTGGCCTCACAAGGTTCTCACAGAAAGCCATCCCTCACCTCAGCAATGGTATGAGAAGAGTCACCTTCATTCCTTCTTCAAACCCTAGAGATGTCAGCAGATCTTCCCTTCCCCCAGGGATTCAGGAGAGGGTCTCTTTCTTGCCTTTTCCAAGCAGTAGCCTTCCAGGCCTTCCTTGGTTCCTTGTCATCTTTCACCATTTTCAAACCCAGCAATGGAACATCTTCCTCTTGTAAGGTCGCTTCCATCATACCTAAGGAAGACAAGATGACCTTCTCTTGCCACTATCCTGAACTTGAGCACGTCTGCATCTCTCTTGCCGTGTGAGTGGACACTTAGAGGCTCCAGAAACAAAGTGTCTTTGGGAAACCATGGTTCAGTTCACATTCCCTCCACAGCACCTGACCCACGAATAAAGATGACTGGAATCCAACAGAACCTACTACTAAGAACCAAAGCCAATGCCACATGAGACAGGACAGTAAATCATCTTAACCCAGCTCACGCTCCTGACACACAAGATCTCATGAGATATAATAAAATGTTGGCTGTTATAAGCAGGGGTGACTTGTAACACAGCCGACTGAAACAAGTGTGCTTGGGTCTGGGTTATCCATTCCATTCTCTACATACAGGTTAGGCTTGTGAGAGAAGCATTTGTCTTTGTGTTGGCTGTCAGGCCAAGACTCTCAGAGAACTGCTCCGGCTTCTTCCATCAGAGCTGCTAAAGGAAAAGACACCCAGGAAAGACATTAGAGCGACTACATTTGAGTAGAATTAGCTCTGAGTAGGTAAAAACACTCCAGAATAGCTTACCCTTTTCTCTCTGGACTTTCCACCCTCTGCTTTTCTCCAGGTGTCTCCTCAAAACCTGAAGGAAAGATTTGCTTTCAGGGTGGAGTGGGGATCATGAGTCTGACAATAAGGAAGTTAGCCCCTTCTTCTTCTCTCTCCAGTCTCCACTTTATGGACAGGAAGGACTTGACCATATACCCACCTGCCCACCAGTCACCCCAACATTGGTTCTTCCCACCCGTAACCCCACTGGTTGTCTTGACGGTCTTTGCCCTTCCTCTGTCACCACGGAAACAAGATGTGCTCTCTGATTTCATTGTTTGAGAGACTGATGCTGATCCCCAAACATACTGTGTTAATAAACGCTCCTAGACAATTGAAAGCACTCAAGGGTCCGTTTAAAACTACAAAGGGCTTTCCAGATGAAATGTCGCTTGTTTGCTGGGGCTTGACTGGAGACATTTCATTTCCTGGAATGCACACTTCAATTCTTCTTGAGCACAGGCACTCGTTTTGTTAGAGAGACACAAGTCCCTGGGAGTGGAGGAAGAAGGGACACCAGCATGGAAGGATGTCATTGCAGCCTAACTCAGGACATTGTAGGAACCTCAGTGCCCATTGCCCTCTGTGCTGGAGCCCAAAACAACCCTCTAGGGCCCCTTCAGACTCTCAGGTGATGTTGATTAAGGTCAACTCCTACCAAAGCATTTGCATTTTATTAGGTAGTTTTGGAAAGCTCCCTCAAATGGTGGATATATAGGACTGTGGAGGGGCTGAGAATTTGAGGATGGGCATGTGAAAGTACTCTTTGTGGAATGAAGGAATGGGGACACCCCCACCCCCAGCTCAGCACTGCAGACTTATGCACAATCATGTTGCAGATCTTTGGCCCTAAACCCATGTCTTGTTTCAACGCGAAAGATTAGAACCAGAACAGAAAATCATCTTGGTTGGTGACTTTTAGTAATGTCTATCATTATCAGAGGGGTCCAGAGTGGGGGACAAGTAACTTCCTGTCATCTATCTCCTTTAGACTTGCCTCAATTTTACCCGAAGCAAAATTTTTATTTGCTTGTTTGTGGGGCTTGGAGATTGTTTGGGGGGGCAGTGTTATTTATTATTATTTGAGGGGTTTGTTGTTTTTGATTTTAGTCAGGGTCTGATTGTGTTGTCCTGGCTGGCCTGGAACGCTCTATATAGACCAGGTTGGCCTTGAACTCAGAGATCTGGATGCTCTTTCTCTCAGTGCTAAGAATCAGTCGCAGAAGGGCATTACAGGTGGACAATATTAGGATAGCCCTTCATCTTCCTTTCTCTAGGGTTAAGGTATTTATAGGATATAGGGTTTGTAGTTACAAAATGGAAAGCTCCTTGAAACTGGGACTAGTTTTGTTCAGCCCTGCAAGGCTAGCATGATGGGGAGAAAATGGAAAACGACTAGCAAGCATGGAACTCCAACTGTGAGGAACGCACAGAACGAGACCAGAGAACAGGAGGAAGCTTCCCAAAAAGGCACCAAAGCTGATATTAAAAGAATCAGTAGCAATCGCTAATAACACAAGAGATAAAGTGTCCTAGGAGAACTTACAAACACTTGCTGAATGAAACTCGATGCCCAGCCCATGGAAGCAGCGCTGACAATATCAGTAATCCTGTATTGTTCCTCAAGGATAATGGACAGCCATTGCGAGATTTAATAAGGAGAAGAAAGCTCACATACCATCAGGTTTGCCACAGGCCTCACTGCCAAGTTGTCTGTCTGTTGTGAGAGTGCCAGCTCTGCTCTGCACTGGCTCCTAACCAAAATCCCTTTCAGACACGGAGGACTGAGCCACTCTTTCTGTCATCCACACATTGAAATCTGCATGGAAATCAGCCAGTCTTCAATAGCTAGTGATGGGCACATGTAAGCGATCCCCACACACTTTCACGGCTATTTGAGAATGTCCTGGAATCTAGTCACACACCCCAGCCATGAGAAAAGGGCTGGCATCCCCCGTGGTCATGTTTACTCAGCTTTCTAGAACTCTCTGTGATTCTTTTGTCTTCATCCTTTCGAGGTGTGTCAATCTGATGAGTTCCTAAGCTGTCCTTTCTTAAACTGGGAGGCCAGAATCACAGTGTCATCTGGCAATGAATCAGAAAAGCCAGATTTCTGGTCCTACCCAGACCTACTGAATTAGAACCTCGAGTGGGGGCTGGGCATTCATGGGATTCTGCCATACAGGGCCCCGGAGCCACACTAGGATCTCTCCCCACCTCACCAGACCATGAGAAGTAGCCTGGTGTGGGGGCACAGATGTGTTAAGTCAGAGAAAGGTGGAAGTAAAAAGATCAAGAGTTCGAGGTCTGTCTTAGCTAATGTGAGAATTTGAGGCCAATTTTGGCTATCTAAGACCCTGTCCGGAAGGGCAATGAAGAGAGAAACAAAAACAAAAACAAACAACAACAAAAACCCAAAACCTGACCTCTCAAGTTAAGAGTATTCCAAATCCAGACTCCTCCCTGCCTCTTTGACCCTTTCTGCTCGTGTGTGGGCAGACTTGCTCATTGGTCTCACTCCAAGTCAGATAACCACCCAGCTTACCAGCCTTCTCAAGTGACGGAGATTCTGTGTTTAATCTGTTAACAGTAGCCCACAATTCCCTTTGTCCTTTTCTCCCTGCCTCTCCCATTCAATGTCAAGTAGTGATTGCCTCCCCAATGTATCCGCAGATTGCTGACATCCATCCTGGCCAGCCACACCATCTCTAGGCAGGAGTTAGCCCCAGGGTATCTTCTTCTTCCTCCCCTTCCTCCCTCTTTCCTTCCTTTCTTCCTCACTCCTTCCTTTATCCCTTTTTTCCCCTTGGTCCCTTCTGTCTTCCCCCTTCTCCTCTCTTCCTTCCTTCCCTCCCATCTTCCCTTCTCACTTTCCACTTTTTCTACCCCTCCCCTTCTCCATCCTTCCTTCACCTCTTCCTTTCTTCCTTCTTGCTCCTCACCCCCTCCCCACCCTGTCTCGGCTGCACTGTCCTGAGCAGCTTCCATCCTCAGGCACAGCCCATTCCGTGAACTTCCAGAGGAACCCTTGCCATAAATAGAGCCGTACAATGTTTGTGCCCAGCCAGGGCCCTCAGCTGTCATTCAGAGCCACTGTGGAGTGTGTTAAGATGCATGCTTCCAGACCAAACAGTGGGGGTCCTAACTCCTCCAGCGGACAGTCTTTTAAATATCTGTGGACAATTATCACCACCTTCCCCGGCTTCTTTTCACCAAGCCGTAAATCAAAACCATCACTCTTCTCTTGGTGTTTTATATGTACATAGCCCCTGTCCTGCTCTTCAGCGACTTGGTTTCTTCGTTGTCTCTTTTCAAATGTCTGGCTTAAATCATTGCCAGGGCTGAGCATCTGTGTTACTCGGCCTCAGTACACCTCCCATTGTCTCCATATACAGCTATTACTTGGGGAAGGGGCTTTTTTCCCCCACTAGGGCCAATCATTGTTGGAGATGCGCCAAATTCTTGCCTTAAGAAGCCACCATCACCATAGTTTTTAAAGGAACCTGGAAAATAAACATATCAGTGGTTTTACCCCCAAATACTCAGATTTTCGACTGCGGGAGCCCTCTGAGAGCTGGGCTTGTGGTACTCTCTGGTCAATTCTATTTGATCACCATCTCTAAGATACCACGGACCTTGTTTTTTTGTTTTGTTTTGTTTTGTTCTAAGAGAGAGAAAGAGAGAAAGAAAGAAAAGAAAGAAAGGACAGAAACCGAAAGACACGAAGGACAGGAAGGAAGGAATGAGAAGGAAGGAGAGAAACGACAAGAAAGCAAAGAAAGAAGAACAAGAAAGAAGAAAGAAGAAAAGGAAAGAGAAAGACAAGGAAAGAAAGGAAAATCTTTGGCACTGAACTGTTGTGAAATGTTTCTATCTCAATTAACCAATTAATTAATTAATCATGCAGACTTTCTTTAGTATATGAGGAGGAAAGGATTAGACTATTCCTTTTTGTTCCATATCCCCAGAATAGAGAGCGTTCCAAGCCCCTAGTATTTTGATGCATAATTTTAAGTACAAATATAAACGGCCAACAATAATTATACATTTTACTTCATCAAGTAGAATATCACGGGAACATATCTTTTCAAAGGTTTGAAACTCTTTGGCTAGACGAAAGGGAAAGGCGACTCTGTTGGTTGTTTTCCTACAGCTGATCTTGGACTTTAATGGAAATCAATTTTTACATTGTTTTTGTACGCTATATATTTTCTTCACTCCCGGCCCCTCCTCTCCCCCTCCCTTCTACTCCCTCCGGAGGACCCCATGCTCCCCAATTAATTAGGAGGTCTTGTCTTTTTTCTACGTTCCATGTAGTTTAGATGCATGTATGTCTCTCTTAGGGTCCCGCATTGTTGTCTAGGTTCTCTGGAATTGAGAATTGTAGGCCTGTTTTTCTCTGCTTTTTGTCTAAAAGTCACTTATGAGTGAGTACATATGATATTTGCCTTTCTGGATCTGGGATACCTCACTCAATATGTTTTCTAGATCCATTCATTTGCTTGCAAATGTCAAGGGTGTCATTATTTTTTTTCAGCTGTTGTAGTACGCCATTGTGAAAATTTACCACATTTCCTTATTCCATTCTTTAGTCAAGGGAATTTAGTTCTGGCTATGACAAATAAAGATTATATGAATATAGTTGAGCACATGTCCCTTGTGGGTGTGATTGAGCATCCTTTGGGTATATACCCAAAAGTGGTATTGCTGGGTCTTGACCTCCTGAAACTGAGAAAGCTTCTGTAAAGCAAAGGACACAGTGAGTTCAAGGCCAGCCTGGTGTACAGAGCAAGTTCCAGGACTGGATCCATAGCTACTGGTAAACCCTGTCTCAAAACAAGAAAAAAAAAAGGTCATAAAAGGTGGGATGAATGACAGTTCTTTGATTTGGGGGCTTCAGAATGAGAGACATCAGAGGGAGCAACAGAGTATCTTAATCCCTACTCAATAGGACCAGGGACCCATGGAGCTCTGGCTGCATCCGATCAACAGAAGAACGCCAGACATCCCCTGTCCTCCACCAGAATGAGCAGGAGTCGGTCAACAGAAGAAAAATCACCACCCTTGACCTTACAGAGTGGCGGGATCCAGCATCCCAGAGACCTGCCAACACTCAGCCACCTGAGAGATGGCTTCCTATCCTGCAGTCTTCAGCATCCTTAGCCTCAGTACTGACTGGCGACAAGAGGCCACAAACTGTTGCCCAATACCAGTGGAAAAACTCAAAGAAGGTGGACAGAGGAGGCTCACCTGGGAAGCCCCTCTGCCAGCCCCCAGAAGACATAAGTGACAGGCTTAGTGTTTGACCAAGCAGACAGCGAACACAGAAGTCCTCTACAAATCAAATGCCAATCAGAAACACAGCCCGCCACCTTAGAGAGAACTTACCTTTTAGAGTGAGTATTGGACAGAGAGACTGAAGTAAGAACCGGAGCCCATAACACCAATCTCAGAAGACCTAAGCTATTAGAGGAATGACCTATTTCACAGAGGAAATCACAACAATGTTCACCACAGGCCTCCTAGGTTTAGAATGGGTGGCACCCAGCTGGTGGTACTATTTTGGTTACAGATGTGCAGACTTGCTAGCAGAGATGGATAGCTGGTGGCAGGCCTTGAAGTGATGTCTGCTGCAGGTGACAACCATGAGCTTTCTGCATCGTGGTCCAGCCTGCAATGTGAAAAGCAACAGCCAAAAATGCCAACGGCCACAGCGGGAGCAGCTTCACTGCCATCCCTGCCATGGCAGACTGCATTCTCTGACACCAGGAACCAGAACAAAGCCTTCTTCTCTTACGTTGCTTCTAGCTGGTATCGTCTCACTAGGATGAGAAAAGTGACTGACCGTGGACTGGTTCTGGCTTTGTGTGTCGGCCCTCCACCTAATGCTTAGATGGTCAGCAAGTTTCCGAAGGGATACCAGAGCAACTATCTGTGCCTTGATTCTTGAGAACCAAAGCTGAAAGCCAGTGACTCTGGAGTGGACCCTGAGAGACCTAAGAGCAAGATGAACTCTCCCCAAGTAACCCTCCCCAAAGACATCACACTAATGTATGAAACCACTTCCAGAAGCTATTAATTTAAAAAAAAGGATTTGGAGTGTGCCAGGACCACAAAGAAATAATAATAAATGCTTGGGATGGTGTAGAAATGTAGAAACTTTATCTAATTCAAACATTCGAACATATGCAATGTTTCCAAATACTCCATTACTCTGCTAATGCATATAGTGGATTTACTATGTACCAGTTAAAAATAAGTTTTTTAAAACTTAAAGGAGTGAAAAAAAAAACCATTCAAGACATCATTAATGTGTGTAATTAAAACAAGAACTATAGGATTTCAGAAGAAAAACACAGCAACCTCAAACATAATACAGTATGTGTTTTTCTCCTGCTCTCTTAAGAATTGTTCCTCGTTTGTTTCCTATCTATCAGTGAGTTACACCTGGAAGGAATGATGGATTCTCAACTGACCCCTCTTTAAATCTCCAAAAGCAGGTACTGGTACAAATCTGATGGTATGGTAAGAGTAAAACTTATTTTACATCACAAGTTTTCTAAGAAAATTCCACTCCATATTTAATCAAGAGCTCCACATTGTTTAAACCTAGAGGTTCATCAGCTTAATGGCTGAAAATGTGACATAGTAGTAATTGATTTGTGAGCTATTTGTGCACATCATTTGGGGATAATGGGGTTTGGGGGCTGTGCTTCAGTCTCACCCTAAGACATTGACCAGCCTTTCAGAAGATGCCTGCCATGAATTCATCTATATATCGCTCCCCAAACCACAACTCAGAAGAGAGCTGTCAACAAAACAATCCACTTGTGTTTCCATTCATTGATTTAGTAGCAATGGGAAAGGATGCTGCCAAACCCCTTTACAGGCCTCAAATACAGCCTGTCCACCCTTTTCCCATTCCCATTTATCCTTTTGCAAAATTATTCTTTTCTTTTAAGAAAAAAAAAAGAAAGGGCTCTTATTGATAATCAGTTTCCGTGAAGGTGCATTTTTTCAGAGCGCCTGACGCTCTAAGTATGCGTTCCAATCTGATCAGCTTGTTTTGTCTGGTAAATGAATTATTGTAACCTTATCCACAGAAACTGTTGTTCAAGGTCAATTAATTGTTGTAATTACTTAAGATTTCTTTTTAATGAATAGGCTCTCACAGGGATTCGGTGATATCCCTGTCATCTGTAGGGGGCCCTGATAAATGAAATGTGATTTGTGGCTCGCTGCAAACTGAACCCTCGTACCTGGGCAATTGCCTGCATCGTGGTGTGCCTCGTTAAATGGAAGCGATGCCCTTGATGGAAGCAGGGACATTCATTACGGATGGTTCCCAGTTAGCTTGTGGAAGTGAAGGCACAAATGGGCTGCACACAACCCTTCCCACTCTGCTTCTCTCTTCGGTCCCCTCTGGAAAGGAATTAACCGAGCCCATGACCCTCAGCGAAGCCACACATCATGTCACACTCGGTCTCATCGTTGGTCTCTCATCTCCATTAGATGCAATAAATTGAGGTCTCAGGCAGCTATTTGGGATGGTACTGGGAGCTAATACAAAAAATGGGGGATCAGTTTTCCAGTCTTTCTCCTCTTGCTCTCCCTCTCCTTCTGCCCGACTTGCATCCCACCCCCACCCCCTCACTATTTAAGGGATCATCTCTCTCTCTCTCTCTTTTTTTTTTTCTTTTTTGGTTTTTCGAGACAGGGTTTCTCTGCAGCTTTTTTTTTTTTTTTTTTTTGAGCCTGTCTGGAACAAGCTCTTGTAGACCAGGATGGCCTCGAATTCACAGAGATCCACCTGCCTCTGCCTCCCGAGGCTGAGGATTAAAGGCGTGCGCCACCACCGCCCGGGCAAGGGATCATCTCCTAGGAGTTGACAAAACCTTGCCCTTTTCATAGACGCTCTCATTCCAAATGCTTAGTAAACTACATCGTACCTGTACATGAAGAAATCTGAAATAACTCAGAAGTGCTCTGTAAAACAACATCCCAGTCTTCTGAAATAAACATATCTACCCTAGCAGACCTAACTCTGTAGAAAGCACATTTCTTGACAATCATTCTTCTGTGATATTATTTTTACCCAGTAGATCAGACAGTCCAGTCAAGAAAACAGTGGGTTTTATGTGGGAGATTTCCACGTCATGGACAGTATAATCATAAAGGCTTCTAGTCACCGTTTTCAGGGAATTAAAAAAACATTGACCGATCCACAAAACAGAATCTTCCTTATCGATGCAAATATCTGAGTCACTGCAATAAATGATTTGACCTTTGAAATCTATCACTTTTGTCGAATTTTTTTTTACTAGATCATGAGAAAGTGGTCATGATGCATACCTATGAGATTTACCAACTAGAATTATTCTACAAAATACCGCATTGGGACTAAAGTAGTGCTTGTTGAATGAAAAATCAAAATTCTATCTCCTTATTCATTTCTCTACAAATTGAGTGCCTCTGAACTCAGTTGGCTGCATCACAGATAAGAAAAAACACTGATTTTCAAAACTGTAAGACTTTTCATACAATAATTTTCATCATCCTAATGTCCTAAGTCTAGAAAAATTTAGGAATATCCAAAGTTTTGAAATTCAGAAATATATTAAGGTACTTATTCAGTAGGTAAATATTTTTCTGTGGCTGATAAAATACCTAAGCCTTTGGGGGACGACAGACATGGCCCAATGATCAAGAGGATTCCCGCTATTCCAGAGGACATGAGTTTGGCTCCCAGCACCCCATGTCAGGCAGCTCACAATGAATTACTTTACCTCCAGCTCTGGGAGATTCAACACCTCAGGCTTCCAAGGGCACCTGTACTCATGGGCACATAGCCACATGCAAACACATACTTAAAATAATAAAAATAAATCTTTGAAAAAGACAGAGAGAGGCAATGGTATTAGACCTTTTGGTCACATAGTCTACCATCATGTGCTAGGTCATTTGATGGCCATTTACCGTATGCTAAGCGCTGTCTCCTCAGTCCTTGCCTCACAGAGCCACTGAGTCCTCCCTCTGAATAGACTGAGCAGTGAAACAGACCAGAGGGCCTGAAATATGCAGCTTCGGGTTTTATTCTCTCTGTAACAGGAGGCTCCCAGAGATGCCTGAATCTGATCTCTGCTGATTCACATGCAACACATTGATGTATCACCTGTGCTGTTACTTCCTACATGTACCAGGGAAGAGTTCCACTGGGTTCTGGTCCTGAGGCCAACACAACACAGTCAGGTGGCATCTTGCAGATGGTAGAAATGGTTTAACTCCTCTTCCCTTAACTGCGAAATCAAACAGTCCTTTTGATGATGGTGACCTTTGTAGTGGTGGTGGTACATTCCCCTTGGAAGTGGTGTTGAATCAAAAGCATAACTGATTTACTGTCTCTTAAGCACTTTGTACTTGGAAGCAGTAAGCGGTCGGTAAGTTGCTCCTGCTGGGTTACCATCATCTTCGTCATTGCAGTCATTTAGCATCTTGTGAAGAACCACCATGACCACGGTATTTCTTATAAAGGAAACATTTCATTGGGGTGGTTCACTTCCAGTTTCACAGGTTTACTCCATTATTATGGTAGGAGCATTGTGGTGTGCAGGCAGATGTGGTGCTGGATCTAAGAGTCCTACATCTTGCAGGCAACAGGAAACCAACTCACTGCCACACTGAGGGAAGTTTGAGCAAAACAGACCTCAAAGCCCACCCACATAGTGACACCCTTCCTCCAACAAGGCCACGCCTCCCTAACAGTGCCACTCCCTTTGGGGCCATTTCTTCCAAACCGCCATGTTCAGTATCATTGTTTGAATTTCCTGATGACAAAAATGGCACAGAGAAAGGAAAGACTATCCTCAAGGAAAGTGGCTGGAAATATAAACCAATTTCAGAATGTGTTTCTTTACCCAAACTAAAAAGGACTTCTGAAAACAGTCCGCGTGTGACTTCCACAGCACAGCCAGGGCAAACCAGGCCCACTCACCCTCTTCTCCCTCCCTCCATAGTCAGCAGGAACCAGATGCATACACTGGAGTATGAGGTGATGGATTCAATATTAGGGAGTATCTTTTTAAATTTTTTTATTTACCAGACTTTTAGCTTTACTGCTCTGCATAGTTTCAGTGTGCTGAGTCCTGGTTATAATCCTGGTTATAAATGCGCCTTCATTTCCATTATTTTGCAACCCTCGCTGTACTCCTCCCTATCTCTGTACCAATTAAGGACAGCTGAAGGAGGGGGATTTAGTCTTCCCCAGGGATGAACTCCCTTAAATGGTATTCCAATACCAAGTGGTCAGCCCTAGAAACAATACATGTAAGTAACACTAAACAGACTCAGGTGGCACATATATATATATATATATATATATATATCTATATACTACACATTTCACCCAGAGGAAAACTATGTAATTACTACAACCAGACCTATGTAGTTTCAAAGAAAATTTTAAAAATTATTTCATATTTACCTGTGCATTTCCATCTTTAATGCCTTTCATGCCTTCCTCAAAATAGACGTTTCCATCTGGTCTGACTTACTTTCCATCAAAAGATCTTCATTAGTGTCGCTAGTGAATTGCTGCTGTTGACAAAATCTCTTGATTGTTTTTATTTTGAAAACATTTTTCTTTGCCCTTGTTTATATGGAACAGATTTAATAAATATAGAATTTGATGCTGACAGTTGTTCGTTTTTTTTCAAAACTCTAAAGAAGTTGCTCCATTCCCTTTTGGTTTCCCTGGTTTCTTCAGAGAAATCAGTGACTGTACCAAATCTGTTTCTCTTGCCTAAAAAGTGCTTTTCCCTGCTATTTTATAGATTTTTCTATTTCTATCATGTCTACTTCAAACTGCTTTTTATCCCATTCCTTTCTTTTCTTTATGAGAATCAGATTATAACTATCTCCCAGGCATTGGTGCTCACCATAGCTTCATATAGTTTTACCAAAGTTTCTCTCAAAATCTCTGTATCTTTTGTCACTTGCTCCTCTATCAAATCTAGGACACTGCAAAAAGCATGCAGCAAAGTTTAAATTTTTATGTATTGTATCTTTTCATATACAATTCCTTTGAATGTTTTTTAATGGCGTATGCTTCTCTGGTGATATTTCCTTTATAACTATTCATTTGAAATTTCTTTTACTCTGTATGAACAAGAATTATAGTGTCTTTATTGAAAGCATTGTTTGATTGAACAACCTGGGTCATTCTGAGACCACTTTTATTGGCTCCTTGCTTGCTTGAGTATGAATCACGTTTTCCCACTTCTCCATGGGTGTGGCAGCTTTAGACTGTATCCTAAAGATTAGAAATGCTGTGCTGTCAAATCTATAGATTCTGTTTATTTCCCTGAAATGTAGTTGTTAAACAAGTAACTAGTTGTCTAAAGCCTCTTAGCTGTGGTTGGGTTGCTTGAAGTCCCCCTCCACATGAGATGTTCATGGTTATTCAGGATGGTTCCTTGTGTAGATTTTTGAGTTTCTCTTCTTCCTTAGTGCCATCCTTCCTGGAGCTTAAAATCTCAGTTTCCAGGTGCGAAAGAATGGTTACTGAACTCAAGAAAATGATGAACTCTTGACTTTTAGCAAGTTCATACATGTAATGACCAGGTTTTTCTCCTAAGCTAGACAATTATAAATATGAAATTGGTTCCATCTTTTGGTTTAGCTTTTAATGTTTCTCTAGCATTTCTTGTAGACAGAGGACATTGTCCAGCTCATCAGTTACGATAGTGAGCATTTCACACACTTAAGAATGTAAGTGATATCAAAATGCATTATCCAAGGAAAGCTTCACCGCATTACATAAATATTGCCCAAAGCAACCAAACAGCCTTCTCAATACAGCATATCCTGATTTTAAATGATACAGCTCTTATCTAAAATGAAATGAAATGAAATTTCTATGATTGTCAAACTCTACTTTGAGTCCTATATAGAAATAAAAGAATTTCAACACTTTTTGCTTGAAACAAAAGTGTATTTTCCTGTGGACATTTTACAAACTGCCAGGGGCTGCTGGCAGTCTGAAGGGCACAGGGGAAAGTTCGGCTGTCTGTTTGGACCTCAAATGGACCTTTCTTATTTCTTCCTCATGAAAATCTCCTCTGCATTATCTCTGTAGTTCTTTGGTTTCTTTTGGCCTTCATCTCAGACAGACAAATGTTCCAGCTTTAGTTCTGAGGAAACTTCCCAGACACTGATAATAAGAACTGAGATTTTTTTCCTAGACCTAATCCAACTTGGAGCCACTGTAACCGAGTTCAAACATTTCTAGCATGTGTGACAGGAAGCAATCACTTTGTCTTGGTGACCCCTACAGTGACCTCTCCCTCTGACACTGTTAAGCTTCTTTCTTCTTACCTAACTATGGGTACACCACCCTGGCAGGTGCCCTCCAACAACCAGTTCTAATAATTCAAGTTCTCTGTCTCAGTTACACTCTGGCTTCCCTGATTCTACCCATACTTTTTTTTGAGCAATTCATTTTCTCTAGCTATTCTCTCATTCTGAATGGATACTTAGTGCTCTTCCCTGACATCTTAGGTAATTTATAATGAATTAATGATATACAGGCAGGTGGTAGACAAATAGAGACATAGATATAAAGAGATAGGTAATACATATATACATAACTGGTAGCTAAATATAGAGATACATAAGTAAATACAGCGATTCAGAGAGATACATAAATGATAGTGAGAGGTGACAGATATATATATATACATAGATAGATAGATAGATAGATAGATAGATGATAGACAGACAGACAGACAGACAGACAGATAGATAGATAGATGATAAACACACATATACATAGAAAGAGAGAGACAAAGAGATACAGAAATTAGATGATAGAGACACAGAAACGGATAAAGGGAGGAGACTTGGAGGTACAGAGATAAACATATGATAGGGAGAGAGATGATAAATGAACACGTACAGTGCATATTTTACCTGCTCATCTTCATGTATGCACAGTGTTTCTACAGCCCACTGAGTAGAGCATTGACTTGGTGCACAACATTGAAACAGGTTAACAAGAGAGTTCTGTGTCTATACAGAAAGAACTGTTGCATCTAAAGATTACCCTACATATCACCACCAAGACAGGCATTAAATTCATATCTCCCTTCAGCCTCTGGACCAGGACTTGCTGGCATCCAACCTTGTCTTCAAACCTCCTAAAAGTTCCAAATGCCCAGTGCCTGCTTCCCACCTTGCCTGCTTTCCACAGGCTTTGATCCATGGCTCCAGTACGACAGATGCCTCCTTCTGAATACATCCAATGCCTCCTCTCTCAAATCCTTTTCTGCTGTCCCTTTCTTCTTCCAAAAAGTATATATATCAAGCAATGAAGCCAGCCTCCATGCTCAGCCTCTCCCTGAGACACTGCTAAGCCCTTCTCATTTGGGCACTCTGCCCCTCTGACATCCTCTTACTTTTTTATTATCTGTGTGGCTTGGATGTTACTCTTCATACATACTAAAGTCTTACAAACTAACCGGTTGTCTAGGCCATTCTGGCAAAAACTCTTGCGAGCAATGCATAGCAGAGAGAAGGTGTGGAAATGAGATTTGCCTTTTAGCCAGTCGTTTCTGGGTAAGAGTCCTCATCGTCAATCAACAGCGAGGCTGTGTGGCTGGCCACATCTACGAAACTCGGTAGAGGGCCGTGCTTCACCACGATGGCTGCCGCGAGAGAGGTGACTGTTCCCCACCTTTGGCTCTGTCAGCGATGCTTTCCGGAGTAGCTCCATCACGCCCTCAAGCTGTTCGTGAGGAATAAAAGTCATCAGAATTGGAAGGAAAATAAAAACCATTTCCCAAAAGTGCAGGGGCCTGTGAAAACGTGCCGGCACTAATCATCAGGAGTGTAAACTTTTTATTTCTCAGTTAATAAGCACCACCTGTGTTTCTCAAAAATCTCTGATGACGCCGGGTTTTGCGTCTCATGTGGAATATCAAATGATGTCGGAAAGGACTCTACTGGGTACATGCGGATTATTAATGCTCTCTAAAAATGCCCCACACGACTGGTGGCACCCCCATTATCCCCTGTCTATCTCCCACGCAACACTTTCTTCTTTAATTTTTTTTATTGAAATGATATAATATAAAAAATCATCGGCTGCCTATAAATCAACTGTCTGTGACATGTTTTGGGGAAAAGGAAAACATCAAGATTGCCAATAACAGTCACTCAGTCTCATAAAACTTGTAATCAACTTCCAAGCCAAGGCGTAAAGTGTAATATATTGCTGCAAACCTATAACAATAATAAACTATTTGAATTGCACCTCCACACTTGCAGTCGTTAATATCAAATACACATGGAAAAATTTTGACAGTCATTCATTTTAATGGGCATCTGTTTGCTTTCAGGTGGTGTCATCTGGCGTTACGGGATAGAGACTTATTGGGAAGGTACAGGGACAAAGAAGGAGAGGTGGGGAAGAGAAAAGAGAGTGGGAGAGAAGACGGAAGTGAGAGGGGACAGGGAGAGACAGACAGGTTAAGCTCAGAAACTACAGTGAGGAGTCAGTCGAAGGAAAATTCTAAACGCAGTTTATTTATCTATTTATTTTTGTCAGCTCGGATGAGTATTGCACCGAGTCTTTAAGAGGCAAATCCTTAATCTGATTCTTATAAAAAATCACCTCAAAGCAGTGGTTTAAACACTAATAACAATTTGTGCCTGGGTCTGGAAAATGTCACTCATGTTTAGGGTTGTGCTGGAAAGACATCTCTCTCTCCCTTCCTCTCTCTCTCCCTCCCTCTCCCCCTCTCTCTCCCCCTCTCTCCCTCTCTCCTCCCTTTCCCTCTCCCTCTCTCTCTTCCTCTTCCTCTCCCTCTCTCTCCATCTCCCTCTCTCTCTCCCTTTCCCTCTCTCTCCCTCTCCCTCTCCCTCTCCCTCTTCCTCTCCCTCTCTTCTCTCTCCTGCCCCCCATCTTTCCTGTTATTCCTGTGTGGTGAGTGAAATCTCAAACTCAGAGCAGTTATCCTGCTCAAGAACAGGTGGGAACTAAATTACCTTTCATGACCCCACCTCACACATCACACTTCCTCAGTGGTCCTCAGTCCCCACAGCCATGCATAGTGAGAGGACAAACAGTCTCAGGCTCCTGCTGACCTTGCTAGGACTGATTCTCACGGAGCACAGACAAGCATGTGGGCGATATTCTTACACCATACAGCACGAGACTTCCAGGGCCCCCTCACATATCATAATGCTCACTGTAAATAGAATTCTTGACTGTCGGTGCAATAAAATACCATGAGACTGATCACATGGGGTTTCCAAAAACTTTAGTGATGGTGCTGAAGTCAGTAATGGCAGAGTCAGGCAAAGTGAAGCTATTTAGCGAAGGTTTTTTTGTTACCTTTAGGGGCAGAAGACACCGGAAGAGGTCTCAGAAGTTTCGCTATTCAAAACATAGTTTGTGAACCCGCATCAACCCACCATGGGGTCTGATCAAAGGCAAAGACTCGGGTTGCACAGATTTGCTGACTCCTATGATCACCATCCACCCATGACCCATATGATCATGAACTCAAGGCAGGCTGTCTCACAGAACACCGTAAAATAGTTTGTGAACTACCTTTATGACCTCACGTCATCCCCTAAGCACTGATTTCATCCCCTGAGCACTGATTTTACCCTGAGAACTTCCTAGAATTGCTGTAGATTGGGGCTCGGAAATCACTATAATTTAATATTATGGAATTACAACTCCCCCTACACCATGCCAACTGTCTCAGACTTTCTCAAGAGAATCTGGGGTACATATATGATTCTCTTCCTCAGATCTCAGGTCTAATGTGGAAAAAAAAAAAAAAAAGCTCCTGCCCCCAACCACCAAGCTCACCCTCCCTTTCACCTTCTCTGTGTCACTGAAATCTACTGGGCCTTGGAAACATGAGCCTCTTTCCTCACTTTCCTGTCTACCTGGAATTTCCCCTGCATCCTAATCTAAAGTGACCATTTCATTCTTTGCCAACATCCCAGCACCCATACATGCCGGGTGAGAGGGAGAAAGTTAAAGCCTGGGGAGATGGTTCAGTCTGGGAACATGCAGTGTTCCAGCCCTCGGGATCCATATCAAAAAGCTGGGCTCGGGCATGTGTTTATTACAGTCCCAGCTCTGGTGAATCTCAAAGGCTTGCTGACCGGTCTAGCCCAGTCAGTGAGCTCCAGTTTCAGTGAAAGACCACGTCTCAAAAAAGAAAGTCTTTCAGCATTGACCTCTACCTTCTACATGTGGGCACAACCCTACACAAATGTACACAAACATACAGACATCTACACATAAATCCTCTATAAATGAACAGAATGTATGTATGTATGTATGTATGTATGGATGGATGGATGGATGGATTGATGGATGATGTCAGGGGTAGAGAAACACAAAGAGACTAATTGATGGCTATCAGAACACAGGTGTGAGAGAACAGACCTCACGTCTGCTCTCTTTTCAGAGGGCTTCTATGCGACCCACACAAGGGGCTTCGGTGCCCCAGGCACCGACATGGAGAGTCTCATGGGAGCTACTCTGCAGGGGAACAGTAAGCTCTGCTCATCCACAGCCATAACCATGCATTCTCTAGCAGCCTTTTCTAAGCCTGCAAACCAAATGCATGCCCAGGTGCTTAGCTCAGAGCAGTCAGAGCTGTATCACAGAGGAGGAGGAGAAGAGAACCAGAAGGAGCGGAGAGTGGCAGCAGGAGGAGGAGGAGCCGGCTCGAGTAAGTATCAAGAGTTGGAGGAATCAGGGATGCTCAAGGAAAAAGACATAGTTAGGAGACACAACACTACACAGGTTTTATCAGTGGTACTAGGATAAGACCACATAGAACATCCAGCAGAAGGCTCTTTGGATGCTGCAGAACAAGGTCATCTCTCAGAGGGGAGAGAGGGCAGAAGAGCTTGCAGGAAGGAGGAAGAAACTAATGCATCTGCTTGTGTAGTAGCGCAGTGAAAAGGGGTCTTTGGGGGAAAAATAAAAAGCAAAACAGCAGTTTGGTACCCTGTCACTGCAAAGTCCTACCTTATTGGTGGGTGACAGCTGTTGGATGAAGTCTGTGGCTATGCAAAGCAAATGGATGGTTCTCTAAATGCTTTAAAATCGTGCTTGTTAGAGTTCTTTTTAAAGTAATTGATAGGCAATAGTTTGAAATAAGCACCATCGGGCTTTTGAGCTAAAAATGTCTTCATCTTTAAACAGGGACTGGGAATGTGACTTGACAGGAGCGGGCTTGCCTAGCATGCACAGGAACCCGAGTTCAATTCCCAGCACCGCTTCACAGGAAAGGAAAGATAAACCAGGTGAGGGGGGGTGCATGTCTGCCATTCCAGCACTCGGGGGGCTGAGATGGAGGACAATGAGCCTGAAATCAGCTTGGCGACACAGTGATAACTCATTATAAATAAATCAATAAATCAATAAATCAATAAATAATCAATAAATAAATCAATAGTCAACAATGCAGGCCAGTGGTAGAGCACTTACCTTAAATGCTTGAGGCCATGAGTTCAACAACCAGCATCACAAAATTAGTTGATTAATTCATTAAAAAAAAATGTAGCGCCAATGCACAGGGAAGCCATCCATGGGTCATTGATATAAGGCTGGGTGGAAGCTGACCTACAGAATATTCCACGAGGAGGTGGAGGAAATAGGAGCTGTCCAAGTTAATGAGAAAGTTGGTTTGGCTTTGTCTTTAAGGTAGTCACATGAACAAATTGAACGTGGAATCACCCAGTTTGGCCCAAGTCAGACTACCCCAAAGCAGAAATTTGAAGATCAAACCACCAAGAAACACAAATCGTGCTCACTGCAGTTTCCTAAGAGTAGAATTAGACCTTAACATACCTCAACCCTCTCAAATCCCCTACACTGACCCAGAGGTCTAATTATTTTATAGCACCTTATTATGCTTCACTATAAAGCCCCAAATGCTACCTTGAGTCCTTCTTGTTTATAAGAAATTGTATCTACCTGAAAAAGGCAGTCCTTGTTTCATGGCATTGTTGACTGGACTTTTCTTTCATGTTTTGTCTTAACAAGAAATCCTGTTTAGTAGAGTTTTGTGCTGGGATATTTTTTTTTCTTTTTCCAGGCAGTGTTATTAGTTGAGAGTTCAGGCTGCAAACCCTTACAACATGCTCATCCAGGGACAAACCACGTTAGCCTGGAAAAGAAACACATTCTACCCACCCAGAAAAGGAGCCTTTGTAAGAGCACAAGGGAGCCACCACCATGAGCAAGTCAGTTTCAAACAGGATCAGATATGATCAAAACAGACTCCACTCAAGCCGATGTGTCAACTCTCACGTGCAAACTGTTTCCTAACTACAACCCAACATTTCTCTAGAAAGAAAGGCTTTAGTAACCACGTTTTGCTGGGGGACGGAAGTGTCACATATGCAAAACCCCCAATTTTAGAGTGTTCATGTCCCTTCCACAGGTCAGAAGAAGCTTTCTATAATCCAGGTGTCCGATGGACCTTGAGAGAGATGAAGCTTTTCATATAGGAAGAAAAATAAACCCATTTTAGTACAAACACAACAGCTGATTCCTACCTGTGGTGTGTTTACATGGTAGGGACCCTTAGTGTGCTCCTTGGAGGCAAAGTGGAGTAGATTTCATCTCTGCTCTTACAGGCGGTAATAGCTGCACCACAAGAAACGGCAATTCCCCTTTAACATCGAGTTATGCTGAGGACAGAAGATGAGTAACTTCACATGAGCACGGGAATTATAGAAATGGGTTATTTAGCAAAACCCACTGCTGAGTTAAGCTACCTGAGTTTTAATTCCCAAGGGTTGAATGCAGACATGGGGCAACTTTGGTACAAGGTGACCTGTTACTGTTTTGGCTCAGAAATGCATGCTCACTCAAAAAAGAAAAATCCTGAATGAGAGCAATATCTCTACCTAATAGTAACTTGCAAAGATATATTGGGGCAAATGAAGTATTTCTTTTCTTTTTGAGAAAATAAGTCATAATTTGAAAAAAATTACTAAAGAATCTAAAACTTAGTGTTAAAACCATTAACCAGCTCCTAGACAGCCCCTCAGCTGCCTATCCATCTGAGATGTAACCTTGCCACACTGTGTGTTGGGTCCGTTCCAGTGCCCACAGAGTCAACCAGGAGAAACCAGGACCTTCAAGGGGAGGTCATCCATCCCTCAGGCCCAAGTTATTTATCTCACAGACTTTGCAGAAGATTATTGATATCAAAGGCAAGGAGTGTTTCCTTGCTTCAAGCCTTCATGAACTAAGTGATTATACTAACTAAAGAAAACCTTGAAGCAATTCTGATTTCACACAAACACACATGTTGGCTAAGAGGAAAATATAATATGTTCAAAGTCGCTGTCACCACTTAATACGGGAACAAGGGAAGGATGAAGATGTGGCCGGGGATGTTCCAGCGTTGCCAGCATGCACCATCGCGAGTCAGGGGCTCAGTATTCTGTCTCCAGGTGCCAGAACTCCCTCTGAGTGTGTGAAAGTTGGTCACGCAGGTTCATTTCCAGTACCTGCCACAGTTTGAAGCTTCACAATTCTGGCCCAGAGGAGAAGTTCTCTTTCCTTGCAGCAAGATAATGTTTTAAAAAGCTGACTTTAACCTCTTGCTGAATTTTTTAATGGATTAAATATCATGTCACCAGCTGCTGTGCCGCTAATAGAGCCATAAAACACTGTATTAAAGGATTACCCATGCAAAACTTCCTCCGGTGCTAATGTGAATTTTAATACTTTTAACATTAGTTGAGATGGGAATGTCCAAGAACGCTTGTTCAAGTAGGTTGTTCTATAAAATTAAGTTCGTCGTCTCATCCAGAAATGCCAGGACTCCATTAAGCTAAAAATTTTACAGAGAGGACCAAGATGATTCACTGTGCAGCGTTGTGAAAAGGAGGGAGCCAACATCTGCCCCTGCTTGATGCTGTTTGAAAAGCAAAGAAAGAAAGGACAGAACAGAAGAGAAAATGCAAAGTGCCGTGAATCTCGTAAGTTCACAGAGAACTGGGGCTCCACAGAGAAAAATGCTAACTTGAATACCGTAAGAAGGCAGTTGCCACCGTCGCTAAAGGATGCTGATCGTCGAAAACTCCTAAATATATGTCCCCGTGAATGCCATGTGTCAGAGAAGAAGGCTCTTTCAAAGAGATGATCACACACAGTCATGTAGATATTGCTCTTGGCATAACACAAATGTGAAGCCAGGAAAAAAGATGAAAGGATGACAGCTGGCTGGTCCTGGGTACATCGCTCATAGGAAGGAAGGCTGGAGATGGTGAAGGTTCACACCTCCCTGCCCTCTATTATAGAGGGCAATGCTGAGACCCTAAGACACTCCAGCCTACCCAAGGTCACACAGCTAATGGAAACAGATCTGAGAATGGAACTCAGGTCTCCTGGCACCAGACAAGGGATCAGGCACCTACCTTACCCATCTATAAATACATACTCATTGATTTTGTCCTTATGAAACGGCTTCCATATTAAACAACAACAAAGAATCGATAGGCACACCGTGAAAAGATGAGGTTCCTCCCACGAGAGTTCTACAAATAGAATAACAAATCTATATGTATCGAGCATTGTTTCTGAAAGAGTTCTGAACCAAACCATCCTCCAAATATTCAACTTGAGATTTTTTTATAGTCTGGGTTTCATGTCCTCTTCTGCTCCTAAGCCTTTTCATATCCTGATTGTGATTCTTACCTGTGCATGTGAAATGTGACAGCATTTTTGCTGTGGTCCCAAAGAAACTGAGCCGTAAATAAGTTGTAAATTCGATGCAGGACTTTCCTTGAATGCTGCTCAGTAATCGTTCTCAATGCAATCATTGCAGGAGGCTCCAAATTCTCATCCCACAATTAGGTGGACATTAGAATGTGTCCTGTGCCTTATTTGAAAACACTAGCCAGGGACGATCAGTTTTAATGGAAATTTCTCCAAGGCTCTTTACCCAGGCTGAATTTTGTCTGCAGCTCCATATTTTGTACTCTGTATGTATTACTGCTCTGAGAGCCTGTCATTTCTTATCAGAATGAGAAAGGCTAAAGAGATAATATTTCAATAACATACTGGCCTGATCATAAATAAACTCAATGGAAATGTGTAGTGCTCGGGCAGCCCGGCAGGGGTACCCAGCAGTCAGACCAATTTCTATTCTAGGTTCTTTTTTTTTTTTTATGGTTACATTTTCTGTTATATCAGACATCCCCTCAAGTCTTAGTTACGCCTTATTCAAAAGGGGAGCCACTGTATAAAGACCTACAAAACTTATTATGATACATTACTGTAAAGAAATAAAAGTAGCTACCACAGTAGCATATTGATAAGGACAAGCCTGCAACATTAATTGACCTTTTTCCCATCTCGCCTACCCAGGGCTGAGGCCCGAGTTCCTCAGTTGCTAGGCAACTGGGTCACCATTTTCAGGTCTTAAATGCACAAACCTAGTCAGTAAGAAGATTCGGGCTTCAGAGAGAAAGCAGATCCCTGGCAGCAGAAAGATGTGTGGTACAAATAGAATAAGGTTTGCTTTGCTTTTCTTTTTCTTTTTTTTTTTTAATCACACTAAAGGCTCAGACAGAGAAACTTTGACGTTTTGCAAAAGATTTTGATTCCAATGATTAGATTCTACGGATGAAACATCCAGCCAGGCTTTTCTTTGATAAATGCCCCGACATAGGTCTCAGGATCGGGGCTGTGGATGTACCTATGATCAAACCCTCATGCCCAACATGCTTGTCAAAGCACAGAGGGATCTAGGGAGATGTATTTGGAAGCTGATTTGAAGGTGAGGGTTTGGGGGGCTTTTTTTTTTTGCATTCTGCTCACAAACAGTACCGCATTCTGCCATGCTTACTGACAGTGCTGCCAGCAGCTCACCAGCCCCTAAAGGTCAGCTGCAAGAGAACTCATTCACCACCCTTCCCCCACCACCAAGTCAACACTTCCTTTAAACTTTAATAAAGGGCATCGGAAGGAACCTATTTCTCAACCGAAATAAATGGAGCATCCCTATGTAATTGCATGAGACTCTATTACATAGGTATGTATTTAGCTTCCATTGCATAATCTTAATAACATGTCAATCATGGCAACTTTTTAACACAAAATTGGCAGATTCAATTAGGTGTCAGGTGTAAGGGAGAGATTTTATATTTCTCATTTCTTAGTCTTATATCTAAAAAACCACTTATATCAAAGAACCACTCTTTCTATTTCACTTCGTATCAGCACTCAGAAACTACAAGACTATTTGAGGAAGGGACTATCATTTTTAACCTGTACGGTTTTATTTGAGTTGTTGCTTTGGAGGGGAGGGGACAGTGTATGTGTGTGTGTGTGTGTGTGTGTGTGTGTTGATTCTGAAGTACAGATGAATATGGTGTGTGTGCATGTTGACTCTGAACTACAGATGAATATGGGGTGTGTATTGATTCTAAAATACAGATAAATATGGTGTGTGTGTGTGTGCACATGCATGCATGTGTGCATGTGTGTGTGCATTGATTCTAAACTACAAATGAATGATTTGAAACCCAAACTTTAACGAGATGAATAGAAGGTTCCCTGGCTTCCTTCCCTCTGAGCACTGTGTAAGTTCTTATAGATCCTCGGCTGATGACAGCCGGGCTACTCCACACACGTCCCAGTGCATATAAATAGCAATGAGATCGCCAGGGGCCAAGCCATGTGCCTGGAGACTGTGGCTGTCAGATAACTCTAATGATTTCTTCAGCCCTTCAGGGTGAAAAATTTACTTCATACTTTTTTTTTGTCTAATATTGGCCATTTCCTTTCCCTGAAGATAACTGTCATTTTTAGCTATGTCTGCCACCTTTTCCAAGTTGCTGGTCTGAAAAGAACATATAAATGAGGCAGCTGGACAGATGCAGGCCTGGCACGCCAAGGTGAAGCAGGCTGCATTCAAGCCTGAGAGAGCAAGCAGGGTAGAACCTGCAGCCAAGAATGCACCTCCGAGTCACATGTGTGTGCCTGTCACTTGCAGATTTAGTTTTTCACATATGGGGCATGACTTCCTGAGACTCAAAGGTTACAGAGGGCAGAAATGGGAAAAACCCAGATTGCCCCAGAATAAGCTCTTGGTTTCAAGCAGACATTCTGGGCAAGTGGGTACCATTCTGAGAACTGGGCAGAAATTAAGGGTGTGGGGGTTGGTCTCCACAGAGATGGAACCAAAGCTCAGAGGGGCTCTAACACAATGAGATGGAGTCACTATGCCTGTTGAATCGAGTATTTTTCAATTAAACCTGTGCTTCTTATGCCCTTTCCACTGAGCTCCCTAGCAATCTCTTTCTTAGTAGACTGTACTCTATGAAATGAATCCAGAATGAATTGAGATTTGGTTTTAAACTTTATTTCAACTGGCCCTTGAGAATAATTGTCCCAAACTGAGATCAGCATATCTAACTCACAGAAAGTACTGGTTAAAGGTAGATAGATCAGACCTCTATGCGTAGATCTTTACAGTCTGGGTGGTAGGAGCACACTGAGGGTCCAAGAAAGCCGTTCAACTCCAAATCTGTTCACCTTCCATGCTGCAGCGTTTGTCCTTAGATTCTTCCTCTAACTCCATCTTTCAGAGGCCAGCCAGGCATGCTAGTCTTCACGTGGGTTCACCCCAGGCCGATTTTCTGAAAACAGTTGCCGAGGCTTCAAGAGGGGGACAAATTGAATCAAGTGGGATGTTGGGCAGAAGTGAAAAGAGTGCCCACCACACAGGTTCGTGACCTCTGTCCCTCAGCTGCCCTCCATGAAGTAACATCTTCCAATTCCCCCTCAGGGAGGGGTCCCGAAGTCTTCCAGAGGCTTCCTTACTGTGATCTACCTGATCTAAAATTCTTCCGGCAGCAGCTGGGATTTGTCCTTCCTTGTACTTTATTTCAGAGCTGTTCTCTGCCTTCTGTCTCTTTGGCTCTGCACCTCAGAAATGATGGCTTCAACCTGGGTTTGTTTAATGGGGGATATCGGGGGGGGGTGGAAAGCAAGGAGAAACCAAGCACTCATCTCGCTATACTGTAGGGGCATCTCCTGCTACCCCCGGCACCTGCCCATGGTTCTGGGAGCCTTAACAGTCCCCCCCCCCCCCGTGGCTTAGACACACAGAGTGGGTCAGTTTCTGAGGTCTAGCAATACCGGTCTTTCCACGTCTTTGGTTCTTGCTAAACTCAGTGTCTCATGCCCTCTCTCCTGAGCTCTTCTGCCCCCCCACGTTATCAAGGCCTCTAAAGCCCAAATGGTCATTGTTCTCTTCACGTCTGGCCCATATTCTTAAGGGTGACAGATCTAGTTGTCTGGGCAGCTAAGCCTGGGAAAAGTATTTCTGAGGTAGATCATATATTGCATCAGCTATGACAGTCGCTTAGTTGTGCACTGGACTGGAGGGTCTACAGACAACCCAAATCCTGTCTTGTTCATCACCGATTTCCAAACACCTAGTATGTAATTGATTGGAAGTGACTATTATTTCTATATTTGTGACAGGAAAGGGATTATTTTACTTGAATATTTTAGCTTTAAAAAGGTAACTGCTCACTGTGTTCTGTGAGAAGTCAGGCTAAGGGCTTTCACTAAAGCATGGGAATTGCTATTCACTCTAGCTTTTTGACTAATCTTTTTGAGCCATGCAATGAAGTCCAAGAAACTTCATTTTCCAATTAGACTCACCTTCAACAACAAAAAGAAGAAGGAAAGAAAAAAAGAAAAATACTTTCAATAGAATTCCTTTGCTGACACCTAAATTTAGCTGGCCAACGTTTACCTGAGCAAAGTGTAGTTACTTGTAGGCGGGTAAATTATCACATCATAAAACTGTCTAGTGGGATTCTAGCTGTTTGAGGTGTAAATTCCCATGTCACCCTTCAAAGAAAACGACTTCTGACTTTCACTTCTTAGAAGGCAGGTACTAACACAGGCAGGACTGGCCTGAGGCAAAATGGAAAAGCGGGGAGGTCTTGAGTTATCTGCCTCTCCCCTTACCACAGGTTCCCTCTCGCCTCTCTCTGGAACTCTGTTGTTCTGATGTTTGCCTTGTCTCAGCACCCGGCCTGTACTTAACATCGTTCATCTACACTGAGCAGCACACGGCTGTGGTGCTTAGAAACATGTCCCTCTCTGAATTTGTACCATTTTCACAGGAATCAGTGACATTGGGTGTTTCTCAAATGTTAGCAATCATTAGAATCACCCTGAAAGACTATCAGAACTCAGACATCTGGGTATGACCCCAAATTCCCTCTAGGGAGCTCTGGGCACAGCTTCCCTACTTGCACCTTTTAACAAGTTCTCAAATATTGATGATGGTGGTGGTGATGGTGGTGGTGGTGATGGTGGTGGTGATGGTGATGATGTGGATGGTGGGGAGGGGGATGGCGGCCGGGCGGGGGGGGGGGGGGGAGTGGGGATGGAGGGAGGGCGGGGGCGGCACGGGGGGAGGGGGGTCGGGGGGGGACTGGCGGCGGGCGGGGAGGGGCGAGGCCGCGACGTGAGGGAGTTGGGGAGGAGGGGGGCGGTGAGGGGGGAGGGGGGGGCTGGCTGGAGGGGGTAGTTTCTTAGGTGGGGGTCCGGGGGGTAAGAGTATGGGGGGGGGGGGGGGAGGGGCGGGGAGGGGTCTGGGGGGGGAGGGGGGGGGGAGAGGTGCGGGGGGGGGGTTGGGTGATGGGGGATGGGGGGGAGGAGGGGGCGAGTAGGGGGGTGATGGGGGGGGGGGGGTGGTGGGGGGGTGGTGGGGGGGTGGGGGGGGGTGGGGGTGGGGTGGGGGGTGGGGGGGGAGGGGGGGGGGGGGGTGGGGGGGTGATGAGGTGGGGGAGGTGGAGGTGGGGTGTGGTGATGGGATGGTGGGAGGGGGGGGGTGGTGGGGTGGGGTGATGGTGGGTGATGGTGGGGGTGGTGGGATGGGGGTGATGAGGAGGGTGGTGGGGTGGTGAGGATGGTGGTGGTGGGGTGATGGTGGTGATGTGGTGGTGAGGGGTGGGTGATGATGGTGGGGGGGTGGTGATGATGGTGGTGTGGTGATGGTGGTGTGATGATGGTGGGTGGTGGTGGGGATGGATGGTGATGGTGGTGAGGGGGGTGATGTGGTGGTGGTGGTGGTGATGGTGGTGGTGGTGATGGTGATGATGGTGATGGTGGTGGTGATGGTGGTGGTGGTGGTGGTGATGGTGGTGATGATGGTGGTGGTGATGGTGGTGGTGGTGATGGTGGTGAGGATGGTGGTGGGTGGTGGTGGTGATGGTGGTGGTGATGGTGGTGGTGATGGTGATGGTGGTGATGGTGGTGGTGGTGATGGTGGTGGTGGTGGTGATGGTGATGATGGTGGTGGTGGTGCTGGTGCTGCTGGTGGTGGTGATGGTGGTGGTGGTGGTGATGGTGGTGATGGTGGTGGTGATGGTGGTGGTGGTGGTGGTGGTGGTGATGGTAATGGTGACGACGATGACTATGATGTATAGGGACCATCTTTTGGAACTACTGAATGAGCAGTTTATTTACCCACTAGGTTTCCTGAGGCAGATGCAGATGGTTCTGCAGGTAAGGTTTGCCACTTTGGCATGTCAGAATTTTCAGACTTCAAATTTTAATAAGATAACCACCTTAAAACAATACAAACCCTCCAAGATTTTTCTCCCCAAACCTGATGTTTCAGGGTTGTGGTAGCACTTAAAAAAAAAAAAAACATATAGATGTCCCAGAGGATTCTGAGAATCAGGTCCCTTGAGAAAGAAGCATAATTGTTACATCAGACATATCCCAGCCCCATCCCAGACCCACTGCTTGTCTCCACAGAGCTCTGAGCAAGTTACTGGACCTCGGAGGCCTCACTGTGGTAACCTCCAAAATGGAATCTTCAGCTAAAACTGCCTCTTGTTGTCAAGTTCCCACGTCTTTCAGGGCAGCTCCATCTTCAGAGCCAGAGCTGAGACAGACAACTCACATGATAACGAAAGGGTGTTGGACTTGGGACTCTGAATAAAACTTCAGTGCAGACACAAAGCTTATTCATCCCTTTCAGTTACAAAATAAAGTCTTTGCTCATAGGCTGCCTTGCAAAGGAGTCATGGCTTGACCACCTGTCTGTGCAGGCCATTGTGTGGGTCCCTTGAGTCTGATCAACTTGACCATGGGTATCACGCTTGCCATTTTACTCCCAACTTCAACTTATTCGTCTCACTAGGCAAAAATCTACCCCTCCAAAAAAATGAGGAAAAGGAATTAGAGCCAATCTTCTAAACCTGTCTGGTTGACGAATACATGTTACAGTCTTTACTTGCCATAAGAAAATGATGTGTGGCTTAGCAGTTAGCTCGATTTGTTCAACAAACAGTTCCAGAGTGCTGGATATCAGGGCTAGGAAGATGAAGAGGCACGAGTGTCCATGATCAGTGGGAACCACGGCCATGTAGCAGCTCTGTCTGCAAATAAAATGTCACATGCACCTGAATAAAAGCCCCGAGAGGCCCAGAGCTTCATGAAAGAGTATGTATACTCTTATCTGATTGACATGATGCCCACCATACCATGATTCCTTGGTGGCTCTATGAAGGAATAAGTGTGCCCAGAAGCTTCTTTTCGTACATACACTATATACCTATACACATATGTATATGTGTATGTATATGTGTATGAATATGTATGTGTGTGTGTGTGTGTGTGTGTGTGTAAAACACATCTCAATCCTCTTCCTCCCCGACATTTTCTACCCAATCCCAGACTAGGACCTAGAGCTACACTTCCCAAGGCAAGGAGTTAGGAGTGGGCCACAGAGGCCCTGGCGAATGTCTTGGAAAGAACCTGGAAGAACCACACATACTGCTAACATTCATAGGACACATGGGGAGTGTTCTTAACAGGGGCAATGCTAAGAGCAAGGTTGCAGGGTATGGAAATGTGGCTTTAGGCTCACAGAACTATAACACATTAGCTTCAGGGTACGGAAACGTGGCTTTAGGCTCACAGAACTATGACACTTTTCAGGTGTGCTGCCGACAGAACAAGCTGCCTAGAGATCTCTGACAATTCCTTACCTGCACTATACACAGAGTGATGCCAGACTCCCAGAGGGCTTACAAAAAGTAGACGGGGTACGCATAAGGAGACCTTGGTGCTGAGACAGCACATGGTAGGCCCATAAGTGTTTCACCCTCTGCTCTCGCCTCCCAGAGCTGGAAGGTGAAGACAGATATTTAGAAAGAACCCTTCCCAGAAGGGTGCTCAGGATGAATGCTACACGCACCAGTTAAAATCAAGGTCAGTGGGAGCACCTGTTGCTCATAGCCGCTACCTCACGGGGTCAAATGGAAACCTGTACTCCTACAGGTACTTGCTGATTCCTGTCTGCCTCCTCTTAACTCTGAGGAAATTTCCAGGAAAGTCTCATGCAGTGGATTTGCCAAGGGAGCAAAGCTGAGGTCCCCTAACCTGGTGCTGCTTTGGTAAATTACCCTTCCTGGACAGCAGCCCCAAATGCACCTACGTTCTCACGTGTTCATGAGCAATGGGGAGTCCTCATTCCCAGCTACGAGATCACGCACCACCAAATTCCTCTTGTTCCTGTGTAATGAACAGGAGTGTACTAGAGAAGAACATCTAGTAACAAAAACTTAAAAATGCCTTTAAAAAACAAATTCTGTCAGAAAGATCAGGGAAAGCCACTTTGGTCAAACTCAGTATGCATGTGAAGAGCTCTTTTGAACTTTTTACCTTTTGATCTGCAACTCACGAGATCTCATTAAAAGTATATTATTTAGCTTAAACTTCCAAAGCTTACCATTTCCCCCAGGGCCCTAGGGTCCAGGACAGTGCAAAGCAGTTCACATGAGCTTATGCCATGACAACATATCATAAAGTATTTGCCTGGAGATTGCTGCTAAGGCATGCCATGGAAGGGGAGAGCTCTCTGCACATACACTTCAGACAGCTCTACAAGGTGAGGTCAGACCGTGTCTGCCAATAAAGTGCATCCTAATTACTCAGGAATGCTCAGACTGACACACGGGGCAATCAATCTCAGTAGAAGAGCCAGAGACACCTGGCTTCCAGAGCTGGATGCCTGAGGTTAATTGTCTAGTTCTCCGTCCTCAAGCAATCTTTGGAGGAAAAGACAGAAATGAAGTTTTGAGAGCAACCCCTGATTTTCAGCTGAGCTTCCCTTGGAGAACTGAAGGTAGCCAATGTCATAGAGAATAAATCAAACAGTTGCAAATGCTGGTATAATGCATGGGGGCAATCACCTCCCCCATTTTTACTGTACTTCATAGAGCTTCCTGCACATGACTCTGTATGTCACTATATGAAGAACAGGATGCAAAACCTTCAGGGCACAGGCCTGTTCAACTTTGATTAAGAAACAGCAAATTGAGGCAAAAATTGAATACCATATAATGCTGGTACATTTTCAAGAGTGGAGTCTTTCCCAAGTCCCACTGCTATGCCTTTGCATGTAAGTCACCTCTGTTTATTTCCATGATGGTTTTGACTGGGAGAGACATCCAAAAGGTAAGAAGTGAGTAGGACTCAATATGATAAAATATTTGGGGGTGGGGCTCAGAATAACCTGTGAGTTAATAGTAGAAAATCCAGATGTCATCTTCCCTCTCTGTGGTCCTGCTGACTGGTAACCCCACACAGCCTTAGACATCATCTCCCAACTTGAAGTAGGAAGGTGCAGGGAGTACCAGTCATGGTGCTCCAGAGGGGCAAAACTAACAGGATGGACTGAAGTATAGGTGATGATAGATGGTAGGTAGGTAGAGATAGATGATAGATAGATAGATAGATAGATAGATAGATAGATAGATAGATAGATAGATAGATAGATAGATAGATAGAGAACAAGTAACAAGGTCTCTAAGTTCAGCATGTTGTCCAGTAACACCAGCCCTCACAGCAACAGGAGTCTCTGGGTAAAGGAAGAAAAAAGAAAGAAAGAAAGAAAACTTCACAGTAAATTAAGTACAATTAGCAGAGCAAACATCAGCTCTCCCAACCCAGGAAAGAAGTAATCAGTCAGCCTTCATTCTCAGCACCCATTAAGACGGGAACCATTTCTCAAACCAGTGATCTTTGGAGCGAACGTCATGATGAGCGCCCTCCTAAATTAGGACATCCTCATTAAGGAGTACCATAACCATATTCAACTGCAGCTTCTGCTAAGAAGCGGGGGCGATAAAGCTTCCTGAGAGGCAACAGCTTTTTGATTCTTTTGATCCCCACCGTAAAGACAGCTAAGTCTGTTCCAACACTTTGACAAGCTACACTCCTTTTTAATGTTCCTCTAAGCAAAAAGCATTTCTTTGGATGATGACCATAAAGAGCTGGAATGGGCCTCTGGAGCTGCTTTCTCATTTAACAAATGAGAAACCAGAGGTCAGACTATGGCAGATAATTGCTCGTGCCACAGAGCTAGTGAGTTGCATAACTGGCTTAGCATACAACACATAGTCAGAGATAGACCCCTGTGGGACAAGGACCTGCCAGCTAATCTCTGGTTTTGCCAACTCCAGAGGTACTGACAGGGACTCAGAGTCCAGGGAACCAATTTTACTGAATCCTTGCTCAGACCTCTGTTAGGTCTCAAACCCAGTTCAAAGGACTAACCATGGTGCCTATTATCATATCAAAGTGAATGCAGGCTTCCAGGTTTTCCCAGCATCCCTCAGTCCCTACCCATTACAGGGTCATGACAGCAGGTGAAACATGGAGTAGGTTTTTTTTTTTTTCAGTGATCACAATCCAGGTGGCATCATTGATGCCCCCATCTGTCTTCTTTGGAGACCTAAGGGTTGCCACTCAGAGTTGACATTTCTGTCTATCATGGCAAGTTTTCTCGTTAAACGGTTTAAATGCTGTATTCAGCAGATCTCTGAAGTGTTTGAGGACCATTATGTAACAAGTATATCTAATTTTAAACAAATCCTATTTGTTTTTAATTACTTGCTTTAGGCTTAACCTTGAAAACACATTAACAAAGTTAGCAAAGAAAAAGAGGCTAGACATATATCTTCAAGTTAGTTGTTAACCTGAATAGACATTAGGAATTTATAAACCTTATTTATTAGACATACTTTATTTATCAAATATATGTTGTTACCTACTTAAATTTTCTAGAAGCCTGGTGTTGAACACAGTTGTCAAAGACATAAGTAATTACTTGTAAGTCTCTAAATCAACTTTTGTAAATTTAAATAAACCTCAAAAACTTTAGGAATTATCATACAAAATTCCATAGTAATCCAAAATAATTTAGAGACCTGCTGTTGTTTCCTTAGTCTGAAAGGGAGATACAATGACAAACAGAGTGCAGTAGAACTAAGAAGTTCTGTAATTGTTGCTTTAGTTGCATTATACCACGTGATCATCTTAATATGGTGGTGAAATCACATGGCATGTACTCTTTAATTGTAATAAAGATGGCTGCCAGATACATGTTTTCTTCCATCCTAATGAGGTCATCAGCTAAAATGGAAGCAAGTCACATGGTTGCTATTTTAAAACATCTATTTCCTAATAGATCCATTTTTTAAACAAGAATTGAATCCAAGTTACACACACACACACACACACACACACAAAATAAGAATTGAACCACATATGCTATAGTAAATTAAGATTACCTAACTTAGATTAAGCCAACTTTTGAGACAGATTTTACAATTTTTTTTTAACCACATCCAATGAACTTACAATGTCTAGCTCCCAGAATTTCTGAAGGCTGGGATTCTGAGATATATATGTCTACCAGATTGGTTTCTCCTGAGAAGGAATCAGTTTCATTCTTCTTCTACTTCTGGGGAGATGGTGGCAATCTTCAGCATGCCTCCTTGTTTCTAGGCATAGTACCCTGATCCCTGACATGCTCACATGTGTTTTCCCACAGGTGTTCAATTAAGGCTCACCCTAATGACCTCATTTTAACTCATTGCATTTGCAGTATGCCCCCCCCCCCGACCTCCCCTACGAGATGATATTCTGAAGTTCTGGTGATTAGTATTTCATTGACTAAATAGGGAAGTACTGTTCATCCCTTAAACATAATAGGGAGAACTGCATATATCTTTGAACCCACTTGTGAGTCCAGTTTATAGCCCACACATGAGAGGCTTAAGGGCTAGTATGCCCCCTCACTCTGACACCATTGATAACACCTCTTCTGTTTTGATGAGAAATACAAGCTGTCCCTGATTTATGATGGCTTGATTCATAATTTTCCAATTACAAATCATTGCATGATACCAAAGTAAGGTGCAGTCATCAGAAACTGCTCTTGGGGTTTTTAACTTGAATCTTTTCTTGAGTAGATGATAGGGGCCACACTCTTTCCATCAGTGCTTGGCGGTAGCAGTGTGCAGACCACTGTCATCCCCATGAGCACAAAGCGCAGTCTACAGGATCCTGAAATCTAAGGTGGAATGCTCAGTGGGTTAAGTGAAATCATCTTAACATATCTTCACATAGTGGATAATCCTATCATAAGGGACAGGGACATTTCAGAAGGACCCTCTTCTGCCTTTTACTCTCTTTTTCTCTGAATGTGTCCTTCCTGCTCTTGACTGTCCACCAAACAATGGCTGTTTGGCTTTGTTCTCAGCTACATGCTTAGGACTGATCTCTGAGGAGGCTTTTGGGTCACTTTAGTAAGCTATTCCGCAAGCAGCTTGCCAACCTTCCTAGCTAGAAGTGTCGCTAAGGTGTTGAAGTCTCTAACCCTCCCATCAGGGTGCTTGTTCTCTCTCCCTGTTCACTTTAGTGTCTGATCTTCTCTGACCACATCAACTCAGTGAGGAGCCTTGGTCACCAGTGTGGCAAAGAAATCTCAGGGCCAGGTGTGGTGGTCCAGAATCCCAGCCATAGGAAGGCATGCTCAACAGTACTATAAAGTAAGCTCTTGGGCTGGAGCAGTAAGAAGGACCTGTCATAACACACATGATGGCCATGCCATGGTCCACATGGAAAATCACGTCTAGACTTGAGAAAGGCAAAGGTAACTGCAACAATTGATGCCCTGACAGCTAATGTGGTCTCCTAAATCAAGCACATGCTGAATAAGCAGACCATTGCTTTAAATGGTAACTTACATGGAAACCAGAATTTCAAAGAATAAAATGAGCCAGGACCCTATAGAGATGAAAATGTTTCTGGTGTCTTACTCGATGTCCTATTGGAAGTCTAAAGCTGGACATAACATCATTTTTAGACACCGTTCTTAGTGGTTTCAGAATGCAGCTCAAACTCATTGGTAGGAGTCAATGGCAAAGGTGTGGATTCGCAAAAGCCACAAAACACTTGGTCGGAAAAGAATATATTTTAACTTTAAATAGTACATCTTAATTTCCGAAATGGATAATGGCATCTGTGAATGTTACTTACAGTAATAAAATATACCTCTCCAAGGAGGAGAGAATTTGTATTTAAGGAAATATTGAAAAGACTCGAGTTAGAACAGGCCTCACCACTCCGTTGTGTTGATCCATTCAGAACCACCAGATGGCACAGCACTGCCTAGCTTTACACCATTTCATTTCAGGAAAAATAAAGGTCATTTGAGCTCAGTTTATTGTCCATTTTATTCACCAAAACGAATTTAGCAGTGTGAGAACAAGAGTATACAAGAATATGCAATTTCTTGTTTTTCACAAGCTCTCGCTGGCCTTTTAATATGATCATTTGTTCTATCCTGTCATCAGGTTTTGACAAGACAGCAAGAGCTGAAATAGCGAGAAAAACCAGTCCATTGGTTATTCCTTATATGAAGAAGAGATGGCTGATGAGATAATTTTTACCTTTCATAATTATCAAATAAGGATTACTTCTATTTAATATTCTACTCCTGTATTTTGTTTGCACGGGATACATGACTAAAAATTCATGCAAATGATTGCCACAGTGAATTTGACAGAATCCAAGAAAACTTATATATGACATAATTGGAATTCAGAAAGTTGTAGAGATTTTTTTTTTAGTAGGTTTTATCTTATTACCTTACCGATGGCTTTATAGACAAAAAAATCAAAATCAACCCAATTTTAACATATTTGACAGGAATTCTCCACTTACCCTCTGGTAGACTGTGCTGACACAGTAGAAACTAGATTTTGATTTTATCCTTCCGGGAAGGACGACCTCTTTGTTTCTTTTTTGGATTAATGGGGTGCATCAAACCCACTTTGGATATGCCCCAGTTAACTAAGTACCAGAAATCCATGATGCTGCTCTCTTCGCACGGAACCTTTATCATCTATTGGCCAAATGAGTGCTCAAATGGCAGGTTTGCTCCCTCTACCTCTAAAGCCACAAGCAGGATGAAACAAATGCCCACCCAAATTCTGCCACCTCGCCATGCCATCTTGAGCCGGTTGTTTAAATCCTTTCTCCCTTCTTTTTATCAAATGAAGCAGAGTGGAATTTCTCTAAGATTCAGCTAGTCTCTCTTTTGTGTTTGAAGTTAATGCCATGAGGCAGAGTGACTTATTTCAAGGTGACTGACAGCACAGGAGATGCTAGGGGAAAGCTCATGATATGACGATCAATCCCAGTGGTTCAGCAGTGAGCTGACAGCTTGGGCTTCTGTCCATCTTCCCTGTTAGAAGAGTCAAGAGCTCTAAGCACACAGAAAGGCCCTTCAACTTCGCTTTGCTTCAGAATAAACACACTTACTCTGGCTGTTTTTCAACCACCTACCTGCCGGTTTCTTCTCTGCCTTACAGAGAATCTTCAATGGCATAGAGCATAATGGATTCCAACTCCTAGAACTCATAACTTAAGCTTCCAGTGATAGAATAAACAAACGAACAAAGAAAGGGACTTGTTGAACAGAGACAGTCAACAGGGGTGGTGGGAGGAAAATAAGAGGATAATGAGGGGACAGAATCTCACAGCACATTATACAAGGGTAATATTGTGAAAGAATAAAAATAAAATAATAAAAATAAAAGAAAGAATGAGAACTGTGGCTTTAGACATAGTCTCGGGCTGGTGAGATGTCTCAATGGATAAAACGCTCACCACCAAACCTGATGCTCTGAATTCAGTCTTGGGTGTCCCAGAGTGAATGGAGAAACCTGACTCCTACACATGCACATACAAAAGAAATTAATAGATATTTTAAAGAAGTACAATCCTGGCCCTGACATTCCATCTGAACTGAACCTCCACCTGACGATAGATGAAGAAAGTGACAGAGCCCCACATTGGAGCACCGGACTGAGCTCCCAAGGTCCTGATGAGGAGCAGAAGGAGAGAGAACATGAGAAAGAAAGTCAGGACCGTGAGCGAACCTCCAGCTGGCGACAGATGGGGAAGGTGACTGAGCCCCACATTGGAGCACTGGACTGAGCTCCCAAGGTCCTGATGAGGAGCAGAAGGAGCGAGAACATGAGGGAGAAAGTCAGGAACGAGAGGGGTGCGTTCACTCATGGAGACGGTGGGACAGAACTAATGGGAGATCACCAACTCCAGTTGGAATGGGACTGATGGATCATGCGACCAAACCCGTCTCTCTGAATGTGGCCAACAGCGGGGGCTGACTGAGAAGCAAAGGACAATGGCTCTGGGCTCTGATTCTTCTGCATGGACGGGCTCTGTGGGAGCCTTCTCAGCTTGGTCGATCACCTTCCTGGACCTGGGGGGAGTTGGGAGGACCTTGGTCTTAGCATAGAGTGGGGAACCCTGATGGCGCCTTGGCCTTGAGAGGGAGGGAGGGGAGGTATGGGTGGAGGGGAGGGGAGGGAAGGGGGAGAAGGAGGGGAGGGAAGGGGGAGGAGGAGGGGAGGGAGGGGGGAGGAGGAGGGACAAAAAAATTAAAAAAAGTAAAATAATAAAAAAATAAAAAAAATAATAATAAAAAAAAGAAGTACAATCCTGACTCACATAACCACATCCTAGTCATCAAGGGTCCACACAGGCAAGAGTGGTCCCCTAAGATCTCAAGGCCTAGTGATAATTAACATAGCTATTCTTCTGTGAGAACTTAAGACATGCTGAGATGTTTGCAAAGTGACAAAATCACCTCCTGACACGTTTCTCAGAGTGCATCTTCATCCGCGATTGATGCCGGACTCTGTGTGGTATGCCTGACACGTTTCTCAGAGTGCATCTTCATCCGCAATTGATGCCGGACTCTGTGTGGTATGCCTGACACGTTTCTCAGAGTGCATCTTCATCCGCGATTGATGCCGGACTCTGTGTGGTATGCCTGACACGTTTCTCGGAGTGCATCTTCATCCGCGATTGATGCCGGACTCTGTGTGGTATGCCTGACACGTTTCTCAGAGTGCATCTTCATCCGCAATTGATGCCGGACTCTGTGTGGTATGCCTGTTCAAGTTGGTCCTGAACATTCTAAACTCTGTTTCTCACGGCCTGTGAGAGTGGAGGGGGAGCCTGAGCTACGCCTCTGTTTTGGAAGTTTTGTCTCTCTGATGCTGAAGCTGCAATACAGAAACTTCCGAATTCCTCCAATTTAGGAACAACTCTGTCCATAATGTGCTGTCTGCAGAGTTCTCAATGAGTGAACAGTTTTCCACTTTTTCTTACCTTTACCTTTTCTTAACAAGCTAATTGCTGCACTGCTTTGCAAACAGACTGAAGAAGCACACTTAATGTGCTCAGGTTATAGAGGAAGTTGTCTTTTTAATGGACAGGGGCTTTTGCCTCTTTGTTTATACTTTTAATGGTCTTGTCAAAAGGGCATCCATGAGGGATGGGTCCTTAATTAAGACTTTAAAATGAGGGCAATAAATACATTTTATTGATTATAATATCTTCTTTATTAGAAGGACAACATACTGCTAGCTAACTGGTCATGAAATATTCATTAGGAACAATAGATGATGGAAATAGTCTCATGGTTGGTGGGAATCATTTTTTCCTCAGGAATTCTCTCCTGAAGGAAGTCCTGTGACCCCAGTCATGTCGTCCCTAAGGAAACAATAGCTGCTCTCCTACTAAGCGCTCATCCAGTGACAAGTCACATGCCCTCTCCTCACCAACACTTGAGCTTCAGAAGGAAAGTCCCGTTTGACTAGAGGCAGTCAGAGCGCACAGGGTGTCTCCGGTAGGTCCACCTCTGCCTTCAGAACCAGACTCACCCACAGCAGAGCGTCTAACCAGGCAAGTCAGCTCTGCACAGGAAGAATCCATGCCCATCGAACAACACAAGGCAGCGAGATGTCTCTCTGCTGTGGGCACCAGTCTTTGTAACTACTCAGAGCCTTCTAGAACTTGGGATTGACCTTTTCACTTCTTACTAATTTTGTGTATGTCTCATGCGCTTTAGCTTGTTCCCCAAAATTAGCCAGGACACAGTTTTAGATAAATTCAACAGAAAGAGCAGAAAACAAACTGAAAATGCTAGCGGAACTATTAAAAATAGCTTCATGCAGCACTTCCTTGGAAAATTCTCAGCCTGATCCCATTTTTCTGGAAAGGTCCCTGAAAGACAGAGACAAAAAAACAACCTCACTCATACATGCAAAAACAGTAGAAGTGTGCATGTGTGTGCATGCATGTGTGCGTGTGTGCGTGTGTGCGTGCGTGCGTGTGTGTGTGTGTGTGTGTGATGTTCAGTTATTTCCAGTAGGTTGTACCTCATAACTACCACCCAATAGTACATCACATTAGTGGCCAAGCCTGGGCTACGTGGATCTGTGAAGGACAAGCCAATCAACTCTACAGGCTGTGGGTGGGAGATTCTCTATTGTGACCACTTTATCATATCATTCTGTCAGCATCAAAGCCAGGGGAGCACACAGGCAGTGACCCCAGAAGCCCAGTGCCAAGGCTGGAGGGCAAAGCACCCACCTGCAAGGAATTATGTCAGAAAATTCCCCAAAGCGGTCCCTCGCAGAAAGAAGAAACTGGATAGATCATTTCTTCTCCATCAGCCTCCGGGGCAATGGAAGCTGTGGAATCTATAGCCTCCCCAAAAAGTTTCAAATCATGGGAAAGCTCCCAGATTCTTAAATTATTCATATTAACAACCATAAGGGAAAGAATAAGCCTTCAGGAGATGCAGAAGGGCTTCAATTTGGGGGCTATTGCCAGCCCCTGTGTCCTTTTAACTCCATTCATGCCACATGACTGAGAGTCTTGAAATACTGCCTTTGATTTACTGAAGGGGAAAAGGCTGATGCTACTGAAAGACCCATTACTCCTGTGCCTCCTCATGTAGTTCAATGTTAAGTACTCTACAAACGGAATCCTTAGTGGAATGCAATTCTGTAATTCAATCGAGAGATCTTGCTAATGTCCCAGTCTGCAAGAACATAGCTTAAGGGTTTCGGTTTAGTAGGGAATCTTGCAAACCAGAGATGGAATTACAACCTGCCTTTTCCAGTCGATGGATGAGTGAAGGCTTTGGCAATAGGGTATTAAGCAATTACGGAAATTTTTAAAAGAAATTGGAAGAATTATAAAATTCAGTTTATCTCAGCAAAGGTAAAGGCCAAGGAAGACAGGGAGAGAAAGAGAAGGAGAGGGAGAGAAAGAAGGAAGGGGGAGTCTTTTGAGCAGTGAAGATATTGAAGTCAGGCACTAGGAAGAAATATCAGACTAACTAAAGATAGATAGATAGATATAGAATTTAAGGCTCTAAATTCAGAAACAGCACTAGTTTGAAGTCCTCCTCTCTCTGCTTCCTAATTCCCAACTCTGACATTCACTACCTCTATGAAGTGGACAAAAAGTGCCTGACACTGCCACAAACTGGACTGATGGAAAAGTCAAAAGAGGTGAACATTCCTCACTAATATCAGTACTCACGTGGAAGAAGACAAACGCACAGAAACGTGACAGGAGGCATGGTCCTTCCAAACTGATGACAGCCTGGGACAACAGGCTGAATTGGGGTTTCTGGATCGTATCTTCAAATCTTATTTGCTGAACTTGGTTGTCATTTGAATTGTGTGTGAGTTTGCAATGAGAACATATTACCAAGTCTTTTCTGAAAGGATACTGTCTTCCCATTGTCAGATATTACACAACTCATTAACAATGTTCCAAGAAAATGGAGCCCCTGTGTGTGTGTGTGTGTGTGTGTGTGCGTGCGCGTGCGTGTGCGTGTCTGTGTCTGTGTATGTGAGTACGTATGTGTCTCTGTGTTTATACCTGTGTGTGTCTGTATCTGTATATGTGAGTGTAAGTGTCTGTAGCTCTAGGTATCTGTGTATGCGTGTGTATCTCTGTGTTTTTATTTGAACCTGAACTTTGATGACGTAGACACCCATGAAGAATAAGGGGGAAACTGGCAGAGGTAAAATTCTACATCAGAGTGCCCTGAGAACATTGGGGAAAAAGAAACCCATGAGTCCTGAGCAAACTGGGTGATTCCGGATACACATCCTCCATCACTATGATTGAGCATCAGCGCCCCCCACAGCTTTCCCTGCTCATCTTCCAGGATCCTCCAGCCCTGCGGATCTTTCTGTGATCTGGTTCACTTAGATTGCTGGTTGTGTTTTGTATAAGCTCAGAAAAAGTAGTTTATCTCTGCCTTAAGAAACAGCCTTCATTCAGATTAAATGGGTGTCGAGGGCAGACGCAGTCTGTGTCTTGCTTCATGTGCTCAAGGCTGTCTGTCCTTGCACCATCTACCTCACTTAAACCAGGAAGAGAAGTAAGAATCTTGGCTTTGGGCTTCTCTGATACTAGTTGCAAACGAGTCACAAGAGGTATACGTGTTATCCCACACATTAGTACTTTGGAGCCGCCATTATTCCCACAAAAAGGTCATGGCTCAAATACTTGAGTTAGTGTATGTTCAGCACCAATTACCGCTGAAGAAAGACTTTAGTATTAAACACTTCGCTGGATGCTTACAAAAATCCATCCTTTGCCCCTGTTAAGCAAGCAACATTATCTTTACCTTGTAATATCATCAAACTGAGGTTCAGAAAAGTTATGGCATATTCCTTCCCATGATGCCTTTCTGCTCCTCCTCAAGCGCCCATCCTACCAGGTCGGAGCTGCCGTCCAGTGTCATGCCTCAGCCACACCTGTATCAAACAGTGCATGGCTCCAGATGCTGTGGAGGTGACAAGAACAAAAGGCAAGTTAATAGCTTGTCTCAAAGCTGCTTCCATACCTGGGAACTGCAATCCAACTTAATACATAAACTGCAGTTTAGGTGGGAGTACATTCTTATGACAGATGCTTGAAGCTCTGCTAACCCTAGGGCAGGGAGGCTTCAGCCAATCACAGGCTGCTAACTGTGAGGCCTTAATCCTTATAAGGCAAATGCAGATAACAACCTACCAGACCGGTTCTGCGTGTCACTTCCTTCTCTCTGGAATGCTGCCCAGTTCCAGAACCTTCTTCTTACTCAAAAGAAACTTCTGTTAAATTTATGTCAACATTTCTTCTACTGTAGATTAAATATATACATGAAAAACGAGATTTACTGAAGAAAAAAAAACCAACTATAGCATTCCAATAATTGTTAGAAAAATGACAATAATAACTGGTGGGAAACAGTATAATCAATAAAAGCTACAGGACCTGAGAGTTTAAACTGAATAAAAGAGATTTTTTTTTCTTAATTTCATCTAACATTTCCTCCACAAATATTTGTTGAGAACATGCTGTGTCAGACACTTCTCCGAGACCCGGGTGCCTTTGGAGACATGAACTGGGGAGGTGCTAATGAATGAACCCCGATATCTTGTTAGGGCCTAGGAGTGATTGACTGGCAAATGATGTCAGAGGTGGAGCCTGGAATAGGGTACTAAATCATGCATGTGCAAATGGCTTTTTTATGATCCAGCTCTCCCTGTCTTGTCCAGTAATCTGTGTCTTAACTGAACCCATAAGTAAATGTTCATGGGACCCTGTATGTGCCCTGCAAGTAAAGCGGTGTGTTGGCCTCTCCGCTTTTACCTGTGTCATCTGTTGTAGCGCAAAATCTAATTAGTTTTAATAATAAAAACCCTGTGTCAGATATAGGGCAAATGCCGAAAGCTCAGAGAAACAGAGCAGCCCAACCACTAGTTCTTACCGCTACCAAATCCCTGAACCAAATGGGCGATCCTGTCTCTAGAAATCCTCAGACTGAATGCCCTGAGATCCTGTCTCTACCTCCCTAGTGCTGGGATTAAAGGCATGAGCCTCCACCACCCAGTTCTGTTTCTCTTGTAGATTGCTTCAATCTCAGATAGCCCAGGGTGGCCTTGAACTCTTGCTCTTTCAGCTTTGTCCTTCCAAAAAGGTGTGTGCCACCACTGCCTGGCCTCTATAGTTAACTAGTGGCTAGCTCTGCCCTCTGATCTCCGGGCAAGCTTTATTTGTCAGAAACAAACAAAATATCATACACCACAGTCTGTCAGACTTTGAGCTATAGTGTTTCAACTTCTGACCTTCTGGGCCACTGAGAACAAAGTCTTCTCTGACCAGCCCTGACTCGTCTGTCTTCTCAGTCCATTTACTCCAGGGGGGGGTCTTTGTTCTTCTACCTTGCTGGGGCAGATTTCCCTCCATCCCAACCAAAGCCTGAGAAGGTGACCCTAGTAGAGACGGTGAACCTAGTCGAAGTGGCCAAGGCTGAGAAGGTGGCCCTCGCTGAGGTGACCATAGTTGAGAAGGTGACTATAAAGACAGGGTTTGTTCTAAATCGTATTTATTCCATTAAAATACGACATTCTGTACATGCTGCTAAGTTTAGTGACAGATTTGCTACAGGGAAAGCCTTAGTTCTAGGCTAGGCCATTTGCTTTCTTTGTCCCTTTCTATCCTGTCATTAAAACTTGAACCTTTTTCCTTTCTTGGACCAAACAGAAACCCTGAAATTAGTGATTCTTGTTCCAGTAGATCTTAGCAGTCAAATCAGGAATGTTGTATTATGGGAGGGGAAGCTGGCGAAAACCTTGCCATACGTGAAACAAATCTTCGACTTTTGATGCCCATGGCTGAGGGCTCTATCTGCATGATCAGAGCCAACTTGTCCTTGTCCCCCCAGCCAGACCCCTACTCCCAGAAATTGTCCACTGAGACCCGGCTAATATGTTCACACACACAGGCTAGGACAACCAAGACCTGAAAGAGTTCTGCGCAGAGCTCTGGGTAACACAACCAACTCCACATGATTAGGAAGATCTTAGCACACCTCGCCTCCCTGCCCCCCAGAACTAATCTATATGCTAATTTGCACTTCATAATGCCGCCCCACAATATGGTAATTGCTGTAATGTTTTCCAGGGAGAGAGGAGGGGGGAAGAAAAGAAATTGAGCTGTGGCTCAATCACGGAAGCCTGCGTATTGGTGAGGCTTCACACAAGAGCGAGCCCATGTCCAAGGTGCGCACCATGTTGAGAACACAGTGAAGTTCAGACAGAACAGGAAATGTTGTCTGAGACGATGCTGTCTCGCAATGGCCCTCGGTAGCATGGTGTAGGTATACAGGCTACGCATACAGTGTGTTAAATAGAATAAGGCCACCTCCCCCCACCTGCCAGGGCAGCTGATGTCTGTTTACAAGAATCTCTGCAGCAGCTGATCTAGTGGGATGGCCCAGCCTCCAGGGCTTCTGCCTCCCCAAGCATGAGGGTCCTTTCTTGTTGGCCTGTTTTCCTATGTGCGATCTCCAGTGTTATTAAGATATCAAACACAGGAATGACAACAAGAGTCCTAATTAAACAACAGCCTCACTGTGCGCCCTCAAAGGAACAGGCTGAACCCAAATAAGACAAGTGTGGGACTGAAAAGGGGGAAAAAAGACAGTGGGGGCTTCGAAGCCATGGGGGTTTCAAACAGCAGATTTGCTATGTGTATTTAAAAGGCCAGATGACACCAAGGGCTCCTAAAACTGTGCAGAGAGGATCCGGACTCACAGAGTCGGAAGGAGAAAGAGAGTCCTGTGGCCAGAACCCGCTTGTAATTGAGCTCAAGGAACACTCACGGCAATCAGGGAAGTAATATGCTTCTGAATAATTATGAATAATTAGGCACATTTATGAATAATTACACTGTTAATAACTATCTAACTCATTCCATTTTGAAATTGTAATTCAGTCACTGCAGAGTGGGGAGCCATTCCCTAGTCCTGCTCTGTGCATATTCATGGCCTAATCCTGGATAGCACTGGACTTGCCTGGGGGACAGAGGGACATCCTGGTCCATGGGGAGGAGGCTTCTTATCCCCTTGGTTGATGTGAGAGGACTCCAGACAAGCGAGAGAAGCAGAGAGAGAAGGAAATATTTTCTTAAAACGCCAGAGCTTCGCTGTCTAGTGAGTCCTTTATCAAAATGCAAATTACTTAAAAGTGATGTGAGAAATTCGCTGCTGTTTTCAGTACAATGGTTGAAAAGAAGCCATTGTCTGCACCTCAGTATAAAGGATGCCTGGAAATTTTATCTGAGCAATCTTATGACTGAATCCTCAGCTCCTCACAATCAGAAGTCATGGTTTGAAAACACAGCCTTAAAATGTGTCCCACGGATTTAAACAAAAATGTGTCTCTTCTTACTGCCGTCTCACACACACACACACACACACACACACACACACACACCTCGCTTTTTCTCTCCCTTCCCACTCAACCCTTTAGTGCTTCTCTCTTTCTGTTCAAAGCCTAACAGTGTTCATAATAAAGGTAAACTTATGTTTTTCTGATTCCAAATGTAATATGTTTGAAAACATATTACATGATATTATCCTGTAAGGAGTCTTCCTTTGTTTATTCTCTCACCACATTACCTTCCACGTTCCTTCCTCTTCCTCTTAAAAAAAGACTGACTTGGACAGAAGGGCCTGTTAAACTAGGGGAGCAACCTAACTAGCCTAGTGCCCAGGAAGGCTTAGCATATATAGCTTTCTTAGTGACTATGTTATGGCTTAACTACAAACAACAGTTTCTATGCAGAATCAGACATTATAGGAGTCCATCTTGAATCTAGTTGGGGTGGGGGGACACTAGTATAGAAATACATTGTCGTGGATCTTTTTCTAAGACTTTGTCACTGAGAAATGAGATACCAATGATATCTTAATGAGCTTCTGAGACAGCTACTTCTGAATGGTCCCTAATGGATCATGTGTATCAGGACTGTGGAGATCTCTGAAACATACATCTTCTGAAACCCACTATTCAGTATTTTGTTATAGCCAATCAGGACAGAAAGTTAAGACAAGAAGAGAAAAAGGTAACAGACTCCACAGCCCTTTGTTGGCCAGGCCACCAATTGTAGATTTCACTAAAAAATGTGACCTCTGAAGAGATGAGAGACATGATCACTGGGATGCTGAGAACAATGAGTTATGATACAACACATCAGAACAACATGAGAGGCAGTGAGGCAGGACTTAGGAAGATGGAGAGAGGAATGAGATAGATAGGTGGGTTGCCATTATGGTGACACAGAAATCTATGCAGCAACCAATAACTGATAAAAACGTAAAATGTGATGGTCCAGTCAGGAAATGAAGTAGATCAACATGAAAACTGTATATGGTAGCACACGGACCCTTACCATTCTGCCCTTCTTCCTCTTCCTCCTCCTTTTCTTCTCTTTTCTTTCTTCTTCTTTTAGTTGTTATTTATTTATTTATTGTTATTATTATATTCCAATCAAGGCTTCCCCTCCCTCCCCTCTTCCTATTTACTCCCCCCCACACACCCTATCCACTCTTCCACTCTTTCTCCTGAGAGCTGAAAACGGGGGCTATCTCTGACTGTGTTGCCTGCTTTGAGGACCTATTCCTTCTACCCAATTGCCTCATCCAGCCTTCATAGAGGAGGAGGTGCCTAGTCTCATTGCAACTGTGTATACCGTGGCTGACTGATATTCATGCAGAGGCCTGTCTGTATCTAAAGAGAAACATTCCACCATTCTTATTAAGATTATAATGACTCTGTTTCCTGCCTGTCTACCTATCCTTCCTTGTTTCCCAGAAAATAACATAGCAGGTAAAGGGGAATACTTGAAGAATTTAAAATTGGCTTTGGGGGATCCAAAGGAGAAGACACGGAACACAGAGGACTAGGAGCGACACAACACAGGGCAGAGCTGCGGCACTGGAGACATTAGAGCATATCAGAGCTGGCAAGCAGCTTATTGAGTTAAAGCTTCAGCTCAGAGCCGACGTGTATTTACTTAACAGTTTCAAGCATCCAAACGTGAAGAAAGCCTCAGAGTAAATCCTACAAAAAGTCCTGAGTGGGACTGCCTCAGGAATGGGATCCGAGTTGCAAGCGCCTGCCAGGATTTCACACATCCCTTTCCAGTGATAGGAATGACATTTTTAGCAGCTCAGTGCTGAATGGTTGTGACTGAATTCCTTAGGATTTATTTTTTTTCTCCTTTTAGATTCCTCCCCATGCTGGCTGGAACTCTGCCTAGCTCCTGCTCATGTGCATGCTACCTGGTGTCAACCAGGAAGCAGAGAGAAAGAGAGGAAGGAAGGGACCCACAGCCATCAAGGAAGCACCCCCACGGAACTTTTGTGTGACCTCCTTCCCCTAACTAGGCTTGACCTCAGAAAGTTTCCACCCCTCCCCAAAGTGTCATTAGAATGTACATCCATCTTGTTAGTGACTTGCTGATTAGAGCAGAGCCCTTGAAGTCTAAACATCTCTCAATGATTGGATGCCTCTACCTGAGATCACACCTTCAATGTACGAGCTCTTTTTTTGCATGCAGGGCAGATGGGGACCACCTGATGGCTATACCATAACAGCTAACATTTGAGTCCATAGGCTGGGTAAAGCACATAGCCCTCCCCAAGGTGAGTCTTAACCTTATCCACAGGAGACTGGAAGAGAGCACAAGACAGAGAAATGATTCTTTCTATCTGCCCATCTCTATCAAGAGACCGGGACTCCCACTTCCCCAAGTTCAGACTGTGGTAGTTATCCTTTGGCTTCATGCCCTGGAGAAGCACTCTTCTGGCTCTCAGGTCTTTTGACTCAAGACCTGTTGGCTCTTCATATCACCTGCTAGTCTGCTGCAGTTGCTAAAGCTTTTCAGCTTATAGAATCACATGAGCTAACCGGGGCTGGGAGTGGGATGGGTGCGTTTGTTGTTCCGTTTCCAATACCCTGGCTCACCATTTAGATATATATTCTTAAGATTTTTTTCCATTCTTCTGTGATCAAGATTTTTATATGAAATACTGGATTGTAGAGATACCACAGAGGCATAAAATCATCCTGTCCCACAAAATGCTGGGTCACAGAGATTCTACATAGAGTACCAGGCATTCCCCTCCATACAGGGTGATGGCACTCCCTTCAGTATAGCATGGCAGCACTGACTTCCAAATAGAGTGAGTGACAGCGTTCCCATCAACATAGGGTGACAGCTGACCTGGTGATGACCCTGATGGGAGGTAGCACCAGAAGGGCCACACGTACAGTTCATTTCCTCCTCAGAGACACTCTAAGATCCTTCTCTGATTCTTTTTTTTATGTCTGAACAGAAATCTCAGGGAAGAAGAAACCTGCTCAGACCACACAACCAGTAGAAGGCATGCATAGGATTTGAACTCTGATGCATCCTCTCCCAAGATCTTTCATGAAAGATGTGGTGGTATGAAAAGGTCCCCATTGGCACATATCCAAATGCTTAGTCAGCAGGGAGTGGACATGTTTGAAAGGATTAGAAGGATTAAGGAGTAACCTTGTTGGAAGACATGTACAAGGTTTCAAAAGTCCATGCAGGGCCCACTCTCCCTGTCTGCTGCCTATAGATCAGGATGTAAAGTCATCAGATACAGCTTAGCATCATACCTGCCTGTATAGTACCACACCCCATGCCATGATAATAATGGACTAAGTCTTTAAAAGTTTAAGGAAGTCTCCAGCTAAAGACTTTCTTTTGTAAGTGCTTCCTTGGTTATGATCTCTCTTCACAGCAATCGAACACTGACTAAGACAGAGTATGAGCTTCCACAGACGTGTTCAATGTACACAGAACTATAAAAGTAAAAGAGAAATATTATACAGGTAGACAAAGTAGATAGTATCCTATTCTATAATACAAAATTTTCAAGACTAAATCTTTATTGAAAACTTTTCAAAGACAAAAAACACCAAGAGAAAATCAAGTTATAATTCAAATAGCATTTAAAGTGGGTGTTTTATGATCTATAAAAATTCTCTATTGAAAAACTATAGCTTTTTCAACTGATATGAGATGCACAACTTTACTTTCTGTTATAAAATTACAGGAGAGGTAAGCACTGTAGTGTAAAGCCTAAATTTCATTTTGCAGTTACTTTCATCTTTCTGTTTTCAGAGACTGATGGGAAAAAATGAATTAAATGTGATGGAATCAGTAAAAGCTTGAGTAACGCCAAATAAAATGCATTATGCGTAGTCAGTGTTTTCATTACGTGACGTCTTAGAGACATTGGTCTGTACCAAAATGATTCTTCTGTCATTTTAGTTATTTGACTATTGATTAATCTTCAAAAATGTTTCAACATGAGTGCCACTGTGAAAAGGGAGCCTCCTGCCATGGGGACTCTAAGGAGCATGTCTTTGCCTTTTTGCATGATTTATGTTGATCTGAACCTGAAGAATCAATAAATAGTTTCTGAGGCAGAGTTATCCACACCCCCAAAGAAAGCCGCCTTCTCAGTTTCTACTCAATCTACAAAGTGCATTAGCCTTTGGAATGGCGGGGTCAGGAATGGCTCGTAGATGAGAATCAGGAACTTTGTTCAAGTGTGTTTTCAGGGTGCAAAGTCCTACACCTAGAAGAATCCCCTGAGTGGCAAGAAGGAGGAGCTACATTTAGTTCCAAGTTCAACATTGTAAGGGCCCACTTTGAAAGGGCTCTTTCAGATGCTGCTAATGTTGGTGTTAGGTGTTTAAGATCTTAAAACTGTAATTTCTCTCTCTCACACACACACGTGTCAAGGTTGGGAAGGATTTGTAATACATGGCCTCAGCTGTGTCCAACACACAAGAACCAGAAGGAGAATGTTGGTTTCAGCACAGCAAATATGGAAGAAATGAGAAAGAAAGGAGAGTCTACAGCCATCCATCCTCTCCACTCCACAAGGGTAGGACTGTCATCAAGGGGGAAAGACTAGTATTTCATTTATTGTGTTTTATCTAAGTAAAATAAATGGAAGAATGGGAAGATGGGGTTAAGGCTTTTCTGCTTTGTACCTTCTCCTGTCCCTGTACATGCTAAGCCATGTTCCACTGATGCTGAAGAGGACACGGAGGCAGGTCATTCCTTCGGAATATCAGACATGAACCTCTCTCATTCTGTATGGCACAAGCCCTAGCGAGGGAGAAGAACGTTAATGACAGAGTGTGTGGCTGAGCACTCTGTCAAGGGGAAATGGGACTTAAGCTGTGTGATTCTGATCTCCTGGACTGGTACTAGCGAGTAATAAGCATAGATCTGCTGAGCCTAGAAATGACTACAGATTGGTCAGGTCTTGCATTCTCTGTCACAAGCCTCCAGCTTACAGAGTGAGAGCAGACAGGAGGGCTAGATTTTCTCAAAGGGTGTGCCATGGTGAGTTCTGCTTCTAAGATTACAGTGCTTCAAGACTCAGCCAGCTCCAGAGCTACTTGTGGCACAAATCTTCAGAGAGAAATAGCTCTGTGCCTGAAAAGAATAACAATTAGCAGTCCATCCATGGCACTGAACCAACCTGGGACATTACTGAATATATCTAATTACATAAGAATAATTTCATTAGCACCAGCTTTCATTTGAATATGCTGCAAGTGGTCAAAAATTTTTTATCTCCTTCCTGGGACTCATCTCTAATGAGATCTCATGGCTGAAGGTTTATGATGTTTGATAACTGGTAGGTAGGAAATCTCAAGCCTAATAAAGACAGTAAGCAACTGGGCAGGCTTCGTGGGGGGTCTCAATAATCATTAATTACAAATTGCTTTTATAAGCAAGTGCTGCCATGTGCCATGAGAGCACCATTGGACTTCCCAGACCGGATCTAAGATACCTTCACAGATGTCAGGGCTCACTCTGTTCCTAACTCCTTTCAATCACCCATCCTTTCCAGGGTGGAGGTATGTGTGGGGTTCAGGAAAGCCTAATGCACCCCAACTGGCTCTCTCTCACTTTCATTCAGCCACAGTGATCTTTTCCCTGTTCTGGGAGGACTTTTAGTATGATTGTATCCGCTGCTTGTTGCTGCTGTGATGAAACACTGTGAACGGAATGGTTTATTTTGGCTTATGGTTCCAAGGGAGAGTCCATATATGGCATCAGGAAACTGAGACAGCACACTTTTATCCACACACGGGAAGCAGAGAGTGCAAACCAGAAGTGGGGTGAGGCTATAAACCCTCAAAAACAACGCCCAGCAGCATATTTCCTCTGGGAAAACCTTTTCGCATCCTGAATGTTTCATAACCTCCCAAACAGTGACACCAAGTTTTCAAATACCTAAGACTGTGAGGGATATGCTGGTCAGACCACTAAAATAATCAAAGATCCGAAGTTAGCTTGCTCCTTCTCTCTCCTTTACTCCCTCCTTCCTTCATCCTCATCCCTACCCACTCCCTCAACCCTTCCTCCCCCCAACACACACATAAATTTTCTACTCTTTATATCATTAGAAAGTAAATGTGCAATAAGGAATCTTACCAAAATGCACATTCTCATTTTTTAATAAGTCCATTCTCTGGATACTCAGCTAAAGTATCACTTAGAGATAATTATATCATTCTTTGGCACATTCAAGATCAGCCAAATAATACATTGAAATAGAGTGTATACCTCACTGTCTCTCTGGTATGAAAATAAGTTCCTATAAAAAGCCTCACCTTGCACAGAGCCTTCCTCGGAGATAATTAAGCAGAACTGCACACTGGTGGAGCTGCAGAGAAGATGACTCAAAGGCTAAGAGCTCTTACTGCTCCTGCAGAGAACCCAAGTCTGGTTCCCAGCACTCACATCTGGTAGCTCACAACAACTTAGAACTCCAGCTTCAGAACATGTGACACCCTCTGCTCTGATACTATAAAATTTCATGAGGTCATCACCACATTGGAATGTGCTATTTGGGATAAATGATTTTGTATTCCTGGGTCATGGTCACTCATCTGTCTCCAAAAAACTAACTCTCTTATGCTCTTTGAGGTACGATTTATGTTTTGTGTTGACATTGACCTAGAGAGCTGGTATTAATGCCAAATTTCATGAGTCTTGTGTATCTTGACCCAACTTGTCTTCTTCTTCAAGCCCCTTCTCTGGCCACAGCTCCTTTGTGATTGATTGGTGATTGTTCTTCACAACTTGAAATCACCACTGAGTCCTCTAATTGCTTATGCTATCCCCAGTCCCAGTATTGAAATACCACTGCTCTGGAGTCAGCAGGAAGAAGACTGAAGACTGTTGTTACAGATGAAATAAGACCATCAATGAAAACCACAGATGCCTAATGTTTTAGAGAAAGAATGGAAGGATAGCCAGGCTTCAAAAACGTCTGGAAGCTGAGATGACAAGGCAGCCTCCATTCCAACTCCACTCCAGCCCACAAAGAGCAGAGAGTATGCTCTCTAGATTGAGTGAGAGGGATATCCCACAAAGAAACCCAGAAAGGGAGGGGAACTAGATTTGATGCTTCCTACATCGCCTGCACTGGGATCTTGCTGCCAGTAAGATAATCTCCCATAGAGCAGAAGAGCTCCAGGTAAAAGGTTCCCTACATTTATAATGTCAGGCTCTGGGTCTGCCAGGTAAAAAGCAAATGGTAATCTTATCATTAGAATGCCTGACCCCTCGGCCATGCCGTATCTCACAGGAAATGGTAGGAACAGCTAGCGTGTCAGCATGGAACACTTAAAGGTCAGCACACAGAAATGTCCCAGAGCTCACAACTGAATTGCTGACACCTTTTATTATTGCCACTTAAATAAATGATTCAAGGGGCAAGGGAAGGGAGTACCAGCTTAATGTCGAGATTTACATTTAGGATTCTTGGGGCAGTTGTTTCTCAACTATTTCCAAAAACATAAACTTGCTGAGTTTCGGTGTCAGGGAGCAAACATGGCCATACAAAACTCACTATCCCTCAGCTTACAGAGTACTCAGTGTTCCTTGAAAATGCACCATCATTTTTTTTAATATGATTATGTAAGAATTTCTCCTCCTAGTTTGCTCTTTATTCTGCGTAAAAATATTTTCTGCATTTTTTTCCTCCTCTTGGTTTGGCAGGAAAACAGACATCAAGGAAGCTCTTCATCACAACACTTGACCATTGCTGTCTGGAAAGTAAGCTAGATGGTCAGAGTTGCAAGGTCGTTCTGCCTATTTCTTTTTTATTTATATTTGTATCAAACCATACAAAGCACTGGGGAGGTGACTGGGCAAGTAAAGTGCTTGCCACTAAAGCAGGAAGACCTGAATTCAGATTCCCAGAAACTACATAAAACCAGGCAGGGTTGTGCATGTTCGCAACCCCAGCATTGTGGGGAGGAGGGGAGCCAGTTAGATTCCTGGAGATTATTAGTTAGCCAAGTTAGTCAAGCAGCGAGTCCCAGGTTCAGTGTGTCTCGAGAAATAATGTGGAGAGTAACTGAGGAGGGCATGCACACCTCTAGCCTCCTTGTGCGCATGCGCAGGCATGTGCACTCTTACACACACGTATACTTTATACACACATACAAAAACACTAAAAACCATTCTAATGACAAGCCTTTAATGGCTAAATGGAGTTATCACCCTAGCACAGCAGTTTCATCTAAGAGAACTAAAAGAAGACTTTCAAGTTCCTCATGCCAACATCCATGACAACCAAAAGCAGGAATCATAGTTAAAAGGCACAAACCATAAAAGGCATAAATGTGGTTGATACTATGGAATTATGGAATATTATTTAACCTTGAAAAGAAGGTACTTCTGGCACATACCACAGGATGGATGAACTTTGAAGACATTATACAAAGAAGGAAGTCAAGCACTAAATGATAAACGCTGCATGGTTCTGCTCAAACGTCTGGAATATGGGAATCTAGAGCAGCAGTAGGTAGATTTGCAGATGCTGAGGGAGAGGACTGGGAGGGTGAGTTAGAATGTGGTGATTTATGAGTACAGAGTCCCATCATAGGGAATGAACACATTCTAAAGGTGGCTGTTAAAGAGACTACACAGACACACGTGCATAGTTCTGACTACCCTGGAGTCTGTTAAGTTACACACTTCCTACAGGTTCTTCAGCATGTCCTGTAAATCATATCCCCAAAAAGCTATTTGGGAAAGTAAGCACGGAGCTTGGGCATGGTGATACATACCTGCAGTTCCAGCCCTTGGGGTGGGCATCTCCTGTGAGTAGAAACAAACTCCACATACCCTGCTGGGTTACAGCATTATCTAGGGCAATCCTGTTCCCTTCCTGTGTGTGCGGATTTTAGCCTCTGCACATCAGAGGCTCCCCATGTGTTGTTACTAGAGAACTGAATCTCTCTGAGCTGTGTCTACAGAACACCAATAGCCCTTGTGTTCTGACAGGCAAACCATGCCAGGCCCTGTTCTACACCAATGCTGCCCATGTGCAGCCTCTGACTGGTTCCTAATGTGCCTTAAAAAGTTAGGGCTAGCCGGGCGGTGGTGGCGCACGCCTTTAATCCCAGCACTCGGGAGGCAGAGGCAGGCGGATCTCTGAGTTTGAGGCCAGCCTGGTCTACAAGAGCTAGTTCCAGGATAGGCTCTAGAAACTACAGGGAAACCCTGTCTTGAAAAAAAAAAAAAAACCAAAAAAAAAAAAAAAAAAAAGTTAGGGCTTCCATATTTCCAGAAGTGTGTGAACCAACTTTCCATCTCTACGACAAAATGCCTGAAACAACTAACGTATCAGTAGGAAAGGTTGATTCTGGCTCACAGTTTTAAAACATTTTAGTCCACAGTCACCTGGCCTATGTGCCCTATGTGCCTCATGTGACTGGACTAAGGGAGTACATGGTGGCAGCGGGTAGCATAGTGGGACTATTCACTTCATGGTAGCCAGGAAGCAAAGACAGATGGAGGGGAAAGCAAAGAGAGCCCTGTATCATCTTCAGGGAGGTTTCTATGCCCTAAAAGCTCTACCATACCCTAGTAGCAACAAGATGAGAACTGAGCCTTTGAGGTAGCTGATTTGTTTCCTCTGAATATGACATGACCATTGGCCTTGGTGAAACAGAAGTGCTAGAGTAACCTACAAAGTCCTCGGTCTGCAGCAATAGGTATGAGATAAAAAGAAGAATACAGGAGCAGTTGGGCCTATAGGAAGAGTGGTGAAGTTGTTTTCCTTCATAGAAGGAAGGACAAAGCCACCAAACCCACAGCTGAGATTCCTCCCACCAGCTCAACAGTTTCACGTGGTTGTTAGAAATGCTGGAGTATGCAAGAGATGGAAGATAGACAGGATAGAGATTCTTCCACAGGGCAGCTTCCGTCAGTCTACACCATCGTGGGACTATTTTGTCATTGCAGCTGCTCTGAGTCACCCGAGTTCCTTCAAGTAACTCCAATGTACTCACTGGCTCAACACACTGGAATCCTTTCTTTGTACTGTTGTTGCTCTGTTTGTGGCAAGTAGACATGGGTTTGCTTCTCAGGAAGAGTCCCAGAGCAGATTTCAGCACAGGGACCCCTGAAAAGCCTTCCAGAGCCGAAGTTCCTCCTGAAGCTCTGGTCCAGGATAGTTGGCATAGTTGGCTACCTTTCAAACTGCTTACTGGTCAGAAAAACTCCACCCCACAACCTCTCATTTCAATGAAGACATGCCCCCCCTTTTAAGCTACCTTATCACAGCCTTGCTTCTGGACCCTTCCTCTGGCCACACTGTTGGAGCCTCAGGCCATGAGATGAAAAAAAAATCATTAGAATGCCAAGGAAAAAAAATGAGGCTTCTCACTCAGAGGTTGATTTTTTTAAGCTTCAAAGGGCCATAAAACTGGGCTCAAGGCAAGAAAATGTATGCAGAAGGGAAATCTACAAAGAGTCTTAAATATGAAGTTATTAAAAATTGATTTTTAAGGATGCCAATTTTATGTTCTGATTTTATCCTGAAACACCAACTTTCAACAAAGCCAAACACCAGTGTACACTTTCTCCCTGCTGATTCTGAGAAAGCAACTAACCTCCAAGAAAACTTGTTAGGATGGACTGAATGCTTGCATCCTCCCCTCCCCAACTTCATATGTGAGTGTCCCAACTGACAGTGGGATGGTGTGAGGGGGTGAGGACTGGGAGATTATAAACCACGGAGGTGTCAATACCAACTGAAAGAGGCCATGGACCCTGTCACCGTCCTACCAAATGAGAACACAGCAGAAAAGCTCTATCTGTGGACCAGAAATCTGGTACCTGGGTCTTAGACTTCCAGCCTCCAGAACTCTGAAAACTAAATTTATAGCCAGCCTGATAGTGGAGGCCTGCAGGACCATGAGAGGTTAAGGCAAGAGGATTGCAAATTGAATGCCTTCTTGGGCAACATAATGAAGCCTGTCTCATGATGTGAGATTCCCCTTTGTATGCTGTAAATATGTTTTATTACCATTGGTTAATAAACAAGCTGCTTTGGCCTATGTCAGGGCAGAATATAGATAGGTGGGAAAACTAAACTAAATGCAGAGAGAAAGAAGGCAAAGTTAGGGAGACGCCATGTAGCTGCTGAAAGAAAAGAAATAAAAATGTTGGAACCTTACCGGTAAGCCACAGCCTCATGGTGATACACAGATTAATAGAAATGGATTAATTTAAGATATAGGATCTATCTAGAAATATGCCTGAGCAAATGGTCAAACAGTGTTGTAATTAATATAGTTTTGTGTGATTGTTTGGGTCTGGGTGGCCGGAAAACAAAAAAAAGCATTCTCTGCTTACAGTCTTGGGTTTGATTTGTCATTTTAATGGGAAACATTAAATATAGCATTAAATATAAATGGGAGGTATAGCAGTGCACCGATAGTACCTAGCATGAACTAGGATCCAATATTCCCACTGTAAAAATTAGTTAATTTTGTTGCTTGTAAGACTTTCAGCCTACTTCATTTTGTGATAGTAACCCAATGTATTCTCATCTCCAAAGATAGCAATAGTCACTTTATAAATGACCCTGCAGAGTCTTCAGGTTTTCCTGAAGGTATGAGTGACCCATGACAGTAGGGGACTGGCCCATCCTCTTAGAAACTGTTCCCCAGCAATAGGATCTAGCAACCATGCTCCTCCTTGCCTGTTACACTCTACCCTGCAGTCTCATGGTTTCCTCTGGGGCATGGGGATAGTATTTTGCTGTTGTCAGTTGTGTGGGGAGGTTGTTTATTGTTTGGTTTGGTTTGGTTTGGTTTGGTTTGGTTTTTTGAGACAGAGTTTCACTATGTAGCTCTCGGTGTCCTGGAACTCACTTTGTAGATCAGGCTGGCCTTGAACTCGCAGAGATCTACCTGCCTCCGCCTCCCAAGAGCTGGGATTAAAGGCATGTGCCACAATGTCTGGCTTGTAGGGAGAGTGTTTGATCTTCATTTTCAGTACTTTCAAAACTAATTGGGCTGCTACAATCTCTGTGGTTACCATGGTCACTGAGAGAACCCTCCACTCTAGCAGCATGTATTTGAACAACACCATCCTATCCCTTCTCAAGTTCTTTCTCCTCCTCCTACTTCTTCCACCTCTTTCTTTCTGTCTATCATTCTCTCCAGACTCTTCTGCCATGTACACAGCACTCTGAGATCCATTCGTTCAGAAATATTCTGTTTGTAGTTAGCCGTTAGGGAAGACTGACTAACATTCTTCCAAATAGTTCCCATCCCCACCCTGTCAGTGGATACCAACAGCCTTTGAATGAGATGACTCTTCCACTAACCTACTCAAGATTTTTGGCTGGCCATCTTTGCAGCTGTCCCTCAAACGCCAAGAAATAAGAGACCCAGTTATTCAATGGCACTTGAAGGGCTGGGCTCTGATATCAGTGACAATAGTCATGTGGAATGACATGGTCAGGCTGTCATTGGGGCCTGCATTCCTCTCACCTTACATCCCCATCACTTGGGAGCAGATGATACAAAAAGTCAGGACTTCGTTGAGCTGGCATATGTGTGGATCTGTTTCTTTTTTAAGTATCACAAGGGGTTCCCAAGTAAGTGAGAAAGCTGACTATTCTATCTCTGAGCTCAGGAGTTCCTGGGATCACTAAAAGAGCAATAGCCACAAATAGAAATCACCTGCTTCTAAACAGTGCCCATACTGAGCAAGACAGACCCCACTGCCAAAAGGAGGAGAAAACAGTGCAGGGAAAATAGGAGTCTCTCACCACTTGTATGCAAGGTGTTAGAATTACTTACTCAAATAATTTCTTCCAAAGATTGTGTGTGTGTGTGTGTGTGTGTGTGTGTGTGTGTGTGTGTGGTGTGTAATGCATGCACGTGCACATGTGTCCACATGTATGTGGGTATACATCTGAGGGCACCTGTGCCTATGTATTCACATGCAAAAAGATGCCAGAGGCCAATTTATGTTTTTCTTGACATGTGTCTATTCACTTTATTTACTGGAGCAGAGTCTGTCCTGAACCTGAAGTTGACATTTTTAGCCATCTGACTTAGATCCCCTGTCTTAAGTACTTGTTCTACTACATGTGGACTACCAAACCCTCTTAGCTTTTTTTTATATGTGTGCTGTGAATCCAAATTCCAGTCCTCATGGCTGCAGATATGATATATCTATATAATATGATAGTATTAATTATCAGCTTGACAAAATCTAGAGCCACCTGGAAGCTGAGCCTCTGAAAATGCCTGTGGAGGATATCATGGGTGCAGTCATTAAGGTAGGAAGGCCTGCCCACTGTGGGTGACACTAGTCCCTGGCTAGGTCCTGGACTATATAGGTGGAGAAAAGGAGCTGAGCAACGGCATGCAATTGTCTCTGCTTCTTGACTGTAGATATGATGACAAGAATTGCCTCCAGATCCTGCCAGTGTGGCTGTAACCTTGAATTGTTAGGTAAATGTATTAGTAATTAACCCCAAGTCTCCTATTGATGGGGGAGCTGACCAGTCCCTTGTCTGAGGGGCGGGACCCCTCCGGGGCTCTAAATACCTTTAAAAGATCCGTGTTTGTTTGTTTTTACCCTCTTTATTTCCTGCGCTCCTCGCTGGAACCTTGGCTTTTGTAAGTTCCTTCTTCTTTCCTTTATTAAAGCTGAATATTATATATTGAAGCTAGTCTGGTTAATCATAATTGCTGATCGACCACACCCCTTCATCCTATCGTGCACTGGTGTTGCATTAATGAAAGAAATCAGAGCACATCCATCCCTTGGTATTAATTTAACCAAGAGTGATTGAATTCTCTACATCATCTTCCCTCTGTCTTCTATACTCCTGTATCTTGCTGTATAGATTTGAATCTATGCTTGTCTGAAGGCTGTCTGTCCCTGTGTCTGTATCCATCTTTGACTTTGTGTGACTGTCCCTAACAAAGGCCTTTGTTCTATATTTAATGAACAGCACAGAAAGAATCACATGGGGAATGATGAAGGGTATTTTACCAAACTCTAACAGCGCTTATAAGGGGTTAAGTCACAGATGCCAGCTGACCCCAATTAACCAAAATAACAAGCAGTATTATAAACATCATAATTTATTGATCAATATCCAAGTATGTTCAGCACGATCCACAAATAAGCAGTCATAAGTCTTAAGTGACCTGAAGGAGTTGCATTCAGTGTCCTATGCTGGATATTCATTTTATAAGATTGCATTCAGGGCTGAAGAGATGGCTCAGAGGTTAAGAGCACAAGCTGCTCTTCTAGAGGGCCTGTGTTCAATTCTCAGCAACCACATGGTGGTTCATGAGCATCTATAATGAAATCTGGTGCCCTCTTCTGTCATGTGGACATGCAGGCAGGCAGAACATTGTATACATAATAAATAAACCTTTAAAAAAGGAATATTAAAAAAATTTGCTTTCAACCTCTGTTTTTGTTGCTGTCAGCAAATGATACACATGCATTACTCTGGGTCAGGACACGGATTCCCAGAGCTCCACCTAATGTTTAACTCTCTCTGTATCTGCTCCCATCAGCTGCTGGATGTAGCCTCTCTGGCAATTATGCTAGGCTCTGATCTATGAGTACAGCAGAGTATCATTGGTAATCATTTCATTGACTCTTTTTCCAGGCATGTTTGATGCTATCCTAAGTTTCTGGGCTGTCCAGACTCTGGTTCCTGGCCCTCCAGACAGTGTCAGACTTGGGCTCCCTTCTAAGGCATGGGTCTCAAGTTTGACCAGTCATTGGTTGGCCACCCCCACAAATTTTGTGCCTCCTTTACCTCAGTACATCTTTCAGGCAAGACAAATTGTAGGCTGAAGGTTTTGTGGCTGGTTTGGTGTCCCAATCCCTTCGCTGGAAGCCTTGCGGGGTTACCGAAATGGCAGGTTCAGTTTCCATATCCCCATAACTCGAGCCTTTACTAGGGTCACCCTCATGGATTTCTGAGAGTTTCCATTGTACTAGGTTTCTACCTCACTCCTGAAACGTTCCCCAAGTCCAGTCATTTCTCCCCGTATTCTCTCCATCCACCCCCACCTCCACAAATCCCTTCTGTTCCCATCCCCACCCTCCCCCAGTCCACCTTCCCAGGGAGATGTATATACCACCACCATCCTCTTGAACCCTCCTTGTGCTTAGCCTTTCTGGGTCCTTTACTTTACAGCTAATGTCCACTTAGAAGTGAATAAAAGATAAATGTGGTCCTTAAGTCTTAAGTGACCTCAAATCGTATTACTGACTCTGGGTAGGGAGTCCAGCAAAGTTGCAGCTCCTTAGAAAATAAGAAATATTTTCATAATATTACATTGCCACAAACTGGGAGTCAAAATGAAAACCTTATCTTTTAAGTTGCTTTTGATACACTATGGTATCACAGCAACAATTACAGAAACTAAATGGCACAACAAGCCCTATAACCCACAGAGCCATTCTCCAGCCCCTCTTTTAAGTATTTAAATACATGCTAGGCATAAAGGTATGTGCCTGAAACCCCAGCATTCAGAGGACTACGGCAAGAAGATAGGGATCTCAAGATCTCTATGGGAGGAAATTAGAGATAGATCCTAGGCTGTGAAAGAGAGGTTCATAAAGATAGCGTTGTTGAGCAAAAAGGCAAAAGATCAAGGTGTTGAGGTAGATACTAACACTCAAATACCTAATACACTGGTATGGAAGCTTGGGGGAGTTGCTGATCCTCTGATCCAATCCCAGCACTAGGGAGGCTGAGGCAGGAGGATCACTTTGTCAGAGAATTGTTCATACTACCACACCACGGTGCCAATGAAGCCACTTTGAATTAAGTGATGGAGTCAGCAATTGACTGCCCAGGATTAGCCATAGAGATGCTGGAGGACTGAGGAGGTCTAATAGAGAGGAACAGGAAGAGAGAAGGGGGGATTTCCAGGGGATTTCCAGGGCTGGTGCATCAGGGAAACACAGAGAGAGGGTCCTTCAACCAACTCTCAGCTTCTGCTTGGATTTACCAGGTTTTTACCTCAATTTCAAACTCCCGAGTTTTTATTATACAAGAACAATTGTGGTAGGCATTAGTGGATTGTCACAAACTCAAAAAGATCCTTGATTACACAGTAAGACCTGTCTCAACATCATCAAAGGTGTTTGAATTGACAACAAGCCACTGCCAGCCAGCAGCTCCTTGTGAGAAAGTAGAGGTACCAGTAAGAAGGTGGAAGACATCCACTCACCGGAAAGGGGCCGGCCTGCACACTGTCCTGTCCAGTAAAGCAGTGACGTGACTTCACAATGTGAGACTTTTTCTTTTCTAATTTCTGATATAATGGAGATACTACCACCCTCATGTGTGTGTGTGTGTGTGAGAGAGAGAGAGAGAGAGAGAGAGAGAGAGAGAGAGAGAGAGAGAGAGAGAGAGAGAGAGAGAGAGAGGAAAGAAGGAAGGAAGGAAGGAAGGAAGGAAGGAAAGAAGGAAGGAAGGAAGGAAGGAAGGAAGGAAGGAAGGAAGGAAGTTTGTACATGTATGGAGGTCACAGAGGATTAGCAGCAAATACTTCAATTATTTTCCATCTTACAGATGGAGTCAGGGTCCCTCACTGAACCTAGAGCCCATCGGTTGGGCTAGACTGGCTGGCTGCTTCAACCCTGGAACTCCTGACACCAGTTTGTTTGCTGCTTGCTTAGGTTCTACTTTTATGGTCATTGCATGAGAGTTTTTCCTCTTTGTGTTTTTTTAACCATTAGATAGTTTCATACATTTATGTAATTAATGTTACCTGCTTACTAAAACAAAAAGAAAAGAAAAAGAAAACATGGGTTCTAGGGATCAAACTCAGCCGCTCTTCATGCTTGCCCGGCCCTTACCAACTGAGCCAGCCCTTTAGCCCCCCCACTACTGCTGTCCTCTTAAACAGCAAAGTAATTTGATAAAGTAAAAGAAGCAAAAAATAAATGTCATTTGTTTGTGGGACCAGATAAGCTTTTCATTAGCATTTCCTTTCCTGTCTCTGTGGTGAATGTCTCAGGGATAAACTCTCATGAATATTTTCCCTCTGAAGACAGAGGAGGAAATTGAGATTCCCATTCCAGCAAGCCCACCATCTGAAGCTCCATCACGCAGGACTTGGGCACTAACCTCAGCATAGACGACAAAAAAAGGCAGTCAGAGCTCGGAGTCGCTGGGTGAAGAACTGCAGGATTTCATCATCTCTCAATACTGTTTGCGGCTGTCCACATAATGAGCGTGTCTCCATAATTTTCTAGCATTGTTAAAGCACAAGAGTTTCTATCATTAAGGTCATTAAACTATGCTCTTTGCTGTAGGCTATCACAGAGTTTACTAATCACTTAAGCGTTTCTTCCCAGTCCTGCAAAGAGGTAGGCCTCCTGCTCCATTTCACCATGTCTTCATTCCTGCCTTTTAAAAGCCGGACACCCTTGTCTTCAAATATTTTTAATCGGTACAGTTTTTCTATATAGACAGAATAATACCGTTTGTCTTGGAAGGGGGAAAATACTTTCATAGGAATGAAAAAAGTGACCCCCCAAACACTAGTTTTGCTGTTGTTTTTCACACCGCCAATTATTTAAAAGGCAACATTTGACATCTGATCTTCATCCTCTTTGTCATCCGCCCTCTGCCTGCAAGAGAGCACGGCCCCATAAACACAGTTCACAGGAGCAAATACATTTAGCTCTGTCGGATTCCATTGGTTTCCGGAGTGTTTCAGACAGGGAACATAAAAAAAGGGTGACAGTTTCAGAAGCCACTAAAATTTTATACTTGGCTTTGTCACAAGGATTAACTCATTTCAGCAAATTCCATAAGAAAGTCTGGTCTCTCTACGTATGCCCATCACAGCCATGACGGCTCCCCCACATGTCAGCAAGTATATTGTAAAACCCATAAACAGCAAGTGTATTGTAAAACCTTTTATGACCATTATAAAAATATTTTGACTATTTTACTCAACCACCTCAGTAAGACACCTGATACGAGTTGAGGGAGAGAAACAAAATCCCTTTTTCAACAAGCCTTTCAGAATTAGAGGAAGGCTGGAGAAAAAGAAAGCCAATTTTCTATTAAAATAACATGAGTGTTCAAGCAGAGTGTCCTCTTGTTATATTTATCTCCAGTAGCAATAATCCAGCACCCAGGTCCGGACTTGCGTGGCGAAGAGTCCAAGCATTGTACCGTGGTAGAGTCTAAGTGATCAAAGTAAGTTTGATCACTCAGAAAGGCAAATGTTACATGTTTTCTTTCATATGTAGGTCCAAGATTTCATACAGGTTCCTAAAATTATACATGTCCGTAGGACATGTCAGTAGGTTGAAGGTGGCTGGGGGAACTCTGGGGGAACCCAGCACCAGGAGTCTGTCTGTTCATGACATTTGAGAAAGGCAGGCACTGTCTCTACTAGCCATCCAGGAAGCCCAACTACATCCCCTGTGACAATGGTCACAAAAGGCCAGGACTTAATCACCTACCTTTTCTTGTTGCTGCTTTTAACTTTTACTCAGCCTGAGAAAGCCAAATATGTACTTCTCTCCATTGTCTAGAAAGCCCACTCCTCCCTGGACAGCCCTGCATCCCCAGCCCACAGCCTTGGCTCTGCACAACTGGTCCTCCCACTCCACCACCTACCTCGCTCTAAGTCAGTGGTTCTCAACCTGTGGGTTGTGACCCCTTGAGGATCAGCTCAATTTCACAGGGGTCACCTAAGACCATCAGAAAACACAGATATTTACATTACAGTTCACATGAGTAGCAAACTTAGAGTTATGAAGAAGCGACAAAAATAATTTTATGATTGGGGGTCACCACAGCATGAAAAGCTGTATTAAGAGTCCCAGCATTAGAAAGCCAACTGTTCTAAGTCATTTCCAGATGACAATCTTTTTGCTTTACACAAACAGAAGTTTTTGTTTTTTTTCATTCGGTCCTCATCTCCACAAGACAAAGATATTCTATCCCAATAAGTCCAGGCATTTCTCTAAGGACAGTTCTACCCAATAACTAGACCCAACTTTCTGAGAAGCACTCTGGTATCCACCATAGTAAGTCGGCTTAGCCAGGTTGGCGGCACACACCTTTAATCCCATCACTCAGGAGGCAGAAGCAGGCAGAACTGTGAGTTCAAGGCCAACCTGATCTCCAGAGAGAGTTCCAGTCAGCTAGAGTTACACAGAGTAACTATCTCAAAAAAGGAAGAGGAGGCAAATGACTTGGTAACATAGCTTAAAGAAAATGTGGATGATCCTACCAAGACTCTATTTATCTAAAATATAAAACAAAATAAAACCTTCCCAAACACTTTATGAAGAGATGGTTGAACAAAGGAGCTATCTATCCAAGCTCAGCCCTGCTCCCACCTGGGTCTAGCCAAGCTGGTACTATCATCTAATGCCCCAAATACAAGGTGAAGCTTCTTTCCTACTAAAATGCCTTTTCCATATTTACAAAAGCTGCTGTTTTTACCTTTCTCATGTGCTGTATGTAAGGAACCCAAAAATTGTACATTGGAGGAGGATTATGTTACATTTGTTCAAATATTTATACTTGCGGAGCCTAAACTCTGAACCTTTAGAGTTTCTGCCTTTAACCTGGAGGGCCTGCTCTAAACCCTCAGTAAATGTTTACCCAACGTTCAAAGCTCCGGTGAAATGTCACCTCTTCAATCTTCTCACCCCCATTTTCTCCTCACCTCCCCAAGCAACATTATTTGATGTTTCCCCTATTTCCAAGACTGAATCTAAACATCTAAAAGCAAACTTGTCACGAGACAGCCATCACGCTTGCTTCCAGTGCTCTCTCCAGAGGGACTGAAACTCCCGAGGTCTATGTCACATCATGCCTCTAAGTCCTGGGCTCCTTGATACACTCAGTCACACAGGGGAGTAGTCATTTTTTTTTCTTCTAGTGAGGCTTTGATTCTAATTTTAAAGCCTTGGTGTTCTTGATGAATCAGCCTTGCTATTTCACATGTTCACATGTTTAATGGAATCCACCCCTTTCTCTGGAGTCTGTTTATCCATCCTTCCTGCTCGCCCCACCCTAAGTCACCACCACCTCATTCTAAGCCTAGCCACAGGTTTAGTTCCAGAACCGGGCATTCCAGGGAGCTGCAGTGAAAAACACAAATGTTGCCCAACGTCAGGATAACCGGACACAGATGCTGGGCATAAGACACACTCTTCATTTGCCTTGGACAGGCTGCAGAGCTCTCTGGGACAAGCCATGGTGGCTTACAGCCTTCTCCCTCAATACCTGCTGCCTCCCTGCTTTTAGCTATAATGGCTGCCCTTAAAGCAAGGAGCCAAAAAAAAAAAAAAAAAAAAAAAAAAAAAAAACTGTTAGGCACTGGGTTGGGGAGGGAAGCAAGAGGATTAAGGGTGGGAGTGTAAAGGTCATGGAGTGTAAAGGTCATGGAACAGGACCCACTTACCGTTGTATCAGGTCATGGGGCAGCTGTGTGGAGAACCCTAATGGCTCTGAAAAATGGCCCAAAGTTTCATGCTGAAGGTGGTGCTACCTTTGTGCTTTCTCCCAAGCTCTCTGTTTGGATCAGTTGTCAAAGGGATTTGCTGAGCAAGGCAGGGAGAGGGAGATCTCTAGACGGGGGCAATCACAGGTCACTGCTTCTCAGTCTCTGATGGAGGAAGGCTAGGTGAGCACTGTGGGCTCCCATCCTTACTTCCCTCCTTCAAACAAGGGCGGGGAAGCTTCTCAGGCTCAGAACCTGTGTGATTTTTTTTATCCTGAATTCATTTCCTGCATTTCCTTAGGAAAGAGGTATGTGGGTATGCAACTAGCTGACTGTATTCTGAATGGTTAGCAGGCAATGACTTGTAGCCAGAGACTGCTCTTCGTTCCCAGCCAACCAGACCCAAATAATTACACAGAAACTTTATTAACTACAACACTGCTTGGCCTATTAGCTCAGGCTTTTTATTAACTAACTCTTATATCTTAAATTAATCATTTCTATTAATTTCTGTATTGGGCACGAGGCTGTGGCTTACTGGTAATGGTACAACGTCTGTCTCCTTCGGCAGCAATATGGCACCTCCTTCATGCCGCCTACTCTCTTTCTACATCTCTGTTCAGATTTCCTGCCTGGCTTTACTCTTGCCAGGCAGAAACAGCTTTATTCATTAACCAATAAATGACACATATACAGAAGGACTTCCCACAACAATAACTCTCAAAGCTCATGATTAGGCAGCTCAGATCTTGCAAGACAGGGAAGGGTCTGATTTTGAAGCCTCCTCGTCCCATCAGACTTTTTGTTTTCTACCTTCTTTTGGCTTTCCAATTAAAGTTATAGGAAGGGTCCATGGCCCCAAAGTTGCCAGTAAAAAAGCAAAAACTGAAAGAGTAGGGGAAAATCACATGTTGGATCTTGCATCAATTTCTGAAGCCTGCCTTGATCTCAAAAAAAGCAGACTTATCCATCCCCTCAGCTCCCATAATGTGTAACTATCATTCTATTTATCAATGGCATACTATAGTTTATAGGATGGCCTATCTGTCTGTCCATTAGATTCTAAGCCATGCAAGGATGGGAATGCCAGGAATGAAGCAGGGTTATAGGAGGTTGTAGAGAAAGTGAGGGATCATAGAAAAATAAAACATGCTTTATTTACTGGTGCATACCACTAGGCAGGCAGTTGCCAGCAGGCACGCAGGCACACATCAGCATACAGACCATACTGACACAGGCAGACTGGCAGAGAGGCCACACAGAGGTAGGCACACCGGTCTTGGGACAGATAAAAACAGGCAAGCTGGTAAAGGCAAAGGCACTAGCCTCTGGCTCAATGCCATATTTATACAGAGTCACACAAAGTGGTATTCTGGCAAGAACAGTTATAACAGATGAAATCATTGTTTACTTTGGGGTTCCCCAGACATCCAAGGCTGGCCATTTAATGCCGACTCATCTGGGTATTCCTACCAGTCGCCATGTTGTCTAGGCATAAACTGGACCACATGGCCTTTTGCTTCCTACAGTGGCTCTCCCGCGACCTGTTAACTCTAGTACTTAGCACAGTAGCTGACGTTTTACAGATATTCAGTAAATGCAATTATGTACATAGAGTAAGTTGAACAAATTCTAAAAGAAATCGAGCCCTCTTCTTGGTCAGTCACTACTGAAGTGAGCATTTGAAAATTAACTCACTTTCACATCCACACATGGCAACTTTGTCTTAGTTACTAAAGAGGTCAACATATTTTTTTAAATGAACTACTATAAATAATGTAAACATTTACAAAAGAGTTACCAAATACTTACACTCCCCCAAAAGACTGGGACTCCAAGAACTCTAACCAAGAATTCCAGTCCCAGAGCTGGTGTAATGGATGATGCATGCCTAGAAGCCCAGTGCTGAGGAACCAGAAGCAGAGACATCATCACACATTCCTAAGCCAAGCTGAGCCACAGTGACCCTATCTCAAACAAAAGTCAGTGATGGCTTTCACACTTACTAGCCTGGCTGCCTCTCTATAACTGGTATATACATGTCAGCCCCTGGGACCCACTGCGCTTGAATTGACACGGATGAAGCTGAAGAATCAACACATTTTCTTTTCTTTCTTTTTTGTTTTTTGTTTTTTGAGACACGGTTTCTCTGTAGCTTTGAAACCTGGCCTGGAACTAACTCTTGTAGACCAGGCTGGCCTCAAACTCACAGAGATGCTCCTGCCTCTGCCTCCCAAGTGCTGAGATTCAAGGCTTGTTCCACCACTGCCCGGCAAATGGACACATTTTCAGCAAGGTCTCTGAACAGCTACCAGGATGGTGCACATTTAGGCAGCGTCACCAGAGAGGAGACTCAGTAGAAGCACAGAATTAGGAGCCCAGAGGTCTGCGTTCGGGGCCTTGTCAGTTATTAAGTGCACAGCTTCTTACAGTCACTAGTTGTGTTGGGCTTTGTTTATTATCAGCAACGTGGTAAAAGTAAGTAATGCCTAACGGCCTTAGCAGGGCTGTTGTTAAGATTAGATAGATAAGAAGGTGACCGGTGTGCTAGTAATGTCCCACTGGGGTAATAGGTTTGCCTCCATCAGAATGGCCCCACACATTCAACTATGTGTTGACTCTAAGATGGCATTGTCTCTCCACTTGAAGGACAGATAAGGACACCAGTATATAGCAGCTGTGCAGTGAATGCAACGTGGCCCCAGAGTCTCCTGTGTTTACACAGTTGGTCTCTAACTGGTTCTAACGGTGTCAGCTCAGTAGGGATAACCTTATAGCAACAAGAGTTCCTCACTCCAAACAATGAGAACACAAATCACCCAGCTAAGCTTCAATTTCAGGAAAATCATGGCATTTCTTAGCATTTTTAATCCATGCCATACTGGGACACAGCTAATGCTTAAAAATTATGTGTTGCTTGTTGGAATCTGAAACTCAATTGGGCATCCTGTATTTATCTAGCAACCATGCAGTAACAGTGTGCTCTCAATTTTTCCCTTTCTCTGTTTCCTCTGCCTTGGCTGCCTACTAGCCTCACATGGGAAAGTTTTGAAATGCTGATGTTTAGAGCACATGCCAGGCCAGTGACACAGCATCATGTATATATTCGGCGCAAAATATATGAAACTATCCAAAACTATCTAGAGTAATAAACGTGGCAGATAAGAGGAGGGAGAAAAAGTTGGGGTTAGGAATAGATATGCTCAACACGCAAAATGTTATATCGCTTGAAAATGTTCTTATATAATACAATTCCATGCACATGAATACATACATGCCGTTTGTATCTGTGTTCAAATGGGTATCCACCCTTACACAGAGTTCCTGACCTGTTGCAGTATGTTCGGCTCAAGCTACATTAAGATGCATTTAAGACAACCTTGGGATTTTGCTTAGCAGCCACTCCCTCCTACAATCTCAAAGGTTCTGATACAGTTGCAACCCCTCCGACATCCTCTTGTGTTCCGGTGGAAACCTGGATGGAGTTCTCATTTCCATGATCCATTTTGCTAAGTTTAAATGTCATCATCAAGGGTAACATTTTCAGTTCAACAATTCAAACTAAAATTAACCTGGTTTTAATTCACCTTTTTTAGCCCCAAATGACAGAGATAAAAGTGTTCCCAGGAACCACATTCCGCAGTTTCCTCGTCACAGTGTAATGGGTAACACTGGAGCCCAGAGAGGCAGTCTTGTTTCCCAGGTGTCTTGAGCTAGTTGGTGGCTAAGCCAGCACCAGGCCTGTGGCTCCATATTCCCTGTCCAAGGCTCTTTCTACAGTGAGTGTCTCAGCTTTGGTGTAAATAAATTGAATGAGGCATTTCCTAGGAACAGAGAGAGGAAGAAGGCAGCTAAGTGGGTATTGGATTCCTGAAGAAGGTAGAGAGGCACACAGAGAAAATGAGTAGAGACCCAATTCACAAATCTTGCCTGGGGCTAGACCTTTATACATTTAATATAGTACGATAGTGATAATAGATCCACTCAGTCCTTCTTTCCTTTCCAGGGACCAAATTTGCCTGCTCTTTTCAGTGGTCAGATAGAAATGATATGCAGGGCAATGACATTCCATATACATTTTGCCCTTGACGTCCCAGGGCGCATGTTCCTTGAGGGTTAGAATTCTTTAGCCGACTTCGCGTCTACTTCTCTTCCTCACACCAATGACTTGTACCCAAGAGTGTATATCTATTATAATTGCTACCTAAAGAGAATAAGAATTACAGATAAGTAATTTTCTTTTTCTAATCTAACCCCCTGGAGGCATTTTAGCAGCTAATACGGATGATGACAGGCATTCCTGCTATAATTTATACAATTCCATTTTTCTTAATCATGGATTTTGCATCTCTTACGTCATCTGCTTAAAATGGAAGCCGAATGTGTGTGTGTGTGTGTGTGTGTGTGTGTGTGTGTGTCTGTTTTTACATGTTTAGTTCCCCTTGTAAAGTGTTGAAAATGCCCACACAATCATGAGAAATGTAGGAAGCATCTTCTCTGGAATGGCCTTCTCTTGAAGCAGTTTACAGAACGTGTGTTTAAACTCTTCAGTGGGATACCCCATCTCAAGTACTTAAGGAAATATGTAGTTAAAATGTGGAGCTTTGTAGTTACTTGTCTTCACCGAGAAAGTCCTCATTAGGGAGGCACAGTGTAAACCATCTGTATGCTACAAAACAGGAGATAATCCAGCAAATGCCTAAGAGGGGTTGTAATTATGGTTTTTTTGTTATTGTTATTGCTCTCCCACCTAGCACAGTTCCTGAAACATGAAAATATGTCAGTAAATATTGTTGATTTGCATTAAATTCACTGGTAGATAGTGAAGTGGTACAATATTCTGCTTGCACACTTAATCTCCCCATCTAAGTCCTCCAAATGCAGGTTAGTGCAGCCAGCCCTAGAGAATCCAAGCCAAACAGAAGCACCCCAGGTTCTACACAGCCCAGCATCATTTGGGATCTGAAACTGTCATTGGCAACAACATTAATGAATCATGAGTTCAATTTAGTGGGGTCAAGAAATAAGGCTTTACGGGACTGCCATACAACAGTCTCAAGCAGAGGGCAAAAGAGGGCTTTTCTCACTGCAAGAAAATGAATTCATTTTGAGAAGTCCCTGATTTTCTTGTCTGGATCCTGTGAATATGACCATATTGGACAAAGAATCTTTGCCTACAAAATTAAGGAAAGGATCCCAATACTCAAGGCTCACCTTAGAATATATGGATGTGTTCTAAAGAAAGACCCCAACCCTAGTCTCCATCTTAAGATGTTTTTGTGATCAACTAGGCCAGGTAAAAACAGGATACCTGTGGGCAGCAAAAGTAGTCTTGAGACTGGCTACACCTGCCAAGGGGGCAAAAACAGGATATCTGTGGGCAACAGGAGCAGCCTTGAGAAAAACACCCAGTTCTTTGTTTATCAAAGCTCAGGGAGGCAGAAACTGGCTGGCTGAAAACTGACTTAATTTAGACTTGTTTTTATCCTGTTAGACTTGTTTCTGCCCTGATTTGTTTTTATCTTGTTAGACTTGTTTTTGTCCTGTTAGACTTGTTTTCATACTGATGTTGACCTCCCCATATGTTAATTTGAGCTGACCAATGATGTTGCGGTTGCTATAGTTCCCTGTTATGTAACCCTGAGACCCTATAAATGCTTGCTGGAAAAATACCAAGGGGGCTCAGTCTCACTGGAGTATTGAGTTCCCCGTTGGCACCTTCGACATTAAAGAATCCTCTTGCTGTTTGCATCCATTGGCGTGGCTTATTGAGTCTGAGGGATCCTTCCCTGAACCCTAGAAATTAGGGTCTTTCACTAAATGTGATGACAAATGTCCTCATAGTAAAGAGAAAAAAGGACATTAGTGACAGAAAGGAAAGAAGGGACCATGTAAGTACAGATGCAGAGCTTCAGTGACATGATGATAAGTCAAGGGATATTAGGGCCACAACACACAAACAAGGCTCAACCCTGGCTCTCTGGAAGGAGAGCAGCCCTGCAGAAGCCTTAATTTTGAACTTCTGGACATGAAAGTTGTGAAATAATGAATTTCTAATGTTTTTGCTTTGTTTTGTTAATTTTTAAGTTTGTATACAAGATTTCACTATGACGTTTTTATACATAAGTGTCAATGTCCTTGTATATTGCTCATCTATGCCTGCTTCTGTTGTCTAGAGATACTAGGTGTTTGGTGCTTGTTACAGCAGCAGTTTAGAAACTAATAGAGACCCTGATCTAAAAGATCCAAAGTCATGAGTATTAAAAGCCCTGGGGCCTACAATCCTTCCTCCCCATTTTCTACAGGATTCCACATACTGTTTGGCTATGGGTCTCTGCAGTAGTGCCAAGGGCACCACAAGAAAACCCACAGAATCAACTAACCTAGGCTCATAGGGGTTTACAGAGACTAAACTAACAGCCAGGGAGCCTGCATGAGACTGACCTAGACCCTCTGTATATATATCACAGTTGTGTAACTTGATCTTCTTGTGAGATTCTTAACAATGACTGCTTTGGGGACCCATTCCTCTGTGGGGCTCAAGTCCCACTTCACCCCAGTATGGTTGGACTCTATTGCATACTAGTCCATCTGGGTGGGAGAGCACAGCTAGGCCTGAAGGAGGATCCTGAGCAGCCGTAAGTACAATAGGAAAGAAGACCCAGGTGTCATAGGTTAGTTTATCTATTAGGAGAGAGCAGGAGATAATTATACCCCAGGAAGAATGGCCAGTTGGACCCATGTGGTGGTAAATTATAGGTGGAGCAAGGATATCAAGGGTGTTTCATTTGCATACTCAGGAGCAGCAGGGGCCAGGGGAAGGATCCTTAAAAGGTCATATAGAAAAAACAGCCTTTAGTCCTTGTAGACTTGGAGATACATGAGCTTATCAGTTGCCACCTGTGCCATGGCATGTCCAGCTGGGGTCACCTATCTGGTGGGGTCTGTTGGCACCAGAACAAGGTGGGGGAGCAGACAAACTCCTGCCACTCTCAGGATGAGAAAATTCTGGATTTTAGGCATGCTTTGACCCCATCTTAGCATCGGGCCAGCCCTGCATTCCTCCTACTGGATTGCCTCATCCAGCCTTAACAGAAGAGGAGGTGCCTAGTCTCCTGGCAGCTTGATACACCATGGCTGGCTGATATCCTTAGGAGACCAGCCTGTATCTGAAGAGAAACAGTAGAGGAGGAGTAGAGGGGGTGGGGGCACGACTGGGAAGAGGGAAGGGAGGGGAAATGTCAACTGGGATGCAAAAACAAAATAAATAACAGCAACAAGCTCCAGGGCCAGCTTTCTCTTCTCCTAGTCTTTACGTGAACCCTGACGAATGGCATTCATTCTAGAGCAGTGGGTGCAACGTTTTAGAAAAGCTGCAGTTTCCATATATATATATATATATATATATATATATATATATATATATATAAGTTTAATGTCCAACGACCTGAAATCTGATACAGCCCAGAGATGGAAAAAGAACTCTGTGCATCCACCCAACTTGGAGTCACCACAATTCAAAAACAAATTCAGTCTGTCCTCAATCTGTCCCTTTCTGGCAGGGAACTTCCAGAAGTGCAACAGTTCATTCAGGAAGCACTTTGTTGAATCTTCTGGGTCTTGCTGTGTACTCAGAATTGCATTTTTCACACTTAAAGGATGGATTGCCATTTAGGCTTCTCTCTAGTCACTAAAAGTTGGGGGTGGAGCTTAGAGAGGATGGGGTGTGCCCAATGGTAGAGCATTTACCCATCATGTATGAAGTCCTGGGTTCAAATCCTAGCCCCTTGTCCTCCCCGCCCTAAGAAATAAAAGAATTTAGCAAGAATCAGTTCAGTTCTCCATCCTTTCTGTTTTCTTTCCTGATTAACCTAAAGAGGTGTGTGTCCACAGGTGTCCATGTGTGAAGCATGGATAAGTATGTATCATACTATATACACAATGCAGGGTTTACCTGTGGATCTATCAAGGCTGCATGAAATAAACTTTAAATAGCTCATGATAAAAATGGAATTATAAATATATATAACAAATCCATTATTCTATTCTTTTATATGCCTGGGGTTTGCTTTCGGGATCTGATGTAAGCAAGGCAAGCACTACACCACTGAGCCCAACCCCTAGATTCTCCTATTTTCCAATTTGTGTCAATAGCAACCCTTGCTCTTAAATTTGCAAGTAGCTATCATACCTTAAAGTGGTTGCCTTACTTCAGGTAGTTCCCTAGCTTTCCGTGAAGACTGTGTGCGTGTCGTCTTGACGTGCATGTGAAACCACAGCAGGCCAGGCACCAGCTCCCACACTGAATTGTCACTGCTGGGGTTAATGTCAAAGACTGCATTCGTGCGGGAATGCTTAGGGCAATGCCTTGTACGTAGTAGTCACTCAGTGAACAAACTAACTGGATTAAGAAGGCAGTTAAAACGAGACTCTAGGGACAGCAAGCAACTGGAGGAGAATAGAAGTAGACATAAGAATTGTGGTTAAAGGAAAGCAATGAGCTTATTGCCTTTCTAACCAGTGTGACCTTTCCCCTATACATTTCTAGAACATGGAGGAAAAGAGAGAAGGAAGGGGGATATGAGAAAGAGCAGGACAAATAAGATTTTTTTTCCAAACTTCATAGCCTCTCCCTAATGACGGGTTAGTGTTCAAAGCGTTTCAACAACACAGTCCCTTTAACCCCACTCCCACCCCAAGTCACAGCAAATTAAAACTAAGAAGAGGCTTTCCTTGTGCATCAGCCTCTGTGGCTGTTGATGGACAGCTCGCTTCATCCCGGTGACACTGTCTGGGAAAATGATTTGTGCACGTTGGGGTGACCCAGGGATGATGCAAGTCCTCGGTGACAGAAGACAAGGGAGATGGTTGGAACCCACCTGGAAGGGTCCAGAGATGTTGACCAGGACCGCAGCGTGTGCCTGCATGTGTATTTATCTGTTCCTTCTTTTGCTTGCTTGCTCTTTAAAGAGCTGAGGGCCTAGCCTAGTGTGCATGCCCGGTGCAGACTGTGCTCCCAAGCTGAAGCGGCTCCACCCCCAGCCTCCTGTACCCTGGATCCACTTTCAAAATCAAAATTCTTTTGGATATATCCTGCCCCGCAGAAAATCATAAGATATAAAACATTGCACATTATAGGAAAAAAAAAAAAAACAAATTCTAAGATTACCTGTCCCTCATTACCTCTGTAACTTTAAGGAAGTAACAGTTTGTCCTTAACATCAACTTCCGGTGCTTACCGTGAGTCAAGGTACCCTCTGTCAACATGCATGATGCAGTCATTGACTCCATAATCTCTTCAAATTTTATCAAGGCATGTTTTCCCTCCGTTTCTCAATGTGCTCTTTTGACTAACATTATGTAAAAAAATGATTAAGTTAAATTTTTATCAGATTTACATTAACACATTGCTTCTGGGAGGCAAAACTGATAAATCACACTCCATCCAGTCCAGCATGTGACCGCCTCCGGCTTCCTGAGCTGGGGAGGGGAGTGTCAGTGTCTCTTCTGAGCTCCTCACCCCCATCTTACTAGCCTTTCACTTAAGGCCACAGGACACACCGGAAGAAGCTTGTCCTTAAGATTTAACTGAACCTTTGTTTAAGTACTAGTCTTGCTATCTAGTAGTAAGTATAGCCCTTCATTTCTCTACAGCTCAGCTCCTCCATCTAGACAAAGGGAAAAGCAACACCCATGTGCAGGGGGCGGGGTAGCCACGGCAGAAAATATTGGGCATCAGATAAAGCAGAATGGACCAGATGGGGGCGGGGAACACAAATAAAGGAATCCCATGCTAGCTCAGGATAGGATATACTAAGTTTTTTGCTTTGTTGTTGTTGTTTTTGTTGTTGTTGTTTTGGGGTTTTTTTGTTTTGTTTTGTTTTAATTAAAAGGGAAACTCATGAATCACAATGAGGAAACAGGAATGGAGTCCAACATCCAGGTGTGGCAAGCTGGAAGTGGCCAAGTGGGCACTCCCGCTGGCCTTTTTGGAACCCAAAGCTACGCCCCACCTGGTCCAGCCTCTCAAAAGCCATTGGCTAAAGGAAGTTCCCCATCAGGGAAGAGCCTAGGGGAAAGAGGGTTCTGGAGCAGGGGGAGTTAATAGCAACAGCAAAAATGGAAGAACCTTTGATTTTCTTGCATTATGTTCCAAACCTTCCGTCCTTCCATTTCAAACATTGAGGGGTCCCTCCCTGGCCAGGCCCCTGCCTCCTCTCTTTAGCTTTGTTTTCATTTGGTGTTTTGCCTGGAGTAGCCGCTCCCTGTCCCTAAGCTTCTGAAATGCTGTCCATTCTTCAAGACTCCAGTTCAGTGCCCTCTTTCCCACACAGCTTCCCCTGCATCCTGAGGTTAAGCTCCCATTCTGGGAAGCCTTAGACCTCCGGTTTTACCCTTTTTCTAGAACCACATTGGGCTTATGATCTTTGTAAGTCACATCCTGAGGACACAGTCTCTGCCTGCAGTTTCCATCATTGACTCTCAGGGCTGTCACACTTCAAGTACTTAGAACCGTATTTTTGAGTGACTGAATCAATAACAGGCTATGTGTATTTGTAAAAAAATTTCCTGAGGCCAAGCGGTGATGGTGCACGCCTTTAATCCCAGCATTTGGGAGGCAGAGGCAGGCGAATCCCTGTGAGTTCGAGGCCAGCCTGGTCTACCAGAGATAGTTCCAGGACAGCTAGGACTGTTACACAGGGAAACTCTGTCTTGAAAAAACAAAACAAAACAACAACAACAACAATAATAACAATAATAATAATAAATTTTCTGAGAACTGTCAATGACCAATTAGCAGAGAAGAAGTTTAGGCTCTCAGAAAGAAACCAGAAGCTCTGTATTCCATTTTACCTATGTGCATAGGAGAACCTACATATATTTACCAGAAAACTCAGGAAGGATTGTAATGGCTGCCTTCACTATTCCAAACACTTACTTCATAGTTGCTCATTTTCTGGGGAGAAAAGCAAATTAATTTAATTATGTCACTTTCTAGCATTTGACAGCTCTGGGACTTCACGTATGAGAAATCAAAAAAACCAGTGATTTCATTAACTCAGTGGTGGGAAACGTGTCAAAATATCACCTGTCTTTGTACACGCTAGTGAATTGACTGCATTTTTCTCTTAATGTGTTTGGGGTCCTACAAATGGCATATTAAATATAACTCGTGTACCTAGTTTCCCAGTGGTCTCTAGGAATCTTTGAAGTTCTCTTTCAAAGTCAAAAAAAAACTGTACTACTTTAAAAATACTCAGTGTCAATTTTTCAGAGTTACAAATGAAAAACAACACTTCTTGAAATCGCGCCAAGACTATGAAACTGAGACATCATCTAACTCCGCCTGTCCTGGCAGAAGGACACCGCCAACCTTCACAGTGCTGCAGTTCCATGCTGAGCAAGGAGAAGCAACGAGGAACTGAGCTGCAACACTGTGAAGTGTCTGTAGGCTACGCAAAGGATCCTACCCGAACCAGGGATGGAATGAGAGCATGATGCTTGGCTCATGCCAGGAGAAAGAACAGCAGGCAATGGTGGGGTACTCAAGGTTTGGAAACCTTAGGGAAATTATAGGCCCACGCATATGTGGAAGATGAAACTGATCAGCAGAGGAATACAACAGCACACCTGAGGCCCAAGGCTGAGACTCCAGAGCAGTCAGTGGTTCTCAGCCTTCCTGACGCTGCAACCCTTTAACACAGGGTCATGTTTTCTCATGCTGTGATGACGTTGTTGTTACTTCATAACTATGATTTTGCTACTGCTATGGATCAGAATGTAAATACTGATATCCAGGATATCTGATATGCAACACCCAAAGGGGTGGTGACCCACGGGTTGAGAACCACCACTCTAGATGTTCAGATATTGAAAAGCAGTTATGGATATATGGGTTTTTTTTTAATAGCGCAAACAGCCAAGATAGAATACATGCCTAGAAGGGACTTTAGAATACCTTATGCCTTACCCCTGACTAACCCCACAGTTCCCAACACTACACACTATCCAAGAAAAGTCTTCCTCACCAGTCGATAAAAACTGAGAGGTAGCTGCTTCTTCTTCAATGCCCAGATTTCAACAAAACATCCCAAGGCATGCAAAGACAGAAAAACATCACCCATTCAAAAGAGAAAGATAAAGCATCCCTGACGAAACATGGTCATTTGTCTAATTAGAAGAATGGAAAGGAGCACTGACGTTGACTGCAAAGCTCCCACGTGTGAGAAAAGACAAATCTACAAGTCGAAGTCAGCCACACAGAGACTTCTACCAGCGTGTGTCATAGCTAACGGTCGGCACTCTGACATGGCAGCAGCAGGGCCATCCGCTCTTTGTCATGTCTCGAAGAACTCCAACAGAATCATCGGCAGCTATCCTGATAAAGAACCTTACAGGCCAGAAACAGCAGCCACAGCACGATGAAATAGTTAAAGTACGCCAATTGACCTGTCCACTGAAAATTCTACAGTGTGTCACCAAAGCGTCCTTCAAAGATGAGGGGACAATCACTACCTTCCCAGACAAGCAAATGCTGAGGACATTTCTTATCACCAGAGACTATGAGAAGGTCTATGAAGGCGTCCTTCAAGATGAAAGCAAAGGACAAAACGAAAAGTTCTCTGATAAAGGAAAATGCTGGACCAATCATTTTTAAATTCATACTGTTATAATCTTTATAATTCTTTTTATTTTCTTCATGGGTCATAACACAATATACACAAAAACTGTGATTTATGTTAATAAATATGCACTATGTAAAGATGGCATCAGTAATGCGAAGGGGTGGAGATCTACGTGCAACTGAAGTCAGGCTGGCTTCCCTTTGAAATAGTCTGATAATCTCAGAATGCTACAATGTGAAGTCTGCAAAATAGTCTGTGATAATCTTAGAGGACTATATTGTGATATCTGTGCAAATGATACACAAAATATCTAAAGATTATATACAAAACAATGATAAAGATCAAATGTATTGCTAAAATTAAATCAGCTAAACATTGAGGAAGGAGTAACTGAGGAAATGGGGGGAGTTATTAAAATCCAGAAGACGAGGAGAAAGTAAATACAAAATGGCTAAAGTAAATCTTTGAATGGCCAGTACCATGAGAGGGGGGGGTAATTAGTAGACTGGATTAAATAAAAATAAATGGAATCCAACTATAAATTCTGCAAGAGACTCGCTAAAGATTTAGAGAAATGCTAGTTCAAAAGTGAATGTGTGGCCATCTTCCAGGAACTCACCAAAATGACAAACACAAAAGAAGAGAGGAGAGGCACCCTTTGCCCTCTCTAGGCCTTTTGGGAAACAGATTTGTTCCTTTGGCTGTGCACATGCAAATCTTCAAGAAAGGTGATACTGTTGACATCAAGGGAATGGGAACTGTTCAGAAAGAAACACTTCATAAGTGTTACCATGGCAAAGCTGGAAGAATCCACCCATCACTCAACACACCATAGGCATAGTTATGAAACAACCATGTTAAGAGCAAAGTTCTTGTCAGGAGAACTGATGTGCAGCTGTTAAGTTGCTAAGAGCCCTTACTAAAATGGAAGAAGGAAAATGATCAGAAAAAAATGATGCCAAAGGAAAAAAAGTCATCTGGATTCAACTGAAGAGAAGCCGGCAGCACCCAAAGAAGCATACTTTCTGATAGGAAGAAGCCCATTCCCTCTGAACTCATGGTTAGTGTACAAAACAAATAAAGGGCCTAGATGGTATTTTTCTTTTAAAAATAAATGAGAAGCTGAAAAAGATAAAATATGTATAACAAGATGGGAGGTGGTAATCCTAATGCCAGACAAAATAGACTTTTAATCCCAAGTTCTAAGACACAGGCAAAAGCATCATGTAACAATAAAAAACCAACTAATCCAGAATATAAATTGTAAATTTTAAGCATCAAACACTAGCACTCCAAATTATATAAATCAAATCTCAAGAGATCTGAGGGATAGTCAGTTCTGTAATACTAATGTGAGTCTTCCACAGGCCTTATTCAGTATAAATAGTATAACTAGATTGAAGATTAATGGGAAAATATTGACATGAACAGCCCTGCATATATGTATATAGATCACTCCATCCAACAAGAGCAGAACACATATTTTTCCATGTGTATATGAGAACTTCATTAGTATAGACCATTCCTAGAATGTCTAGAATATTTGTAAAATATGCGACAATGAAGCCATGCAGGGTAATGTAATACCCAGCACCTTGGATTTAGAGGCAAAAGGATCAGGACTTAAAGTCATCCTTTGCTACTAGAGAGTTTGAGGCCAGCCAAGATTGCATGAACTCTCTCTCAGAAGGAAGTGGAAAGATTGGACCCATTCAGATTATCTTTTCTAATTTCAGTGAGACAACACTAGAAAGCAGCTGAAGAAGAAAAGCTATAGGTGGTAAACGTGCATGGAAACTGAAAAGGTACTCTTATACAATCAGTGAGTCAAAAATAGAAATGACAAGGAAAATACAAGTGATCTTCAGATGAATAAAAATGAAAACATGTTATCAATCAAAAGCAATAACTAAAAGCAAAGTCATAACCATGCATGTCTGCACTAAAATGAAAGACCTCAAACTAGCAATTTAATTCTAGACCTTATGAAGTAAAAAGTTAAGTTAAAGCCAACACCTGCATTACCAAGTAAATAGTAAAAAACAGAGTGCAAATGACATTGTGACTAGAAAATTTTTAACAAACCAAAGAATTGATTCTTTAGGAGGTCTACCAACCTGACAAACATGTAGATGGAAGTTTCTGTCCCACCCTGTCCCACCCTGTCCCACAAGTGCTCAGTCCCAAATAAACACACAGAGGCTTGTATTAATTATAAACTATTTGGCCTCTTAGCTCAGGCTTATTATTAACTAGCTCTTACAACTTAAATTATCCCATAATTCTTATCTATGTCTAGCCATGTGACTTCATACCTTTTCTCAGTAAGGCATTCTCATCTTGCTTTCTCTGCTTCTGGATAACAACTGCATCTCTGCCTTTCCTCTTCCCAGAATTCTCCTAGTCTGTTTGCCCTACTTCTACTTCCTGCCTGACTACTGGCCAATCCGCATTTTATTAAACCAATACAAGTGACAATTCTTTACAATGTACAAGAGCATCATCCCACACCAAAAACATATGGCTTCCTTCACTAAAAATAAAAGAGAAACCTCATTACTAAAATCAGAAACAAAAACATATATATCTTGCTATGAATTTTAGAGAAATAAAAGTAATTATGAGTTCTAAGAACAAATCTTTGACAGCAAATTGGACAAACTAGAGGAAGTGTGAAAAGTCCTAGAAATAATCCAAATCTCATCCTAAAGAAAAAAATCTAAGTAGTAAGGAAATTGAATCAGAAACTGTGTGGTGGAGGCACACACCTTCAATCTCAGCACTTGGGAGGCAGAGGCAGGCAGATCTCTCTGAATTCAAGGTCACCCTGATCTACAAGAGCTAGTTCCAGGACAGTTACACGGAGAAACCCTGTCTTGAAAACCCAAAAAAAGAAAAGAGAGAGAAACACACACACACACACACACAGAGAGAGAGAGAGAGAGAGAGAGAGAGAGAGAGAGAGAGAGAGAGAGAGAGAGAGAAAACTGAATCAGTAATCAAAATCTTTCATGGAGATTTGGAGAAGACTGAATCAGATGGTTCATTGGTGAACCTATGAATCTATAAAGTTGCAGCCATCTTCCCTAGACTGGTGTTTCTCTGAAACAAAACATATACAAAATGGCAATAAGCACATGAAAGGTTGCCAGCGTCATTGGTCGTTAAGGAAATGCAAACTCAAAACACAGCAGCATACCACTTTCTATCAACTTGTATGGATTTTTTAAATTTTATTTATTTGTTTGTTTGTTTTGTATGAGTGGGATGGGGAAGGCAGTGAGTGACATGTGTGTGGGACTCAGAGAACAAATAGTGAGAATTGGGCCTCTCCTTCCAGCATGTAGTACCCAGGGATCAAACTCAAGTGTTCATGATGGGTGATAAGTATCTTAGACCATTAATCCATCTCTCCAGCCCATGCATGGCAATACTTAAAAAAGCAGTAATAACAGCAAAAATAGCAATTATTGGTGCAAATGTGGAGAAACTAGAACACCATGCCCTGCCAGTAGAACTATACAATGGTACAAGTAAACCACTGTGCAAATTGTAGTCAAACAAATAAATTCTATTATTCTGTAAACCTACAACCCCACTTATGGGTGTGTTTCCTGAGGAGTAAAAAGTAGCGTATTTGGTAAATACTTGCATATCATCCACATTCAGAGCACTAATCACAACATGTAAAAGTTTAAAGCAACCATGCTGAGTAACAGATGAATAGGGGATGCAGTAAAATGAGGAATGTGTATGCAAAAGAATATGATTCAGGGTTAAACAGAAAAGAAATCCTACCATGTGTTAAAAAAATATGAGCAAGGTTCTTATAAAAATGAAATCAACCTGTCATGAAAGGCCAAACACTGTTTGACTGTTGCATGAGTGTCTGCAGTGGTCAAAGAGTGGTGGCCAGGGTTAGGGGAGGAAGCGGGATGAGGAATTAGTATTGAATGGGTACGGAGTTTCAGCTTAGGGAGACAGGAAAGACCCAGAAATGGATGATGGTGACAGCTGTACAACATGGACATACTCACTGTCACTAAAATGTACACTTAAACCTAGCTGAAAGAAGATAAGTCATTGAAGAAAAATCAAACTTTACATATCCCCATTCAAGTTATCAACAATTATAAAAATATGGCTGTTGAAGAAATTTCATGTTACACAGATTATGCATTCCTTAAAAGATGAGTGTGTGGTATATTTCTGTGCACTGCTTCTGGCCGCCTGTGATTTGTGTCTAATTCTGTTAAAACAGTGACCTTATCTACATGTTTTCTTCCTTTGCTCAAACATTTTACTAAACTGTTAACCTGAAGTCAGGGACTCTTAGCCACATGGCTTGGTACCTTTTTCAGCACGGTAATCACATCTTCCTTCTTCAGAGTCTAGACAGGACTACAGAAGAATGGGCTTCCTCCTTCCTAGAATTCTCCTGCTCTCATTGCCCTGCTTCTACTTCCTGTCTAGTTGTCCCACCTATACTTCCTGCCTGGCTACTGGCCAATCAGCGTTTATTTAAAACATAATTGACAAAACATAGAAAATTGTTCACCACCATAAAACTTGATAGCAAATAGCTCTAAATTATTAAATTCAGAATGAATTTGCAGACTATTTACTCAATAGAAACATATGTTAGGTCACAAGAAGTAAGATCTCTATATTACCAGGCCTACCTGCAAAGATGGTATCAAATTATTCAGAAGTAGCCATGAAAGAGTAGCAGGTAGGAGTGTGGAGGAAGGAGTTATGAAACCTGTGCTCCCTATGATCACGGCAATGGGCACACGAATCTATACATGTGTTGAACTCCGTAGAAATGCTTATGAAATTAGAGTCAATAAAAAGAGCTGGAGAGATGACTTGGCAGGTAAAGATACTTGCCACCAGCCAGGCAATGGTGGCGCACACCTTTAATCCCAGCACTTGGGAGGTAGAGACAGGCAGATCTCTGTGAGTTTGAGGCCAGCCTGGTCTACAAAAGCTAGTTCCAGGATAGGCTCCAAAGCTACAGAGAAACCTTGTCTTAAAAAAAAATTGCCACCAAGCCTGATATCCTGTTTTTCTTTGATCCACAGAACCTGCCAAGTTGAAGGAAAGAACAGACTGCTGTCAACTGTCAACATGTTCTTCGACCCCTACACATGCACTGCAGCTGGCACACACACACACACACACACACACGCAACACACACACACACACAAACACACACACACACAGAGAGAGAGACTAAATGTTATAAAAAATACTTTAATTTTTTTAAAAGAATCAACAACACTGTCTTTGAACAGCACAGATCTCCGTGTCTTCTTTGCCTATTCCTATCTTCACTCATCTTCCTTCTCGGAATCCACAGCCTATAAGGCCCTGCTTGCTATAGTGACACTTGTCTTTCCAGAGCAGGAAAGAGAGCAGCTAACAGTCACCATTGCAGGACAAACACTCCTGATATCTTTAAGCAGCTGAGAGTGAATATGCCCTAAATGTGTGATATGCTGTTCCAATCTCGATCTCCCCTACTTCTGCTATTGATCGTTCCCTGGCTTTAGAAGTGCGTACCCAATAAATATTAACTACCAGACACATGCTAGCAGCTCCCTGCTACAGAATATGCCTCTTGTCATCTCTCCCTAGGAAATAATCAGACCTACACTTAATATACTTGTAACGATAGTGAAGTGCCTCCGGGATATGATGTGAGAAACAAGAGTCAGAAATCATCTTTGCTGTATTTATTATGCTGTCAGTTATTGTCATGTGGTAAAGGCCAGAGAATCTAATCCCTTTCCCTACTGGGATTGGTATAGCTTGTCTTTTTTTTAAAAAAAAAAATGTAGATTGAAGATTTGAACAGTGCATAGCTGAGCTCTGATGTGGTCTTTTTGTTATTCGTATGCAACCTGAGTTTTACCCGGAGAGAAATGAATTTGACCTAAATCAGCTTGCCTTACCTAATATCATTTATTTGGGCTTTCTATCTGCAACAAAATTTGAATATAGCAGATCTGGGAAGATAGTTCAGTTGATAATATGCTTATCATGCAAGCATGAGGACCTGAGTTCAACCCCCGGGGCCCACATAAAAATGAGAACAAGATAGCATGCACTTGTAATCCCGCAGTGCTGAGGTAGAGACAGATGATTCCTGGACTCACTGCTCAGCCAACCAAGCCAAATCAGTGAGTTCCAAGACAGGGAAAGACCCTGTCTCCAAAACTTCCTGATTCACAACTCTGGGGGAGTCTGCGCTCATGATGTCCTCAGGAATATACGGTCTTTGAAGGCTCCAGAAAGAATCCTTCCTTGTCCCTTTAAGTCTGCGGTGGTGACAATGACTCTCCAGGCCTTTTTGGTTTCCAGCTGGGTCCCTCCAAGCTCCACTTCTGCTGTAGTGGCCCGCTCCCTGTAGATCACACCCTACTGTATGAAGACGCTAGACATACTGCATGAAGATCCCACCCGACTCCTGTATGACCTCCTCTTAGCTAATTCTACCTTTAAAGGTCCCATTTTCAAACAAGGGCACCGTACTAGGTACAAAGGGTTGGGACTTCCAAGTGCCTGTATAGAGACCATAGTTGAAGTCATAACATTAAGTCGGTTGATAATTCTTATTCTTATTTTTTTAGATGACTCTCGTCTTTAGATAGTAATCATATTTCATGTGTGGTATTTGTGTGGGGTGTGGCCCTGAATTGATGATAAATTAAAGTGGTCACACTGTTCACCTGATAGCCTCATTGTCCTTCCAGCTCCAAGCTCTCTCGTGGTCTCTTGATCCGCTTTCGCTGTTCCTTCTTTGACTACTACTACCTGTCTTCATTCACCCTCGGCTTTCCTACAACACAGCTACAATTTTCCGATTTTCCTCTGCATTAATTTGTTTTAAACCAACCCCAAATGCCTTTGATGGATGAAGAACTGTGACTGATCTGAATAGCCCATCCTTCTTTGACAAACTATTTCCTGTTTGAGGTGATTTGAATAAGAAGGCCCCTTAAAGGTTCCTATGTTTGAAAACTTGGTCCCTAGTTAGTAAAATTGATTAGGGAGGATTATCTGATGTGACCTTGTTGGAGGAAGTGTGTCACTTGGGTGGGTCGTTAAGGTTACAAAAGTCCACACCATTTCTAATGAACTCTCTGCCTCATACTTACGGATCAACATGCAAGCTTGCAGCTATCGCTACAGTGCCATGTCTGCCAGTCTGCTACCATGCTCCATGCCATGCCATGATGGTTACAGATGCACCCTCTGAAACTGAGAGCCCCAAATAAACCCTATTTTGTTCAAGTTGCTTTGCTCATAGTGTCTCATCTTAGCAATAGAAAAGGAACTGAGACATTATTCTCGTCCACTTGACCTGAGTCTCTGGCTCAATCTATTTGCCTATGCTCTGGAAAGGCCTGTGCTGGATATGACTAGAGTGGATCCATGTGCTGTGAGTCTTTGCCTCTGTGTGGAATGCTGAGGTGTGGTGGAACCTTTATGAGTAGGGCTTAGCACAGAGTAATGAGGGCACTTGGGACACTAAGGGCACTGGGGACACTGGCACTGAAAAAAACTACAAGAGAAAGTTGTTATGAAAGAACAGGCCAGGGGCTGGAAAGATGGCTCAGTAGTTAAGAAAGCCTGCTGCTCTTCCAGAGGATCTGTGTTTAGTGTCCAACACCCCAGTCATATGGCTCACCACCACCTATAACTCCAGATCCAAGGGATCCAACACTCTCTTCTAATCTCCAAGGGTATACACACATGTAACATACATTTATTCACACACACACACACACACACACACACAAATAAATCTTTTAAATAGATACTTAGTGTGGGAAGTCCTTCTGTATATGTGTTGCTTTTATTGGTTGATGAATAAAGAAGCTGCTTTGGCCTGTGATAATGCAGAACAGAGCTAGGCGAGAAAACTAAACTGAATGCTGGGAGAAAAAAAGGCAGAGTCAATGGGAAGCCATGTAGCCACCCGCAGGAGACAGATGCACCGGAATCTTGTCAGTATGCCACAGCCATGTGGCAATACACAGATTAATAGAAATGGGTTAACTTAAGGTAAAAGAGTTAGCCAGAACTCTGCTTAAGCTATTGGCCAAACAGTATTGCAATTAATATAGATTTCTGTGTGATTATCTTGGAAGTCTGGGCAGCCAGGAAACAAACAGCAGCCTCCCAAAAGAGATGTTTACTTTGGAAAATCAGATAAAGAAAGCTAGGTCTGACTCCTCAAATCTTTCTCAAGCTTCCTTTCACAGCTTCACTCACGGGTGCTTTGGCGATGATGATACCTTAAAGCTTTGGCCAAAATCCAAGCACATAATTGGAGTTGCCTAACTTGGACTTTCAGCCTCCAAAATCCAAGGTAAATAAATGCTTTTTCTCTATCATTCATCCATCCTTTGCTATAGTAAATAGAAAGCTGACACACGAGAGCCTGATTGTGGGCCTACTGTGAGGGATACACCTTCATCATGTCCAGTTTCAGAGGTTTATTTCCCTCTTACTGTGAGCTACTGACTCAAGACTCCAGAGAAAGGGCCGGCGAGATGGTGCAGTGGCTGAGGACTTACTGCTCTTGTGGAGGGCTCAGGGTCCATCCCTACCACTGACACGGCAGTTCACAACTGCCTGTAACTGCAGTTTTAGGTTATCTGACACCTTCTTCTATTCCCCATGAGCACGGGCATGCATGTGGTGCACATATATTCATGCAGGCTCAAACATTACACATAAGTCAAAAAGCTATAAATCTTTTTCTAAAGATTCTATAGGAGTGGAGGGAGCCACTGGAGACAGTGGTCAAAGGATTAGAAATTCAGCATTGATCTACCCGCTATTCCTACCCACTTTTCCTAGTCTTATGCAGCTACCATCTTAGAGCACTAAACCATTTGTTTAATCACTATGCTTTTCCCCGGCTACGAGTAATAAAATGTTGCACCCTCTAAAATAATTTCCTAGCTACTTGCTAAGATTCATCTCTGACATTTCATTAAATATGATCATTTAACTGTACAAGTACAAATGCATTTTTAATTTAGCTTACTGCAGATATTACAGATGTGGGAAAATGAATTCCTGTTGCTGTAGGAAATACATATCATTCACATATGCATGCCACAAAAGAACAAATTATTAAAAATTACTGAAACTTCTATGAAGATTTATATTTAACTTTTGCATTTCCAATCTCTGTGTCACTGTGAAAAACATAGCATGCCAGTCTGTCACCCATGAGTCTGTGAAGAACGTGCGGGTGGTTCCAGAGGGACCTTGATCAATAGCACTCACTCCCCTCTGCCGTGGACATGCTGTGGTATTAAAGGCAACGGGAATTGGGTTTCAAATGTGGAGTTATGAAGGTAGTATACTCACCACTAAGCAATTGGTTGCTGGTCTTCTCTATGAAAGAAAAAAGCAATGGACAATGTATCTCTGGTCCTATGCACTATAAATCCAACTGCGGTGTGTACTGCAGCTTTAATCGGGAAGTGTTAGAATGTAAACCCACATTCTTAGTGTCTGTGGTCATTGGATTTAGAACAACTGAGGAAAGAATGGATTCATTTTTTTTTGCCTTAAGCTATGAAATCAAGAACTTATACCCTGAAAACCAGCGATTATTACCTCCTATGGTGTCAGGGACTTACACCAAATGTACTTTAGGTGCCTGAAAGAAGCAAACTTGTCTACAAAATTCTTTGCAGTGTACTTTAGAGAAGCCAAATAATGGAGGCCTGAAATACTTAGGAGAAAATCTCTTATAGGAAAATGAGAGGCTCAACACTTCCATGTATTCAAAAGCTAAGAAAAAAATCAATCAAAATGGGTGATAGTAGTGAAATAAAAATTAAAAGTGAAGGATAAGGAGAAGCAAGCTTTCTTCTAGCCCATTCTCGTACGTGTCTTAGGTCCGTGTTTAGAGTTAGACTCAGTGCGAATGATTCCACCCAACTTATCTATGCAGTTTCTATGTAATAAGTTTAAGATTTTCAGTGTAGAAGGGACCTTTGAGATAGTCTGGACTAGGTCTGATGTAGATCCTTTCTGTCTCATAATAGACAAAATGACTTCCCTCTTTCCTTTACCAAGATAGAAAAGGTGATGTCTCTGGGGACAGTTGGTAAAATAGAACTGGTGAGAAGTGGGTGTCCCCAAACCCCCAAATACTTCTGAGTGGTAGCAGAGATCCTCCTTTGTCTTAGTTCATTGTGTGTCACCATAATGAAATGTCCAAGAATGAGTAAAATATAAATAAAAGAAATTAATTTGGCTCATGGTTCTGATGGTTGAGATATCCTGATTGCACCATGAAATAGGGGTCGGATGTTCATAACCAGCCTCATGTTCATAACTCTCTCAAGAACTAATTTCCCGAGACCTGCATTGATCCCTTAACGAGGGCAGCCATGATTCAGTCACCTGATCAGCGCCCACTAGACCTCATGTCTTAATGCCTCTCTCTCCTCCACATCACTACACTGAGCACCAATTCTGCCTGTGAGCCTTTGGGGGACAAACCGCATCTAAACCCCAGCATTGCTGCTACTTGATGAAGCACTTAGACCAGCCAGGAAGAGCTTTAATTTGTGTGCTGCAGGCTTGTACGACGCTGCCACTTACAAATGTTATGATGTTAGTCCTGTTACAAGCGATGGCACCGAGTGAGGCGGCGTGCCTGGGAGGAATGCAGCTGATCAGCGGCAGTGAGGGGGAACGCGCCGTCCCAAAGCCATTGGCTTGAAATGAGATTATCTTTACAAAGATTTTTCTTTTAACCACAGCAGCAAACATGTCGTTTTTCAAAAGCAGAACCCATAATCCGCTAAATCAAATAGCTTTTGAATGCGATGTGTCAAAACATTGAGATTCCATTCTATGTCTTCAAGAGTGAAGAAACAGCTAGACTAAGGGGAGTGCTGAATAGCTCTTCTACTATAATAGTTTGGTTTTGAATACTTCTGGTACACAAGTATGCATCCCGACATGTATGAGGAGGTTTGCACTGTCCCTTTAATTCGAGGAGGTGGCAGGCAGTCTTCCTTCTTCTTAATCGAAAACAGTAACATGTTTTCAGTTACTTCTAGAATACTCAAGGACAGTAAGTCCCAGCTGCTTAAATATTTTTGTTTTTATTATGAATGATGAAAGAACAAGTAGCTGTGTTCTGAGCAAGGTGGAACTCAAACACACGCACATGGAATGAAATACAACCTTATTCACCTACAGCGATTCCCTGGGGAATAACGGTGAGCTCACCTTGTGTGCATGTCCAACTGTCTCCTCCTGGGGTTTCTCAATGCCCAGTTAAGCTATGTGCGGTGTTTGGTTTGGAAATGATTTGAGTGTCTGCACAAAGGCTGATATGCTGAGAAGCAGGCCAGTATGGCAGTATAGGGAAGTGATGTTTATAAGAGACAGGGTCTACTAACAGATAGTTAGATAGTCGCTTCTCATGGAAAGTATTGATACCGGCTTTGTATAGTTCGTTCTCTCAAGTGGGGATGGTTGTAAAAGTGAAACTCACATTTGGTTCTGTGTAGGCAGTCTGTACCTTTTCTCGCATGGCAGTCCTGTGGAGATGTAAAGAACAAAGTAGATGTCATTCACCCTAAATAAGGACGATACCTGGGTCAAATAACTGAGCTTATTTAGGGTTAATTCTGGGAGCATGAGTAACTCATAGATGGACAGGTACTGCACCCAGAAGTCCCAACCACTGTCCACCTTCTCTTCATTCGGCTCTAAGTCTAGAGGACAATCAACACAAACCTGAGTTCAGATCACTGCCTAGGGCCCAAGTATTAGAAATGACGACAGGCTCACAGAAGACAGACAAGATAAGACAAGCAAAACCTAATCCTGGGGAAGTTCAGTGCTCCACACCTTATCCTTGCTCACATCAGGATTCTGCTGATCTCAGAAAACAACGTCCAACCATGAGAAAGACAACTTGTTTGACTGCGCTTTAGCCATACTCCTGCTCAATGCCATCTTGCTGCAAGGTGGAGTTACTCAGGATTCAAAAGACTAGTCTCATCACACCTTTGTATCACCAAACCAAGTGATGCAGCCAGGACACCAAACAGTTTGGACCCCTTAGCTACTAGAATCATGATCCAAATAAATCTCATTTCTATGTAAAGCAGGCAGCATCAAAAAAAATTTTATAGCACTATCAAATACCCTAAGGCATGTGGAATGCTAACTTGAGCCCCTAGAAATCCCAGGACAACAGGAAACAAACCTCACATTAAAGGACTGCCTGCATTTCCTTGCCCTTTGTGCAATTTGTGCCAAGCTCCCACATACACCCAGTTGCATTTTATTCTGTATCATAGATTCTACAGCTCTTCACTCACTGGTCTGTGACCTCCCTGATCCCATACCTCTCTCTAAGCTTGATGATTAGCATAGCCACCTCTCCAGAGTTCCAAAATATGTGTCTCTTCTCTACCTCTCTAGCAGAGGTTCTCAACCTGTGGGTAATGATCCATTTGGGGGTCAAACGACCCTGTCATGGGGGTTGCCTAAGGCCACTAGAAAACACAATTATTTATATTACAATTCATAACAGTGGCAAAATTACAGTTATGAAGTAGGAACAAAAATAATTTCATGGTTGGGAATCACAGTAACATGAGGATTTGTGTATTAAAGGATCACTGTAGATGAATTTTTCTTTGGGCTACCAGCTCACAAAATATGACACAGAGATTTATTATTAATTTTGAAAGTTCATTCTATAGCTTAGGCTTGTCCCGCTACCTCCTATAACTTAAATTAGCCATTTATATTCATCTGTACTTTGCCTGTGGCTTTTTATCTCTCTTCCATCCGGCACCTCCTGTTTCCTTTCTGTGCCCTCTGATGTCTAGATTCCATGCCTAGATTAATCCCCACTTCTTTTCTTTCTACCCAGAAGTCCTGCCTAACCTCTTATTGGCCATTCAGCTCTCTATTAAACCAATCAGAAGATGTCTTGGCAAAGACACATCTTTACAGTACAAAAATATTATTACACAATATTTCCCCATTTTGTCTAAACAAAAGGAAAGGCTTTAACTCTAACAGAGTTAAGCTATATACAATAAGGTTAGTTATCATGTATTGTCTAAACATAAAGGAAAGAAATGAACTATATACGATAAGAACAATTATCAAGTAAGAATTGCATTCATAATGTTCAATCCATTTGCATTTGGCAAATTCTGAAAAAAATACTTCATTATGTATCCTCTCTTGATGAGTCCAGAGTTTTGCACCTAATCTACTTTCTACTATGACAAAGGAAAGCTATAGCTATAACTATCTAGTCTTCAATTTCATCAAAGACTGGAGAAGCATGTAATATTACCTGAGTAAACAGGAATTACAAAACAAGCAACTTCTAAAACGATAAGAAACGACAAACAAGTGGCTGCCTGGACAGTCACCCCAAGGTTCCTCTGTATTCTTACAACTTATTGTATTGAGTCAGGATCTCTCTATCTATCCCTCACCAGTCTCAAACTTGTTATGTAGCCCAGGCAGGCCTTGAACCCTTGATCTTTCTGTCTTAACCTCATGAATTCTAACATTACAAGTGAGGGTTGTACAATCCTGTGATAAACACTAGGATCAAAAAACAACTTGAAGAGAAAAGAGTTTATTTCACCTTACATTTCTACAACACACTTCATCACTGAGGGAAGTCAGGGCAGGAGCCTGGAGGCAGAGCATTATGCAAAGGCCCTAGAAGAGTCCTGCTTACTCATTGCTTAAGCTAAGCTCCTCATTGCTTGCTTCGTCTGTTTCTTATAGCACCCAGGAAAACCAGCCCAGAGATGGCATCGCTTACAGTGAGCTGGGCCCTCCCACATCAATCATCAATCAAGGAAATGCAACACAGCCTTGTCCACAGGCCAGTTTGGTGAGTACATTTTCTCAGTTGAGGTTCCCTTCTCCCAGATGACTCTAGTTTGTGTCAAGTTGACACAAAACTAGCCGTCACAACTATGGACCACTAAACCTGGCACACCTCTCACATTAATTTTTTAAAGTACTATATTTAAAGAAAATATTTCAATTATTTTCTCTAATCTGAACTCATTTGGTCTCTCCTCCAAAATATACCGTGTTTTTATTTATGTGTGGATTGAGTTCCTTTGCCTTAAATTGCATCTTTCGGTGAGGTAGGACCAATCACATTTTTATGGCATTTGGGGTACTACATGGCCTACACAGAGTACCCAGTGGTACTGAAGCAAAAATAATACTAGTGAAGAGGTTGTTGACGTGGACGATGATGAGGACGACAGGCTCACAGTAGCTAATGACAAAGCCTGCCTCTTCTATAATGTCTGCATCAGAGAGTAGCTGTTTCCTACGACTTTCACATTACTTTCCTCGCTTGTAATAAATATCAAGTTTCACTGAAAGGCTTTTATCTACGCTTTGTGATGATTTGACAGCATGAAAGAAAATAAGTTTTCCATAGCTGAAGAACTCTTGCTGTATTACAAGGGAACTTCGCAAGAAAACATGTCAAGCAGGATAAAAGAGAAATTGCAGAGGAAAAAAAAATAGATCATAGTAAGCCTCAGACAACCTCCTCAGAGTCAAGGAACTATGAAAATGTAGAAGAAATATAAATCCAAGAAAGTTAAACGGGGCCAAAAGATGTTGGAAACTTGAGCGTGTCCAAGGAGATGCTGACGGCAAAGATGTCATCGGATAACAACGTTGATCCTGAAAAGGCAGGTCTAGGTCACCTCCTCCCATCAGCTGACCTGGGGCTGATTACCCATGGCAGATAGCTACAAATAATTGCTCCAGTCATTCCAGTGAGCCCCTTATCTTGTCCTAGCAAAGAAGCAATGCATTAGCTGGCTTCAGAGGGCCAGGCATCCCAAACTTGACATCTCTAAGAAAGACACCTCCATTCTGAAGGAAGCATTCCTTGAGGTGACTCACTGGCAAAGAGTTCTATAATGGCTTCAAAGCAGGCTGCAGACAAGGGTCTCGTTAAATGATTTGGGAATTCACCTTTGCAGTTGAGCTGAGATGATGGTCAATGGGCGGAGACTGATAACAGCAAAAAAAGGGGGGGGGAGCATGTCACCCAGAATCGTGTTAAAGACTCAGCTCTTGCAGAAAGTAGAGGATAATTATGGCTTTGTGTCGTCAGAACTTTTCATGTCAAGAAGAAGCATGGTCTATCTAAATAAGAAACTGTCAGGTCCTGTTAAAATCTTTAGAGTTCGGGCCTTCTTTCCAAACTGCACCTTCTCTCCGAATATGCATAGAAGGCCAAACAAAGAGGTGCTTTATTTGGATGCTTATATGTGTGTTTGTTTTAAAGAACTTTTTAATATTGGAGGAAATTGTCTACAGCTTCCCTTAGCGTATACACATTTTGTCTTCCTGCTCAGATAATATTGACAAAACCCAACCAAGCTGTTCTGAACCTGTACAAGAAATTATCTAAACAGTACATTCAGTGACAAAGAATTTTTACAGGGAGGAAAAGAATGATGGGAAAATCTCTCTAATGTGTGAGACTAGTAATAAAGCAGATGGAGCTAAATTCAAGCCAGCCCTTTCATATAATAACATTGGGCGTCTATCCACCAACATGCAGTCTTTTTCCTGCATGGAATTTAGCAGTTCTTATTAGAGGTACTTGCTTTGTGTCTATTTCTTCATGTAAAGTTAAAATGCTGGTTGGCTAAAATAGTTCCTCCTTTTACTCTTTTAAGTCTTACCTAGGAACTATCACTTAGCTGGTACTGAAGAAATTTTGTAAATAAATTTTTCTCAAAACTCTAAATTAATTGTTAATAGTCATTTTAACTAAAGATACTTCTCTTAATTAATTTTTATTTTTTATACCTACATACCTAAGGTCACTTAAAAATGCTCAGGTAGAAGGAGGTCACATTGAGAAATTTTTAGGAACCCTGTTGTAGAAAACTGTGCCCACTCACACAGAGCCTGTACCTTTTTCTCTATGGCACATAGAGATTCTAGATGCTTTTGTAGAGGGAAGGACAGTGAGTAAGGAAGAACAGGATCTGTCTTTTTTTCTGATCATCTCTGGCCTAGAACAAAAGATGCTCTGACCTATTCTCTGAGTTTGACCATTCTCCCTCTTACAGAGCTAATCTCCGCTTACAAAATGTCTGCAGCTTTCTATCAAGATTGACCATTGTTGCCAACTTGACTGGATTGGGAAACATCTAGGAAACTGGTCAAGCACATGTCGAGGTGTGCCTGTGTTTCCAGAGATGATGGGCAGATAGGTCAACAACTGAGAAAGCAAGAACTTCTCTGAATGGTACCATCCCACGGAACATAGAGTAGAAGGAGGAACTGTGTTTGCATGTGCCTTTTACTGCTGATGCTTGTGGACATCAGACTATAGCTCTCAGCCTTTAAATATGGTTACACCAAAACTCTCCAGAAAGCTCCCAGGCCTTCACCTTCTCACTGGAGCCATGGTCTTGGTTCCTCTTGTTCTGATGTTTCCAAATTTGGGTTTCTACAGCTCCCATCCTGCACACTTCTATTGTGGGAATGTCCAGCCTTCAATCATGAGAACCAAGCCACTAAATCCCCCCTTTTAATTATAAATGTAAAGGTAAGGATGAAACTGAATTAGAAGAATGTTTTCCTATCATGTATAAGGCCCTGAGTGTGACCCAATTACTATACAAAGGGTATGGCGGTTCCCATCTATAGTCTCAGCATATAGGACGTTGAGGCAGGAAGATTAGAAGTTCAAGGTCATCCTTGGGTATATAATTTAGAAATCCTGCCCCCAAAAATATATAAATGTGTTCTCTTGGTTCTGAACCTGTGCAGAACACTGACTTGTACTTGCCCCATTGTTCTTAGCCATGATTGACAATGGTGATCACAGTTAACATGGATAACCTTTCTTGATTTGGTCCCAGTTCCATTGACAAGCTCCATCTCTTAATGTCTCCATCCCCACCCATAAACATCGTACTCTATTTACCAATCTCTCAAAAAGAAAAACAAACTTGCTATTGAGGCTTTTCACATGATGTATGTAGGCCTCAGTTACATGAGGCTTCATTTTGTGTGGTTTTAGGTTCCCAAGGGCAGTATTCGTGTGCATTTCCACTCCGTCCAGCCAAGGGCCTGAGTCATCCCTCAGTTCAGTTTATCCAAAATGCACCAGTTACCTACCTGTTCCTCTCTGAGCAGTCATGTCTGATACCAGATCAACGCATGGAATCACAGTGCTTGTTTTCAAGGAACCCCCGTTTCACCTAATAACGATCCCAGAGGGCAAAACTATTGATGCTGGCAATTCAGATACGCCGAGCGAATTTGGAAAACGCTTCCTTTAGACAAAAAGATGGAAGTTTGTGGTTTAAGAAGAGATGACAAAAACACATGCTGAGGTTGCTGAGGTACATGGGAGATCCTGAAAGACTGGGAGCACATTTCCACAAATTTTATTACGGGATGTTGTCATAGTTGTCCTATTTTGAAATTAGTTATTACGGATACCCTTACTAGCTTAATTCACATATTAAACTTTCTCATAGGTATTTTATAAAGAAAAATGATGTTATATTTATTATATATACATTACATATCACATGTGAAGATCACATAATGTTTATTGTATATTAACATGCATATGCATATAAAATATATACTCATATACATTTATGGTTCAATGCTAACCACAGTTTCCTGCTCCACAGGGGCATCTTGCAATGTGCCTCCCATGAGTAAGAAGCATCCACTCCATCCATTGCCTGTACATATGTTCCTTCACTCCATCACCAACTCTCGGGCAACTCACCATTCTTGGCTTGGCCAGCTATTTTCAACACATCTCTCAGGTTGCAACTTGCAATAAACCTCACATAAAACCTTACTCAGGGACCAGAGTTTGGGCTCAGCAGACTTGACTTACACACTGACTCTTGGGAAGCATCAGTTTTCACCCAGAATCCCCTAACTGCCAGAAAGAGCAAGTTATCTACACTTTTGAGCTTCCATTGTCATAGACACGGTGCTTATGCTTGGTGCTCCCTGTCTCACTTCACACTCACATCCCCCTCACTACCGTCCCCATCACCTGGCTACTTCAGCAGACTCTCCTTGGAAAGCACTGTGGAGAACCAATGGCCATCTAGGGAGATGAAGAAGGATCTTGGCATTCCAGGAGGATGTTATTCCCCAGCTGGCACCAGAAGGATGTCCAGAAACCATGCAGGACCCAACATAGTAGGGCACTTCTGTGCAGGGTCCAAAGTAACCAGGAAGACAGGGATGTCTGAGTTCCCACCAGATTCATGAGCATCTCTTTTCCGTGTGTCTTGGGAGAAAGGAATGGGAGGAGGAGAGAGAATTTGAAATTTTTTAATTGACCCAATTTGTCCAAAAGGGACCATTTTTAAAGAAAAAGAGACCATTATCTTTAGATGTCAGATGTAAGTCTTTCAGAAATCAATGGAAATGGAATTTCTAGAGTAGTGCATGTCCTAGTTAAAAGCAATAAGGACAACTTCAATTTTTTTGCACACCTTTATTATAATATATTAAATTGGCCTGATTTTATCAATGAGACAAATTGCTAACTCAATATCTCTGCCAAAATTATTATGTATGAAAATGATAGATATTTGAGGAATCAGTAAATAAAAACCATACAAAATATTTAACATTCTTAGCTCAGGTTACGGTGGTACATGCCTATAATTTAACCACTCAGGAGGCTGAGGTGCAAGGATTAAAAGTTCAAGGCCAACTAGGCCACATAGTAAGACCCTTTCTCATAGAAGAATTTAAACAAAAAAGGCTTGGGAAATAGCTCCATCTTTAAAGTGTTTGCTGTACAAGCATGAGAACTGCAGATCAACTTAGGGCACTGTGTGTAAAAGTGACCTGCTGTGCGGTAGGACTGGAGAGAAAGGAGATGTGCAAACAGACAGATCCCTGGTGCTCACTGGTCAGCTAGCCTCACTGAATCTGTGACCTTCGGGTTCAATGAGAGAGCCTGTCTCAAAAAAAAAAAAAAAAAAAGAAGAGAGTGATGGAGGAAGACATTCAACATCAAACTCTACCCTCCACAAACACACATACAAACACAACACACATACAACAACACACACAGAGAGAGAGAGAGAGAGAAAGAGAGAGAGAGAGAGAGAGAGAGAGAGAGAGAGAGAGAGAGAGAGACTGGGACAGAGAGAAGAGACAGAAAGAGATGGACAGAGGCAGAGAAAAGGAGACAGAGAGACAGGGAGGGACAGAGACAGAGACAAAGATTTAAACAAAAAAGAAAAAACAAAAAAGAAACACTTAGAATCCCCCACACAGCAGCTAAATCCCTTCCATTGTGATCAATCCATATGTTATATTTAGAATAAATCCCCAAAGGATAATATTTATGGAGTAGAAGCATTTTCATAGTGAAAGGGAAGAGCATTACACAAGGTCACATTACCAGCAGTGACTTTAAATCCCACTATGCACAGTTATCAAGTCTGTGAATAGTTCACTTCTCCAAATATCTGTAACAAGAATCTCTATCTTTAAGTCATTGAAGTTTAAAACAATCTTTAATACAAGATTAAAATTTCTAGGAATATGGAATATCATCTATAAGTACACAACATAATTTCCTTTCAAAGTTTTTGTTAACCAGGCTGTGGTGGGGCATGCTTTTAATCCCAGCACTCAGAAAGCAGAGGCAGGAGGATCTCTGTGAGTTCAAAGCCAGCCTGGTCTACAGAGCTAGTTCCAGGAGAGTCAGAGCTGTTACACAGAGAAACCCCGTCTCAAAAAACAACACCCCCCAAAAAAGTTATTGTTATGGTTATGTGGGTAAAGCATTCCTCCAAAAGACTGTATATTGAAGACATGATGTCTTTCATACAGTACCCAGGCAGGGGCTTTGGGGAAGTGATATATCATGAGAGCTCTTATTTTATAAATTGACTACATTGATGGATTCAAATTTGAATTGACTACTGAAAGGCAGGAGGTCCTGAGAAGCTTGTCATTGGGAGCATGCGTTTGAAGGTTACATCTTGGTACTGGCTACCTCCTGTCACTCTACTGCCTCCTGACCACCGTGGGGTAAACAGTCTTCTCTTCACATGTTCCCGAAACCATGATGGGCTATCTCTCCTTCAATTCACAGTAATGGAGCCAACACAGCATAAACAGAAACCATGAGCAAAAGCAAACCCTCTCTTTCAAGCTGTTTATGCCAGGTATTTGGTCACAGTGCGGAAAATGGAGACAAATGTGCTAGGATTTTATGATCCAAACGTTTGTTCTTTTAGTCATTAGCTACACATTAGCTATGACAAGCTATCGGAGAGAAACAGCATGCAAGGGTTTGTTTGGGCTCATGGTTTCAGACAGTCTGGTTCTCAGACATTTTTACTGTTGATTTGGGGCCCATGGCAAAGCAAAACACCACAGTGGGAGCACGTGGCAGCACAATGCTACTTTCTCCCCAAGGACCAGAAAGCCAAGACAGAAATAAGAAAGGACTAGGGTCTTAATATTCTTTCCAGGGGTACATGTCTCATGACCTGACTTCCTGTCACCAGACTCCATCTCATGAAGAGTCCACCATCTCTCAACCCCTGAGCACAAGCCCTAACACAGGGCTTTTGGGAGATATTCCAAATTCAAACGATCGCAACATCTCTGCGACCTTGGGCATGGAATTTAGCCATTTGAGTTCAGTGTTTCCTCAGTTGTAAAGTGAGAGAAATAGTTCTCACCTCAAAAGAAATAGCTCAAGCATAGCACACACGCTATGACGCTGAAGTCCCCCTTCTGTTTCCACATAGACGGGAATGGAAGTGGGTTGCTGTCTGTGGACACAATGACTGCTCCATTCCAACTGCACTGCTTTTGCCTGGGCTGTTGAAATGCTGTTTCCACCCAAAGAGCCATCCTTCACTCCCTTCTGCTTTCGTCTCTTCAGCTGTAAAGGAGTAACAGTGGGCCGTTTCTTCCCCAATGACTGCTCTGCAGTGAAGCACAAAGTCCTAGACCACTCCCAGCTGTGTCCCTGGAACTGGAGCTACAGACACAGTCCTTCCCTGTTACTGCTGAGTTTTCAGGGTGCAAGAATGACCGTGTGTAATAGCACCCTACTCCTTAAACAACGGGAAATGGGACCAGGGGAAGAACACATACATTCCATGGTAGGGCGGTGCTGTGTATTGAATGCTGATGTTCTCGTTGATTAAGCCTCAGCTAACAGAAAAGTGCCTTTATTTGATCATGGTTCACTGTGAAAAACATCCCTTCCCTACACTTCACATTGAATTAAGCTGACGATGATTTAAAAAAAAAAATGGTTACACAGATAATGTGAACCAAGCTTGAACCATCATAAATATTTGCCACTATTCTTCAGGATGGCAGGCACTGCCTGTTGGCTAGGATGCTGTCAGCCAGTGTTAACAGCAAAAAAGAACAAGAAGACTTCTTTATGTACTTTTTAAAAAGGCACACTTGAGGTTAAATCAAGAAATCATTTTTCTTTAAAGAAAATGAATCATCAGACACGAGACTATGGACTGTAGCTGATTTGTGTTTCCTGTCTCCATTACTTCTCAGGTTCTCTAACATATGCCCTGCTTCAGCACATACATAGCATCCTGCCATCTAACGCACATTTTTAAAATTAAAATGGAAGAGCCATTCTGAGAAATTAAATAGAAGTTAAAGTGACAGCGTTTGCTCTTTCAAGAGGTAGATTTTCTCAGACGATAGATGGATTTGAATCAGAAAGCTGTGAGATAAAAAAATATTGTAATACGAAATAAGGCCATTATAACCGAAGTTACTAATTAGTACTGGGGAGAGAGCTCAGGGGTGGAGCTTTGTCCAGCTTATGCAAAGATCTAGGTTCCATCTATAGTACCATCTGTGCACACACACAAAGGGGATAAAGACAAAAAAATTCTAGTAAGTCCATCTAACATTGCTAGCATGCAAACAAAATGGCCATGATGGTGACAGTTTCCACAGTCCCTGGAAGAAGGCGGGATTGGCGAGTTCACATTCCTTCATTACTGATTATTATCCGAAACCAATATTTTTTTAAAATTGGTTATTTTCCCAAAGTACTGTTGCCTCTAAACTGGGAAGCATTTAGGTAGGACTATATCCTGATTTAAGCCTTATGTCAATCATTTACCCCCCCCCCCAGGATAAATTATCTCAGGTTGAAGAGATAGCTCAAGGGTTAAGAGGACTGGCTGCTCCTCCAGAGGACTGGGGTTCAAGGGCCAGCACCCACATGGCCAGCTACAACCAGCTATAGCTCCAACGCCTGGAGAGCCAGCCAAAGTGCCTGAATCACCAATGCTGCTTAAGTCATGTTGGGAGTCATCTTGGAGATCCCGGGCTGCATGAAGGTACAGCTTCACTCACGTGCACATACGCATAATCAAATAGTAAAATTAAAATTTAAAAAAGCCACATGGTAGTGGCACTCAGGAGGCAGAGGCAGGTGGATTTCTGTGAGTTCGAGGCCAGCCTGGTCTACGGAGTGAGTTCCAGGATAGCCAAGGCTGTTACAGAGAGAAACATTGTCTCATAAAAATAATAATAACAATAACAATGGTAATAATAATTATAATAATAATATGTTCTAAAAGCAAAATGTTGGAAACATGAATGTGTAGGGAGTTAGAACTGGCAGAGATTGGAGAAGAAGGTACTCATCTACAGAACTGAGAAGGAATTTCTTTAAAGTGACATCTCCCCTCCCAAGGCCAAGGCCTCTAAGACTCTATCTTGCTGTTGAATGAATTAAACAATTTCCAGGTAACCTGCTGAGAGGCACATGCAATTCGTTTACTGATGTCTATTTCTTTCTAATTCTGCTCAGACATGTTATTAAAGGATTCGTGTGGTTCTCCCACACTAAATGTCACCTTTTTTGAGTTGGGCAAGTAAACCAAAAGGAACCAGAAAAAAGCACCTGGATCAGCACGCACTCCAAAGTCATCCCTGAAGGAATGGACTGCCTCTGCCTTCTTCTGTGTTATGCCCTTAGCAACACCTACTGGACCTACTGGACAGTCCTGTGTGATCACTGGCTGACCGCATGAACAAATATCGGGAGACCATCATTTATACTCTAACCAAGCAGCTAGGATAAATATGATGCAGCCAACAAAGAAACTGAGGCTGAGAAGAATTGAGTACCAAAATTCGTGCAGGAACTTGGTGGGAGAGAGGAAACCAAACAACTGGGTTCTTCATTCTGCCAATAGGCCCAAAACGCTGTTCTCCAGGTGCCCTGCAAATGCTTCAGGAGCTTCCTTCCACGTCACCTTCAATGATGCAGCAGCTTGGTCACTTCTCTGTACATGATATGCCACCACACTTTACAACCTCGGAAAGTATCAGCTGGGTCGTGCACTGCTGTTTTATGTACGCTAAGAAGTAAGCCACTGCTGAGGCAGATAGGGCACAATGCTTCCTTTTTACCGACCATGCTCTTGTCCTCACTAAGGGAGATTCTTTTTGATCTGTTGGGCTCAGGTTTTACCGTGTATCATATACACCCTCATGTGTGCATTTTAAAGGCATGAAATTAGTTAAGAGAACCCAAACATTTGCATTGAGTTCCACCTGGCTGAATCTGTTTTTGGTCCGATCACAACCAGCTTATGATTACATCTTGAAGACCTCATTAAGGGCATCTGTCATGCAGCATTTCTTAAAGCTGTTAGGGAGCCCAATCCCACGGGTGAGGGGCAGAGTGGGCCTGACGGACTCCACATTGCGGAAATATGCTACTCCCCTCGGGTATGTTGCTGCTGGCATTCTGTCCCATAGCCACTTGCTCGTAGACATCAAAGGAGTGCTTCATACTGTCGCTGGAATTTTCTTTCAAGCCCGCAGTGACCATTCTGAAATTGTGTAGATCTCATGGTTTTGGCAGGGATCACGACAGATCAACAGTGACGTAAAAGGCATCCAACTATCATGGGATTCTTAACACATGTGGAGTGGACGAAAAGCAGCATGCATCGATTTGCTACCAGTGTTCTGTCTTCCTGCAAGAATGCAAGGACAGGAATGCTGTCTGGTGTATCTACTACTTTGTCTCCAGCCCAGACAGAGCCGAATGGCTCGGCATTCAATCCACGCATTCCAAAAATATGATTAAATTAATTCACAATGCCCATTAAGTTTCTAATTCGAGAGCCTTTGTTTACACTTAAAATTTTCTATTCCAGGCTAATGATGCACTGCCGAGTGCTCACCTAGCATTCACGAGGCCCTGGATTCAATCCCCAGCACTGAAAATAACAACATAAAATAAAGTCTTATTTTCTTTGTTTAGAAACAGGAAAGGGAGAAAGAGAAAGAGAGAGAGAGAGAGAGAGAGAGAGAGAGAGAGAGGCAATAAAGACAGTGAAAAAAAAACAGGGTTGAGAAGACGCCTCTGTTAATAGTGTTTTCTGTGCACACCTGAATTTAATCCCCAAGAATTCATGTAAAAAACTGGTCTTAGCAATGTATTCCTCTAATCTTTGCACTAGGGAGGCAGAGACAAGGATGACCCTTGAGGCTCACTGCCCAGTCAGTGTAGCTGAATCAGTGAGCACCAGGTCCAGCAAGAAACCTGTCACAATAAATAAAGTGTAAAGTGATGGAGGAAGACACCTGATGTAAACCTCTAGCCTCCACCTGTGTGCACATGCACGTGCTTGCATACACACACAGACGTGCACGCGTGCATGCACACATGTGCACACACATACACAAGTATGTGTACTTGAATACATATGTATGCCCATACAAACACATACACAAAACAGTAACCCAAGAAACGTGCTTTTTAAATGCTATAATATAATCTTTCTTTAGTAAAGTATGTTGATAACCTAGAAAGAAGTAAAAGAAAGAACAGCTCTGTAGGAGTTATTCATAGTTGAATTTGCTTCCTTTTATTTACCTTTACTTTCTAACCCAAGCTTTGTTGCTTATTATTTATAATAAAGCCATATTACCTGCATGTTATATATTATATCTATCCACCTGCCTTACTTTTATGCATCAAAAGGTCAAAACTTCATATTGCAGTCAAAAGTATCCTATCGATTATTTTTTGCACTGACTCTTCAGTAAGTTAATTTTTGAGCACATTGATATGACAGAGTCTTTAAGATGCTTTCAAAGGCCCTAAGAAATGAAAGAAGACGAAATTAGGCTCAGACAAAAGCTTCTCACCAACATTATGGCTTGGGCTATGTTCTCCCAAGGTATGTGGTCTGCCGAGAGCCTCTCAGGCATGAGCAGAGACTCTCTTTGGTCTCATGATTCTGACTGGGGGCATTATATGCTTGTGATTCCTCTACCTGTTTTATGAAACTCAAAAGAACACAGCTAGGCTAAGAAAGTTGGAAATTAGCTAATCAAGTCAGCATCTCAGATGGGTCACCTTCAACCTAGACTAGGGAGGGGGGGGCTTCACTAGTGACTTTTCTTGTAGCTATGTCAAAATAACTTGATAGAAGCAGCTTAGACAAAAAATAAAGATGTATTCCATCTGTGGTGGCAGAGGCGCTGAGGGGGTAGCTCATCACATCATGGTGAGCCATGAAGGGCGACCCATGTCCAGGATCCACCACTAATGGTCTGCTTCTGCCAAACAAGCTTCACCTGCAAGAGTCTCCAGAGCCTTCACAGGCACAGGTGTGGGGCCAGTCAGAAGATGATCTCGTAGGCAACATTTTAGAGTCAAACCCTAACCTGTGGGGTCTTTTGCTCTCTATAATCCACGTGCTGAGTTAAAATACCTAGCATGAAGGGTCTTTAAGGAGGAAACTAAGCTAACACGAGGGACTAGTGTGGACCTTAATCAGAACTGATAGCATCTGTGTAAGAGTTAGGATACAGACACACACAGATGGAAGACCACGTGAGGGCACGGGGAGGAGATGGCCACCTGTAAGCCCAGGGAAACTAACACAGCTGGCACCCTCATCTCGGACTCTCAGCCTCCAGAACTATGGGTGAATCACAATGTCAATTAAGCCTCCATCCCTGAATGAGGCACTTTGCTATGCCACCCAAGCTGACTATTAGAGGGCTAGCATGAGATCAAAGAGAGCTCTCTGCAAATCAATAACTAAGGAGAACATAGACTCTGTTAGTCTCCATTAGCAAGCCCAACCAACAGGGCCCTTCTTGTAACAGACTTTAAACACCAAAAGGTTTTTCTGGTCACTCCATGACCTGCAACAGACATGGCTTACAGTAGAGATCAAATAGGGGGCAGTAAAATTTCCGATCAAACATTAGTTTCCTAAGTCTTGGCTATTACCTTTAAATTCCTTGCCTACCATGTGCCCACAGTTGCCAGAACTCTGCACCCAGCAACTGACTGAAAATTCTAAATTCACTTAAGACTCTTCTGATAGTCCAAATAGCTGAGGGGCAGGCAAGGGGAAAAGAACTCAGAGACCTGGAAAATATAGCACTTTCTATTAATCAGTCCTGGTTCTGAGCTCATGGTGCCTAACAAGATGGAGACGAAAGTATATAGCAGAGGAAAGGGGGACTGGCAAATCATTAGCCTGACGCTCTCCATTTGCTAAACACAGATGATAGATTCATTACCTCAGCCTCCCTCTCCTTAGCAGTATGCGTTTGATTCTCCTCTTGCCTACAGGTAATTCTCCATCAAAATTAAGACCATCAGCGAGTCCTCGATTTTATAAACTATACAGGCAGGGGAAGAGATGAGGTCAGGCAACTGTGGGTAGGGAGGAGGCTCTCCTTTCCAGGGCTACAACACTAAGCCCAAGTTGTTGGGGCTTTTTATTTTTTTAACCTGGATGTGGCTGTATTCGCGGTCCCATAGCGACATCAGCTGGCCAGATCCCCAATAGCAGCCTCTGTGAAGGAAATGTCTGTGACAAGTACGTGGCAGATGCACAGATCTTCATCTTTAGGGGCTATCTCAGTCCTCAAAAATCAGTGATGTTGCTGATGCTTAATTGCCAACCAACCTTTTTATCCAGGACACTTGTACACCCAGATCTGTCTCCCAGAGTTAAGTCAGGGGGTGCTCTCCCACATAGCCAGAGGATGCAACTGTGAGAGAGACAGCAAAGCCTGGGGGTACGGTCTGTGCACAATAGGTGAAGAAAAAGCTAAGAAAGCCAAAAATTGTCTAATCTATACTTTAAGTTTCTGGACTACTTGATCTCCAGACCCCTTTCTTGCACAAGCCTCTCCCTTCCCAAAGGGGCCCTAGAGATTCCTTTACAAATGCAGCCAGTTTTGCTTCTGATGCTATACCCTTAATCTTACATCTTTTCTTTGAAAAGGGTCCCTCAGATTGTACCAGCTTTAGTTTTAAAAAATACTGGGTTCCATTCCTGCAGCACTGCGTGGGCTGATGGAGCTCTTAGACGGATATTTTCCTCAATAATGTACTGGACACTGTGGAATACATGGAGGGAACAAGCTTCCAAAAATGCCCTGTTCCAAAGGAGCCGCAGCAGCACGTGAAACAACTAGGATTTCATGAATGGCCAAACCGAACAGTTAAGATTATAGACATAGTAACCTGAAACTCAAGTGGCAAAGATAACAGAGGTCATTAAAGAACTGGAAAGCCAGGCATGGTGCTGCAGACCTACAATCCCAGCACTCCCATAGGAAGATCAGGATTTCATGGTCATCTTCATGAGAAATGAAGTTAAGAGGCCAGCCTGGGCTATGAGAAATTGCCTTAAAAATATAAAGTAAAATACATCTATGAGATTACAAGAAATAAGAAAAAAGAAGTATCTAATCAAGGGAAGAATATGAGGGGAGGCCACAGAATTCTGGGGAAGAGACAATGAACCAGGACAGAGCAACTTGGGGGGAACCAGGCTGCATATTAGGAAGTCGTGAATGCCACTGGGCTAAAGGAGATGTAGCTCCAACTATTGAGAACCGGAGAAGCCTCTTGATAATTTGATCTTGAGTCAGCAATCTCAAATATAAATGATCTCCAGGATGACCTGTTGCATTGGACACAGTCCCTACCCTTTCCTAACAACTGGCCAGTAGCATCATCAGCATCGCAGTGCTGTGGGAGCCTGATCCGGCCAGAAGAGCTGGACCGTGCTGTGGTCATGCTCTTCAGCCTTAGCAAAGGTCCAGGTATCTAGTGGCCAGGGCTACAGCCTCAGATCATTAACTCCTCCTAATGAGCAGCAGAGTCGCTCTGCACAGTGACCAGCGGCTCTCAGGAGAAAGGCTTACAGGTCCTGTCTACAGACACTGTGAAGCACCATTCTAGCTACTTCGCGATGCCCACTCGCCTTACACTGCCTTCCCAACTGCTCTTGGAAAAGCACATGTTTCCCTTCTTTAAATACCTGCAACATGCTAGATTTTCATAAGATTGATATTTACTATGTTTCGTGTGTGTGTGTGTGTGTGTGTGTGTGTGTGTTTACGCACATGAGTGCAGATGCTCATGTAGTCCAGAAGAATTGCCAGATCACCTAAAGCTGTTGTGAGCTACCCAGCATGGACACCGGGAGCTAAACTTGGGTCCTCTGTAAAAGCAATACATCCTCTTAACCACTGAGCCCTCTCTCTGTTCCCAGCCTCTAATATCTATAACACCATGCCCTGCAGGTAAGTAGCTATTAAGGCCTTAGATGTCACTATATCAAGATTTTGAAATATTCCCTAAACAATGGAACTGCCTCCTTTAATAGTCTACTGAACGCCTGGGATTCTCAGGGCATACCACAGTTCCCTGTTGATGAATCTAATGCCGCATGCAAGTGTCTAAAGTTGAAAGATGCAACTAGTTTTCTAGAACACTAGTGTGCTGGTTGGTTATTGTCAGCTTGACAAAGACTATAGTCACCAGGGAAAGGGGAGCCTCAAGTGAGGCATTGCCTCCATCAGATTGGCCTGTGGGCATTGTCTTAGTTACCATTCTGTTGCTGTGAAGAGACACCACAGCCAAGGCAACTCTTGCAAAATAAAGCATTTAATTGGGAGCTTGTTTACATTTCAGAGAGTTAGTCCCCCATGGCCATCATAAAGGGAAGCAGACAGGCCTAGTGCTGTATCAGTAGCAGAGAGGGGGGGGGGAGAGAGAGAGAGACTGACTAGGTAGGCCTGGTGTGGGGTCTTGAAACCTTAAAGCCCACCCCTAGAAACAGACTTCCTGCAACAAAGTCCTGCCTACTCCAGCAACACACCCCCTAATCCTTCCAAACTGTTCATCCACTGGGGACTACGACTGAAAATAAATGAACGAACGGGGAACATTCACATTAAAAAAAAACCACAGGCAAGTCTGTGAGACATTCTCTTGATTATTAATGCAGGAAGACCAAGCCTACAATTGCAAAGCCATTCCTGGGAGGGTGGCCATGGGTTGTATACAAAGAGGGCTGAGCAAGCGCTGGTGAGCAAGGCAGTAAGCAGCATTCTTCCATGGTCTCTGCTTTAGTCCCTGCCTCCAGGTTCCTGCCTTGAGTTCCTGTCCTGATTTCCTTCAGGGATGTGCTATTACCTAAGAGCGTAAGCCAAACAAAGCCTTTCCACTCCAAGATGGCTTTGGTTAGTGTTTCATCCCAGCACCAGTGAAGCAAGCTAGCTCACCTACTGCACAGCCATTGCACACACACAGGCGCATGCTGCTGTGTGGATTGATGGGCCGAGAATAGCTCAAACATAATGAGAATCTGGAAATCTCCATGGGGGTAGTTCTGATAGAAGTGGACCCGTCTATCCTCGGGATCAAGATCACAACGATATTGAGTAAATGGGGCCAAGAGGAGGGGCCAACCTTCCAATATTGGCAGAGAAGACCAAATGCTCCAAGGGGAGAAGAGCTGAAGACATTGCCTTAGATGCCAGTCCGAACACTAACCAAGGCTGTGGATGAAACCACAGCATCATCAGAACACCTCCCAGACCCACAATGCAGTGATGAAGGCCTTAGTAGATCCACCCCCGCTACTCAGCACACAGTGCGACAGTGTGGGCTGAACCGTCCCGTTCGATCTTGACCAGCCTGGCTCCATTCTCAGCGCTTTGTACATGCAGTTTCACACCCACAGATTCCAGCAACTTCAGACTTAATATATTCAGAAGAAAACGACTGGTTCTGTGCTGAACAAGCCCTTTTCTTGTCATAATTTCTAAAAACAAGATAAAGCAGCTATGCACTAAGCATTTGCCTGGTACTGGGTGTTCCAAGTAATCTGGAGCTGATTTAAAATGCACAGAAGGATACACAGAGGTTGTGTGCAAACACTGAACCCTGAGGGGCTTGTGTGTGTCTGGATTTTAGTTTCTAGGCAGCTGAGACAACTGGAACCAATCCCCCTTGGATAACAGGAGACGAATGTATTAACTCCTTTAGTCCTCATGACTGTACTATTTGGCAATTAATACTGTTTCAGAACTATCCCACTGTACAGGTGAGAAAAACTAAGCACACACATGGGAAGTAACTTGCTCTTGGCTCCACTGCTTATTAGCATCGAGAAGAATGTGAAGCAAAATAAGTCAGATGCCAAAAAGTATTTTCCAGCAATCAAATGAATAAAAATGTAATATATAATATATAATATATATGTATCTCACTTTATAGCACACTTTTATCCATTTGTGTTTATATATATATATATTTTCATTACATATATACATATATATGTGTGTATATGTATGTATATATACACATACATATATACACACAAAGGAACACTACTCAGCAATAAAAAGTAGCAAAGTAATGATGTGTAGGAGGACAACACAGGAGAAGCTCAAAGCAATTACAGGGAAGGAAAGAGAAAAGATGTGGATTTTATATTATTCTGTTCAGATCAGATTCTAGGAAACCTTGATGCACAGTGGCAGAAAGCAGACCACTGATAGCCTGCAGAGGGAAGTGGAGGGTGGGGTAGAGGGTAGAGAAGAAGAGCCTAGGAGTGATGGGTATGTTCATTATCTTGATTGTGATGATGGCTTCATGGACATATTCATATGTCAAAACATATCAGTTTGCACCCTTTAAATATATTATAGTGGGAGTCATTGGGCCTCAACAAAGTATTAGAAATGTTTTAAAGGCTCCTTAGCATGGGATGGTGTTTTTGAAAATTCCAGCAGCAGAAACAATTAATAAATGGGGTTTGAAGTCCAAGCAGTGGTTGGTTACTCTTGGAATATGCGGCTGGACAGATTGCCAAAGGAATGCAAGTGTTGCCTCCCATCCAGGTGCTGCTGCCTAGGTGGTGTGGCCTGTTTGTGGAAGAACATTGAGTTGAATGCTTACAGTGAATACACTTTTCCATGTGCATGCTATCTGGCAAAAGACAGATCTTAAGAGCTGGAGCGATGGCTCGGTGGTTGAGAGCACTTGCTGTTCTTACAGAGGACCAAAGTTTGGTTCTCAGCACCTACGTGGTGTCTCACAACCATCTGTAACTCCAGTCCCAGGGAATCCAACATCATTTTTGGCCTCCTTGGGGACCAGATACAAACATGATAGACAGACACACATGTAGACAGAACACCTATAACTATAAAATAAAAATAAAAGGAAATTTCTAAAAAAGAAATGGAAATTACTAGTTTTTAAAAAACCACTACTTGTAAAATTTAGTTATTTTTAAAAGAAAACCCTATTTCCATTGATTGATTAACTTGTGCATGCATGCACATGTGTGGTGTGGTGTGTGTGTGTGTGGTGTGTGTGTGTGTGTACTCTGAATAAGAAATGTCCCCCAAAGATTTAATTTAATCCCCAATTGGTGAGAGCTGGTGGCTAAGGATGATTCAGAGCCTCAAAGTGAATGTGTTTCTTTCAAAGAGTCTTTCAGGGCCCCTTAGCATCGCGCAGGGACGGAGACGAGGTGGCGGTGCCTGGCTGGGCATAGGCAAGAGCAAGAGAGCGGCTCCTTGCAGGCTGTGTGCGCCCCGCTGTCAGCATTGGGGATCAGGCTTTGAGCTTCCTTAAGGACTTCCTGGCTGGTGGCATCGCTGCCGCCGTCTCCAAGACCGCGGTCGCCCGGATCGAGAGGGTCAAACTGCTGCTGCAGGTCCAGCATGCTAGCAAACAGATCAGCGCAGAGAAACAGTACAAGGGTATCATTGATTGTGTCGTGAGAATCCCGAAGGAGCAGGGCTTTCTCTCCTTCTGGGGGGGTAACCTGGCCAATGTGATCCGGTACTTCCCCACCCAAGCTCTCAACTTCGCCTTCAAGGACAAGTACAAGCAGATCTTCCTGGGGGGCGTGGATCGGCATAAGCAGTTCTGGCTCTACTTCGCCGCCGGTAACCTGGCTTCCGGCGGGGCAGCTGGTGCCACCTCCCTCTGCTTTGTCTACCCGCTGGACTTTGCTAGGACCAGGCTGGCTGCCGACGTGGGCAAGGGATCTGCCCAGCGTGAGTTCAGTGGGCTAGGCGACTGTCTCAGCAAGATCTTCAAGTCTGATGGCGTGAAGGGTCTCTACCAGGGTTTCAGTGTTTCAGTCCAAGGCATCATCATTTACAGAGCTGCCTACTTCGGAGTCTATGACACTGCCAAGGGGATGCTGCCGGACCCCAAGAATGTGCACATTATCGTGAGCTGGATGATTGCCCAGAGTGTGACGGCAGTTGCAGGGCTGGTGTCCTATCCGTTTGACACTGTCCGTCAGTAGGATGATGATGCAGTCTGGCCGGAAAGGGGCTGACATTATGTATACGGGGACACTTGACTGCTGGAGGAAGACTGCAAAAGATAAAGGAGCCAATGCTTTCTTCAAAGGTGCCTGGTCCAATGTACTGAGAGGCATGGGTGGTGCTTTTGTATTGGTATTGTATGATGAGATCAAAAAATATGTCTAAATGTAATTAAAACTCAAGTTCACTGGCTCCCAGTGGACTTGGTTCACAAGTTAAAAAAAAAAAAAAAGTCTTTCACCCGTTTGAACAGACAGGTCCATAGTACCCTGACCCCAGACCCACTTCGCCATTGCATATGGCGGGAGAGAAGTCCAGCCACTTGTCACTCTCACTGCAGTTCACCCAACCACAAGACACAGCGTTCAGGGAAGAGTTTAAAGGAATAACCCTCAGAGGGCCCCATCTACACCTGGACCTGGTTTAAATGATGGATCCCTGAACATTGAGGAGGAGCCTGAAATCAAAACAGGATGCAGCTTCTGGGCATATGCCTTCTGCATCTCAGCCCCAGAGGCATTGTTACGGACATACAGTATATACTGGAGCAGATTCCATCTTGTAAAAGTGGCTGTAGCAACTATTTTAGCCCCGCATGCCCTTCTAGGGCCTTCTATCTCCCTTCTCCTTGATGCTGAGCGGTCTTGATAAATAGGATATGATAGAAATGTCACTGGGTGACTTTCCAGTCTGGGCCATTTTAGAAGTACATTTTTCAAAGTGTCACTAGACTGTATAAAGACTGTAACTCTCTTCTCATGCATAAAGCTTTAAGATTCCTCCAATAATCCCCACCAGAAAAAAAAGAAGAAGAAATGTAAAACATAACCATGAGCATTACTTGAAATGAAGCAGAAATGAAAGGAAAGACCACACTGAAGACAGATGTGAATACGTATCATTTGTTTGGAACTGTGATCAGATTGGCGATGACAAATGATTCGTACCTTCACTGGTTCACTAATTCTACCTTCATTAGCTCAGACATCAGGGATATAACCGAGCTCACTGATAGAACATAATGCAATAAATAGAAAGACACTTTCACATAATGCTTTAGACAAGAAATAAGAGAACAATTCTATTGTTGAGAAAACAGTAACAGCTATACAAAAGGTAAACAATATATTTGAGTCAACTGTTGAAAAAAAAAGAATTTTCCCAGTAGGCAAGGGACATTTAAATAAATAATGGCTAGGTCTGGCTATCTAGGTGATGGAGAAGCATATAACCAACCAATGATAAATAGCCGAGACAAGATAAAAATACATTCCTCTGTCACATACAAGCATCTAGAATGGATGCTACAACCTGTAATCATCAATGAGTAGGTGCCCTTTTCTTGCTTTCCTGCTCTGATCCTCTCTAGCTCTCTTCTCATGCTCCACGGTGGTTGGTCTAGTCTACATTTTAGTTAGAAGACAGTGGTTGGTCTAGTCTACATTTTAGTTAGAAGAAAAGGAAGTCAGAAAAAGTGACGTCACTTTCCTTATATAACACTTGAGCCTAAGTCTGTTAACTGCAGCTTAGCTCCCTAAACAATGTGCCCTTTGTTTTTCCAGCTCGCGAGTCCATATAAGAAACAATGGTTCTATAACTAAGGAGGAAAGGGGGAGATCATGAGAAAGTGGCAAAGCTAGAAACTCCACCTGGGCGGGACCCTCCAAGCAAGGGTAGACTCGGTTGAGCGTTGGAGACTGGTTCTGAGCATCACGGGAGCTGAGTAATATTGTCATCCTTTTGCCCAGTGTGTTTTCTACAAGAATGCTATCAAATATATTTTCCTGGTGAGAGAGATAGCTTCCAAGGGGACTGCCTTTTCTCTTTGGCCTTTTTCTCATTGCAGAGACAATGGAGAAATGACATCCACAGTCTAGCCATGAAGACAAGAGGACTTGCTGTAATGATGCAGCAGGAAGACAGAAACAGTCCAGGCTCTGAAGTTCATGGTTAGAATAGCTGTGAGTTGCTATGGACAGCCTACCAATAGGTTTCTTACTATGTAGTAAGAAACTCCCTTGCTGAGACCAGTGTACTTGGGTTTCTAATATAATCAATCAAATACTCTCTTGTATGATTGAACAAACTTTCATAATCCCACTTCCGAGCCACAGTGACCAGGGCAAAATCATTCCCCTACTGCCACTGATTCTGCTCTCCTGTCTCTTCCTCATAGCACGTGACTGCCAGGGTGTTATTTTAAGATAAATATCCAACTATTCACGGGCCTGCTTATAGCTTTTGAGGGCTCTTTTGTGCACTGGGAATAAAATCCAAAGGTCCTACCATGGTATGGGATGTCATGGGCTTTGCAAATCACTCTGAACTCGTCTTTCATGGCCTTCCTCTCTGTGAACAAGAGGACAGTTCAGTAAGAAACAAATCAAATTTCTATTAAGAAACTGGACCTTTAGATCCATTGGCAGATGGATATGTGTGTGTGTGTGTGTGTGTGTGTATTTACACACACAGTGAACTATTGCTCAACCACAAAGAAGAGAAAGATCCCATCATTTGCACCAAGATGACGGAACCTGAAGAATACTGCACTAGGGCTGGAAAGATGGCTCAGTGGTTAGGAGCATGGGCTGCCCTGTCAGAGGACCTGGGTTTGATTCCCAACACCCATTTAGCAGCTCACAATCATCTCTAACTTCAGTCCGGGGGATCTAACGCTGTCATCTAGCCTCTGTGGGTAACAGGCTTACACTCGGTGCACGGACATACATGTGGACAAAACACCTTCACACATAGAGTTAAAATAAATTAATCAGTTAAATAAATAAGAAGAGCACAGTGCTTGATCACCACACTTACTGCAATATTTCATGCACAGAAAACCAAATCCTGAATGATGTCACTGATGGGCAAAATCTAAAAAAGTTGAACTCACAAAAGTAAAAGGTAAGAATGGTGGTCTCTAGGTGCTGGGGGGGGGGGGCAAGGACTATAGTTTGGAGAATAATCATTAAAATATAATTCAAGGTAGGGTTCGGGGAGATCTTTTCTGCTTTTCAGTACTTTCAGTATTTGGGATTGAACCTAGGACCTCACACATGCTAGGCAAGAGTTCTATTACTGAGCTACAATACCACTCTGAGGCAAGAAAATTGTAAATTCAAGACTGGTCTGGATGTCATTAGTTCCAGACAACCACCCTAACCACACACACACACACACACACACACACACACACACACACACACACGCACGCACGCACGCACACACTCACACCAAAATAGACGAATAATTTCTAGTGTTAACTTCAGCACAGGAGCGTGAGTGTAGTTGATAATAGCCTATATAATCCTGTAAAGATCCAGCAGAGAAGAGCTTGAAGGCTATAGACACTGGAATTCATGAAAGTGTAAGGAAACAGAATGGCGTATCACTCTGATTTGATCACTATACATTATAGATGTGCTCTGGAATCGTCACACTGTATTCTGTACACAGATACAAGCACGTATTGGTTTAAAAGGAAAAGGCAATGATCAGTCATTCAAACGGGGAAACTGTCACGTTGCTTATGAAATTGAACCATGGAGTATTCTAATATTGTCCAATCCAGAAGTTTCTAAATCATATTTTAGCTGACCTTCTGTCTGGTCTGTCTGCTTTCTATTTCTTCCTTTATACTCTAGGAATCACAGTTAAGTCTGAGAAAGATTTTTCCTTCTTGTACCTGATACTTCAGGTACCTAATACCCGTGTGTGCGGGCCTTTTGATAAAGAAAAACTGTTCGGCATTTTATTTTCAAAAACATTTTAAGCCGGGCAGTGGTGGCGCATGCCTTTAATCCCAGCACTCGGGAGGCAGAGGCAGGCGGATCTCTGTGAGTTCGAGACCAGCCTGGTCTACAAGAGCTAGCTCCAGGACAGGCTCTAAAGCTGCAGAGAAACCCTGTCTGGAAAACCAAAAAAAAAAAAAAAAAAAAAAAACACAAAACTAAAGTATTTAAGAGCTGCAACAGACTAATTACTCATCGGACTTTATTGTGTTATTCTCTCTACTTCTCCCTGTGCATATATATTTAAGAAAATTTCCATTGTAAATATTTTTAAATAATTTATTTTTATTTTTATGTGTACTGGTTTTTTGCCTGCATGCATGTCTGTGTGAGGAAGCCAGATTCCCTGGAACTGGAGTTACAGACAGTTGTGAGCTGCTAGGTAGGTGTTGGGAATTGAACCCGGGTCCTCTGGGAGAGCAGCCAGTGCTCTTAACCGCTGAGCTATCTCTCCAGCTTCAACCATAGTCAATAATTTCAAAGAATTTTACATTAACATTTAATGTACAAAAGAGATCACTTTCAGAGTTTAAAATTTGCCAAGCATTCCTCCAGTATTTTGCTTCCTCTCTAAGAGCCACTTCTAAGAAATCTTTGGTGGATGATTTGCAGGTGAGCACGCGAGTTTTGAGGCAGTCACAGCTGTCTTCAAGAAAATGATGTTTATCTGGATCCCAAATAGACCCCCTTGTAACTACAAGAGAGAACGAGACCATCGTTAATTCCATAAAAGTATTTTTAGCCTTTTAATCTTATCTGGTGCCTTTTCCAATCATTGCAAATAAGTTTCTGGTCTTCTGTATCACACTGACATACGCTGCAGATTCTGGTAGACGGGAGCTAAGGGCTATGTTTCCATCCTCTGGGTCTTAAAGACGTGAGCAAACTGTTTAAGCAAAATTAAGATACCTACAGGCAAAACCTGACAAAGCGTTGCGCACTGAGCTCCATAATAGATTGAGAATTTTTTAATATCATGACACTCTCCATCTTCACCTACCTGTCAGCTCCACATCAGTTGTTATTAATTTAGCACCAGAGAGCCGGGCAAGAGCTGCAAGCTAGCGAGCACACACAAATCAGCAGCGGAGGTGGCAAAGCCTCCTTGGAGATTCTTGTTCACAAACTTTATGGGAATTTGAAAAATGCCCCTCACTTTGCAGGATGCTTGATGGGAAATCAAATAAAGGTTGGAAACACAAGTTTCAGTTGCCGAGTTTCAAAGCCGAGCCAGGTTTAAGACACGAGCAGGCAGGTCGTCTGTGGAATTCTGAGCAGCATCGCAGGTACACAGACCTGTCTTTCGGACTCCTATCAGCGTTACTCCTCTTTAATTAAAAGTCCCATTCCCAGCACTAGCTGGTTCTAAGACACAGGCATTCAGGTGCTACGGAGCTGGACAAGTGGGACGTGTGGCAAAGACATGAATCTACTGTCCTGAAACCGGTTTCCACAGGGCTAAAGACCACTTTGGGCCCTGCTATTGCTTAAACATAGATTATGTCCCCCCCAAAAATGTTCATGTATTAAAGAGTGGTACTGCTTAAAGGCAGGATAATTTTTAAGGGTAGAGTCTAAATCAGGTCTGTTGGCACACACCTGCAATCTCAGCATTTAAGGGAGGAAAGACTTACTTCTACACTCTGGCCTAGGAAGTTAGTGGCAGGGAGGTGGCGGGGAAGTGGAATGAATTTCCAGTGTTACAGAGCAGGCCAGTGAGCATACCCTTGACTTGTGAGGTCTGCAAAACAGACTGACACAAACTGCCTTCAGAAAGGTGGTGTTTCGCCGGGCGGTGGTGGCGCACGCCTTTAATCCCAGCACTCGGGAGGCAGAGGCAGGCAGATCTCTGTGAGTTCGAGGCCAGCCTTGTCTACAAGAGCTAGTTCCAGGACAGGCTCTAGAAACTACAGGGAAACCCTGTCTCGAAACCTCCCCCCCCCAAAAAAAAGAAAGAAAAGAAAGAAAGAAAGAAAGAAAGAAAGAAAGAAAGAAAGAAAGAAAGAAAGAAAGGTGGTGTTTGCTAAGTGTGCTACTGAAATAAGCGCGTGTTCCCTCCTTCTAACACTCACTGGCTTGGAACCTAGCCGCACGACAGTGACCTCATGAATTTCTTTTCTTCATTCTGTAGGAGAGGCCCGAAGTTCATTCATGTAACAAGTGAAAAAAGGAAAAGATAGTGGTGCATTTTAATTTCCCTTTCTCCTTATAAATGTGTAGTTTTAAGTGTATAATGTATCACTTTCATAAAATGTTCTACTTTGAAAAAAAAGTTGTGTCGGTCAGCTTTACATTGCTATACCTGAGATAACCGACTTATGATAAAGAGGGCTGCTTTGGGCTCATCATTTTTACCGTGGAGTCGATCCTAAGCACTCAGTTTAGGAAAGACGGGTGTGTCTTGTGACGGAGCATGGCCATAGGCTGCCGTGACAACACAGAAACCCAAACTCAGCTCTAAGAGAGCAGCGAGAAAAGCTGATCCAGGTGGAGAGAACTACAGATACAGAGGCCCAGAGGCCCGAGAGCGCCTGAAGCTTCCAGAAGCTGCAAAAAGACAAGCAGAACCCCCCCCCCCAGTAGCAGCAGCCCCTTTAAGCTGATTAGTCCTTTAAACCCAGAGACACTTAAGGACTAGTCCAGATCTAGCTATGGAGGTCAATAGTGACCAGGAAGTGGTCTGTGCCCAGACACAAATCTAGATTTCCTCAAGACACCGAAGCTTGATGGATGGCTGCCTATTCCTGCATCCCCAGTGCCTAGGACAGTGCCTGGTACATAGAGATGGCTCCGTGAACAAGAGGACAGCAGAAATCGCAGCATGCACAGCCCCTGTACCACCCTCCTGCCATCTGTCCCACATTTGAGGTCATTCAGACCCTAACTTCGAAGCCCAGCACAGTCCGAGACAGAAAAATAATCTTCTAAGATGGAGTGTTGTCAGATGGGCATCGCTAAGAGCAGTCGGATAAGGAAACAGTTTCTGGCACACACAGCTCATTTTAACAGACGCCGGGATGACATGCAGAGAGCTGTCATGTCTGCTCCAAAGAGCAAACCATCCAGTTCATGTTCCCCTTGCCAAATTAATCTCATCTGACGTCTCCTTTGTATCCTGAGGTATCATGGATTTCAAACTTGACAATGACAAGAGCACTTAGAGCGGTGTTCTGTTTGGCAAATTCAGTCTCTCAGATGATCTTTATTATGAGTAAGGCTATCCTGATAACCCCAAATCAAATAGACAGAGCAGCTAAAAATACACTTATTGATTCTTTTAAATAAAATATAAGCTTGCTTGCTTGCTTTATTATGCTTAGTACTGAGCGGGGGTAGTGTGTGCATCAATTCTCCATTGCAACAGAGGTAGAAGACGGTAAGAAACCAGGGCTCTGTGGCTGTGAGAACCAGATGAAACCAGATGAAAGTTCAAGATCTTTTGTAGTGGGTCCCAAGTCTGACTGTGTGTTAGAATCGGCTGACCCCCCCCCATTTTTTTTCCTGTAGTGATAAAGCCTGGCCCCTCTCTACATAAAATAAGGTCAACTCCCCAGCCTGACATGGCATCTGCGGCTTGTAAAACCTCCAGGTGCCTTATGCACAGATCTATTATCTATGAGAGACTGAGCAAATAATTTATTAATGTCATTTTTTTATAACATTAGTGTAGTCAATATTCCATATCATGGTCATGTAATTGGGATCTATGGTGTGTGGAGAAACACACACACCATACCTTTTTTGATTGTGTTTGTCACTTCACTGTCGTGATGGATAAACTAATATATGACTACCATCCTTTTTTTATTTTACTAGTTTATTGGAGACAGGATTGAAAATAAATCAGACCCAAGTGAAAAAGGTGCATACATTGCAATAGTTGTTGTCTTCCTCCTTATGACTCTAAATATATAGTATGTTTTCCTGCTGTTTTTTTTCTTTTCTGTTTTTTTTCTTTGATTTTTTTTTTGATTTTTTTTTGGGGGGGGTGAAGCAATCAGATTGTCTGGTTGTTTTCCATGACTTAGAATGTGTTGTTTATATCTACACAGAATCATTCGATATATTCCCCCCTTTTGTATTATTTCCTGCAAATTTATTAGATCAAAAGGCCTGGTCAGCACAACTGGGTGATGCGCAGAGACTCTGGAGCGCTTGTTCCCAAACGGGATGCCCTTATCAAACCCTCTCCTCAAGGTTCAGAGATCTGTGCTGACGAGGAGGAGGAAAGATTGGAAGAGCCAGACATGGAGCTGACTCCAGGGAAACAGTGTCTTCAAGACACTGCAGGACTCAGACACAGATGAGCCCACAGAGACTGTGGCAGCAAGCACATTCAAGCCGGAGGGGGTCCCGGCACTGGGGGGAGAGGGGGAAGTGGACACAGTCTCCCTCACCCCCCCCCCACAAAGAAGCCATCTGCAGCTGACACCTGCTGGCAAGAGGAAAATCAGCTTTCTTCAATAGATGTCACTGGAGACATCAATGGCACCCAGAGCGTGCCCCATGCCCAGGAATAGGTGGCCAACACAAAATAAACTATACGGGTTTTATGTTGTTGTTGGTTTGTTTGGGGGAGACTGTTTTTAAGGGGGGTGTGTTTGGTCATATTTTTTCTTTTTTGTCTTACTGACTTTTTTCATTGTTGGTTTTGATTTTTGGTTTTTTTTGTGGGGGGGGTGTTATTTTGGTTTTTCTTTAATTTTTTTTTAAAGAGAGAAAGTACATGAAACTGGGCAGATAGGGAAATGGAAAGAAAATGAGAGGTGTTGGGGGAGGGGAGAAAATGTAACCAAAATGAAAAAACTTTAATTAGAAAAATAAAATTAAATTAAAAAATGTTAAGTCCTAGTCAAATTTAGATTCAGTCAGCAAGATCACTACACAGGTTCTAAGCAATGCTGACACCAGGGGCACATTGTCTTAGTCAGGGCTCTCTGAGGCACACAGCTAGCAGAATGAATACATATTGAACCAGAGAGATGTTTCCGAAGATAAAGGAGTTCACGCCAAGTCTTACACCCTGAGTTCCATTCTCGGGTCCCACATGATAGAAGGAAAGAACTGGTTCTTGAAAGTTGTTCTCTGACCTCCATACACATGTACTGTGGCATCCATAATTCTACACACACACAGAGAGAGAGAGAGAGAGAGAGAGAGAGAGAGAGAGAGAGAGAGAGGAGAGAGAGAGAGAAAGAGAGAGAGAGAGAAATGTAATAAGAAGCATATCATCAAAAGCAAATTATATATTACTGAGGGTATTTATTAAACTGGCAATAAACAATACTGCTATCTGCAAGCCAGAGGACATTGAGATCCCAATAGCTATTTTGTTTAGTATATGTGTCTGGATGCCTCAGCAGTCCCAGTATGGTGCTCAACAGCCTGATGGCTTCCCAGAAAGCCACTGGCTTTCAGTCCACATAGGAAAGCTGAAGGAAATTGATTTCCAGTGTTAGTAAACCAAGGCAACAGCAGCAACAGAGAAATGTGGTCATCGGCGGGGATTGACAGCGAGCAAGGAAAGCAGCACTCTTCCTGCCTTAGATCTTCCGTTCTGGGCTACCTAGAGGTAGTGCAACTCATTCTGTGGGAGAGTCTGCCCCCTCAAGCGATGCTTCCATACAAGTCCTTTCACAGACTGTTCAGTTGATTGTAAATCCAATCAAGCTGATAACCGAATTAACCATTACACTAATCAGTATTGGGGTGGGTATCCATGTATATGAACATAGAGGGGTGTTCATCCCCAGGGATGCACATGCAGAGGCAGAGGGAGAGACCAGGTGTCTTCCTCAACCTCATGCATTTCCTGCCAATATCTAGAAATGGCCAGTCTCCAAAGAGCACCTATAAATTCTGTGGAAATGTCAGTGGAAACCAACATTTGTGGTTGGGGGTCGGTACTCTTTGCCACTAAGTTGTGTTTGTTTTGAAACTTTGTTTGTTGTGAATAAACCGAGCAAGCTAAGAAAACTATTATTTCTTAAGACAGACGCATCCAAGGTCATCTGTATATTTTGATTTAAATTCAGCGACAAATGAGTTTGATTGTAACCTGACCTATCATGCTGCCTGCAATGCCCAAATCCCAACTTCCCAATAATGCTACTAGGCTATTCCTTTGTTTTATCCCACAGTATATACATGCAACCCCATCAGAATAATGCAGCTACTCTAAAACGGTCAAGAAGCTGGAGACACAATGTCAGCAACAAAATGGCAAAACATTTTCCATTGAATGTGTTTGCTTGAGTATCCATGATTAGAAACTTACTGATAATCACATATCAAGTCATTAAAAGAACACCACACTCAGGGATGGAGACATGGCCCCCATGGTTTAAGACCCCGCATTGCCCTTCCAGAGAACCTGAGTTCAGTTTTTCAGCAACAATATCAGTGGGCTCAGAAACACCTAGAGCTCCCCACTCCAGAGATCTGACACCCTCTTCTGACCTCTATGGGCACTGCACTCTTGTGCACACAACCACAGACATGTAATTAAAAATAAAATCTTTTTTAGAGAAAGAATTCCATAGCCTGTGGACATCTCATCAGTCTGATGTACCATGTGTCTTGTATTGCTTTTCTGGAGATTTCTTTCTCAGTTTGATAAATTTATAATGACATAAAATGTATAGCCACACAGCCTCGTCCTAGTTCTTGTCTATACTTTATAAATGTTTGAGTATATAATTTGGTTTTTAAAATAAATACAAAATGTGTTTTCATTTGCTGCACACCAAATGTTATTAGATGGAGAGTACACCATAAATTCTTTCTTGCCTTGTTTTTTTCGCTGACGAATCCTAGAAACCATTATTACCACTATACTGTTCAACTATGTTCATGGCAGCATTATTTGTAATAGCCAGAACCTGGAAACAACCTAGATGCCCTTCAATGGAAGAATGGATGGAGAAAGTGTGTAATATATACATATTAGAGTACTACTCAGCGGTAAAAAAAAAATGAGATCTTGAATTTTGCATGCAAATGGATGATCTTTTTTAAGCATCCATTCACACATTACAGACTCTGGACTTTTATACTATTATAGGTTACCATGGTACTAAGTTTTTTCACCTGAGTCCCCCCTTCTTTTTTTTGTGTTTGTTTGTTTGTCTTTTAAGACAAGGTTTCCTCTGTGTGTAGCTCCGGCTGTCCTCGAACTCGCTCTGTAGACCATCTGGCCTCAAACTCAGAGATCCACCTGCCCCTGCCTCCCAAGTGGTGGGATTAAAGGTGTGTGCCACTACACCCAGCTCTGACCCTTATTTCATGCATGACTTATATAACTACTCAAACTCCTTATTTCTGTAAGCTTGTTTACCTGCAGTATGTACATACAGTGTGGATGTCAGTGTATCGGAGGGCAGAGGTGCAGGCACCACGGGGCACATGTTCTTAAACAAGAACAAACTGGAGTATCAGTCATTGCCCTCCACTTTGTCTCCGAGCAGGGTCTCTTGTGCACTGCCGCTCACACCAAGGCTAGTTGGCCTGCCTGCTTCCAAGGACTCCTTCTTGTCTCGCCTCTGGAAGAAAGTGGGCGGGATTGCGTATGCTGGGAAAACCATATCCAGGTTTCTCTGGGTTCTGGAGATCCAACATTTTTGGCCCCTCAAGCCTAGCTGCAAACATTTTTATCCACTGAGCCACGTCTCCACCCCAGCCTCTATTTGACACAGTCAGATATAGAAGCCATCTTTATAACTTGTGCTTGGATCTGAATTCATGCTATAGATTAACGCCCCTCACAGTCTTGCGTGGTGCTTGTGAGCTTTTCACTTTGTACAGGTGAGTTTTTCACACACTCGGAGTTTATCAGCATGAAGCTAGCAAACACTGTTTGGTAAAAGTCCACCTCAGGGGCAGAAGAGATGATCAGCAATAAGAGGACCAACTGCTCTTGCCGAGACATGAGTTCCATTCCCCAGCACCCTTGTTACACAGCTTACAACTGCCCATAACTCAGTTCGGGAGATCTCAGTCTTTAGCTTCCCAGACACGCACACACACACGCACACGCACGTGCACGTGCACACGCACGCGCGCACACACCACACACTTACAAATAAAAATAATTTTAAGTCCATTTCAGGCTGGCAGGTAATGGCACTTACTATCAAATCTGATAACCTGAGTTTGATGCCCAGAACCCATGTGGTGAATTGAAAAAAAGATAATAGTTCTTAGGTTGTCCTCTGACCTCCATACCGTACTGTGTTACAGGAGTGAAAGCCCACATATTTAATAAATAATTACAAAAATGCATATGCCTAAAAATCCATCTCGAAGAACTTGGGATATAGCGTCAGTGGTAGAGTATCTGCTTAGTATACCCTGGATTTGCTCTCTGAGCCCTCACACAAAAAGTAAAAAGAAAGGCCCCATGTTAGACTGAATGAAGATTGACATCTATATGGCAGATTGAGCTGTCCATTTACTTTAAGTTCCAGTTTGAAGCATGTGTGGCATTTTATTACCATAATCACTATAACCAGTTAGCCGATGGGTTAACTCTGAGTGTGATTTTGATTGAGATTTTCCATTAGTGTAAGTAGTAGGACCTTCTCTTCTTTACTTTCTAGTATGGTTTTTTTGAATACTGTTCCTCTGTTTGCTACTTTTTTTTTTTTTTTTTTTTGGTTTTTCGAGACAGGGTTTCTCTGCCGCTTTTTTAGCAGCCTGGCCCTGGAACTAGCTCTGATTAGACCAGGCTGGCCCTCGAACTCACAGAGATATGCCTGCTCTTGCCTCCCGCGTGCTGGGATTAAAGGCGTGCTCCACCACCGCCCGGCTTCTGTTGCTACTTTTATAAATTCTCTTATTGTTTGTAATTTTTCTTCTTGATGAGTTTTTCAAAATATGAAACTACACAGTCTGTTAACAGGGTCAGTTTTGGCTTCTTGCTTCAAAACACATGCTTCTAGTGATTATCTACTCCAGTGTAACACAGTATAACTAAGTGGGAAGCTCGGAACTTAACCAAGGATGCTCAAAATGTTTCCATCATTTGTCTTAGTTAAGGTATCTATTGCTGTGAAGAGACGCCATGATCATGGCTACTCTTATAAAGGATAATATTTAATTAGGGCTAGTTTGCGGTTCAGACATTTAATCCATTATTGTGGGAGGCATGGAGGCACACAGGCAGACGTGATGCTGCAGAAGGAATCAGAGAGTTCTATGCCTGGACCGGCAAGCAGCAGGGAAAGAGAAACACTGGCCGTGGTTTGGCATCTGAAACGGAAAGCCCATCCCCAGTGATACATTTCCTCCGATAATACTACACCTACTCCAACAAGGTCACACCTCCTAATAGTGCCACTCACTATGAGCCTATTGGGGCCATCTTCATTCAAACCTTGCCATGATCAATGGCCCTCGTCTATCATTTTTAAATGATGCATTGGTCTATAGTTTCTTATTTGGAGAAACTACTGTGATGGGTTTGGGAATTGATGTTTTTATATTTTTAAAACAAATAGCCTAAACTTTTCTTCTTGTTTCTACAATAGTATTACAAGCATTGCAATGATTCTGTCAAACTATCTGGACTCCATGCTTCTCTGGTGGAAGGTTTCTTCACACTCCCTGCAAAGCAATGCACCTGTCTCTGACCGTAGTGGGCCCCGCCCTTTATAAGACCCGCCCCTTGCGCAGGCGCGCTTGCCGTCCCATCAAGCCCAATCGTGGGGACACAAGCGTGGGGGCCGGACATTCCTGCTGTATCAGTGCCCCTAGCAGTTCTCGGGTTCCGCCCCCGCCAGGAGCTGGGCCAGAAGATGGCGGGCGGCCCGCGGAGCTGAAGCTGCTGGAGAAGTCTCTGGGACTGAGGCCAGGGAAAAGTACAGCGCTCAGGGCGAGCGACAGGTGAGGCGGGGCACCGTGGTGGGAGAGTGGCGAGTTGGACCCGGCGCCTACCGGGACTCGTAGCAGTAGAATTCGGCCGGGGCTCGAGACGTGGACGCATGCGCCCCCCTCCACGTGGTGCTCTGGACGGGCCGCAGGCTCTGTCTGGACTTCCAGATCAGTGTCATCATCCCCCGCCCGGGAGCTGCAAAGCCGGTCGGGAGGCGTAGGCAGAGCCGTGGGTTGAGATCACTCCAGGCCGGAACCGTAGCCGAGAGTGCTCCTTTTTATTCGGCGCGACCACCTTACGATCAGTCACGGGGAATGGGGCAGGGGAGTGCGGCGGAACCTCGCCCCTGCAGGCGAACAGAATCTGAGTGATTCCTGGAAACCTCTTGGCGGAGAGAACAAGGGCAAGGGCGCCCTGCTCGTTCTGGGGACATCATTGGCTTAGGACATGCAGTGTGCAGGGAATTGAAGTTACCCGGTGTGGGACTGTGAGGCTCCTGGTGGAGATGTAAGGAATTCCGATTTTTTTTTTAGGGTGTTGGAAATGAGTTGATTATAACATTATTTGCCCAGGAAAGACTCTGTACCTAGGGAAGAATGGTGGTGGGAAACCCAATATGAATGTGTATTTGGGGGAGTGGAGTGGTTCCAGATGACTTGTCTTGTTTGGGCCCCTAATGCTTTTTGCATTAGGTACAGCTTAAATTTTTGTCCAAAACGTAGCAGTAGTGTGGGGTTTACACTAACTAAAAGTGACACTGGAAAGGTTAAGCCTGTGATAGGCTGCCTTCCCAGGGGTGATAAGGGTCTCGGTCTTCACCCGTTTCGTTTGCATCAGCCACTACTCCCACGTTTTGGAAATTTGCCAAGATGTGAATATTGCTTTCGAAGATTACTTAGTATGAGGGACAGTCACCAGCAGTTAAGAGCCTGACAGAACAAGCATTGGGAAGGAAAACGGTGAGGAATGGCCCAGGGGAAGTGGGAGATTGTTTGTTTGTTTATTTGTTTGTTTGTTTGTTTGTTTGGGTTTCGAGGCAGGGTTTCTTTCTGTACCCCTGGCTGCCCTGGAACTCACTCTTTGGCCACGCTGGCCTTGAACGCTTAGAGATCCACGCCCCCTCTGCCTCTGGGATGTGCTGATCTTAAGGTCCCTAGTTAACACTTCCACCAGGCATGTTTTTAATTTTCCAGATAATCAAGGTCCCTCTTCTGGTCTCCAAGGCGTGCTTGTGGTGCACAGACGTACAAGGCGAGCAAAACACCCATATACATAAAATTAAAAATTAAGTTTTAAAAGAAAACCAAGCAAACAAGCCAGTCCCTCATGTCTTGGGGAATTTCTAGCCTATAAAGGGGGGAAAAGAAACCTGTTTCCTTTGTCTTGTAAGGGTTCCAAAGTTGGTTGTAGGTAACATCCTTGAGAGTTCTCAGAACACGGTGTGTTGGGTCATGGGAAGGTTACGTTTCCCACAGTCTTCCCTGAGTCAGTGGTTCCATGAAGAGGTATGAACATCACTCCCCAGAAGGAAAACATCTGATTGCTGGCACAAGTAGCTCACACTGGCTATTCCCCTGTTGTGGTTTTAGAGCTGCTTCAAGGAACTGCTACAAGGCACAAGCCAGGGTTGCTGAGGCCCTGGCACAGAGTCTCCTCGACTTCTCATAGGCTTTTGCTTAAGTAAGAGACTTATGGGGCAGGGGCTGTGGCTCAGAACAGGGAGGGCCCTGGGTTTCTATCCCCCAACACCACAAAAATAAATGTATAGACTTATTTTTACTAAACCAATAAGATTTTAGATTCGAGAAGCTGTATAATCTAATTGTCTAAACAGGTATTATTTGGTTATGGGTAAGGGCAATCTTTTTTCTTGTTTTTTTTTGTTTGTTTGTTGTTTTGGGGGCAGGCCTGAAACTTATAATTACTCTTGCCTCAGCCTCCCAGATTGCTGTGACTATGTGTGGCAAATCATGAGTGAAATTAATCAAGTATTGTGGTTTCTGTTTTCTCATGTGTATGTTCCTGGTTCTGAATTTTGGTAACATTTAGCCAGTAGTACTACCAATTACATCATCCAGCATGCCATTAAATTATAAACCCCTATGACTGCTGGTGTCCTGATACATAATTTAGTATTATAGAGCATTTCCAAAAATTGGGGATTTTAGTGCTTACCTCCAGTTTCCAATCATGATAGTCTTTGTTTTTAATTTTTCTTTTTAAGGTTCCAGTTCTGCAAACAAACAATGGTCCCAGTCTGATGGGATTGGCTACCATCGCGACCCATCTAGTCAAGCTAGCCAATAAAGAACACTTGCTGGGGAGCACCCCAGAAGAGAAGGCAATCGTTCAGCAGTGGTTAGAGTACAGGGTCACCCAAGTGGATGGACACTCCAGCAAAGAAGACACCCACACTTTGCTGAAGGTATCGTGACTGTGTCTGTAGGCTGTACTGCAGGAGCCTCGAAGTGGGAGACCTTCCCCTCAGGGTCGTTACTTGGTGGCCTTCTGTCCTATTCCCCTTTACACTGAGTGAAATAACTGAGTCCCCTGAAGCATCTACACAGAGACCTAGCCGAACAGTGGTTACCAGTGCCTAGAGGAAAGGGGGAACCATTTAATGGCGGTGCTTTAGTTTTGTATGATAGAAAAGCTCTGGAGATTGGTTTGAGATTAGTGTGAAACTGAACAGGCTCAGCCTTGCAGCTGCATTCTTAACCATTCTTGAAATGGTTGGGTGATCAGCTTTATGTTATTCATATATAATTAAAGTATTAATGTATATAACAGTCTTTGAAATATACATATTTATTTGTATTTATAGGTGTGTATATATATGCACATATTAAAAACCAATAACAATTTCTAGAGATAATCATCTGAGAAATTTTTTGTGTTAGGAAAAATTTAACAAGAGCATGATTTTTAAATTTTATGTCTGTAGTTTGTGTGCACGTGAAGGTTGTGTATGCATGTGTGTGCACATGCAGGCGGAGGTCAGGGCTAACCTCAGGTATCTCCTATTTTCTCCATCTTGTTTGGTTGAGACAGGTTCTCTCACTAAACCCAGAGCTCACGGGTGGCTAGAGAAAGTTGGCCAGCAAGCTCTGGGGATTCCCCGTCTCTGCTTCGTCAGCACCAGGGTTACAGACAGGTACTTACCTACTACTGAGGCATCTCCCTAGCCAGAGTGAGCATGGTTTAGACATGATAAGAACAAAACACTATACTCTGACGTACTCAGATGGCATTTAGAATGTTGCTTCTGTTGTTTTTTTTTTCTTTTAGATGATTGACATCTAATTTGTGATTTCTGTTGTCAATATTTGTCTGTTTCAAAAGTGTCTCCTCACACTGCTCTCTCCCCAGTCAGCCTGCCCCATTCTCCCCAGAGCTGACATGCGCCACCACAGCCAACTTAAAGATTAAGTCCATGAAATTTAAGTCTCGTGGGGCAGCAGTGATGCACACCTTTAATCCCAACACTCAGGAGGCTGGGGCAGGAAGATCTCTGTGAATTTGAGACCAGCGTGATGTACAAGAGCTAGATCAGGACAGGCCCCAAAGCTACAGAGAATCCCTGTCTCGAGACCAAAAAAAGAAAAAAGAAATTAAAATTAAGTCTGAGTCCTTTTCTTTGGCTAGACTTCTGAATGTTTCAATTGTATGCCGCAACAGCTCATTTTTACTCTTTTTAAATTAAAGCATTGTTATTCTTTTTTTAGGATCTTAATTCCTACCTTGAAGACAAAGTCTACCTTGCGGGATATAACTTTACCTTGGCAGATATCCTTCTGTACTACGGGCTCCATCGTTTTATTGTGAGTATTTACAGGGTGGTTAGCTTTTATGTGTAATATTCAGAATCACTTTTTTTAAATGTTGGGAATTTTAGTCAGATTTACATTTCAACTTATCAAAACAGGGGTTATTTTTAATCAAGGCACTATGGGCAAAACCCACCACATAGTCCATTTGCGGGGTTGTGTTCTCTCTTTTCCTCTTGACTCCTGTGTTTTCAGCTTCTGCTCCCGTCCTTCGGGGCTACGCCTCTGGCTCTGTCATCATGCCCCCCCCCACACACACACACACTCATGCCCCCCTATATACCCTACCTTCTGTGCGCCTTCCTACCGAAGCTCTTGAATCCAGTATCTTGGTTGCTAATCCTGAATTAATGACTCTTGTTTACTTACTGCCATCAAGTGTCACCCCTCCTGCTTGACTTCAGCCGCATCTTCTTGGCACCTTCAGCTTCTTTGCTGTGCTGTCTAGTTACTGCCATGTTAAATGTCTTCATTTTTTGTGCACAAAGCACTCTGTTTTAGAAATTACATAAGTATAGGTTGCTAAATCTGATGGCAGCTAGGCTTGTGTAGTGACCAGCTCTCCTTCCTTCCAGGTGTCTGTAGGTGTTTCTCCCTCTGACTTCCTTGCCGTAGAACCTTTCTTCACAGGCTTTCTCCTCGTTCATTGAATTCTTTCATCTTCAGCCTCCCTGCTTATAACCTCCCAAGTACCCTTCTCCCATTCCTGGCCTCAGAAGAGCATCCCCCAGCCTCACACCTTAGCTCCTCTACCTTGCCAGCCCTTTCTGGGTCATCTCCCAAACTCTGTTTTCTTTTTTCTCTCATTCTTTCACATTTATGCTTTAAGTACTTGGTTACTCTCTACATTTTAAATCATGTGTCATCATCCAAACTCACTGACAACTACAGACACCCCGTTTTCTTTCACTGTTCTTTATTCTGTTTAAGCATCAGCTCATTGGTCCTTGCAATGTTCCAGTGGGCATTATTAATTGACTGAGACACGGCGAGGTCAGTCAGGTATCAAATAATTGACAGACCAAGTCCCAAACCCAGGCACTTTGTCTCGAGTTCATGCCTTCTTAGATCTTTTTCTCTGCCTTAAAAAAATAAAACTCTCAGCTCCCCAATACCCTTCTTCCATTGTGGGGAAAAAAACTTCAGAACATTTTCTATATTCTCTACTTTGTGTATCCAGTCAGGGTCTGGTGTCTCCACTCGCTGGGTCCTCTCACCCCAGTTTCTTCTTTCCTGGGGTCTGGAGTGAGTTTTGCCTGTGTACCGGTCAGTTTTATTATTTCTAGTCCATATAAAGAAGATAGAAATAAGACGGCCTCTATGGAGTGAGCCTGGTGGCCACTAGGCCAGTCTTTCTTAAGACCAGGCTATTTCTCCCAGTAGTTCAATAAATCCCAGCAAGTTCAGTTTGTCAACATGGAAGGGCTTTCTTCTGGCTCCTGCCACCCTTCTGGCTTTGGCCCTGTCTCTCTGCCTAAGCTGTAACCCACCTGAGTCTGACTGTCGGGTCCTTCCTGATGTCTGCTGGCTGCTGGGAATCTGTAACCCTCCTGAGTCTGCTGGCTTTGACACTGTCTCTCTGCTGAATCTGTAACCCTCCTGAGTCTGCTGGCTGCCACACCTTTCCTGAAGGCTGCTGGCTGCTGGGAAGCTGTAACACCCAGAATCTGCTGGCTACTGGGTCTTTCCTGCATGTATTTTTACATTGCCCTTCTCTTTTTCATCCTGGTCTTTGGTACCTTCCTCTCCAGTTATTTCTTTTTCCTCAGACATCTGTCTCCTCCAACTTTGCCTCCTTGCTTAGGGCTGTCTCAGGCTCCTGAAGCATACTGAAGTGCTCCTCTCTGTTTCTGTTTGACCCTCGTGAAGGACTTCCTAAAGCTTGACTTTGTTTTGCTTGTACTATAATTGCTATTTGGTAATTTCTGTCACAAACTGCTTACATCATAAATGTAGAGATTTCTGTCTCACGTAATTCCTAGCACATATAGTCAGGCTTCCATAATACCCAGTAAACGTGAGCAATGTATGCTGTCCAAGGGAAAGGATACATATATACTTGTATAGATATATTTGCAAGGACCAAGGCGGATCTTTCTAAAGGTCTTACTGTATAGAGAAGCCCTTTGTAAACCCTAAACCACCACAGTAAGAAGTGATGCAGTTACATTCTGCCCTCTGCAGCAGCAGGTTCCACGTGACCAGACTGAGCCAACCACAGCAGAAATACAGAAAAAATGACGTCTGCACTGAACATGCACAGACTTGTCTTTACCTCACCACTAAATTGTAACATCTGCTTGTCCCAGCGCTTACTGTTGTATTTGATAGCACCACTTAAGCCATACTTCTCAATTTGGATTTGCTTAACTATATTAACAGTTATTCCCCAAATTGGGAACAGCGACACACACCTATAATGCTAGCACTTGGAAGACTGAGGCAGGAGGGTTGCCCCAAGTTCAAGACTAACCAGAAGTACATAGTGAGATACAGGACAAAGGAGGCTTTCTTAAGTGGGTGCATTATGTTCTGTAACACGGCAATGGCCTACTTGATTAGCTTAGCGCTCCCTGCTATCCACCTAAAATTATCAGGAGCCTCCTGAGTTGCCCACTACGCTGTATTTCAGAGGGACATAAAAAAGAACACAGCCGTTCTTTTTCTTTTTTCTTTTTCTTTTTTTTTTTTTGCTTGTTCATTCGTTTGTTTGTTTGTTTGTTTTTGTTTTTTGAGACAGGGTTTCTCTGTAGTTTTAGAGCCTGTCGTGGCTCTTTTAATCCCACTTGGGAGGCAGAGGCAGGCGAATCCCCCCCATGTGTTCAAGACCAGCCTGGTCTACAAGAGCTAGTTCTACTACAGACACCAAAGCTACATAGAGGAACCCTGTCTTGAAAAACAAACAAACAGGGCTGGAGAGATGGCTCAGAGGTTAAGAGCATTGCCTGTTCTTCCAAAGGTCCCGAGTTCAATTCCCAGCAGCCACATGGTGGCTCACAACCATCTGTAATGAGCTCTGGTGCCCTCCTCTGGCCTGCAGACATACACACAGACAGGATATTATATACATAATAAATAAATATTTTTTTTAAAAAAAGAGGTAACACAGGGGAAAGACACATGACAAATATGACAGAATATGATTGTCCTTGGCTATGTAGTTCCTAACAGGTAGAATGGCCATATAACTTCTCATCAAAAAGGAGTGGCAGCTGGGACAGGATGCTTTTCGCTACTCTGCTGGTGCAGGGAAATAGAGTCCCGGAACTAGATAGAGTGGACTCATTTACACAAATCCAGGAATGCTTACATCGGTGTCTTATTTCTTTTCCCCCCTCCTGACTCTGAGCACAGTGGCTTTTACAGATGCAGGCTTATGAGATTAGCAGTATTAGGTATTATGTACCGTATGTGTTCCTGTTTTACGTCATTCATCTCCAGTGAAATGTAGTGTTTAGTTATGTCCTTCAGTGCGTTTAGAGTGATTTATTTACATGTGAAGAAAGCATCATCACTGCACCTCTTTTTATTCCGCTCTAGCTTCAGTGTGTCTTAGTAGCGTCTTGAACTTAGAAGGATGACGTGGCACAACTTACCTCATTTCAAAAATAAAAAAAGCCTCCAAGGTAAAAAGGATTTGCTGCCAAGGTATCTAAGCATTTCTCCTGGTGGCAGACACAGTCTTTCAGCTTGGGGACCCCTGATTGGACATGAGCAAAACCGTAATGGCCTTACTGACCCAGCTGTAAGAGCAATCACACTCAGCAGAGTTGTCCGCTTTACACATTTAGCACATACTTTGGCACATATTTTGTGTTATTTGATATTTAATACTGGGAGAAATGTGCAGTGACTATCAGCAAGCTAGTGATTGTCTGCAGAGCTCTAAGGTCTGATCCTTTAGCGTGGAGCTGTCATGAAGAAGGAAGATTCCTCCTATCTAATCCACACAAAGACTATAGTAAAGTGTATAAAACTCAAGCGGGCTAAGTGAGGGTTTGCATTCTCCTCTGCTGGGCTCATGCAGATTATGGGCAGGAACCTGTGCAATATTGCTCTGCCATCGCAGCGAACAAAATCATAATTTTATACTGCAAAATACTGCAGTTATTTAACTATGAGTCAGGCATCTTGAAAGGCCTTTGATTTCCAGGAGACTTTCAACTGTTTCCCTCAGTTCTGAATATTAAAAATCAGAGTTATCCTAATCTTTAGCCGTTTAAACCTACTGACATTTCTTGTTCTGGAATATGTATCTTCTCTCCCTGTAGTGACTATTGAGATGGATTAGAGGTATTATGGTTATCGTTCTCAAAGCAACATTGAACAGAATAATTCCTAAATCTCTTTGTTGACCATTGTTTTGGGCTTGTACAAGTCAAAGTGTGTGTCCTTTCCCAATGCGAGAGCAGGCAAAGTATTCCCAAGGAGAAAAACCTTAAGAATAGGCCTCATAAACTAGAACTCTGGTGGTAGGGTGACACCATGGTGTTAAGTGGCATTTGTTAGTTGGATCTGAGCATACACAGGTGTGAGAAAAGTGACTGCTAGGTATTAAGTTTGGCTTGGCCACCTGCTTTCCCAGCTCTGCTTGGTTAACAGTACACTGATGCCTGCCCAGTCCTGCATTCCTTCACTTAGTGTTTTATGTTGTTGAATCTTTACTCTGTAATCGGCACAGTCTATGAAACAAAACCTTTAACAGTCAAGGAACCTCTGGGTCATCAAATCACACACATACACACACCCCAATTGTTTCTGTTGGCTGAGTTTTTGAGACCAGGTTTAACTTAACACATCTTGGCATATTATATTGTGTTTGTCAACAGTGCCCAAGTTGTGACTGTTGATTCTAGCTCTAGTACCAACTGCTTTCTTCCGTGATTCCACTAAGAGACAGTCCCTTATAATCAGACTGTGTCTCAAGATTGTTAGAATCCTTTGTGATGCTGTGGCTGGCCCATAAGACTGTTCTGAGCAGAGATGCATTTGTTCTGAGCACCAGTGGAATGTGGGTTCTTGGAAGGAAAGGAGAAGGGCACGAAGTCAGTCTGAAGCAGCCCCGAGAACACCGTCCAGAGACAGTCTGGTGCCGGCGGAAGGACAAAGCCAGCACTAAAGCCAGGCTGCAAAGAGTTGGTTTGAATGTTTCCCACATTTCTTAGTGGAAAATAAGTAAATCAGAATGTTATCTGTTTGGCTTTAAGGTTCAAAGTAATTACTAAGTTCCAATATAAACAAAAATGAGTACGTAGGAGAAAGAACCGGCACCACCAGAGACAACTGTTGTCTAGACCAGTGAGAAGCAGGAAGCAGCTTTTGCATTGTGTTCCCCAAGTTAAAAAAAAAAAAAAGTAAAGTAACTAGGTGGTAGTGACATAAAGCTGTGCTATAAATGAAATAGCCCAGGGATGGCAGCAGAACCGTTTTGTAAAATAGTGTGAGTTCGGTAAAGAGATCTCCTGCTTTTTTTGTTGACAGTAACTTTATGTGAAAAATGTTTTTTAAAGAGTAGCAGAGGTAACATGCCAAGTTAGTCATCATTTTCTCAGACTCAAGCAGAAGGACATTAACAGTGTTCTCGGATCCATTCAGGAGGCCTGTGTATTGCTAGTAAAAGAGTAAGTTAGCTCAAATCAACCAAGACAACTGTGCAATAGATATCGGTCCAAAAATTGTCAGATTACATTTGAAAATATTAGACTAAGAAGCTCTTAGAAGCTGGGCAGTGGTGGTGTATGCCCTTTAATCTGGGAGGCAGAAGCAGGTAGATTTCTGTGAGTTCAAGGCCAGCCCGGTCTACAGAGTGAGTTCCAGGATAGCCAGAGAAACCCTGTCTTGAAAAACCAAAAAGAAGGAGGAGGAGAAGTTATTAGAATAAAATGTTTTATCCTTAGGTTAGATTATAGTCCTTTATTTAGAGTGTGGAGTTAGTAAGGTGAAGCATATTTATTTTGATTTGTCATCAATTGGCATTGTTTTAAATAATGGACCTAGTAGCAACAAATACTAGTTCTGTATGTTAGCAAATGTTTCACAGTATAGAATATGAAATATGCATATTCCTTTTCACCTGGTTCCAAATCTCAGTGCACAAACTAAAGAGAAATCAGATAATTGTTACTACCTTCATGTTTGGAAATGTATTATTCTTCATTTTATTGCATATTGAAAAATAACACACCATGAGATGGTTATGTGCGGTTTTGGTTTAATGAAATAGAATAAAATTCTACGAAGTTTATCGTTCATTCTTTCATTTAGCAATCAGTACTGGGAATGGAGCCTAGGTCAGCTACATGGGCATGCATTCTGCCACTGAACTATACCCTTGTCCCTAAACTATTTTAAAACCTTGCTTTTCAGGGCTTAGGCAACTCAGTGGTAAAAGACTTACCTGACATGGCAAGGCCCCATATTCAACCCTTAGCCCCAACCAAACAACACAAAAAGAGCAAACAAAAACCGAGTTTTCTCTTGAAAATTTATAATATATTGGTAGAGTTTTTAAAAAGTTAATTCATTTATAAAGTGTTTTGAGTACAAACTAAGGCCCACAAGTGTACCTGCTATTTCTATGTTGATGTGGCACGTGCTTCTGTTATTTCAGATGTAAAAATCAGGAACATGTGGTACCATAAATTCTCTTGTAATAAAATTAGCCTTTACAGTAAGGTTGTTGGTAATAGTTATCACACACTGGTTTGTTCTTCATCTCTCAGGTCCTGTGACTTGACAGGTATTTGTCTCTAGGCACACCTGCCTACAGCCTTGGGATGTCATCTCACTAAAAGTGCCTCCAGACATACAGACCTCTGCCTGGTGTGGGCCTGTGGGGCCCAATTTGTTTCTGTGTTTATTTTCTCTGTGTTATAGAGACTTACAAGCCCTTTATAAATGTAGAATTAACCACAGGAGAAGGGGCAATATCACCCACACATGGGATCATGGCTGCCAGTTATCGCCCTATTTGGCTTCCTCTTACTGGACAACTTAATTCCAAAATTTGTCTTAAAGAAAAATCTTGAGTTACCATCTAGTTTGGAATTTGATCCCAAGGGAATGATAAGCACCTGTCTTTGCATCCAAGATAGTTAAGTGCCTTGAATCCCTGCTGCATCTAGTAAAGCATAGATCTTTACTGCCCACAGGTTGAGGTGTGTTTAATCAGCTCCTAAGTCATGAGCCACTAAATAGCCTTTTCTTGTATTAAACTGTAAGCACTTAAAGTTAAGCAGGTCACTGACTTCATGTGGGGTTCTCCCTCTCAAGCTGAGAAGGAAGATAGCAATAGTCTCTGTGTGTAAGTGCGTGTCTGTGTGTAAAATGTGATGTGTATATACATAAATAATGTGTGTGTCCGTACTCCTTTCTTTTTATTAAATTGTGTTCTCTTGTTAAGTATGTTAGACATCAAACATTCTTTGTTTTTAAGGCTTGCTTATAAATCAGATAAAGAACCTTAGCTTTTTGAAAGCTCTTTTCTATCTATCTATCTATCTATCTATCTATCTATCTATCTATCTATCTATCTATCATCTATCTATCTGTTGGCTTTTTGAGACAGGGTTTTCTGTGTGACTGCCTTAGCTGTCCTGGAACTAGCTCTGTATCTGCCTCTGCCTCCCGAGTGCTGGCATTAAAGATGTGTACCACTACCACCACCTGACTTACTTTCTTTTTTCTGATAAAGTGATGAAAAATCCTTTGGGTTTCTAAATTCAATATTAATGTCAATTTTTCTATTTATGGAAAGCTTGATATTTACCTAGAAAGCACAACTGGTTTTGAACTGAGCATTAAAATATTAAATGTATTGACTATCAAAATTGCCTGCAGCTTTCACTTCTGTGTAAACATGTTGGCTTTGAAAACTGGGGGGCTAGGTGTTATTCAGTTTCTGTCAGTCACCTCCCAGTGTTGACAGCTCTGCTTGTGTACAGTGAATATTATCTGCTGTGTTTTTAATCTGCACTTAGGTTGACCTGACAGTTCAGGAAAAAGAGAGCTATCTGAATGTGTCCCGCTGGTTCTGTCACGTTCAGCACTACCCCGACATCAGGCAGCACCTGTCCAGTGTTGTCTTCATCAAGAACAGACTGTATGCTAACTCCCACTAGAGGCCCCTGCTGTGCAGCAGCAAGATTGGATGTGTAATAGAAAATGTATTTTGGACCATGGTACTAATGTAAATTAACATGACGTCGTATCTTTGTTAATGTTGGTAGAAGTTTTAAAGTGTAAATTTGTCTGAATGTTTTATTTGTCCCTTAGTTGAAGCTTTGCAATTTTTTAATGTAAAAATTCAACTGTTATTCAAACAAATCACGATTGGATTACAAATTATCTCGTTATTTATAGGTTAAATTTATTAATAAAATTTGGAGATCAGTGGCTCAATCTTAAAAAAAAGCCATCCTGTCAGTGTTTCACGTCTGGCTTTTTCATGTTTTTAAAATTCATTTTCCTCTTAGATATTTATAGTAGTTTATTAAAACTTATGATAAATTATGCTAAGGATTCAGAAAGGGAAGATGGATATTTGTTCTCAAAATATTTATGTGAGCTAGTAAATGTGAGTTTAAAAATCAGCTCTGCTTGTTTCTTTCTTTCCTGTAGTCAACATTTACTGAGGTAACACTGACTTCTGAGCCCCCACCAAGAGGTTATTAAAGGCATTCCTTTAAGCTTATGACTTCTTCCTCTTGTCGGGCATCTTGAAAGACAATGTGACTTAAGAAACTGGGCCTCACCCATCTCACCACGTGACAGAAAGCCGGCCGGCACACTGTGAAGAGCAGGGACCCTGGGACACTGTTAATCACGGCTCTCTTCATGTTGTAACTCACCAGTGCGATAGTCGTGGGTTATTGAGAGTTAAAGAGCCTGTCTGTCCAAATAAGAGAAACCAAGTTGGGCATTTCATGACCTTGCATGTTCATAACCCAGCCATGGTCATTAAGGATCGCAGATTCAAGGGCAGCCTAGACTACACAGGGAAACATTGACTTAAAGAAAACAATGAAAGGCTAGGGTGTAACTTAGTGGTGAGTGCCTACGGAGCACCCCAAGTCCTGCGTTCAGTCCCCAGAGACAGAAGGGAGGGAGAACCTAGGTAATACTATCCAAAGTTCTAGGGAAAGAGTAAGAAATTTGAAAATATTCAGCACCGGTTGAATCTTACTGTTACTGCTAAGCATGAGATTCTGAGCAAAGCAAAAGCCCTGCTTCTAAACATTACTACAGTGGAAATCAGTCTTTCAACACTTGTGCTTTTGGGGACATCTTAGCTCCAAACCATCAGTGTTCAGTAAAATAAATGTACTTAAAATGTCGAAGAGCAAATGAAATGGTTGCACACTGTAGCGATCATATTACAAGGATATAGCTCAGTAGAGAAGTGGCGTAAGTCCGAATTAGACCACTCTCACCCTATGGTAGCGATGAGACCCTGGTTAAATCCAGGCGTCTGATGAAATTCCTCTTCTGGAGTGGAAGTAGGAGTCACTGATCTTGTCTCACTTTGATGGGAATCATAAACATTCCATGCCAGTCTCTTCCCACTCCATCCCTGAGACGCCAACCTGCTCAGCATGTGACTGCATCTGAGATAGGACAGGAGGTGGCAGTGCTTCATCTAATTGTGGAAAAAATAGTCCCGTTACTGCCTGGAAAAGCCAGTCTTTGTTTCCCTCAAGGTGTTGTAAAATGTTCCTTATCATTTGTTCTTATGCTTCTGAGATGTCCATGAGATACACGTGAAATGTGAGCACTCAAGTGTGTGCTGCTCCTTCTGAAAAGTGCGCGTCTCTTTTCCACCCTGTCTGTCTGTAATGCCCAAAGACTTGCTGCACTGACCATTCAGTGATTGCCTTAGTGTGCTTTTAGCACTTGCCATAGATAGGCTTCAAGACTTGGGGGTAACATACAACACATTTTCGCTCTTAGAGAATCTACACCCCAACCACCTGTGAACAGGGTCCTGAGGGAGGGCACACAGATTCTTTTGGGCGCTGCCTGACCCCACCATTCCCTGGAAGTAAATACTAAATATTGAATATAACTGTCTGCTGTGTTCTGGGCCCTGCACTGGAAACTTATAACTCATGCTAACTTACAAAGCAAGGAGGACAGACTGTGCCACATGAGAAGCAACACTTCAGACCATAGTGGAATAAATGAGAATTATAGTACCTTTCAGGATTGGTGACGGCCTGTCCATATTGTTCATTGATGCTCCTGTGCTGATGGGTCTTTATTTCACATACATGTCTATATTCCACATGCAAATTTCAGAAACAGATAAAGAACTCCAAGTAGGAAGGCATTGCTTTTCAGTCAGGAGTTCTTGGGTTAATTCATTAATTAGGATAAATACTAGTTTAAGTTAAGAAAGTAATATCAAAAAAGGTCATTTGTTCATAGACAAAGTTACATAAAATTCATGTATTCTGAGCCAACTTCCCAGCTGAACACCTCCTCCAGTTAATGGATTATTTCAGTAAAGTTTTTACAGACTTAGTTGTCCCCCACCATCTATCTGCAGACAGAAAAATGGTATAAGGAACCCCAGCTGATAACTGAAGCTATAGATAGTACCAAATTCTATATATACTATGCTTTTCCCTATATATGCATGTATTTGATGAAAATTATAAACTAAGTACTGTAAGAGACAAATGATAGAGTAACTTTGGACAATTAGGACAATACATTTCTGCCACAACGGTTAGTCTGACAGCCAGGACAGTTACTAAGCTACTAATGGGTCGGTAAACTATACAACGTGGATACATTGGACAAAGGTACTTGGCATTAAGGCAGAATTTCATAAAGCTGCTCCAAAACCATCACAATGTAACATGAATTGTCTATTTCTTGGAATTTCCACTTTAATATTTTTGGTCTACATACACCTGTTAGTGGGTAACTAAAACCAATGTGAAATCTTTCATGGGGTGGAACTGCTGTACATGGGAATTTTCATGTTAGACACTGGTTTCACCTCTTTCTACCTATAATTAGGGGACAGAAACAGACACTGAAGGTTTCCTACAAGGACAAGGCAAGAAGGTGACAGCAGTAGAAAGGATCACCCACTGCCAGCACGTCATGCCAGCACGTCGTGTCACTGCCCCTTAGAAGCGTATCTAATTTAGGAAATCCTTGCTGGAAGTCTGTCCAGAATTGTTTCAAGATATGATGATAAAAATTTAAACAGACCTACAATTAGGAAAGTATAGAACTGCCCTGTAATCAGCTACACGTACATCACTGCAACAGCTGACAAGTCATCAGATTAGAATCACTGTGAACTATCGCCTTTTCAGGTATATTTTTTTTCTTAACATTTGACTTCATTCCTTTAATAATAAAAAAAAAAGACAAATGTTACATGAACTTTAATATTAATCTAGCTTTGGCAGAGATGTGGTGATTTAATGGATTAGAGCATTTAGCTTTTTTACCCCAGAGAGCAATATTTCTTCTTTCTCTCCATAATTAGATAATCTGCTGCTACCCATTACCAAGGGCACTAAATTTCAAATTCTCTGTACACCTGAACAGGCTGCTACATATCTGGCCATCTTAATTTTAGTCTTGATTTATGGAAGCTGAATTACATTCCCAACCCTTCCTGGAGCTCTGGGTGAATTTCATTGCGGAAGCAATGGAGAGAAAAGTTAGCATCATATATCTCTCTTGCCGGGCAGACTTTTCGACACACAAGGGGCTCCACATCCCGCTGTTCCATGTCTTGTATGGTGGATTTATAACACTGTGAAGGTCAGCTCTAGGGTTACACACAAGCATATCGCAGATGAGGTGGGGAATTTGATTTTGCAATAATGATTACTTGTTGCGGAGCCCGGATTCCTGTAGGCTCTGCCTCTATTCCCCAAACTGCCTGTGAATGAAACTAATTCCTGCTGCTTCCCAACCGAGTCAGACTCATCTCTCACAGAGCTGAGGGAGGGCAGAAGAAGGCAGGTGGAAAGTCAGGAGAATCCAAGACCTGGCCCTTTTTTCTGTTATGTCTCAAGTGTCTCTACTTCCGTGATTATTCTGATTTTTAAGATTATTGCTTCCTTGTGAGGGAACAGAAGCCCTGAACCTTTTCCAGCTCGGTGAGTTAATTTGATAGTCCCTTCATGCTGTCGCTTCCACTTCTACAAGGCCAGGTCCCTAGGGCTTGCCGGTTGGATTATAGATCCCGCAGATTTGGCCTGCCGTGCCTGCTGAGTGTCATCTGTCCCTGCAATCTTGCCATGAATAAAATTTATTCTCCCTCACATCATCTGCTTGAGAAATCTGTGCCTGGCAGGCCTGTCTGTCCATGTTAAGTTTGAGCCACAGTAGCCATACAACTAATTTGACAAGGCATGACTTTAAATAAGAAGGCCCCAGGCTTGCTTTGACCAAGACGAGAAACTTCCAATCCCCAGATTACCAATTCCGAAGTGCAGTCTCAGAACTGGACCGTTCCTGTGGTATAAGCTATCAATCTGCACAGCCCCATGTCTCCTGCTCTTCTGCGGCACTTACCTCTCATGTCATAAAGGTCCTTAGAGACTAACTTGCCGACTGGCCTCTCCTGTCCTGTTTTCCGCATATGAGCCCCATCTGTTGAATTTAAAGAACTCAGTATAGGAGAGTCCCTTATTGCATAGAGGATAAACTCTTACCATAGAGGAGACATTCTGATGCCTCAAGTGGATGCCTGGAACCCTAGGTAGTACGTATGTTAGCTTTCCATTCCAGATAACAAAATTCCTAGGATCATGAACTCAGAAGATAGATTTACTGTGCTTGATGGTTTGAGGAATTCCAGTCCACGGTCTGCTGGGCGCTTTTCTCCTGTTGCTTTAACACCTGAGGTGAGACAGCATATCAAGGCTGGGAGCATGTGAGTTAAGTGCTCACCTACCTCATGGGGGGAGTGTGGAGAGGGGGAGAAGAAGAGAGAGGGTGGCATCCCAAAACTTCCTTCAAGGATATGCCACCAGTGACCTAATGGCCCTCCCTAAGGCCCCATCTTTTAAAGGTTCCACCACCTCCCAGTAGCCCCGAGCTGAGGTCTGAACCCTTGTTGGCACACAGGCATTTGAAGAACATTTCAAAACCAAAACTAGAAGTATCATATAAAGTAGCGATATATATATATACATATATATATCTTTTTATTAAAATCCAAATTATAAGTTAGACCCATTAGTTAATTTTCTGTTGCTGTGATAAAATACCATGACTTAGACTTTATTTTAGTTTATGGTTTCAGAGGGATAGAGTCTTCATGGTGAGAAAGGCATGGCATGAAAGCAGGAACAGGAAGCTGGCTGATCACATTTTATCTACATACAGGAAGCAGAAAGAGAGCAGGAAGTGGGGTGAGTCTGTAAGTACACACACACACACACACACACACACACACACCTCATGCCAACACTTGCCCAAATCAGTGACATACTTCAACAAGGCTACAACTCCTAAAGATGGCATAACCTTCCCAAATGACATCACCAACTGGGAACAAGTGTTCAAATAAATGAGCCTATGGGAGCACCTAAATTATCACAGGCATAGGTAAGAAATGAATAACTAAAAATAATTATGAGTGCGTTGTAATGAATTTAAAGCATGAGTTATTTGTCTGTGGGACTTTTAATTTAATACCTTCACTGCAGCTGACTTCATGACTGACAGTGGGACAGTCACAGAGGAAACACTCTTCAAGCCTTGTTACCAGATGCCTGTGGAGTAACACTTGGCGCTCAGCCGTGATTCTCTGATTTTGGATGTACAGAAAGCACCTGAGGCTTCTTCCAGTGGATTCCTAGGCTCATTCAGGTTTCAGTTTACAAGATCTAGAGTTGGAGGGCTTGAGAATGTGTGTATCTAAGTAATGCTGGAGTGATGACTGTCCTAAATAGGCAGAGTTTTTCACTGGGACTGCCAGCTCCCCAAATAACTACACAGATTTATTATTAGTTATAAATGCTTGGTCAATAGATTAGGCTTGTTACTAACTAGTCTTTTAACTTAACCCATATTTCTTGTCTGCATTCTACCACGAGGGAGTATCTTTTTTTCAGCATGGAATATTCATCTCCTGTTTGCTCTGCATCTGACTTTTGACTCTGCCCTTCTTCCCAGTATTTTCTCAGTCTGACTCTCCCACCTGGCCTTTTTCTGCCTAGCTATTGGCCAGCTGACTCTTTATTAAACCAATGAGAGCAAAACATCTTCACAGTGTACAAAAGGATTATTCCACAGCAGTCCTGTGAGAACCTCTGTTATACCTATTCCAGCCCAGAGAACTGTCAGCCTTCAAGGTATCCCCCCCCCCCATCCCAGAGCTCAAGTCTTCCTCTTTTGGTGTGGCTGAGCCGAGTTTTATTTTTTCCAGCATTATTGGGATGATTTGGTGGCTTTGTTCCAATGGAGCAGCTGTCACAAGAGCTTCCTCACAACTCACGGAGCATCCTCTGAATGCCGTGTCACCAGAAGTATCTCTCAGGGGAACTAGCTGCATTCAGGTCAGGAAGGTTCAGTATGAGGTCTATGGGATTGCTGCCACTAATGAGCCTGGTGACACTCGTTCACAGCATGGTGCTTCACACCATGCTGACCTTCACACTGGGCATGCCATATGTGTTTCCTAAGCCAGGAAGTTAATGCATACAAATTTGTAGGCTTTTACCCCCAAGACCAAAGATCCTCTCTTCTTGTGTGTGCACACATGCCCACAGAAATCTAACTAAATGAAGTGTAATTTTGATGTTTTCAAAAATATGTATAGAAAGCTCCATTAATCCAGATACAAGAAAGACAGTAAAATCCCTTCAGAAGAATGATAGAGAGTTCCTCTGTTGTGGTTTGGATTTGAAATGTGTCCCCAACACACACACACACACACACACACTTGTGTATTGAACAATTGGTCTCCAGGTGGTGCCGCTATTTTGGGAGGTGGTGGAGACTTTAGCAAGTGGGGTCTGGCTGAGGCATGGGTCACAGAGGTGCATGCACCTGTGAGCTGCCCTACTCTGTTCTCGAATTAAAAATTTCTGCACAGTAGAAGGTACAGAGGCATATGCTGACCTTGCCCATCCCAGAGAACAGTACAACTCCACGACATAATAAAGTCTGACCTGGCCAGGGCCGTGGTAGTGCATGCCTTTAATCCCAGCACTCAGAAGGCAGAGGCAGAGGCAGGCAGATCTCTGAGTTCGAAGCCACCCTTGTCTACAGAGCTAGTGCCAGGACAGTCTCCAAAGCTACACAGAGAAACTCTTGTCTCAGGAAAAAAAAAATCTGGCCTGAAGGTCACAGGTCAGGTTGATCACGAGGTTCAGAACATCAAAATAGCAGGAAGGCAGTATGTTCTCACTGCGTGTCGTCTCACTGGTAGGCTGAGAGCTCTGTGAGAGAAGAAAGATGCAGAGGCAGCCTTGGTCTCTGCTCTACACAGCTCTTAACACCGTATTGAGTACATAGCAGGTGTTCAATGCGTATTTATTGTGTGTTTTTTTAAATAAGAGCATGAAGGATTTATGTGCCCTGCTATAGCGAATGTGTTTTCTCTCTTCTTCCACAATCTCCCTTCCCCACCATCCACCCACTCCTCCCCACAAACACACGGAGACATTTGCTGAAGTAGTTATTCCCGGCACATAAAAGGCACATAGTCATTTAGCCACATAGTCAGAAAACTGGTACCTGTTTCAAAGGAGAGCCAGAGAGTGAAGTGAATTCCTATTCTTGGGGTGCTTACCTCAACACCTGGCAGGTAGCATGTGCCGCATGAATGTCTGCTCAGGGGCAATGCAGTTCGGACACTGGCTACCTGGAGCTAGCATAGGCTTCAGAGGTGGAGAGCACAGTGCTCACAAATTCCTTATATTTTAGACTGGAACCACAAGCTCCAGGGTTCCTAAGACACCGGTGGATTTGATAATTCACTAAAATAACTATAGCTCAGGAACGTGCTCTATTTACACTTAGTTTTACTATAAAGTTGCACAAGAGTATCAGTCAAATGAAGAGACACAAGGAGCCTTGGAAGAGTCCCAGACATGTGACTCAGGCATCCTCACAAAAGCATCTTCCTCTTGGCACATGGATGTATGATTGCCAAACAAGAAGTCCACCCGAGCTCCAGCGTCCAGAGATTTTTATTGGGGTTCCTTTACAAAGGCACAGGTGATCATATCACTGCCCATGAAATTGAACTCAGGCCCCCTCACCCTGCCCTTCTCAGTAGAGCAAAGCATGAGGCTCAAATATAATTGACTATGGACCCACCTTCAGTCACCTTGCTAGCATAAATTTAGGTGGGTCCTGGGTCCACCATGAATAAAAACAACACCCCCATATAATGATATTTTATTTATGTTTTATAAGTAAAGCTTGCCTGAAGACCAGAAGGTAAAACTAAGCCACTAGAGGCCAGGCAGTGGTGTCGTGCACCTTTAATCCCAGAATTTGGGAGACAGAGGCAGCTGGATCTCTGTGAGTTCAAGGCCACCCTGGACCACACAAGATTAATGCTGAAACAGATCCAGGTGGTGGTGGCTCACACCTTTAATCCCAGCACTAAGGAGGAATATAAACTGGAATGGGACAGGAACTTGTTCTCTTCCAGTCTGAGGATTTCTTAGAGGTAAGAGCTCTCTAGTGGCTTAGCTGCTTTACTTTTCTGATCTTCAGGTTAAACCCCAATATCTGTCTCTGGGTTTTTATTATTCGTCCAACACTCCCATCCCTTGGAAAGTTCCAGAAATTTATGGGATTACCTTCCAGAAAGGAGGGAGAAACATCAGCCAACTTTTTTAATTTAAAATTTATGTCTATGGGTGCTTGCCTGTGTGGAAGTTCTGTGTACCACATGCATGCTTGCTGCCCAAGGAGGGTAGAAGAGGGTTTCAGATCCTTTGGGACTAGAGTTACAGACAGCTGTGAGACACCACACAGGAGCTGGGAATTGAAACCAGATCCTCTTGAGAAGTAGCCAGTGCTCTTAACTGCTGAGACATCTCTCCAGGCCCCTAGCCAAATTCTTTACTGTACAAGTTAGTTGGTGAATTGAACAGGTAGTGGGAACAAATGAAATATCCCAGAGAGAGAAAGTTAAGAAGAAAATGATTGGGAAACAGCACAGTAGGAAAAATCTCCACCTCACTAACTGCTAGTTTGCTACTTTGAGATCTTCTAGCAACTCATGACCACTACTTTGACCTTGGCTCTTCTGTTGACTGCTCAAGAATGTTAACTTGTTTCTCTGTCTCTCTCTCTTACATACATACACACACACACACACACACACACACACACACACACACTACAGGGCTTGATCTGGTGGTTTCTTGCACTGCATGCAGATCATGTGACTACAATTAGCTGGCTGACCAGCTGGAAAAGTCTCACGCCTCTGGGACAAGAGAGGAGCTGTTGGTCTGCCTTGGTTCTCACCCTGCAGCCTCTCTCTACATGTGTCTAAACTAACATGCTTCTACACACGATGGACTCACTCAAGCAGGACAGCCTGAATGTCCTGGCAAGGAAATGAGGGCAGAAAGCTGCTGGGTCTCCTAGGGTCCATTTATAAGCACAGCGTGTTCTGATGGTCAAATCAAGTCACAAGGCCAGGCCAGATTCGAGGCGAAGGGAAACAAATCCATCTCCTGGCAGGCAGTGCTGGTAATCCCACCGGTGAGAATAAGGCCACTACCATAAGTTTTGAGCCAAATTTGAAGCAAGCTTTATTAAATACTGGCCAGGATGATGGACACTGGCCAGGTCGATACCAGGGATTCCGAGAGATGGCAGAGAAACACATTAGTCAGAGTTTTATAAAGGCAAAACCTACAAGGCTATATACTTCCCACCTCTGTCCAATCAGAGGCAAGCATAAATCCTGATTACTTCCTGTCTATGTACCTCCCGCCTGCACGAGATCAAGCATATCCTGGGCAGTTGGGGCAACCAAGCTTGTTTACAGAAGCAAAAGCAAAGGTCTTGTTATCTTACATGAACAACAGGCCCCAGCATTCCAGGACGGTATCTGCCCTTGGGCAAGTGGGGCCTACAGTAATTTAAACTTAAAACATAACTTTATCCTTCCCAGTGCATCATGTAGCATGTTTCTACAGAGAAGGCAGGAACTGCTGTGGCCGTTCTGACCTTTAGTCTCCTCATCTGAAAATGGAGACGTTCATAAGTCAGCCCTCCTCATATTCTGCATCCACAGATCAATCACAGAGAGAAAGTGCTTTTTAAATGTCATATTGTTGATGCATGTATCACAGAATTAAGCCTATAATGACGGCGTCTGTACTGAGTAATGGCCTTTTATCCTATCCTTGTTCTTACTCCAGAAATAATAGAGTATTGATGAGAACAGGAAGTAGAAACTGGTCAAATAGGGTAGGGATCCCAAAGCAATGCTTCTAAGAAAGTCCTTGCTGGAGGGTAAGAATGCTGGAGGGAAGCTCTGGTTCCTGGCTCCGTTACCTCGGACCCTTTTCTGGAAGCTGTATGTAAGGGCCCAAATGAAACTGAAACATCTGGATCACTCAGCTGGGCCAGCTCTACTGACCATCCCACTCCCATTCCATGCTGCCCTCCTATTTCACCAGACTAACAACTCAATGTTATCCTATTTCTTGGGACACCTCCTGTTAGATAGGAGCTTCCTCTCTCCTTCCCGCTCTGCTTTCCTCCCCCTTCTTTCCTCTGAACCTACAATAAAATTCTCTCGGAAACTCACTTTCCGTGGTCCATGAATTTTTCTTTGAATTTGAGAAAGAAGAACCTGGAGGTACCTGACTCAGTGGAAGCTTTGTGTGACCGTGAGTATCCCATGAGTTAAAAGCCCACACAAGAGCCAAGGAAGTTTCTGCTGTTCTCAAAAGACCTCAAAGCTTTCCCTTAACAGTGTAAGAGCTATTTACAGCACACTTAGGTTGTATAAAGTGTTAAAAGCAATCTGGAGATGATTTAACAACTACAAGAAGGTATGTCCCAGTTCTTGCATGAAGTACATCATTTCATACAGGATACCTGAATATCGTTTATTTCAGTTCTCCATGGGGATTCTGTAGCTGATACTTTCTTGGACCCTTGGTTAATGACAGGTTTAAGAGATAAAAGGTGTGTGGTGGAGTTTTGTATATTTTAAAATGCTAGACAAACAGAATAAACTTTGGTGGTGATGATAAAGAAAGGTTAAGTAGAAGAATTGAAGCTGAATATACGATGTCCTAAAAGCAGAAAGAGGTGCCTGGAGGGATGGTACTGACCTGCAATTCCACTACTTGGGAGACAAAGGCAGCAGAATCAGGCGTTCAAGAACACCCTTAAATATACAGCAAGAGCAAATGTGAGTCCAATCTGAGCTACATGAGACTCTAGAAGAGGGTTTTGTAAAAAATACTTTGAGGTTTATTTATTATGTGCCAGGTATTATAGTGATGGCTTTGTATCATTTTTATTGTTTTTTATTTATATTTTTTTGAGACAGGGTCTCGTGAGCTAGAATTCCTGATCCAGGTGATAGGACCACAGACGCACATGACCTTACTAAGCTTATAAATATTATCTTTAATTACCACAAACCTCCCAGACAATTAATTACCTTCAAGACAATTAAGCAGAAAAGAAACTTGGCAATAAGTGGCAGCGCGAGAATCTGAACCCAGTTCTGTCTCCAAAGTGGGTGCTAAAATTCCTTATATCACTCATAGCACAAGGTTGGCAAATTTCAGAGAAATCCAGAATCAATTTTTTATTATTTATTTATTTATTTATTTTTGCTTTTTAGAGACAGGGTTTCCCTGTAGTTTCTAGAGCCTGTCCTGGAACTAGCTCTTGTAGACCAGGCTGGCCTCGAACTCAGAGATCCGCCTGCCTCTGCCTCCCGAGTGCTGGGATTAAAGGCGTGCGCCACCACCGCCCGGCCAGAATCAATATTTTTTAAACGCCATATTAATATAAGAAACACATTCAACTTTTTTTTTGTTCAAATTGTTTTATTTCCATCTTTAACACTAGCGGGAGTCCCAAACAGACTGATATCCATGAGCATAGTTTAAATGTAACAAAGAAAGAGTTAAACTATATACATTAAGGAAAAAGGAAAGAGATTTTTTTTCTATACCAACCTTTTCCTATTAATTTAGTTTCTGATTAGTAGAACTAAACACAACTTTTTCTCAATTTAATTTAGGATGAAGTAATAGAACTTTTATGATCAACTTCATTAACTGTCTTTAAGGAGAAAATGAATTTTTAAGTGGGTGTCACGATATTTACTAGTAAACTGGCTGCGTGGTCACCTTGGCTTCTTTAAGTCTGGCTATCATTAGAACTAACAAGGGCAAGTCCATGAGGCCCACAGGGAACTCAACGGCTGTGACATCCAAGGGGAGGGCACACTCCACACATCTCAATGGTGAGAGCTAATGCTCCCACCCTCTGAGTCCACGTAAAAAAAAAATTACTACTCTTATTCAAACTAACTGGAAGTCAAACAGTTTAAAAAGTCAGAGTAAAGAATAAAACTACTTTCTTTTCACTTAGAGGAGGGACACTCCTTCAGCTCCATTTAAAGTGAGTTCTGTGCTGAGTCCCTGCTCCATCAGAATGGTAAACTGAAAGTCAGTTACTGCCAGCAAAGCTCCTTTCCCACCTCAAAGAAACATATTCAGCTTACACAAAAAGCATATTATAGTGAGTCTTCATAGGCCTTCACCAATCCAAAGTCTTAACGGAAAATGATATTTACAGTGCAGGAAAACACGATTGAATAAGGAAGTTTCTTGAAAGTGGGGAGTGTAATGTTGAAACTGCAGTACAGTTCCCAGAGGGGCAGCAGCGGGCGGGAGACAGCAGCGGGTCATCCAGTCAGTCCCAAAGGAGCTGTGGCGGGGGAGAGAGAGACAGAGGGATAGGCACGCCATGCAGAGTGAGGCTGGATATTTATTTAGTGGAATATGAAAGGGAAGGGGAAAGGGGAGAGGGAGGAAGAAGAGGGATGAGGAGAGAGGCAGAGAGAGAGAGAGGGGTGGGGAGAAGCTACCTCTTCAGGAAAGGTAGAAAAGAGAGCTCACAGACTGGAAGTGGAAGGAAGATTCACTTGCCTAGGTGGAAGGGGAGAGAAGTGGGAGGGGCTTGTCTCTTATAGGGACAGGACAGACTTACAGTCCTCTCTCTCTCTCTCTCTCTCTCTCTCTCTCTCTCTCTCTCTCTCTCTCTCTCTCTCTCCTCTCTCTCTCTCTTAATAAAAAGGTGGGAGGTTAGCTACAACAGGTTTAAGGAATTGGGATGGCGAATTCTCAAGACTGCTTCCTGCTTATTTGTAGGTGTTGTCTTGAGGGGGGGCAACCTGAGAAAGCTGGGTGCTGTTTAAATCGTGGGGTAGCTGGTCTCTTTGTTCCTGTCTGGTGTTTGTGGTATGGAAATGTGTGGTGTCTCTTATACCTGTTTATAAAGTATTGGCAGAACAGCATACAAAGTTAAGTTTTGTGAATAAAAATTTTTAGGACTAGGGAACTGAGAGAGGTGTATCTAACCTTAAATAGGTGGATCCTTTAATTAGGCTCCCTGGAACTCACAAGAATTTTGGGGGTTTATGAAAACATAAGTTTTAGATAGCAGCATATTTATATCAGAATGACTGTGAGAGATATTTTTTTAAAGATTTATTTATTAGTGATGTATACAGTGTCCTGTCTGCATGTATCCTGCCCGCCAGAAGAGGGCACCAGATCTCATTACAGATGGTTGTGAGCCATCATGTGGTTGCTGGGAACTGAACTCAGGACCTCTGGAAGAGCAGCCAGTGCTCTTAACCTCTGAGCCATCTCTCCAGCCCCGTGACAGATATTTTTTACATAATGAAAAGTATCTTTAAGGCTATGAAAACATGATAGAGACTATCTTATTGAAATGTGTTTGGTGAGGCTGTCCTTTTAAATGACAAACCTCTCAGTTATCAAACTGCATCAGGGAAGATAAGTGCCCTCTACATATTGATTAGAAAGCTGGGAGGTGAAGTTTTGTATTCGTCCTTGCTTTTGGGTTTATTATTTCTTCTGCTAATAATCCCCAAATTCCTGCTTCACCTAGTCATCCTCTCCACATTCTCACACATCTCATTTCAGGCCCGACAGCAATCACTCGCCTCTTCTGGGAATGCAGTCCCCCATCCTGTTGTTTATGTTGCTTTACATTCCTCCTAAAGCACTGGCTTAGGTCCTTTAGGATGAGCGTTGTTCAGAAGATAGGAGCAAAAAAAGGGGGGGGGGGGAGGGATTCATAGCTAAATCCTTAGAAGCCCTGGACGAACAGGAGGTAAATGCCACTGGGAAGTTATGTATTGCTCTTTGTAAAACATGAATATTTGTTGAGAAAATGAACATTACCTAATTTATCACATATCAGCAGTTAGATGCGTGGCAACTGGATGCTTTTCTCTTCATTTCTAGCCATTCCAGCAGTCAATTCTTTTTAGAGTTACACATATTTTTAGTCTGTATAACAAATGATTGGAATTTTGTAACTAGGAAAGACACAGCAGGTATTTCTTTCTTCACATGATCACAAGTGAACCTGGTAAGTAACTTGTGAAAATGAGGCATGGTGGCAGAGGGCTGTAATCCCAGGTAGCAGGAGGATCCTCAGCTCAGCCTAACCCAGGATGCATAATGAGTTCAATTTAGGAAGACCATCACAAAAAACAAAACAAAGAAAACAAAAGTCACTTAACCTCTAACCATGTTGCTTCATTTGTTAAAAATTATGATCTATCTCCTCAGGTTGCTATAATGGCCCCACTGTGACAATTCATGTCAAAATGCTTTATAAAATAGTAGCGGCCAGTAACAATATAGAAAATAAGCATATACTACTACAGTTATTCTTCTGTACTCCACTCCAGCCCTAACCAGTGAGTTCCTGCGGGCGTAGGAAGGAATAACAGAAATAACTGTACTTTTCAGATTTTTCAGATCAACTTTTCTGTATTTCGAAATATTCTCTATTAACTTAACTTTCAGATTAATTTTCCGTATTCAGATCACCACTCAAAGCCAGCATCGCAGCCTCCGCTACACTCCGAGCGCCTTTCCGGAACCCAACGACTCCGACGCCCTGTGATGACGTAACGCCCCTCTGCCCCGCCCCCTCCCGCGCGTGCGAGCGTCAACCTTCCAAACTAGCCTCCTGGTTTGCGCCTGCGCAGCGGCGCCCGCGGGTGGGCGGAGCCGGCAGGCATGAGTGGCGGAGGGACCGAGACTCCCGTGGCGTGTGAGGCCGCCCACGGCGGCGGCGGCGGCGGCGGCAAGAAGCGGGACTCGCTGGGGACTCCGGGTGCGGCGCACCTCATTATCAAGGGTACGGAGTGGAGAGCGTGCTCTTCCGTGCGGGGTAGGGGAGCGTGCTGGGACCCGCCCCTCCCGGTGCTCCCTGGCCCGCCCGCCGCCCTCAGCCGCCTGGCCTGACCCTGTCTCCGCCCCACGGCCACTTCCCAGCCCTCAAGACCCACCTTAATGCCACCAGCGAAGGGCGCCCAAGTTGGGAATGGGAACTAGTTTGGGCCCCACACAGTCACGTAGTAGAGTGACCCCCTCACTACCCTCTTCCCCTGGCTCATGTCAGGGAGAAAGGACAACTCTTGGGAAAACGTCCTGAAACTCCCGTACCGATCTGACCTGTCTCCTCGGAGCCTTAGAAGGCTTCGATCTAAATTATTACAGTAAGTCAACTAGGTTTAATTCCTAAACTTCAGAAAGTCCCTGTCTCCCGAGGAAGGACCTCTTCGGTTGCATTTTCCACTGCTCCCTTTAACTCCTGCTTGCCCGGTCCATCTCACCAGCTTCAGCTACAGACCCGCACTGCGGGGGGAATGGTGTCTCATCATCGGTGTGGGTGTCCATTTTAATCTTACCAGATCTGTGGACAGCGCCACAAAGCTGACTGTGACTGTTTTTCAGGTTGTCTCTGAAGTTTCATTTGGAGTCAAGGTTAAGTAGTATTGTCTGTGTACTAAGACTAAGTAAGAATTATTTCGGTGTGCAATCCTAGTGAAGAATTTACTCGTTTTATGACTGTTGTTGGCCAACCGTCACTCCACACATGTTTTTCATCCTGCAGAACTTTGTACATATTAAACTATAACTCATATCACATCTCTGACAAAAATCTGAATTTGCTCCCGCGCCTCTGTGGAGCTGGGCGGCTCCACTCTGACTATTGGAAACAATGCTGCTGGAGCTGTGACTGTACAAACATCTTTTCTGAAGCCCCCTTGTTCGGTACTTGAGGATATATCTCCAAAAGTGGGATTCCTGGCTCATATGATGATTCTTTACACTTTTTGAGGAGTTGGCATTTTTATATTTGCTACACCATTTTCAATTCTCTCAACCTTACCACTTGTTACTTTCTGCCATTAGCAGTAGTCATTCTAATGAGTGAGAGATGATGTCCCTTGTGGTTTCGCTTTGCATTTCCTGGAATGTTTGCTGATAAGTGTGCTTCTTCTTGTGCACTTACTGACGACCTGTTTTTATAAAGATGACTATTTAATTCCTTTACTGAGTTAAAGTTCTTGAAATGTTCTTGGAAGGCAGATGTGCTGGCCATTATACCGTCTGTTCTGTATGTATATCTTTAGTGTCTTTGAGCAGGAGTTCACAGATATTTTCTCCCATTTCTCTGGTTGTCTTTCATTCTGTTGATTGTGTCTTTTGAGGGCAGAAACGTTAAATTTTGAAGTAGTACTGTACTGGAGACCAACCCAAGCCTCCCACGTGCTGAACAAGAACCATACCCCTAGAGGCTACATCACCAACCTCCTTTTCTGTATTCTTAGTTTGACACTGATTCTCAGCTCCACATTCAGGACCCAAACACACATCCCTCCCTTATGGGGTGCTGAGAGAGCTGCATATTTGTTTCTTCTCATCCTGCAGCTTTATGGCTCTTCTGTCAAAACACTTCTCTGTATCTTTGTGAGGAGATATTTATCTAGCTTTTATGAACATGCAGAGATGAAAAGATTATATATTTTAGTAACTTATTTGTATGACAAACAGTAAAAGAATACATAGCCTGGCTAGAATCGATTTCTATGGAAATCTGTATTTTACACATACATGATTAAACTAGAAGAATTTATATTTAATATTTAGGATGCTTCCAAACTGAATTATTATAATGGACTTGTTTTGTTATAGTGCCACCAGGTAGCATTATAACCAACTAGTGACTGTGGTAATGTATATTTCATGATATGTCCCTCTACCCATAGTTTTCCACAGTTGAGGTTTTAGAAGCGACCGTAAATTTACTCTGTGTAGAACTCGATTATCTCTGCAGAGTTAAAGTGCGCTCCTGCTATATCAGGCTGCAGAAGCAGATGTCTCCAAGCCAGCAAACCTTAACTGCTTCTCAGTCATGTGGAGAGAGACAGTAACTCATGTGTGCTGTGAGACTAGCACAGACAGCTTGCTCTGAGATACTGACTGGGGAACATGTGATTTGGGGACCTCATGGTACACGGTATGCTCTAAGTAGACGTCTCTGGTGCCTTAGGAACACAGCGTGCAGGCTGTCTCTGAAGCCTGGGAGCAAGCTGGTTAGCGTAAAGGTCAGAAGAATGAGGGCTCGGCCATTGTAGAGGAAAATTGGTATTGCATGAGATGAGTAGTTGGGATATAGAGTTCCAGGCCATGGCAACTGTAGGAGCCGCATCAGGATACCCGAGGCAGCAGGGTGTGTTTAGAAAACTGCAGGTGGTTCAGAATGGAGAACTTTTAGATGGACTTTCTGGAGCCGAACCAAATGTATGTGTCCTGTTGGCCAGTTGTGCTTCAAAGACTCTTGTGTTCTTGGGCTGCAAATAGATGCTCTCTCTTGAAAGCATATTCTTTGAACAAAGTCTATAAGCTCCTACATTCTATTGATCTTACACAGCCAGTTATAACTCTTAGTAGACCAGTGACTCCAGATCCTAATAAAGAACTCTACGTACTCTGTTGCGTATCATGTTTCTTAGACTTTCTAACCATAGAACTTCCTTCACTGAAGAAAACTTCAAATAGCTACTTATAGAAACTGTGGGTAATAACCTACTGAGATATTTAAACAAAAATTGTGCTTCTGTTAATTTTTTCTACTTAGATACATCCTAATAAAGCTTATAAAACATAAAATTGAAATGTTATTCACTTATAAAAATATAGGGAAGCTCTTACCAGCACATGAATATAGAACATACCTATTTTTATTTGGGCATTTAATTTCTCTGGGCATTTTGAAGTGCATGTCTTAAACTAGTTGTTTTAAGAAGAATGAGTAGACTGGCTTACCCAAACAGTTAAAATTCAGAATTTTTCCTTCATAGCTATGGCTTTTTCTTACCTAGTATAAAATGAAGAATACTTAAAATCAACCCTCACCACCCACCTTCACAGATAAATCACTAACAGGCTTGCTGGCCTAACTAAGGACATAGCTCCACAGTAGAGCACTTGCCAAAAATGTGCAACGCCCCAAGTTCAATCCCCAGTACTTAAAAAGTCTCGCCTTGCTCTTGGGCCGTCTGCGGGGGCCACTGGCAGTGGGACCAGGATTTATCTCTAGTGCTTGAACTGGCATCCAGGAGCACATTCTCTTTGGAGGGAGACCTTGCTCAGCCTAGATACAGTGCGGAGGGCCTTGGTCTTGCCTGGAAGTGAAATGTCAGACATTGTTGACTCCCCAAGGGAAGCCTTATCCTTTCTGAAGAGTGGGTGGGGGCTGGTGGTGGAGGAAGGGTGGGACAGGAGGAGGGGGAGAGAGTGGGACCTCTCTCTTAAATATATATATTTATATAATATATATATATTATATAGCTATATAAAATGAGAAGAGATTGTATTTTTTAAAAAAAATCTTTAAAAAATCTACCGTGCACTTCACTCTTTGACTTTCATTGCCCTCTTCTCCCTGATGTCAGCCTCTATCTTATATTTGGTGTCCCAGGGGAAGTATCATTTTGCATATCTTTAAAGTTTATGTAAATGGATTTGGCTCTTCTGAAGCTTACTTTTATTCAATATTATATTTGTGAGACTTATCCATGTTAATAGGTGCCAGTCCGGTATATACATTTTTATTCCCTGTTCACAATATTCTGTTGTGTATCTATACAGAGTGTTTCCTTTTAATTATTCTTATGATAGTATACATGCCTCGGTAAACATGTATAGCTATCATGTTCATGTTCATTTGTGTAAGTTTTTTTTTAGGTAATATATCTCAGCATGGAATTGCTAAGGATATATGTCTTTCAATCTGTTAGCTATTGCTAGATGGCTCCCAAAAGTAGTTCTACCATTTAACATAGTGGAAGTGGTGGGATTCCCTCCTGATCCATGGTCTGAACTGGATTTTAACCTGTTTTCACCCGTTCTAGACAAAGGGAAGAGGAAAATAGGCCAGGGGCTGCACAGGTCAATATGAATTAATTCTCCATTCTACCTTATCTTTCTAGATCTTGGAGAGATTCATTCAAGGCTTCTGGATCACAGACCAGTTACCCAAGGGGAAATTCGATATTTTGTAAAAGAATTTGAAGTAAGTATCTAACTTATTTTGTTGAAAAACATTACACTAATTGTTAATGACCTGCTACACTGAAGGGTAATTTCTGAGATTTAAAACCTGACTTTATTTTATGTCTTATTAAAAATATATGTAGTAAAAATTCTGAAAAGATAAAATGTACTTGCTAAGTCCAAGACCAAACAACAGGAGATGGGGCCACATTCTGGTAGCTACTCTAGACTATTTAGTGTTTGTCAATTGTAAATCTTTTCCCTATGAAATTAGATATTGTGAAAAAAAAAAAGTACTCTTAGGGATTGATGGGTCTGAATTTCCAGACGCATTTGTTGCATTTTTTTTCCTTGGTTGGAACATAAACAGTCAAGCTGAAACATGAGAACTCTGCTTGCCTCTTCCTTTCTGTTTATACCCATGTCCATGACCAAGCCTTCTACACATGACTTCATCTAGGAATTCCCGTTGCTTCTGACTGCTGTGCCTGTCTAATATCCAGTCAGATACAGTTTCACTCTGTCTCTCCGAGAAATCCAACAACATTGCACTTTTTAACATCCTTTGCCAGTTGCAGGATGACATTCAAGCATCCTTCTGTGACCTGCCCCTCCTGTAGCCCCACCACCTGCCGCTCTTCACTTTGCATGGGAGAACGTGCAGTCATGTTTCGTGTTATTCTACATCTGCCCAAGCATTGAGAAGTAATCTCAGAAGCTACTGTTAGATCGTGATTCTATGTCAGTTGAAGTTCTGTCTTCAGATGAGAATGTCTGAACCTGTCAAAAACAAAATCTCCCAAGAAACCCATAACCGCGCAGCAAGTCTATGTGCTCAACCCTCCAGATAGAGCCGTAGCACCAGCCAAACACTTTGTGGCCCAGTCGGTCCTGTAACTCAAAGCTGCCTAATACTCCACAAGGTTTTGAAGTTTAAAGACATGTGTAGAGGTGATTGTACCTCAGGCCTGTCTGTTACTTGTTTCTCATCACTTTGACCAAACACCTAACAGAAACAACAGAGAGAGGAAAGTTTATTTGGCTCACAGTTTAAGGAGATGCTTCTCAGCCTGGAGGGGAAGGCATTAGAACAGGTTGAGAAGGTGGGACTCTCCACACCCAAGAGGATCAAGAAGCACAGACAGGACAGGAAGCTAGTTCCGGCTGTAAGCCTCCAGGGGCAGCCTCAGTGAAGAACTTCCTCAGTGACAGCCTTCCTTCTCTAGGTTCACAACTTAAAACATTCTGCCAGCCCAGAAGAGTTGAGACACATGAGTGTGTAAAAAACATTTAATACTCAAACAATAATCCCAGGAATAGTTAGCAGTTTTCAACTTATTTATTTTATGTGGATAAGAACAATGTAGGACACAGAAAACCACTCAAAGGGTGTTATTACTTGTCATGTAAAAACCATTACCAATTCCTACAAACTTGCTATGATTCTTCAATATTACATGAAGATGTTTAAAAATATTAACTATTCCATATGAAATGAGGATATAATTATCCTTAAGCCCTAACTGAACTCACTGTATAGACCAGGCTGGCCTTGAACTCCCAGAAATCTGCCTGCCTCTGCCTCCTGAGTGCTAGAATTAAAGGCAGGCACCACCATGCCTGACCTTAGTTATCCTTTTTAAAAATGTGATGCTGTTTGTATAACTTCACAGACTTTCTAAGCCTACAAAAACAGCAATGTTACCAGCCATCTTTGAGGCCAGAATGTGCTTGAATATTCATTGCTGTAGTGGTCGTTCACTCTGCTGACAATGACGAATTCTGCAGTTTGTTTAAAAAGTTTAAAAGCTACCACACTTAACTAAAAGAAAAATCCAAACACTTCCTATGCCGACTCATCAACTCCTCCTCCCCTTTCTCCATAATTAATGTCAGCTGAATATTTTGTCACTGTGTACAAGACATCCTGAAGCTAAAAGGATGCCCACTGCAGCAGCAACACATCCAGCCTCACAGCACGTTCCATGGGCTACGGCAGAAGGCATCTTCACCACAGCCTCCACCACAAGCAAGGAGCATCAGCAGTTTGCTTGGTGTCTTGTTCTCTTTACAAAAACTAAGATATGTGCAGCTCAGGATTTCTGTCCTATAACCACGTAGTTAATGCCACCTTACAGAAATGCTAGGAACATCTTCAAATGCCTTGTCGCACCAACCAAAGTGCAGACTGAGGGGAACACGGAAGTGCCTTTTCATTTTAAGAATATTTGGATGGGCTGGAGAGATGGCTCAGCAGTTAAGAGCACTTGCTATTCTTGGAGAGGACTTGGTTCCAGTACCTAGCACCCATGTCAGCTCCAAAGGATCCTCCTCAGGCACTGTATTGATATGCACAGACACAAACACACACATAATTTAAAACAAAATATAAGAGGAAAATACAAATGTTTGGAGATGTGTATAACTTGGATACTTTTAGGATGCTCTGGACACTTGTATAATCCACTGACACTTTGAAAGACAATATGATCATGATAATTTTGTAATAAAACCTAACAAGGGTAATAGACATACCTCAAATAGATAGTTCTCTACTCTAAGTAGACAAAGAAATGCTTGTTGTTGTGTGTGTTTAAAATGCACCTTCTCTCTCCTCTTAATCTTCCTAGTCTACCTTTTACTGGGCAACCTTAGCAGGATCCTTAGCACCATCAAACTTCCCTTCGATTTAGATTTAGCATCACCCTTCCATCTTTCTTCAGCTTTGTGGCCTTGGTGATGTGTGGTGTATATGTATATGCATGCCTGGTGCTGCAGAGGTCAGAAGAGGGTGCCAAGTCCCCTAGAACTGGAGTTAGGGATGGTCGTGAACAGCCATATGGGTACTGAGTCAAGAACCTGAGTTCTTTGCAGTAGCAATGACGGCTCTTAACAGCTGGGCCATCACCCATCCCCTAGGTTCAGTTGTTAGTAACTCTAGATAAATAGGGATTATCTAGACCAATTCTCTCTACCTTTTCTCCATCCCCCTTTCCCACTGCCTCTTCTTCTGTTTTCCCCATCTTCTCCCCTCTCCTGTTTTTGTTGTTATTTTTGTTTTGCTTTGTTTTTTGAAGACTCTCTGTACAACCCACTCTATAGGCTACTCTGGCCTGGAACTCATAGAGATCCTCTTGCCTCTGCTCATGAATGCTGAGTTTAAAGGCATGTGCCACCCCAACTGAATTGTATCAGTATTCTCTTAAAAACATGTTTACCAGGACCTGGTAAGAGGGCTCTACGGGTCAAGTCACCTGCTGCCAAACCTAAGAACTTGAGTTCAATCCCCAGAACCCACGTGGTAAAAGAGAGAAGTGCTTCCTGTAAGTTGTTCTCTGACTTCCTACATGTTTGTGTGCACATACATGAACACACACACACACACACATACACATGAAAAAAGAAAATGTAAAATATTTTGAAAAAGGAAAATTCTAGTAAGTTTTCCACATTGGCCATGATAGATGTAACCATATAGAGAGGGTTAAACAAAATATGTTGAGCATTTGTGTAAGTCAGATGTCAGGAAATAAAATCGTACGATAAATAAAACAGACACAGACACATGGTGACCCACCCTCCAGGAAATAAGTCCTGTTTTGAGGAACTTCTCACTCAATGGTCTTTAAAGGACCCAGGAATGGAGTCTTGGCCTTGTTTGGTCTGCTCTTTTTGTCAAACACTCCGTCTGTTCCTTTCCCATGATGACCTCCCATGTTGTTCTTCCAAGGGCTCAGTGTAGCACAGATGCTCTGGAGTGTCAGGATCAGGATCTGCTCCTCTCTGTGTCTGCTGTTCCGCATTAGAAGGGAAAAGCTGGGGGCTGGGGACCACCTAGCTGTTGAAAGCTCTAACTGCTCTTGCAGAGGACCCAGATTCAGGTTCCAGCACCCACATGGTGACTCACAGGTGTCTCTAACTCTAGTTCGAGGGGACCCAGTACTCTTTCCTGGTCTCTGTGGGTACCAGGCACACATGTGATACACATACTAACAACATACTGGCAAACACTTATATATATGAAGAAAAATAAACCTTAAAAAAAAAAAAAAAAAGGCTGCAAGCAGTCCAGAGACGTGAGAGTCTAGCACCACTTTTAGCACATACAGACAGATGGCAATCAGTGTGCTAAGAAGCAGCTGTCATCTCCCGGGGTCCCATCTCTAGTGAGCCTCTCTGCATCTTCTCTTGTAAAATTTTCTCTGCAGAAGAGGGAATAAGTGCCACATGGTGGCAGCGTTTCTCAAAATTCCTCAAGTACTGGTAGACTTTGACAAGCTCTGTTTTCTTTTGTGTGTAAGAACAGTTGACAGCCTCTCTCCTGACTTTATAGCTCCCCCCTGAATTCCAGTGAACACGATGGGCAGAGCTTGTGAAGGCGAGCAGCCTATGTTAGGGTGCTCTCCCACTCCAGCCCTGCAGTGAGGGGTAGCATGGTGGTTTCCTGGGGAGAGGCTTTGCCCTCTAAGTCACTGTGTTGCTAGCTGTCAATGAGACATCATGGCCTTTCTCATAGAGAAGAGAGAGAGATGTTAGAGTTTCAGGAGGGGCTTGCAGGGCGGATAATTTTATGCATATTACTAGAAAGGGCTTGGCATACCCTCTGCCTTCAGTGCGTTAGTAAACACTTAATCACATTAGTAGGAATGTGTTTAGTTACTAGGAACAGATAGGTGGAAAACAGGCCTCAACAAGGGCTTATTTTTCTTGCCTAGTCCTGAGACAGATTTGGAAACTCCAGGGCTGGCATGGTGGCTCTATGATGTCAACTTCTTCCAGCCTCTGTCTCCTTGGCACTTTGCCCTTACACTTAAGAGTGGCTTTGGATCCTGAGTCATTGTGTCTGCAGGTTGTGTGGTAAAAGAGGGCAGGCAGGAAGCAGCAGTCAGCCTCTTTCAGGGGCACGTAACTACCTCAGATACAGTTCGGGTGTTGGTGGCATGGCACACAGTGATGCACAAGTTTCTTCAGCCCAGTGAAACCGAGTGAGAAACAATCCTTACAGACAGGAAGTGTCCAGCTGCAAACTCAGAATGTTTACAAGAAGGAATCCCTGGAGGTCCAGAGCTGCCCTGCTGCAGTTACAGACAGGCAGAGTCCCTGAGAGAGGACAGGATTCCAGGGACAGTGCCCTGCAGGGCTCGACAGGAGAGTGCCACAGAAGGGTGACACTGGAGCACAGAAAGAAAAATAGATGTTGGGGGGGGGGGGAGAATTGGAAAATAAAGAGGCCATCAAAGTATGACAGAAATGCTGTAATACAGGAATTGAAAGGAATCATGTTGATGGGTTTTAATATGGGATAGTGGCCATGGTGGTATGCTCTGTAATCCCAGAATTTGGAAAAAAGACAGAGTGATTGTTATGAGTTCAAGGCCAGCATGGAATGAATAAATAAATAAATTTATTCAAAAATGAATAAATAAACTCAAATGTGAGATAAACTGGTCAAGAAAAATCTCCTTAAAGACAGCACCAGCTAGAATTTTATAACGTTCCAGTCTTCAGCCATTTGGGGCCCACTAGCGTTGTGAGTGAAAGGAGTTGTGGCCTTGTTCCTCTAGGGCCATCCAGTTACATCTCTGGTATAAACACTGTAGTTACGATTACTAGGCATTGTCGTAAGCATGTTACATCAGCACTTGTTATTAATCAACTCAAGGAATTAATGTATGTAGTTTTATTCAGGGTTACATGTCATTTTATTGGTGCTAGGCATTGTGCCAAGAGATTTTACCCTGGAAATAAGATGGAACTTTGAGTGCACACATTACTCTAGCTTTTTCCTTTTGTGATTGATATTGATAGTGGTCCACATCAAATACATCAGTTTAAAAGCAAGCACATATCAGATATGAGGGCTCAGTGAAGAGACTATTTACAAGACCTGTGTAAAAGGCAAGCCACTTCCACAGGCCTCGTCATTATTTAGGCATATCCTTGTCATTAGTGGGCTGAGAGGTGCGACTGCTAATTCCCTTATAGAGCTAAGGCTGTACTTCAGTTGGTAGACTGCTTGCCTAGCGTGAACTTGGTCCCCAGGACAGCAAAAACCTGTATAATTCAGCACTCAGAAGGCTGCGGCAGAAGAATCGTATGTTTAAGGCCATTCTCAGCTACAAAACAAATTCAAGGCTGTCTTGGACTCCATGACGCCATTTGTCACAACAGCAGCAGTAATAACAATGCCGGGTGTGGTGGTTGCTGCTTATAATTCCAGCCCTTTGGGATGGAGGCAGAAGGGCCAGGAGTTTAAAATCAGCAACAGCTTCATAGTGAGTTTGCGACCAGCCTGGATTCTGTGAGACCCTGTCTCAAGAAACAAAAAAGCAAAGGAGGGAGGGAGGGAGAGAAGGAAAGCCTACCCAGAAAAAAATAGAAAAATAAATAACAACAATTAATTTGCTACAGAGAGTGATTAACAATCCTTTGTTTGACTGTATTTCAAGGGGATCCTATTACCCTCAAATTTCTCATGGACTGGGAAGAGCCTGTCCCCTGCCAGGAGCTACAGGGCTCTGCTCTCTTCCCTTTGTTTCTGCATTGAGAGACTAGTCCTCTGACTAATGATAAAGGAGTTAATTTATATAAGAACTGATGTATCTCCCCTAAACGTGATTCTTCCCAGTTTCAATGCCATCTGGAAACAGCAGCATTAATAGCATAGTTTTTAACTGCCAGTTTATTCTTCCTCTAATCTTGTCTGTGAGAACATGCAGCAAAACTCAAAACATGGTCAGCAAATACAAGCAACAGCAATAATAAAGCCAAGGCAAAATGGCTCCAGAATAGCAAATGGCCAAGTCATCCATAGCGTAAAAGTTTCTGTGGTGGCTTGGAAGAAAATGGCCCCCAAAGGGAGTGGCACTGTTAGGAAGTGTGGCTTTATTGGAGTAGGAGTGGCCTTGTTGCTGGGGGGTGGGGAGGCTTTGAGGTCTTCTTTGCTCAAGCTATGTTCAGTGTGAACGTGGTTCATTTCCTGTTTCCTGTGGATCAAGATGTAAAACTCTCAGCTCCTTCTCCAGCACCATGTCTTCCTGCATCCCACTATGTCCTGTCATGCTGATAAAGGACTAAACCTCTGAAATTGTAAGCCACCCCAATTAAATGTCTTCCTTTATAAGAGTTGCTGTGATCACGGTGTCTCTTCACAGCAGTAGAAATTCTAAGAAAGCATTCATGACACCAGAAATGCCAGAGGAAGTGGGGGGTGGGGGTGGGCAGAGGGATTGGGAAGGCCCTGAATGCTACAGACCCTCCAAGCCCCTCAAAATTCCCATCAAAGGCCTCTTTGGAAACCTTGGGCCTTTTGGAGAAGAACAACAGAGCCTAGCAGATGGAACCAAAGGCTCTGTCTCAGAGTGAGGAGGGAGACTCACAGAGTGAGTACCCTGGAGGCCACTCCACAGTGGCCACACTGTGGAGAAACTGGAGAAGCTGAAGACTGGAACATGGGGTTCTCTGCCTGAAGTCAGAAGTTGTGCCCATTCCTCCTTCCCAACAACAGAGGAAAACAAGTTCCGTCTGCTTTGAGCAGAGCTGGGTTCCTTGGAGGGTGCAGAGCATGCAGCTGTCCTTATGGAAGCAAAGTGATGGTGGGAGGAGTAAAGATCACGGCTGTTTGAACTCAAGCTTAAGGGACAGAAGAAAGATGTAGACAAAGGTAAAGCTGGAATCAGAAAACCTGTCCCAGTGATTGGGTAAAATGAACAGTAAAAAAGTAAGGGGAAAGAATCTGGGAAAATGAAGTTTTGTTTTTTGTTCTCTCTCTCCCTCTCTCTGTCCCCCCTCTCTCTCTTTCTCTCTCTCTCTCTCTCTCTCTCTCTCTCTCTCTCTCTCTCTCTCTCTCTCTCTTTCTCTCTCTCTCTCTCTCTCTCGTTTTGTCTTCTCTTGTATTTTTCAAGACAGAGTTTCTCAGCTGAGCTTCACCTTTCTACTCTTAGACCTGTCTGGCCAAGATCACCTTCCTCTGCCTTCTGAGGGCTGGGATTAAATGTGTGCTTCACCATCCTGGCTTCACCATCCTGGCTAGGGAGAATGAAATTTTTAACTTATTTCTGAAGTGAGAATTAAGCAAAGAGCCCAGGGAGGAATGGACAAACTGTCGTCCTAAAGTAGATTGAAAAGATTTAATGTTAACAAGAGAGGGACTCAAAAAGAAGGAATGCATACTGATGATGAGTACAGAAGACCCAAGACTGACAACAAGCCCAAGAAAAGATTACCAAAAAAAAAAAAAACCCACAAAACAGAATTCAGAAAAACTCTCCTTAAATTGCTATTGAACTCTTGTTGAAGTATGAACTACTTTCCAAGAAGTGTAATTCAGAGTAGCTGATGCTTGAGACCACTTCTAAAAGAAAGAAAAAACAAAACTTGGACTTTATAGGGGGAAAAAACTCCTCTGGGCATCCAGGCTAAATGAATAGGCCCTTTGTAAAGGGAACTGTTAGCAGGATTGTCTGTGTTATGCTAGAAAACAAAGGTATAATGACAGTGGGCTTTGTATCTAGCTGTCTGCACCCTAGCTGAAAAGTGACATATGCACTAGTAGGGTTGGGCAGGGCAAGTAGTCTTAACCACTGAGCCGCTTCTCTAGCCCTTCACTGGGTCTTACTCACGAGTGATAAAAGAAACATCTCTGTATCCTATTCTGTTTTAAAATGAATTTAAAGCGTATGTGTATATACTCGTGTGTGTGTGTGTGTGTGTGTGTATGTGTGTGTGTGTGATAAACACACTGTCTAGACATACCTGTGCATCCAGGTATTTGTATCCTTATACTTAAACCAATGGTTAGATACATTAAATATCTAACATGAAAGTATAAAAAAGGGTACATATAATTTTGAAGCCATGTAAATATTTTGTATATTTTAAAATACTGACTGTCAAAGATCAGTCCCTAAAGCCAGGTTACATATAAAGAAGCTCCTGTGTGGTTCTGAGTGGTGACAGTGTTACTCAGACATTCTTACAGATAACCCTGAGCACAGTGATTTGGTAGCTGTAGAGATGTATCTCTGTAGTCCCCACACTCAGGAAGCAGAAGCCGGAAGATTATGAGGTCCAGGCCAACCTGGGCTACATAGTAAGATCTTTTCTTAGACAAATAGTGATTTAACTGTACATTTATAGAATAATACATCTTCAGAACAAAAAAAATTCTTTTAAAAACATCTTAGTCTTTAGTAATCATGTTGGTGTTTTAATTTAAGTCAAAGAAAAGGGAACTGAACTGAGTATGTTGGTATTTTAGAAACTGGAAAGAAACACAATATATGAAAGTAATTTGAATTTGGTCAGTATGACCTCAAGATGTAATTTTTCTTTATATAAAAATTGGGTAATTTCCTAGGCCAGTCAGTCATGGTAGCTCATAGCTGTAAACCAGCACTTGGGAGGCAGAAACAAGAGAATCCAGAGTTCAGGTCCAACCTGTAATACATACTGAGTTCCAGGCTAGCTTGGGCTACAGAGGTAAACCCTGTCTCAAAAAGCAAACTTGTGAGCCGGGCGGTGGTGGCACACGCCTTTAATCCCAGCACTCGGGAGGCAGAGGCAGGCGGATCTCTGAGTTCTAGGCCAGCCTGGTCTACAAGAGCTAGTTCCAGGACAGGCTCTAGAAACTACAGGGAAACCCTGTCTCTAAAAAACAAAAACAAAACAAAACAAAAAAAAGCAAACTTGTCCCCTGTGTGTTAGACGTGGTAGCCCACCCCATGGCTGTGAGCAGCCTTCCCCCTCCCAATTTTGTCTCTTAGTGCTATCAGTCTTAGAGAGAAGTACCAGTTGAATGAGGACACGAGGTCATACCAAAGCAAAGAGCCCGATCAGGAAAGCCAAAGCTCACTGAAGCCACCACAGCTGGCTGGAACAAAGCTAGAGCACTGTGCTCCTCAAGTTTGGAAAGCCCGGGTACCAACAGAGTGTGCAGTGACTGAGATGCTCTGGGTTAAACCTTTGGGATGCGTGTAAACACAGTCTCCTTCTGATTGTCCTTAAATGCCTGGGAAATGACTTAGCGCTGTTGCTGCTCCCAATACCCCTGAGATAAGTGTCTCTCTGAGCCCAGGCTGGCCTAGAACTGCAGCTGAGGATGTCTTTGAACAGAATCCTCCTGCCTCTGCCTCCCAAGTGCTGTGATCACAGGCATGTGCTGCCATACCCAGTCCAACTTGTTACTTTTTAAATTGACAAATAAGGGAAGGAAGTTGTGTTTTTTTTTTGTTTTGTTTTGTTTTGCTTTGCTTTGCTTATATGACTGTTGCCCAGAATACTCAAATTGCTGACAAAAAGCAGTCTTCACTTTCAGTATCCCTGTTAGTAAATGAAGATGTCATGCCACCTCCATCCTGTTGCAAGAGTGGACATCCGCCTTTGAAAACTTCATGCAAACAATCAGACAACTCCTGAATCTGATTGCACACGTACTTCTAACTACTGACTTACAGGAAAGGGAACAGACAGCAGAGGATGCTAAATTACACCATGGAGAGTCATTCATTAAAACAGTCTGTGGGAAACTGCAGAACAGATGACTCGCTGCTTCTAGTGAATGCCAGGGGAAATGTGATAGAGGAGAAAGCTGTAGATTGAAAACAGATTAGCCATCTGCAGCATGTAACTCTTATTTATATTTTGGTTCGAGTAAGCTTGGGTGAAAAGAGCATTTATAGAACAAGGGACTGTGAAAGCACCACTATTTAGTGATATTAAAGAGTTGCTGCCTTTGTGTGTGTGAGACTTTTATTGTAGCTGTTATTTTAACTTTTAAGATTATCTTTATTTGTGTGCACCTACATTTATGTATGTGCACCATGTGCATGGTAGGTACCCACAGAGATCAGAAGAGGATGTTGCATTCCCTGGAACTGGGATTACAGATAGTTGTGAACCTCCTTGTGATGGCTGAAAACTGAACCTCAGTCCTCTGGAAGAGCAGTCAGTGCTCTTAGCCTCTCTAGCTCTGTATCTTTTATTCTAAGGAAAGGCATATGTTGAAATGTTTACAGTAAAATGGTATACTATCTAGAGTATGCTTCCCAGTGCCCTGGGGGAGGTGTGGTACATGGAGCTTTAGAGAGAAAATGAGTCAGTCTGAGTTGAGCATTGCTAGGGCTTGGCGATGGTGCGGGGCATTATGTCCTTTTCTCTCAACTTTTGTATGAGTTGTAAGTTTTTTGTCATAGAACAATGTGTAAAATATAAGAAACTAGCCACAGCTGCTGCATAAGCTCGCTCAGAATCCAACAAATGCTTCAGCAATGTAACTAATTTGTTATTTTCTTGCAATCAAGCTTAGCAACCTTCCTTTTTAGTTAACGTTTTGTTTTATATTAATTTTAGATCTACAGAACATTTTCAGGGTAAATACAGTGTTCTCGTGTATCCCTAGCCCATTTTCTCATTCCCAGTGTCTTATTTTACCACATTTGTAAAAACTGAGAAACAACACTGACAAATTGCTATTAATAAAAATCTAGAGTTTATTGTCCCTTCATCATCTTTATTTTGTGACAGTTGCTCGGTCTTCCATTTTCTTCCCTGACCACCACGGGTCTAAAGTACCGGCCAGGGTTCTGTAGCATGCCTCCCTACCTGCGATTGTCCCATTTTTTTATGATTAGACTGGGTTTATGGACTTGGGCAAAGAAAAGTAGCCTTGCAAGACGTCACATCCTGCTGCTGCCATTAGAGGGCTTTCACTGTGCATGAACCTGCCTCGGTTGGCCGAGGGAGCTCTTGCAGCTTCCTCCACTGTGGAGTGAAGTGCTTCATTTTCCTGTGCTATTCTTTGGAAGCACGTCACTCAGTCTAGCCCACACTCAAGTCAGGTGGGGAAGGTGGTTAAACTTTCCCTAGTGGGATGCTGAGACCACACAGGTTCAGTGATTGGCTGAGACTCACAGGACCTGGCATGAGGCTGTATGTGAAGCTGTGCTGTCACAGCAGAAGCAAGGGAGATGCCTGGGGAAAGATTTGAGAGAAACCAAACAGAAGCTTCCACAAGTCCTCACTCCAGGAGTGCTCCAGGGGAGTACGACTCCTCTGCAGCAGCTGTGGCAACGCTTGCAAACCAGAAAGATCCAAAGCCGCTGAGTGGAGAAGCCCAGTGTTGTCTGGCTGGTTGCACAGACATCTGCCGAGCATGGGTCAAGATGACACATACCTGAGGAAGCAGATATCGGCATTAACCACATTCTCAGTACAAGCACTTCAGGCTCACTGGAGTCCACTTCCAGCTTAGAGGTAGAGTCATCCCAGGGCAGAGACCTGGTTCTGAGGCAGGTTGCCAGCCTTGAAGGCCGGCACAGCCCGTCTAAGAACAGCTGGCCTTCACTGCTCATTTTTCTGTGTGGTAAGGTGTCTGTATATCATTACTTTGACTGCCGCTGCTATTTTGAAGAGAAAAAAGGCAATAATAAAATATGTAGCACATTATAACATAAGTGATATGGCAATAAGTGATTAAATGAATATTTAAGTCAGAGCAGGGCTCTTTCTACTGAAATATGTGGCCATGTAGCTCTTTGGTTGCTTCTCTTAACATCTCCCTCCACCCCCTGTTTCTGAACACTACTATGAAAACATTACCCCTACTGCGGCTTTCGGAGTCTTTCATAATAAAAATGCCTCCAGGTTTTCACCTCTTCTGCCAGAGAATTAAAAGGCAGTATGTGTGTTCCATAGTAATAATACACTAGTAACGCAAGCTCATCGGGGTGGGATACAAGCAGTGACTGCTGAGACCTAGGTACTACTCATTTACTTTTTCCTATAGGAAAAACGTGGCCTTCGCGAATTGCGAGTTCTTGAGAACTTGAAGAATATGATCGAGGAAACAAATGAGCGCATGCTTCCCAAATGCAGAGAGACCATGCAGGATGGTCTGGAGGAGACCCTGCAGAAACGTAAGTCCAGCTGCTCCCGCAGCCTTGATCAGATGCCCCCGTGCTCAGGCATATTCTCCTGAGTGTTGTTGATCAGATGCCCCGTGCTCAGGCATATTCTCCTGAGTGTTGTTGCGGAGGGGAGGAGAGTTACCAGAGGGCAACCCAGCCGCAGACAGTGGTTGTCCAGTGTCGTCACGATGTCGTTGGCATTGGTATCCAAAGGGAGATGTATGTACAGCATCTCATAAGATGCTTTTTATCTGTAAAAAATTTAAAATTTTCTCTCCAAGAAAATATATGATGACCAGGAAATGAGTTTCCTTTTCAAATGGACTTTGAGAGGTTTTGGTTGTTTCCAAAAAAAAAAAAAAAAAAAAAAAAAAAAAAAAAAAAAAATATTTATAAATGTTTATATTTTATCAATGTCAGTATTAAACAGAGAAGAACTAACAGACAAAAGAATATTTGTTAATGTTTTTTAATATTAGACTTTAACATAAAAGAAACTTGTTGCCGGAGTCTGATGTTAAAACTAGGCTTGCAGAATAGCATCAAGGCATTTCCTTAGATGTCTGCACTAAGAACTTGCAGCTTGCTCATGGAGAGATGATTGATTGACTAAAGCACAAGGTGGGGCCAGCCTGTGAGGGAGGGGGACGAAGCCAACCTGTGAGGGTGAGGCCAGACTGTGAGGGAGGGGGACAAAGCCAGCCTCTGAGGGAGGGGACAAAGCCAGCCTGTGAGGGATACAGGAAAGAACCCTCAGTTAGCAGTGCAATCTCATGAGGGTCATGTGCACTATGAAGTTGAAAATATCCCAAGATCACATTTGATTTCTTCATGTCAAACAGCAGAAAAAAACTTTAAAAAAAAATTGACATTAGACTTTTCACACTGCTTGTTCCCTACCTGCTTGTTCACACTGCTGCATCCTTAACCGACAAACAAGCATTCTAGGTAGTTTGCTATGGGGGATGGAGTTCCTCTGCACATGTGTGTACATGGAGGCCAGAGGTCAGCTCGGGTGTCTTTCCTTAGGAGATGTTCACCTTGCTTCTTAAGAGAGAGTCTCTCACTAGGACCTGGGGCTCTCTGAGTAAGCTAGACTAGCTGACTAGTGTCTGCCTCCCCAGTGCTGAGAATTTCGGGTGTGCCCCAATGTGCCTGGCATTTCTATGTGGGCACTGAGGATCAACCAGTTCTTCATTCTTGTGTGTGCTTTACCAGCTGAGCCCTCCCACCCCTGGTAACTGTCAGTTGGAATGCTCAGATAGGAACTGAGAAGAACTCTGGCATGGAGAACATTGCTAAAGCTGTTGAATAAGATACAGTGAGAAACGATGGGCAGTTGTGTGACTGATTTTCTCTTTAGACTGAGGTTATTCTGCTCTCGGGCCTTCCTAATGATGTCAGAAAGTTTTACCAATAATTTAGAATCTGAACCAAAAGTAGGTTTCCTTGACTGGAAGCATTATATCCTAGTGATTAGGAATCCGGCCTCTGAAGTATTCTGGGGCATAATGTTAGTGTGGGAAACTTGGCTGTGGCCATGAAGCTGTTCTTCGCTACCACAGGTGAAGCTGTTCTCCGCTACCTAACAGGTGAAGCTGTTCTCCGCTAGCCATGGGAGAAGCTGGGGCAGAAGGACTCTGGGGTTTTCTTGGGCTGAGTTTGCTAAGTCTCATGGATCCATTAGTTCCATTAGGAAATAATGTTGTACCTGCAAACCGGATAGTTTTAAGAATTAACCTGAGTCTAGTGTCATCCCTAGCAGAGTTATTTTGTAAAGCTCGGTGTTTTAAGTACGTGCTACCATGTTTCTTTTCACTCGGGTAAAATCATCCAAACAAGCTTCCACGGGGAGTATTTTCTCATCTAAGTAGAGCAGCAAAAGTGGTAGGTGTGTACTTCTGTGCCTGTCCTTAGAACCGTCTTCATCTTCTAGAATTCATGGTTGAGGCCCTACAGATGCAGACCTTGTTCACTTGGGCAGAGTGTCCTAGGGCTGGGTAGGCAGAGACTGTCAGGCCAAACTCTGTCTGTGCTCATCAGAAACCTCAAAAGGCACAAGAAGGCATTTCCTAAGGGAAGAACATCATAGCCACCCCGTTCTGAAGACACAAGTGTCTGTGTCCTGCTTACCGATTATTTAATAGGCTTCTAAATTTCAGCAGGTTTTCAAGTAAGGACAGGACGCCTGCAGGTTCCCTACTCATATAGCCAGACATGGCCACACTAAGGGAATGTTCCCTCACCCATCCCTTCTTCTGAAGCATGGTGACTTTATATTATTTAAAAGCAAAAGGGTATTATTAATAAGACAAAAAGAAAACCAGGCATGGTGGCTCACACCTGTAATCTTAGCATTTGGGAGGTTGAGGCAGGAGAGTTGCTAGAAATTTGAAGCAAAGCTGGGCAGTGGTGGCGCACGCCTTTAATCCCAGCACTCAGAAGGCAGAGGCAGGTGGATCTCTGAGTTCGAGACCAGCCTGGTGGTCTACAAGAGCTAGTTCCAGGACAGGTACCAAAAACTACAGAGAAACCCTGTCTCGAAAATCCAAAAAAAAAAAAAAAAAAAAATTGAAGCAAGCTTGTAGCACATGGTGAGCTTAACCTAAAAATCAGACCCTGTTTAAAAAAAGAGAGAGAAAGAGAAAGGAAGGGTGGGGGAGGAAGATTAAAAAATTTGTTCTTTTTGGTTTTGAGGCCTGAGCCCAGGGTCTCACGTGCTGTGGATGTACTTACTGCTGCTTGTACAACCAGCAAGAAAGCTTTAAACGAAAGGAAGAATGTAATATGTTACAGTAAGTAGTTGCATAAATAACATTGCTTCCTAACTGTGGTGAACTTGATTCCAGCTCTCTCCATGCAGAGCAGAATGGGGAGGGGCTTGATGAGTGACAGCCGGATGATTAGAGAAGAGATTGGGGTACAGATGAGGGGACATTTGATAGGAACGGGATGCATAATTGATGAGTGACAGCCGGATGATTAGAGAAGAGATTGGGGTACAGATGAGGGGACATTTGATAGGAACGGGATGCATAATTTTTAAGTTAAAGTTTTAAAAATTCATTTACATTTTAACAGAACAAAAAATGAGATTAAACCCCAAAAAAGACAAATGCTTTTGCAGGACAGGCAGACGTTACTGGAAGCTTGTTCTAGGGAGAATAATGATGTGAAGCCTTTAGAAGGTGCACCCACGTTCTCCCTGTTTGTGTTGTCTCAGCTGTTTGCCTCTCCGGGAAAGATGACAACTGTTCTTGCTTACACTACCCAGTCCCTGTTTGTTTTAATTTTGTTTGGTTTTGGTTTAGAGACAGAGCTCTCCCATATAGCCCAAGTTGTCCTCAAAACCGTGGCAATCCTACTGTTCCAGCCTCCTGAGTGCTGGGTTTACCCTGTGTGCACCATGCCAGGACCCTTTCTTTTTCTGCCTTATTTTTTGCATCTGATGCTCCTGCTGAGCTCACTGTGTTTCTAGCTTTGTGGTCTCATTTTCTGTTCATTGTGTTTTATCATCACATTTGTCTCTTACTAAAACAGTGTTCTTTAGGTAGCAAGGCAAACCGTGGGGCAGGGCGCGGGTGCTCCCTGCTGGTCTAAGAAGAGGCGTCTGGCCTTGCTTGTCTCATGCTCTGCTCCCTTCTCCCTTTCAGTTGTATTTCTACAAATTAAAGCAATCTTGAAGTTCTAAAATTTTCTTGAACTTGTTTTCTCAAACTAAATTTTTATAGGTGGGTTGCTTAGGGTGTATTTTGGAGTCTCAGTATTTACTAGAACTTGCTATGTAGCCCAGGCTGGCCTCAGATTTTGTATCCTCTTGCCTACGCTCCCGAGTGCTGGGATTATAGGTTTGTGCCACCACTCCCATCACTAAGATACTAATATTCATGGGCTTCACTCATTGGACTCTTCACCTGCCTTTGCTTTTGTTTTGCTTTTGAGACAGGATTTGGGTATGTAGCCCAGGATAGTTTGCACTCATGGTAATCCTTCCTCCTCAGCCTCCTGACTTTGACTCATGGTAATCAAAGGGTGTAGCTAGAATCTGATATGAAATGAGAGGAAGCCTTTACAAAATGGGCCTTCTCATGTTCTCACTGGCCATGAAGGAAGGGAATGTTTAGTCAGGTGGTTATTTTATTTAGATTTTAGAAAGACAGATTGCATGAGTTTAGAAAAGCCTTTTCTGAGCTTGAGATGGCTCAGTGGGAAAAGACACTTGCTGACAACCTGAGTTAGATCCCTGGAACCCACACATTAGTCTGAGAGAAACAGCTACAAAGTGGTCCTTTGACCTGTCGGCTCACATGCCTGTACATATGTACAGAATGAAATTTAAAAAAAAAAAAAAACAACAAAGACCTTTTCTGTTTTGTCTCTAAGTGGCTGGAATGTGAATAACTTCACAGGAAATCAAGTTCTGAACCTGGATGTTCTTTCCAAACATGGAGACAGTTCTGTTCTATAGAGGAACAGAATTGTAGGTTTGTCATGCATCTGAAGGAAGTTTTTAAAGTCTGTGGCGATCCACAGGTAATTGTAGTCTTCACTGCCTCATCAAGGAAACTTCTTACAATAGAGATGGAGACTACCACAGAAAATCACAGCCAATCAAATTGCAGATACCCATTGGATACATCTACATAACACTTCAGGAAACATTGAAGAAGAAGGGCCAGAAAGACTGTAAGAGCCAGGGAATCAGGGAGTTTGCTATGAGACTATGTATTCTAATTCTAATAATGTCAGAAGCAACACCAGTAATGTCTCATCAGCATGACTGCCTAAATGTGAGCTGAACATGGACAACACCAGTAGACATGCCAGAGTGGATTGGGAAAAGCCCACAAGGCTTCAGCTGTACACAGAGAACAAAGGCAGCTAAGGAACCCTGAGAGTGGGAGAAACAGCCTTTCCAGAGAAGAGCACACCAGTTGATTATCCAGTACTAAATGGTCAGCCCTGAAAACATACATATAACTAACATTATACAGATTGTGTAGATTATATTTAGGAGTGTGTGTGTGTGTGTGTGTGTGTGTGTAGATAGATAGATAGATAGATAGATAGATAGATAGATAGATAGATAGATAGATAGATAGGTAGGTGCTTGTAATAATGAACAAAGAGGCTGTGGAGGATATGTGGGGGAGGTTGGGAGGGAGAATGATACAGGTATAATCTGGAGGAGGGGCCGTGATGGGGACAGCAAAAGTGACATGGTCCACAACTTTTCTTTAATTGCACTCAGAGTGTTCCATAAATGCAAAGAATACAGAAAACCAGATTTTTAAGTTCTGTTCATAGAGCCAGGAAGGAAAAAAGACAAACAGGAAACGATAGTACCATACTTAGGAACGATGATGTCATACTTTACTGCCACAGAAAGAAGGCAGATCTAATCAGTGCCTCTCATTTTCTTTTCACAGTTTTTGTTAAGAAAAAAAAAAAAACTGGGAAGCTAATCCTCAGTCCTAAGATGTCACCTGTGATCTAGCAAAGCTTGTTACTTGTCACCGGTGATGCAGCTTTTGAACATGAGGGGAAGTGGAGGTTCACAGATTTCTGAAAGAAATCACAGCCCCTGCCCTGGCGTGGGCTTGTGTCCTGATCTGACCAGGCCTGAGCAGGGGAGGAAGGCAGACAATTAGATGGCCTCCAGCTTCAGCAGCTGTAGGAGAAGGCGACCCTGTAGTGCTCTGCTTCTGCTAAAGGTATTTCACAATTGGAAAGGGATAGAGAGGGAGCACTTCATGTGAGGGCAGCACAGAGTAAGGTGCTCAGCCTGCCATCCCTTGATGCTGCTTGTGCGAAGAGCTGCTCTTTTGTTCTTGTTTGTCCTTTGGAGCCAGGGCCTTTCCTGTGGCTAAGACTGGTCTGGAACACACTCTGTCCAGTCTGTCCTACAGATCTCTCATTAAACCTGGGTCTTGGCATTTTGGCTCAACTGTCTCTGTCCTCAGTACTGGGCTTGGAGACATAGGAGCTCAGTACTTAGACCAAATTAGGTCTTCACATTTGTGCAGCCATCTCCCCAGCCCTATTATATAATTCTTATTAATAAAACGTAATATCTTATCAGGCATGTTTACTGTGCTTTATGATAAATGAACATACCCATCCTCATGTATAAAATGAGTAATGACACCAGACAGAGACTTGCAGGAAAATGAGAGGAATGGTGTCCTAGGACAGTAGCAAGTGCAGAAGCCCGGTGGCAAGAGTGTGCTTGGTGTGTCGGAGAAGAACAAGGAGGTCATTGTGGCCAGAACAAATGTTTGGTTGCAAAGGCAGGACTTGTAAGATGAGGAGCGGGGGACGGGGTGCACAGCAAGATCAGAGCCTGGCATGTTAGCAGACTCTGCAGCGTGTGTGGAATCAGTGAACAAGCAAGACAGAAGACCAGTCACAACTGGCCAAGTTAGTCTGTAGGCTAACTGCCTTCATTAGAGTAGAAGCAAAGTTCAACTGGGGATGGGATTCGAGGAACTTGGGGATTCCTATCAGCCTGGGAGCGGTTTTGTAAGATTGTATGACCACAGTCTTTCCTGAGACCCGCCACATGAGGTGTGGTTTCCACTTGTGCCATCATGCCAGCACTATGAAAGTTTTAGATTTGAGAGCATTTTGAATTTACGGGTGCTCACTGTTTATTAGAATTTTGGTTCTTAATGAATGGAAATGATTTTATGAATTTTTAAGCTGAGGAGAGGTGAATGTTGTAGCAGCATCCGGGGTGAGCTACAAAACAGGAAGGGCAGGAAGAGGGAGCAGGAAGCTCTGTAGGACGTCTAGCTGTCAAGCCTTGCCTGTGAGAGAACAGCCCCATAAATCAGAAAAAAGGAGGGATTCAAACTGTTAAGCCTTTAATTGATCTGAACGTGACTTTAAGTTCATCTGGCATTTTCCCTTTTTTGAGAAATATTGAGGTAGCTGTTGCCAACTTGTTGGTGGGTATTGGTGGGCTTAGTATTTCTATACCCTTTGGATGACAACTCAAAGCTCAAAAATTACGTTTTTTCAGCTATATCACCCTGAATGTATTGACAAAACATACTTTTCCTCCAACCACCCCTCCAACTGGCAACTAGTATCTATTTTTAATATGTTTATTGCAATCTAAAGAATCCAAATAGGTGTATTCCTAACCAGAGGCTGCCATTCAAACCCCACTGTCTGTTTTATTTCAGTGCAAGCAGCCAACGACTCCATCTGCAGACTCCAACAGAGAGAACAGGAACGGGAAAAGGTAAAAATAGGTAACTTGAGCAAAGGGGCATATAATTCTTGACATCTGTTATTATAATATTAGCATTTACTTTTAATCCAAGAGTTCTCTAATTTCATTTTCTGACATTTCTGATATGCTGACATTTTAAAAAACAACTTAAGGATGGGGCTGGAGAGATGGCTCAGCACTGGCTGCTCTTCCACCAGACTTACAATTATATGTAACTCCAGTCCCAGGGGGCCCAATGCCCTCTTCTGGCCTTCCCGGGCACTGCATTCACATGACGCACAAATATATGTCCACATAAAACAACTCATATGCTAACAAATATACAGGGGGGGAAAGATTTAAAGATGGCTAAAACACTAAAATGTGTTGGAAACATGGTGGTACCATCATCACCTTCTTTTTAAATGTTTATGTGTGTATGTTGAAGGGTATGCAGGCACTTCTGTGGACATTTGTGCTTCTGGAGGCCAGAGATGGACATCTGGTATCTTCCTCAATTCCCTGTGCCCAACTTTTGGAGACAGGGTCTTGTTGACCTTGGGCTCATCAGGTGGAATGCCGGCATAGTGCTGAGTGAAGTGGAGTCAGGGACTGGAGTGGATATGCCGGGGTGGACATATCCTGTAGAGACAGTTTAATCCTGTTCTTTACCAGCTGCCACCAGGGGATAAACACTTTATTTGTTATGATTAAGGCAGTTTTTAGACCCAGGGAGCTAAAATCCAGGAGTCATAAACCACAAATACTAATAGAAAGTAGGCCAAAGCCTGCATTATAGTCAAGTTACTGGAACCTTGTGTGACTTTAGCCAAAGGAATGCTTAGGAAGTCGAGGCCGTCCATGCCCAACCCGACTGGCAAGTAAGAATCCAGTTGCTGGCGGGTAGAGGACAGCTGCTAGAGGGGGAAGAGAGACAAAGATGGGGGGAACCAGTGTCCAGCCAAGGTGGACGTCCAGGTGACAACCCTGGGGAGAGTGTGGAGGGTCCTCAGTCCTGGGTTGCACACTTTGTTACTGGGGCACAGGAGCATTTTTGTTTTTGAGAAACAAAATATCTGGTAGAATGCAGGCTGCACATTTTGTTTATTTTATTTTGAGACAGAATCTAATATATATTGCCTAAGCTGGTCTTATGCTTCCAATGTAGCAAAGGATAGCCTTAAACTCCTGATCTTCCTGCCTGTAGTTCCCATGTTCTGTGGTTTAGACTTCTGCACTGTGCCTGGCTTTAAAAGTGAATATTTTTGAATATACTGAAATGCTGTTTCGCCAAAAATTAATATAGAGTCAGTGGGCCTTGAATTTATAAGGACCTACCCTGATTATTCCCCTCAGATAGTTTAATAAATTAGCAGTCTTGAAGTTATGAAAGAGGTGCATTTTCATAGACTAGCAGCAAGTGAAAATTCCTTACATTCTTACTGGGATTTTAGTCTAAGTCCTAACTTTTTTCAGTCTAATTTACCTAATTATCAGAACATTGGAAGTGTATGACAGCAGGTACTTAAAGTTGCTTGTTTGATTTTTACTGCCACCCCACTTCCTCCTGAAAGTTTGACATGGCCGAGGTTTTAGTAGATGTGTGTACACACACACACACACACGCACACACGCACACACACACACTTTAGTCATAAAGGTGAAGCTTAGCTCCTTGGACAGCAAGTATGTACAGATGAAAAATGACCTCTCTTTGCACTTTCCTGCCTGATGTTAGTTGTTGCCTTGGGTTATCCTGTTGGCCACATTTTATGTATTTGAAAGGCTCTCAAAACAAAGAAAGATGGGAGTAGTAATGGAATAAAATAGGCTGTTACCATTAATCAGTAATTCTTTTATGTTAAGACAATTTGTGGAATTCTGTGGGAAGTAAATTGATAAGCGTCATTTGTCCAAATCACATTTCCCACAATTGATATCTAAAAGTACATTCAAAAGAACAATATATGCGCATTTTGCAGTTGTCCAGCATGTCTTGAGAACTACCGCAATACAGAGTTGGATTCCGGCACTGGCAGAAGAGTGAACTGAGATGTAGCTGGCTCATGAAGTCCACTGTTCTCACCAACAGGCTGTGGAGAGGTGAGGTGGCCAGGCATGGCTGTCAGAACGTAAACTTGGTCTGTGTACTACACACATCCACTTGGGCAGCCTTGGCTAGCCACCCCAGTGAGCTTCTGTTTTATCTCGACCACAGACATTTACTAACTTTAGCAAGCTTCCTTTATGATATTGTCAGGAGAGCAGTGACATTACATGAAGCCTTGTTCTTGATTGAATTTGAAAATAACCAATGTTCTTGATAGAATTAGAAAATACAAAGTAACATGAGTACATATTGCTCCATGTAAAATAGTTTTAATAGTTCTTATAGGGATACTTCTTTCTGAAGTCATTTCCCCTGTGCCCATAGTAAAGTTTGTGTAAATGCAACATCATGTTCCAAACCTTCCTGATGCAGGATCTCACCAGAACCCCTCAGGCTGGACTCTGAGTGCTAGGATTATAGATAGGTCTTAACTGCCATGTTGGCTTCCAAAAGACCTTCCCAACCTCAGTTGACCTGTTAAAAATTTTCTCTTAGTAGAGTTCCTCAGCCTTGGTGCTGCTGGCACTGTAGACCACAAGCATAATGGGGTCTCCACGGCGCTTTCCTTGGCATTGGCCTCTGACCTCTAGTTACCATAGCATCTCTCTCTCTCATCCTTTGTCCCCATGCCAAGCAACTCTTAAATATGAAAAGAACTACTACTTAGACTAATACATGCAAAAATGTTTCTCCTTCATTCATAGACTTGGTTTTAGATATAAATTAGTTTCAGAATCATTTTCTACTTAAATGTCTCTAATGTGGTTCTACCATAAGCCAATTCATTAATACTCTTAATTTCTCTGTTGACCAAGTAGATAGCTATTCACTTTGGCTGCACAGTTGTAGCCCACTGACTAATTTTCAGAGCCATGAAACTCAGTACTTGTTAACACTAATTTATCCTCTACTCCATGCCTGGCACCCAGCATTCTACTTTCTGTCTTTATGAATTATATCATAATAAAAGTGTACTCAGGTGGTCCTTGAACTCACAATATAGTTGAGCATTGTCTCAAACTTGATGTGTAGCAGAGGACGACCTTGAACTTCTTACCTTCTGCTTCTACCTCCTGAGTGTTAGGATTACAGGTACCTGTCTCCAGTCCTGGTTTTTTGTTTGTTTTTGTTGTTTGGTTTGGGTTTTGGTGGTGCTGGAGATTAAACCCAGGATCTTATGCATGCCAGGCAAGCACTCTACCAACTGATCTATGTCCCTAGTTCAAGATGGCTTATTTGTTCAGAATTGGTTTTCAAGGCTTGTTCACATAATAGTATGCTGCCAAAGTTTTGTCCTTTTAAAGGATGGATGGTTATATAATTATGCATATATAACTATATAGGTATGTACACACACTACATTTGTGTGCATACATGTACACACACTCACATACACTTGAAGAATCTGTAGCTTTCTGTGAACACCTGCGTAAACCCTTGGCCACCCTAAATAATACTGCCATTGACATGGGTTTACAGTATCTATTCATGCCCTTTCCTTTAATTCTTTTAGGCAAATATCCCAAAGTAGAATTCTGAATTATATGGCAATTCTATATCTCTTTTTTGAGAAGCAATCCTAATACTAATGTGTAGCTATAACTACCACAAATCTTAAGTTTTTATTATGCACAGTATTTCATGATTTTGGTTGCCTTTAAAATACTATATTCCATGTTCTTGTCTTTTTTGAAGTATTTCATGTTTTAGGTCAGTCTTCGATAGAATTGAATATTATTTAAAATACAAAAGTTTAGGTGTCTGTAGTATTTACCGTAGCAGAAGATGGAGAGGTAAATACTGTGCCATGTTCTATTCCAGATTCCCTGGGGTCCTGTGTTGGAGTGTTTACTCCTCTCTGCCCCTGTGCTAATAGTGTTTCCTCCTATCCCATCGATGAGCCCTTTACTCTTCTGGTGCTGTCTCAGACACCAGATAACTGGTTAGAATGTGTGAATGTTGTATGCTTATGCCCAGTGTCTTCTGAAAATGGCAGTATTTTTAGCTAGACCTTATAGCTTTTTTGTTCTCTAGCTTACAAGTGTACACGTACAGCGTTGTCAGCATGTGAGCATATAGCTAACTTATTTAAAGCAGGAGATTAGGCAAGGATAAAGTGGAGTGACTTCAGGAACTCCTTGGTAGGAAAGCCACAGAAGATCTTCATTTGGGTTGGGAACTGTCAGTTTTCGATCTAATGGTCACCTGGGCCTTGAGATCAAGGAACGATTTGCCGGACAGCAGAATGCTACTTGGGTGTGTGTGTCTTTAGTCAAAATATTCTGCACTACAGACTAGAGATCCTCGGGGCTGGAGAAGTGGTTCGGGATTGAAGAGGCATACTGCTTTTGGACTGGGGAGGGTGCTCAGTGGTTAGGAGCCCCCCACCTCCAGAGGACCCGAGTTTAAGTCCCAGCACTCACTTCAGGCAGCTCGGACCTGCTTGTCACTCCAGCTCCAGGAATCCAGCACCCCTTTCTGTCTCCAGGGGACCCATACACACGTAACATCCACTCAGACACACACATACATATAATACAAATAAATAAAAAATCGAAAAGACAGAACATATATTGTTCTTACAGAGGAGCAGAGTTCAGTTCCCATCATGACACAGTGCCGCTGACAACCTCCTCTGCCTCCAGTTCCACTGGCTGCACATGCACACACCCTCTTTCCTTTTAAGACTAGAAATGCTGATCTTTGATCTTTGATGCTGGCCTTCCTAAGAATCTTTTCTAACAGCCATCTGGCTAACAGTGAATCCGTCAGGTGGAATGAATTGAACACAAAGGTGGGAGAACTGTGGTTTTGCCCGAGACACCTGTGTTGTCTGAATGATTACAAAACCCTATTGCTGAAAATTGAAAACTATGTTATTAAAATTAAGAAACACACTTTTAGCTGGCTGGGGGGTAAACGGTGTGGTATGCTTTTTAGAAGCTTACTGTGACTTATATAATAATATTTACCTTTCATTAAGTTCCTCAGGCACTGAGCTAGGAACTTGGCAGACATTGCCTCCAGTATTCATAAACTTTATTTATGAACACAAAGTATAATTTTCTTCAGTTCTTTGGGCCAAAGAAACTTGTATCTTGCGCAGTGTCTTGATGTTGGTGGTGGGGGGTCGTGAATTTGAGATGAGGCTGCCTTGCCTCCTCCCAGGTCTGTATTTTTCTCTGTTGAACTGCACTGACTCGGATGTTGTTTGGCAGGAGGGCAGCCCAGGCCCTTATGAAACACATCAAAAGGCCAGCTAAGCCAGTGATGACTTTTCAGTTACAAAGAAAGGGGAAAACTGACATCTGAGCATGTATGTTACTATTGCCTGTATTTATTAAAAAGAAGAATTTGGGCTGACAAAGGGGCACACAATAAATAAATAAATAAATAAATCAAGTTGAACAAGGTGCCATTTTCATGAAGTGTGTTTATGTTTTCTCTTCTTAGTATTTGGTGTTCCCTTTAGACTGTCACGGTTTTTGTGGGTTTTCTTTTTACAAAAATTTCTTCAAGCTAATGTCATAAACTCCTCCTGTTTTGTTCAGTTTTTGGAGAATTCCAACCTGTAACATTAACAGCTTGAAGCAATAATGTATTAAAATGGTTGTTTAAATTATTTCTCAAATCACTTGGAGTAGCACCCTCGTGTGGCCCTCGCTTCCCACTCTCCACTGCCACTCGCCTCCTAGTGCTCTGTGCAGCGTATTTTTAGGGGAAATGGAACTAAAACCACATCTTCAGACTCATTTAATTCCCACTTAAAGACTTCAGGTTCTTGACAACATTGAACAAATTGGCAGAAAACCTATAGCCAGAGCTTTTTTCCCCTTGAAAAGAAAGGCTTAGCAGCCTGTGTAAAACTGCCTTTCCAGAGACCTGCTGTGCAGCCCTTGGTAGGAAAGGCATGGGTCTCCGTGACTGTGACTCAGCAGCCCAGCTATTAGAAAAGGGACAGTGGAGGGACAAGGGTCTTTCCTTAAGCCTTCGTTCATTTGTCTGAAAATGAGATAGTATGGTTCACAAGAGGCACTTTTAGAAGTGGGTAAATTTTGCCAAGCAGCTAGTTCTGGGGTACATTCCACAGGCACTGAGAATGCACTGGGGTACATTCCATAGGCACTGAGGATGCACTGGGGTACATTCCACAGGCACTGAGGACGCACTGGGGTGCATTCCACGGGCACTGAGGACGCACTGGGGTACATTCCACGGGCACTGAGGACGCACTGGGGTACATTCCACGGGCACTGAGGACGCACTGGGGTACATTCCACAGGCACTGAGGACGCACTGGGGTACATTCCACAGGCACTGAGGACGCACTGGGGTGCATTCCACAGGCACTGAGGACGCACTGGGGTACATTCCACGGGCACTGAGGACACACTGGGGTACATTCCACAGGCACTGAGGACGTACTGGGGTACATTCCACAGGCACTGAGGATGCACTGGCCTTTGCAGAGGCCCCCGAACATAGAAACTGTCAGAAATAGTCACCGTTCTCCTAGTAATAGTGCTGTCATTCAAGGTCAGAGTCTATTCTCTGACCCTTTTTTTTTTCAATTTTTAAAATTGTAAATTAAAATATAATTACATTATTTCCTCCTTTCTTTTTCCTACCTCCAATCCTTCCTAGGCACCCCATCATTCCCTCCTAAATTCATGGCTTTTTTTCTGATATATACATGTAAATAAATAAAAGCAATCTGCTGGATCTATTTAGTGTTATTAGTTTCAGGGCTGACTGCTCCCTAATTGACTACAACCAATTAGGGAGCTCATCCCTGGAAAGTCTAGTTCTCCTACTCTCAGCTTTTGTTAGTTACCTATAGTTCTTTGTCGAGGGGTGAGGCATCATGAATTTTTTTTCCCTTCCATGTTAGCAGGTCAACTGGTATTATCTTGTTTGGGTCTTGTTTTGATAGCCATATTATTGAGATTTCATGTGTGTAGTTTCCTTGTTATTTCTAGGAGATACAGTTCCACAGCAGACTTTCTGGTCCTCTGGCTCTTAACAGTCTTCCCACCTCCTCTTCTAAGATGTTCTCTGAGTCTTAGGGTAGAGGTAGTACTGTAGATGTATTAATTGGGGTTGGGCACCCTGTGGCCAGTTGTTCTCTGCATTTTGACCAGTGGTATTCTGTAATAGTTCTCATCTGCTGCAAAGAGAGCTTCTTTGGTCAGGAGTAAGAGCTGCACTTGCCTGAGGGTATAAGGATAAGTTAGACTGCTGTTGGTTACAGCCAAGATGTGAGTGCCGCTATTGCACCTTAGGGACGTCTTCCACGTTAATCATTGATGTGATCCATAGGCATCGGATGCTTTCCTCTTTGGACACTTACATAGTACCTCAGGGAGACCCAGCTCAAGTCTCCCAAGTCCTGTCTGACATATGTAGCATCTTCAGCAATTCAGATTTACCTTCAAGCTCTGGGAAGCAACTATGGACAATAGCAGTAGCCTGTATTATTTGGGGAGTCTCTTGGGCCCTTTGGAATTGGTATGCAGGAATCTAGAAGGACTTCATGTTCTGTCTAGGTTCTGGTGGTTTGTTTCATAGAACTTAGACAGAGTCCAAATACTTTTTTTTTCTTTTTACAATATTCTATCTGTATTTTATGATACTCAAAAGAAAGCAAACCTTTGTAGGTACAGAAATGAACACCATCCTGAAAACAACTTAGATATTTGACATGAGGTGGTAATCACTTTAAAACTAGACTGAACCTTGAGATGTCTTGGAATCTCCTATGGTGACTGCTAACATGTGATTCTTTTTAATGTATCAGAAAATGTAAGAAATTTTAACTTCTTGCAGTGATATTTCAATATGTATTTTTTTAGATTTTATTAAAACTATATTTAGTTGCCAGGCATGGTGGCACACACCTTTAATCCCAGCACTTGGAGACAGGCAGGTGAGTCTCTGAGTTTGAGGCCAGCCTGGTTTACAAAGTGAGCTCTGGGACAACAAGAGCTGTTACACAAAGAAACCCTGTCTCAAAAAACCAAAAACCAAACCAAACCAAAACAACAACAATAACAAAAAACTATCGTTAATGAGAACCATGAGAGAAATAAAAGGGTGAAGATGACTTGAATTTTTGTCATTTACTGATGCTAGAAGCCCTGGAGACAGCTGGTGGAGGACCAGCCCAGGGATCTCTAGGCTCGGGGTTCAGATCCCTGGCACCATAAAGACACTGAGCATTTTAGAAATTCTAGAAATGTGAGTGTCCATGTTCACTTATAGTAAGGAAAGTTTCAAATATTTCTAATATCATACATTTATTTATTCATTCATTATTTACTTATAAGGCAAGGTCACTCTGTACCCCAAGCTGGTCTTGAACTCAAAGTGACCCTCCAGCCTTAGCCTTCCAAGTGTTGGGGTTACAGACCTCATGCATCATGTTCTTAAAGGATATTGAAACAGTCACGCACTTTTAGTGCTGTGACGATCTGCGGTTGTTACAGTAACTGTCAGGTGACAGCATTCTGTTGTGTCATCTGCATATGTGCAAAAGATGCTATGTGGCTTTCATACTCTCTTTTCTCAGGTGATTCATGACCACTTGACAGCTAGTGAGAAGCAGCGTCTGCTCCAGTGGGAGGAGTTCCTGAAAGAACAGCCGCAGCGCCGAGCTGAAGTGGACGATGAGCACAGAAGAGCCATGGAAAGGCTCAGGGAGCAGTATGCCGCAATGGAGAAGGACCTAGCCAAGTTCTCTACCTTTTAAGAATTTGATCTACAGGGACAGATGAATGAAAAGGCACTGGCTTCCCCCAAATCTTTCTACCAACCACAGAGCCGCTTCTGCAAGCTTAGAAAAATATGCAGTGGCACTCCTAGGTCTGAAGAGAGAAACTTCTGGAGCCGGATCAATGTCCACTGGAAGAAGAGTGCTTGCGTGTCTGAATGTGACCGTCTGGAGAGGAGTGAAAAGGGGACAGATGTGTTGCTAATCCGATGTGGTCTTCTCGGTGATTAGCTCAGATTGCTGTGTGCACGGTTCTTCAAGAGTCCACTTCATTGTCACCAAGGGTAAAGGGTTTATTATTGTGGGTTAAATGGCAGGTGTGACCTGTCACAGCATCCTTGGGGAAGGGTCAGAACAGCTCCTCTTGTGACAGAGATGCCATGGTGGGCTTTAACAGCTTACTTGGAGACACCAGATTTTGCAGTACAACACAATATTGTGTGTTTTGCTGGGTGACAAGACACATGCCTTGTAGCATTTAATATTTTCATCTCCTAAACTATGCTTAGGAGAAAAATCCCACCAAAATGTATTTTTGACATTTAACCTCTCCAAGGATCATCATCTTGCTCATAGTACCCCCCTCCCCTTTTGTGTCCATTTTGCTTTGCGCGGGCTCTTTAAGGAACAGCATCTGTGCATGCTTCAGCTGCTCAGTAGGTAGTCAGCAGAGTCTGCATGGAGTCCCTCCAGAACCATGTAAGACTGGCTCTGGGCAGACCAGAAATGTCCGTCCACACAGCAGATGATGTGTGTTAGGGGTAAATCCCCTTCGTATTAATGTCCGTCCTCTAGCAGGTGTGTCCCAGTGGACACCACTATCCGTCACCGCTGTGATCATCACACACTTGCACTTAATCTAATCGAGGAACCATGTTGAGTTCCATTTGCTGTAAATTAAACAGACGTGCATGCAGTCATTTGAGGAGATGGATAGCCAGTGGATTTGAGGTGTGGGTGAGTCTTTCTAGTATTTTCTGTTGCTCTTCAGTCAAGAAAGGTAAGAAAGAAAATACCTCACTCATGATATCTCAGTGTTTTCACTGCAGAAAATTGACAATGCTTGCCTGTGTAAATGTATGGCCGACTGTGAAAGCTTCATTCTTGGCTCATGCTGAAATGTGATTAAAGCTAATAGAAGAGATGAAATAAGTATTTGAAACTTCTTTCAGTAACACTGAACTTCTGCCAACTTTCTCTGTTTGCTACTGTAGGCCTGACAGGCTCATCAATCATCCTCTGGTCCCTGGGCTGAAAGAGCACTTGCTGACACAGAAGCATGCTAGAATTTTCTTAATTCTCTTTCGGTGGATGGAAAAAAACATTTCCAAAAATAGCCAACACGTGAAAAGGGAAGGGAGAGGGCCACAAGTAAAAAACCCCTTTGTATCATAGGCACTCTTTGGAATGTTGTTAGTGACCGCCACACCATTAATAGTTGCTATCAAATCAGAATTCTGTGTGCGGGTGGGCGTGTGTACTGTGCTCACTGGACACATAGCACAGCAGAGATTTCTGGTGCTTTGTGTGCATCACAAACTAATAAGTGCTTTATCTCCTAAATTTGCACACAGCAACATCTTTGTAAGGAGAGCAGACCAGGACAATGTCTAAGCTTCCTTGTTCCTGCACTCAGTTTTCTCCGCCACTGTTAAGGGTCAGTTGCTTTGCCTTCCTGTTGTCTTGTTCAGTGGTGGACACTTCTCCTTTTCTTCCTTTCCAAATCAACTTTGTTACATATTTTAAAGAATTCAGTTGCATAATTTACATTTGTGCTGTGTTGAACAGAGATGCTGTGGTTATATGTGGCTCACAGGATTCTAACAATCAAACGAAATAATGTGTTATAATTTTAAACCATTAGGAAATGTTGATTTGAGTGTAAGTTTTGGTTGTAATTAATTTCTCTTTGACATGTGACGTTTTCTTTTTTGTTCCTAACTGATAGATTTTAAATTCTGTTCTTATTATTGATTTCTCCTATAGTTGAAGTCTAATCAGAGAATAGGTACATATACAATTGAATTGTTCAGATTTGTTAGGGTTTGCATTAGTGAAGATACAGTCTGTTTTACAACTGTTCATAGTGTGTGGAAAATGTGCACTGCCAGCCAGGTGTCCCTTAGGCCAGGCCTGTTATGTACAGGGCTTCTGTCCCTTTCCTTCTACGTGACCCTTCAGATTCTGCAGTATGTTAGAATTTCCTTTCCTGTTGGGTTTACTATTTTATCCCTAAAACTAACTATTAACTAACACTGTTTGCCCAGACTTACCCGCAACCTATGTGGGAAGCTGTTAGGGTGCAGTTGCAGGGTGGCAATTATTTTCTTCCTCCCCGTCTTTTCTTGTTGCTTCTGAAATGACACCTGATCAGCACACCTTGGTGACTTTCAAGATTCTTCTCTTTGGTGAGAGTTAAACATTCTACTTTCCCAGCACCACTGATTTCTCCCTCGCAACACTGCAAGCCCCAGACCATATTCCCTTTACCCCTGTGTATAAAACGAGTTGTACGTTCTTACCTGTCCTGTGAAGGAGCGAGATCTGATGCCTCTCAATGGCGGTTGATTGGTGCCTGGGGATCCGAGGCATAGAGGAAAGAGTTGAGCCTGCAATACCCACTGTGACCTGCAGCTGCCCTTCTCAGCCATGGCATGAAGATTTGATCTTTTTGTAGCCAAAGGAAAGAGAAAGAAAAAGACTGAAGTGTGTGTAGGAAGAGACAGAGGCCCAGAACATGTGCTCCTGTTTTGCTCTTTCTAACCCAGTGAGCATAGGGAAAAAGGTCACGTGAGGGTATAGCAAGAAGCAAGACTGGCTGTTTGATAACCAGGAAGAGAGACCTCATCGCAAGTGACTCGATCTTTGATATCATGGCTGCTAGGTCTGAGAAGGGTAGTTTCCTTTGATTGAGCAACCCACCCTATGACAACCAAAGTAGACTGTAGACTGCCACCATCCGTGCCTTTTATTCTTGTCACTCATGTAGACACGGCTGCTTGAAACCCAGATCCTTGTAGCCAGAAGGGAAGGGGCACCTCCAGGACAGCTCTAATACCAGAGCTCAGTTACCCTGTAGAATTGCGTTGTCTCCCAGATCAGCTTCATGAACTCAGCTTTGAATAAAGAATTAGATCATTTCTTGTAGATTTTTTTCAGGGTATTCCATAGTCAGAGAGATCTCTATGTATGGAAACGGCTAAGGAAGTATGTGATGATTTTGCCACATTAAAATTTCCTACAAAAAGAATATGTTTGTTTCTTTTGATATTTGTGCCAAAGAGTTTCTATTATTTTGGTTCTTATTCATGAGCAGATTTGATTGTATCTATTTCTACTGTATTTTTTTGCTATTCATAAGTTAATGAAAGTCAAAATGAGTACAATAGTCTTATTCTAAGTCTCCATAATGGGTTGGTAAAATGGCTCTGCAGCAGGATGCCAGGGCTGCTGACCTGAGTTCAGCCCCCAGGAACCACATGGTAGAGGGAGAGAACCAGCTCCTGCAAGTTGTCCTCTGACCTGAATGCACACACATGTACACACATGCATACAAAATAAGTAATATGATTTTTAAAGCCATTTCTTAAACCTGCATAACTTACCTGAATACATAATCTTAGATGCCTTCGATTTTTAGGGCTTTATTGTGGTTGGTGAAAAGGCCCAAGCTACTACCATAGACATGGAGTTCTGTATCTAACTGGAAAATACTTCAAATATTAGTTCATCCAGAATATATAAACCTTTGTTTGTTTTATTTGCTTGTTTGATTTGAGGGTTTGGTTTTGTTTTTGAGATGAGGGCACCTGGAACTCATTGTGCGGCCAACGATAGCCTTGAACCTATGGTCCTCTTGTCTTCACCTCCCAGATGCCAAGGTTACAGATACATACTACCATGCTCCATTTATGCGGAGCCCAGGGCTTAATTCATGCTAAGGAAGCATTGTACTAACTGAACTCCAACCTCAGTCCCTGAAGCTGCCCTTCCTAACATGTATTTTTTAGTAGTTTAATCTTTGTCCTTTTTGTTCTAGCTGCATTCTGTTTCTGTGATGAAACACTTCAAAAAACAGCTCGGGGGGGGGGGGGCTGGAGAGATGGCTCAGCGGTTAAGAGCATTGCCTGTTCTTCCAAAGGTCCTGAGTTCAATTCCCAGCAACCACATGGTGGCTCACAACCATCTGTAATGAGATCTGGTGCCCTCTTCTGGCCTGCAGGCATACACACAGACATAATATTGTATACTAAATAAATAAATAAATAAATAAATAAATAAATAAATAAATAAATAAAACAGCTTAGGGAGAAAGGGTTTGTTTCAGCTCACAGGTCCAGGTGACAGCCCAACATTTGGAGGAGTCAGAGCAGGCTCTCAAGGAGCCAGTCACATCACGTCCACAAGAGCGGAGAGAGAGGAATGTAGCCACACTGCCTGCTTGATTTCTTTAGTCGTGTAAGTCAGGGCCCAGCTACAAAACCTCACAGACACACTCGGGCAGATCTGGTCTAGACTGTTCCACTGTGAACCTCTCCGTCAATTCTGGTTGTGGCAAGATAACATTTAAAACTAAGCACACTTTACAGAGATTTTACAGCTGTCTCATGTATGTTGGCAGTTGATTGATACTGTAGCTCAGGGTCTGGTGGGGAAGAGGGCGGAAAGAGTTACCGTGCTCTGGCTGTCGTTCCTCATCCTAGGGCTCAGCGTTTCTCCTGGACTGCTCCGATGATAGGAAAGCCAAACTCAGGTGCTTACACTTGTGCTCCTTAAACAGGAGGGGAAAGCTTAGGTTTTCAGACGTGACGCTTTTCATGGGGCAGTAAGTCCATAGGAACACTGTCTACTAACATTCTGTCCTCACCAAAACTCAAGGTTGAGGTAGTCTATGAAATAGTCAAAACCAGCTCATGGTAAGGAAATAACAATTGATTTGTATTACAGCTTAGATGATTTCTCAGTGCCTTATGTGTAATTTGATCCCATGGTATCCTCATAACCAGGAAGTACTCACTTGAACTCTTAAAGGCTCTGAGCTAAGAACAAATACTATATCAGGTAGACTTTAAAGTTCTGTAAGTTCTATCATAAAAATCTGTTTTATGGGTAGATCCCAGTTTTTTCTTCATAACTTACATAGCTTAATGCAGTATGTGTGAAGTTTGTTTTTCTAGAACCTTCTACAGTATTAAAGATGGTTACTATTATTTGACTATTCATTGGGTCATGAGGCTGGAGTTCATCATGGGATGTCACAGAAGGTGAAAAAAATGTTAGTAAGTCCAGTTCAGTCACCCTACAGTGTCCGTGCATACATCAGAACCCGGCTGACGGTGTGTATAGCCTTGGTTACGAGACAATTGTTAAAGGCCTGAACATGATTCAGTCACCAAGCACAGACAGTCCCTTGATCAGATGGCACCACGTTCACTGACAGGAGGAAGAGAGTGTGAGGGATTCCTCACTGGAATGCATGGTCCTTATGGCCACCACGTCCCTCTTCAGCCAACAAGAACAGTGTTGTCCATTCCTTTTTTAAATAGAAGGGAAAGGGGCTCAGGAGATGACTCAGTGGGTCAAGGAGCTTGTCACCACACCTGAGATCAATGCCTGGGACCCACGTGATGGAAGGAGAGAACTCAGCTGTCACCAGTTGTCCTCTGACCTCCACATGTGCTCTGTGGCACATGCACACGTGCACCATGTAAATAAACAAAGATATAAAAAAAAGTGAAGAGAGCGTGGATATGTGCTTTGCATCACTCCGTGCTGCCATCCTCTCCCGCTTAAATTTAACAAAAAGGCATTCAGTGAGATCAGGCACGCATGGTTGTCAACCGCCAGAGCAAATGTTATCGCCATGTAGGACTGAATTTCACCATAAAGGAAGTCAGTGTGTTTGGCCAGCTAGACTGGGCTTCAGTTTGCTCCACATGGATCCCACTCCTACTTGGTGAACTTGCTCACACTGCTAACATTAACTTCGCTTTTGTTTTCGTTGCGATGCTGGATGATCTAACCTACGACCTCACACAGGCTAGGCCAGTTCTCTACCACTGAGCTATATTCCTGGCTCCCAACATTAAGTTCTTGAGAAAATAGTCTACAAATGGTAAGATTTAATCATTTTTCTTTAAAGTGGAATTTGTAGAGAATTTGAAAAAATTTGATGTCATCAGAAGTACCTATGCAGTCTTTTCAGAGGTGTGTACTAAAGAAATGGATCATGTTACAGTGAAATCATTGTTATAAAATTTAGAAATTCTTCATGCAAAAAGATTTTGTTTAAAAAGTTTTCTGTCACATAATTATTTTTTGAAATTATAATTATATCATTTATCCCTTCCCTTTCCTTCCTCCCATGTATCAATTCTTACTCTCTTTCAAATTCATGATACCTTTTTCTTTAATTATTGGGGTGTATATGTGTTTGTACATCTGTGTGTGTGTGTGTGTGTTTTTAAATATATAGATACAACCTGCTCCGTCTGCATTACATTACTTGTGTGTGTTTTCAGGACTGACCATTTGGTGTTGGATAGCCAGTTGGGGTGCTCTTCCCTGGGAAGACTTTCTCCCATTCTCAACATTCCTTTGTTGCCTAGAGTTTTTTGTGCAGGGTTGGGGCTTTGTGGTCATGTCATTCCCTACAACCCCTCTTGACATGTCTATTGGTGTTGTTTATGTATGTTTAGTTTTATTTTGGGTAAAGTCTAGTGTGACACAAACTGTCTTGGAATTTGCTACATAGCTAAGGATGACCTTGAATGTCTGCCCCTTCGCTCTACCCTCCAAATACCAGAACTGTGGGTGTGTACAACATGCTCAGCCTCTAAGAAGTTTCAACACCAGAGAATCTTCCACTAGAATCTGAAATTTATACACTAAGACCAGCAGGTGTCGCTGTGATAAAAGATTTATTTCCCTCCTCTTCTATTGACAAAAGTGTGTAAGAAATAATTCATATTCATATAGGTGAATAAAGAGAAAAGTATAGGAACTGACGTGTAATGTAGATGGTTAGGAGTGTTTTTTAAAGTATATTTTTCCCTAATTATTTTCATATCTTTTATTATGTAGTTGATGTCAGAGTTTTGTTAGAGAAAATGTAAAGGTTAAAAAAACTGTTAATTTTCTGGACTTTATATTAAATTTAATAAAGTTCACGTACTGCAAGGTTCCAGTTTGTAAGAACATTATCTATAATGACTTTCACAGGCTCTGAGAAACTTTTAATGCTTTCTTTCAAATTAAGGAAGAATTACAGTGTCTGAAGCATCATTGAGAGACATAAAAATATAATCAGCAGAATATAAAAATAGGAATTAGAAAGCTAGTTGTTAGTGTTTTATTACTCTAATATGGAAGCCAAGGTAGAATATGACCCATGGTATTCACTGGAGCATGTCAGGATTAAGTTTAAAAAAAAAAAAATCTAGGCAATAGCTGAATACTGTCATTAAGGAATTGGCAATTGAATTGAACCCATGTCATAATAAAATAGAAAATAAAAAGTACTTAGCATTCCAATGACCAGGATCAAACATATAGTACATGATTAAAATAAGCAAACACCGTATAGGGACTATGCTTGTGAACTGTGATTAGGAAATCGTTTGCACTAAAGGTAAGACTTGAATGCATGAGGATTCAATGTAATAAGTAAGCACTTATGGATTGCCTGTATTCTAGTTATTTTCTTACTCCTAGAGAAAGGCGATGAGAGCGAGGGAGGGAGGGAGGGAGGGAGAGAGAGAGAGAGAGAGAGAGAGAGAGAGAGAGAGAGAGAGAGAGAGAGAGAGAAAGAGAGAGAGTGAAAATATTTTTGGAAAAGTCAATGTACAAACTACTTGATGCTGGTAAATGATAGCTCAGAACGGAAAGGGGAGAAGCCCTCGTGTAGAGTCAGAAGCCTTTTTGCTGCGTGTCCACCACTAAATTTGCACATGGACCTTAAGCAGCCCCTTGGCATCATTTCCAACCCCAGTAATCTCTGCTTATCCTGATAGTATGTAATGTGGCTCGTAAGTGTCTCAGGAAGGTTAGTCAGATGCATGACTGGTGGAGGGAACTGCTTGCCTGTGGGCAGATTATTTTAAGATGTGACTGGAATAGCGAGCGATTCCTGATCTAGACAGATGCAGCCTCGGGAACAGTGTGCACATACCCCGTGTGCTAATAATGGACAGCTGCGTTTGCTACATGTGCTTGTTGTTTGTGTGTATCCAGATCTGACCTCACTGATGGCCTAGTTCACTTTTGCTGTCCTCAGACGTGGCACTGCAGATGGGAACAGCCCCAGGCCCACTTCAGCAGCACTGGGGGAGCCTGGCTTGGTTCCTCATTCTCCCACATTTAACCATGTGTTAGCTAAATTGGCCCTGGCTTCCTAACCTCCACTTTACCAGCTCCCCTCCCCAGTGCTAAGGTATCCCCTCCTAACCAGATTCCTTGCTCTTTGCTTGTCTCCCTCTGTCCATTCTTACACAACAGCATATATATATTTATATATCTTGTAACGGGTACCATTGGCTTTCTGAAAACACTCCGGTGGCTTATCCCACAGCGTGAAACCCAAACTCTGAAGTCCCGGCTGTCTCCTTTCTCCTCACACCTCAAGCCCTCAGTTTCATCTAGCCATGCTGGCTTTTCTGGCCTCCCAACATTCTTGTTTGCTCTCAGAAAGCCCTTGCCTCCCAGGTGCGAGCAACAGTCCCTCTCCCAGTCTCGTTGGCTCTCTCTACAGATGCTCTGTTCCCACAGAGGCCTTCTCAGGCCCCAGTCCTCCTGGTTTTAATGTTTTGGCAACTAACATATAAGCTGTATGAGAAGCTTGTTTGTCTGATCCACTCTGTATTCTCAATGCCTGGGCTATAGTACTTATTGGGTTGATGGGTAAATGCGTGTGTGCATGCGTGTCAGGTATGTGGAGGCATGGGTGAATGAATAGGGAGATTGGTGGATGATGGCTGAGCCTGTAGGTAGGTGAATAGATGGGTGAGTAAAGAGATGGGTAGACTAGACTATGCTGTAACCCAGTATTCCTCTCTCCTAGACAACTTCACCCCTGCTCTTTTTAAGAGTAATACAAAAGAAATTAAGCATTTCTCAATATTCTGACTACATTTGGTAATGGATTTTTAAAAGCACTGAAAGATAATACATTATAACATTTAAAGATAAACTGGCGAGTGGCAATTTTAGCCATAGATACTTAAAAAACAGCCCTTTCCTTAGCGAGGCAGATAAACCACTTGCTAAACAACTTCCGCATAGCAACTGTGTGTTGAGGCCGAATAGCACTATACTGATTCTGTTAAAAACTAGTCTCTAGGAAGAACTCAGTACTTCTCATTTCTTGACAAAACACAGCTCATGGCTCTTGTTGGGAGAATATTTGACTATCATATCAGAACTGAGTTAAGACAAAGCTGTCGGGGAACCATGAGAGGTGATGAAGCAGAGCGAGAGTTCAAATCCCAGCTCTGCTCCTTGGTTGGGTGACCACAGACAAATCACTTAACCTCTCTGTGCCTCAGTTTCCTCATTTGTACACTTGAGTTGGCAAAAGTGTCAAGAACGGTCACACATTTGAAGATGAGATGAGTTAACGCGTTTAGGAGGAACTGACAACGTAGGTCTGACAGTTGTTGTTTGCACACTAATGATTTTGCCATCACTGTCCCAGGTTCCCCGTGCCCATTTGGGAATTTCCTTGCAATAACTATTGAAAGGTTGCTCAGTCGTGGCCATCAGAAGTTGAAGCCTGTTGCAGTTCCCCTTGGAGCACTTAGTGGATTAGACTGATTTTCTATGCTCTTAAAATACACATGAAAGCCAAAGAAAGGCGAGTTTTCTAACTCCTTCGATGGCACACCCACACAGCTGGCCCCACAAATGATGTCACTCTCCAGGAAGATCAGCTAATATATTCCATAGGATCAAAGGTATTTCCTAGGACAAAATGTGTTTTGCTTCTACTTCCCAGGCCGGCTTTTGATTCAGACCCAAATGAGAGAGACGTTTAGCCTTTCAAATAAGTCTCTGCTGAAGCCATTTTGATACCACTTCATTTACCAAATGTTTTTTATGATCACATTTAGTAATTTTGGTGGAATTTCTCATCCCTAAAACAAGTTGTGCTCACACCCTTTCAGAATAATGAGGTTGGTATGTGGTCAGGTTGTCTGGGGCTGTCTTATCTGCAGACCAGATCCCCAAGTCTGAGTTCCTTGTGGTGACTTACTCCTCGCTCCTGGCTTTGCTTTGTTCCAGTGTACTTGGTATGTCTGGCCGAAACACACCACCTCCCCCGTTCGGAACAATGCTGCACACATCACTTCCTGAAGTAATGGAATTGGAAGGCAACTATCTACTCACCAAACAGGCTGAAACAACAGTTCTTGATATTCTCCTCAAATACTTTAACTTCCCCAGGAATCCGGAAAAAATAATTCCATGGGGCAGTGTTATGAATGAAGACATAGCATTCCAGTCCCCTGACCAGGATCCAGCAACCAGAGCCCCAGTCACTGCCTGCTTGGCATGATGGAGAGGAGCTCTGGTTGTGCTGGTAGCTGCATTTGAGAGTCCGTAAGATAAGGGTCTGGGGACCATCCAGAGATGACTTGCAGCTTATTGCATTGATTTGTTCTATAACAGTGCTTTCCCTTTTTTTTTCTAAAGAAAACTCAGGACTTTAGTTTCAAATGCTCCACACTTAAAAAATAACAATAAAATGCTTTTCAACAGAGAATAGGCATCTCTTTCAGTCAGATGAGTTTTGTAGCAGCTTGAAAGATTTCTTCACCTCTTGTCTTCCTTTATCTTGAATTCAAACTAAAAAGTATCCCTGTTTTTTGTTTGTTTGTTTTGGGGTTTTGCTCTTTTGTTTATTTCAAGACAGGGTTTTCTCTGTGTAGCCCCTTGCTGTCCTGGAACTCACTCTGTAGATCAGGCTGGCCTGGAACTCAGAGATCCACCTGCTTCTGCCTCCCAAGTCCTGGGATTGAAGGTGTGCGCCGCCTTGAGAACCGTCTTCTTTATGATCCTTCACAATCTCTGATTTAGGGTTAGGCCTATTAATTTGATGGCATTTGGAATCACCTCGGGGTGGGAAAATCTCTGGACCTATCTGTGAGGGTTTCTGGATTGAGTTCACTGAGGTGGAAACACACACCCTAAATGTGGGTGGAACCAGTCCAAGGGGTGGGGATCTGATAAAGAAAACAAACTGAGTCCCTCTCTCCCTCCCTCCCTCCCTCCCTCCCTCCCTCCCTCCCTCCCTCCGCCCCCCTCTGCCTCCTGACTGTGGCTGTGCTGGTGTCCCCTCACACGTTCAGAACACCATCATTTCCCTACTGCTGGTGACTGCACCCCAGAGCTGCGAGCCAAAATCAGGCCTTCTGTCCTTGGTTGCCTTAGATATTTTGTCACAGCAATGGGAGAGTGACTTAATACCCAATCCAGACCTCACCACAGCCACTTCAGTGTTGTGGAGAGCAATGAGGAGACAGCTAATAGGGACACTTTTGCTTCTGCAGTTCACACCAGAAGGAAAGCTTCATTTGAATGTTTGATTTTGTGTTGACACATCCTCCACCCCTAGCATACAATCCAAAGTATAATACTGTGTGTAAGTGTCACCGAAGAGGATCCTAAACTGGGGGAAGAGAACCAAGACACTGGCATTGCTGAGGGAGTCTGCGTTTTCTCCGAGGAAGCCCATCTCATCTACTTGGTAGCACGTCCCTAAAGCTCTCACCCAGGGTGCTCCATCAGCAACCTGGGCCTCTCCATTCTGGTGCCCTGGACTCAACTACCCTGACATTTTTCTCCAGATGAAATATGTAGAGGTACACCATTTAAAATGGTGTCTCTTTTCGATCAGAAATCAATTGTGTGTAAGCCTGGAAGTAATTTTGTGGTTTATATAAGCATCACCCAAAGCCCCAGTGCCAATGGACGATTTTTCTTTATAAAGTAATGACATCATGTATTTTATTATCGTGGTGGAATGCTAACAATTGATATGAAGTGTTCTTCCTTTAAGATATCTCTTTATTTAGCCTTAAGAACTTAAGAATGGACCAAATCTTCATTGTTTGGTGTATCAGTGAAATCACTTTTGGCTTTTATACCTTAGCTCACTCCTAGGATTGGTTTAACATAGTCATTTGCCAATTCTATAAATTACAGTTGCCTCTCTGGGCTGTGTCACTTGCCCCAGAAGGGACCCAGCTATGAATAATCAACACTTTTATCTCTGTTCTATTTGTTGGTTAGTTGGTTAGTTGGTTTTTAACTTATTTAATTTTTGAGACAGGGTCTTGCTATGTGGTCTCAGATGGAACTCCCTCTAGAGACCAGTCTGGCCTTGAAATAAATGCTAGGATTAAAAGCATGTTCCTTCACACTTGATCAAAGCTCTCTAATAGGCTATCACATGTATCCAAGAAAAAAAATGTGTTGTCTAATATAGCCAGTATTTTCTTGGTAATGCATAAATTCTAGATGTAATAGTATAGTTCTTAATGTAAATACCAAGAGTCTGTCAGCCTTCAACACAAGACACATCAAAGGTTATACACAGGCAGCAAGATAAATAAGAGTTTTTCTCCTCACTCTTAATTTATATTCTTTCTGAGTAAATAGATTTACCATGTACCTGTTTATACACAGTGTTAAAATGGAATGGATTTTTTCTAAAGTGAAAGCTAATTTCAGTTTCATTCAGGGGCCTTTCTCTCTAAGCCAGTCAGACTTTATCTAGGTATTTCCACGTGCTTTTCTAAATAACATCCAATTACGAGATCCTTCAGTTGAAGAAACCATGAGGAGCTAAAACATAAATAGCTGGAAAGCAATCAGAAACTGCACTTTGAACTGTGGGATTTTGTGAAGAAATCTCTAAGTTAAAATAGGTCTTTGTTTCTTCTCAAAAGCCTTCATAGAAGAAGCAGCATCTAAAAAGATGAACACACTGTATCTGGGCAGAGATGGAAAGAGAAACATTCATAGAATTCCATTCTAGAATGCCATTGTCCTTGCCAATAGCCCCATGTACACTCTTACATTAACCCTGCAGAGTGGACTCCAGATCCTTGTTTATGCACGAGGATACTAAGGACTGGAGGCAGTAGTTTGCCCAAGTTTATATACTCTGCGTATATTCTTGACTCCAAATTCCAGCTTCTCTGCTGACATACTGTCCATCCTCCCCCTCCTTTTTTAAAGAGTCTCATGTAGCCCAGGCTAGCCTTGAGTTCACTGTATAACACTTAATTCTTCTAAGATCACAGGTCTGCATGACCATTCCTAACATTACATGGTGCTGGAGGTTAAACCCAATATATTATGTGTGCTAGACAAGTACTCTACCAACTGAACTATGTTATAACCCATACTTAATTTCTTTGTTTTATCATTTCTCTATATTGGGAGAAATAATAAGAGCTACCTCAAAGGTGATGAATACTTAATGAGCTGAATAACTTAATACAGTTTGTGACATATGGTAGCCACTCAAATGTTTAAAATAGTGTATATAGTCAAGTCTAGGGGCAATAGATCTGTAATCCAGCCACTTGGAACACTGAGGCACATGAACTGCAAGTTCAAGGCCATCTTGAGCAACTTAATGAGGCCCTGTAAAATCATCTGGGGATATGGGTCAATGGTAGAGCTCTTGTGTAGTATCCATAAGGTCCTGGGTTCAGTGCTCGGTACTAACTTTTAAAAAGTCTAAATACATATGTGCATTTGCACACACACACACACACACACACACACACACACACACACGGTATTAGAGATCATATGTGTCTTTGCTCTCCTTCCTGGCTGATACAACAGTCTGTGCCCTTTGCACCTTATTACTACAAAGGAAACAGGAGCATAAAGAATGTATGTAAAGCATTTGGTTTTCTCTGGAGGAATGGAATCTCCTTTGTGCCCCAAGAGGAGTTGGGTTGAGGAAGATGAGAAAAGGTACTTGGATAAAGCAGATGGTGGCTGGCGATGCAGGGTTGGGGGCGGGGCTTCAGAGTAGGCATCCTGTCCATGGCCCTGGAAGGGACTGATGAAAGTGTCACAGTAGGTGGTGTAAGAGGTGCTGGGATGAAAGTCTGCTGCCTGGGTGGACTGCAGTCAACCTTGAATTAGCTAAAAATAATTCTGCCTTGACTAAAAGGCAAAATCAATAGTGTTTTATTCTGGATAAAGTGCAAAAAAAGGAGCATTGTGGTCCTTGAAGTGTGGTTCAGGCTCAGCAATGCACATGCAGTTTTCTGCAGGAGCATTCACAGAAGCGCTGTGTCTTGAGATGTGTCTAACAGCTCATCCTGTCTCCCAGATCCCCACCCCTTTCTCCACATCTTCACCCAGGGACACCCTTCCACTTTGGCAGTAACAGTTAACCCATTTCCTGAACTAGACAGACCATCCTTCACCTGCCAGTTCGTATGTTCATCCGCAAAGGCTGGTTAGCATCTGAACACAAAACACGAAGTGGTAGCTTGGTTCCGCCACCTGTAAAGGCCCCGATAAGACACCAGAGGAACCCAAGTCTGTCAAACCGAGTCGCTGTGGTGTGTTTGACCAGTCGCTGGAATTTAAAATACAATTATTTATCAATCTTAGTAAAAGTTGTATTATTCATTAGGACAATGGAGATAATGATTAAAACTCTGGAACTAATCAAAGCACCCAGTCATAATCTTACCCTGCCCTGCCTCTGTAAATTTAGCCTGTTACCCTTATCCTCTGCCTCAGTTTCCCCATGTGGTTGCCAGTATCTGGTGCTTCATGAGGCTTAATATTCATTAATAAATATTAATCTATTATTTGTTAAATATATTATAATTAATGTATTAACTATAATTAATAAACATTAACAAATGCTCATTAGTACTTATCCCCTCACTCACTGGTCATAGTACCTGCTCACTTAGTTCCTCTGAACTCCTGTGAAGCGGGTGGGTGTGGTGGTTTAAAAGAAAATGGTCCCCAAAGGGAGTGGCACTATTAGGAGATGTGGACTTGTTGGAATAGGTGTGGTCTTGTTGGAGGAATGGTGTCACTGTGGAGGTGGGCTTTGAAGTCTCATAGATGCTCAAGCCTTGCCAGTGTCCCAGACCACTTCCTGTTCCCTACACATTAAGATGTAGCCAGCCCATGTCTGCCTGCAAACTACCACTTCCACCATGATTATAGTGGGCTGAACCTCTGAAAATATAGGCCACCCCACTTAAATGTTTTTTTCTTTATAAAAGTTGCTGGGGTAATGGTGTCTCTTCACAGCAATAGAAACCCTAACTAAGACAGTGGGAAACCCTGTCATAACCCTCATCTGATGCTGACAAATGAGCTTCAAAAAAGAGTCAAGTAGATCAGCTAGGACCCCAAGCCCTAGTGCCCCTTCCTCAGGACTCTCTGGTGCACCCATGGAAATGCGGCAGCAAAGGCTGGAGCTGAGAAGCTTCCCAAGGAGCAGTGTCCAAGTGCAGTGTGTGGTCCTCTGAACCTATAGTCACCTATAGTCACCCATAGTCACCCATAGTCACCTATAGTCCCGGTCAATCCATACAGTGAGTTTAACATAGTTAACATAGTTACACTTACGTAGTTCAAAGACCTGCCTTTTACACCCAGATTTGAGCTTTCCTGCTTCTTGTACTAAAATAATTTTAAGAAATGATGACGAACAGGGTAGTGTACTCTTTTTGGCTAAAATCAGTACTTACTTGGTAAACCTCTGGAAAAAAAACAAAGTGGATCACCAATTTTGGTTTGGAAACCTTGTAAGGCAAACTCTGAGCATCAGGTTGGGTGTTCCACTTGCCAAAAATCCCAACAGTGAACCGAAAAGGTGGCATTGCTCCGGTCAGCCTGAGCTCTGTCATGAGAGTGGCTGGGAACACAGTGGAACCAGAGAGAAAGGACATAACTGGTCTGCAGCCATATTGGCACTTGCAGAGAAATAATTTAAGTTTACAGTGGTATTTAGTTTACCTAAATTAAGCTTAAATTTAAGCATTTGGATTTTTAAGTAGTTGGAATTTTATCTCTCACTTTCTTTATCATCCAGGCCACCAACTCTTGGGTTGTTTGTTTGCTTTTTGAAGAAGTCATATACCATTCTGGGAATCTGGCAAAGTCTATAGATTTCTTATCCCACCTCCACCCCTAAAACACAATTTACACTGTGGATTTACACTGGCTAATTGAAAAATTGATTACACTTGACCATGTAACCATTTTGGTCTGTTTGTCATGGATCTGTTTCTCCATTACACTTCAAGGTTTATATAGGTGGGGTCGAGGTCACAATAGAAGGATTCTGTATTAGAGCATACTGTTCTGTCTGCGGGGCACAGAGGAGTTTCTTTGTAAAGTGGGTGGTGGTTAATGGGAAAACTCACAAATGGTCAAAGTGTATAGAATAAGTGTCAGTGGAGTGCTCAGCCGTGAATGGGACATCTGTGTCACACACACACACACAGAGCTCATGAACCATTGTGAAGAAAGGGATAAAAGCCAGAGGTCAGGAGGATCTGAGAGAAACAGAGTCTTCTGGACATTATTGGACCTCACGAGGCCACAGCAGATGTGGTTGCCTCCACAAGACCTGTAAAAGATCAAGCCAGTCAGCATACCACCATGGAGGGGGAAGGGGTTTGCCAGCCCCCACTCCCGGCTGAGGAGTTATGGACAATTATTGGCTTCTAGGGAGGGAGATTCAGTTTTCTTCAAGGCTGTGGCTCCTGGCAGGTCAATCATACTGAATGGATGCCCACGCACAAGGATCATACAAATCAGACTCCATGGGTTAAAAAGGAAAAAAAAAAAAAAAAGGCACAGTGATGGGAGAACACAGAGCTGAGGCGGATCTGGGGGAAGTTAGGAGAGGAGTGGAGAGGTGAATATAACAAAATTATATAAAGCTTAAAGAATTAACAAAAATGATATTTTTAAATGGAGGTTTTAAATGACTGCAGCACGGGGAAAGGTTCGAGGACGCTCATGTTGAATCTCACTACTGGAATGGGACAGTGAAAGAATGAACAGTCCTTCCCTTTCTCTTCATTTCTCTAATACTTGGAAATAAACAAACAAGAAGAAGTAGCTTTTCTCACAGAATGTTGATGTGGGAGTCCCCTCTGTGTGCTGTGATCACCATTAATAAATAAGAAACTGCCTTGGTCTTTTGATAGGGCAGAACTTAGGTAGGCAGGAAAGATGGAACTGAATGCTGGTAGAAAGAAGGGCTGACTCTAGAGATGTCCATTATCGACCTTCAGAGATAGATGTGCTGAAACTGTGCTGGTAGGCCACGACCAGTTATCCTCGGACCCCCATCCCACAGCCACGCGTTGCCACGGTTATCCTCTGCCCCGCATCCCCTCACCCATGCGTTGCCATGGTTATCCACTGCCCCGCATCCCCTCACCCACACGTGCCACGGTTATCCTCTGACCCCATTCTTCTACCCGTACGTTTCTACTGTGATTTTTAATTCTGATTAACATCTCATTGTAATCAGCTTTAATTTCTCCTTTTTTGACTTCTAAACCCTTTATCTCTGTTCAATCCCAACTTTGAGCCTCTCTAGCAGACTTATTCTGTTAGAACATGGTCCTGGATGTGAAGAAATTCCAAGTACTTGTGAGAAAACTCCAAGAAAACAAGACAAGAGTTTTGTGACCTCATTTTCTTCAAAGCATGGAATTGTTCTTGGAATGTGTTTTCATCTCTTCTCAGATGCAGCTGACAGGAGTGAGTTTACTCTAGATTACTCATTATTGCTTGTTGTTGGTATTCAATTAAACGTTTAAACTATCTTTTATGTGCCTCTGTGGAAAAATGTGCTTTGCCACCCCTGTGCATCTTGTCCTTGTGGTTGTACACAGCTTGAACTCATGAGAACTTTACTCACGTGACCTTTCCTAACCCTCGGAGTTATTGTCTGATGCTCTGAATAATGTTGGCTGTTGCGCTTCGGTTTGCTCCATTTATCAGCTCCATTCTCCCAGGTCCTACCACCTCTAGATCAGTGACATATTCCACTTCCAGATCATCCAGTAATCTTTCTGGAATGGAGGAAATGCCCTGTGCTTGTGTACAGTATAGAGACCAGGGCCGCACACAACTGCTGATCCGTGAAATGCTGCTGGCATACCTGGGGACCAAAGTGTCTTCTTAGGTGGAAACAGCAAAGCCTCCATCTTCTTTCTGTCATAAGCCCGAGTCTGTTTGTTTTCCCCTTTGACTATCGCAGTGACTGTAGCGCCTGTCTGCCAGAGTAGTGGGGAGACAAAGGACAACAAACCCCGAAGTCCTGTAACTCACTGTGTATCCCAGGCTGACCTCAAACTCACAATAGTCTTGCTTCGGCCTCCCGAGTGCTGGGATTACAGGAGTGAGTCACCACACTGGCTTCACCAGCTTCCTCCACTTGAGCGTCTAGTAAGCATTCCCAAGTAACACAGCGATTGTCTTCCTTCTGGGGCTGAGCGTTGGCTCTGTTTCTTAAAGACCATTGAAAGCAATTCCAGAATGTCGCTTTGCCGTCCTTCGCTCCATTGTAGGAAAAGTGACAGAGGTTTGCCATTCTCTGAGGAGCTCTTAGCTCAGACTCTCTCTCTTGGGGTTGTGCTAATAGCTTCACACCTCCACAAGCACCCTCGTGGGCAGCATTCGTGAGGCCTTTCCCTCCCTCTAAGTGGCATAACATACCCTTCTTAGATAATAACATTTCAAGCATCTAATTTTTGCCCAGCCAAGAGCAACATGGGAACTAGGAAATTCCATCAGCGAGCCAAACAACTTCTTGGCGGCGGCAGTCACAGCTCTTTATCTGTTTCCTCAGTTCTTAACATGGGTTTTAGTAAGTTTTTCTCTGAATGGGTGGGTTAGTACAAGAACAGCCCGGTTCTGTGTCTCAGAAGTGATGATGCTAACAGCAAAGCAGAAATTTCTCCTTAAGGTGCCAGACACCCTAGCAGTTAACTCTCTGAGAAGATATGTTATGGAAACACACAGTATATTCAATTATGTCTTGGGCTTATGAAGCCAGTAATATAAAATCTGAGAACCCAGGCGGGGAGTGTATCTCAGTGGTGAGTGCTTGCTCTAACACTTAAGGTCCTGGGTTCGAACCCCAGCACAGGAAAAATAAAACCCTTCAGACTTGTCCCACTGGTTTGAGTACTCGATGAAAGAAGTGGTGCAGGGTGTGTTTAAAAAGACTGTGGGTTCAGGAAAAAGAAAAAAAAATGCCCATTTCCCAGAAATTTGTATTTCTGTTGCATTCATTTGTTGCAACAGACATCATCCCATCCTGGCTATTTTCATCTTGTTCTTTGTCTCCCCACTGCTCTGGGACACGGGTGCTATAGTTACTGCCTGCTCTGACTGTTACTGTGGTCAGGTGCATTATATTAAACAGCCCACACTCGGTTGTGGCTTTTAACGGTGACAGGGATGCATCAGCTTCCAGTTTCCATCGGCTTTCCCGGCGGTCATCTTACTATGATCCAATAGTTCCCCCACTTGATCCCCTAGTTTAATCTCATTGTTCAAGTTGTAGCTACTCGGGGCTCTTAGAACCTCACCAGTCCTAACTTGGTATTTATAACACACCCAAGACCCCAGCTCATGGATAGCTACTTCACCCACAAAACCAATATGCCATGGAGGAGAGAACTTGGTACCCTAAGGTATATAGAAATGTCTTTAAAATCCCTGTATATGGCCCTGGGTAAGTTACTCCACCTTCCTGGAGCTCAGTAACTGCTCTGTAAACTGCCAGGAAAGGGGACACGAATTGCTTTGGTTTTTTAAGATTTTTCTTTTTGAGATTGGGTCTCAACTATCCCAGGTCAGCTTCAAACGTGCTTTGCTGCTGAGAACTTTGAATTTCTGATCTTGCTCTCAAGTGCTGGGATGACAGGCAAGTGTCACCAAGATGGACTTGCTGTACCTCCCTCCTCTCGTCTCTCCCCTTCCCTTTCCCTCTCCCTCTCTTTCCCCTTCATTATATAACCCAGCCTGCCCTTGAACTCACTATGTGCCCAAAATATCCTTCAAATTGCAATCTTCTTGCCTCTGATCTCCCTAGTGCTGGTAATAGGTATGTTCCAGGACACCTGGCTGATCCCCAGCTCTTTTAAGGAGTGTTTGTTGAAGCCAAATTAAACGAAAGCACAGGTGGCAAGTGGTATAGTGCAGCTGTGCTGTTGGTATAGCTCGCGAGGACGGGACCATTTACCATCCAGGTGCTTTCCCGAGCCTGGAAGAGACTGCTGCCAATGCATGTGCTGGGTTAAAACCTGTTCCCTAGAGGACACAGGGATATAGTCATCAGCTATGACTCTCACTACAGGATCAGGGGGAGACATCCAAGTCACCCCAGACAGCACTACCTAGTCCTGGGCTGGTTAGTAATGTTCTCGTAATTGCTCTTCTTGACTCAAGCTATCTGGGTGGGAAGTTGACCTGGAACTGTAGTAGGCACCCTCTCCCTGCAATACCCCCAGAATCCTGAAGGTGGTGTGGCATTTTCAACAGTTTGAGTCTCATGGGGACTCGGTTCCTGCTATTTGGTTGAGGAGTGGCTTTTGACCCACTCAGGACGGCTATCCTATCCTGATACGTGGTATAGATGCTGTTGCGGCGCTAGGCCAGGGCTAGGGTGCAGCCTCATGCAATGTCTGCAGGGGGCATGCACGGCGCAGCTATCTCCATGTAGGTGTGTCTGCCTCTGAGCCACAGTGGCGGTGGGGAGGGGTTCTACTTGGCTGCTCTCCTTTCAGGAGCACACTGGCAATTTGCCCTTCCATGAGGACACAGTCTGGAGGTTCCCTGATGGCTCGGGGAGACAAGAAACATCTTAGTTGACTGGGGATTTCCTAGAATATGGAGTCAGACATTTGCAACGAACAAAAAACAGTACCTTCGGCACCAAAAATACTTTCCAAGCTATGTCAGCCAAACATAAACATTACCTCCGATCCCCACTGATAAAAACGCTCACTTCCCTACTTCTTCCATAGGAAGGCTGTGGAGTGAGATAAAGCGGGGTAGCACTACCAAGGACAAACATCTCGGCATCCAATAAACTTGAGAATGTTTCTCTTTTTGTTTGCAAGGCTGGTCGCTATTTCCTGCATGCCTCGTGTTTATTGACGCGCTGTCTCCTCCGGTGTCCAGCAGCCATTTCCACACGGCTGTGATGGACCTTGCACCTCTGCCAAGTGGAGTCGGAGCGAGAGATAACAGCCAGCTACAACAATGGCCTTCCTCAGTCCCTTGCCCAGAAAACCCCTGGCACCGTGGCCTGAGAATCCCTTATCGGCGGTGCCCTGGAAGGCTCCGAGGTTCTGGAAGCCGAGTGGTGACTTGCCAGACAGTGATAACAGGCGGGTGCCACCAAGAGCCAGACGGCTGACGGCCACTGGACATCAAGGCCCCACCTGGCAGACAGGCAAAAGGAAGAGGAGATAGAGTAGCCAGTTCACACAAGGGTTTCCTGGTCACTGGGGACACACTGTCAACACAGTTGGATGCCCCTGTGCTAGCCAGAAGGACTAAGTTTATTTTTGGATCTTGTATGGAAGTTAATGCAGGCAGTTCATCTTGAGGAGAGAACGTGTTTTCTGTTGCTCTTAGAAAAGGCACATGGGTCAGGTTTAATGGTGCAGGCCATTAAGCTAAGTGCTCAGAAGGCAGGGGCAGAACCCTTCTCTATGGATTCAAGGCTAGCCTAGTCTACATAGTGAGCTCCAGGCCAGCCAAGGCTACAGTTAGGACGAAAGAGAGAGAGAGAGAGAGAGAGAGAGAGAGAGAGAGAGAGAGAGAGAGAGAGAGAGAGAGAGAGAGAGAGAGAACATGATCATATAAAAGGTGCAAAGCTTTTTATATTTTTCATTTTTAAAATAAACTTTATTATTAAAAAGTTTTCAAATAAATAAAAAGATTGCACACAAAAAGTAACCAATCCCAAAGTCTATGCAACTTAATGGACTTCATACAGTTAGAGCCAACATTCAGAACTGAACTGAACTGAAGCTGTCAAGCTTCACGTTGAATTTTACACTTTCAGTATGGAATCCATTTTCTTCACTTACCCATTTTAAATGATCCTTTTAAAGTAATTTTTGTTCTTGTTCAAGAATGTCAAGCATGCATTAATCAAATCCACCCTACCCCTCCCTTCAGCTCCTTCCTATCTGCTCCCTTCCCCCTTCCAGTTTCATGGGCTTTCTTTTTAACACGGAGACCACTTAGGGCTGCCTGTGTGTGCAGGAGTGTAGAACATAGGTGTGTGCTGGAGCACAGGCGACCTTTCAGCGAGTGCGTCCCTGAAGACAACTTCTTCCGGGGCTCCTCAGTTAGGGGTGGAGCTTCAGGAGCCCCTCCCTACCTCTGTTAGGAGTTTGGCCACCTTGGTCTCATGAAGGTCTTGTGGCTGCAATCCCAGCCACTGTACTTTCCATGTGTGCCATGGCTCTATCAGGTCCAGAAAATACTGTTTTGCTACAGACTATGAAGGATTCAGGTCTAAATGGGACATCTATATCAACCGCCTCCCCAGGGTTCAGGGATCGTCAGGAAAGAGGAAGCAGAAAGAGAAAGAAGTAGTGATATTTGTTTTTCTTTTTCTTTTCTTTTTTTTTTTTGTGACAGTGTCTTGTGTAGCCCAGGCTTTCCTCAAACTCGCTATGTGGCTGAAGCTGCCCTAGGACTCCTAATCTTTCTGTATCCAACTCCTAAGTGCTGTCATATCAGGAAAGGCGAAGCTTTGGCAGTTATATGTCATCCTTGGAATGACGGACATATCCTTGATTCTCACAGGATGGATTTGATAATTCAAAGTAATTTGACTTGTCTGTTTTGAGCTGCCCAAAGAGAATTTCAACTAACATTGACTATTGACAAATTCCACTGTCTTGTGGAGATGTGGATCTAGAATGTCCTCCAAAAGGCCTTGTCCTTGGTCCCAAGAGGGGTGCTGTTGGGAGATAACAAAACCTTTAAGAGGTGGGGGCTGCTGGAAGGAGTTTAGCTGTTTGGGGTGTATCAACTTGAAGGCGACTGTGAGAACTTGATCTCTCTCTCTCTCTCTCTGTCTGTCTGTCTTCCTCTTTGTGTCCCCACGGACACACAGCACTCCCACTAGAGTTGTTGGACCCTAGCGTCCAATCACCGAGGAGGAGGAGTCGCCCCAAGAGACCATCTCTCATATCACAGCTGATGTAAAAGCATGAGGATTTTATTAATTCTGTCATGACAGGGTCCTCCAGCAGTCGGGAGGCTAGAAGACCCTGAACGTCTGGTACAGGCTATTTTTAAAGGGAAAAACCACAGAAGGAAGGGGTGTCTGGGGGTTGTTCTTTAATTATTATGATTGGCTTATTCAAAAGGGCTATTACCAATAATTGGCTGGAGAGTGGTTGCCAGATCAGATGAGGTAAAGGGAAACTTCTGAGGGTCACTTTACCCAGGGACTAAGTCAAAACATCAGTAACTGAATCAACACCTAAGGGTTATCTTGCCCCTTTTCAGGGAGATGGAAAGTTCCCAACATCTCAGTACATGCATGTGTAGCTGTTAGGTCCTTGGTTCCCAGGGGAGGAGGGGAAGTACTGAGAGTTGTCAGAAATGGCTTCAGAATTGTCTTAAAGTTCTACAGAGTCTTTAAAAGCAACAGGTCCACCTGATCATAGACAGAAACCTCCAGAATTGGGAGTCAAAGCAAACTTCTGCTCCGCATAAGTAGATGGTCCAGGCATCAATTCTTAGGCATCATAACGCAGGCAGTACATTATTACAGAGCTGGAACCAGGACAAATAGACTACACTGGTTTGCAAAGGCATCTTCAACTCAATGCACAGGTAAGCATCCTGGTAGATAGTGTTATCACCAGACACTGATGGAAATGCCCCCTCGTGGTCTCAGAGCTTCATGGAATAATAGCTGGGACTGTGATCGAGGAATGAGTTCACAACTAACTCCTCATTGTTGTGCAAAGTGCTTTACTGTTCGGTTCTCCCGAGTCCAGAACAGCGGGATCAGCACTCTTCACCAGGGTCACTGAGCACAGTGCGGGTGGGTGTAAGGAGCCTGGGCTCCGTCCCATCACTTGCTGAAGTCACACAGCTTGTCCTTAGAGTGACTCAGAGAAACCTCCTAGCCTGATGAGTTGTTCCAATTATGATCCATACCTCGTTTTTGCACACTGTTTTATTCAACATAAAAGTGCCTGGGTGACATGAAGAAACTTAATTACATTATATAAACACAGTGTGTTCTACCCTGGACCGACACCTCATCACCTTCAGGCAGTTACTGTGATATCGCTTAATCTCTAGGAGTCTTCATTAGACGTCTGACACGATGCCGCGCCAGCTACCTGACGGGGGGGGGGGGGGGGGGCAACGTGTTCTCCCCCTATGATTTTACATCACTCCTTGTGTTTAATATGTGGGTAGGTTGATTTTTGTATGTTAGTCACTGAAATCCCCTGAAGAGAAAAAAAATCTCATCAAAACATGGCTTCGCCTCTGTAGAGCCAACTGTGCTAGGTTGTGTACTTTTGTTCTCAGCAAGATTTTGCAAATTAAGATCAGGCTCCGTTGCTCAGGCTGGCAGATTATTTGAAGCATACAAGGAGATGTGTGTGGACGGCATGCAAATTCTTTGCTATTTCATGCAGGGACTCAAGTGTCCATGGAATGCGAGTGTCACACATATGGTTTCATAACAAAAGGATATAATGGAGGAGCAGCCAGGAGGCAGGTCTCCTAAGGTGAGGACTGGGCATAAGGTTTTCAGCCCTCCTCTCCTGGGATCTGCTGTCTCTCCCACCCAGGACATCGGTGTGTTCGCCAGCCAGCAGGTCCCTCATATCCAGAGATTTCTTTATCACTAGTTTTCATTATGCTGATATGGTTGACTAAATTATTGGCCACATGACTGAACTCAATCTACACCCCCCCCCAACTCTCCATCCATGGACCCCTCTAGTGAGCACCAGCCCCATTCCAACCTTCCATTCTTTCCGGTGCCCAGTCTCACCTGCATGCTATACAGAGATGTCCCAGGACCACCTCATCAACAGAACAAACACACCCTCATCCTTCACGTAGTGCTACAGCGGTTTTGTAAAGTTCTGTGCCAGGCTCTGGGAGCAAAGCAGTAAGAAATCTACAGCAGAACATGACTGGAAATTTAGAATTGATGTTAGGTTCTCACTCATGGCTCTTTGCACTTTATTGGCTAACTTGATGAACGGCACAGCCTCTGTAGGACATCCTGCTGTCATCTGAAACTAGCAAGTCCGGTCCATCCTCCAAGTCAGCTGGTCTTAGGTTCTCCACAGTAGTTATCCGCTGCCCCTCTGGGCACTACAGCTTCACATTTGAAAGACATCCGTGTCCCATCTCCATCTGAGCATATTACTCTAGCCTTTGTGAACCTAAGCCCCCAATAACAAGAGCTAAAAATCCAAAATCAAACAAAGCAGTTAGAATCTGAAATTCTATGTCCTTCTTAGCCTTCCTCACAGAGATTCTGTTTTATCCTGTGTTGTCAAAATTTTTATACTAAAGCTGGGCATGGTGGCTCACACCTGTGATCCCAATACTAAGGGGCTTGGGAAGAAGAACTGCAATGAGTTGCAGGCCAGCCTAGGCTACATAGCAAGTTCCCAGCTGGTCTAGGTTGAAATATAAGACCCTGGATCAAATAATGAGAAAATTAATGAATGGGTGAATATAGGAATAAAAGAATGTATAAGTCAGATTATATAAATTCTCCAGTTTGTATGGTGATTCTTTCTAATAAATACATCACAATGAAAATATCAGAAGTCAGAAATGCATTTAATATGCCTGACCTACCAACAATCCTATTTAAATGCCACAGTGTACTGTACAGTGTCTGTCTGTCCTTCTGGTTGCTGGCTGGGAGCTGAGGCTCATTGCCAATGCCCTGAATTGTGGCAGAGGAACAATCACACCCCTTTTGATAGGTTCAGGTAAGAGAGAGAGCCACATTCAAAATTTGATGTAGTCTCCACTGAGTGCTTATCATAAAGCCAAAAGATAAGTCAGACCATTGTTAGTCAGGGACCATCTGTAGTTGAATCACAAACATGACGTCAATCACCCTCAGCCAGCTGGCATCCAAGTTCACCAGTACCTTTTTCAATGAACCCAGTTCCCTCGGTCCTGAAGCAAACTGCCACCGAGTTATCTTGCAAAGCAGGTTTTTGGATTTCAGTCCGAGAGATATGGTGGTTAGGGTCAAAGTGCCAGGAGATTTGGTGGACACTGGTGACTGTGTGTCTCTGAGAAGTCCATCACCTTTCCTGTCCATTAATCTACCTGTTTCTCAAAGAGAAACTTCCTGGCCTCCTTCTTCAGGGCATGCATCCATTCAGTGGCCAGTCAAATGGCCCTTTATTAATTTTTCCAATAGTTCTCCTCTAGGCTAGGCACTTGTTTCTCTTTCAGGCTGGGTTCCCAGAGCTCACATGGCAGCTCACAACCCTCGGTAAATACAGTTCCAGAGGATGCCCTCTTCTAGCCTCGGTGGGCACTGTCATACAGTACATAGACAAATGCAGGCAGAACACCCATACTCATAAAACTAAGTCAATCTAAAATTAAAGATGATCTTATGTTTTCAAGGTAAAAATTGAACTTACTATAATTGTATTAAATATAAAACTACCTCTGGTGACTTGTGCTTTTCTCTTTCAAAAACAAGTTTTGGGTGGATTTTAAACTAGGGTGTGTGTGGGGGGGGCGTTTAAACTAACGATTCAAAACCAAGCTGTTGTTTCTTGCTCTACCTGCTTGAAAGTGGATCAGAATCAGGTTAGGCTCCACGTATTTAAAGAAAATCAGAGTTCTTCCCCTTTATCTGTCTTAAGAATGGTGTCTTGGGGCCAGAGAGCTGGCTCAGCAGTTCAAAGTGTACTTCTGTGGTGTTCAGGTATAGGAATAGCTATGGGCTTGCGTGACATAATGGGCGGAGCTCGGGTGCAATCAATTGTGAGTCTGTCTTGAAAACAAGGACGAAGAGTAGCCATGAATGTGGGAAACTGGGTGCTGGGCTGCGTGGCTATCGCAGGTTTATGTCCATGTCAGTGGTAGATGCAATGCTTTTAACCGAACGACCCGTAGAAGAGGCCCCAGCTACAGTTGTCATCCAGCAGCGGCATCAGGAGGGCTCCCAGCAATGATGGAAGCAGTTTCGGGGGATCCCCAACCTTCCTTCGTCCGTTTATCTGACTTCTACTGCAGAGATGAGAGAGAGCAGAGGGGCTGTGATTGAGAAAGGTGGTCCCATCCCCCGAGTTTTGGCAGACTTTTTGTTTAACCTCCTGGGCTGATAGACTCCTGATTGGTCCCTACTCTTTGCCTCATTTACATATACACGCCCAGCCAATCAGGGTCTTTCCATCATCAAGCTGAGACTCCTGGGACTGTCTGGGGTTTTGTTGTTGTTGCTGCTCTTTTGTTACGTTCTGTTTTGTTTTGTCTCAGTGACCTGCCATTCCTGCTCTCTGAGATCCACTGCTTCTGCCACTCTGACCACGAGTCCGCCTTTTGCAGACCTGTTCTTAGGAAGACAGCACTTGGGGACCCTGAGGCCCTAACACAGCTTCTCTCACTTGGCATCCCACAGCCACTGCACGCTAAAGCTTTTCAGTTTTCTGTTCAAGCTGCCGCTCCCTTCTCCAGTGTGGTGACCTTCCCTTTTTCTTTCGTTCACAGAGTCTTCCTGAAATGTACACAATCATGGTCTGCCCACTTCATTCTTGGAGGAGGGGGCAAGCGTTTCTCAGACAATGTGGGCAAATCAAGTGTGTGTATATCTGTGTGCATCCTTCCTAAGGCAATAGTTTGCTGTCTACACATCCGTATACGTGTTCATATTTTTTTCTTTTCCCTCTTTTTCTTTTTTGATTTTCAAAAGACAGGTTCTTACCATATAGCTGAGGTTGGTCTCACGCTCAAACTCATGACCCTCCTCCCTCACCTCCTGAGTGCTGGAATTACAGGTGTACATGCCACACCCAGCCACATTAGCGCCATATCTGTATCTATATTTTATCCTGTGTTATGTGACTTTTCCAGGGGTGAGATGATCAGATGTTTACTTGTCCCAGATAAGGCACTAATGACAGAGCAGGGAACAGACTGCACTGGAGCCTGGAGCCTGACTTGTTTAACCAATGAGTTTATTGGGGTTATTTACAGGCGTGGAGGTGTATCGGGGGCTGTTGTAATACCCTAACATGGGGGACAACTTGTAAAACCACACCCCTGCAGCTCCCTGCACAACTCTCAGGCAGCGTAGGGCCACCGAGTCTCAACTCGAGCCTTCACTTGCTGTGTCTATAACCTTGGGGAGCATCCTTGTGATTCCTGTAGGTCTCGAGAGCCTCCTGGGCCTTGAAAACTTAGTTTTCTGAGTCTGGTGAGCCCCCCTCCTTCCAGGAAGGGAAATTTCAATTCAGAGGACACAGCTATACAACACAAACCACCTGTTTCTGTTTAAATGGGATAAAACGGACAAAACTTGGAAGAGGTTGTGTAGCTTGAATGTTATGCATTATGAAATGATTATCATGGTCAAGCCAATTAGCATACAGCTCACCTCCTATAGGAACTATGTGTGATGAGAATATTTAAGATTTAAGGTTTACTCTGAACCAATTTCAAATATGCGAGGTAGGGTTCTGCAGCATATCCACACCCACTCACAACCCCCCCCCCCCCCACACACACACACGCTCGATTCACTAGAATGGCTTACACCCCATAGAATGAGCCAGGGTAGTCCATCAGTGTCTGTCTTCATGCTGGAAAGATCGAGAATCCAATAGCTGCTTAGTCCTGAAACTGATGCTCAGCAGGCCCAGTCTCACGTTGAAGGCCTGGCAGCTCCCTCTAACACCTCTGGTGTCGGTCTGTATTAGAAGGCAAAAGAAGCTGGAACCCAATGTTTAGTGGGAGATGGTGATCGCAACAGCAGGAAGATTACACACACTCCTCACCAGCGAGAAACAAAATTGGGCATGAGGCACTAATGTTGGACCTCTGCATCTGGGCTGCCTACTAGAAGGTTACCCATGCTGAGGGAGTGTCTTCTCGCCTCCATTAATCCCTCCTGGAACTATCTCCCTAACTTACCAAGAAGTTTCTTAGTTGATTCCAGATCATGTGAAGTTGACAAACAAGATTAACCCTCACAGTAAGTGATTTTCAAATTCCTTTTAGAAAAGGTTGTGAAAAATATTTGCCTAAGGGAGCAATATTTGTTCCCTACATTATCTTCTAGAAATTTTGTAGTTTGAGGCCACATATCAGAGAAGTTAGATTCAGAGATCATTTTTCCTTATGTGACTATTCCACTTTTCAAATACCATTGATTGAAAATGTTCCCTCTTCACCTCAATTAAACTCTCTTTGTGACTTGGTTAAAAAAAAAACCGGCCTTCCCTGGGGGCTTGTAAGATGGCTCAGTGGCTTAGCGCACTGGCTGCTCTTCCTGGAGGTCAATTTCCAGCATCTACGGCAGGGTAGGTTCCAGGGTATCATCCAGCCTCCAAGGACACGAACACGTGTGGTGCACAGACTTACATGCAGCCAAAATAGTCATATAATAAAAATTATTTTCTAAATTGGCCTTAGTATTGTGGGTCTGTTTCTGGGTCCTCTATCCCACCCCATCCCACCTCACCCCACCCCATCCCACCCTACCCCTCTCATCCCATCCCCCCACTCTGCCCCACCCCATCCCACCCCACCCCATTCCACAGTGAATCTTATATCATCACCACTTTGTTGTGACTGTAGTTTCCCAGTGAGTCATGAAATGAAATCAAGTAGTAGTAAGCTTCTAACTTCTCCCTTTTCCAAGTTATTTTGGGATCCATGCCGTGGTTCAGACACCAAGTATGACAACCTTGGCTTGATCCCTAGAACCCACACAGTAGAAAGGGAGAGCCAACAAACAAAGGTGTCCTCTGACCTCCACTCTTATGACATGCCATGCACACACACACACTCATAAATAAGCAAACAAACAAACAAACAAACAAATAAATAAATGTAACAATGTTTTAGAAAAAGCAAATGAAACCAATTATTTTGGCTCTTCTGTAGAAATAAGATTGGTTGGATTGTGTACTGCTTAACATGCATGAAGTCCTGGGTTTAATTCCAAGCATTGAATAGCATTGGCATCACTGATTTCTCAAAGCAAGATGTAAAAAGCTTTCTGGGAGCCGGGCGGTGGTGGCGCACGCCTTTAATCCCAGCACTCGGGAGGCAGAGGTAGGCGGATCTCTGAGTTCGAGGCCAGCCTGGTCTACAAGAGCTAGTTCCAGGACAGGCTCTAGAAATTACAGGGAAACCCTGTCTCGAAAAACCAAAAAAAAAAAAAAAAACCTTTCTGGGATATCTTCAGGCTGGTGTTCATTCTGCAGGTTAAGCAGGGAGGAAGGGAGGATGGTTTGCTAGACTAGTCTCAAAGACTGGCATGTTTCTTTTATTTAAACTTTCTCAGTTGCTTATTCAAAAACAAAACTGTAAATGTAAGTAGACAAATGAAATCTAAATTTATGACTATTCAAAAACAACTAGGTCAATAGAAACACTACTACTCAGTGTAGAGCGGTGGTTCTCAACCTGTGGGTCGCCACCCCTTTGGGTCAAATGACCTTTTCACAAGGGTTGTCTAATACTACAGGAAAATACAGCTATTTACATTAAAATTCATCACAATTCATCACAGTAGCAAAATTACAGTTATGAAGTAGCAACGGAAATAATTTTGTGATTGGGGTCACAACATGAGGACCTGTATTAAAGGGTCGCAGCATTAAGAAGGTTGAGAAACGCTGGTTTTTAAAAATGTAAAAATACAAGGAAGTAAAAATCTTGCTAGGCTAGAGATGCGGCTCAATTAGAGCACATGCCCAGTGAGCCCAGCCCTGTTTTCCATCTCCAGCAGAGTAAACTGGGTGCAGAGGCACCTGTCTGTAAAGCCAGCAGGTGGGAGATAGAAGCCGGAGGAGCTGAGGTTCAAGGTCATCCTCAGCTGCACAGTGAGGCTGAAGCTGGCCTGGCCTGTGTGAGATTCTGCCTCAAAAAATTGCTAAACAAAACAAAAACAACTCCCACTCAAAATCTTGGTCAACTTGTACACTGTAAAGAAAGAATGTAAGGGGTAGGGGTAAGGGAGGTGTTGGAACTCCTTGCTGGGTCTTAAGTGTTAGTGTCTGCCTGCTAGATGCAGGGAACGAGGGACTGGCAGGTTCTGGACTTCTGGGCCCTTTGATTCATGTAGCTGCTAAGTCAGTACTGGATTTGAGTTTGTTCCCCACCAAAGTCTCCTCAGTCCCTCACCTGGGGAGTAAATTTGCAGCATTGCTCATCCGAGGTGAAGGCACCACCTCCGAGCTACACCTAGCTTGGAGCAGCATTGGGGTGCCTCGTACTCCTCAGGATTCTTGGCTTTCTTATACAGGCTATCTTTTTTTTTATTTATTTGTTGCCTCAAGTGTCCCTTAACTCACGCTTTTCCTTCAGAACACAAACAGGACCCTACTCCAGGCAGGCCATCGAGGCTCCAAGGGCCAATCCTCTTTCTTGCTTTGTGGACTTACCATAGGCTATGAATAGCACATTAGAACTGCTTTTCCATCTTTCTTTCCTGTGTCTATTTGTGGGAAACAACTATTTCTTATTTGTCGCCAAACAAATAAGGTCTACAAGGTACATGCCACCTCAGGAGTCCTAAATAAGGTACCTCAGAATGACTAAAGCAATTGCACATGAATGAGTACTTTAACCTAAGGTGTATTTGAAATGTTCTCATGCCTTAAATAATTAGTACTTTTACCCTCTCATAGGGTGCTAGCCTGTAGAAATGCAACCATGGCTCTTCCTGCCCTCAGCCTCAGTGAGTCAACTGCCTTAAGCACTGGGTGTTGGGGTAAAGTGTTGTCCCACAGGCTGTGTGTCATGGATGTGACTTTTGACTTCAGTGTTTTTTGATATCTCAATTTATAATCTCAGGGCTGGTTAGTATTCGCTCTTACATGTCACCAGAGAAGCTAGCCATGGCACTTCTGCAGGGCTCCTGGTCCTCAGGTTGTAAGGCAGCCATATCCTGCATTCTCTCTTGTTAACAGTTGGTATCCCCTGCTAGAGGATACCCAGCAGACACCTGGACATTAGAGTTTCATTTTCAAGGACTCTGTCTCCTTTTATGCTATTTTTTGTGTGCTTTATTTTTTCCTTGCTCCCCTGACCAAGAGGCTACGGTTTCTTTCTTGGGTAAGCGTTTTTCTGCTTTATGGAAGCATTCTTCACAGGGCTAGAACTGCTTTAAATGTTCCACTCCAGGAAACAGAGCCCGATGATAGATGGAAACTATCTTAGAGTCGCTGCTAGGTTGCAGGGAGCTTGACTCTAGAGCCTCCTGAATCGGGTACCTACTTGTTAGAGGCAACTTTTTAAAGTCGTGGTGAAATTGATCATCATTTCCCTTTTTTTTTTTTTTTTGTTTTTTGTTTTTCGAGACAGGGTTTCTCTGTGGCTTTGGAGCCTGTCCTGGAACTAGCTCTTGTAGACCAGGCTGGTCTCGAACTCACAGAGATCCGCCTGTCTCTGCCTCCCAAGTGTTGGGATTAAAGGCGTGCGCCACCACCGTCCGGCTTCATTTCCCATTTTTATTGCTCGGCCCAGTGGCTTTGAGCAATATTCACACTGTTGTACGACTATCACTACCATTAGTTCTCAATTCTAACTCGTCTCGGACCCAGAACTGAGCTTATATAGGGCTTCTTGGAGGAGGTGGGGGGGGGTTGAATTCAGGGCCTCTTGCATACTGGACAAGCATTCTTCCTCCACAGCCTGTGATAGTTCTTGTTTAAATGCAGGCATTTACAACTCTTAAGTTTCCCTCTAAACATGCTTTTCCCTCTAAAAGAACACATAAGCTGCACCTCATCAAACTTAAAGTTTTAAGTGATCTTAAAGAATTGCCCCCATTTACCTTATTTCTTTAATACATAAATTATTTTAGGATTATGTCCCTTGACTTTTGTATGGTGTGAATTTACCAAATTCCTTCTGTTGCCGACCTCTAATTTCATTGTCTTGTGGTGGCAAAACACACTTTGATGATTCCAGAAAGTTTCGTCTCTTGAGAGCAGTTTTATGGTAGAGTGCTATTTCTCTGGATAAGTTCATCTGCACTTGATAAGAATGGATATTTTGTTGTTCCTGGGTGGAGTGTTCTACAACATCTGGGAGAGCTGGCTCACTGAGTCATTCAGATCACCTGTATGGTAACTGACCTTCTGTTGTTTGCTTTACCCATTATTTAAGCTGCGCTAGGATTGAGGTGTGGCTCCATAGGGAAGCGCTTTTCTAACTTGTGAGGGGCTGTGGGTTCAGCTCCCGACACCACAAATCAATGAGTTAATTAATGTGAAAGTGGACTATTGAAATCTCCAGCTACTCATGTTGGGGTGTCTAGTGATTCCTCCACTTCTGTAAACTTCTGCTTCAGGCCTTGAGTATCTGATGCTAGGTACATGTAATGTATGTCCAAAATATTATAGTTTTGACACCTTGATCCTTTTATCTCTATTAAATTTCTTTGTCTCTTGTAATAATTTTTAAATTAAGATCTGATCTTTCTGAAAGTAGCTTCTATGATACAGTTTCCTTTCATTTATTATTTGTATCATTATTTCTCCATCCTTTTGAATCGAAGCATTATCTTTTTGTTTTCATATGTTTTGTCAACTCTGTATTCCACTGAAGTATTTCACATATTATATCTAATATAATTTCTAGTATGGTAGATATGTCAATTTCTATTTGATTTCTGTATTGTATTATATATGTGTGTACATATATATTGTGTGTGTTCTTTGCTTCTTTTTCCTCCTTCTTTTTTTTTTTAAATATTTATTTATTTATTATGTATATAACATTCTGTCTGTGTATGCCTGCAGGCCAGAAGAGGGCACCAGACCCCATTACAGATGGTTGTGAGCCACCATGTGGTTGCTGGGAATTGAACTCAGGACCTTTGGAAGAGCAGGCAATGCTCTTAACCTCTGAGCCATCTCTCCAGCCCCCCTTTTTCCTCCTTCTTTATGCTCTTCTTTTGTGTTAATTTCTAGTTTTCATTTTTATCTTTTTATCTACCTATTTTAGCTTTTTCCTCATCTATTTCCCTAAAGATTGCCATTGTCTTAATTTATTACACTACTGTTCAAATCTATTCCAACTGAATTACAATAGTATATAGAAACATTTCTCGTATTCCACTCTGTTCTTAATCTCCTATTATAGGCTATTTTTCATGTTCATTACATCTTTATTTATCATATGACCCTCAATACAAATATATATTTAATATATGTATCATAGATATATATGATTTCTCAGTGTGGTTACAAAAGGAAAATAGTTACAAAAATATCTTTGTACTGACTTTTACTTATGTAGCAGCCATATTGCTTTCTTGGCTGGCCTTCTGTTCTTTATTTTGTTGGACTTGAGCTACTGTTAGGTATCTCCTTATTTAATCCTAGAAGACTCTCAATTTACAAATTATTTCTTAAATTTTTATTACATTTGTTTATTTGGGGGAAGTATGCATGGAGGTCAGAGGACAACTTGCGGGAGTCAATTCATTCCCCTGATCAAACTCGGATCATACAGCCTGGTGGCGAGCATCCTTACCTTCTCTGTCATCTTGGCAACTCCAGAATTACTTTTTGTTGACTAGTTCCACCAGTAGCCTGTCCCTCATTTTCTGGAGAGTATGTCAATCTCTCCTTCATTTCTAATGATAGATTTGCTGGGTATAGAATTTTTTTTTGACAGGTGTTTTTCTGTTAGCATTTTGAATATGACATTCTGTTGCCTTCTGCTCTCCCTAGCTCCTGATGAGAGACCTGCATTTGGTATTACTGAGAATTACTTGTCCACAAGAAAGGCAGCTACTTTCTTGGTGTTAAGTTTCTCCTTTAAGCTTCAATGTGCAACAACTTGATTATGATGTGTTCATATAAGAATCTCTCTGAGTTTATTCTACATAGTGCTTTTTAAATGTCATATATGCTCTTGTACACTCTAAAGATTTGTCACTTGAATTGGTCTAATAAAACACTGATTGACCAGTAGCCAGAGAGGAAGTATAGATGGGGTGACCAAACTAAGGATGGTGGGAAGGAAAGCGGGGAGAGGTGTGAGGAGTGGCCAGCCAGACACAGAGGGAGCAGGAGATGAATGTGTCATGCTAATAAAGGTACTTCCATGTGGCAGAGCATAAATAAGGAATATGGGTTAACTTAAAATATAAAAGCTAGTTAGTAATAAGTCTGAGCTATCTATAGGCTGAGCATTTACAATTAATATAAGCCTCAGAGTGGTTATTTGGGAGCAGGCAGTTGGGATGAGAAGCTTCAGTTTACACATATTTAAGTGTTTTACATTAAATTTGTGGACTTTTCATCCATTACCTTTTCACTTATTCTTTCTTCTTTTCCTTCTGAAACTCACATTCACGCGTAGTTATGATTGGTATCTCAAGTCTCCGAGGATCTGATCATATTACTTCATCTTTCATCATCTTTCCTCAGACTAGAAACTCAATTGACCTATTTTAAGGTTCACTGATTCATTCTTTTTTTTTTTCACATGCCTAAATCTGTCGTGGAGTATCTCATTTTTTGAAAAATTTGGTTAATGAATTTTTTTAATTTCAGAATGTCTGTTTCGCTATTTGCTATATGTTTTCTATTTCTTTATTGATATTTTCTATTTTGTTTAATATTATTTTCATATTTTTTGTTTTTTTTTGAGACAGGGTTTCTCTGTATAGCCTTGCTATCTGGAAACTCACTCTGTCAGGCTGGCCTTGAACTCATAGAGATCCACCTGCCTCTGCCTCCCAAGTGCTGAGATTAAAGGTGTGCACCACCACCACCTCATTCATATGCTTTTATTTAGTTCTTAGGGATGATTTTTTTTGCCAAAACATTTTTTTCTTTGTGACAAGGTTTCACTTACATAGCCCTGTCTGGCCTGCAACTGACCATGTAAGCCAGACTGGCTTTGAACTCACAGAAATCCACCTGCCTCTACATTCCGGATACTGGAATTAAAGGCATGCACTACTATGCCCAGCTTCTCCAGTTCATAAATATTGACATTTTATTGCATAAATATTGTATACAGTTAGAATAGAAATTCTGAAGCTGTAGAGTTTCACATGGGATTTTACACTTTAACTATTGGATATATTCTTGTGCACACCTTTTCTCTTGGCGAAAAGAGGAAAACTTTATGATAGAATTTGAACTAGAAAAGCAGCCTTTCCTCCCTTAGGTAGCTTCCTGCTGTGTATTTGGGCACGGCGGCGAGAAAGGGAGTTAATCCAGTGCACACTTATGTCACTTGGAGATGGTTTTGTCCTTCTCCTGTAATAGCCACTCTAGTCTCTCCCCATTTGTTTCCTTTGTCAACGAAGGGTTAGAAAGATTTCCTTAGGGACTTAGGACTGCTAAGTCTCTCAATGTTTGTAGTCTCTACCGGTAAGCTGTGACCTGCCTTCAGCACTCCGCCAGGCAGGGGACAGTGCTGTTCTTCTGACTCGTGCAGAGCTGCTTATAGTGAGCCCCCAGGGCCTCTTGTTTTTTCTAAGCGTGTACCCAGAATCCACCTGGACATTGTCAAATCTCTGTGGATGTCTCGTTCTCCAGGTTCCCCTCTTTAAGTGCTTTTGGTCTTACCGTCTCCCCACCCGATTCCACTCCTCAGGCATCCTCAGTATTAAACAGCAGACACTGGCTAGTTCGTTAATGATTCAGGGAGTCTTTTCACTTGGTGACCGGGTCAGGTTAAACATAGGACTAATTGTTCAAATACATGAGTCTACAGGGGACATGTCTCATTCAGAGTGCCAGAGAGGTATTTGATAATTTTGTGGCGCCATGAGGAGGCTACAGAAAGTTCAAAATTAATGGGGAGTTCAGTAGGCAGATAGAAAGCAAGAACTCAGGGCCTTATTTTGCATTTATTGGCATATCATAGCCATTTGTTGTTGAGTGAATTGAAAGCTAAGTTCATTTTGCAAACAACTAAAAGAGACTCTTTCTGGTTCTTAATGGTTAGAACTTTATGACTGATAAATCAAAACTTCTCAAACCTGTATTTTCACTGGTAAAATGAAGTTAATAAGCTTTGAAAATAGTGGGTAAAGGTGCTTGTTCCCCAATTCTGCCCTCCTGAATTTAATCCCTGGGACCCACTAGGTGGAAGGAGGGACGGATGCCCAAAGGTTGTCTACACACACACACACACACACACACATGCACACACATGCACAGATGCACACACGTGTGCGCGCACACATGCATGCACGCACGTGTGCACACACACTAAATTAATTAAATGTAATTTAAAAATAAATTCTCATAAAAAGCTTTGAGGAATGAATATATTTTGCAATTGCTTTGTATAGCAGGTTGTAGTCTGTACTAACTGTGTCCAGTGTATTATTCTCAATATTTTTCATTCCTAGCCTTGTACCTTAAGACCTCAGAATCCCGTTTGATGCTTTATCTAAACCCAAAGATCATTTTCCTTCCCTTTATACTTAAAACATTAATCACAGGAAATTCTAAAGAATCTCCATCCTGTGAGTAAGGAAACAGTAAGACCTGAAAAGAATGTGAACTATAACAAGCTACAAAAGGAGTCTGCGGCAGCTTGGTGGTGTGTCGAGCCCTTTCTTTCCAGAGTTGTTAGGGTCAAAAGCCTTGGTCCTCTTGGCCCCACTGGTCCTGCTGTCCTCGTCCACCCTGTTGGTCCTCGCAGCCTTAATAGGCTAGGCTCAGCCACCCGTCTCACATGTTCCAAGATTTAGTGAAAAATCAGAGAACGAGTCCCTTAATGTGGTAACATTTGGAAATTCCCCAAGTCCATTTTCTCGGCCTTGACATGAGGTTGATTTAGGTTTAAGCAGAGGGCAAGAGGTATACATAGGTAAGCAGTCCTGGCCAAGGTGCCGTCCTGCCCACCACTGTCTCAGCTCCAGCCTTCCTGCAAGAGGGACTGAGAAATTATCAGAACGGTGTGAAATCTCTGCAAAGAAACGAGGTCCCCTCGATGACACAAGGTTTCAGCGTTTTTGTCCCAGCATGAGACTCCTGAGAGAATCCCAATTCATTGGGTTTGTTGTCTCAACAGTCTGATAGCCAAAGTGAGGCTTGTTGCTCTGTCTAGAATATCTTTGCTCCTGCCTACGATAGTTCCCCCTTCAGGGTAGGAAGATCATCTTTGTGTTATTGTTTACCCTAGTGCTAAACTACCCTCACAGAGTAACCAAACCAAATCTGAATTAATATTAAAAAACGTTCCCACCTTCCCTGGACACTTTCTTCCCCTGTGGCACCACTGGCAGAACTGACGTCTGAAATGGTGCTCCATCCCATACCGGTGGCGTGGGTAAGTACACTGAGGTGTGGCTCAGTGACTCACTCTGCAACTCACTCCACTCTCTCCAGGAACTGAGCCACGTCCACAGGCACAAGAGCTCCAATGCCAGATGTCAAAAGTCAATGTTTTCTTAGGAGAGGAAGCGTGTCGCTGGGTGTCACTGACTAACACCGGCAAACCATCTGAAGTCGCTCCTCTCCTCTCCAGCTTGCAGTGGGGATTGCTTACTAGACCCTCGGGGTTGCCGTGAGAAAATAACGGTGAACACCAATGCTTTCCGTGCTGTGATGCCTCTAACACTGGCCTTGGAAGCCCAGCAGTTAGTACCTTCCTGTCTGAGCAGAGCTTTTGACCTCACGAGCACTGTGGTTGGGTGGGTGGGCTCCACTCAGGTGTATTCTTTGGAAAGTAGGGAGCAGCTTGCCTATGTGAAAAGGTACCAAGCCCAGGAACTCCATGGCAGTGATAACCTTGGAAATGCTTTAAATAGGGACCAGAAGCCCCACCCACCCTAGCTTTTATTTTATTTTATTTAAAAAAAAAAGTGCAAAAGTGGCCCTGTCCTGCCCTTGTAGCTAAGTACAAGATGGCTCACCCACTTGCCTCTTACTGGCTGAGAGACTATTGCAAAAGTACCTGATTGACTGACAGTCTCATGGTGATGAAGGGCCCGAGGATACTGGGTCCTCTCGAGTATGTTTGCTTATATGAGAGAAAGCATGTCTACCCCAGGTCCACAGCACTATCCTTGACCAGTTCACTAAATCATTTACAGCTGGTACCAAACCAGATTTTTGGCTCAAGCGGAAACCAGTCCACAGAAGTCACTTTCTAAAGACTGTCTTTCTGCACTGAGGACTGTTGAGAGGTGATAGACAAAGGGAAGTTGATATTTCAAGTACACATCATGGGGCTGGCCTGTCCATCACCACACACAGTCACATCCAGAGGGGAGATGATAGAAATACTTCAGATTAGCTTAGTAAGTTTTAAATATCAACACATTATTATTAATTATAATTATTCACAGAACATTCAATTCTCAGAAGTTACTCATCATTAAAGTGTATACCCTTTTACCAACGCTCCTGTTTTATCCACTATAAGCCCTTGGTAACTTCCCTGTTTCTCCAACTTTAATTCTATGTTAGAGTTACATAAAGGTGGCATCAGTATCTATGGGTCACAAATTACAGAATTTCCTTTTTTAAGTCTGAGTAATATTCCAGCTATTTTAACCAATTTCCACACTTTTTTCAAGAGAAAACTGTTTCTTAATGTAAGTAAAGGTATATAATGATGATTTAATTATGTGCAATATAAGAGTTTTAGAGGTTGTATAAAATATAGTTAGACATTTACTGACCTATTAATTAAATCAGTAGGGAATATTTAAGACTACACTCAAAGAATACAAGAACCAAAGAGGAATATCTCTGCCTTCTGAAAACTTACAAGTTAGGGAATTTTCAGTTTGGATTGAAGGATAAGTTCTTTTGAGGAGAAAACCATAAACTGAGTTATGAAATTCAGTTATTCTCACACATTTCTACAAGAAGCACCTCCCCCCTACATATCAAATTTTATTCAAATGAGTGGTGTGTGCCTCTAATCCCAGACTCTGAGGCAAAAGCAGAATCATGAGTTTGTTATGGGATAATCTTTTTGTACACTGTGAAGATGATGTGTCTCTGCCAAGGCACCTTCTGATTGGTTTAATAAAGAGCTGAATGGCCAATAGCTATGCAGGAGTGGATAGGCGGGACTTCCAGGAAGTGGTACGAACTCTGGGAAGAAGAGAGGCAGGACCCACCAGCAAGACATAGAACACATTATACATGTAGTATGGAGGAGAGTTAATAAGCCACACGGCAGAATGTAGATTAATATATAAATGGGTTAATTTAAGTTATAAGAGCTAGTTGGCAACAAGCCCAAGATAAGGCCAAACTTTCATACTTAATAAGAAGTCTCAGTGTCATCATTTGGGTTCTGGTGGTCCAAAGATAGCCTGACTACATGAGTTCAAGGCCAGCCTAGGCTAAGAACAAATTCATTATCAGCCTGACCTACAAAATAATACCTTGTCTCAGCAAAATGAAAAATTATGAACTAAGTGGAGCTCTTGCCTAGCATCCACAATGCACTGGGTTTGATTCCCATCACTGCCAAAAACATGTTCTAAAAATGAAATAATAAACTTCTTTTTCTTGATATTGTAAATAGATAGCAAATAAGCATCTTGAAACTTCATTTCTGGTCAGCATAACAGAGATAAAATTTTACATAAAAATTAATTCCAGGCACTTTAAAGAGGGAATCTGAATTGAAATTTTATATAAGAATATAGACCTGTTGTCTGGAGAGATGGATCCATGGTTAAGAGCACTTGCTGTTTTTTCAGAGCTCAAAAGTTCAGTTCCTGGGACCCACATCAGGTGATCCACAGCCAACTGTAGCTGCAGTTCCAGAGTATCTGATGTTCTCTTCTGGTGTCCACAAGCACCTGCATTCATGTACAAATACCCATACATAAAACACGTGCATACACAAAATAAGTAAGTCATTGAAAAAAGAATATAGACCTAGGGAGTAGTGAATTTTTAGTGTTTCCTTCTTACATATTCTTTGTAGAATACTCAGACTATATGAATTGCTCATAATTCTATTACTAAGGCATACTCACTGTTTTGTTTTAGGACTTAACTTCTAACCTTGTATGTATAATAGCAGCAAATTTTAGTAAGTACACATGACAATAGCTGCCACCACAGCATGTATCTAAGCCTGTTATATCCAGCATCCCTGTTACATACAGTGTCTTGTTTGATAAATGGGCTCAGGCCTCCCTGTGTTTACTACCAATTTTAAAGGTAATATAGTCCCTGGGTGGCGATGACATACACCTTTAATCCCAGTCCTTGGAAGGCAGAAGCAGGTGGATCTTTATGAATTTGAGGCCAGCCTGGTCTACAGAGTAAGTTCCAGGACAGCCGGAACAACAATGAAAAACCCATCTCAAAAAAATAAAAAAGTAATAAATTGTGTGACTTTTTTTAACCATCATTTTTACTGAGATATCGTGTTAATTCATGACACGGAATTTTAACTGATTTGATTAAGCAGATGCACTTAGTCAAATGATTTATTTTTGAACCCTCTGCTATTATACTAAATGCCAGTGGTAAACATGTGTTGTTGTGATAGCACACTGCAAAAGATCTTGTCTCCAAGATTCTTTTCTTTTCTTTTCTTTTCTTTTCTTTTCTTTTCTTTTCTTTTCTTTTCTTTTCTTTTCAAGACAGGGTTTCTCTGTAGCTTTGGAGCCTGTCCTGGAACTAGCTCTTGTAGACCAGGCTGGCCTTGAGCTCACAGAGATCTACCTGCCTCTGACTCCCAAGTGCTGGGATTAAAGGCATGCGCCACCACTGCCTGGCTCATGTGCGTGTGTGTGTATATGCACATGTGTATGCATGCAGGATAGAAGTTGATGACTGACATTTTCCTTAACCAATTTCTATCTTGCTTTTGGGATAGGTTCTCTCACTTTACCTGGAGCTTGAAGGTTCATTGAGACTGCCCAAAGTGCTCTAGGGATCCTCTTGTCTTTACTTCTCCAGAACTAGGATTAAAGATACACATCACCGTACCTGGTTTATTTATTTATTTTTAATGGACGGTAGAGATTGAATTTGAGTCCATCATGCTGGCATGGTAAGTACTTTGCTAACTTATCTCTCCAGTCCTTACTTGGACAGTTTTTGTTTTGTTTTGTTTGTATTTGAGGCTTTTAATAGACATTGCCAAGCCAATTATTCCTTTCTCATTCAATGTTTATATTCATAGAACGAAATAACTTAATGAGTATCTGATATTCTTTCATGGAATTTATTTTATCAGAGTTGCCACTGTCATCATATCTGTTCACAGCAGTGAAAACCCTAACTAAGGCACACGGTGAACTGCATGGCTTCCTCACTGTGGTTTGGATCTGGAATGCCCTTGAAGGCTCATGTGTGAAAGGCCAATCCCCAAAGTGGTGCTTTGGGAAGTGGTGGCAACTTTAAGAGGTAGAGCCCAATGCGAAGCCTCGGGTCATCAGGGCTGTGCTCTTGAGAGGGATGGTGGGACTCCTGTCTCCTACACCTTGTCATGTTTGGGCCATGGGATGAAGTGCCCTTCGCCATATGCTTACTTCTGTGAGGTGCCATTTCACCACAGGCCCCAAAACAGCAGGGTCAACTAGCCATGGACTGAAACCGCCCAACCTGTGAGCTAAAATAAACCTTTCCATTTTGAAAGTCTATTGTCTTAGGCATCTGTTATAACCTTGGAAAACGGACATGCTCCACTTGGCTTTCCCTCTCAGTGGCTTCAGATTTTGAGCTCCCAAATTTGCCATAAGTCTGGCAAATTCAGGTGGTATTTTATCGGGCTCATAGTAACAGAGGGAAAGGTGGTGCAGTTGCTTTTCTTTCCACTCGAACAAATGAATTCTATAAATTTTTATGAGTCTGAATACGTAATGAAGATTTTATAGGTTCAAATCCACACTGTAGTTTTTCCCATATCCCTTTCCTATCATCATAATATCCAGATTCTAAGACATGCGGCTGAAGAATTATCAAGAGAGCTGATTAAAAGGGGAGGTTGGTTTATCATGCTAGTGTGAGGGGAGACCCCTGCCAGCATGCAGGATAAGTGGTCTAGCCTGCCATAAGTGGTCTAGCCTGCCAGCATGCAGGAGAAGTGGTCTAGCCTGCCAGCATGCCAAGGAGGCTGGTCTAGCCTGCCAGCATGCAGGAGAAGTGGGCTAGCCTGCCAGCATGCAGGATAAGTGGTCTAGCCTGCCAGCATGCAGGATAAGTGGTCTAGCCTGCCAGCATGCCAAGGAGGATGGTCTAGCCTGCCAGCATGCAGGAGAAGTGGTCTAGCCTGCCAACATGCAGGAGAGGCTGGTCATCCACAAATCAGGCAAGGGAGACTGAGGCCCCAGCTGTGGGAAGAGGAATGGAAAGACGCGAAGAGTTCCCAGAACTGCTGAGGAGGATGCTCGTATGGACACAGCGCTGAATGGCCAAGTCACCCAGTTAACGATTCCAAGCCAGGCAGTCTCGTTTCAAGCCTCCTCCTACCTCCCTTATTTCTCGCTCTCTTCCCATCTCCCAAGTTTCTCCTTTTGATGCAGAGCATCAAACCCAGGGCCTACAGCAGCCACACTCAACTGGACCACTGAGCTCCACCCAGCTTTCTCATCACTCTTTCAGAGTGACCTCCAATCTAGAAACTTTAGGATCCAGTTAAAGCCGCCCCTCCCCCACCTCTTCTTCAACCCTCATGCCCTGGGCCCACACTGATACCACCTGATAGTTGCCTGACTCTGACTCCTCTCTATCAAGTGTGTGCTGCTCTCGTGTCTTCCACGTTTGGCTTTGCATGCTTTGTTCCTTCCTGTGTCCTTTAAGTGCGTGTTAGCACAGAGCTGTGCAAAGGACAATGGAGCTCGTGTAACTGCGGTTCTAGCGTATGCAAGGCTCAGCCGCCTGCCCCAGCCTGTCACTTTAAAGGATGAATATAGGTGAAAAACAGTGAGAGGACATTTAATCAATGCGGCCACCCTGGGAATAACAAATTCCGGTGCCTTCTAGGTCCACTCTCAGGGACTGACATAAGGCTTAGGAGTAATAGCGGGAGCACTGGGACAGGAGCAAGAGCAAGAGCAAGAGCAAAATGAAGTGTGCTGGCTCAGGTGTAGTTCGCTTGATCATGGTCCCAGCTCTGGCTCTAAGGAAGACACATACAGATGACCTTACTTTGAGGCCGTTGCTTCAAAGCGACCAATCCATTTCCTGCTGGGTGCTCACTTCTACTTCAGAGTGCACCCTCACTTTTATAGATAACTGCCCTCATGTGGGGGAGCCCCTAGCCCATCACCTGTTGCTTTTATTTTCCCCTATCTCTGTGCCTTTGGCCTTGTAAAGGGCTTGAGGGGATTAACCCCAGCACTTCCTGACACTAGCTTGGCAAGCACACTATAACTGGTCTGTGTTCTCAGCCCTGTGTGCTCATTGATTTGTTTCTGAGACAAGGTGCCACCATGTAGCCATGGCTGGCCTTGAATTTACCCAAGTGCACGTGCCATTATGCCTGGCAAGTTAAAACATTTTACCGAAGAGCAAAGGACTTTTGTAGAAGTCAGCCCACTTTTAGAGGAAAATGATTCTGTGTTCTGTTGAAAAGGAGAATGATTGTAGGCATGGCTTTGGAACGTGGCCAAGAGTTCAAACGGTAGCTAAAATATAGATGACCAAAATGAGGAGAATTTTCTAAGAACACAGTGGCGAAAAGTATTCTTCCATTGTTCTGTGTGGTGGAATAGATTCCTCAAGAGCTCTTGCAAATAATGTGTTCTATTCAGGGCAGCCACTGATGCCAGATTCCACTAATGTGGACTAACCTCTTTTGACAGATGGCATCTGATGCAGGCTTGCTGAAATGAGCTCTCATCTCTCATGATAACCCTTTATTCTCAAGCACTTTCTTTACTCAGTTGAAGTTATATTTGAAGATTTTTATGGCTCGGGAATACAGGTTAGCCCTTAGTAACCATGGGAACGATCCCAGGAGTTCCATAGCTATTAAACCCCAAGAATTGCTCAAGTGCCTTAAACAGTTGGCATAGTCTTAACTTATGACATACACAGACTTTTCTACATAATTCGTCATCTCTGATTACTTAGGATAATTAATGTTTGGTTAAAAGCATCACCTCAGCTCCCCAACACTCCTTTATACAAAGAGTCTAAATGTTTAAGTCAGGGGCTTAACCCCAGACCCCTGGCATCCATCTTAAAATATTGAGTGGAAAACTCCATTCCAAGCCCCCTCCCTGGGAGTAGCTGCAGCCCAGACTCCACCTCCAAGAAAGCCTGCCAAACGGTGACCCCTCTCCAGGGAGGGTCACTCCCACAGGCTATTTGACTACCCCCCAGAGAATGAACATGTGGTCTCCTGATGTAGGATTCCCCTCTGTATGCTGTGATTACTATTAATGAATAAAGAAACTGCTTTGGACCTATAGCAGGGCAGAACTTAGCTAGGCTGGGGAAGCTAAACTGAATGCTGGGAGGAAGAAGGTGGAGACAGGGAGAAGCCATATAGTCCCACCAGAGACATATGCTGGGAACTTAACCCCGTAAGCCACAGCCACACGACGATACATAGATTACTAGAAATGGGTTAAGATATAAGAGTTAGCCAATAAGAAGCCAGAGCTAATGGGCCAAGCAGTGTTTTAAATAATACAGTTTCTGTGTAATTATATCTGGTCTGAGCTGCTGGGTGGCCGGAAACCAAACAGGCGGCATTCTAAAAACAGTCTCCTGGTTTTCCGTGGTTGTTCTGGTTCTCCTTTTCCCCTCTCTTGTGTTTTCTGGGGCAGGGGGAGGCACCTGGGAGTGTTGGCATCCATTAAACCTGGGTATCTTCTAATTCAGTCTAATTTGGTCTGATTGGGATTATTACGTCAGCAGAGAGGTTTGTCGACTAAGGAAAAATACTTAACGCTTAGTATTATACAAATGCTATGTAAATAGTTGTTATTTCTGTACTGTTTAGGAAATAGTCACCTTGATTTTATAGGAAAATGATTATAAATTTTGTAGAAAAACAAAATTCTTGATGGAGAATCCCATGGAAAATTATATTCTAGGAAACAGAGGCCAACTAACTTATCTTAACCCTTGTTAAAACTGCCTGTTTGTGTGGAACCCCCTCTAGTTAATTGCTCATCTTAGCATCTAGTAAAATAAATTGTTTTAAATTGCTTACTCTGTGAAGCCTACCTCACAGTTGCTGATTGATGGAGATGCTTGGATGTGGTCTCTGTCCTTAAAAATCCTATGTTCCCTTGGGGAATTTCCTTTCTAGTGCAGTCTATTTGGTGTTTTGTATGCTTTTTATATCTTCTTTGGGTTAGAGAAATTTTCTTCTATGATTTTGTTGAAAATATTTTCTGTGCTTTGAGCTAGGTTTCTTCTTCATCTTCTGTTTCTATTATTTGTAGATTTGGTCTTCTCATAGTGTCCCAGATTTCCTGGATATTTTATGCCTGTATTTTTTTTAAGATTTAATGTTTTCTTTGACTGAGATATCCATTTCTTCTATTGAGTCTTCAATGCCTGAGATTTTCTCTTCTATCTCTTGCTGGTGAGGCTTGCCTCTAAGGTTTTTGTTGAGTTCCTAATTTTTTTTTTTTTTTTTTTCAGATTTCCTTTAGTTTGGGTTTTCTTTATTGATTGTATTTCTACTTTCAAGTCTTGGATGGTTATTAATTTCCTTCTATTCTTTGTTTATGTTTTCATAGATTTCTTTAAGAGATTTATTTGCCTCCTCTTTAAAGACCTCTATCATACTCATAAAATCTGTTTTAAGGCCTTTCACTTATGCTTCAAATACGTTGGCATATTCAGGGCCTGCTGTGGTAAAGTTGCTGGGCTCTAGTAAAGACACATTGTCTTGGCTGCTATTGTGGTTTTTTTTTTTCTTTCTTTCTTTTTTTTTTTTTTTTTTTTTTTTTTTTTTTTTTTCGAGACAGAGTTTCTCTGTGGCTTTGGAGCCTGTCCTGGAACTAGCTCTTGTAGACCAGGCTGGCCTCGAACTCACAGAGATCTGCCTGCCTCTGCCTCCCGAGTGCTGGGATTAAAGGCGTGCGCCACCACCGCCCGGCTTTGCTATTGTGTTTTTATGCTGGTATCTAGGCATCTGAGTTTGGGATGACTGTAATTCTAGGTGCTGATATCTGGCTTTGTCTTCATTGGATGGGACTTTCTTCTTTGGATTCTGTGACCCTCTCTGGTAGTAGATGTGTATTGTCTGGCAGAGAATTCTGGGATCCTTCCAGGTGTGGCCAATGGAGTTCTGCATAGAATATGTTTCTAGGTATTGTAAACTGACCCTTAGGAATGGGGATGGGCGGGGGGGGGGGGGAGCTGAGGGTTTCCATAGTAGGGAGGAAAGCCAGCAGGATCTGCTTAGTCCCCTAGAAATGGGGGTAGAGAATTAGGAGAGGCCACAGTAGGTTGTCTGCTACAGAGCTGGGGATGAAGACTGGGGATTGGATTTGGAAGAGAGGAGACAAGAGTGGGGATCTGAAGCCAGCCTGCCTGTTCGTTGGCCTACTTGCTTCTTTGGCAGGCTTGACTGGCAGATTCCCAAGGGATGCCTGCTGGAGTTGGGGGCTGGGACAACAGGATGAGTAGGGGGAAGGAGGGTTAGAGGAGAAAATCTGCAAGTCCTGATCTGCTGGAGATGGTGGCAGGAAAGGAGAGGAGGCCACAGTAGGAGGTCTATTGCAATGGCTGGGGGGGAGGGGTTGGATTTGGGATTGGATTTGAAGGGGAGGAGGGAGAAGCGAAGATCTGCCAAGAGCCTACCTGCTTCCCTGGCTGCAGGTAGCCTGTGGGTTTCAGGATTTGAGAGCTGGGGAATGGGATTAGTGAGAAGAAAGAATGTCAGAGGAGATATAAATAAAATTATTTAAATAATTATATAATTTAAAAATTATATAAATAATTTTTGAAAAAAGATTATGCCATGGTATATTTAAGAGGAATTTTTTATCATTTATAGAAATTGAATGTAAAGGAAATAATTCAATTGTTTTTCTCTTGGAAAAAAAAGGTCCACAATCCTTTATTATTCTGAAATCCAGAAAACTTTCAAGTAGAGCTTTTCTCATTTGCTTTCAGCAAGCTTTTTTGATGGTCTAAGGGATCTAAGCAACTGTGAGTCTAGCCTTATTCCTTTGCTAACCCTTCTTAACATGTGTGTACCGGTACCATGCTACATGGTACATTAAACAGAACCTCTGTTCATTATTAAAAGTTTTTTTTTATGTATCTTGACTATGGAACTTTCGTATGAAGAATGACTTACTTGAATCTGCATATTAAATCCATGAATAAAACAAATACTCTCGACAAGGACTCCTTTTGGAGAGTTAGTCGAGGAAATGGAAGCATCTCAGATCTAGTACCTTTTTAGAGGGTATAAATTAATAGGATGCACGGTCACAGAAAGAGACTTTAAAAGGTTTTTAAGAATGGAAGCCACGTTCACAGCCCATGGGGAATATACTCTCACTTCAGTTTGATGCAAATTACATTAGCTTGATGTTGAGCAGAATGCTAACCAGATAGCCACCCAGAGGGGAGAGGGAGAAGACTGATTTCAGGCCTGATAATCCCTACTGTCTTCTTACAAAATACACTCTGTGTTCCACCTTCTCTGTGACAGCTGAAGGGTGTGAAGAATCAACACCCATAACCCATTAAACAGGGTGACGAGACACACCAAGTGGTCCTGTCATTCCTGGTTATATTATGGTAGTCTTATAATAATATTATATTGAGAGTCTTCTTCACTTTAGGGGACGCTGTAGCAGAAGGGTCTTACTGTTTAGATCAAGGGTTCAGACATGATTGTTGGCCCTCGAGGTAATGTTTAAGTCCCACTTTTTTGGCTGCTGAACATACAAGTTGTAAATCTACTGAACGGATGTTGGATAGGGAAGAAAGAAACTAGTAGCTAAAGAATTTAAAATAGTTTTTCTGTTGATCCCTGCTTAGGCTAGACTACGCCCCAAGAATAAGAAGAGAGCGCATTGTTGTGGGATATTTGAACACTCTGTGGAGATACATTGCTGTGACTGGTTTAATAAAGAGCCGAATGGCCAATAGCTAGGCAGGAGGTATAGGTGGGATGTCTGGGCAGTAGGAGATGAATCTAGACGCTTGAGAGATGCCAGGAGACACAGAAGAAGCAGGATGGGTGGTATGCGACAGAACATAGATTAATAGATATGAGTTATAATAGTTAGTTAAAGCAAGCCTAAGCTAAGACCAAGCTTTCATAATTAACAAGAAGTCTCCATGTCATTATTTGGGAACTGGCTGGTGGGACAGAAAAACAATAGTTACATATGGTGTCCAACAATGTTGGGGGCACATATTTCCATATGTGTCTTTAAAAGTTTGTGTTTTTCAAGCCAGGAGGTGGTGGCACACGCCTTTAATCCCAGCACTCGGAAGGCAGAGGCAGGCGGATCTCTGTGAGTTCAAGACCAGCCTGGTCTACAAGAGCTAGCTCCAAGACAGGCTCTAAAAGCTGCAGAGAAACCCTGTCTCGAAAAACTAACTAACTAAATAAATAAATAAATAAATAAATAAATAAATAAATGTATGTTTGTGTTTTCAAAAAAAAAAAAAAAAAAGACCAGATAGCAATAAAAACAAGTAACCCAGGTGATCTAGCCCCTAAGAATGACTCTGCTGTAATTTCCTCAACATTCTGTATCCAGAACAACTTCAAAGCTGCTAGCTGAGATGATCAAACCTCATGAACTATGCAGCCAATATTTCAGATAAGCTCTATACTTTTCCTTTACACAGAGACTAAACAAAAATTAATATAGCTAGCTCTCTCAGCACTTGACCATTATCCTAATTTTCTCAGGGTCCTCTAAAGATGCCATTGCCCCAGATAATAGGAAGCAGCCTAGAGAACAGGACACCCACATTCCCAGTAGGTGGAATGGATGGTTTTGGTCAATCAGTGGATTATGGATGTTTATCATCATTTATGAGGGTTGGATATAAATTGTTATTGGCTATGGCCAATAAAAAGGCTTAACAAAGCATGTTAGATTCAGGGATCTCTTTCTGAAGGGAAAAACAGGAGATATAGTATAGAAATGATGGGATAAAAGGGTAGATTGTTGAGTCTACTTTTGAACAACCACTAGTCTCAAATATTTTACTTTGGTATAGATTTTATATTTTGATACAAAGTTAAGTTTATTTTTATTATGCCATACTATATGTTCCTAATCTTGTTTAAGGTATTATACCTATGGAGCTTATTTAAAAATGTAAAGTTTTAATTCTTGGAAGCTATTTAGGATAATAAGGAAGGATAGGTTAGTAGTTAGTCATCTATAACAATCAAACTTATAGTCATATTTGACACCAGGTGCTTTTTCAGTCTCCAGAACCATTTGTGGGTGTCTGTGCTGTATCATCCCATGGCAGGAGAACACGCACAAGAGAAAGCAAGGGAGGGCAGCTCAGTGCTATAGCATTTAGTAGGACATTTTCCCATCCCAACACCTGGTTCCAAATAACCGACTCAGAGGCTGAATATGAATTATAAAGATAGACTAATGGCTCAGGCTTGTTACTAGCTAGATCTTACACTTATATATATATTTTTTTTCGAGACAGGGTTTCTCTGTAGCTTTGGAGCCTGTCCTGGAACTAGCTCTTGTAGACCAGGCTGGTCTCGAACTCACAGAGATCCGCCTGCCTCTGCCTCCCGAGTGCTGGGATTAAAGGCGTGCGCCACCACCGCCCGGCTTCTTACACTTATATTAATCCATATTTCTATTTCTGCTTTGCCACGTGGCTCATGGCTTGTTACCTCATTTTTCACATGTCCTGCTTGCTCTACAGCTGGTTGGTGTCTCTCCTGACTCAGCCCTTCTGCCTCCCGGAGTCCTCTTGTCTCACTGTTCCTCTCTACTTCCTGCCTGGCTACTGACCCGTCAGCTTTTTATTAACCAATGAGAGTAATACATATTCACAGTGTGCAGAAGGATTAGTACACAGCAACAGCAAGGTCACTGTCATGCTTCATGATACAGTCCTGGGAGGGTGATATCAATCCCCACCTTCATGACCTAGTCACCTCTTATCAGGCCTAAGTTCCCAACACTATGGACGAAGTTTCCAACAGCAGGGTTTGGGGGTGCATGGTTATTCCACGCTAGCTGACCGCAACTGCAGTGCTGCAAGTAGAGGATGCTGGCGTGTGTGTCCTTTCACAGAAAAGAAGGGGAGCATAGAGAAGCATGCTCGGCTTGCCCCAAACAACAGGGTCAGCTGCAGGAGGAGCAGGCAGGCGATACTCCTTATGATCCATGACAACTTCAGTACATGGTGGTGTGTGTAAGCAGTCACCCTGGAGAGTAACATTATAGCAGAGAAAGCTGCAGAAGGAGTGACAGATCATAGCACATATATTTTACATCCTTGTCTCCAGAGCCCCAAGCTGTGAAAACCCCAATCAGAAGGGGACCTAAAATTCAAAATTTCACACAGGGGTTGCTGTTGGCCATGGCTCTCTGGGAAGCTAACGGCTCTTGTCATAGCTATAACGTTCCTGTAGTAATAGTTGCCAAACCAAAAGAGAAAACAGCAAACATAATAACTTTTTACGAATATATTTCCTCTCAAATACCCAAGAAATTTGTCAACTTAGCCGAAGCTGGGTTCCATCAAGGATAAGCCATCGTCTAGGCTGTCAAACCCATAACATTGGTGGGTGGCGAGATGACGTCATCGCTGCTCTGCAGCTTGTAGTAATTTCCCCTCCCAGCTTAGCACAGAGGTTGAGATGACGGCTGGAAATGGGATTTAGGCTTTCAGATGAAAGTCACACTTTTCTTTTCCATTGCAGTCACAACATTCTTCTCTTGAGTGGGATAACAATTGTGCTGTCACCAGCATTATGTCATGCTATCTCCCTTGAAATAGCATTGTGTAAGCATGGGAGCACAGCTGTGCAAATAAAACATATTTGCCGGCAGCTTGGTGAAATCCTGCAGGCACATACTAATTGGCTTGCCTTTTTAAGAGTAATATCAAGGATGTAATATGAGAGCAGTTGCTGCTGCAAATGAGCCAGGAGAGAGTTCGGGAACTCTGAACCAGGCCTGGGCTCTTGTCGTGATTCCTATGCCTGTCTGAGTACCCATCTTAAGTCTCACTAGGAATACCCTGGACAGCCAGGGAAAGCCTCCATTGCTAGTCTACCCTTGGTCCCCGAGATCTGGCTGAGCTTGGGGATCAGGTGTATTACCAGCTGATAACCAAGAGAGGGAGCGCTGCGTGTTTCATAGTCTGAAGGAAACATTTATTGTAGCTGTTGTCAGAATCGGAAAACCTTGACTACCTTTTGCAATAGCCCAGAGCCCATCGAATAAATACAACAAAGACACAGTTGATGAAGTGCTGTCATGTACCAGGGTGTGAGGGTTTAAATGAGAAGTGTCTCTTACAGGTTCATATATTTGAACACTTGGTCCCCAATTGGTGGCCCCGTTTGTGGTTATGGACTGGGCATGACAGGGAACCTAGTTAGAGGAAGTACATCCCTGGGGGGTGGACTTGAGAGTGTAGAGCCTCACCCCACATCAGTTTTGTTTCTGTTTCCCCGATGTGCTACAAAGTGTAAAATCAGTCAGCTTCCTGCTCCAGCCACCTGCTGCCACCCCCTCCCCCCCCCCCATTACGTACCTGCCCTCTGGAGCTGGAAGCCAAAGCAAACTCTCATCTGCATGCTCCTCTTGGTCATCATTTTATCACACCAACAGAAAAGTAACCCAAACACAGGACAAACCAAAGAACTACCCTGGTTTTAGAAATACCGATGCTACCAGGGTGGATAGGAAGGGATTAGAGATGCCTGAGAAGGGGGTTGAAGAAACGGCGCTTCCTTTAGTCTACAACAGAAATGCCTACTTGGTAGTCACTTCACCCACGACTTCTCTACAAACGGTGTGTCTGAGAAGCCAGGGATGCTCACCTCTAAAGTCATGGGCAGAAGGTTTGAGATCCTCCTCCGTAGACATTTCTGTTGGCCGGAGCTCTCTTAGCTTTCTTTCTTGTTCATCCTTCTCATTATCTTATCAAGCAAGTTCAGGAAGAACTGGGGGTTTGGCTCAGTTTGTGGGGTGCTTGCCCACATGCAGGAAGCCCTGGGCTAAACCCCAGCTTTGTATAAATTGGGCATGAAGGTACCTATTTGTAATCCCAGAATTTAAGAATTTCAAGCTGAAGGTCATCCTCGTTAGGTAGTTTGTGGCCAGCCTGGGATACATGAGATGGAAGAGGAGGAGGTGGTACATGACACTTCCTTCACAGAACTGTGTATAAGTTGCGGTATCACCAATTGTAGTGGTGTCTTAGGGTTTCTTTCTTTCTTTTTCTTTCTTTCATTCTGTTTTTGTTGTTGTTGTTTGTAGTAAGAACAGAGCAGGCTGCGTCCCGTTCTTTTGCTTTTTTCGAGACAAGATTTCTCTGTGTAACAGTCCTGGCTGTCCTAATACTAGCTCCTGTAGACCAGGCTGGCCTCAAACTCACAGAGATCTGCCTGCCTCTGCCTCCTGAGTGCTGGGATTTAAAGGTGTGCGCCACCTTTGCCCTGCTAGTTTGGGCTTCTATTGCTGTGAAGACACCATTACCAAAAGGCAAGTTGGGGAGGAAAGGGTTTATTGGTTTATACTCCCATATTGCTGTTTATTATTGAGGGAAGTCAGACAGGAACTCAAACTGCAGGATCCTGGAGGCAGGAACTGATGCATAAACTGATGCAGAAGCAGAGGGTGCTGCTTACTGGCTTGCTTCCCAAGGCTTGCTCTGCCCACCTTCTTATAGAACCCAAGACAAGAAGCCCAGAAGCCCAGGGATGGCACCACCCACCATTGGCTGAGCCCTCCTGCTTTGATCACTAATTGAGAAAATGCTTTACAGCTGGATCTCATGGAGGCATTTCCTCAACTGAGGCACCTTCCGCTGATGACTCTAGCTTGTGTTAAGTTGGCACACAAAACCAGTCAGTACAGGTAGTTTGAGAGAAAATGGCACTATTAGGTGGTATGACTTTGTTGGAATAGGTGTGGCCTTGTTGGAGGAAGGGTGCCAGCGGATTTTTCTTTGAACTGCCAGCTCTCTCTCCCTCTCTCTCTCCCCGTCTCTCTCTCTCCCCCTCTCTCCCCCCCTCTCTCTCCCTCTCTCCCCCCCCCTCCTCCCCCCCCCCCTCTCTCTCTCACACACACACACACACACAAACCAACATGGAGACTTATTATTAACTGTGAAAGCCTGACCTTAGCTTAGGCTTGTTTCTAGCCAGCTCTTATAACTTAAATTAACCTACTTTGATTAACTTATGTACTGTAACATGGCTTGTGACTTTTTCCTCTTTTCCTGCATGTCTTGCTTCCTCTATGGTCAGCTGGCGACACCCTTCCACCTCACCCTACCCCTGCCACTTCTTACCAGACTTCTCTCTGTCCAGAAGTCCTGCCTATACCTGCTGCCTAGCTGTAGTAAGAGGTCACTTGTTTATTTGTTGGCTGCCTGGCAGTTCAGCCCCAAAATAACTACACAGAAACTGTAATCTGTGTATCACCACGAGGCTGTGGCTTACTGGGTAAAGTTCCGGCATCTGTCTTTGGTGGTGCTACATGGCTTCTCCTTGACTCTGCCTTCTTCCTCCCAGCATTTAATTTAGTTTTCTCCACCTAGCTAAGTTCTGTCTTGCTATATGTCCAAAGCAGTTTCTTTATTAATCAATGGTAATCATACCATAAGAGGGAAATCCCATATCACCTAGCTATTGGCCATTTAGCTTTTTATTAAACCATTCATGGTGACATATCTTTACACAGTGTAATTAAATATCTCACAACAGAAGTGTGTCATTGTGGGGGAGGGCTTTGAGAGCGCCTTTGTTCAAGCTATGATCACTGTAGGAGACATTTCACTTCCTGTTGCCTGTGGGTCAAAATGTAGACCCTTGAGCTCTTTCTCCAGCACCATGTCTGCCTGCACGCCACCATGCTTCCCACCATGATGATCATGAACTAAGCTCTGAAAGTCACCCAACTAAATGTTTTCCTTTATAAGAGTTTCCGTGATCATGGCGTCTCTTCACAGCAATAGAAAACCCTAACTAAGGCACCAATCATTCATTCTGGGAATCCATGTCTCCAAAATGGCAATATATTCTGGGGTCTGTATTACCAAGAGAAATAGTGGTTTTCTTTGAGAAAGTCTTCATAATAAAGTATCACAATCTAAGGAGCATAAACATCCGGAATATATATCACATAGCAGAGATGTGGATACTGGAAGCTCAGCCAGGATCGGTTCCTCTTGAAGCCCTTCCCCTTGGCTTGCAGAAGTATCTTCTCTCTTGTCCTCTTGTGTGACCTCCCTGTGTGTGTGTCTATGCCTTATAGCTCCTTCATATAAGGACTATAAATGGCCTCACTTTAGCTTAATTGCCTCTTTCATGGCCCTGTTTAGGATTGTGGCTAGTGATAGACAGCCTGTTGAACAGCCCAGGGCTCTGAGCCCAGACCCACTCAGTCTGCCCGGGCAGAATTATAGTGGTGTGACTAGGAAGGACCACTCAAGGCTCTTGGGGATGGTTCCATGTAGATCTGGCTTCAGAGCCCTAAGGTAAAATTTCATCACTAGCCCTCTTTGCATTTAAAAACCACCTCTTAGTGTCTTACGTGAGGGACAAGCTCGGAACAGTAGAAACGTTTTTCCTCCCCAGCAAAAGTGGATTTCTTCCTTCCCTTCTGCCAGCAGAAGTTTCCAGAGTGTAAGGCATAAAAAAAATCCATTTGAGGGCCTCATTAGCATGCCTATTTTGCAGACAAAAACCTCTGCCAGCAAGCCTTTGGCAGAGCTAGACTCTAAGTCAGAAATTCCATTCGTGAGCCTCAGTGACACAGATGTGAGTGACCACCTCTGCCGAAACGCGGCTCTCTCTGCTGGGGTCCCCAGAAGCTTTCTGACTGTTGCCAGTGACCAGCCTACCTCTGGCTGCCATGTCAGTCTTCCTGGTAAGGGGAAGCCAGTGGGTGTCAGGTTTTGGCTGGACAACAGGAATCATGCCACCGTGTTTATAAAAAGCACAGAGGCTTTTTAAACCTAGGAGAAAAGTCTTCATTACATCATTGAGGTGCGTCCACCATTACATCTACTTGGTGTATTTTATATTATGTCTGACTTTTGTGGATGAAGCTATGGAAGCTTCTATGTTTAGTTAAACACCAAACAAGGAGGCCCAACTGAGTAAGTACCAGACACTCGAGACCCAGAATGCTGACTCAAAGGTACACAGTCTCACAGCTCTCCAGTTATGTGTAAATCTTAAGAACTAAGACTTTAAAGTAATTGCCCTAGTTTGAGACAATCAGTTCTTACAGGGTCCATCATGGTTAACAATGACTGTCAACCTTGTCAGGTCCTAAATTCACCTAGGATAATGCCTGAGAAGGATTATTTAGACTCATGGTAATTGAAATGGAAGACCCTCTGTAACCAGGCAGCACCTTTCCATAGGTGTGGTCAGAAGACTGCTTGTTCATTTCCCGGTTGCCCAGACCCGAAATAATTACACAGAAACTGTATTATTTAAAACACTGCTTGGCCAATAGCTTAAGTGTACCGCTAGCTGGCTTTTATATCTTAAATTCACCCATCTCCGTTATTTTATATTTTACCATGAGGTTCGTGGTTTACTGGCAAAGTTCCTAGGCGTCTGTGGCAGCTACATGGCATCTGACTCTGCCTACTCTCTCTTTCTACATCTATCTGCTTGGAATTCCCACCTTACCCTATTCTGCACTGCAATAGGCTCAAAGCAGCTTCTTTATTAACCAATGGTATTCACAGCATACAGAGGGGAATCCCACATCACCTAGGATCCCAGAATGAGTAAAAGGGGGAAGGTGAGCTGAGCAATGGCGATCATAGTTCCCTGCTTCCTAAGTGTGGGTGCAAATGTGACCAGCTGTCCCAAGCGGGTGCTGCCAGGTCTTCTTTGCCCTGATGGACTGCACCCTGGAACTACCAGCCAAAGCAAACCCCTTCTTTCTTAAGTTGTCTTTGTCAGGGTATTTTATTATCACAGCAAAAGGGGAAGAAATGCAGCATATTTAGTTTTTTTGCAAATAGACTTTTTAAAAGAAGATAAAAGAAAAATGTGGGAGTTTCAGCAACAGGACAATGACGGAGACAGCACATTAACCAACTGAGAAATTCTTCAGAATGAGATCTTGTTTCCATGGAAATATAATTGTACTAATAATTGAAGGGAGAAGAGAATGTGCATTTATATAGGATTTTAAAGTTTAGCATTTATTTTCGTTTTCCCTAATAGCTGGCTCTATTAATAAACAACTTAGAATTTCATTACCAGACATTTTGGCTCAAACACAAGAAAACTGAGTATGTTCCCTTGGTGAAATAGGTACAGTGAACATATCTATTGATCTATCTGTCTGTCTGTCTGTCTGTCTGTCTGTCGGTTGGTCGGTCGGTCTGTCAGTTTGTCTGTCCATCCATCTGTCTACCTATCTATTTATACAGATAGGACTTTAATGGGAATTAAGAGAAATAAACTGCTACTTTATTGAACATTTTTTTTTGTTTTTCACAAGGGTTTGTTCTTCAGAGGTATATGCCAAGTTAGTCCAACCTGGTAGAGTGCATGACACAACATTTAGAAGTGCTTATTTCTAAAACAAAATATGCCAGAACCAAGGCAGCCATTAGTGTAAAAAGAGACTACTAACTTTTGCTTGAACTAATTTATTGATTGATTGGTTTGTTTGTTTGTTTGTTTGTTTTGTGACAGGGTATCTCTGTGTAGCCTTGACTGTCCTGGAACTTGCCTGTAGACCAGGCTGGTCTAAAACTCATAGAGATCCTCCTGCCTCTGCCTGCCAAGTGTTGAGATTAAAGGCGTGCACCTCCACTATCTGGTGTGAACTAATTTATTTTAAAGATTTATTTTTCTTGTTCTTTTACATTTATGTATGTATGTTTTGCCACATGTGTGTGGGTACCTAAGGAGCCCAGCACAGGGCATTGGACCCTCTGCAGCTGCAATTATAGGTGGCTGTGAGCTGCCTGATAATAGAATCTATAAACTGAACTCAGGTCCTCTGCAAGAGTAGCGGGTGCTCTTAACCTCTGAGCCATCTCTCTAGAGCTGAATTTCCTAATTTAATAATAGTAATAATAATAAAGTCCACAAGTATTTATCTTTACTGCTTGTACTGGCTTTTGGAACCCATTCTCTTTGGAAGGATTCCTTGCTCAGCCTAGATATAGTGGGGAGGGCCTTGGACCTGCCTCAAAGGAATGTACTAGCCTTCCTTGACTGCCCATGGAAAGCCTTATCCTCTCTGAGCAGTGGTTGGGGAGTGGGGAGGGGGGAGGTGGAAGGAACAGGAAGAGGGGAGGGAGTGAGAACTGGGATTGGTATGAAAAATGACAAAAAATTGTTTTCTTTAAATTAAATAATTAAAAAAATAAAAAAGAAAAGAAATGGAACGACAGATGACAGAATAAGAGAAACAAACAAACAAACAAAAAAAAGAACAAAAAATCCACAAGTATATTCTCTTTAACTGTATGGGCAATATTTAATTTGCCATCCACAGTGGATTAAAGTGGAATAATGGAGACTGAGAATTCTATTTCTTTTTCAAATCAGAATGTGCTGTTTGGAAGAGCCGTTTGCTTCAAAGCCACAACAAAGGAAAAACAAACCAAACAAAAAGCAACAACAGGGCACTGCATCATCACTGTGCCAGAGACAATGGCGCCCTCAATGAGCACAGAGTCAGGAATGTAACTTAGATCAAACTGCTCCGTCCCCACCAAATCTAAATAAGTAGCCTAAGAAATATGAAATTAGGAAAACATCGGTCTTCACAGAAAGATGTAGACATCGTCAGATCAGCAGTGAAACAGCCTTCTGGGAAGGGAAAGAGTGAAAGTATAGGCTCCTCAGAGTCTGGACCTAGAGGACGGAGTTCCGGAGGAAACTTTGGTTCATGAAAGGAACCTGGCGCCCCGAGCTAAGGTCCCCTCAAGATGTTTGTGCTGAAGTCAACACGTTGGTCTAAGGTGGCAGGGCCTTGGGGAGGTCATTGGCGTGGGTTTCTCATGAACTGTGGTGGCATCTTTACAAAAGAAGTCTGGAAAGCTGTCCCGCCCCTACGGTCAGGATGAAAAGGAAAGGTGATCTCTATGAACTGGGAAGTGGGTCATCCCCAGACACTGACACTTTGATTTGGGACTTTCAGCTTCCAGAACGGTGAACAATACATCTATTGTTGATAAGCCACTCAGTGTGTGATATTTTGTCACAGCAACCAACATAGATAAGACACTCAGGAAGTGATGTGAACAGTGTATAAACTGCTAGCATCCCCTGCTGTGGGGTTAGGGCAGTGTCTTGAGATCCATGATTATAATTAGTGAGAAATGGTGGCTAATGTGATGGAAATTGCCTAGTAAAATTGGGCTGGAGACTTTGGAGCAGGAACCACTGCATCAAAGATGAAGCTGCCAGCAATGGGAATAGCATCCCTGGATGGTAAAGGCAGTGGCTCATCTTGGCTATCACTTGACACACTTGAGAAGCAGGAACCTTAGTTGAAAAATAAATGGCCTCTGTCAGATTGGCCTATGGGCATGTCTGCTGGACAGTTTTTTTTTTTTTTTTTTTGGTTTTGCGAGACAGGGTTTCTCTGTAGCTTTTTTTTTTTAGAGCCTGTCCTGGACCTAGCTCTTGTAGACCAGGCTGGCCTCGAACTCACAGAGATCCGCCTGCCTCTGCCTCCCGAGTGCTGGGATTAAAGGCGTGCGCCACCACCGCCCGGCTGGACAGTTTTTGATTGCTAACTGATGTAGAAAGGCATAACCAACTATGGGAGGTGCCATCACTAGGCAGGTATTCATGGGCTGTAAGAAAGCAGGCTAAAGGCTAAGTGGCCGTGGCACACGCCTTTAATCCCAGAACTCAAAAGGCAGAGGCAGGCAGAGTTCAAGGACTGCCTGGTCTACAGAGCAAGTTCCAGGACAGCTGGAGCTACTCAAAGAAACCCTATCTTGAAAAACAAAACAAAAAAATGGGCTGAGCAAACCAGGGGAAGCAAGCCAGTAAGCAGCATTCCATCTTGGTCTCTGCTTCAGTTCCTGCCTCCATGTTCCCTGCCACAGCTTCCATTGATAATAGATTGACTATAACCGATGAGCAAATGGACCCTTTCCTCCCTCTAGTTTGGTCTGATTTATCACAGTAAGAGGGAAGCAGACTAAAGCCGTGGCCTAACAAAACTGTAACCTCTACTTAGGAGACTAGGCTGATGTTGTAAGGAGGCCTCTTGTTTGTTTCCCCGGCCACCTGGCAGCTCAGACCCAAAATAACCTCCTGGAAACTGTATTACTTAATTCACTGCTTGACCAATTACTTAAGCATATTGCTAGCTAACTCTTACATCTATAATTAACCCATCTCCATTCTTTTATATTTTACCATAAGGCTCGTGACCTACCAGCAAGGTTTCAACCTATCTGTCTCTGGCATCTCCATGGCTTCTTTTCACTCCGCCTTCCTCCTCCCAGCATTCAGTTTAGTTTTCTCCACATAGCTAAGTTCTGCCCTATCACAAGCTAAGGCAGTTTCTTTATTCACCAATGGTATTCACAGCATACAGAGGGGACTCCCACATCAGGCTGAGGAGCAGACATGGGCACAAGCCTGGTGGTAGACAGAGGAATGTCACTGTAGCCACAGGCGAAATCACAAGGACAGAGTTCCCTCATCAACATAGCAGTGGCTCAGATGGTCTCAGCTGTACTCAGACTGATCACCCACTGGGTCAGCACCAATCAGTAAGGAAAAAAACACCCAAAACTATGCTATCCACAAAAAATGTTCTCGATCACAAAATCTGAGGTAGGGTTGAGAGAAAGCATATATTTTTGGATTTTTTTGTAAATCAATAAATTTTAGACATTATTTTAAACCTCAATAGCATTCAAGGAGTAGCTCCCCATGAAATACGATGAATTGTGAGGTGACTGCAGAGGAGGGAACTGAAGAGTAGTCAGACCGTAAGAGGAAATCAATGGGGTATTGAAGAAGTAGAACCAGGAAGATGACATCAAGTTTTCAAGAAGCTTTAGACTTTAGTGGGAAAGAACAGAATCAACCCTGCCAAGAATTATTTCAATAATGGAGAAGACAGACTGGAAGTGGCACACACACACACACACACACACACACACACACATATTCATGCACACACATACCATAATGCAAAAAGAATCAAAGAATATGAGAGTTCCTATAGTCATGCAATGGCAAGCCAATGCATGTATAGTTGATATTTTTAATTGTTTTATTTATTTATTCTGTGTGCATGCAGGAGTATGTATATATATGCCAGTGTCAGGACAACTTGAAGGAATCAACTCTCTCTCTCTCTCTCTCTCTCTCTCTCTCTCTCTCTTTCTCTCTCTCTCTCTCTCTGCCATATGGATATGAGAATCAACCTCAGGTTCTCAGGCTCACCGGCAATCCACTGAGCTATTTTTCAGACTATCTGATATATTTTTAAAACCATCAGAACTAATGGAACAGGTATTATTTTAAAACATATATTTAATTATGTATTTCTCTGCATGTGGGTATGCATGTGATGGCCAGCAGACAACATCCTGAGGCTGGCTCTAAGTCAGGTAGTCAGGCTTGCCAGCATGTGCCTTTACTCTCTGAGTCATCTTCTTACCCTGGAAAGCTATATTTAAAGAACTAAAATTTCCAGGAACCAGGGAGATGGCTCAGCACAAGCTGCTCTTCCAGAGAGCCCAGAATCTGTTCCCACCACACAATGGCAACTCACAGCCAACTGTAACTCCAGTTCCTGGGAATCTTACACCCTCTGCTGGCATCCACAGGCACTGTATGCACATGGTGCACAGACTTACATGCAGACAAAACACCCCTCTGAGTTCAAAGCCGGTGTAAGTTCCAGGATAGTCAGGGCCTAATGGAGAAACCCTGTCTCAAAAAAACCAAAATTTCCTAGAAATCTAGATCTCCCGATTAAGATAGACCAGCATGTACTAAGCAAAATAAAGAGAATGACGGACAGCACACACCTTGGTTAAAGTTCAGAAACATGTATAAATATAAGCATATAAATAAATAACATCATTCATACTCTGAAGGAAGTTCCACACAGGGAAACAGGCTGGTTTCGGAGCAACAGGGGTGTCTACCCTACTTTTTTTACGAGATAGTGCAAAGGGCAACGAATGATTTTGAGAAGGAAATTTGTGGCCCCAAATTCCTCACAATCCAGCTGCTCTTCACTTGTCAAGAGCAGAGAGATTCAGAGAGACCCAGTTCAGAGAGACCCAGGGCCTGTGAATGTACATCGATGTATTCTTCATGGAAGGACTCAAACAGTGCTCCACAGTCCAGCAGAATCCTGTCACCTGGGGGAATCTGAGAAACCCCAGGGATCGTGTAATCATGAACTCGGTTGATCAGGTGACAGGCACTGATCCCATACAAGACAGGTCCTCTCACCAGTGAGTCACCAATGGGGGACAGGACCCCTCCCCCTGACTGCTGAACTATTGGCTCTTGAAAGACTTTGGGTCTCTCAGGAGGTGCCATTGTCTTTAGCTGTGTACACACTGGTGACATTGCCAGGCTCCAATCGATAGATCCGATCCCAAGGCCACACAGACAACTGCAGTCAAACCCAGAGAGACACAAAGAAAACACAAACACGTGAATGTGGGGAAGAAGTTAGTAGTGGGAGGAGAAGGGGGAAGGATGGGAGGGAGGAAGATGAGAGGTGGTGGAAGGGAGAGCAATTAGGATGCATTATATACATATAGGAAATTTTCAAAGAACAAATGTAATTAATAAAAAAGTAAAACACGTACACACACACACACACACACACACACACACACACACACACACACACAATCCCAGGTATAATCTCGGACCCACTACATCAGAACCTGACATTTATCAGGCTTTCCGTGTGACTTATATGCACATTAAAATCTGAGACCTGAACCGGGCGGTGGTGGCGCACGCCTTTAATCCCAGCACTCGGGAGGCAGAGGCAGGCAGATCTCTGAGCTCGAGGCCAGCCTGGTCTACAAGAGCTAGCTCCAGGACAGGCTCTAGAAACTACAGGGAAACCCTGTCTCAAAAAAACCAAAAAAAAAAAAAAAAAAAAAAAAAAAAAACTGAGACCTGAGGCTGAGGAGATGGCTCTCAGTGGGTGGGAGCACTTGCTGTGTGAGCGGGAGGTCTGGAGTTTGGATCTTCAGCACACACATGAAAAGCTGTGACGACACCAGGCACCTGGAACTGTGGTGTTGGGGCTGTGGCAGAGACGGGAGATTGCTGGGGCTCGCTGACTGCCAGCCTAGAGCAGAGGCAGCAAGCTCCAGGTTCAGGGGATAGCGATAGAGGAGGATACTTAGCGTCATCCTCCTTTGGCCTTTGGGGGCATCAGAGCAGGGTGGGAAAGGCAATAGTAAACCCAGGATTTGATCAAAATGTAAACCAAGGGCTCTAACAAACACCCAAAATGAATATGTAGAATCCATTCTTCTCCCTCCCCCCACCTCTCTCCGTGTGTGTGTGTGTGTGTGTGTGTGTGTGTTGCACATATCATGGCATTTGTGTGGAAGTCAGAGAACAACTTAGGAGAATCAGTTTTCACCTTCCACCATGTGGGATCTAGAGATGGAATTTAGGCTGCCAGGCTATTTCATTCAGTCAGGCTGACTTCTGTCCTCAGCTGTGAGGCAAGTGTGGCAAGTGCAGCTAGAGCTTACCTGCTAATATCTGGGCCTTATGTACTGGTGCACAGTGGGTGATAGGCTGGGTACCAGTGCACAACGGATGGGAGGCTGGGTACTTTGTCCCTTACTGCTTATCTGCAAGTAGTCAATCTGCTCCATGTCACTTGTTGCCTATGAGTGTGCTGTCCCTGGTCTCAAGCATGTTAGTAACCAGCACACTGCTTTGCAGAGATGTAAACCAATGCCTTGAAAATAAATGCTGTCAAAAACCTAAACTAGAGAGGTGGAAAGAATTGGTAATAGGACATAAAATGAACCTATTTAAAGATGTTCAATAGAGGCCTTACTGTGGGGATGCTTTACTCTTTAAGTTGGTAGATGTTGATAATATTCTTTAACCTTTTAAAGGTCAAAAATATCCAAATTATGAATTATCTATATGGAAAACTATTTGAGAGGGGGGAAATTGTATAATAAGAAAGCTAAATTTAAAAGTAAATGAATCAGAGCATAATCTTTATAAAACTAAATGCAAACCAGAGGGGGGAAAAACAGGCTGATCTTAGACAGTGAAAAGAGCTGCATTACTAATCATCAATTCAGAGAATATGGGAAGTATAAAAAAGAAACCAAAATTCTTCTGAGCTCCCCTTATACTCAAATACGTAGATTGTTCTGATGATCATCTTTCCAGGAAGTCTGCTTAGTATTTATGAATAGGACCATGCCACGCAGATGTTGTAAACATACCCATTGAATTTGGTGCCTACTTGTATTTGTTCCTGTTATTTGTTAATTCAGCTCCCCCTACCCCACCTTATATAGCCCAGGATATCCTCAAATTCTCTATGTAACCAAGGCTGCTCTTGAACTCATGACCCTTCTGCCTAAGCCTTCCAAGGGCTGGGATTACAGGCATGCACCACCATGCTCAATGATGCAGCTACTTAAAATTTAAATATATAATCACAAATAGCAACAAGGAAATCATCTTTAAAATTAAAATTGCAAAAGTGGTATGAAATTATGTTTATTGCACAAAATTCAGATGTATATGTGGTGTGTTGGTGTGTTCATATTCATGTGTGTGTGCACATACGTGGAGGCCAGAGGGTAATGTTGGGTATTTTCCACTGTCACTCTTTTCATCATCATCATCATCATCATCATCATCATCATCATCATCAATTGGAAATAAGGTCTCTTATTGAGCATGGACTTCCCCAATTTGGCAAGACTAGTTAGCCAGTGAACTCCAGGATTCCTCTAGTCCTTAATTCCCCAATGGGTGCTATGATTGCTGATCTATGCCACCATGTCCTTTATACATGGGTGCTAAGGATTGGCACTGGGGCATCAGTCTAGTGTGGCTAGTACTTTAGTAGCTGGGCCAAAACCATGTAGTGTAGGTTTTAATTGTCCCCTGATGGTCTATGTGGTAATGCCTTGGTCCCTCTCCTGAAATACTATTGGGAGCTGTACAAAACTTGAAGACATAGAGCATCATGGGAAGTCCGTAGATCATTAAGGGTGTGTCTACAAGGGGATGGCAGCCCCCTTCCCATTTTCTCCTTTGCTTTCCAGCCATGAGGTGAGTGTCATTGCTTTAGTGAATGCTCTTGCCATGAAATCATGATGTGTGTCACCTCAGGCCCAAAGCCAGAAGCCAATACAAACCATACCTTTTGTAATTAAATTATATTAAGCACTTGTCATAGAAGGGAACTGACTAATTCACATAGAATATGATGCCTCAGTAAATGAATCGGCAGGTGATTCACTGAAAGTTATTAACAGGTCAAAGAGGTAATGGACTCACATACTCTGTGTTCATGGCTGAGTACTCCAACCTCTAAGATATCAATCACATTATCTGGCTGACTTAGATTATATGGTTCAGTTTATTAAGTCTCTTCTCAAGCATTCTCTCTGTTATCTCTCTGCCTCTGCTATTCCACTTGGCCGTGTCACAAGCTAAGTCCATCTCTCTGTATACTTTGGGGATGAACCATACAGTAAAACATACTTGGTACGTCACAATGGCCTCAAGTGGACGCTCAAAGCTACCAGCCATAATGTTAAACCATCCTGTTCCGGTTCACTGTCCATTTGTTTCTAGACCTCCATTTCAGACCTTCTTTGCCCTCCCAAACCTCAACTATATCCTCTGTCTTCAGTTCCCACTCCAGATAATGTTTCCCACTAAAGCAAGAGAGTAGAAGACGCGGGAAGAGGACAGATTTAAGCTCCCCCAACCATTATCCACCCATCTCTCTGGATCTGTGCTTACCCATTGTGTCTGCTCACATCACAGGCAACACCTGTGCTCTGTGTTGCCTGGGGACATCCCTGTACACTCATCCAGTCTCAAGTCGTCACCCTTAGGATGCAAAATCAAGTGGGTTGACTTTTCTTTCATGGTGAGAAAACAAAACCCTCTTAGTCGCCCTCCTCACTTTGTCTTCCTTAACAAGGTAAAGTTCTTTTTTTTACAAGGTAAGTTCTTGAAAGTGCCATGTGCCCCCATTGTGCCCATTCCTCCGTCAGCTCTCAAAACGCTCCCATCAGATTTTTGTTGCGTTTCCTGAAATGACTATTCTCAAGGTCACCATCTATACATGGCCTAATCCAGAGAGCTTATTCTATTTCTCCTCTCGGAGGGTGGCTTGTCTGCTTATTGGTTAAATTGGGACACATTTAAGAGTGACTGGAGAGGCTAACTGTCAAACTATTCAAAGAGAGCCTTCCTTAGACTGAATAAACCTATTTGGGGTTTTGTTTGTTTGCTGTCATTTTGTGGTTTTGGTTACAAGATTTCACATAGCCCAGGCTGCCATTAAATTTGATATGTACGTAAGGGTGACCTTGAATTCTTGATCCTGTTGTCTGTACCTCTCTAGTGCTGGGGTAGCATGCATGCATGTACGTGCATGCGCGCGCGCACATGTGCGTGTGTGTGTGTGTGTGTGTGTATGTGTGTGTATTTTGTGACCATATCCAGCTAGTAGAGTTTATTTAAACAAAGAAAAATAAGAATGATCCACAAACAAGGCTGCTAGCAGACCCTGGCACTGCCAGCCAACAACATCATCTGACAGCATTTACAAAAAAAAAAAAAAAAAAAAAACCTGAAGTGAAGCATTGTTGGCGGAGAGTTCTGTCCAGCCTGGTCCCAAAATAATCACACAGACTGTATTAATTAAAACACTGCTTGGCCAATAGCTTAAGTATATTGCTAGCTAGCTCTTATATCTTAAATTAACCCATTTCCATTATTTTATATTTTACCATGAGTCTTGTGGTCTACTGGCAAGGTTCTAGCTGGCAGCTCGCATCTTTCTCCTCTGGCAGCTACATGGCATCTCACTGACTCTACCTACTTTCTCCCAGCATTCATTTTAGTTTTCCTGCCTAGCTCTATTCTGCCCTATCACAGGCCAGAGTAGTTTCTTTATTCATTAATCAATAAAAGCAGCACATATACAGAAGGACTTCCTACATCATCTAGAGATTGCATTGGTATGGATCTTGGTTTATTGATACAAATTTAAGCTCAATTTTGTTATATGTATATTTCTGTTCTTGATTAAGGTATTGTGTTTGTGCAGCTCATTTAAAAATGTAATGTATAATTACAAAATAGGTTAATAGATATTCATCTGTGCTGGTCAGGCTTGTAGTCATGTTAGTTAGGTTTTCTAGCTATACAAAGATATATTTCAGGCCAGTCAGTGGTGGCGCACCCCTTTAATCCCAGCACTCAGGAGGCAGAGGCAGGTGGATCTTTGTGAGTTTGAGGCCAGCCTGTTCTTCAAGAGCTAGTTCCAGGACAGGCTCCAAAGCTACAGAGAAACCCTGTCCCAAAAAAACCAAAAAAAAAAAAAAAAGAAAGAAAGAAAGAAAGAGATATAGTTCAGTTAGATAATCTTCAAACCTTTCAAAGACCTAAGGAATATGGCATTTAAAATATTTTAAGAACTTAGGACTTTTCATGACATGAGACACATTTGCTCCTGGCAGCATTGATTGCTTCAAGAGGATGGTGGGCATTGAAGAGAATTCTTATGGAGTGTGCTAGCCATTTGGGCAAGAAGCTGCTTTTGCAGAAACTGCTTGACTGGACTTGCAGGGTCCACAGAAAAATGACTGCTAACGCTGCCTAAAGAAGGTGAGACAGTTCTCAGGGTTCCTGCTTCATGAAAGAGTCGGCCAGACATTCAGCAGGCAGAAAAAAGTGACTGACAAACTGCCAATACAGGTGTAACTGTCTTTGAAATTTCCTGCTTCATGGAAAAGTCTGCCAGATACTATGGGCCTGTTGGCTCAAGATGGATGGCTAGAAGAATGTTACAGAAGAACTTTGGGTGACTGTCTAGGCAGCGAGATGTCTCTGTCAATTCTAAAGTTTTGGAAGATGCTCACAATGTACTTTCTGATTACTTAGGTAATATTATATCCTTCTGGAGTCTTTGATGGAGTTGAAGAATAGATAGTTATAATTTCCTTAGTTATGATAAAAGATAAAGTGTATAAAAATATTGTAACTATGATTCTTGTTTGATACCTGTTTTGTCATATGTAATTTTACTATGTTAAAGTTAAAACCTTCCTTTTTTATTTAGACAGAAAGGGGAGATGATGTAGGAAGTCCTTCTGTATATATGTTGCTTTTATTGATTAATGAATAAAGAAACTGCCTTGGCCTGTGATAGGGCAGAATAGAGCTAGGCAGGAAAACTAAACTGAATACTGGGAGAAAGTAGGTAGAGTCAGTGAGATGCCATGTAGCTGCCAGAGGAGAAAGATGCGAGTTGCCAGCTGGAATCTTGCCAGTAGGCCACAAACCTCATAGTAAAATATAAAATAATGGAAATGGGTTAATTTAAGATATAAGAGCTAGCTAGCAATATACTTAAGCTATTGACCAAACAGTGTTTTAATTAATACATTCTGTGTTATTATTTCGGGTCTGGGTGGCTGGGAACGAATGAGCAGTCTGACAATAAGGCATAGTTTTCATTGGCTACAGCTTAGTTAACCAATCAGTCAATGGATTATAGCTCAATTAGATAATTGGCTATGGGGCCTCCAGCAACCAGCCAAAATGTAGTCACTGTGGCTAACTTCTATTTCGGTTTGGGCTGTTTGCCTGCCCTGTTTAGAAACCCAGTTCAAATCAGTCATCTTCTGCAAATTAGAATCAAAAAAACCAAGTCACTAGACATGAGCTGGGACTGTTCGTGGAAAAGCAAGATCTGCTGGTAGATTTGAAGCAGCTGCTCACTGCTTCCTTGTTATTCCATTTGGGTCTCTATTTGGATAATAGTGATCAGACCTTCCTCTCCCTTCCTGGTTGCTCCTTGTTTGTCTTTTCCTCATGTCTCCTCATCTGCTGGCTTTGAAACTCCCCTCTTCCCCACAGCTTAGCTCAGACTTCCACAGTGATCTCACTCATGTTATAACTTTAAATGCTACCTCCACCCTAATGCTTCTCAAATGAAGCATTTATTATTATTTATTATTATTATGTTTGCTGGCCAACACCTCTTCTCTGGACTGGAATATCTGTGTGCCAACTCCTGGTATTGATGTGGGATGTCCTTCTGTATATGTGTTGCTTTTATTGGTTACTAAAGAAGCTGTGTTGGCCTATGGCAGGGCAGAATATAGCCAGGCTGGAAGAGATGTAGATGTAGAAGAGAGTAGGCAGAGTCAACAAGATGCCATGTAGCTACTGAAGGAGGACATGCCAGAACCATACCAGTGGACCACAGCCTCATGGCGATACAGATTGATAGAAATGGTTAATTTATGATGTAAGAGTTACTTAATAAGAAGCCTGAGCTAATATGCCAAGCAGTGTTGTAATATTTGTGTGATTATTTGGGTCTGTATGGCCAGGAATGAAGGGCAGTCTCTGCCTACAAGGTATCTACACATATCTCCAGTTCCTGTGTTCAGTGCTGAGTGACTCTGACATATTTCCACTGATGACAACTCAGCTCTCCTGGTTGTTGTACATAAACTCAACAACGTTATCCTGACTCCTCTCTGCCCCACAGTTCTCAGCCCACATCTGCCCATTCTTTAATCCTATTGGCAGCTACATCAAAACAGCTACAGGATCCAACTGCTTTTCACCACCTAGTACTGCTTCCACCCTGGTCTAAGTCATAGTCATCTCCTGTGGCACAACAGTGACAGGTCCTTCACTGGTCCCCTGAAATCTCCCCTAGTGATGCTATTGACACAGAAGTGAGATCATAACATGATTCTGCTGATAGTCCTCTAAGGACATCCCTTCTTGGTCATGGAAGCTAAGTTCACACTACAAACTGTCTCATCCTGTGCCTCTGACCCCTCACTACCCATAGTAATACCTGCCCCTCAATTCTTTCTACTCAAGAGTTCTTATAGATAGATGCTGTTCTCTGAGCTAAAGTTTTCTTTCTCCAAATGCTCTTGTGTGCTATTCTTCACCTTCTATTAGAAATTCAAACCCTTTCACCTTGAACCCCAAACCTTAATACCCCCTTCCCTATTTTCTCTTTGCATTTACCACAAATAAAAACATTTTCTCTCCCTCTGTTATTCCCTCCTCTCTCTCTCTCTCTCTCTCTCTCTCACTCACTCACTCTCTCTCTATCTCTATCTCTTTCTCCCTCCCTCCCTCCCTCCCTCCCTCCCTCCCTCCCTCCCTCCCTTCTCTTCTCTTCTTATCTTTTCTTTTCTTCCAGGGCTGGGTTTGAACCTAGGTCAATACGAATGTCGGGCAAGCACTTGACCTCTTTGCTGGTAAAATGGCTCAGTAAGTAAAAGCTCTTACACAAGCCTGACAATCTGAGTCTGATACCATGGTTGAAGAAAAGAATTGACTCCCGAAAACTGTCCTATGATCTCCAAATGCACACCATGGCTCATGTGACCCTCCCACACACATGCAGAGACAGAGAGTCACACACAGAGCTTTGCCAAGAGGCAGTACCACTAAACCTCAGTGCTTCAAAGCATTGGGAGCTGGGCCCGGGCATCCATATTGTTTTGAAGAGCAAAGTGATTCTGGGGCAGCCAGAATGGAGAACCGCTGTGTTAGTCAAACCATTTTCCTGGATTCTGAGTTTGGAATAGTCTTCTGGGATTCAGGCAACCCGTTACAGCTGTCTGCTGAGCACAATGAGAGAAATAGATCTCTATGCCAAACCAGTACATTGCAGATCCACGGAGATGGCCGTCAGTGATGACTAGCAAGGGGAAGGTTAGAAGGAACCCAGGCAATGGTTGGTGAGCTTGTGCCTCAGTCTGCTGGCCCTGAGTGCAGGGTTTCTGTGGGAGGAGTACAGAGGAGCCCCCATGGAAACATCCAGCAGTCAAAGGGCTGAGAGATGGTGACTGGGAAGAAGAACCAGTATCAGTACAGACTCAGTGAGCCAGTGGGGAGTGGGAGCCAGGCTTCTGTGAACTTCACCAGACAACATAGACCTCAGTGGTCACAATTCATTCAATAGAGAAGCTTTCTGTCTCCCCGCCCCCTTCCCCACGCTGTCCACAATAATCTCATATGGATTTCAAAAGCTTTTCTCTTCCATTAGAGTCCCGGATCTATTATGTTATAATGTGTTTGTCTGTGCTTATTAACTATTCAGGAGGCTGTGTTGTTCAAGAGCTTGTGTGGGTAATGAGTAAATATTAAGTTCCTTACACCATTTTAAAACACTGAAAATGGCACTACTTCCCTGAGTGATCCCAGACAGAGAAATTGCTTTGTTCTTTAGATTTTTTTCTTCTAGTGATCACAATAATCTCTTTGACCTTCTCTCCATATCTCATATTTGAGCAATCACAAAAGTTATTTTAAAAAAAAAGAATGTAATGTCCCTTTTTAGAGGCACCTTCCAGAATGTTCTGAAAGTTAGAACAACCGGATGTATTTACTTTCGGTCCCTGCTTAAAAGCAGCATTTCAAGCCCAAATAATAACTCAGGATACACCTGTTACATTAGTGCAAGTTTCAGTTTCTGAGCTTTTTGTGGGGCCCTCCTTTCAGAGTACTATTTTAGGGGTACGTGGCACTGTGAGGAGGTGGGACCTGAAAGCTGCAGTTTCTCCTGCTTGGTAGTGATTCCTCCTGTTTCAATTTTCATGGGATGCCCTGGGACACAGAAAGCTTTGTAACCAGGGGGCTTCACCAGGCACCCGACGGACTACTACTGGAAGAGCCTGCAACCCCATAAAGGTTCAAAATACACAATCAGAAGATGTGTATTTTGATGGTGTACCAAGATGTCTTTGTTCAGTAATGAACCCCATGTTCACGGCTGCTTTTCTTGGGACACCTTCTCAAGGAAGTCAGCCTCTGAGAGAAGACAGCTAGGATTTTCCAGCTGTTCATTTCATAAACAGGTGTCAAATGCCTGCTGAGAACCAGACATCTTCTTCACAATCCTCACACCACGGAGCTTCCACACCGAGCAAGGTCTGCCACACACAGAAAGGGTAGCAGCGGGAACTAGTGTTCTGTTAAGGAGCCTGGAAAGGATAATTTGGCACAGGTACACAGTGCAGGAGTTCCTTCCTTCGGAGCCAGACAAGTCCTTCTTGGAGATAGGTCGTGAGGTGCTGTATGCCAAGGAAGTGTGTACAGCCCTGGGGATGAACGAGGTCTCCAAGAGAGAGAGTGTAGACAGAAGGACATTTGGAGGCTAAGCCCCGGAAACTAGCATGGAGAGGGAGCCTGAGGAGCAGGGGATGGGAAAGTGAATCAGAGAAGTTGAAGAGGATGGCAGACTCAGGTGTGTGAGTGTCACTCATTCAGGTGGAGTGAGCGTCGATTGTGTCAACCCCACAGAGAAGCCCAGTGGGATTAAGAGAATGGAGTATTCCCAATCAGACTGGGATGCCTTCATGCTAATCTGCTTTCTGCCACTACAATAAATACCTGAGACATATACAGAGAAAAGTATTGAGACTCACAGGCTTGGAGGTTCTGGGCAATGATGAGTCGTCACCTCAGGAGCCATAGAATGAGAAGTGGGGGTCCTGAGATCTGTGAAGATACACCTCCAATGATCTTACCCCCTTCCTCCTCTGAAGGTGCCACCACCTTCCACTAGCACCACCATGGACCTTCAACACATGGACCCACATAGGGAACATTGGAGATTCAAACCACAGCATCTTTATTCAGATATTAGGAACAGTAAACATCCTAGATTTCCTGTTACGAGGGATAGCACCTAGATGCTGCAGTAACCAGGAATGAAGACAGGAGGGAGTGAAGAAAGATTCTGTTAGCCGGAAGGAACCACAGTCTTCAGGGACATAAAGGGAGTGTCCCGGAAGAATGGCAAAAACTAGAAGGGCAGATGGAGCCACACTCAGTAGAATCAATATCAGTATAATGGGAGATAGCGTTCTGTAGACAGGAGGGAGCGATTCGGTAAAGGAAGTCACTTGCCTTCCTTCTCAACTGCAAGACTCATGTGTCAAACAACCAGCAGTCAATGCTTGAGAGGGTTCCCAGAGCTCCACTTTATGCCAATGGTTCTCAACCTTCTAATTCAGTGACCCATTAATACAGCTCATGTTGTGGTGACTATAAATTATTTTGTTGCTACTTCATAACTAAGTTTTTGTAAATGGAGACTGATTTTTTTTTTGTTTCCTGGACACCCAGGCCTGAATAATTTACACAGAAACTATATTAATTACAACACTGTTTGGCCTATTAGCTCAGGCTTCTTATTAATAACGCTTACATCTTAAATTAACCCATTTTTATTAGTCTATGTACTACCGTAAGGCTGTGACCTACCAGTAAGGTTCTGGCATCTTTCTTCTTTTGCAGTTGCATGGCATCTGCCTGACTCTACCTTCTTTCTTCCTTCATTCAGTTTAATTTTCCCCGCCTAGCTCTATTCTACCCTGTTATAGGCCAAAGCAGCTTCTTTATTAATCAATGGTAATAAAACATTCACAGCATGCAAAGGGGAATCCACATCAAATTTTGCTACTGCTGTGAACTGTAATATAAATATCTGATATGCAGGATATCTAGTATGCCACCTCCAAAGAGTTCGCGACCCATAGATTGAGAACCACTGATCTATGCAGCTGAAAAAGGCACTGATATTATAAACAGTGTGTATGGTGATCTTCTGTTGATATTTATCAGCAGCACAGCAAGAGGGGTTGAGAGGTATGAAGTATTGAGGGGCATAAAGCTTCGAGCTCAACTTCCACAGCTTACTGGACAGGATCACTGGACAGAACCATTGGGTTTTAAGCCACCAGTAAGTATCACAGGACACGAGGCATGATGGGGGTGCATCACAGGAAGCCTTGAACAGCAAGCCGAGGGATTTCTATTTTAGGCTGTATGCCAAGGCCATTGGGCAGGGAGGGGGTGCTGGTCCAAATTTGAGCAGCAAACTACCATAGTCAAGACCATGTGAGCAAAGGAAGCTCCTTGATCCCTCCTGTCGGAGGCAAGCTCAGGTCCGTTTAGGTCAGGAAGGTGGGAAGAAGTTCTTGTTTGAAACCTGCTGTCTTGGAATGCGAGGACACAAAGGAAGAGAGGGAGTGAGCAAGAGATGCTGCCTGAAGTCCTGAAAGAATAGTTTTTGGAAATTCGGTGTTTGGCAAACCACAGTTTAACATTTGCAGGAGGCTCAACCTACCATGAAGAGCGTGCTTACAGATGCTGCCAGTTTCCCCTGTTGCTAACCCAGGAATAAAGGCTTTGGGTCTAGAGAGGTTGCGACTGATAAAAGCCAGGTGACTCTCAGAAATGCTGCTGAGAAGCCCCGATTTTCTTACAATGTCAATTTCTTTTTCAGCGGCTTAGAGCGGAGCGCTGGGAACACTCTCAAGTGTTCATGTTGGTGTTGCAATCTCCCTAATTTAGCTTCAGTTTCTCAAGGCGGGGCCGGGAGCTCTGATTGCCACCTGCCATGAGATTAGCGTGTTGGCGTGAGTTATACCTCAGTCCAGGCAATGGCTCTCAGCCACGCACAAGGCCGGTTCAGTCAGAGCAGCTGGTGGCATTCATTTTTGTAGCCAGTGTGAGTTAGAACGCATATGGCAGGAAGAAGGGGTCGCTTTGACTGCCTATCCTTTTCACCCTGAGTGAGGGCAGGGCTGAATAACAGGAGGCGCTCTTAGGAAATGGTTTCATCACAGCCCCCGAGGCCAGGCCCTCAAATCACAGTTGAGTTCTGGCTAAGAATCTGACTCATGCGAGTGAAACCCCACCCACTTTCGCCCATTTTCCTCCTTTCCGCTGACAGCAGCTCAAGGTGGTCTTGAAATCTTGGGGTCTTGGTGTGTGATTAGATCAACATAGGCTGCCACTGCCCCGTGCCTCACGGCTTGGCCTTTTCGTTCCCAACAGGGAAACGAAGGGAAAAGGCTGCTGAGGGACTTGGGAAGGTGAAGGAGCTCCGCGAGATGGACCGGAACTGGACTGGGATAGCGCTAAAGGTGCTGCACGAAGGACCCCAGGATCTCAACGAGGTCTTCCCTGACGTTTTCAGCAGAACGCCGCTAGATGCCCCCGGAGGTCGGGCAGGCCATGGGGCGTGCCCAGGCGAGCGGGGGCGTGGTTAAGGCGGGGCTCTGAGATGAAGGCGTGGTTATGCGGTCGTGGGAGGAGCCGGGGCGGGAGGTGGTGCCGCGGAGGGGACCCGCGGCCCGGGCGAGAGCTCGCCAGCCCCGCCGCGATGCCCCCGCGCCCAAGACGCCTCCTCCCGCCGCTGGCCGGGCTGCCGGCCCTGGCCGCGCTCCTTCTGCTGCTCGGCTCGCGTAGGGGTGCCCGGGCCCAGGAGGCGGCGGTGGACGGTGGAGCCGAGCAGGACCCGCACGCCAAGCACCTGTATACGGCCGACATGTTCACGCACGGGATCCAGAGCGCTGCGCACTTCGTCATGTTCTTCGCGCCCTGGTAACTGCAGCTCCCGCAGACCGGCGGGGCCGGGACCGGGGGTCAGGGGAGGGCGCGGGGCCGCGCGGGCCATCCGGGGGGCGTGGGCCGCTGCGCCCGGGCCTCGCCGCTGACGTGGCGCTAGCCGCCGGGCGGAGCGCGTGGAAGGGCGGACCCCGAGGGGAGACCCGGAAAGGCCTCTCGGCCCCGCCGCGCTGCCGGGGCCCAGACCCCCACCCCCACACAAACATATACATGCTCGCGCGCGCGCGTACACGCACACACACAAGTCCCCTGCCCAGCTCCCTAAACTTCCTGTGCTGGCCGGACGCGGTGGGAGCCCGGCGACCACGAGCCCTCGCCCGGAGGGTCCTCCCTGCTGGCCCTTCAATATTGGGCTGGGTTGAAAAATCTAAGGCCCTCCCAAAATGTGACTTCCCACTCTGTGTGTCGAGGGTGGGAAGAGATCACCTAGGTTGAGGAGTTGGGGTTCCCCGACCCCTGGGAGCCCGGAGTAGTGCCAGTTCTGGAGTCCCCGCTCCACGCTGGAGTGGACAAAGCTGTCTTCTGTCACCTCCTACTCATTGCTTATTTGGGGCCCCAGTCAGTTGGAAGAAACAGTGTGAGGTGGAACAGTTTATGTAAAAGCCATACACCTTCATGCTTCCATTCTCCGGTTGGGGCTTCCTGGTGCACCCCGCTGCGTTCGCAAGAGAACTGTACCTCAGGAATTGTTCTAGACTTAGCAGTTCTTTCTTGCTGGGCCTAGATGCTCAGAGAAGGAAGTTCTCTCTGGTCCAGAGCAGATAGTGTTCAGAGCGCAGGCCGCTTGAGGTGTGGGGATGTGCTGACTGTGTTTATTGCTGAGCAAAGTACTCTTCCCTCTCGCTTGCTCCGTAGGGGCCCCTTAAGGAAAGGGGGCTAAGCGGTTAAGAACAATGTATCTGTGGAATGCGACTTATTCAGTGATTATGCCATCCAAAGTGGTAGAAACTTTCTTTTTAACCCTGTAGTGGGCTATTTTTGCATTTCAACTCATTTAGGGTTACATTAACTTCTAAGGGTCAGCCTGGCTCACAGCCATTATCTATTAAAGAATCCGCGAATGGATACATTGTTTTCCGAGAACAGCTGACTTGAATCTGTAGCTTCCAGTGAAAGAGAAAATACGGGTAGCCTGCAACAGCCAGTGGGTGTTAATAGTTACTCTGCATGAGTATTCTCAGAGTAGTGACTCCAATTAAGTACACCACAAGACTTAACTGGGGCCAATTTCAGTGGAATAAATCTGCAGGTTTTAGTTTTATAAGCATAATTGACGTGCAGATAGAGTTAGGTTCTCTGCGGTGCTGGTAGAGTTTTAATTTTGGAATATTTCCTGTAATAGGTATTGCATAAATTCTTCTTTTAGTTGTATTTAGGTAGACACTACTCCCCAAAGTGAGTCTTCAGTTCTTTGCTTCTTGCTACTCTGCTAAAAATGTCAGAGATACATAGGTGCTCACCATGGCCTTTGAAAGCTAGATGTTTGTTGTTTTGAAAGGAGGTTGAGACAGGACCTCTCTGGGTAGCTACATTGACCTTGAATTCATGATCTTTTTGTTTCAGCCTATGGAGTGCTAAGATTTTAAAATTAGACTTTTAAGAACGATATGAAACTCAAGAAAGAATACACTGGGTCTCGGCCCCACTTCTCAGGTTGCGTGCCTAGAATGTTAGATGCCTACATGTGATACTGGGGGCAAGGACACCGTGTAATGAAAACATTGACCTATGTCTGTTTGTTCTAAGCTTGGTGGCTGCAGGATTGTCCTGCTGTTGATTTTTGTGCCAGAATCAGAGCACAGTGCCTATAGTGCCAGTTTTTGGGTCATACTGAACCTGGGGACAGTAAGGTCAAGATTAAGGTTAGGTGCCTTTGCTGTGACTTGGCCCCAGGCCACCTTCTAAATGCAGCCGGCTGGCTCAACCACAAGGACTCTGAACCAGAAATGCCAGCTCGATAGGACCGTAGATTCATCGCTGTTCCTGTGTGCAGAAGGGTGTGCCTGCTTGGTGACGGCCCCAGATGGTCAGTTTAATTTGGGGTGCAGGGAACTAAATCTTTATCCTCATTTTTAATTTTGTATCATCCTAAGAGCCTTTTCAAGGATGCAGAGGATGGGTCCAATTCTAAGACGAGGAAATCAGATTCCTGTAATGTCAGAACTGCCCTTGGCAGTCCCTTGTGGCAGCCACCTGAAGGCAGTCACCCTCCAGTCTCCCAGCAGCGTCTCATAACTGGGCTCTGCTCCACCGTGAGAACCAAGCCGGCTTTCTTTGATTAAGTCCCAGATGCCATGAGGAGCAAACAGGAATGTGGGTCAGGTGGGGAACGAAAGTCCACGTGCCTGATTGTGTACCCACTTAAGGAGTCCTTGGATCTTAACTCCCCCCCTTCCTTCCTTACTCTCCTTTCTTCCCCAGCCCACACCTTGCTGAACTAACTTTGCTGAATTCACAGACGTTAAACCCTGCAATACAGTTTCACTGTGTGGATTTTCACCCCATTCATTCTGCTGGAGTTGCCAAGAACTTTGTGCGCACCAAGTATCTGGACAGGACTGTGCTGGATTTCTTGGCACTTGTACCAGATACATAAAAAGAATACTGACGATCTTCCAGAAAAAGGGAATGATGCTGGTTTTAGGATTTTATTGCTTATATGTTTTATTTTTATTTCTGTGCGTGTGTATATCTCTATGGGTTTGTGTGCCGTGTGTGTGGGTCCCCGAGGAGCCCGAAGAGGGTGTCAGATTCCGTGGAATCAGAGCTACAGACAGTTGGGACCTGCCTGGTGTGGGTGCTGGGTGATCTGAAAGAGTAACAGGTGCTCTTAACTACAGACCTCTCTCCAGCCCTATTTTATTTGGGCCTTTGTAAAACAGGGATTTTCTTAGCATCCCAAAAAAGTCCTGCTGGGAAGACACATTAGCTTGAAGCCGACTTCTGAGGACTACCTTAAGATGTTTGTTTTGGAGGTTAGGTCTTCTGTCAAAAAAGAGGCTTACCACAGATTTATTGAGGCATTATTGAGTCAATACCAATTATCAGTGCCTATCACTCTTGTAAGTAAGCATTTTTTTAAAGGAGCCGTTCAGAAGGCAACATAGCAAGTAGTGACGTTATAAACACACCACTTATTTATTCAATAAGAGAAAAAACCCAGCCCTGTGCCTTAATGCTGTGTGATTGCACTCATTCAGAACTCACATGTGGTACAGCATACAGATTAGAATGCAAGACCGCAGTCAGCACTGCCCTTTAGGTCCTGTGACGAAAGATGCGAAGAGAGGCAAGTCAGGGCCTTGCTGCTATTAAAGATAGATGGTTTTAAGATGAGCGTATAACTAAACTCAGGCAATCAATACCAGATACTTGATTCTACCGATGATTGGAGGTCTGGAGATGTAACTCAGAGGCACAGTGCTTGCCTAGCATGCACAAAGCCCTCGTTTGATCTCCAGCACCACATTAGGCTGAGGGTGGTTGTGCACACTTATAGTCCCAACGCTTGGAAGCTGAAGGTAAAAAAGGCAGAAGTTCAGAGTTATCCTCAGCTACATAGAACACTCAAAGGCAGCCTTGGTTACTCAAGACCTGTCTAAATAAATATAAAAAATTAAGTATATTTATTTTAGGGCTTCTGGCTGGAGAAGGGGCAGAGCTGATTAATCTTGAGATCTCCTTGCATTGTGTACATTTCGTTATGTAGTAGAAGAGAGCTGTCTTTGTAAATAATGGAGCAGTTTACAGAAGGGCGATAAGCCCCTTGGGAGAGCAGGGGAGACTTTTCCAGAAATGCAGAAAGAGAAGAGAGTGGATACAAAGTAGCCTGAGAGACAAGAAGACTTCTTGGAGGAAATGATACACAGGCTAGATCTGAAGGCAAACAGAAATCATCCAGGTGGAGTTTCGGGGAATTCTTGGTAGGGTGCATATATGCCTTGAGTTCCAGGGTGTACAAGTATGTTTCAGGAAACTGAGATACTGCAATTGTACCCCTAGGCCGGCTAGAAGTCAAGGAGGTAGTATCTGGACATAGAGGTCAAAAAAGAATGTTAGGACAGTAATCTGCAAAATTTTGATTAATGTGGAGAATGTTGTCATTGTGAGCTATCTATCCACCTGCTGCATTTTGAGAAAAGCAGGGTTGGGAGTTGATGTGGAGAAGGCTGAGGTAGTAGTAACCTGGACGCCCTGGGACCTGGCGCTCAATGTGCTCTTCCTCTGACCTCGCTGTAGGTGTGGACACTGCCAGCGACTGCAGCCAACTTGGAATGACCTGGGAGACAAGTACAACAGCATGGAGGATGCCAAGGTCTACGTGGCTAAAGTGGACTGCACGGCCAGCTCTGACGTGTGCTCCGCCCAGGGTGTGCGAGGATACCCCACGTAAGCAGGAAGAAAGAGGATGCGTGTATCTCTGTGCTGGGGTTTCCACGTGTGTGTCTGTTGTCCGTGACCAAGGAAGGCCCAAGCTGAACCTGTGCTAACTTCCCTCATAGCTCTGTGGCGCTGAGTGTAAGCAGGTCCCTACTATTAGGACAAGATTATATTGAGCACTGTGTATTGTAGACGCCTTTTGCATTTTGCATGGGGAAAGCCTTAATCTTTGTTGTTTTTTTTCCGTTTCTGAGACATTGAGCATTTGCAGGGCAGTGGTGGGATCCAGTCGCCTGAGATCCAGCCCTGGGTGATGTGTCACTTAGTTTTACACAGCCCGTTCAGACTTTGTCCCTTTTGATTGGAACTCTTACCACTACTGCAGTTCTTCTTTTTCTTACTGATTAAAGATCTTTACATCCTCTGCAGCTAGCATACGGTCTCTCTTTCTGTTGGGGGGCAGGTGTGACAAGCCAGAGCGTGATAAGCTTCTCGGCAGCCACTTGCTCCCTTGATGGGTGTGTGCATGATGGGGTAAACAAATGATGACTGGCTGTGCACTCTGGATGACTGTCCCCCCCGAAACCCGTGTGTTAGGCTGGCCAGTAGACTGTAGTGCTGTGGGGAGCGTACAGAACCTTTAGGACATGGGGGCTGGTGGTTCACTACAATTGTGTCCTTGAAGGGGATATTGTGATATCAGCCCTCTTTGTGTTTTCTTTTGTTTTTTGTTTGCTTGTATCATGTCTGTTGTGAGGAGAGGGTCTGTTAGGTTCTATCCGGGTACAGAGCAAAGGCAGTGAATTCAAGTTACCGCATGGCCCCAGTCATCTAAAACAGGGAGTCAGGATGCACTATTTCTCTTTCTAAGCTGATGATCCCAGCTCCTTGTTAGAAAGCAACAGAAAGTTGGCCGACAAACTGACTTCTGAAAGAAAAGAGGATGTCTCAGTCCACTTCTGTTGCTATGATTGCCTTGCGGACTGGATAATTTACACAGGAGTAAAGCTGTATTGAGTCTCTAGGTCTGGAGGGTCAAGGTTATGATAGGCTCCGTGTGATGAAGGCCTTCTTACTCAGCAGAGTCCCAAGGTAGCACGAGGCATCATATAGCGTGAAAGAAAGCTTGCTTATTTGGGTCTCTTCATATAAAATCACTAATGGAGTCATGGCCTTGCAAATACGATCTTATCTAATCCGAATTGCTTCATAAAGATCCTACCTTGTCCCACTTCTTGGAATCTCACAATGGGAACTAATTTTCATGGATTTGGGTGGGGACAGTCAAATTAAAGCACACTGTGGGTGAGCTTTAGGGACTCCAGCCAAGAGGTCTTGGAATTGTTCCTACTGCATCTGCTTTGGGGTGACTGAACTTTTCATTCCTGTCTCTTTCTCCTCCTGAGGGAGGACATGGACTCATGACCAGGCACCATGTCTGGTGGAGTCTTCCAGAAATAGCCATTGTGGTGCAAATGCAGGATCTCATAGATAGCAGTCTCCCCTTTCAGGCCCTGTGGCCTGTGGAGGGATGGGGGAGGGTAATTACCAAGGGGTTATGCCCTTCCTCCTGCAAGGGAACTCTTAACAACTTCGACTCTTAAGTATTCGTTACAGTTGGGGCACCAAGTCAAGTCTATGTAATACATAACTTAATTGACTAATCCATAGGACCTGGAGTTAAGTATGAAGTCTGAGGTCTCTGATCCTTAGAGGCAGCAAGTGATGTGGAGGCCACAGTGGAACCCCAGGTCTGCCATCCATAGCTGTGTAGCACTGGCTGTGTCATTGACCTCCGAGTCCAAGGGTGACAGCAGCGCCCTCCGCCTCGCTTTTCTATTAGCACAGGGCTTCAGTGGAGTTCTACATTTGAGATTTAGCCTTTCCATAAAGGACTCTGGACCTTCTGGGTGTTAGCGATTGCTTACTGATGAGCATCACATTCAGACCTGTATCAAGTCAGATCTTAGAAGATCCTGGTGTGTGTACCTTGTAAATAGCATTCACTCACTGCTGTTTAAAGTGAACTATGGGACTGGGTATGTAGCTCAGTTGGTAAAGCTCAAGGCCATAGACTCCATCTCTGGTCTGAATTAATGAACAAGTGAATGAATGAATGAATGAATGAATGAACTGTTTGATTCCCTTAAACATTCTAGAGAAGCCGCTGATAAATAGCAGGGAAAGTAAATACTCACTGGTGAGAGTCTAGTACTTCCAGGATGCTGGGACGATAGAAATGGGTTGACTGTGTCCCCTTCCTCTCTGTACTGCCTGCCATACAAAACATGCCACAGGGAGGCTGAAACTGTAGTCACAATGGGCGAGAAGGACGGGTGTTACTGGCGGGGAATCTGTCTTAATTTTGTTCCCTGTTGCTGTGATAGAATACGCCGACTAAAGCAGATGACAGGAGACTGTTTATAATAGTTCTGAATGCCAGGTTACAGACTGTCTTTGTGGGGAAATAAAGGTGGAAAGAAGTTGAAGCAGCTAGTGACATCCACAGTGAGGAGAAGAGGAAGAATGAACGCATGCATGCTTGCTCATGCTCAGCCAGTTACTTGGTAGTTCAAGATCCCTGGCTTAGGGAATGGGGCCGCCCATGGTGAGCATGTTTTACCACATCAGTGTAATCAAGACAACCCTCTCCCCCCAGACATGCCCACTGGTTAAACTCTGACAATCCCTCACCAAGACTCGCTTCCCTAATGATTGTAGATTGTGTCATGTAACCAACCACTGCAGAAGCATAACGGGGTTCTGTACTGCAACATCAGGACTCCATGGGTGCCACTGGCAAATTTAAAAACACCTTGCATTTTGTATCCTGGCTTATTTAGAAAATCAAGTCCCCCTGAGTAAGTCAGACACGTGTGTGTGTGTGTGTGTGTGTGTGTGTGTGTGTTTAAAGAATTGGAAATAAGCTCAGACTGTAGTGAATGTAGGTGAATGTGGTCTGAGAGGGATTCCCATGTTGATTAGGAGCCTACAGAAGTGCCCAAGGACAAACTTTCGTTTGGTTTTGGTTTCTACAGGGCGCAGGAGGCAGAGTGCTGCGTAAGTGGTTGCATTGAGGCAGGTGGATATACCTGCCTGTATTTTTGCTTCCTTTCTAAGTATGACAATGTACTTTAGCCTGCTTAGACTTTGGTTTTGTTGTTGGGTGGTTTTCTTTCAGATAGGTTTTCACTGTGTTTCCAAGATGATCCGGAACTCAGTTTCTAGGCCTTGTGCATAAGCTTCACCTCCTTGGGCCCCAAAGTGCTGGGATGTGGAGTGTGTGCCTCTATGCCTAGCTTTCATATGTTCTTTATGGGAGGTGCAGTATAGTGCCTACATCTACTTATCAGACCTCAGCTTTTCCTTGTGTAGATGGTCCCAGACTTACAGATGGTTTGACTTGCTATCCTTCACCTTCATGATAGGGCAGAAGCAGCCCCATACAGCCATTCTACCCACCGCTTTCAGCACCGTGAATTATAGGAGACATATCCTTGTTCTGGTGTCGGGTGACTTTACCCACCAGAGGCTCCTGTGTGTGCCTGAGCACTTGTTAGGCCGGGTGGGATGTTTAAGTGGTCCAACTTACTGTTGTTCTAACTTAGGATGTGCTTGTGAGGATGTAAACCTACTGTAAGCTTAAGAGAATTGTCTCTGGGAGCCTGAGGACGCTGGACGTTTGCTCATGTGTTCTCCATAAGGCCATTCTGTCCTCCTAGCTGCCAGATATAGCCAGTGGACTGTTTTTTCCTTCATTTCATGATGTTGGAGAGGGAGCCTAGGGTCTTGTGTGTACTAAGCAAACACTCCTCAGTTCTTTTCTAGACAGGGCTTTACTCTGTATCCTATGCTTGCCTCAGATTTGCTATCCTCCTGTCTCACCCTTTGGCAAACTCCACCATGTAGTTTGGTTTCCTTGTATAGCCATGGAACTTCATTTAAAGGGAACTTACTTGTCTGTTAATGGGCTGGATGTTTGTGTCTGGGAAAACATGCTGACATTCTAACCCCACTGTGTTGGTACTGGAGGTAGATGCTATTATGGGGCTCCAGAGACCTCTCTTGGCTTTCCTGCCACATGAGGACACAAGGAGAAGGTGCCATGAGGGAACCAGAAAGCCACTGTAGACATTAAATGTATTACTCTATGAATTTGGACTTTAGTCTCCAGAACTATAGGAAATGAACTTTTGTGCTTTATGGGCTGCCAGGCCAGTCTTGGTGTCACTGCAGCCCACGCTGCCTGTGACACTCCACCTACATACCTGAGTTGTACACTTCCTCCGGGAGGTGTTAGAGGGCTCCTAGCCCTTGCCTGCATTTCTCCTTCTTCTGACAGGAGCCACAAGTTTAATACAGTCTTGACAACTTCTGTGAAGCTTTTTCTAAGGCATGTTATAACTGGAGTGATCCAAGACCAGGATGTGTGACATTCATCCTTTGGTGATGTCTTATACTCACCGTCAGAGGAACTGTTCCCTCATCTGCAGATTCCGCAGAGGCCAGTGAATAGAAAAGATTCTTGTTCTGCGGGGATGCAGGGGATGCAAGCGGAGCTCTGGGGCTGGAGTGGGGATTCAGGGGATGCAAGCGGAGCTCTGGGGCTGGAGTGGGGATTCAGGGGATGCAAGCGGAGCTCTGGGGCTGGAGTGAACGGGGGGGTGAGCAGATAGACTGCAGCAGTTAGAGGGCCCTGATGGTTGGTTCCACCAGGGACTGGGCTTCCGTCTGCCACGGTGCTCTGCAGACACCTACTGCAAAACTGTTTTGTCTGCTGCAAGCCTAGTGAGGCCCGCAGGCTGCGGGAGCAACAAGGAGGCCAGGAAGGATGTGGGGTGCTACCAGGGTGAAGCCTGGTGGAAGTACTGAGGGCAGGTTTAACTCACAGCGTGCATCTGCAAGTTTTCACCCCAGTTGTATTTCCCTTGAAGAACATCAGAAATGTGTGAAAGTTTAGGAGCATGGGACAACTCCTGTAACATCGGTTTTGATTGGCAGATAGGTACCTGGCTGCAGCCCCTGGCAGATCCATTGCTGTTTCACTGCATGGTTTACTCTTAACCAAGGGCAGCTTTAAACTTGTATACTTCTGCTCTCCCTAATCTGTTGTTATTCTTTCAGCCTGAAGTTTTTTAAGCCTGGCCAAGAAGCAGTGAAGTACCAGGGTCCTAGAGACTTCGAAACACTGGAAAACTGGATGCTGCAGACGCTGAATGAGGAGCCGCCTGTAAGTGTCCCCTCCCCCTCCCTTTACAGCCCAGAGGCCAGGCAAGGTGAAAGCTTACAATTCTTTTTGAAGTCGTAAATAGATCTGTCCCTGTGCTGCTTCTGGTTGACTGAATGAGTTTAAATTTGCTCAGAGGAGCTCACAGCACCCGAGCATGTTCTCCTTAAGTACAAGATACTGAGTAAATGGGAATCATTATTCTTAAATGGTGGAATTTCCACAGCATGTTCACCGAACTGTGGGGTGCTTTCTGTTGTCAGGACAGCTGTAGATTTCTGACCCACTGTTGGGAACAGGCAGTTCGCCATACTGATCCCTTGAACTATTCTTGGCTTCCTTGGGCAAGAACCTTGGGGATTAGATTCTTCCTAACAGTCTTTCGTTTCGTCGAGTGACTCTGTGTACTTCACTGTGTTTCTCAGTGTGTAGCCCAGGCTGGCCTTGAACTCAGGTCGCCCCCACTTCCCCACCTCCCCAAAACTGGGATTATAGCTGTGTGCCGCCACACGGAATGTCTCTGCTCTTGTTTCTGATTGCTCCTTTTGTAGCCCAATAACTTTATCTTTCATTTGTCTACTTTTTCCTTTAAGTAGTTTGCCATGATTGTTTTGGAATTCTATGAATTTTTTATATGAGTGTTCAATGTTTAGTAAGCTATAAAAGGTTTTTTACTCCATGCTGAGTTGTTTAGATGGCAGCTGGGTCAAGCCAGCTCACAGCCCTTGGAGGCTGTTTCAAATGGCTTTGTCATGGAGGCCGTTCATAACATTTATCCGCTTTCATGCTTTCTGGAATTATTTCATTTAAGCTACAAATATCGTTAGTGTATAGCAGCCCGCCGCATGGTGACCATCCTTGGCAAATGGTGGTGTCACCTTAGATTTATAGGTTTACTTTTCGGTTTTCTTTGCGCCATTCAGGGCAAGGCAGGACTGCCAGGCTGGAGAGGAGCCTCTCACCATCTCCAAGTTTCTGTTCAAATAAGCACCTATCTCAGAACGGACTGATAAATAACCTGAACACAGTTCCTTCATAGGAAGGTGTTCAGACATGTACGAAAGTGCCATTTTCCCTGTTTTGCCAGCCTGGTCTCCCTTCCTCCTGATCCCTCCTGCATCCATTCAGGGAATAGACATACATTTTTGCTGTGTAACATAGCCACTGTGTCACACATGAGTGCAGTGCATACCCATGCATTTGTACCAGGGGCTGCCTTTGCCCACCTGGAGACAGGCAAGACCAGGCCCTGTTGACTCTCCTGTGCAAGCCAGTGCTTTCTCCTGTCTCCAGCTCCTGGAGCTCACTTGGGCTTGCTCCTACTGTCTGTCCATAGTGTGGCTCTTTTCCTTTGCTTCTTGATCCTCAGCTTTCCAGGCCTGAACTGGTTTTACTAGTAATATAAAACCCTTAGTAAATGCTCAGGTGTTTTCCTTCTCTCTGTGTGTAGGCACCATCAGAACACTGTAAGTGTTACTTACTAGGGCTGATATGGAAACTTCCATTTTGCTCTAAATCATAACTACACTACACAGTTCCTTTAAGGGTCCTGTGTGTGGATGGTTACATGAGGGTGGGTGGACTCAGTGGCTTGTGGTGCGGTGTTGGGGGGACTGGAAAAGTAGCCAGCGTCGCCTCGTTTCCCGTCTCCGACGACTGTGGGAGCATCAGGAGTTCTGAGTACAACTGCAGTGGGAACAGCTCACTGAGGGCGAATTATTGTGTCGGAGCTGTGCGCTGACTGGCTGCCTGTGGTCCCAGCACTGGGTTGAGCTCCACCGCTCATTGGTGCCACTTTCAAGGGTGTGTGTGACCCTGCAGCTGTGTTCTTCACTCTGGATGTCCCAGCTCACCAGAAACTCGCTGCCTCCTTTAGTGTTTTCATACCTCACATTTGAAACCACCATTACTGTGTCCGTAGTATCGAGGAGCTGGCCTCATTTTAGGTAACCAGAACCCACAAGCTCGTGGGTGAATTTGCATCTTTGTCGTGCTGAAAAGCTGCAGGGGCAGGTGGGGTTTTCACGTAGATTGAAACAGTATTGTTTTCTCTATGAAAGTTGTTTTTTCAGAGGGGTGGGTATGAATTAAGCAAGAATTTTTTTTTTTAAACACTTGAACTACCACATTTATTCAGTCAACAAGATTCTTGAGTGGCTTACATTCCTGGCAATGTGAAATCCAACACTACCTATATATATATATATTTTAATTTTATTGAGCTATACATTTTTCTCTTCTCCCCTCCCTTCCCCGCCCCTCCCCTTCTGCTCTCTCCCATGGTCTCCATGTTCCCAATTTACTCGGGAGATCTTGTCTTTTTCTACCTCCTATGTAGATTAGATCATGTATGTTTCTCTTAAGAGTCCTCTTTGTTGTCTAGGTTCTCTGGGATTGTGAATTGTAGGCCGTTTTTTGTTTGTTTGTTTTTTACTGTTTTTTACTCACTCATAAGTGTCCAAAAGCCACTTATGAGTGAGTACATGTGATAATTGTCTTTCTGGGTCTGGGTTTCCTCACTCAGTATGATGTTTTCTAGATCCATCCATTTGCCTGCAAATTTCAAGATGTCATCATTTTTTTTTCTGCTGTGTAGTACTCCATTGTGTAAATATACCACATTTTCCTTATCCAGTCTTCAACCGAGGGGCAATTAGGTTGTTTCCAGGTTCTGGCTATGACAAACAATCCTGCTATGAACATAGTTGAGCACATGTGCCCTTTGGATATCAATATGGCGATTTCTCGGAAAATTAGGAAACAACCTTCCTCAAGACCCAGCAATACCGTAACTTTTGGGTATATACCCAAGGGATTCTCAGTTGTACCACAAGAGCATGTGCTCAACTATGTTCATAGCAAGAAAATTTTAAAGAGAAGGTAATAGTCTCAAAAAAACCTTTTAAAATAAACTTTCCACAAAGAGGCCTACTAATGGGATGCTGTGTCCTGTACATGGTGGCAGATGGCAGAATGGATGTATGTGGAGGCCTGCCTCCCCATTGGGAAGTACAGGCTGGGAGGGTGGTGAGCTTACCGGGCTCAGCACAGATATGTCCTGAGGGTTTCCATCCTCAGTGCAGGAGAGAGGTGACTGCATGGAATCTCCCCTTAAGCATGCTAGACCCAGTCACCTAAACTTCATGTTTAGTGTCTCTGAGCAGTAGAGGCTCTCAGACAATCACAAGGAAGAATGACAGTGACAGTATGCTTTCTTGTGGAAAAGTTTAAATATGCACATTTTGAGGTGCTGTAAATTAGACCCAGGGCCTTGACTCAACCAGATATCCTATCCCTGAGCCATATTCTCAATCCCAAATAGGCAGTCTTTCTATAGAGCGTTTTTTTTTTTTTAAATTGCATTTGTTTATTTAATTTGTGTCTGTGAGCATGTACTGGGGGTGGGAGTGATGGAATTGTATTTTGATTCATTCCCATATATGTAATGAAATGTCTTGGGGATGAGAGCCCCCAAGCCTAGACCTGAAATTCATTAATGTTTCTAGTTTTGTTATATGTGCCTTTTCTGTATGTCCCAAAGGTAATTTTTGTACAATGTTTTCAGTATGCCTGCTTTCTGACTTCAGTCTGAGACATGGGGCCAGTGTGGGTTCCCCATTGTATGCCTGTTGTGGAATATTAGTTTAAGATATGTTACATTTGTTTATGCTGTGGAACATTTGTTTAATAATGCAAAGGTGTATTGCATTCTTAAATTGTGTTGCATTTGTTTAACTCTGTAAGCTGTGTTACTTTGCCTGCCTAAAACACCTGTTTGGTCTAATAAAGAGCTGACTGGCCAATAGCTAGGCAGGAGAGGAAATAGGTAGGGATGCCAGGCATAGAGAATAGGAGGAGAAATCTAGGCTCAAGAGAAGAGGGAGGAGTGAGAAAAGGAGAAGAGGAGTTGCTGGGGCCAGCCACAGAGTAAGAAGGAAAGAAAGACATAAAGAAAGGTAAAAAGCCCAGAAGGAAAGTGTAGTTAAAGAGAAATGGGATAATTTAAGTTAGAAAAGCTGGCTAGAAACAAGCCAAGCTAAGGTCAGGCATTCATAACTAAGAATAAGTCTCCATGTATTTATTTGGGAACTGGGTGGCTGGCCCCAAAGAATGAAAAATGAACTATAGGTGCGTGCTCTTTTGCTCAGATTTTGGAATATTCGTGGTTGACTTTAGTGATGTTGAATTTGTAATGTAGACAGTGTCATGTTCGTTAACTTGACACCAGCTAGAGAAAATCTAGGAAGAGAGTTTGAACTGAGAGAACACTTCCATAAGATTGGCCTGTAGGCAAGTCTATAGGACTTGCCATTTCTGGGCAAGTGTCCTGGGTTTTGTAAGAAAGAAGGTTAAGCAAGCCATGGGGAGCAAGCCAGTAAGCAGCAGTCAACCATGGCCTCTGCTCCTGCCCTGACTTCTCTCAGTGATCCACTATAATGTGGAATTATAAACCAAATCCTTTCCTCCCCAAGTGAGTTTTGGGTCATGGTGTTCATTATAGCAATAGAAAGCAACCTAGGAATAGACTTTTACTTAAATTAAAAATTGAGTTCTTGAAAACTTTAACTTGACGAGATGTGAAGCAATTTAAAAACATTTAAAGATGTATTGTGAAAAAAAGCAGCCTTTCTAAAAACGTTTATCGTTACCGAAAGGTAAATATATTAAAATGCTCGTGCTGCGTAGGCAGCTCAGAGAGGTCAAGGGGCAGAGAGTAAGCATTGGGTCCTCAGTCCTGCTCTTCATTTCTTCTTAGAGAATAGTTTTACTATGTATGTGCATATATGTGTGTGGAGGTGTGTGTAAATGAGTGCAGTTGCCTCGGAGGTCAGAAGAGACTGTTGGAGCCCCCGGAGCTGGCGTTATAGGTGGCTGTGAGCTGCCAGGTGGGGGCTGGGAACCGAACTCTGATCCTCTGCAAGAACGATGCAGCTTAACTGCTGGGCCATCTCTCCAGCCTCCTTTGTTCGTTTCTTACTGCTAGAGTTGTATAGCCATTTATTCTTGTTGGGTGACTGACTGGATGCTGGTGGAGGTGGTAAGCCATCTACTTAGCCCTGCCCTGCTCAGCCTCTGCAGCTGATAAATTCTCCACTGGCAGATCAGCTGCTTTCGTCTCTGGGCATCTGTATTAGTAAATAAATTTGCAGTGGCTGTTAGAGTGGCGTGGCTGCTGACTTTGATCTCATCTCCTTAATGCCCCTTCTCCTCTTCACTGTCATCTTCTCTGGGCTGCCTTTGGTGCAGAGGGCCCTGTGGGATTGGAGTCTGTAACCCATGTGTATTCTGTGTCTCTGGTGTACTTTGTTCTGCTGAACCCTGATAGTTAGTGTCCCCGTCACTCCTCTCTGCTGGTGGATATTGTGTGTTCAGCGTACTCCCCACATGCACTAAGGTGGGAACCTTCACATGTGACAGGGCTAGTGTTGTGGTCTCTCCAGACCTCCTCTCCCCATTCTCACTGTTCTGGGAATTATTATCACTGTGTGGAAGACCGCTCAAGGCAGATAGCATCTATGAAGGTTATGGTCTGCTGCGTCTTTACTGCCTTGCATGGAACTCAACCAAGGCCTGTAACATTTGCTGCCCCCAGTCTCCTTTCGCCTTCAGCAACATCAAACTACAGTCTCTCTCTGCCTTCCGCACTGTGAAGGCACTCCTCAGCTCCTTCTTTATGGTAGTCTGCTATATGTTCCTGTTGGTGAAACATATCTGTTCTTACATTGAACCATTTTACTGTTCTCCAAACCTTCATTGGGATGACTTCTGGTCTCCATTGGCATATACTGTGTGGTGAGGTCGTCTGGGCCTCTGTTGCCTGTGGTGCCTGGCTTGGTGTCAGTGGCTCTGGGCATGGCTGTGGCTTCTGGATCTCAGCCTCATGGTTATGATGATGAAATGACTTGGACCAGCTGAGGCTCCTCCCGGGTGTGATGGGAATGAGGCCAGAGTTGCTCAGGGCTCTCTTCAATTCACAAGTTTTAAATCACTTTTATTTTAGTATATTGTTGTGATTTCTATTTTATCATTATTATTAAAACTCCCATTGTGCTTCATTTACAAATTAAACTGTCACAGGCTTGCATGCTCAGGGAAAGTAGCAGATATGGGGCTTGGTTCTATTCATTGTTTCAAGCAGGGGCTCTTGGGATGTCACTTACCTGCTGTGCTGGCAGAAAATCCTTTGCATTTCTGTCCCAAACCTTGTCACGTGAATTGCTTTCTTAAGGTTTAGCTCACAAGGCCATCCCCGCCATGTCTCTCCTTCCTGTGACGTGTTGGGTTCTTGGTTCCTATTGCTGACTTTTTGTCACTCTTTGGTAGCATCTCTTCCTTGTTCTCCCTGCCCCCCGGTGCAAACTGAAGGTCACCAGTACCTGCTCCCTTGGGATTTTGCCTCTAGCTTTGCCTGTTTATCCACCTTTGTGTCATTAGCCCCTACCTGTTCAGAGCAGGAAATTTACCTTGAATTCCGTGGGGAATCTCAGACCAGGTCCAAGGAGAGGGTGTGGTTTGGGGTTGTATAGACTTCACTTTGTTTTTTCATTTGTTTGAGTTTGGGAAGGAGGCAGCTGCCCCGGAGCCTAAGTCCTATAGGGTGGGCTTGGTGCTAATACACTTGGTGGAGGTGATTTCCTGTCTCCCTGGCCTTGTTCAGCACAGCTGTGAGATAGACAGACGGGGACTGTTCTGGACAGGGACAGGTCACCTCCCTGCATCAGCTGCATCAAACCCACAGATAATTGCTTTGCTTCTTATTAGACACCAGAGCCTGAAGCAGAACCTCCCAGAGCCCCTGAACTGAAGCAGGGGTTGTATGAACTCTCGGCCAACAACTTCGAGCTGCATGTTTCTCAAGGTAAGGCTCTGTGCTGGTTTCTCTGGCCATTTGAAGGCTCATAGCAACATCGAGTCACAACTCCTGTTGTCTCTTCAGCACCAGTTGGACTGTTGTTTAATAAGCCTGCTCTTAAATAGCATCCCCCTCCTCCTTCATCCTTGTGGGCCTGTTTGCCAATGCTGTGAGCTCACTGGGTACACAGAGCACCCCGAAGCTGTGAACACACCGGGTGCACACAATACCCTGAAGCTGTGAGCACACCGGGTGCACACAATACCCTGAAGCTGTGAGCACACTGGGTGCACACAATACCCTGAAGCTGTGAGCACACCGGGGGCACACAACACTGAAGCTGTGAGCACACAAGAGGCTATGAGCACACAGGGTGCACACAATACCCTGAAGCTGAGCACACAGGGTGCACACAACACCCTGAAGCTGAGCACACCGGGGGCACACAACACTGAAGCTGTGAGCACACAGGGTGCACACAACACCCGGGGATAAGAAAGCCCTCGTTATGGTGGTCATATGTTTACTGGAGGCTGAAACAAGCACATTTTTTTGTTTAAACAATGTAATAGGACTGTTCAACTATGAATCAAATTAGGTGTTCTTTATACTCCCTTTTTGGAATTAGTCTCTAAATGTCTTCCTACACTCTCCACTGTGAATAAAGCACAAGCCTCCCTTTGTTAGTGCATGGGCATGTTTCAGAAGTTGGCCCAAGCACATGTGGCCAAAAAGCAAACACAGCTTCCTTGCTGGCTCTATTATCAAGTGCTGCCATGGAGAGACACCCCCTGGAAGACTGGCTTGTGCACACTGTGGGAAAGAACGTAGGACCATACCTGCCCTTGCAGCCTGCCTGCTGGGAGTCAGACCGCCCCTCACCACCTGTACTACTGAAATAGTTTCATGGTGGCTTTCCTTACCACTAGAATGAGGTCTGTAATCTGTACTAGCCCTCCAGCCCTGGGACCTTGGGTGTTTCCCCTACTGGGAAGTCAAACTAACTCGGGTTCTGCTAAAACGTGCATCCAAATGTCATAGACAGTCTCTCCAGTTTAGCCCCGCCCCGCCCAGAGTGTCTCCTGCAGGACACACCCTGCAGACCCCACATGGTATTATTGTTCCAGGGCTCACTAGGGCTCAAAAGGCAGCTATGGCTTCTGGCACTTGCTGGCTTCCCATCAGAGCTGCTTGGCTTCTAGGGATTCAGTCTCCATCCTGCAGCCCAAGGTTCATACTCTACTTGTCTGCAAAGATTTGCCTTGAAAATAAGTCACTCATAATTTCAAATAAGTTGATTCCATGTTTCCTGAAATGCATTATTGTCATAGCAAGAAGACCTCAGCCACCAGTGCTCAGGTCACCATCACACTGCCTCCTGTCCACTGGGGGCTCTCTCCTGATTAGGGGGTGCTGTCAGCCTGTGTAAAGCAGAACAGACAGATAAAAGTCCCCAGTGTCCAGAAAATAATGTTGTGAGGACTTGGTTTTGTGATTTGTTTTTTTAAACCTGTTTTTTGACAAAATGTAAGTACAAAAAGCAAAAGTAGGGCTCAGTGAACTTTAAGACAGTTTTCCATGACCACTGTCCAGATCAGGAAGCCGCAGCCCACTGTGTGCCACCCGCCTCCAGGGCTCTCTGCCATCCTCTTCCCGTGGCACCTGTGTGGGCGCATGGCCTCATAGCTCAGGTGTGTGTTACCAAACACCAGACTTCAGTCATCTGACTCGTCATGGCTCAGCTTAATGGTTTTCTCTCCCCCCCCCCCCAAGTTTATGTTAGATTTTATGGATCTTAAGAGCTTTCTTTCTCTTTTTTTCCTTCTTTCTGGCTTTCTTTTATTTAACCTCACTGAAGGCTGAGAGTGTCTGTGTAAGGCTCTGCTGATCTGCATGCTATCCAGCATTTCTTTCTGTGTTTACTGAGCACATGGTTTGCGGGCCTGCAGAACTCCCCAGTCTGGACTTTGCTAATCAAATAAATCTCTAGTGGATTCACACACTTCCTTGGTTTGTTTTTCCCATATATACTTTTGGGATGCTGGCAGGCTATATGGCTGTCTGTGACTGTGATGTCTGTTTCTGTGATTGTGACTGGAGCCGCACCAATGGCCACTGTCTGGTCCCTCCCCCATCAGATGTGTCCGTGCTGGCCTCCTCGCGGTAGTTAGGGTAGTAAAAGAGGCAGGGAAAATGTACAGTTCTTTCCCTTTTTGCCAGTTTTCTCAGTGTAAGTTGGTTCTCTGTAACCCTTCAGAGAGGACAGGTTTGATTGTGAGTTACTGTTTTGATCTCAGATATAAACATACATGGTGGTGAGTCCCTTTTTACCAGAAGGACTTGAGATCTGTGGGCAAGAGGAACAGAGCTGTATTCTTCAGTTCAGCGTCTGGTGTCTTGTGACGTAAACCCCAATGTTTCTTTTCCCTCCTCTCTGCCTTGGCCTTCCCTACAGGCGACCACTTTATCAAGTTCTTCGCTCCGTGGTGTGGTCACTGCAAAGCTCTGGCTCCAACCTGGGAGCAGCTGGCTCTGGGCCTTGAACATTCCGAAACTGTCAAGATTGGCAAGGTAAGTGCAAGCCCTTGTTAAACTGGAAACAGTCCGCTTTGGGCTGGATTAATTAGCGGAGTGGCCCATTATTCATTCCGTGTGCAAAGCTGAAAACTTGATTTATTAATTGCAGTTAGTGTGCCACTTGACAATTCATTTCACCCTCACAGATGGCAGCCTGGTTTTGGAGTCTGCTGGCTTTTCCACAGCCTGGAGATAAATTATGGCCTTGGCCGATTTATTCTGAAGGGATGGCCAATTCTGAGTTGGCAGCCCTGGAGCTATGCAAAGATATGGGCAGAGCCTTGTAGAATGTGCACTGGATGTCCGTGGAGCTCAGCCAGTGGCTCTCCTAAAGGGTCCTGGGTTCTGCGCTCACACAGGCTCATAGCAGAGCTTCTCATGGCGAGCCCTGCTTTGTGCTGCTGTCCATAGTTCATACAGAGAAGCCAGACATTCCTGTGTGTCCAGGTCTTCTGGAACTATCCAGAGCAGCTCCTGGACCACCACGTGCTTTTAATCTCATTGATTTTTCTGACAACTCACCAGACACTCACTCCATGGAAGGTCTCTAGAGAAAATCTCCCTTTTCCACTCTGCCACAGGGCGTATTTGCATACAGAAACAGAGCTACGTATCTGGTTATGAGAGTCAGAAGCAGAACCTCAGGGTTGGTTGGGTAGACCTGGTAGGCTGGCCTTGGTTGAAATGTCTCTCCTCAGTTGCCACTTTGCAGAAGGGAAATAAGGCAAATCATGTGTAGTCATGAAGATGAGAATTTGCTACTTAGCATGGCCCCTGGGGTGGGGCGATGCTGAGGAAATTGTAATTCTCAATGTGCAGTGTGCGGGTTTTCTCCTATGCCTGCCATGCTGTCAGTGCCCTGTTCTGTGCTGTGATTATTTCCGTCACTGAAGAGTGTGTGGACCTAAGTGCATCACCTTGCATTCTGTCTTGCCCCAGTCTTTGTATCCTTACTTCAGATTATTTTGTGAGTTTTTATGGGAGGTGATTTACCCAGGCTCTAGCAGAAGCAGGCATGAGCAGACTCAGGCTGTGAGGGGCCGTCATGGCTGGGCACTTGGAGCTACTTTAGACAGGACCCTGGAGAGTGCTTGTGCCCCTCACAGACCCAGCTTAAAGCTTCCTGGACTTCATTTTAACACCTTAACGGCTCTCACAGCAGCCTTACAGCTTAACATAGTTTAAACCCTTTATTGACATACTAAAAAACGGCTTAGTTCTGCTTGGCTAATTTTAATGCTGATACAAATTTTTTAAATGTTTGTTAAAAATATCAGGCAAGCAGACTCTTGATTTACATGTAGTAATCTGAGCCAGGCCTGATGGGACAGGTCTCTAACCCCAGCTATTCTGGAATCTGAGGCAGGAGGGTCACAAATTCAAAGCTAGCTGTAACAACTTACTGACTATATCTCAAAATAAAAATATTTTAACAAGAGCAAGGGATGTAGCTCAGCAGTAGAGTGCTTGCCTCATATACACAGGGACCTGGGTTCAGTTCCCACCAAAATAAATGGCTCCTGTAATTCTTACTGGGGCAAGTTATAGTGCTACACTTACCAGCTGTTCTTATTAAATGTGAACTGCTTGCTCCCGCTTCCGGGGGTACATGCACAGGGACCCATGCACGTCACTGACCTGTGTCCCCTGTCTTGATCTGAAACTGTAGAGCTACAAGGGGCAGTAGGTTTCCATGGCATTGGGAACTGCCCGGGGAGTGTCTCCCTCACAGGTGCCTGCTGGCTCATGCCACGCCTTTCCCAGGTGTCAGGCTATGCTTCTTAAACCTGCCATTTTTAGTGGAATCCAAATGAATCCTGTATCTTAAGCCAGTCTTGTCACCACGTGCCATTAGCATGGGTGGTGGTGTGCATGGCTTCTAGGCAAAGTCTTTCTAAAACTTGCAGCAGACTGCCATAGAAGCTGTGGAATCTGGATTAAAACCTTTTTTTTGGTAAAGTATAAACTGTCTAATAATGCGTTTTCCCAGGCTCTGAAGACACTAACTGGGTGCTGTGTTCTTTGTTCACAGGTCGACTGCACACAGCACTATGGGCTCTGCTCAGAAAACCAGGTTCGAGGCTATCCCACTCTGCTGTGGTTCCGAGATGGCAAGAAGGTGCGTCTCCACCTCCTGTGTGGATGGGATAACTGTTCCACTCACCATTGTGGCTGAGGTGCTGAGTTTACAGGGTTAGGAAATGGCCGCTGTCACCTGCTGGAGGAATGTATATGGTGGAGTGTGATGTGTGCTTCCCTAACTGATAAGACCTAGTGAATAGGAAAGCTGACATTTGTCAAACTGCTCTGAGGGATTTTTGGTAGCTTGGGTTTTCATTGGCTTAGACGCCTGTGCTCTGGGATGAACATGGACCTTCCAGGCTTTGGAACGGTATTACTGCTAGCTCTCAGTGGGGTGGGATTCTTTCCTCTGCCCCTTCCATGCCTTGCCCATGGGCAGCATCTCAGAATTCTCAAGGAAATGGGATGGATGGATAATGGCTAGCCTCTACTTTAGACTCTAAGGATGTATAGCTTGTGTGTGTGTGTGCAGGGGTAGGAGGTGGGTGCTCTGGAATCTAATTTCCCGTCTGAATGGGAGCAGGCAGATCCACAAGAGACACAGCTGGAGCTGAGAGCCCTGGCGGTGCCTAACTGGACCAGTGGGGTGGGCGGGCATGTGACTGAGAACACTGACAGAATCACTGTGGCCCGTGTCTTGGACAGGTGGATCAGTACAAGGGAAAGCGGGACTTGGAGTCACTGAGAGACTATGTGGAGTCACAACTGCAGGGTCCAGAGGTGGCCCCAGAGACTGTCGAGCCCTCAGAAGCCCCAGAGCTGGCTGCTGAACCCACGGGTGACAAGGTGGGTGTCTGTCAGGATGGAGGGAGATGGTCCTGCCCACCTTGAGTCTTCTCAGTGCAGAACGATTTCTTGTCTACTGTTACATGCTGTGCATGGCCAAGGTCAGCAGAGGCTTCCCTTGAAAAACCTGAGCTATATGTGAGAAAATCCCTCCAGAGTTTGCCTTTTTGCCCTAGGTTCTTGGGGACAGAAAATGTGAGGGTTTTCTGTGAAACCTTTCCTGCAGCCCTGGCCCCTTCTGTTTACTCCAGAACTGACTGCTGTCATTTTACTCTGACCCTGAAGCAGAGGCTCCTGGGAGATCTGCAGTAGGAAGGGCTGCATAGTGGCTTGGCCAGTGGATCACAGACTATTTCGTGTGTGTGGGCAGCCTCTGTCCCTCCTCATTCAAGGGTCCTGGGCTTTAAGATTTATTTTTATCACTTTAATTCAGTGTGTAGATGGGAGTGTGTCCGTGCAGGTGCCTGCCAGAGGCATCTGACCCCTAGACTGGAACTACAGGCCACTCTGAGCTGCCTAGTATGGGTGCTGATAACCAAACTTGGGTCCTCTGCAAGAGCAGCTCTTAACCACTGAGCCATTTCTCCAGCCCCGAAGAATCTTGGGTTTTTTAGACTTTTGGTTCTGCATTTATCAAGTTTCAGGCACATTCTAGGTACTGTCGTGGGGCGCCAGGGAAAACAAGCAACAAAAACCCTTCCAACTGTTTTCCAGTCTGTGCAGGGCGCGGGTCTCTGGAGGAAACGATGAGAGAATTATGTGAGCAGGTGGCAGAAGGCAGTGACAAGCCCATGTGCAGGGAGCTGGCCTAGAGAGCCTACAGCTCAACAGTTGCCAGAGGGGGGCGCTTGTGAGCCAGCTACCGCTAGGAAAGCCAGCTGTTGTGTTCAGAGCAGGGCCGCAGGCACTGAGAGGACTCAGTTCCAGGAGTGCAGTGGGGTGCCCAAGACGGGGAGGGATAGGAGCTGGAGGGTGGAGCCCTAGCAGGTTTGAGCAGTCACCTTCAGGAAGATGAGCTGCAGCTGCCAGGGTAGGGAGATCTGTTGGCTCTGGGCTCTGAAACACAAAGAGACCCCAAAGTAGGGGTTGGAGGAGGGAGGCTAAGAATCCCACCCAAGTGAGGATAGTTCCTGGGGAGTAGGATGCAAGGGAGGGAGGTGAATCAGATTTCTGGAGTTTCTACCCAGTGGTGGCAGAGAGGGTGAGACTCACTGGGGCCAACGCTTGAAAACCCAGGCCATGGAAACTGGAAAAATTTGTGGTGTCAATTGCCCTTCCCCCTTAGTGGGGCAGCAAGAGGCCCCCCTTAAGCTTAGGGACCCGTTCCTTAGCTGTGCTCTTACTGGTCACGGGTAGCCTGAAGTTACTGGTTTACGAACCACATACAAATAAATGTTAGAGGAACATGTGTGTCATGACGGTCATCTCTAGCAGGGTAATTACACACCACAAGGGCTTTCTTTATGTTCCATGGCTATTTATAACCAAGTTTTCCATCAGTAATCTAGCCTCTCAGAGCGCATGGCTGCTTACTGTGGATGTAAGGATGGTAGTGGCCCCACTCAGCCTGGGAGTCTCCAGCAGTACACGGAGCTGTGCAATCTGTGCCCCACAGTGGCACCCTCACTTAGAGAAATACAGATGAGATCTAAAGAACCGTAAGACAGAAATGCTTTAAAATGCCTGTGTGACATCCCCCAGCCTGCGTTGGATGCCATATTCACACTTATTTTGCATAGCAGAATACATAGCCTATGTAATTATAACCAGCTATCCCACCCATGCTGCTCGGTTCCTGATGGCTAGTAGAGATAAATGCTTGAAGACAAGCAAGACGAGAAAAATGGCATCAGCAGTTAGCTCCTGCAGATCCATAGGCATCTTGGGCTGCAGGCTTGGGAGCTATAGGCTTAAGCCTAGAATGGACTGGTCCTCATCGCAGAGCCCTAGAGGATAGGACCTGTCCTTGAAGTCCCTGGGCTGGTTATGGGTAGAACAGAGGCCTGGAGGGCTATCTCAGCCTACTACTGCCCAGTCCCCAGCAGCTCTGTGATAGTGTGTCTGCCCTGCATATAACTTGTAGATGGCTCTGGCCAGATTCCATCTTTCTGCCCTGTTCTTTCTTATCAGTGTCTTTAAATTGACCTTCCTCCCTTGAAGGGCACTGTGCTGGCACTCACCGAAAAGAACTTTGAAGACACCATTGCACAAGGAATAACCTTCATCAAGTTCTATGCTCCATGGTAAGTGGTCATCTTAGATATGATGTAGTGCATCCTGTCACACAGCATGTTTTTCAGCTGCCTGGGCAAGAGTCATTTACACAGACCATCTTGCAGGGAATGATGCCACTGTACCCTGGCTAGCAACAGTTATTTTATAGAGAAAAACAATCTACTTTAAAGCTCAGTCTACTTAGGCACAAATAGAAATGGAAGTGAATTGGGATGGATGTATAAAAAGTTCAGGGGAGCTCAGCTTTCTCTTAAAGCCATTCAGTACGTGACCTAGTTACCTGAACCTTCCTGCCATGTGATCCTCAGGGACCAGAACAAGAGTAGATGGAGAACAAACTGAGACCTAGATAGCCCGGCATTGGAGGATGATAGCTTCCAGGAATGGCTGGAACTCCGCGTGTCCCTTGATGCCCTGGGCCTCTTTTCCTTAGCTATAAAATTGCACCATCAATTTATCTTCAAAAGTACAACAGTCACTTGAAGAACCGAGTCTGAGGAAGAGTGTTAGATGCTAGGTCACTATGTCACTCTTATCTGCTTGTCCACTCCGTGTACTCGGGAGCGTAAGGTTAATGAGGATATGACGCATGACTTGGGCAGCTTTTGCCCTTGAATAGAAAGGCAGCTTGGTATGGTGATTCATGCCTGAAATCCTAGCACGAGGGAGGCAAAGGCTGGAGGACTTTGAGTTCATGGCCAGCTTGGGCTACAAAGAAAAGAAACAAACAAAAAAAAATGCTCCCACATAATGCCATTAGAATTATTCTTTATTTAGACAAACCCTCAGGCTGTCCAGCTAGTGAAGAAAGAAGACCCTCCTTTGGGAGGACAGACAGAAAGAGTGACTCTCAGCACAAGAGGCAAGATTTGGCCTAACTTTGCTGTGGCCTCTTAGAGGTGGCTGAAGTATCAAGGAATCTACAGCAACGCAGTCCAGTCGAAACTGTGCTCCCTGTTGTTCTACTCACCATGTGTGGAAGTGGGCTCAGAGGCCACCAAATGTGGCATGACTTCCAGTTCCTTTTTAGGAAAGGAGGGCCCCTGTGTACCCAGGGGGAGAATGTGATGGTGTGGATTCTGAGGCTGTTGTGACTGTCGACCCTGACCCAGATCTCAGCATAGATGCCCCTGTTCTCTTCTAGGTGTGGGCACTGTAAGAATCTGGCTCCTACCTGGGAGGAGCTCTCTAAAAAGGAATTCCCTGGCTTGGCAGATGTTACCATCGCAGAAGTAGACTGCACTGCTGAACGGAATGTCTGCAGCAAGTACTCGGTGGGTACCTCTGGGGACTGTCATTTGGCAGCACGGACTGAGTTCACTCTGTCCAGGCCCCTCTAGAGAGTGGCTTGTATCTTGAGTTGTGCCGTTTGAGAAAAAGTAATCTCTGAAAGGACAGCCTTCTCTGCCACAGAGAAAGCTCTGGGCCTTGCTGGGTCTAGTGTACCGTGCTGAGAGAGGTGTGCTGCTGCCATCATGACCCCGCCTGCCCAGCACCCGCCTGGTGCCCTGCTCTAGCCACCCGAGTGCTCAGCGTTCAGTTATAACAAACATCCTGATGGATGGAGCTAAAGAAATGTATAACCTAAGCCACCCTTGGAAAAGGCCTGGTGATGGGTGGTGATGGGCATGGAGCCTGCCTCATACACACCCCAGTCATCCTGATCTTAGTCACTGCCCATCTTATTTTCAAGATAGGATCTCTCACTGGACCTAGACCTGACTGGCTGGCCAGTCTCAACTCCTGGACTCAGTCAGTCCAACACCGGAATTACAGATGGGTACCCCAGAACCTGAGTTTTATGTGTGCTGGAGATCCAAATTCAAGTCCTCATACTTACATATGTGGGGTGGCACTTTACTGACTAAGCCATCTCTCCTGCCACCCAATTTTCAAGAAACAATTTGTGTGATTTAAAGTACTTCCCCCCCTCTCTTTTAAAGGTACGAGGCTACCCCACATTGCTGCTTTTCCGAGGAGGTGAAAAAGTGGGTGAGCACAATGGAGGCAGAGACCTTGACTCTTTACACAGCTTTGTCCTGCGCCAGGCAAGGGATGAACTCTAGAAACCCTGGGAAGTCGTGCATCCTGGCTCCATCACCTTGTGCAGGAGTGACAGCAGGCGGACATCCGCGTTCCCACTGGGGTTAATTGGAAAGCTGCGTGTACTAAGCCTCTGTAGCTTCTCCATGTGTGCTGCTTCAGCCACCACACACTATGGATCTGATCATAGCTCATGGTCCCCGGGCAAATATTTTCAGTGGCAATCCGTCCTGTAACCTTCTCTTGACAAAATTAAATTGGCTTCCCTTACAACAAAAATATATAGTTAATGGAAAACCAAATTGCTGACCCCCTGTTGGCTCCTGAGGGATGTGGCAGAAATGCATCATCCAAAAGCAGGTTTTTGAACTGCCTGAATTCTGGAAAGGTGGCCTGTGGCACGTTGATGTCCCTCTGATCTGAAGGTCACAATTGACTTTATAATATGGTGGTCCATAGTTTGTTTTGAAATCTCCAAACAAAAATCCACAGGATTTTAGAAATACCTTCATAGCTAAGGTTGGATCCTGGCTGTCAGTACTTCTCTCATTGAGAGAGGTAAGCCACGGGAGCCATGTGAATGGCACTTCTGATGTAGGTTCAAAGGATCCTCTTGTCTGCTTGGCATAGATGGAAGGTGTAGCTGTCTTCTGCAGGAAGTGAGGGTGTGGGAGGGGCCACATGGTGGTCCCCACCATTCTATTTGCCTCCTGGGACAAAAGCACCCAATGGGCTTTTCAGAACCAGGGAGACGCTGCAGCTTCAGTATGGCCTTCCTAGCTACAGCTCTGACCCTCTTCCCAAGCTCTCCTCTAAGCAGCTCGCTCTCTCATGTCCACCTTCACGGAGGCTGACCTTGTACTGTATGAGCAGGAGGGTCCATCTGACCTCCAGACCAAAGACTGCCCAAGGCTGGATATCGCACTAGCTCCTTCTAATTCTTGTCGTCCTGGATGTTAGACATTGCCGCTCTCACCTGTACAAAGATGCAGCTAAGCTCGCGCCAAGCCTCTGTCTTTCGCATTGAGTTGCTTGTCCTCAGGAGCACTCTGTGCCCAGACCCTTCACCCACCTTCCATGAGCAGGTGAGCTCCACACCTAGCACAGAATGAATTGCAAGGGGACTAGAAACAAGACCACATCTACTTCCTGATCAGCAAAGGCACCCTGCCGGCCCCTTCCAGACATTTATTATTAATCATGTGTGGTTCACAGCTGTCCTTGAGGCCCAGCTCACCGTGGCTTCAGCTTTGCATCATGAGTCTTGTATTAAAAGAAAACTCAAGTGGTACAATTGGTTTATACTTTCTAAATAAATTTTTTTAAAGAAAAGGTCTGGTCTTTGCTTAAATGTTACAGCAAAATGGATATAAAATAGACAATAAATTATAGTTTCTATTTACAAAAAAAAGCTGTAAGTACAGTTACAGATTATAAATGTATTATTTAATCAGTTTAGTACGAAATTGCTTCCCAGTACATGATTGTGAAAAAGACATCTAAAAAATATCCTAAGATTTAATCTGATTCTTACTTTCTACAAGAGGAAACTGTGGTTTTAGTTCACAAATACCATGCTCACCTCAACAAACCCATTCTTAGAGGCAGGCCCTTCCTTTGGGTCTCTGCTGCAGACTAGTCCTGAGCCACGTGTGCTACCGTAGGGAAAGGCCAAGAGCAGTTGGAGAGCTGGTGTGCTGGAGCCGGTATCCCTGTGTGGATGTGCTTGTCGAGCCCGCTGGGAGCTGCAGTCACTTTCTGCTGGTCCATGGCTTAGAGGAAGGCTGCTGCAGCGGCTTCACGCCCTACCACACAGTATGGCCCTTCTACTTTGGGTTCTAGTAAAGACTTCAGGGAAGAAGGGGGTGCAGAAGTGCTTCAGTTTGTTTTGATCGAAATTAGTACATTTTCACACCACCACCACCAACAAAAACCAAGTAACTGCAACAGCAGACAAAAGGCACCTCTCCAGTGAATGGCGGTGGCTAGGGTGAGCTGGGAATGGAATCTGATAGAGCTCCCCCTTCCCCTGCATTCTGTTACCTGCAGAATCTCCCAATGCTACTGAACAATCAGTAGCTCTTTCCGTCAGGGGTATTTCATATTCCTTCAAGGTTATTCTCTACTTACACCGCAAACAGCTAGATCTAAATGCTAAAATACTAGTCTGGGTGAGACTGGGGGCGGTGAGCTCTGGCGTGTTTCTGCAGTTACCAGGCCTGTACTGAAAGCACTACAACTTCCTACAGACAGCAACTGCTCAGGTCTGACCTGGGGACGTCATCAGCAAGGTCTTCATAAGATCCCCTTTGGGCAAAGGCACCGGCGGGAGATGCTTCCAGTGCCATCATCCCACTTCGCTGTGCTTCTTCGTGTGTGTTAAGGCAGATTTAGGTAGGAATCCAAGGCAAGAGTCACTAGCAACGAGCTTTGCCTTAATGGCATCCGCAAGCTCTCACAACCATATTCCTGTATTTTTTCAAGATGACATTGGAGTTATCGTCAAAGTAAAGAACTGAGATGGCATTCAGCTTAGTTGGTGCACAGCATGGTTTGGGGACGTACTCGGGATTCATAAGGTGAACCTGTTCCAAAATAGAAGTGGGAGCGGGCACTGTTAGAAATAATAACCTGGTCTGGATTCGATCCCACTTACTGCCAAGTCGGGGCACTCACCAAGGTCTGTACAATGGCGTGGTTGGTGGCATTCATGTGTGCGTTGAGTGGGAAGGAACACTCTCCATCACAGTAGTTGGCAGCATAGCCTTTGGGTGCAATGATCCAGTCCTTGAGATCAAGCAAACGGAAGGAAGTGAAAGATCACCAGGTACCCCTACATCATCTGCACTCTCAGTGACCCCAAGAGAAGACATTGATCATGGTGCACACAGCATGTGGACAGGCAGGGAAGTCTGGGAATTGCCCAAGTTCACATTTAGTGACGCTGAGGTAAGAACCTGGTTGGTCTGACCCTAGAGCCTTGGTCTTTCCATGGGCTCGTGTGACTTAATTGCTGCAAACCTGTTAGGTCTGGGATTGCGCTTGTGGCTGGCTTGATGGACACATGCTGCCGTGGAGGAATCCTTTCTACACTATGAATATGTATTGCTCTCATTGGTTAATAAAAAGCTGACTGGCTGGTACTTGGGTAGAAAGTTAGGCGGGAAAGCCAAACTGAGAATGATGGGAAGGAGGGTGGAATTGGGAGAGAAGCCAGCCAGTGGCCCAAGAAGCAAAGCATGCTGGAGGATGGGTAAAGCCATGAGATATATGGCAATACATAGATTAATAGAAATAGGTTAATTTAAATGTAAGAGTTAGGTGGTAACAAGCCTGAGCTATAGGTTGAGCATTTGTAATTAATATAAGCCTCTGAGTTGTTTGAGACAGGGTGGTTGGACAGAAAGACTCGGTTTACTAAATGCTCCTTGACTTAGGATGGGGGTTACATTTCAATAAAACACCAGCGTTAAATGCCCATAATACACCTAAAATATCGAGCACCGTGTCTTAGGCACAGTGCCCTGTGGGGCTGACTGAGAGCTGCTGCCACCCGTCATGTCCAACGATGAGACTCCAGCCCAGAAGGACTCAACCTCCAAAACTCAGGGCACTATATCTAGAGAACACATACTGCTCCTACATCGTCATATAGCTGAAAAATGGTCAGTTAAAACATCGTAGGTCAGGATCTGTCATGTCTACTTGGACCCAAAGGATCGTCTGTAGGATCCCTGTCAAAGTAACGCCACCTACATAGAGAACAACTCCTATCTCCCATTTCTCAGCACACTTAGCTGGACTTGGTATGAGCCAAACATCTTCCACTGGGTGAGCCAATTTGGAGCTACTGAGGAAATTATTAATCAGATTTTTTTTCTTTGTAATCCTGTTTCTAAGTATAAGTTGCTTAAATGTCCAAATACATGCCCCGCCTTACTCCAGCAGCCTGAGTATTTGAGAGCTCCTCCCAGAAGCTGACAGTGGCAGCCATGGGTGAGGTATGAACAAGGTACCCATGGAGGCCCATCCTTATTCTGAGGACTCACCTGCCATCCCAGGTCCTGGAAACTCACGTAAAGTTCATGCTTTTTGCAGGCTGTTTTTAATTCACTGCTGTTGTAGTCTGTTGGAGGAGATAAAAAAAAAAGAGGTACTCATTAATTCCTTCACTTAAAAACAGACGTGAGAGCTTTTCCTCTCATACATGCAGGCACTGTGCGATGCTCAGGGCAACCGTGAGCCAGGCCCCTGTTGACACACGTGGTTCCCCCCAATAGTTCGGTTGCGTTCCCAGTTGTCTGCTTAAATTTAGAGCCACTGGGGGAATTAATCATTTGACTTTTTTTTTTCTAATCTGGCTTCAAAATAAAAGTGGTTCAAGTGTTTAATACATTCCCCTTGTCTGTGAAAGAATGTGACGAGCGCTAGAGGAAGTTGGCACTGAGCCAGGGGAGCTTTCGAACACGCCGCACTTTGCCCGTCGTGGGGTCTGCTTTGGCACCGTTATTTCACGGCAACCTTTCCACAGCAGATGTGCATCACGTAGTCTGCCTTGTGCAGGTCTGCAGATGGCTGTGTGGCGATCTCCACTGGATTTGAGAGAAGGCCGTCATTAACAGGTAACTGTCACTGCATTCCACATGTGGACTATCCAGACATGGCATGGAGCTTGGGTGACAGCTTCTGGCCCCCAAATGGGGGAAAGGGTGACACTGGGAGGCCACCCTCTCCTGTTCATGGGTTCCAGTCTCACCGCTGTGCTGAGCCCTTTCTCGGTACCCTAAACCATCCCAAAGCCAGCATTTCCCCGAAACAATCTGCTGGGCCGCCTGTGCAATCCAGGAGCCACCGGCCTGGCTTAACCAGCCTCACCAGGAGGCCGGGGACACATTGATTCATTTCAGCCCATCGGAGCAGCTTCTCTGTGACATGCACATCTCCTGCCTGACGCCAGGGACACAGATGAATCACGTATGGCTTCTGCCTTGGAGACTCAAAGGGCTGTGTGAGAAAGGTGCTCTGGGTGCCCAGCTCCAACTCAGAATACAGACGGCATGGTCAAGAGTCATGCAGAGTCAATACTGCTGAAGCTTACAGAAGGGACGGTGAGGGGCTGGGGGAGGGACAGAGCAGTTCTGTTGGAATGGGTTGGAGGTGGGAGATAACACTGGAAAAAGGAAGGACTCACAGTGCCAACAATGATGTGGAGGTACGAAGTGAGTCTGGAATGGTCTGATGAGTCTGGGGGGGGGCAGTTCAGAGCTCTGGTTTTAAAAGACACATAGGTGTGTTTGCTAGGTATAGGGGCAGAGAAAGGAAAAGGAGGAAAAGAAGTTTGGGAGGAAGAGTCTTCCTCTAAACTGGCCAAGAAAAGTTAGAGACTGGAGCACAGCACACCACCCCTGTGCTTGTCCATCAGCCATGCGAACCAACGAGTTCCCTAACAGATGTATTGGAACTGGAATTTCACACTTTAACACGAACCCCAAATCAGAAGTATGCAGAACTCAGAATTCTGTAAAGAAACAGTATCAACTGAGGCTAGTGGCCTGGAAAGAGAGATGTAGGTCAAGTATTTGCTGATTCTAAATCTACTCATTCTCAGCTGGGCGGTGGCGGCACAGCCTTTAATTCCAGCACTCGGGAGGCGGAGGAGGCGGATCTCTGTGAGTTCAAGGTCACTCTGGTCTACAGAGCGAGCGAGTTCCAGGACAGCTAAGGCTGTTACACAGACAAACCCTGTTTTGAAAAAAAACAACAACAACAACAAAATCCACTCATTTCTACCCTGCCCCCCACCCTGCCTACCTGATTTTGCAGGAGAGCCCCCCTCCCTCACCTGTAGTTTTAAGTCCACATGAGAAGCAAATTCAGAGCTACTATGGAGGGGAATTTCTTTATTCAGGGCATGGAGGATTCTCATTCTGAACATAGACACACCTTTCCTGCTGAAAACAACCCATCAATGAAAAAGAGAGGAAAGGAGAGAAGACATAACTTCAGGGATTGCAGGTCAGAGTAACCTCTAGATAAGGTTGCTACAAAGGAAGCTTAAATAATAGAAAGGCAGGACATGCTAAAGCAAGAACATTATGGCAAAAGAACAGGGCAGATAGGAAAAGATAGGTGGGCGCAAAAAAAAAAAAGGAAACAAGCAGACTATATAAAAACGATAAACATTGGAAATAGAATGGAAGACGAGTGAAGAATTACTATTCATTTCAAGAGACCTTCAAATATAACATAAAAGTAAATGGTAGGAAAATATGACTATCTATAGGGAGACTTGGAAGACAGATAAGGTATGAGGGTAGAACAAAAGTGGGCCTCACAGGAGGTGATGATATCATGAGGCACCACCTCATAAGGTGCTACATGCCTTTCTAGTGAATAGATCAGTTACCTTGACAGTAGATTCCTATAAACAAGGATACCCCACTCATGTGGGAAGTCCTTCCGTATATGTGTTGCTTTTATTGGTTAATGAATAAAGAAACTGCTTTGGCCTGTGATAGAACAGAGCTAGACGAGAAAACTAAACTGAATGCTGGGAGAAAGAAGGCAGAGTCAGTGAGAAGCTATGGAGCCGCTAGAGGAGAAAGACATGAGCTGCTAGCTGGAACCTTGCTGGTAGGTCGCGAGCCTTGTGGTAAAATATAAAATAATAGAAATGGCATGAGCCTCATGGTAAAATATGAAATAATAGAAATGGGTTAATTTAAGATGTAAGAGTTTGCTAGCAATATGCTTAAGCTATTGGCCAAACAGTACTGCAAATAATATAGTTTCTGTGTGTTTATTGCCAGACCAGGCAGGACAGAAACCTCTGCCAGTACCCCATGTTTACTGTCTTCTGTATATCATTTTCTGTCCTTAGATCCTATCTTCTATCTTGTGACACTTCATGAGGTCTTTATCACATGTACCTGGCCAAACCTTTCAGCTTCCAAACCATGAGCTAAAAATAAGCTTTTTCTTGTCAAGTACCCAGTCTCAGATACTTGGTTATAGCAACACAAAATGGACTGAGCCACCACATAGAAATCCTGGACCATGAGGCACGGCAACATTCCCAGATGAGTATATTCCGATCCTGTGAGAGAGCTGTGCACCTGGAGAGAGGACAGAAACTCCAGGACCCCAGGCCCCATTCCACCTTCTTCTGGATCTCCGATTTGGCTATTCCTGAGTTTATAACAAAATGGTAATCATAAAGACAGTGTTCTGGAGAAAACAAATATGAAGGAGTGGGCACAGAAGTGCCTCGACCTGTAGGAAAACCAGACACAAACACGGGTGGCGTGGAGACGTCAGGATAGTTAGTGTCTGATAGGAAATGGCATTCCTTCTGGGGACCTTACTCTAATGAGCTGGCTCATGTTAGAAGTGAACTAAAGGTCACCTGGTTGGTCAGCATGTGAGAACTAGGGTGAGAACACAGGGACAACTCCTTCACCCCTGGATTCCTAGCTTCCACTCTGCAGCAGGCCTAACATCATGTAACCCAAGAACTCTGTCCACTTCCCAGCCGTCCCAGCTGTCTGCGAACACGCCTGGACTGACTCCCTCAGTGCTCAGCACAGAGAACTTTCTGGAAAGAGAAGCTATTTCTTTTAGAGCCAGACATTGACGTTTTTGTTATTAAGGACTGGGGCCAGAGAGAGGAAAGGCAGGAATTCAATCCTCCTGTTTCCTTTCCTACAGATATTCTCAGGCCAAGCTTGTGTTTCCTTATAGTTCCATGGTGAGCGCTGGCAAAGAGTGTATAAATATTTGTGAAGGTCACTGACCTTTGGAATACTTGTTTCTGTAGCTCAGGGTTCGGTGCCCTGGGTTCCACGTGGAACAATGCTGACCCAGTTTTTGGTGTGTTTTGTTTTTATAGATTGACAGGCAGAAAAAAAATCCTCTTACACACACCACCATTGATATCTGTTTAGAAGAGGGGTCTGAGGAAGGCCAGGTTTAAAAAAAAATAAAGAATATGCAGCTAAAATTTCGTAAGAACATACCCATTTAAATGGGAGAAAAGAAGAGACTGCAGCTTTGTCCAAGTGGGGGCAGAGGAAGGAGAAGGTACAGATTAGAGGCAAAAACAAAACCATGAAAACACAAACTTCTCTAGCCCCAAGGCCAATGATAGGGCCCATGGACACAGTGTCTGACTCATGGGCAGCCCATGCACCAATCTGAGGAATCACCAGCATTGCCACCTAAAAGCCACTAGTGCTCCATCCAGACCCCAGGTCAGAACCATCAGGAACAAGTGACACACTGTCCAGGCAAGTCTGAGCACACAGGAGCCACAGGTGCTGTCTGGGAAGGATCAGAGGCAGGGACACCTTTGCTCCAAATAGAGCCCACAACTGTCTTTGGCCTCCAGGATGCCAGGCAACCCAGGGACACGCTGACATGAACACTTGGTACCAGCCTCAAGATACACCTCCAAGAAGGGCTGACTGCTATAAGCTTAACATGGCAAGCAAACCCTGGCCCTCAGTCACCCCATATAGTTCTCGGCTCTGAGACAGGAGGGCAGGGCCAGTGAGATGGCTCAGCAGGTAAAGGCACTTGCTGCCATCCCTGATGGCTTGACTTCCCAGTTTTCTTCTTCTTCTTTCTTCTTCTTCTTCTTCTTCTTCTTCTTCTTCTTCTTCTTCTTCTTCTTCTTCTTCTTCTTCTTCTTCTTCTTCTTCTTCTTCTTCTTCTTCTTCTTCCTCTCTCTCTTTCTCTCTCCCTCTCCCTATCCCCCTCCCTCCTTCCTTTCTTCCTCTTTCTCCTCCTCCTTTCAAAGAGGACATACCCACTCCTATCCCCCCTTTCTCCTCAAATGGCAAGGAAAAAGCAAAACAGTGGCTCCTACAATGACTCCTCTTTTCAGGGGCTTAGCTGTCCTTGCCTTATCTCTGGGCTTCTACGCCCCCTCTTATCCAATGGAATGTCTCTGGCTCCCACTCACTCCACCCGTGGAACAACGTGCCATTGAGGGGGGTGCAGAAGGTGCCAGCTCCTTGTGTTGGCACATCAGGCAAGGGCAGGGGAGTCACTAGGATTCAGAGTTCGGGTTTCGGAAACTTCTTAAGAGGCTGCAGAAGGGCTTGGCTTTCTGTCTAGATTTCTTCTATGTTGGTACATCAGTACTAGAGCCACAGGAAGGCCCCAGTCCAGTGCAGTTCAAGGATTTCAAGGCTACACACGTGCCACTTCATCAGTATATGACACTGGTCTCCTCTCGGCTACATGCCTTAAAACAGACACGATTTCCCTTTAACACCGAGAGTTCATGAACTGGCTGCGACTTCCTTTCCATCTGTCACTTCCTGGACTAAGGTGTCTCCTAACTCCCTGGACCCTCCCATGGCTGGTCATTACTATAACTTACTGGGCATCTTACGCCTGCCTATTCTGCTTTATTAAGATGGAGAATCAAAATGCTCAGGACCTGACCACAAGTGTTTCAGATTTTGGAATACTTGCATCGCCTTTCCTAAGCTGATCTTCTTTGATACAAAAGCCCCCTAACATGTGAAACTTTTTGAACATGGACAGGATGCTCAAATGGTGTTAGATGAAGTGTTTCAATTTTGGAATTTTCATATTGGGGATGCTTGGCCTGGACCTGCCTTATCCAATTGCTGACCATCACAGAGGGAGACCTAGGGGGGAGGCAGAAGGGGAGGCCTAGGGAGGAGGCAGAAGGGGTCTTCCTGTCTATTGTTCCCCTGATAACTATTATCCTAAAGAGATTTAATAGCAAAACCCAAGCATGATAAAGCTGGGCTTTGAAATGATTCCAACTCTTGAGTCACTAGCCCACATTTAGCGCACTCTGAACAAACATCTTTCTTAGCTGAAGCATCTAGAAGCCAAGGTCAGGCTCTAAAACTCTAACTTAAGCTCAAATGACAAAGTAAAACCCCCACCTTCCTTTGAAAAATCAAAATGTTGGCATTTTCAGGCCCGGGCCCTGGCTTCTTCTGAACCATGATGCTCATGATAAATTAATTCCCTCAACTTCAGCATCCTCAGCCCATGGGAGCCAGAAATGAAGTACCAGGAACACTATAAGATGTGAGTCCCAATCTGTGACTCAGGGCCCCTGAACTCTCCAGCAAAGATTGCACATCATAATGACGTCATTGAAGACATGTTTTCTGAGACATTCATTCTAGTTACTTCTCTTGTGCTGGCAGGAGACCAAACGAATGCTGGTGGGGAATGTAAGGGGCTGGAGACACGCACCGCCCACAAGGTCAACAGCACCTGGAGCTGTTGGATGCTCATGCTTTCCCGAGAGGTCTTAGATGTACGCTCAGGTGGGTGGGAAAGGAAACGGAAAGAGGATTTCGTCCCAAGCAGCAACAGAGCAATGACAGACCCGTGCCCCAGGATGCTCAGTCCCGAGGACTTGCTATGTCATAGGCAGAAACAGCAACAACAAAATCTCCCATTATCTGAGAGCAGTGATAGCAAAGACTGAACTATAGCCCAGTGGCAAAGCCGTCACCCAGCAGGCACAAGGTCCTGGTTCCCAAGCCCAGAGCCACCAAAGGGGAAACCCCCTCCCTTGCAAAAAAGAAAAAAGCGACAGTAAAATTCCAGTGACGATAAAACAAAGACCAGTTCAAAGTCACAGCATCAGACTCACGAGACGACGTGAGATGACATCAATGTTCCTCTCCTCCCCAGATGTGTCATGGAGGGCTCTGAAGAAGTAGCTGCTGCAGAACCAAGAATTGCCAAAGGACATCATCCTTCCACGCGTTGACCTCGCAATGGACTGGGCAAGGGGCACCGCAGTCCCCCACAAGGCAGAACAGCGGAGGCCAAGAGAAACATTACAGAAGAGGAGAGACCGGCAGCCGGCAGAGACTTGGGACTGCAGGCCAAGGACCCAGGGGCGCGGCTCAGAGCACACCAGACTGGCAAGACCTGGGGCTGGGAAACAATCGCCAGATTCATAAGGATCCCTCCTGGGCTACACAGAGCAACTTGGCCCAGCACTGTCAAACAGGTGTAAAAACAATAAAGACACGTCCTGAGGCCATGCAAGCCCATGAGAACAGTGCAACTCAGCCAACGTCCACCATTCCTATGGAGAGGACAGCTGTAGGGAGGCGTAGGCACGTGGGCACCATGCAGGGAGACTTCCCTCCGACCCACTGTCCGGTGCACGTGTCTGCAGGGTCCAGCCTGAAGTCAAGTACAAATGGGAAGAACAGGTTGGGGCGGGCTTCAGGGGCCAGGAGGCAGCAGGCGGGCTCGTGGCCCCTTCCTTGTGGTGGGCAGGCCCGGCTGTCTCAGGAGTCTGCTGCTCGGTTGCTAAAACAGCTGCTTGTCATGTTTCAGCCTGATGACAGGTGGTTTGATGAATGAGGCTGGCATCTTTACTCAGGTGCGAGATGTCCCTGGTGGGCTTCTTCTATGCAGGGCTTCTTTGGGAAGAAGGGTCAGTGCCCTTGGAGTGTACCATGGAAGAAGTGGGCAGCCAAAGAACAGGAATCTCTCCCTTCAATCTCCTGAGAGGAGTTCAGGGCGGGGGGGGGGGAGGGGTGAGTGGGTGAAGTCACACTGTAGATGGCCTCTTTTCTTGAAGACAAACTAGTTTGTCCCACAACCTCTGGCCCTTCAACAGCCTGGAAGGGAAGCCTAGAAAGACATTATGCCCATTCTCCAAGCACAGGCCAGATTTCTGAACATCTTCCTTCTTTTCTTCCTTGGTTTCCCCTGTGGTTTGTTGCTGTTGAGTTAGTTTGTTAGTTGGCTTTAGGGTTTTTATGTATTTACTTTGAGACAGTTTTATACTATATCCAAGAATTTTGGCCACCAGCGCTCTGTAGGCAAGGATGACATTGAACTTCTGATCCTCCTGCCACCACCTCCCAAGTGCTAGGATTATGGGCATGCACTGCCACACCCAGTTAACACAGTATAGGGGTCAAACCCAGGGCCTTGTGCATGCTAGGCAGGTACTCTACCCGCTGAACTGCATCTCCAGCCCTAGAAATCCATTCTTAGGTAGAAATCTCTCCCTCTGCACACCCACTTCCATTAATAGAAAAAAGAGCCAAGTGCATAAAGCAGAGCTCTGAGGGGCTGAATTCAAGTCCCTTCTCAGTTCCCTGGAGGTTCAGAGAAGACAGAGATGACAGGCCCCGTCATCTCGGCGCTTGCTTTGTTGAGGGTTCTAAATACATGAGAACAGAGGGACTTAGCCTGGGCCCCTCTGCCCTGAACTACTGAAGGAACACAGCAGACTTGGAGGACTGGGTTGGAAAGTGGAGTAGGGAGGCGGAGGGGCAACAGGAACCCTTGGACCGTATTGCAAATTAGGCCACTAATTAATATCCATAATTAATTTTAACTCATCAGCTTGAAAGAAAAAGTTGAAAGGGACTTGGGGAAAAGGAACGGGATGACTTTGCTGAAGCCCAAATCAGAGACAACACATTTTCCTAATTAAAAGCAACTGGCCTGTGTGCGAGGCGGGCAGGGTGAGTGTTGAGTCAATCATGGGAAATTATCATTTTCAAAAGCAATCAGCACTGCCAGGGTCGCCTCCAGTCTGAGGTCCTAGTAACCAAACTGGCCACAGTTCCCAGATGAACCCTACCACTGGCTGACTTCATCATCAGGCCCCAGAGGAGAATGTAGACCATTAATTCAATTCAGCAGTCTGCCTCCCAGGGGAATAAAGCAAAGCAAGCATTCCTTTTTATTTCTTCTTTCTTTGAAAGCCTCAACCCTGACTGCTTCTAGTGGTAAAGAAATACAGGAACACCCACGCTGTGCAGTGCTTACAAGAAACACCTTAACGAGGAGAGGCAAAATGTCACAGCATCCTGGGTGGTGGCCACTGAGGGGTCACCTCCAAATCACTGGCATAAAAGAAGGTTTAGTACATCACAGCCTAAAATCTAGGGGACACTTCCTCTCAAGGAAAAGTGAGGTGCTTTAATAAGCTGCATTCGTTCTTCCTGGGAACCAAGAATGGCAGCTGCCGTAGCTGCCGTGAAAATAAACACAGCCTCTAGAACTGTTTTACTTCCTTGGGATCCCAGCATGCGTTCTAAGCACGTACTTCATACAAGTGGCTGTAAGTCATCTTTGAAGGTGATTATGTGCCGTGTGACTGCATTTCACCAGACCCTAACGCTGTGAGGTATCCCGCACCCTCACTGACAGAGGGCTGAACTGAAGCGCAGGCCCACTGGGCAGGTTTCTCCAAAGTCACAAGGTTGCAAGAAAGAAAAAGAGAAAATTCTGACAGAAAGTCTCACTGCCAATACTCAATGTCACACTTGTTTTCTGGGCAGTTCAATAACCCAGGGAATCCAGGACAGGAGCCCTTGCTCTGAGCATGAACAATGTTGGGATTCGAACTCAGTACCATTTGACTGCTATGCACTTGCTTCTAGGAGCTTCCATTTCCCATTCCTCCCAGTGCTAGAGAAGACTTCTGAGAGTTGGAATTAACCCTCAAACACTGAGGACCGTTTCCTCTCTCTTGCCCTTTGGATTTGCTGGTCCAGAATAGAACTGAGTACCTGCTGCAGGCTTGGCCAATCAGAGTTCTTCCTAGGCAGCAAGGTGATCAGGGTGGGGCACACGGTACAAGCCAGCCCAATGAGCATCAAGGCCTGGCTTCTTGCTGAACTCAGCAAGGGAGAGAACTCTTTATCTAAAGATGAGGTTGCCAAGGTCACCCTGAGACTCTGAGAAACCTTACCGTACACTGACCATCTTTCTGAAGATTCCACCAACAAGAAATAGAACTTTCTAGTACCATCAGTTTCCAACAGTCCAACAAAACTGAAACAAGAAACCCTAAATTTCCCAGTCAAGTGAGCCAATAAAATCCCTGTTAGAGGCTCTGAGTGGACTATTGCTCCCAGCCAAGAGTTCTGGTGATGTTGATAGAGAATGAATGGTTTGGGGTGTTGGTTTTTGTTGCTGATTTTGTTTTGTTTTGTGTGCATTGGCATTTTGCCATGAGTGTCAGGTCCCCTGGAACTGAAGTTACAGACAGTTGTGTGCTGGCATGTGGGTGCTGGGAATTGAACCCTGGTCAATTAAGCAGTCAGTGATCTTAACCTCTAAGTCATCTCTACAGCCCTATAGAGCATGAATGCATAACACTTCATGGAAATTGAGCACTCCAAGTCTGAAAAGCACAGGCTGATGGGTGGTACTCAAACCAAAGCGCACTGAAGATACTGTATAAAATTAACATACATTATATGCACATAAGGGGAATAGGGATATAAATTAACTTTGCCATCAGACATAGGTCTTATCCCCAAGAAATCTCCAAATCTGAAAAAAAGAAACATCTGAAACCTCTCTGGCCTCAAGCAGAAGACCTGGGTTTTGTTCCCAGCATCCACACAGCGGCTCACAACCATCTCTAACTAGTTCCAGGGGACCTGGCACATCACCTGTCCTTCATGGGCACCAGACACACGTGACACACACATACAGGCAACACATTTATGAATTAAATAAAACAAATCTAAAAATTAAAATAATTGGAGTGTTCCCATGATTTTTGTAGGAAGGGAATAAAAAGAGTTACAGTCATCCCATACAACAGAAAGATGCTTATTGGAACCAAGAGGCAATGTGGATGCCTGCAACTCTAGTCTTCGGATAATAGCGCTCTGTGCTGAGGGGCCTAGGATCCCATATAGGTATCTGTGGCCGGGAAATTACCACCGTTGCCACTGTATTTGCTGAGCAGAAGCCGTCCCACACCTGGGGCCACAGGTACTTTTGTCCTAATGGGCACCAAGCCTCTGTCCACACTCACCTGAAGCACTGGAGCCCCGGGACACGTCCTGTGACTGGGTGGAACGGTTGCGACTCTGCTGCCGACGCCGACCGGAGACTGACCGGGTGGTGCGCACGTGGACCTCGCTCACCTTGAAGAAGGCCACCATGAAGGGCTGCTTGTCGTAAGGGCCGTCTCTGCCCACCAGGCCCGCCGCGCGGGGGTTGACGTGGAGTCCTTTAATGCAAACCAAAGCCCACCCCTCTTTACTCCACAGAACCTTCGTCTCAAAGCTACACAATGAGGCGGCTCTTCCTAGGCTTCCGTGGGCTAGTAAAGTAGTAAAGAGTGGGAAACGTGGACAAGGCCCCACACAGTCTCCCACCCTAGCTGGGTCCCTTTAGATGGAAGACTCAAAATGGCCTCCCAGAGTACGGAATCAACCAATGGAGTGCGTGCTCTCGTTTCTGGTCCTTTTATTTGTCAGTATTCATTACTTCCTCTCTGGCTCTATTTCTCCCCACCAATGGAACGACAACTGAAGCAGGGGGCCAGGCAGGAGGGGAAGTTTCCTCACGGGACAGTCAAGATTCTAATGACTTTCCAAGCTCTCCTTCCTCCTCTCGTTCCTTCCAGTTCTATCTTTTGGTGCTGGGTAGAACCCAGGGACTCACACATGCTAGACAAATGCTCTCTCGCCGAGCTGTATGCACCAAGTTTCTGGGTGCAATTCTCCCACCCGACTCAACCTGGCTATCCTTCTCATTGTTTTCTGCAGCTGCGGTGGTAGGGTGGGGTGGGGGAGACATGGGAAAGGGGAACAGTAGGGGAAAGGACCTGAGCCTGCTTCTAAGTCCTTGCTAGAAAAAAGGTCTTGCTTTTCGATATGGTTGTGAGAAAAGAGAAAACCAGGTCATCCCGGCGCCAAGGGCTGGACTCCAAACAATGGCTCCGCCGCAGCTGCTGCAGCGGAAATGAATGAAAACGGCTGCGGGCAGACGCTGGCAGCATGCAAGTCACAACTCACCATCCTGAGTCACCACACTCAGCTGGAGTCCCATGTTGTGCTGTGGAGTCACCACCCACAGATTGCTAGTTGCTGTGATGTCAAATTCCAGCCAGCCTTCTTCCGAGGCCCACACCGCACGGGTGTCCAACAAAAATAGGTCAGAGTCCCTGAGAGAAAGACAGAACAAACGGCACAGCGCGTCACCTGCTGTCCTGTGGCGCGTTCCTACTGCGTCTTGTCATTAAAGGAGGCTGAAGTCAGATCATGCCCATTTATATGACCAGCCACAGCTCCGCCCTAAATGACACCGTATAGAATACAGATACAACTTAATTAGGAAAGACCCAGGACATGAGCTATCAGGCCCTCCTTAAATTCACCAAGACCAAAGATTTCTGGGAAATTAGGGTAAATTGCAAATGTTATTTCATTTGTCTGAATATTTAGTTTCCTTTTATTATGGCATTGTTTTATTTATGATGCTATTAAGAACTTAATTATGGCTAGTGAACTCTAAAAAGTAGGAGGTAGGGAACAATAGGCATAAGAGTAGATTAAATCAGGACCCAAATAATATATAAAAATTATATAAAGATTAAGTCTCACATCAAATCTCTGCAAATATCATCAGGCTATGTGTATAAGATATATGTAAGTCAAAGTGAATTCTGCATTTCAACTTAGCAAACATTCCCCCAAATATTTCATTATATATATAAAAATTATCCTCAGTTACCAGAAACCCTTCTAGTCCCATGCAGTTTACACAAAGGATGCTCAACCTTCACTACTTTAAAATAAGCATCAAATTCTAATCACGTACATTCACAACGTATTCTCTTCTAGCTTGCTTTACTAAGCTGTTACAATAACTATCACTGCTAGAGTACCAATATCTCCCTTCTCAGCTGGGAAACTGAGTCTCAGACATGAGGTTACGGTAAGGATCATGTAGCCAAGATGAAAGCACAAATGAGCATGAGAATTTAGCTCAGCGCCGATTCAGAAAGTTTTTCATAATGACAAAATGACCAAAAAGAAAAAAATCTTTTGAGATTATTTCCCAAGACATCCTGTGATAAATGAATAAAGTTGACTTATCAACCATCAGAGTTTTTTGAGGCCAGTGCACCATCTGAGTTCAGAATCTTAGATTTCTTAGATGGGAAATAGGCTTCTCCCTTCCAAGGCAGCTTGGAGCTAGAAGGGAGAGCTATTGTCATCGTTCCCACGTGGAAACAGTAAGTGACAGGGAGTTTACTCAGCTGCTTAGCAGTCTGCAGGGGCACATGCAAGTCTGTCCTCTTTAATGTTCTCCCCCTCGCGGTGGATGGGTCACCCTCCCTGTGGACAGACCGTCCCCCCGCGCCCCGGGACAGGGTCAGGGAGATGAGGGGTGTTCAGGGAAAACAGCAAGAGGGGACTGTGAGTCCAACGCTTTGAAGTGGAGATGCAGAGAGACATAAGACCCACTCTGCAAGGTCAGAGATGACCCTCATCCAGAAATAACACAGACGGTATGAACAGCTCTGCGGGAAAACCAGCCCCAGTCCCCAAGAAAGTGGAGGCTGTAAGTAGTCATGTTAGGAGCAGACTTTGGCCGGCATTCCCCAAAACCGAGATCCAGAGAGAAGATGAAAGTAGGAGGCAGAGTGTGCGCCTGCGCACCAAGTCCCTGGCGAGGCTCCGTTGTTAGGTGCGGAGCTCCAACTACGCTACAACAGGCACCCGATATCTAAGGAAGCGAGATAAGGATGCAGGCAAGGGCCAGACTGGCGGGCAAGGCTGGCACACAGACCTGGGATGGACTTATGGTTTTGTTTCTAAAGGGTGGGGTTTGTAAGAAAGGATGGCGAGCGGAACACAGAGGTGCACACCTGTGATCCCAGCACTGAAAATCGTTGTCTAAAATGGAGATGGAAAACAGAGGAAAAAAAAAAAGAGAAGGGAATAAAGGAAAGAGGAAAGCTGAAGATGGATCTGGGAGCAAGTAAAATTTGAGACAACAATGGAAAAACAGCTGGTGAGAAAGATTATTATTACAATGTGGGAAAAATTAAGTTTATATGGTTTTGCTGACTAGTCTTTTGTCAACTTGACCCAAGCTGGAGTCATCTGAGAGAAGGAAGCCTCGACTAAGAAAATACCTCCCTAAGGTCAGGCTGTAGGCAAGCCTGTAGGGCATCTTCCTAATTAGTGATCTGTGAGTAGTCCAGCCCATTGTGGACTGGCCGTCCTGGGTTCTGGGTTCTGTAAGAAAGCAGACTGAGAAAGCAATGGGAAGCAAGCCAGTAAGCAGCACCCCTCCATGGCCTCTGCATCAGCTCCTGTTTCCAGGTTCCTTCCCTGTTTGAGTTCCTGTCCTGACTTCCTTCAATGAGAAACAGTGATGTGGAAGCATAAGCCAAATAAACCCTTTCCTCCCCAAGTGCTTCGGCCGTGGGGTTTCATCGCAGCATTAGAAACTCTAAGACAATGGTTTATGGTCATCAGTGGATACCAGGGGTTGAGTTTCTGTCATAACTACTGCAGTTACCTCGGGCACCCAGACTGCATGGCTGTGTCTGCGGTGCCCATTGATCACTATAGTGATGATCATGGCAGTTCTTGATGCTTACGAGCCTGGCTAAACAAATGCAGTCCAATAGCTACTGGTCCAAGTGGTGGTGGCGGAGGGGTACAGCTTGACTTTAGGATGCCTAGGTTCTCTGCAAGGGACATCCGTATGCTAATTCCCTTTCTTACAACTGTGACAAAAATGCTTCACAGAGGCAACTTAAAGAAGGAGGAATTACTTTTGGCTCATGGGTTCAGAGGATTTAATCTATAACTGCTTGGACCCATGGACATAGGCAGGACAGCCTGACCACAGGAGCATGCTAAAGAAGAGAGCACTTTACTCCGAGGCTGTCTCTCTGAGACAGAGGGTGAAGAAGGGAAGTATGAAGGTATGGAGGGAGGGAAATAGGACGGAGGGAGGAAGGAAGGGAGGTAGAAAGGAAGGGAGGAGTAGAAACAAGGACAACATACCCTCTGGAATACATCCCAAGCTAGCATCTGGCTAGGCCTATCACCTCCCAAAATGCCACCAAAAGGCCAAGTGTATAGCACACCAGCTCATGCTGAGCATTACATAATCAAACCATAACAAGAAATAACACAGACTTAAGGTAACAGGACTAACTGGGATAAAATATACATATACACACAGGATACTGAGCTTCCACGGGACACTGTACTAGAGGCTGTGTGTGTGTGTGTGTGTGTGTGTGCGCGCGCGCGTGCATGTGTGTGTGGCAGGGCTTCACACACTATATATAGTTCTGGCTGGCCTGGATCTCACTATGTAGACCAGTCTGGCTTTCAACCCACAGATATCAGCCACCCTAATATAAGAAGCAGTGAGCAAGACACACTGTCACAAAGTAGATTACAAGAACTGATGCCTGAGGTTGCCCCTCTGACCCCTACACAGATGCCCACACCCCACCAAAGCGCTAGGTTGCCCTCTGACCCCCAAGAAGATGCCCACACCCCACCAAAGCCCTAGGTTGCCCTCTGACCTCCACACAGATGCCCACACCACACCTCCTACCTCCCCAAAGAAGAGGTGGAAGCTTTCGTGAGAAGAGTTCAGGTAACCTTGACATGAAACCCATTGATTTGGAGGGTTTGTCTGCAGGATCTGGCCACAGCTCACTGACAGAGATGGCTACATACGCAAGTGTCCTTGTCAAGAAGAAGCTTGTCTGGAATATTCCACTAGAAGGAATTCCTTGCAATAGTTCTTGGCTTGTGCACCAGGGGCTCATGCTTTATGGCCTCCATTCCCATCTATAAAAAGCAAAGTCTAGAAAAGTCCACGGTACAGTCTGAAAATACCGAACAAGGACTCAGAAAAAGTAGGGAATCAAAAAAACAAACAAACAAACAAACAAACAAACAAAAACCCCCAGTGCATTTAAAGATCAGAGTTGGCTACATATAGAAACAGGGCAGCTATGGGCTTAGAATCATGAGCCGGCCTCACACACGGTGCCAGAGAGGAGCATGCAAGCTCCCAGTATGGCTAGCTGTGGTGACACCCCCAAGACTGTCCTGACTTTGCCCTGTTCCTCCCATTCAAGAGAGCAGTGTGTTCAGGGTGAAGGCACCACTAACATCTACTAAGGGCTGAAGGTGCCCCCCAAAGTCATGGGTTGACTTCTTCTCCAGTGCAGCAGTACTGATGTGGATCTCTGGGGTCTGATTAAGTCACAAAAGGCTCTTCTCTCATGAATGGACGGTATCCTTGTCACCAGAGAAGGTTCCAGATAGAGGACAAGTTTCCCCCTCTTCTCCACTCTTTCCTTTCTAATTTCCGTCCTGGAGATGACACAAAAGAAGGTCCTCACCAGCCGTGGCTCCCTAATCGTGGATTGCCCTTACTCCAGGGCTGTGAACTAAGAAGTCTCTGTTCTTTGTAAAATATCTGTCTTGGGTATTTTGTTATACTGAAACAAAGTGGATCAAGAAACACGCATTTCTACAACAAGTGTAAGGAACGTTACAAGGATTAAACTCGAAGGCACAATCTCACAGCATCTAGGAACTCTCTGGCCCCCATCTATTTATCTTCTTCGGTGTCTTGTGGCCTTCTCAGTGTATCGACTCCTCAGTAAAGTGTGGCCTTCCTCAGGTAGACTGGGGGTTCTAGCTCAGTGTCAGAGGACTTGCCCAGCTCGTGTAAGGGTTCCTACCTTGGCCCTGGAGAAAAAAAGAGTCCCCCAAACCGAACAAGATGCATCTGATTGCTCTTAATCACACTCTGGCAGAGCTAAAATGAGACAGCCTCAGCTAAGATACTCTGCACCCCTAAATGAAGACTCCTCATCTGGCCACAGTCACCCCAAGTGGTTATCTGGGCTCTTGCTGACATGGCAGACTCAACTCACATAACAACGGCAAGGGGAAAAAAATCCTAAAACTAAAGAAATCTGTAAGGCACCTTTTGGCGATTTTGATTCTCAACCACCACTCAGATTCCATTTTGTTTGATACTCAAGGCTTCCACGCCCAAAGTCAGAGCAATGACACTTTTCTCCGTGTCTCTAGGACGTGAATTTCCACAGACTGTAAATCAGCCTGGAAACATTTTTACCAATTGGCAAAGCTAACTGAAGAGACCTCCAAATTAAAATCAGCACCAGAATTAAAATCGACCAGCTGGCATTCCACTCACAGACCTGGAAGGTTCTGGCTGGTTGGCACAGCTGTCCCCACGGGGCTCCTCCTCTGACTCGGCTTCCAAGGTGCCCTCCAGGTTGGTAATATTTCCCTGGGTAAAACACCGTGGGCCCTTTCTTCATTCATTGCAGAGAAGGGCAGGAGGTGCCCGAATAGCCATCCTCCTGCCTGTACCCAAGGTCACCGTGCCCTGTCAGAAACAGCTGTGCTTGCCAGAACTCATTTTATTAGGGGGGAAAAAAGTTCCTGATAAGGTAGAATTTATTTATTTAAAATAAGCAGATTCATAATGCACGTCTTTGCCGTGTACGGGTCTGGATTTCGTGGAAAAGTAAAGACACAAACAAAATTCCAATACTGGTAAACTCATTCTAACGAGGAGGGCCTAGTTTTTTTTTTGGTTTTTCGAGACAGGGTTTCCCTGTAGTTTCTAGAGCCTGTCCTGGAACTAGCTCTTGTAGACCAGGCTGGCCTCGAACTCGCAGAGATCCGCCTGCCTCTGCCTCCCAAGTGCTGGGATTAAAGGCGTGCGCCACCACCGCCCGGCAAGGGCCTAGCTTTTGAGCAGATTAAAGAAAACACAATTGAAGAACCTTTGACACTTGAGCTTCTCTTAATGTAAGGTATGTATTTATATTTTTGCCACTAGAAAGGTAGAAAGGGAACTATAAATTTGATAAAGTGTTACAAACCAGGATGCACTGCTACACACACACACACACACACACACACACACACACACACACTACATACATGCATGCAGGCATACACATGGGCTTGAGAGGCAATGCTGAATAAATACATAAATTGATCATTGATCATTTCAATTGAGTTTGTAGCACTTGTGCTAAGCTTTCACCTTGGGGACAACCATATTCTAGGAAGATGCTGAAATGCCAACAGAGACCCTCTCATCTTCACCCGACACAAAGCGCTTTGCCATCAGAACAGAAACACAGAAAATACTAACGGTGTTGCCCCGGTGACTGTCCCAAGAGCTCTTATGTATGTTAGCTCCTCATCAACACCCTAATAGAGGCACATGACCAGCACAGCACAGCACAGCACAGATTTGGCAAAAGTTGAAGTAGCTTGGTCACCATGGTCACACAGCCAATAGCACCTGCTCTTACCCATCTTCCCTGTCATCTCCAGAGAAGACTGCATCAGACTGCAGAGCTTCAGGCTCAGTAGGCCCAGGTGGGTTTGACAGGCGTACGTTTGACAGGCTTGAGAGGGATGCAGACACTACAGGATTTGGAGAACACTCCACGAGGCAAGGCCCAGAGCATAGCACCTGTTCATTCCGTATTTCACTCCCCCCTTTGCCTGCTCCTAAGTTTGGAGGCCACCTACTCTTTCTCCTTTCAGAAACAGTGCACATCAGGTGGAAGCTGGGCCATGAGCTCAGTTGTATTATGGACTGGCTATCAAGTCAGGCTGCTAAGAAGACTCACAGAGAGATCTGTCTAAAGTTTCAGTATTTGAGATGATAGAGGAGGTGGGAAGGGAATTGTGTATACCCAGGGCTTCTCAACATACCTTCTACAGCTACTTAAACAAAACATTGATTCCATGGCCTAGAGTCTATTCCAGCCTGCCTTAGTGGCAAACACAAAGAGAATGAAGAATCCCTACACCTTCTGAGGAAGAATACATCTTAATCTCACCTATTTTAATTCTCTGATCCTACATTTCTATATCTTTGACCCATGTAGGGTAACAAAACAGTTAAAATACTGCTAATTTGGTGGAGCAGGAGGAGTTTCATAAAATAATCCTAACCACTAATGCAGTCTGCCTCTCCACATGTATGGAGATGCATGCAATCAAAAGCAATCAGCTCCTAGTAATGAATAATACATAAGGCACAGTGCACAGAAACCTAAACCCATTTTCCTACCTCATTCAAGCTGACCAAGTATGTAGGCAGTTCCCAAAGACTGCTGCTCTCTCCAACCACACACACCCCGACTGCTCTCCAGCAGGAAGCACCTCTGCATTCATCTGAGCATACACGATATTTTTATAATTTTAATTCCACATTGTGCTTTACGAACAGCTCATGGGATCTGGAGGGAGGCCGGGACATTCTCGAGCTTGAGCTTTGGTTTTGTATTTCTTCAGGTAGAGAACATTCTGAGTAGAAGGGGCACATACTTAACCGGAGAAGCTAGCTGCTTACATCACCCCAGCTGTAGGTGCCCCCCTTTTCAGGTGGAAAAGAACAAATACTAAAAGGGTTATTGCTTGTCTGAGGCCCACACTCAGTTGTGAAAGCCAGGTAGGAAAGGGAACATGGTGTGGCTAGGCACTGTGATAAACGCTTTTTCTCTCCCCAAACAGCAAAAGCAACTTCCCATCCTGATTTTCCCAAGGTTGTCCTTTTCAGAAAAGAAACTGTCTCTGGTATCTGAAAGGGTTGAGTTCTATCTTTGCTGAAAACCCAACGACATTTTGTAACAGCACTGTCTGCTCACAAGTAGTGCTGCACTAAAGAAATACTTGTCCTGGATCCTGGATCCAGGCCAGCTCCTGGACTCGGTCTTCTTGTAGATCTATGTTAGGTTCATAACACATGTATCAATATCTGTAAGGGATCCGTTTAGAGACTTTTAAATTAAAATGCTAGTAAGACATTGGTCTCCTAAGATGATGTAGACTTCTGGTTTTGATGTGTCAAGCTAACACCACCACCCAAAAAAAGGAAGACATGGGCAAAAACTCAAGCCTGTTTGAAATCATCATAGAGAAGGAAGCTGGGCAGCACACGTGGGGTCAAATTCAAGATCCCCAAATGGGGCAGGGTGCCGAGGCAAGGTGTTTGCTGCCTTTTTCATTGCAGAACACTTGTGAATTCCTACAACCAATAATAAACCAAAGTAGAAAGCAGGAGCTTGGCACACTATCACCAGCTAAGGATAAAAATGCGAGTTCAAATGTTGATGGTGATGAAGACGATGACGATGGGTTGAAGGGAGAGAGGACATGAAGGTCGCAAAGGAAACAGCCTTCTAGACGTGAGCATGTCAACGTGATCTCAGAGGTTTGGATTCAGTTTTCTTCCTCAAGTGCTGGCTGCCATGAACACCAATATTTTCATTTGAGATATTTGCCAAATATGAAGCTGTGTATACATGGGATGAGAAGCTGAGAAAACAAGCAGAAAGAAGCTGTTTGGAAGCTTCAGAGCAAAGGAGGATTTTTGGCAGTTTCACAATGCTGAGAGTTTTTAAAAAATGAGAGTTCAGAGCCCACCAAGGATGAGGGCCTCTGGTAAGTATCCTAGTCTCAGCTGAAACCCCCAGGGAGCTAAACTGCAAGAGGAGGGGAACCAGAAACAGATGAGCCCTAGAGAACCCAAAGCCCAGCTTCCTCTGGGACAAAAGGGTAAAATGATTGGCTTGCACTGCCTCGGACTTCCAGAAGAATGTTGAATTCAGTCTGCAAGAAAGCAACAGTGTCTATAACTGTTTTTATTAGATTATACACAAAATTGAATAAACAAAAAAGTTGTCAGGCATGTCAGGAAATAAAATCAAATGGAAAAAACCAATCAAGGGACTAAAAAGATGATGGCAATAGACCCAGAGGTGATCCAGATACTAGATCCAGATGCAGTTTCTGAATCCAAGCTGTATAATAGCAACAAATCACCAATTGAACTTATTCCAGGGTCTGAAACTGCCTTAATATTTGAAAACCACTTAATGTATGCACACTATAAAGGAGAAAAAACACATACTCCTATCAAATCAGAATATATACATATATACACATATATATGTGTGTGTGGATATATATATATATATATATATATATATATCCACACATACATACACAAAATGTTACATCAATTCTGAACGTTAAAACAAACAACAACTTTTAGGAAGTTTAGAGGATAATTTCTTTAGCCTACTTAGTTTGAGCATATATGGAAACATTCAAAACAATCATTCTTTATAATAGTATGGTAGCAAATCTTTCACTTGCCCCCCACCAAGGTTAGTGAACAAGTAGATGTCAGAATTGCATTAGACTTCCTAGCCAGCAAAATTAAAAGAAAAAAAAGCAGCAGCAAAAAATGAATTATAAAGAAAGAAATAACAGATATTTACAGTTGATAGGGTTATACTCATAGACATTTCAAAAGTATGAACAGAAAAATGATAAATATCAACAGAAAACTCCAAGTTTCTGGATACAAGATCAATACACAAAAATCAGTTGCAGTTCTACATGGGAGCACAAACCACACACACTACATCACATTACACCACCATTTAGAAAAGCTTGCAAACATTCAATGTCAGAGCTGAAGAGATGACTCAATGGTCTGCTGTAAAACCATGGGAACCAGAGTTAGGTCCATGTAACACGCTGAGTACGGTCACACATACCTCTGTAAGATAGGAGGATAACTGGGGCTTGCCTGATGTTAGCTTTGCCAGAAATTGTGAGCTCTGGGTTCTGGGAGAGACCCCGCCTCAAAGGAATAAGGTGAAGAAAGAGGACACCTGACACCCTTCTCTGGCCTCTCTATCCACATACTCACGTAGCACACATGTATGCATTCTCCCTCCCCCCCTTCCTCCCTCTCTATCATACACACAGCTTAATGCTATTTGTACCAGGAAAAAAAATGTATTTTAAGTTCACTAATTCTTACTTTAAATATCTTCCCAAGAAATCGGTTTGACAGAACATGGTAAAGAAAGGGGATCATTACCCAAAGAGAATAAGTGATCCCTGCCAAATAATATGATTGTGAGACAGGGAGAACGTGGAGGGCAAGAACAAGCAGAGGTGAGGTGACTAACTCATGCATGGAACGGCTAGCCACATCTCGGAAAGGATTTTTTTTCTCAGAATTTCTGACTGGCTCTCACAAGAATTTCTTGGACTTCCACGAATGAAAAATTTATTGAATAAGAACTACAGAAAAAAAGTGGCATAAATGCCTCAAAATTGCCTAATTTACCTATCTACTATAGTTTGAACGCAATATACCTTTCACAGGGTCAAGTGTGAAGAGCTGATCCCCAGCTGAGGCTGGTGTTTTGGGAGATTGTGCAACCTTTAAGAGATGAGGCCTGGTTGCCGAAGTAGGTCTCTGGGATGGGCTTATGGGGCCCTGGTGTTGCCCCTCAAAACCATAGTCTCTCTCTGCTTCCTCATATGTGAAAATGTAACAGTTTGTGCCCCAATTCCTTCCAGAGATAAAGCCACCATGCCTCCCTAGTCATGAACCTGTGAACTAAAAGAAAATCCCATCTTCCCCAAGCTGCTCTTTCCTGGCTAAATTTGGTCACCATGGAAAGAAAAGTAGCTAACGCAGATGTGATAAAAGTCCTGGTGTGTGTATGTGTGTGTGTGTGTGTGAGAGAGAGAGAGAGAGAGAAAGAGAGAGAGAAAGAGAGAGAGAGAGAGAGAGAGAGAGAGAGAGAGAGAGAGAGAGAGAGAGAGAGAGAGAGAGAGAGAACCAACGTGCTACCATCCTGCTACTCTGCGTGGGTATGGGCGGGCTAGGGGAACACAGAGCTGCCTGTAAGTGCACTCCACGTGTGAAGACAGGCACTGTGCACATCACACAGAAGATTGTAACAAAGAGGCAAACAGGCAGGATGATCCGTGGAGAGTGCGGATGGTGGCACACAAATTTATCCTAATTATTCTCCTCTCACTTCCTCTACAAAACATGTTGATGGGCAGTGATGGGTCAGGAGAACAATTGAAGAATGGAAAGGCCGTCTGTATGAAGGCCTGAATTCTAACAGCCATGCTCTACCACCAATGGGAACAGACCGGAGCATCCTTGTGACACCTGCATCTGAGCTCCAAAGATGGAGGAATGGGGCACGCCAACCTCTTCTGGGCACTTCTTGCTTATCTGAGCTTAGGAAAAACCCTCACATCATCAGGTGACTTTTAGGAAACACAACAAACCATATTTTCAGCATTAGTTAGCCTCGGCAAAACCCAAATATGCCATGCTTTCTTCTCTTAAATGTGACCTTTTCTTCTTCTATTTGATGGAGCAGGGGAAACCTAATGACAGGATATGAAGGGAAGACCTTTTCCAAGCTGCCAGTTCTATATAAAGAGCAAATTTATATCAGTTTTACTGTAAGGATGTATTCGCTTGCAGTAGCAAATCTTGCTCTCGCAAATAAATATATTTTCTATTAATTCTTTGAGAATTTCATACATAAATATTTTGATGATTTGAATAAGTATGGTCCTCATAGGCTCATATATTTGAATGCTTAATCCCCAGTTTGGTGAACTCTTTGAGACAGATTAGAAGGATGAGAAGGGTGTGGAGCATTGGAGGAAGTGTGTCACTGGGGGGTGGGCTTTGAGGTTTCAAAAGCCCACACCAGTCCAGTATCTCTCTGTCTGCTGCCTGTGGATCAGGAGGTAGCTCTCAGCCCCATGCCTGCCTCCTACTATGCTTCCACCATGGTGGAAATGGATTAACACTCTGAACCTATAGGCAAAGCCCCAATTAAATGCTTTCTCTTCTAAGAATTGCCTTGGTCATGGTTTCTCTTCACAGCTAGAGAACAGTAACTAACACACATTCCATAAACCCATCTTAAAACATAAACATCCACAAAACCCCTGACTAACTTTTAAATTTTATTGTCATTATTGTGTACACATGCATATGCTGTGCCTGTGTGCATGATGCATGTGCGCGCCATGACATGTGTGTGCAGGGTGCATGTGCGCACCATGACATGTGTGTGCAGGGTGCATGTGCGCACCATGACACGTGTGTGCAGGATGCATGTGTGCACCATGACATGTGTGTGGTGATGAGAAGATGACTTTGTGGAGTTGCTTCTCTGTCTACCTTCATGTGAGTGCTGGGGATTGAACCCAGGTCACCAGGCGTGAATGTCAAGCACCTTTACCTACTGAACCATCTTGCTAGCCCACCACGGAGCAAATTTTAAAAGAAGTAATAGACATAGGGTATCCTGAATGCCTCGGACTTGGTATAAATTATCAAGTTGCTCTCACTGTAACCTAAGGGTTGCTTCAGGTCTTTCCTTGACTTATATACGCTCCATCTCAATACCCATTCTCAGGCTTTAGGTCAAGTACCCTGTTTCTGGAGTAAGCACCCTGTCCTTAAGAAGTCACTTGCTAGTGGTGTTGTAAACTTACCTGATACAGTTACTTATAGAAACATTTCTACAGCCAGTACTTGCCTTCTCAGGGGCTCTTGTCACCTCCCAATCAGCTCATTATGTCAGAAGATGCAAGACAGCATTTCTTCTGTCTTTAGCTTAAGTTCTGAGTTAGCATTTAAAAACCCAACTCCCCTCCCTCCAGGAGGCCAACTAACTACTTTGTAGCACAAACATTTGTTACTAAGTGAACACAGCAAATGTTACAAATTGCACGTCAGTGCAGATTAGATAAATACGTTTCCTTTCTGTTCAGAAAAGCCTGTTCAGCCAAGACACCCCAAGATGGTACAGATGGGGAGGTCAAACCAGCAGAAGAAGCCCTGCAGCTAAGTCTGGAGGCCTCTGGAAGAACATTCGGAAGTAGCAGGAGGCCTGGGCTCCTGGCCCACAGATAAGAACACCTCCCCCAACCAACCTGGAGGCCTTCAACAGCCTGAAAGTTTCCCAGCTTTCCTAGTATTCCCCTAGGCACACAATTTAAGCACATCCAACTGCCAAGCGCTCCCATCCTACGAGACACATCAACCCAATAGTCATCTGAGGTTGGGACCATTCTAGTTTCTGCTTTCCAGACACACTGCTAGCCCAAGGAAGGATGTCACTATCATCCTGAGCACGTGGAAGCTGCTCCTTTTTGGCCAGAGTTCAGGATACATCTCACAAAGCTCCTGCTGCCACTCTCTTTGAAATAAAAACTCTTTCGAAAAATTTCGCAGTCACTATACTTCTAGCCTAGTGTTTTTGTTAGGACTTTTCTTGTGAGAGAGGTAAAATCATGCATTTCAAACAAACCTGTGAGCCCAACAAGTACCTTCAGGCTATTCTCACTAGAGAAGTAAAATGGAATAACCAGTTGGGCAGAATGAAAAGCCAAAGGCTAAGACAGGGCCAAAGAGCCAGTTCTCTCCAGTGCATCGAAAGATGAGTACCTAGCAAGGAGAGACTTTGTTTTTCCAAACAAGATAGCTCTTGTGAAGCTACCAGATTTATGTATTTATGAGGGAAAAGCAAACACCAAAATCTTCCTTGTTCTGAAATTCTGGTCCGTTGATTCCATACCCCAATGCCTATAGCTCACTCATTGTTTGACCGTCCCAGCTAAGACATGACCTACAGCTTTAGTGTATCTATCCAGCACCTTGATGTGTTCCCAGTGCCTGGCATCTGCTGGTCCTTCTATTGTTACATTATTTGCTGGAACAAAGGGCTAACTCAGAGGCCTATTAACATATCAAAGGGGACGCTGGCCACCAGGTTCTTCCAGCATCCCTCAGTCCCTAACTGTTTCAGGGTCTTCCTTGGCTGACTGGTAAGGAACAGGGTACTGTTCCTGTTCCTTACCCTGAATTCTCCAGCTCAGGCACTAGGCTGGTTTCCCTTCCTCCAGCTCCTTTGACCCCTATATAACTCAGCCATGTTGGCTACGCCAGTCTCTGGGCCCAGGTTGCCACTCATGGTCTGTGGCTCCTCTCTTGCCTCCCCCCACACCCCCAACGTGGCCTGACTCAGTCTAACCATGAGTCTAACTATGTTCACCCTGGACTTTTCCAGATGCCGCTGCCTCTGGCTTTGCCCTCCCTTTTATCTATAATAAACCTTCACCTCAACCCACACCTAGGGGCAGTCATGTAGGCATGTCTTCCTTTTGTTTCTTTTCTTTCTTTCTTTCTTTTCTTTTTTTTTTTTTAGTCATCCAGTGCTGAAACCTAGGAATGGCATAAATGAGTCCCAGTCCCAGGAACGCATCCGTTCTGAACCAAGCTGCTGATCGGACTCTCCTAAGGTATGTATGGAACATTTATTTGTTTCTCCTGGCTTTTGCTGTCCACCAAATCTGACTCCGAATTCTAGAGCCCAGTACTTAAGCTGCCGCCTCCCTCCACCTGCTACTTTGTTAAGTGTGTCTCCCAGCACTTAGGGCCTTCTACGTCTCCCTGCCAAGGTACCCACCTGGGGACTCTCAGCTCTGGATGGCTACACCCATCTAGCTATCTATGCCTACGCAGGGACATCTTTAAAGACACTCATCCATTTCCCTTTCCCCAAAAGCCTCAGTCTCTCACCCCCACCCCCCGGCAGTCTAGCCTGGAACCACCTGAGACCTTTCCTGTTATATCTTATATCTTTTTTTAAAGATATAAGGATGGGGGAGGAAGGCCAGTTCCACGAGGGGCAGCAGTCCCACAAGGGTTAGCGGCAGTGACTTGAGGCCTTTGTAGGTCTCCAGGCCTCCATGAGACCCCTGAGGACTTGGCGGGTCACCTTCACAGATGGAAGACTTCAGTAGGTGAGAGAGAGAGACAGATACATCATGCAGAGAGAGTTTGGGCATAGTTTATTTAGTGAGTTATGGAGGGGGAAGGGGAAAAGGGGGAAGAGGAGAGAGGCGGGGGGGGGGAGGGCGCGAGCATGGGGAGAGATAGAGGAGGAGGGAGGCAGAGAGAGCAGAAGTCATCTCTTCAGGAGAGAGACAAAAGAGAGACAGGAGAGAGCCCAGGCTGGAGGAGGTGGAAGAGCCCAGCAGAAAGGGAGGGAGTTGGGAGTGGGTGGGGTTTGTCTCTTAAAGGGACAGGGTACCCAGGTAACAAGCCTGCAGATTATAATATTTTCCTTGTCTCCTCCCTCCAGGAGCTATGGTCCCCGCTGCAGTCCAGCCTGGGACCACTTGAGACCTTTTCCTTGTTTCTTCCCCTAGGAGCCTCCTGCAGTCCCACAGCTTCTGCTCTCTGCTCCCTCCTAAAGTTTCCTTTCCCCCACTCATAGCTGCCAGTTCTGTCTCCCCCTTAAGCCCTCTTGGGTCTTTCCTCCCTCAGGTGGAGCTCTGAGAGCCTGTTCTCTGTCTCTCAGCTCCCTCCTACACTCCTTCTCAACTCCCCTTGGGAATTTATAGAGAGTCTCTCCAGCAGAGTTCCCAGGAAACAGACCTGAGAAGGCCTGAGCCAGACACTGGTGTGCCTTCAAAGCTACACCAGCCCTTCCCAGGGCTAGCTCCCCCCGTCCTCACCACAGAGCTGTATATCCAGAAGAAACCAGGGTCAATCTGGAATCTCTGGAACCTACTGGAAAGTCGACGGTTTTTCAAGGCAAATTAGATTTGGTTTCAGAAGCCAAAGGAGACTGTGGCTGTGCTATAATCCCAGGACTCAGGAGGCAAAGGCCAGAAGACTGCCAGTTTGAGGGCAGCCTGAGCTAGGCCGCAACCCTGCTTCAGAAAAAGGCCAAGCTGAAGTGTCTTTGGGTCTGTAAGTGTGGGGTCTCCTCCCTTCTTTCCTGCTTATCTTTGCATTTACTTTCCAGTTGCTCTAGGCATTATCCCTGGCTTAAGATGCACCCCGTGTCACGTGACTCTCCACTTCCTGTATTCTGTTCTCACCGAGTGCTGTGCTAGACAAATCCCCGTCTGCTCAACACACTTCAGACTCATTGGTTTCCTTTCTGGGACGACAGATTTGAATTAAAGCCTTACTACCGCGTCCTCTGCCTGTCCATGCTCCGTCAGTTGCTGGCCAAGTTGTTCTTCATTGCTAGGCAACACCATGAATATACTTTATTGCAGATTTTTTCCCTCTATAAAGCAGTCACTTGGACTCATTTTAGCAAAGCATAGTAACATAGACATACTGAAAAGGTAATCTATCATTCCCTGTATCTAAATGGCAGTGTTTGAATATGCTTATTCAAAGTAAACATGTATGTATACTATATATGTACAAATACTATTTGCAGTCACCTGACTTGCAATCACTTGTAAGCATTATTCTATAATTTTAATGTGTGCATTAATTTTAGCCACCCACATATCATCAAAACTGAGGATCAAACAATAAGTAAACAGTTTATCCCAATAAATCGATTAGCTGGTCGTCAAGGATGCTTACTAAGTATTACTGACTTGCTTGGGGGAAAGACCCCTATTTTAAAAAAAAATCTACTTAGCAGCAGAACACCCTGCCGGGTAAACACTACCCTTCAGCACACCAGCCCTTCACGTTCAATAGCCCCCTGACCGCCAGACCACCTTCCAAAGACACCTGGGGTCACATGAGGAGAGAGGGTGAGAAGCAGGGAGCAGCCCCACCTTTGGGCTTCCTTGAGCCTTCGTACCTGTGCTGGTGCTCCTGTAAGACTTGGTAAATGCTGATAAGAAAAGTTTGGTTTTTAAAACTCCCCACAACACAGTCCTTGTAGACGCGGAACTCTGCAGCCGTCACCGCCTCACCCTCGGGAATCTGGGATAAGTTGAACTTGAACTCTTTGTGGTGTCGCTGGCGTGGGGAGAACTCCTTGTCGCACTCCACTGTAGGGTTAAACAAGAGAGAGTGATAACTGGTGTTACTCGACCTGGTGCCACGGGCTCATCTCACGACCCGCTCCCCAGTTTCACATCACAGATTACCAGTGACCAGCGGTGGATTCACGAGACCAAGGGGCTGAAGGAACACGGGCTGAACTGCCGAGCGGGCAGGTTGAGATTGAAATCCCCCCTTCTGCCTGAGATGAAGCAAAATCTTTGTACCGTGTTCAGTTTGAATACAGGAGTTTCAAGAGTCGAACAAAGGATTGGCGTGAGGTCAAGTTACTTAAAGACTCTTGGTTTCGGGTTCCCTCATCAGCACCAAAGAACACGGCTGTGCAGAAAGGCGTGAGAACGAATGAAATATTGAAGAAGAGCTTGCCACCCACTACACCTGCCTAAGAGTTGTTGGTCCCCAAAACAATACGGGTTAGCAGTCAATGCAATTGGTTGCCCACCAGAACAAGATGCTGAGGCCTTCGTGGTGGATGTGCCACGCGCTCTCCCTGCAGAACACGGAGAATCAAGAGGGAGCCGAGATAAAGGCCCCCTTCCTGCCTGGGAGGTCTCTTAGTGCTTGATGGACGGTGCTCTGCAGCTAGGGGAGCAGAGTCTGAACCATCCTCCTTTAGTGGGCCCTGACTGCCCTGCTACCCACTATACCGAGAGAAGAAGTGCCCACTGGTGGAGGAGTGGCATGGCTCTTATGACAGTAGCCAGTCGCTTCCCGATTGGAACTGCAGTCCATGCCACAGGAGGGCACTCACATCTGGTCCAGTAAACCTGGCCAAAAACCCATGACTGGGAGGTCATGGGTCCTACTGGAAGGCTATTGCTCTTTCATAAATAAATGATATGCCTGTCAAATTACCTTCTAAATATTCATCCTTATTCCCATAGGTGAGTGCTGATGTCAGCTTTGGGAAAAGAGGCTTCGATTTGTCATGGACAGTGGGAACTACAGAGACTCAGGTCTGCTCCAAGGTTGGTGAATAGGTGACTACTGAGTGTCCAATGTAAATGGGACATCTGTGTCTGTCACCACATCCAAGGCTGGGGGAGCACTGAGGAGAATGCAGAGCCCAAGGGTGGGGTGGAATGGTATAGAACGCTGTCTCTTGGGCATGGCATATGGCTGCACACATGAACTCATGGCAGTGTGACAGCCTGCCTATGGCCCACGTAAGACTTGGCCTGGTCATGGAAGGTGTAGAGACTTATAAGCTGCCACCTCCCACACAACACCCTGACGATCTACAGGCTATTGGCAGTTGCTGGAGGAGGGGGAGACATTATCTTCTGTGGTGTAGCTATTGGTGAGGTGCTTCTGCTCCTATAAACAACCTGCTACTCACGTTCCTACATAATCAAGACACCCTAACGACGGTTCAATGGGTGACAAGAGACAGGAAAGCAGAGCTGCTGGAAAGGAGGAGGGGGAGGAAGAGGGGACATGAAGATAGTGAGGGGTTATGAGCAGAATAGAGGAGAGGTCATCAGGAAATCCACCATTACGGATAATTAATATATGCCAATGACTTCCTGACCCTTCTACCTTTTCCTCCCTGTTGCTTTTCCCTCCCCAGTTTTGTTCATGTGTCACCATCCGTACATGACATGAAAAGGGACACCCTGAGCTAAACTCGGGAGCTGTGCCATGCGTGGAAGACAAGCAGTACATCTCCCCTGTCTTGCCCTACAGAGGTCTCCACATTTTGCTTGCCGTTCTATGACAATATTTGTAGAACATTAATTTGCTATTTGACAACTCCATACATGTAAATAATACATCCTCTCATCTCCCTTCCACCTATGTCAACACGTCTAAATCCCTTTTCCCCATTCATGTCTTTTTGTCTAGGGATCTAATGAGTTTAACCGGGGCCACCTGTCTAGAACTATCCACTGGAGCCGAGTGTCAGTGGATTTTTGTTGAGGAGTCTAGGGTGAAGTCTCATCGAAGATGATCAGACAGCAGAAGAGGGTGTGAGATTCTCTGAAACTATGGTACAGTCACCTACACAGGCAAAACACTCCGACATTTAAAAATAATTTTAAAAGATTTAAGTAAATAAAAATCTATTGGTGGGAAGATTTGAAAATGACACCGACCAGATCTACAAGAGACTTCGAGGAGTGACAGATGGTTGTGAGCCACCACATGAATGCCGGAAATTGACCCTGGATCCTCTGCAAGAGCAGCCAGAGGCCTTAACAACTTCATCTCCCCTTTGCAGTCCTTTAGGAAAAAGCAGTGGCTTCAGGAAGAGTCAAGTGAGGTCTGAGCAGCGAGTAGATGATGCTGTGTCCCCAGTGCGATGGCAGCTTTGCTAGCCAGTGACCGAGGATGAAAAGCAAGATTGTTGAAGAGGTCACACAAGGACGGCCACACAGAAGGCGGATCACCTTTCCTTAAAGCTGATCTGCCTCCTAAATTTGATACATTTATCATTGTCGGTTAAAGAGGAATTAAATCTGATTTCTCAAAGAGATTTTCTTGAAAAAGAAAAGTCACATATCCTTTCTATAGGACCTTTTAGATACTAATTTAATATAGCTAAATGGAAATGAGTTTCTTAAAGATTCCTTAGAGAGCGCACACAAAAATTCTCCAAAGAATCCCTTCCATCTCTTACTATGAATAGAAAAGAATTACATACATAAAATGAAATACAAGAAAGTAAGACATTTCCATTGCAAGAAATAGCGGGACCGACTATGTGCAATGAATGGGAAGTGTGGCAGTCAGTCCTTGCTGAGGACCACCACGTCCAACAAGCCACCTCCAGCTGCATTTGTCACCTGCTCTCGCCTGCGCACTTTGGCACTGGTGAAGCTGAAGCTATGCCTACGCTGCTGCAGGCCGTGGGCTTCCTCACATGCCTGTCAGGGGAAAGACAGCAGGTGTGTAAGAGGTCTCATAGCCTGAAACCTCCCTGTTAGGAAGAAGTCCAGACCAGGGCAGAAGGTCATGGAAGTGTGAGAGGGGAAGAGAGTAATAGAAATAATGGAGAGAGAGAGAGAGAGAGAGAGAGAGAGAGAGAGAGAGAGAGAGAGAGAGAGAGAGAGAGAGAGAAAAGACAACTGTCAGGCGGGCGGTGGTGGCGCACGCCTTTAATCCCAGCACTCGGGAGGCAGAGGCAGACGGATCTCTGTGAGTTCGAGGCCAGCCTGGTCTACAAGAGCTAGTTCCAGGACAGGCTCTAGAAACTACAGGGAAACCCTGTCTCGAAAAACCAAAAAAAAAAAAAAAAAAAAAAGACAACTGTCCAACCATATCACGTTAATTTATTTTTAGTTTTGAGGTTTCTTTAAAGATATATTTGTTGAGAGAGAGAGAGAGAGAGAGAGAGAGAGAGAGAGAGAGAATTGCAAAATGTGTATGCAGTACCAGAGGTAGCCAGAAGAGGGTACCCTATCTCCTGGGGCTGAAATTAAAGGTAGCTGTGAGCCATCTAATGCGGGTGCTAGGTATTGAAGCTGGGTCCTCTACAAGAGCAGCAAATGCCTTTAAGTGAGGACCCATCTCTTTAGCTAAAGTTTTTTTATTTTGGGTTTTTTTTGTTGTTTTGTTGTTTTGTTTTGTTTTCGAGACAGGGATTCTCTGTGTAGCTTTGGAGCCTGTCCTCGTACTAGCTCTGTAGACTAGGTTAGACTTGAACTCACAGAGATCTGCCTGCCTCTGCCTCCCGAATGCTGGAATTAAAGGCGTGTACCACCGCCACCTGGCAGTTTTTTGTTTTTTGAAACAAGGTCTCATGCAGCTCAAGACAATCTCCAACCTGCCATGTAGACTAGGCTGTCCTTGAATGACTGATCTATCTGCCTCCACCAGGGCTGGGGTTATAGGCATGAAACCATGCCCAGTTGAGGAAGCCATCTTAGGCATCTAGTTCACTGGGGCTTTGGAACAGACCAAGCACAGCCACCAGCTGACATGAGAAACCTCAAGGAAGAGCCATCTTGCTGAACCCAGTGACTTCAAAGGACTGAAAAGTCACACTGCACTGCTCCTTCTAGCCACTACATTCCTGGAGATTTGTATGACAGGCCACTGATACAAGAAAAAGAAAATGTACAGAAGAGGCTAAGAAAAAAAGGAGGAAGGGACATAGGATCATGCTAGCAAGGAAGCAATTGCATGTAATTCTTAAGGTTGAAGACTGCCCAACACTGGGAGGCAATGTGCAGGAAGAATCCTGATAGAGGCAGGTTCATCTTTAATCAGGAGGAAGAGACTAGAGGACCCCAAATTTAAGAACAGCATGGAGAGAGATGGCTCAGTTGACAAGTGCTTGCCAGGCAAGCTGGGGGACTTGAGTCTGGTCCCCAGGACTCACCCATTAGGTGAGGAGGTATGCACGAGTGGGAACGGGATGGATGCAGAGACCAGAGGATTCCTGAGGCCTGCAGGCCAGCCTGTTTAGCCAAATAAGTGAGTCCCAGGGACAGCGAGAGACCCTGCCAAAAAAAAAAGTTGGAAAACAGCAGAGGGGAACACCTAAGGTTGATATCTGGTCTCCATATACATCCACACACGTGCATATGCACCCACACATGCAGACATCCACACACAGTGTGAGCTACATGCTTGGCTCACAAAAGAAGAGGAAAAAAAGGGTAAAGAATCTGGCAAATTCTCAAAGACATAAAAGGATGCTAGACACGAGAAAGCATTACTTTGTTACAGTGTGAATTACAACCCCTGCCTTCCAGGGACTTTTTCCCTTCTAAGACATTCTTTTATCCTCTTTGGAGGAAAGTCAGTGTCTACAGCCCCAGAGCCTCTGCATCTCTCACCCACCGCTGACCCCTCCTGTGCCTTAGTGCAAGTTGTCTACCTTCCTCTCTTCCTCCCAGGATGGAGAGCCATCTTTTCTGAGTTTGCTTTCCCACACCACAGGGTGAGTGCCATTGGCTCACAGTGACATACGACATAAATACACTTCGGTTACATGCCTCTAGGTGCACCTGAAGACCATATAATGGTACAGTGCGAATGTCCCATGATCCTCTTGGGCTCGTGTGTTTTAAGACACAGTCTCCAGCTGACAGCACTGTTTTAGAAGGATACACAGCCTTTAGGAGGTGGAGCCTCACTGGAGGAAGTGGGTCCCTGGGGTTGGACTTTAAAGTTTCTTAGCCTGCTCCTACTTCTGGTCTAATTTCTGCTTCCTGACTATGGCTGTGAAGTTACTAGTAGCTTCAGGTCCTGGCTGCCACCGAGCCATCTCACATTCCCGCTGCCGTGACGTCTCTGCCACCGTGGACTGTCTCCTGTCGTGACCCTTGAGCCAAAATAAACCCTTTCTTAAGTTGCCATGTGAAATCTCAGCCTCCCTTTTTCCCCCTTTTGTGATGCTGACAGTACGTTTGAGCATCCGTTGAGTGGGGATAACCTTTCCTGAGATCAGGTGAGACCACTATTCAGTATAGCATAGACATCGGGTAATAGACACACCAATGCTGTGACATTCGCAGGCGGTTATTTGAGAATCCAGCCCTCTGCATTCAGAACAGGCCCTTGCTGAGTCCCTAGACAGTGCCAATGAATACTTCCTGCAATTTAGCTTTGTCTTTGAGGACAGAATACTGTGCCCAGAAGGTGGCTTGTGGAGTCACATTCTCCTCCTCTCCAGTAAAATGCTGCTGCGTTCTCCCGGGCAGTACTTCCAAGAATTTTTACTTCAAGGACCAGTTAAAGCCTTTATTAAAGCAGTAATAACCTTGTGCGAGGTCACCTACTCTCTCTCTTTGTCCTTTGTAAGGTCAGTGTAAACAAAACAAGGCATCGCGCGCGCTCCACTTCCATCCCATCTCAGCAGCAGTGCGTTTGTGTTAGCCCTCAATCAAACAGACCGCGACTGAAAAAACCAGAATTCCACCCTTTAAACAGAACGAATGTGGTTCCCAGGACTCACTTTAATCTCTCTGTTTGCCTCAGATTCTACCTGCTTAGATTTCAGGCCGACCCCGGATCATCATTACCCTAAGGACAGAAATGACAGATTTAAGGACGGTGCAGCCTCTGGAGGCAGGCACGGAAGCAGGGCCAGAAGCACCAACTTAAGCCTAGAACTTGACCAGCACCACTGCACTCCTGCCTGGTCCATCCCCACCTCTGCCCCATAGAGCCTCATACATGAACCGTGTACCTATCATGCCTTGCCTCTTAAAAGATGAACACTTCTATTACATATATGTCAACCACTGTAATTCATACGGTTTTGTGTTTTTCTTTTTCCCTTGATGTTTTTCTTTTCCGCTCAGAGGCTGGGTGGAAACTGAGCAGGCACTTAGGAACACAGGACAGGCATGTTCCCAGAGAGAGGGCAGATGGCTCCTGCAGATGTCCAGCTGCTTGTCAGCTGAGAAACAGGGCTGCAGATCCCCAGGTGGGCATAGCTATTCTGCAGGTCCTGTTGAGTGTCCCATCTCCCGTCTTCACCCTTACTTTGGATGGATCTATTAAAAACATGGAGATTACTTACAAGAGATGGCACAGATGTGGAGAAAGTGGACTCTTGTGCGTCACTGGTGGCAAAGTAAGATGGTACGGCTGCTGTACAGAAAGTATGATAATTCAGTGTGCTCATTGTGGGCTTACCACGGGACCAGTCACTGTCTCGTGGGATATGTTACAGCCATGCCATAGAAGTGGTATTCCTAACAGTCCAAAGCCAAAAAAAGCAAGGCAAGTGTCCATCGATGAACAAAACATGGTGTGAACCCACAATAAAATATTCTTTAGCTTTCCAAGGGAAGAATGTTTTCACAGACACCACAGTATAGGCGAAATCTTAAGGCACTGTGCTAAGTGAAATAAGCCAGGCACAAATGGATACATAGTGAATGGTTACATTTATATGATAGCTTAGTTCAAAGAGAGAGAAAGTAGAAGGCTGTTACCAGGAGTGGAGAGAAGGGAAACTGGAACTTAGTGGTCAGTGAGTAGAATTGTAGTTTGGAAGATGAAAATGTTCTGGAGATGACTACAGAGCAATAGTAATATACTTCATACCATAGAACTGCACCCCCAAAGGCTGTGGACTATTCCTTTACACTGTGTAAATATATGTCTCTGTGACTGGTTTAACAAAGAAGCTGGCTGGCCAATAGCTGGACAGGATAACGTTAGGTTGGAGAACCGGACTAAGGACACTGGGAAGAAGGACAGAGTGAGAGGAGTCACCAGCTGGATGAAAAGAAAACAGGACATACAGGAGAGGGAAAAGTCATGAGCCTCAGGGCAGCACATAGATGAATAGAGATGGGTTATTAATTTAAGTTTTAAGAGCTACTTAGTAATAAGCCTGAGCTATCAACAGAGCATTTATAATTAATATTAAGCCTCCTGTGCTTATTTGACAGCAACTACTGAGACACAGAAAAACTCTGTCCACAAAAGGCTTTTAGATTGTGGGGCTCAGAAGATGGCTTATTCCTTAAGAGTGCTTGCTGCTCTTGCAGAGGACCTGGGTTTGATTCCTGGCTCTCCCAAGGTGGTTCACAAGTACCTGTAATTCCAGTTCTAGGGGAACTGATGCCATCTTCTGGCCTCTGCAGATATCAAGCATGCATATGGTGCATACATACATACATACATACATATATACATACACATACATACATACATATATGCACTCAAACACTTAAACACACAAAAAATAAAATTGGACACATCTTTAAAAATGACAAATTTAGGCTACTCATATGTTTAACCACAATAAAAATAGCCTACTAAAAATAAACACCATGTCTATCACATGATCAGACCCAGCTAAATTAAAACATTCTTTATTCTCTCTTAGGATAACCAATCTGTCAAATTTTCTCAGACATTTCAAAAAATGATTTTTCTATATTTGGCTTAATGGAATTGGGCTCTCAGTTGAGTTCTTCCTTTCCAATTCATTGTTTTGTCTCTTGACTCATTTTTAAAAGCTAATTAGTCAGACATACGAAAAATTCCATTAAGCTAATTTTAAAAAAATAGAGCTAGTACCATGAATGACAACATGAGAACCATACCCTTCCAAACAATGCGGATGAGTCTCCTTTTCAGTGCTGCGTTAGAAGCTACGTCAGGGACATACAAAGGACAGTGGACTTAGAGACATGCTCCACATTGCTGGGTCTAATGCATAGCCCAGGCTGGCCTCAAACTCAGACTATGGATTCCCTGCCTCCAGCCCCTGAGTGCTGGGATCCAAAGTGCAGTCCACCACACCCAGCTTCATTTGGAATTTCTGCAGGTGTGCTCATGAGAGGCCCAAATACCCTCTCCCATGCGCTTGGATTTTGTCAGGGACGATTGCTCTCTTCCTAAGAACTGATCTATGTCTCAGAGGTCTAGCGACTTATCTACAGACCATCTCATTCTGTTCATATTTTTGAGGGAAGGTTTGTGTGTGCATGCCTGATTGTGTATGTGTGTAGGTACCTGTGTGCATGCGTGTGAAGGCCAGAGGACAATCTTGGGTGTCACACCTCAGGAGCTGACTACCTTGGGTTTTTTGTTTTGTTTGCTTTTTTTTAGTTAGGGTCTTTCAACAAGACCTGGCACTCACTGATAAGCCCACTGTCTTAAAAAAAGAAAAGAAAGAATTTCAGAACTGTTATTCATGTCCAATTTCCCCTTCTTCACTGGGCCTAATTAAATGTTATTTTTCTTCTCACTGTCATTTAATTGGATTATTAAAAGGTAGTTCAATATGGATATTTTCCCAAAAGGCATCTATGTCTGAATTATATCTACTTAAGGTGTCTGTCTAGAGAGGGGCTGGGAAGAAATCCCAGTTGGTATTGTGCTTGCTATGCAAGTCCAAGAACCTGAACATGCTCCTCTGCTCCCACACATGAGGCCCTGTGCTAGATGCGGCTCCCATTCCCTTGTTACTGTTCTCACAGTCTTGGCCTGGTCTCTGCTAGGCACGGGAACATGTGTCTACAATTCTCAGGGCAAGGGCAATGGAGGCAGGTGCATTTCTGGGGCTCACTGACCAGCCAGCCTACCGGCATTAGAAAGATCCAGGCCAGTGGCAGGCCGATCTCATAAAACAAAGAACGACTCCCAAGGCTGTATTCTAGCCCCCATAGATCCACCCGTCCCCACACCCTCACAACACCTTGCTGCCCCCCCACATATGCGCCTATACATGTACATACATGTAAAAATGGTTTAGAAAAATATAAAGATTACACCCATTTCAATTGAAAAACTCAGAAGAGAAAATGAGAATGAAGGGAAAGAAGAGAAAAACTGTTTAATGTACAACCACACACAGTACTCCATTGCTAACTGGATTGGGTTCCTGGGAACCGAACACAGGGCCTCATGCCCACAAGGCACGAACTTTACTGACAGAGTCATATAACAAGTCATTTATTACTAAAAAGAAAAAAAATACAACCATTTTCACACCCAAATGTAGGTATTAATGTCATTTAGGTGGGGAACATTCTCGGTAGCTTCATATTTGTGTCTCACTAGGGAAATAAGCAGATCTCAGCTGGCATCAGGGAGAACATTTGGCAGTTACCAAACGTGGATCAGGAAGTCTCAGGGCACCACTGATACCAAATGACTGCATTTTTTTGCCCACTTACAAGGACTAGATAAAGCAACCAGGCCACATTTAGTACAATTCAATATGCACAGTATGCAGTTTTGTATTCCACAAGTGATAAAAAAAATTCACATATTTGCTCAAAACTGAACAACCTAAGAAGAAAAGCAGATTCTCTCCCAGTCCTCCCACTTCCACAGCAGAGCAAGGCCGGGCAGGGAGCACGTCCTCTGTGAGGGAGGGAGGCCGTTAAGGCTGGACTTGGGCAGCTTTGGAGCTCAGGGAGCAAGCTCAGGCCTTGCAGAATGCTTCTCTTTCCTCTCCCTGGGGTTACCCAGCAGCTCATGCACCAGTGGATCCCCATTTCCCACCATTAGCGTTATACCTTTGCTTCATTCTCTGTATCGTCTCCTTCCAAAACGACAGCTAGACACACGGCAGACTCTGACATTTCTTATCTCTTAGTTCCTTATTTTTAAAAAATCTTCTTGTCGGTGAAGTGAATTATTTCTTTGGGTCTATTTACAAACTCATCAATACTCTCTTGTGTTGTTTAATATGATATGCTATTTTTCATTTCTAATAACTCCAGTTGTCATTATTGTTAGGTTTTTCCAGCCCTTTTCAATTGCCTTGTGGTGTTATCTGCTCTTTCCATGCAGGTCCCATGGTTTCAGTCTAACCCGGGGTTCAGTCTCCAAATTCCCCAGGACAGCTTGACCGGCTACTCCTCTCTGATGCTCTCGACTTTGGTAGTGTGTCTCCTTGTGTGTTGGGGGATTGGGGATTTTCAAGTTTTGGGTTAGAAATTCACTGTTAGAAATTCACTGTGAATATTTAAATTGATGCTTCTGTTGTTCCTCACAAAATGCAGTTTTCCATTAGGAACCACCTTACTGCCTAGGAGTCACAGAATGCTGTGTGACCCTCAGCAAGAGCTCCAGGCTTTGTTTCAAGCCTAAGCTGGTCTCAGGTTTTGTAGCAGTGTGGAGCTTTGCTCTTGTGGAAACCTGGGCTTTCTGTGTATTTGCTCCTGGGAACCAAGCCTGGTCCTCATGCCACTGGGGAGCAGCCCTGAGCCCCTTGCTTTTCTTTATCTCGGATCTGACAGCATGTCAGCAGGGGGCCCACAGATTGCCCTGAAAACTTCCACATTTTGAAGTCTTATCTTTTATGTTTGGAAAACAACCTTTGGGATACATCCCTCTCAAATATCAAGGATGTTGCAAAAACAGCTTAATGTCTGAAGTATTTACAAAGCAGTACCACAGCCCTGCTTGTCTTGTCTGTCCTTAGAACAGTCCCTGAATGGAGGCAAAGCAAATACTAGCTACCACTGCCATAAAATCAACAGGAATCTAAGGTCAAAGGCCACTAACATTTACTATTTCAACTATTCTCTTTATGCTCATCCCTCCCCAGTGTCTCCCATCCCTCCCCACTGTCTCTCATCTCTCATCCCTCCCCACTGTCTCTCAACCCTCCCCAGTATCTCCCTCCATCCTGCTGTCCTTCCTAAAAGAGTGTGTTTTATTCCCAGGTACATTTATTCCCCCAGTCTCCTCCATACCAGCTCACCCACAAAAGGTCCCATCATCCCTCAGTAAAGCTAGAAGCTGACAACCAAGCTCTAGCAAAGGACTTCTTTTAGAACTTTTAAGTTTTATACATATTTTTAAATCTAAACCACAGACTGAGTGGCTTGCAGACCATAAGAATTTATTCCCCGCAGTTACAGAGAGATTTCAGAGGGCCAGGATACAATCAACATATCCAGGGATTGCTAAGGGCCTGGTTCCCACATGGTATCTTCTTACCATGTCCCTGCATGGTTCTCAGGGCAAGGCAGCACTCTGGGGCTCTGTGGTTTTGAGGGACTGGAACCAGGGTTTCAGGTATGCTAACTAACCATGTACATCACTAATCTATACTCTCAGTCCCATGCAACCTTTATAAAAATATTTATTCTTATTTTTAATCATGTGGGCATGTGTGTGTCAGGGGGAAGGCTTATGTACATGTGTGAGTCCAGAAGAGGGGGTTAGATCTGCTGGAGCTGCAGTTATAGGCAGTTGTGAGCCACCTGGCATGGGCGCTGGGAATCCAACACAGGTCCTCTGGAAGAGCAGCAAACAGTCCTACTGCTGAGCCATCTCTCCAGCCCCATGGAACCATATATATAAATATAAATACTAATCCCATTCGTGAGGGCACTGGCCTGAGGAGCCAATCACCTCCAAAGGCCCCACCTTCTCATGCCATCACAGTACTTATCAGGTCTCAACAAATGCATCTGGCAGGGAGAGGAGCCCCGGCATCCAGGCTATTAAAGTAATACAGTGCTCTTTTCAATCTTCCTGCAAGGGGCTGGAGAGATGGTCCTGTGGCTAAAAGCTTGTGCTGCTCCTGCAGAGAACCCAAGGCTCAGATCTCAGCACTCACATCAGGCAGTCCATAACTATCGGTAATTCCAGCTTCAGGGGAGCTGATGCCATCTTCTGGCCTCATTGGGCACTACACTCACAAGTGCATAGCACACACATGCACAAAACTAAACATAATAACAATCAATACTTAAGTCTCCCTTTAAGACTGAATCCCAGGAAGCCTTCTACTATAATTTCAATCTTAAGTTCAACCCAAAAGTCTAAGTGTTAAAGACTTGACCCTGGCAAAGTATTGCTACAAGACAATGGAACCAATACAAGATAGGTCTTAAGTCCCTGGGTGTCTCGCCTTGAAGAGGAGAACAGAATCTGTATTAGTTTCTTTTCTCACCACTATGACAGAGGGAAGGGAGAAAGATACTTATTATGGCTCATCATCTCGAAGGCATCTGCCCATCATGGTGGGAAGGATGTGATGGAACATAGCAATACAGAGCATGGTGGCCAGGGAGCAAAGAAAGGGAGACAGGAAGGGTCAGGGAGAAAACACTCCCAATGATCAGCGCCCAGTGGCCAGCTTCCTCCAGCGAGGACCAAGCATCCAAACACGACCCGCTGGGAAATATTTCATATTCACGCCATCATGGAATCCAATTTCTTTAACACTTTAACCAATTTAACACTCATGGGATGGGCAACTGTATTCTGCTGTGTGTTTCTCTCATGAGAAGCTGCCTTAGCACAAGTCTAAAAGCCAACAGAGCCAACGGAAAGGTTCCAAAGCCACGGCCAAATGAACCTTTCTCCTCTTTGCAGGTGTATTGCCTTGGGTGTGTCTTAGGATGATAGACAGCTGCCCTCTTTGCATCTACCTACCCCCAGTGGTGATGGTGCCCTTGACTGTGGGTCCCCATAATGTCTCATGAGAATCTGCAGCATCGTATCCTTAACCTTGTACCATCAGCATCACCTACCGCACCGTGAGATCATAGAACAGGCCCTGCACATGTTTACCTCCAAACCTCCAAGAGAGGGCTTAGGGCTGAGAACTCACAAGGGGCACACAAATGCCCAAGCCAGGACTGAGCACTCTGTCCTGGGCCCTGGAACACCCTCAGGGGGCATGTGGGGTGAAAATGGAAGTCAGGCTTCTGACCTCTGCCCCAGTGAGCTCTTCCCCTGAGATCCAGGAGAGATTCTCTAGAACAAAGTCACCCGGCTGGAGCAGCCTGGCAGGTCTGCTCAAGAGTGCTGGTTTTATAGCAGCAAGGCTATTGGCCCGAGCAACTAACACTCATTCTGCTTCAGGATTCAAACTCCAGGCATGCTAAGTTTCAAAAAGCAAAAGGAGGAAATTAATCTGGCAAAGCTATTTCAGTCATAGGCTGAGGCACAGGTCGCCGTGCATAGGAGGGAACCAATTTTGACATCATACCCTGTGTGCACTTCATGCACAGAAAAAGACCCCTTACCCACTCATTTCTTTCTCTTCCATTATTATTTTTTAAATCTTAATATTACTTGATGTAAAACAAACCATTTTGAGGTAAATGATTCAGTGGCTTTTAGTACACTAACATACACCACAATCTTTAGCTGATTCCAGAAAATTCCATCCCCCAAAATAGAAGTGACTAAACGGGAGCTCCCCAGTCATTGCTTATCTCAATGTAAGGTCAACTGCACAACACTCGGAATTTGGTGCACACTGTCAATGTGCAGAGCTGGTTCCCAGCACACAGCAGGCTCATGGTGAGCCTCTGCCGAGCAGGACAGAAATGAGGCTAACCGGGAGGAGTCACAGACGACAGTAACGGGGAGAACCGGATCGATGCTGCAGACCGATAGTCAAAACATGAATATGATACCCCAGATCAACATCGTGGGAAGGATGACGAGGGAGGCTGAAGACTGAGCAAAGACAAGAGAGGACACATCTTGCCAGAACAAACTCTGGCAAAGCTAAGAAACAAGGAACCCTCATCAGATGACGTCTGTGCGCTCTTTTGAAAATGCATAGCCTGGTGTGTGGGGCACGTGGGGAGGCTGACGATGGGGGAGTCAAAGGGACTTCTTTCTAACTTAACCAGTTTCAGTCCCTCCAGGTGGTCATAGAAATTAGCAATGGAGACAGTGTTATGTTATTCTATCATGTATTGGTCTATGGTATCAAAAATAGACTTTAATGGATTTGTCTGTGTTCACTCTCTGGTGACTAGCCCATCCTGATGAGGTACAGGAAGTGACAAGATTATTTTGTTGCAATACATTCTTTTTTTTCTCTCTCCTTTTTTTTTAAAAAAAAGAAAACAAACTATCTTTTTTCATTTTACATACTAATCCCAGTTCCCACTCCCTCCATCTATGTTCCCCCTACTCCCCCCATCCAATCCTCAGAGAGGGGAAGGTATTTTCTTTGTGGAAGGTGCAAGGCCCTCCTACTATATCTAGGCTGAGCAAGGTATCCATCCAAAGAGAATGGGCTCCAAAAAAGCCAGTACAAGCAGTATGGATAAATCCTGGTGCCACTGCCAGTGGCCCCGCAGTATGCCCCAGCCACATAACTGTCACCCACATTCAGAGGGACTAATTTGGACCTGTGCTAGTTCCTTCTCTGTTTGGCTGGAGTTGGTGAGCTCCCATTAGCTCAGGTAGACTGTTTCCGTGGGTGAATTCATCACGGTCTTGAATACATTCTACAGACTCTGGCACTAGAAGATACAGCCATCCCTTTTATTAAGAGCCTTGTTTCTCAGGCTCTCCCACACCAGGGACTATGTTAATTATGCTAACATCTGTTTATCTGACCGACACATCTTTCTGCTTCCAGGAAAGATTCTAGGGGAGGGAAACTAAAAACCTCCAAAATGGAAAGTCATCTCCTGAATAATTGAGAGTTAACTATGCTGGCTTAGGCAACTGTCTCTCAAACTGGGTGGTAGAAAAAAAAAAAAGCAGCAACAACAACAAAGGCGCCAACCCCCAACACTAAATCCTGACTTTCTCCACAGTCGGCTTAACCATGACAATGGAGCTATTTGGTCCAACAAATCATTCAAGTCTTAAAAGTTAAAAAAAAAAAAAAAAAAAAAAAAGTAACCAACAGGCCCAATCCCCTCCTTCAGTTCCCAGGGTCACCAAGGTTTATATTCCTATTAAATTACACCGCATCAGATTATTATATTCTTATAATCCATGGCATAGAACCCGGTGTGCCAAACACGGGCATGTGGGTTGAGTCCTTTCTCATGATCCTTTCCAATCCTCCCCAGAAGTGGTTGGCACAGGGCAGTCTAGGCTCTGAGGCCAGCACACATCCTTAGCCAGAGCCACCTGCACACGGTCCTCATTGGTCCTCTCCGAGGAGGTCATCTCCAGTGGCAAGTGAAAAAGAAAACACGGGTGTGTCCTGAGGTAAGGCAGGTGAGGATATGGAATTCTCTTTTGTGTTCCTCTGGCTCAAGTGCCTCCAGCAACTCCTGGACTGTCGCAGGTAGTGGCACGCATTTGTCCAATGAAGAGACAGAAGCCCTGAAGCCAGGAGAACCGTACTTCAGGTACTGGCTGGCCTGCCAACAGCAAGATCACACAGTGGAAGATTTCCTAGTTAAACCAAAGGCCAAGACTTGGCACCAGATGCGAGGGTCTTAACAGGGGTGTGTGTTGATGCCTGGGGGTTCTAAACCCAAGAATAAAAAGACTCCACCCTGGGGGCGCAAATAGCTCCCTAGTACAGCAGGGCCGGTCTGCGCCCAAACAGAACGAGGCCTCTCCTTTCCTTTAATAGACAAAACTTGGATTCCAGGTCCCTGCAAAAACATAACAAATGCTTCTCCCAACACTGCTCGGAGAGAATGGCTTGCCTTTTCTGGGGCAACAAGGCCTCTCTATCCCTCCCGAGCCACAGAGAAGCGGCTTCCTTCTGTCCAGCTCTGCTGGATTCAAAGTCTACTTGCAAAGGTCACATGCCCTACATTGCCAAGGGCACAAACTCAGCAGGGCCGAGCACGTGAATAGACTACTACGTACAAACAAGACAGAACACACCCCTAGAAAGTGAAGAGGGTGAGAAAAAGAATAGTCGGTTGCCTCTTCCACGTTGCTGTCTACAAGAGAAACGTAACTTCTCAGCTAGCCAGGTACCTCTCACCTGAACAATGTTATCTTAAAGTTGTTCTATTCGCAAGGGCCCCAGAGATGCCAACCTACCAAGGCATTTGGGGGCACTTTTCCTCAGACAGGGCAATGACAAAAGACTAGCATAAAGCCAGGAAGACAAGCCAATCTGGGACCCTTTCAAGTGTGACAGATTTGTGGCATGCACTTATTTACATTTTTCATGTGGTTTTGATTTACTAATTAACAAGTGGGGCAAGGAAAACACATTTCGGGTTGGGTTGGAGGTACAGTCTCTCACAGTGCCTCATCTCTGCTTCCCGGGGCCTTTGGTGAAATGTGACTTTTGGATCTGCTGTTCTTCAGTAATTTCCATGTCTAACATGGCCTTGTCATGTCGCTGCAGGATTGAGCTTAGGAAAAACCAGGCTGGAGAAGAAAATCCGCATCCAAGCATGTATCTGTGGGGAGGGGAGGAGAACAATGGGAACGACCAAGTGACCGGCCAAAGATTTCTCCGTTTCTCCCTCCCTCCTCTAATTCAAAACATTAAACTTTCTTATTGCGGCCGCACCAGACGGCACATTCTTCGCTCTGGTGATTCACTTAGCTTTCCTGAGAACACAATGGACAGAAGATCTCCGTGTGAAGTGACTGATTTGCCTCCGGACCAGGTCCAAGCTAAACTGCTCCCTTCACATTCTGTTTTCCCAGAAGCACAGCAGGTCCTCGCGGTAGGAGAGGGTCCACAGGGTGGGTGGCTCCCTACCTCCCTCCGGCCAAGTCACAAGGTCTCTGGTCACAGGCCCATGAGATCAGCAAGCAGGCATTTCCGCAGGTTTGGGGCAGAAGCGAAGCAAAGCAAGCGGTCAAGATGGGTAGAGGACAGGGAGCATCTCTGACTTGATTTTTGACCCGGGATTTCTCGAGACCAACAGTCCAGCCTCGCCAGAGCACTGAGATAATAAAGAGCCAAGGGTCACAGAGTGGAAAGAGAACAGGTGGGGTGGGTGGGATGGGGTAGCTCAGTGGCAGAGCCCTTGCCTTGCCTGTGGAAGGCTCCAAGTTACATCCGTAGCACTGGAAAGAAAAGGGTGGAGCTGATGGAGGGGGGTGAGAGGAAAGGGGAGCTCCTGAGGGTTGTCGAGGAGAACGCCCTAGGGAAGGAGGTAGGCAGCAGCCCCTCAGTAAAGACATGCACGCACACAGATTAAAGCCCAGTGCCCGAGCATCTCCTCGCCCTAAGTTCCTACTTGAAATACAAACCATGTGGCCCATCTACGCTTGGTACGATGAGGTGTCACATCTTGATGCTCCCACAGCCTATACTTAGCCCTGCCTTATCTTCTTCCCGTCTGATATCAGCACTAAGCAGGCCATAGGTGGGCAGGAATAAGGAAAAGCGCAGGCAGCTATGCAAATCATCTTAACTATCTGCTTTTCCCACCGATTCTTCCACCAAAGCCATGCAGCAGCAATCAGTAACTGATGGTCTCTTTTCAGAACCTTCAGCATCACCTCCTACAGGTAAGCCTCCCAGCCATTCAGGAAAACGCCAGTCAAGACTCCTCCCTCACTGGGCTGGAGAGATGCTCAGCAGTTAAGAGGGCTTGCTGTTCTTGCAGAGGACTGGAGTTTGATTCCCAGCACCCACGCCGGCCCCCTCACAACTGCCTGTAACTCCAGCTCCAGGGGATAGACACCCTCTTCTGGCCTTCAAGGGCATCCACATAAATGTGCACATATACACACATAAACATACATATACATAGATTAAGAATAAAATGAATCTGAACTTCTTTTTAAGAGACATCACAGTGGCAGCTGCAACCTAGAACATTTTCTGTGGAGAAAGCAAGCCAGGGATCAGGGAGAATCTTAGAGGCAACTCTCGGGGCACAAGAGAATGCTGAACAGGCTGGCTGCAATATATAATTTCAGACTTAGAAACCTTAAACTGGACCATTGCCAGGAAGGGGGGGGGGCTGGCTGTAGGGTTGCTGGAACACACACACACACAGGGCAGGCCCGCTGCAGGGCTGGAGTGGTCCTGTGGTTAACGGAATGAATGAAGGGCCTGAGGGACTCGTTGCCATGGCTTAAGATTCCATCAAATCAACAAGGCCACAGAGCCTGGCACTGTGGCTTCTGAAACTTCGCCTGTTGCAAGTCCCGCCACAATCTGGATCATCTGTGTCATTTTGCTTCACTTTGTACTGCTGTTCCCAGTGGAGCGGGGACACTTCGGAGGGGGAGCCTACAAGGTTGGAGAGAGTACTGCAGAGGTAAGGAGTGGAGCGGGGGACCCCAGGATGGAGCGGGCTGCGGGGAGCAGGAAGGTGTTTCCCTACAAGCTCCCAGGATGAAGATAAAATCCACAGAAACAGACCAAGTCCACCACAGGCTGGGGTCTGGGACAAGATGTAACTTTTGGTACTAGGCTCATGCACAAGATAGGACTAGGGACGAGTTTCCAAGACCTGGCCCAACCATCAAAGCACTGCACACAAAGAGAAAGGAAGAGAAAGTGCCACCCATTTCCAAAGCCCAGGATAATACGAGGCCAGTCCCCTGTGCCCAAGCAGTCCTTTACCCCGACCCTCACTACCAGCAGCTGTCCTCCTAGGACAGTCTGAGTCCTGCAGCATACACTTTTCTCACGTGTCCTATGTCGCATACATCTTGCTTCAGCAGGATTACACTGAACACCCACTATACACAGAGGGCTTGAGTGATGTGTGCACAGAGTCCTCCTGATAACCACACACACGGTAGCCACGTCACTGTGCGGACTCCATGACGAGGAACACGGACTCTCAAAGACGGGAGTAACTTACTCAAGGCCACATGGCTCATGAAGGCCTAGGAACTGACCCCTAAACCCATTGTAGGAATAGTAACTATCATCCAGAGCCTGTGGGCAGCCACCAGGACACCTAAGAGTTCAGAGGACGGTGTCAGCTCACGACTCAGAGATCTCACCACATTGCACGGACCTGAGAGGCAAGGTTTAGCTATCCTACCCAGATCAGAAAGCATCCCGTCAGTGGGAACAGGGAAGTCAGAACACAACGCCCTATAAACTCACAGTTTGGGGCTCAAACTGCCACATCTAGATGGAAGTAAGACACAGTGTGCACCCCAAGGCATGAACCCTGTTCTGCTTAGGAAGTGTCAATCAACTCAGACATGGGCTTCATTCCTGTTATCTCAGCACCAAGGAATCAGCTTTTCTGCTAATTCAAGGCTAGCCTGGGCCACAGAGGAATCTCCTGTCTCAAAGAGAACAGAATACAACAAAAAAGGAGCCTGAGATTTCCCTGGAAGAAAGCTACCGATGGGAGAAACAGCCTGGAACGAGCTAGAGTCCCTTCTGTGTCTGAGGAGAAGTCAAAGAAATAATTCCAGGGCTAGAGGCCTGGCTTGTAGTCCTCCTTCTAGGCTGTCCGTGCCTGCTGCCTTGGGGCGTGGACAGATGGTCATGTTTCAGAGGACTGGCTCCACCTGGTACCCCATGGGACTATGCACAGAGAAACTTAAGGTTCTCAGACCCTAAAGCAAGCAGAGAACTAAAACAGCCAGGGTCTGGAAGAGCTACCAGCAGGAGAGAAAAGGGCAGCATACTCCATGAGCAAGCCAAGAGAAGTCCTTTCTTTCTTTTTTTCTTTAGATTTATTTATTTATCATATGTACAGTATTCTCAGTATTCTGTCTGCAGGCCAGAAGAGGGCACCAGATTTCATTACAGATGGCTGTGAGCCACTATGTGGTTGCTGGGAATTGAATTCATGACCTTTAGAAGAGCAGGCAGTGCTCTTAACGGCTGAGCCATCTCTCCAGCCCGAGAAGTCCTTTCTTAGAGCTGTGACATTACGACCAAAGCTATGGTCCTGCTGCTTCCAATGGCTTTTCAACTCACCACAGCCTTGCAGGGCCAGATCTATTGTCTCCGGATGAGAGCTTCCTTCAGAACTAATGCCATCAGAGAGAGCAGGAAAGTGTTCACAGTAGTCTCTCTCTATCCTTAGGTGTTCCAGAACATTCATCAGACACCAAAATCTACACATACCCAAGGCTTATATAAAATGGTACCAGGACTAGAAATATAGCTGGGTGGTTGAGGGGTTGCCTTGTTTTCACGAAGCTCTTGGCTCAATTCCAGGACTATAATAAATTAATAAATACCAGAAATCATCTCTAGGTTAATTTATTTACACTTGCTCAACAGAGAAGCAGTTTCTGTTTTCCATTTTCCTTAGGTTTTGTTGTTGTTTATTCATTGGCTTATGAGACAAGGCTTCAGGGAACCCAGACTGCTCTCAAGGCTGGCCTTGAACACCTGATCCTCTTGCCTCCACCTCTTGAGTTTTGGGTTGAAAGGTATACACTACATCACCCACTTGGTTCCATATTTGATTGACTCTGTCAATACACACTCCACAGATATTGAGGTTTACTGTAGCTATAAAACTACACATAGCTTTTGATATATAGTTCTATAATAGTTTGTGTACACACACACACACACACACACTAAAATGTACACACAAAAGAATTACAACAAAGTTACATTTATGTGGAGTGAATTACTGTAGATGAGTCTTTTGTCATTTCTATTTCCTAAGTGATTTTCAACAAATAGGTTCTGTTTGTAATAAAATACACATATTATTTCAAAATAAAGTTAGACAAGCACCATTTGAATGGGCTATTGATGGCCCTGATTTCACTGCCTCTTACTTTTCTTCCTTAATTGGTTGAGTACTCTCAGATGACCAGGGACATAGCTGTAATGCCTCTTTCCAGCTGATGGGAAGATTACTCACTGGACAGAAACTGCTACAGAAAACAAAACCTCAGGCTTATGTTTCTGGTTGAAAATTCACAGGATCGCCTCGACTTCAGTTGCAAGATGAAACCCAGCATTTGGGATGGAAAGACTTCTTTCCCTGACTTGCTAAGCCTGGGGAAAATGTGATGGGGAAGGGAAGCTAAAGACAGTAGCAAAGGGCAGGATGCACCACTTCCTGGCTTACCTCGGGGTGAACTGACTTTGACCTGAAGCCTCTGAAGCCACAAGCCTAAATTAATAGCCATCCCCCTATCACTGGAGACTATGATAGGTAAGGAATCTACTACTGAGACATCCAATCTGCCCCCGTATCATTCATTCATTTCATTCATTTTGAGCAGGGTCTCTTTAAGTTGGCTGACCCTGGCCTTGAACTCACAGTCCTTTTGCCTTAGCCTCCTAATCAGTTGTGATTACAGGCATGCTCCTGCATTCTTGCCTACTCTAGAGAAGGGTGATAGAGCAGGTCTCCAGGGTTCCATGCTCCAAATGAGGCCCTTTGGCTGGAGCCCATAGTCTGGCTGTTTGTGACAGAGACATTAGAAGCCCCTCCCATTGGGAGCTTGTTTGTGATTAAACGCCTTCTACTCAAAGGGAAATTCTGCAAGTTGTGTCTGCTGACAATGCAGAACTCCACAAAGATGCCAGCCACGCCTTACAGCTGCCAGCAGGCTCAGGTGGGGAGGAACGTTCCAGATCTGAATGAGAAGGGCTGAAATGTTTCACGGGCTGTGATACCAAGTTAAATACCATGATTCCATGGGGGAGTAGCAAAGATGATAAAACTATTTTTATCTCAAGTCCACTTCAGCAAAGGAGGACATATTGTATGGCGCAGGGATTTGGGTGTGGGAAGGCACAACCCTACTGCTCACGGGTTGCTTTGAATTTAGGGATAGCCTTGGTTAGACACAGAGAGGGAGACCTTGTCTCAATGAAACACATGTCTCGTGGGTCTAAAACAAGCACATTATAGTGACTTTTTCATGTGTTATGTGAAAAATGGAATGCTTGAAGAATGTTCTTTTATACTCCCAGCACGGTGAGATTAGGAGATCTGGAATTCTTCCCTGGCTCTAATTTGTACATTTTTGCCTTGTTTTTGATCTACTGAAATTCTTTGTAAATTATGAGAAAAATCAGCAGAACAAAACTGTCTCGGCCATGGATTTGGGCTATTTTATGCTTTTTAAATATCTTCAAGGAAGCAGTCCGGTTATAGCATGTGGGCATGGAGTTCATTCACCTGTCAGATCCAAAGCACAACTGTCCCACACAGATGGGAGTGGTCAGGCTGGAGGACCCTGTCCAGTTCATTTCCTCATCCCCGTCCTTCGCTTTGCAACATGAAGTGGTTGAACAAGGTGTTCCCCAAGGCCCATCCCAGCATCCCATTGCCACAAGGACAGGAGGTGATTGGGGCAACTCATACAATCTGCTTAGCTGAAGGGTAAAGGAAAATGCACATACATGCAGGACTTTCACTCCAGACAAAAGCTACTTTATGAATACATAATCCCATGACTCACTGATGACTGAGGATTCCGTTAAAAAAGTAAGAAGTCAGTGGGGCCGAGCCCTAGAAGACCTAGCGATGAAAGCATGCGCCTGATTCAACTCAAATCACACAAGAACCAAGCGAGCTCATCCGCACATATAAGAACATGTCACACTTGGGATGCTCAAAAGCAAGGCATGGGCTACAGAGATGGCCAAGCCAGTACCAGGCTCCTGAGCTCAATATCCAGAAGTCACATAAAACAACAACAACAACAACAACAACAACACACACACACACATACACAAAACAAACAAAACAAAAAACCAAAAACTGGGGTATGGTGGCACACACTTGTCAACCCAGTGCTAGGGAGAAGAAGGCTGGCAGACCCCTGGAGCTTACTTGCCAGCTAGTCTAGCCTACTTTGAGAGTTCTAGGTTAGTGAGAAAGTCCATCACACACACACACACACACACACACACACACACACACACGTGGGCAGCACCTCTACATGCATGAGCACATATGTATTCTCTAGTACATGCTCCCACACATTCTAACACGCATACAGATGAAGGTGCACACACAAAGACAAGACATTGTGTTTTTCTATGAAATTAGAAAGTTGGTTTCTCGACAGTCAACATGTAATGAGGAATTGGGGCTGTTTGCTGCTATTTCTGACTCATCTCCCTTTTAAAGCAATATTTAGAACAATTGCTACTACTGAAACTACAGGACTTGAATTAAAGTCAGACCTAATAAAAAAGATCAGACACCCATGGGGCCACATTGGAAATACTAGGGTGACAAATTTTGTTTATATAACATTCTACAGTATTTCCCCCTAATGATGCAGTGTTGCTTCCTTTAACCTATGATAGCTTTCCGTCCCACTAATTCAATGCTTGGAACGATCAACTTATAAAGAAAAAAACCCACTGTTTGGAGGCAACACATCACAAGAACAGGCATGGCTTACTTGATGGCAGAGATGAACAAGATCAGAGGGACTGGACTTACAGCCCCGTTGAGGGCACTGTCCACAGTGACATAAAGTCTTCCCACTGATACCACCTCGTAAAGGTTCCACCTCCCTCAACAGTGCCAGCCCGTGGGCCAAGGCTAACCCACAAGCCTTATGGAGACACTTGACATCTAAGCTGCAGAGTAGCTCACATCCTGATGCACTGGTACACCTTGAGGTGAACTAATTCTCATAATTCAGTCCATCTGCAAGCCACTAATCATCAAGTAAAAGCCAGTATAGACAAAGACAATTAGGGCTAGTTGTTTAACTGGGAAGTTTTCCATCTGGGGAGAGGTTTGCCCTCAGTTCCCTGCTTTCATCTTGTTTGATCCCCTGGTGACTCAATGGCTACATGCCCTGAGACTTCCTGGCAGTGGCGATTCTGCATTAGGGCAGAATCCAAGGTCACTCCAGTAGCTAATACGTGGGTTTTTGTGACTCCGGTTCGATGTCGGCTCCTCCACTCAAAATAGTGTGAACAAGAACTGTTTGATGGCTGAGCAACCAGTGTGTCGTTTGAATCGGGGAGAAGATCTGTCTTAACTGCTCTTGAATGGAGTGTGACTGTTCTCAAAGGCTCCCTCGAAATTCTCCAGCTGACTCTCCACTGACTCTATCATCCAGAGGGCAGACTCCGCAGGAGGTTGGCTGAGACAGTCTAATACAGAAGTGGAACCCATGCTCGAGTGTCAGAGTCGGACCCTAATTTAAACCACACCAATGCACAGGAGACTAGCAAGGTGCCCCTGCCAACTCTTTGGTTTCCGGTCTGCGCTAGTATTTCTACAGCTCTGCTGTGTTCTATTTCCTCTAGTTCTATTTTTGGACACAGGGATTGTGTTGGGAAGGCCACAAACTGGAGACAAAGGAAAACTCTAATAGCAAACACAATCCCCCTTGCTCGACGCTTGCTGCAAATTATAATGGGAACCAATTAGGCCATTTCTTCCCTCCATTTTTAATAGTTTGGGGCTGGCAGACACAACTCAATGGTAAAGCACTTGCCTGAAAGGCTACAATTCCCAGAAACAGTACACTATATGGTACAACACACACACACACACACACACACACACACACACCAATCCAAAGTGTGATCTTCCTCATGACGCCTAGGATCATTTTAACCTTTACAATATGTTCATTAAAGCCATTTCAGCCTATGGATGAGCAAGGCCACCAGTGGCAGAGACAGTATGTAACAATCAACAGAACTCTTGCTATGTGCCCAGAAGACTTATCAGCTCCATACACAGACCCTTCCTCATAGCTCCCACGCCATCCCAACTGGTGACAAACTTCCCCCAGGTCCCGAAACCTATCTGTGACAGTGCCTGTCTATTTGATTTGAGCCCAAAGACATTATTCTAAAGTTCATGCTGTTGAACACTCTGTTACTCTCCATGCATTCAAAATTATTTTCGTGTCCATTGTCCCATGACTGTGTTAGTGATGAAGGCCTTGGTGAAGGTTAAGAACTCATAGCTTCCAGGAAGTAACGACTCCCACTGTTCAACGCTAGAAACCAGGACTGACTCCTTGGTTAAGTCCATGAGTTCTTGTGGTAACTGTGAGAGAGGGACCCTGTCAAGGGGAGAATAATTGAGCTGTTGACTCATGAGTTTGGCATCACACAATATGATCATTTTGAAAGATACATAGATAAGCTCATTGTATAACTGGCTAAAAAGGACACACATGAGTCACCAGCAAGAAAATAATGACACCAGGAGGTCAAATGGCATACTCATTTTGGGGAAGGAGATGCATCTAGTATATGGGCCCCCTGACACTTAGACCACATCTCCTTGCAATGACCTGATAGAGACTGAGACACGGAGAGGGAAAGAGAGCAGTAGAGAGAATCCATGTCATTATTCAGAGATGGAGCTGAGGGATAAAAATAAAGAGAACACGCACATTCTATGTAGAAGGAAAACACCCTGAATAGAAATAAGAGCATCAGAAGCTAGGGAATAAACACATTGCATGTCCTGGATTTCATCTAGGCAAGCATTTCTATAGGACTGGTAGATTTTGGGTAGAAGATACTGGTTTGATCTTTTACGTTGTTGGTATCCTTGCAGTGAGATCTAGACTTCCTTTGTTAGTTCAAGCTGGACCTGAGAGGAAGGTGTGGGAAGTCTTGCTAGTGAGCAATAACGTCTGACATGGAGAAGGGAATAAATACAATCCTAAGACTGAAGGAAAACTAATAGTTTTGTGGCTCTGGCATTAAGCAAATTTCTTGAGCGTCCCTCCCCCATGATTTCTTTTTTTTTTTAAATATTCATTATTTATTATGTATACAAATATTGTGTCTGTGTGTATGCCCGAAGGCCAGAAGAGGGCACCCTCATTACAGATGGTTGTGAGCCACCATGTGGTTGCTGGAATTGAACTCAGGACCTTTGGAAGAGCAGGCAATGCTCTTAACCGCTGAGCCATCTCTCCAGCCCCCCCCCCCATGATTTCTTAAGCGTAGGTACTGGCATCATGCCCTGATCATGGCATACAGTGTGACACAAGAGGGTGCTCAGGTTATGATTAAAATTACCATCAGTAAATTCTGAGGGACTCACAGTGAGCATGAGCCTAAATTAATCGAAGGTTCCCTTGAACGGCCCAGAGTTTCATCCAGCTGTGCTGGGTATCAGCCATCATTAGCGGGTGCCCTCAAGGGCCCATCTCTTCAAGGCTTATTCCCCAGCAACTCAGATGTTGGGAGGTGGCAGAACCCACAGCAGATGGTGTGCGGTAAAAGGAAGTTAATCACTTGGGAACGTATCCCTGAAAGGCATTCTTGGACCCTGGCCTTTTTCCTTCCCTTCGGGGGTGTCCATTCTCTGTCCCCACACTACGACATTCTGCCTACCTCAGGTAGAAATGCAATAGAGTCAGCTGCTCATGGACTAACATCTCCAACGTCTCCTCTTCTTAAGTTGCTCTTCTTTGGCCCTTTTGCCACAGCAACTGAAAGCTAGGATCAGAGAGGTAGTAGAGCCAGTCCAGGCATGACGGGACTTTCGTGCCTCTGATGAAGAGAAGACTAGTCGCGGAGAAAGATGGGTGGCTTCTAGAACGTAAGTCCTTTGGCTGACAGCCATCAAAGAAATGGGGACCTCAGTCCTACAACCACAACAAATTAAATAACTGCACCTTCAAAGATTGGACCAGCTGCAGTTTCTGAGGGTTGCCACGAGGGGGCGGCACCACTCAAGAACAGTGGGTTTTAATCCTGAACCTCTAGTGGCCTTCTAGAGAAAACAGAGTAGAAGAAAAGGTGGGAGGAGCAAAGAAGGGCCTCTTCTACACGTGACTATTTCCTATTCAGATCAGGGGGATTCCCAAGATAATCTGAAGGGGAATAAATGGGGAATTTCTACTCTCAAATGTGGACATTTGAACTTACAATTATGTTTACTTTATGGCAATGGAAAAGCAACAGGAAGCCCAAGTGACACCAGGCTTTCAAAATGAATGTCTATCTGCCCTGGACTGGTGACATTACCAGTCTTCTCTGGAACTGCCAAGCAGTGACACTGAGTAGCAGGTCCACCCTCATGACACTACTCCGTTGAGGGTGTGGCTGAGCTAGGATGCTCCTTAACCGAGGTGTATTCCATGCACTTTCAACTTCCGGTGGGTTTACTGGAACATAACCCCATCTGAAACCCAGGCCATTCTACAAAATATTGGAAGCATTTTACAAAAATCCAGTTATGCATCATGCTAAAACTTAAATGAGAACACCAGAGAAGAGGTAAGAACACGGAACTTGGGACAGGAATGACAAATTGTGTGTCTTTAAGACCCTTAACCCAAGCTGAGGATGCTTTTCTGCCCTTTCAGCAATTGATGAAAACAAAAATCTACAATCAGTTATACACTTCACATAGAAAAATTACCCAAGAAAAGCTGGGACCTAAGAGTAGACCCCGATGGGGTGGCTTACAGCTGGACAAGGTATTAAAACCATAAATGAAGTTTTTAGTGTACTTTGATACCCAGTAATAAAACTAACAATAGCTGAAAATACACCAGAAACATTTATATTTCCATAGTTTTTTGAGCTTTCAATATTTTAAATATAATTCAACATTTTTCTTCCCTGGGCTCTTCATATAACAACGCTTTGTGTGGAGATGGCTCAGAGTTTAAGAGCACTGGTTGCTCTTCCAGAGGACCCTGGTTCAATCCCTAGCACCCACATGGTGGCTCACAACTTTCTACAATGCCAGTTCCAGGAGACATGACACCCTCTTCTGCTCTCTAAGGGCACTACAGAGATGTGGTACAGATGTGGTACATGCAGGCAAAACATCCATACACATAAATAAAGAGAGGAGGAGGAGAAAAGGAAGGAAGGAGGAGGAGAGAGTAGGGAGAAGGGAGATGGGGAAGGAGAAGAAGAAGAAAGAGAAGGAGAAGGAAGAGAAGGAGGAGGAAGAGAAGGAGGAGGAGGAGGAGAAGGGGAAGGAGAAGAAGAAGGAGAAGAAGGAAAAGGAGAAGAAGAAAAGAAGGAGAAGGAGAAGAAGAAGAGGAAAAGGAAGAGGAAGTTGTTGTTGAGGGTTTAGAAAATAGCTGTCTGTTTAATGCTTGCTGTGCAATCATGAGGACCTGAGCTTGATTCCCAGAACCCACATAAAATGCCAAGTGTGGTAGAACAATGCTTAGAATCCAGCACTGAGGAAGCAGGGACAGGAAGATCTCTGGGTTTTCCTGGCCATCCGGTTGTCAAGCCCTGGGTCCAAAGGTGAGACTGTGTCTCAGAAAAAAAGTGGGCAGCTGTCTTGAGGACAATGCCTGAGACTGACCTCTGACCTCCACAGGTACTTACAAATGCACACACACACGTAAGAATAGCTTTGGCGCTTATTGTCTATCCTTGTTTGAACAAATATACCAAAGGGTTAATACTGCTAGTGTGTTTAATAGTGTATTGGGGGAGATGCAGCTTAGGGTTAAACCCAGCGGCTCCTGCACGCTAGGGAAACAGTCTGCTTCTGAGCTACATCCCCAGCCTAATTCTGTTTATCTTGTGACTTAAGCAAATTTTAACTTTCATCTCTTCTAATGTGTGTGTATATTTACTCCTTATTATGGGTCTCTGATTACTTTATAGCTAGAATTCATAACCACTTTCATTTTCTTCCAGTTTGTAATAGATTAATTTTGTGACTTTCTGGTGCCTAAAGGCTATTGTATTTCAAAACGTATCTGAAGTCTAAGCCAGCATTCATACACACCAAAATGGAGAGGGTTCCTTAAGTAAACCCAGAGAAACGTTCCCTAAGACAGAGTCTAAAATAGTTACGTGAGAGAATATTCTGTCAGTCTCGAGAGCAGATGGATTCGCTTATTCTTCCCTCCCTAAAGTCCTCCTGCTTTCTTAATCCAGTTATAACACAACCTTATCAAAGCATATAACACGGACAAGCCTTGCTCTAAGTCGGCACCGACCCAAAACAACCATATCACTGTTAAACCTGGAAACTCTGTTCTGGTTTGGCCCCCTCCACCCCATTACCTCCATTTCAACACTTGCCCATATAGATACCAGACTCTGAGGGAGACATTGCCCTGTGCTCTCAGAATTATCACAATCGTTTTCACAGATATGTTTTTTCATTTTGCTAAGAATCCCAGAGCAGGGAGGTGGCTCCATGGGTAAATATGCTTGCTTCCAACACCGATGACCTGAGTTCCATCCCCAGGGCCCTGGCTCCCCACACACATAAAAAAAATGTAATTAAAAAAATTTTGATGGAAAAGCATTTTATCACAAGCACACACATGCATACACACACACACACACACACTTTCCATCAGCAGAGTCTTTCACTACCTAAAGAGAACATTAGGTAATTCCAAGAGATTCCTGTGGCATGAACTGTTACCACGGCAGCGCCACTGGAAAAGCCTTGCCAAGGGAAGGGAGCCCACGTGACCTTCAGGAGGCGGTGAGGCCTGGAATCAACTGGGTCAAATCAGACCGTGTTGCAGTCAAGGGAAACAGCAGTGAGGACGAGCCCTGGCTCAGACCTCATTTCAGAACAATGCGCATCCCTAAAAACCGCCTCCTCCATCAAGTCGGTCCAGCTAGCTGGGGAGGCAGTAACGGCAAACTTCAAGCGCTTCTCTCTGGGGAGCATCCATTTGCCCTGCTAGGGTGCTTGTTCCCATGATGCCCAGTGGACGAGAGACATAGCAATGGGTTACCATGGCAACAGGGTACTCCTGTAAGTCAGACCTTCTTCCTGAAGATTCTGTGCCATTTCCTTCTCTGCCACTGATTTCTCGCCCCTGTCATTGTGCCTGACAACAGCATTGTTGCTCCCTGGCCTGATGCTTCGAATCCAGCCCTCATGGGCTTCATCTGACTGTTGCCCTTAGATACCAACTTCCCACGCTGATACCAAGTGGATGGAGCTGGGCATGCCATGCATCTAGGTGAGTGCCAGTCCAGAAGTGAGTGTAGAGAACAAAACTATTCTCTCAGACAGAACTTTGAAAAACCAAGGATGGTGTAACAGCTGTGTTTACTACTGACCTTCAACACTATTCAGCATGAGTTTCGGAATTTCTTATCCAGCTGTTTGGGCTCTAAGTGTGAGCTGCCTTGAGGTAACTATGCACTTAGGATGAGCCCTTCCACATGGCATTTTCCAATGTGTAAGCGGTGGGGGGTATTGCTCAAAGGGACTCCGCGTCCAACTTGGGTGTCAGGGACAGGTGAGTCAGAGACAGGGTCAGTCCCAGTATTCTGACTCAACACTGTCGCTTTCCCCGTTCTTTCTCAGTGTACAAATGTCTAGTCTTGGGGCTGGAGGGATGGCTCAGCAGTTAAGAGCACTGGCTGCTCTTCCAGAGGACCAGGGTTCAATCCCCAGCATCCACATGGCAGCTAACAACGGTCTGTAACTCCAGTTGCAGGGGACCCAAAACCCTAACATAGACATATATGCAGACAAAACACCAATGCACATAAAAATAAAAAATAATTATTTTTAAAAAGACTCTTTAAAAAAAAAGAAACAGCCAAAGATCGCCTATTCTCAAATCACCAGGAATCGGTACTTACTGCAGAAGCCAGTGTGAATGTTGCCTCTCTTACACTCTGAGATGCCCCTCCTCTTCAGAACAACAGTTTTTAAACACTTGGAGCAAGATATAAAGAATTTAATTATGAAGTATAATGAAACCCCTAGAAAACAATTTCCCCGATACTTTGTCTACTTCAGTCCTTAAATCCAGCACAGCGCCTGGGACCAAGTCAGTGTCTCAGGATGAGGTCCATGCAAGGCAGGCTTAGTGGTGCACACTTATAATCCCAGCACTCAGGAGGCTGAGGCAGGGGGATTATGAGTTAAGGTTGGTTGGGACACACAGTGAGACCTCATGAAACAGACAGAGAGAGGCAGGTTGGAAGGGGAAAAGAGGAAGAAAATAAAAAGAATTCTGTGCATGTAGCGTGTCCACCTGAGGAGCAAGGACAGGAAAGGGCAAAGCTCCTGGAATTGGCTACCCATCAGCCTCTGCGACAGCAGGAGCCTTCCTGGCCTCAGCGTGTTCTTGGTAAGCGTGGGATGCTGAACTGGGTGTTCTCTGACTCGCTGGACATTTAAGGTTTTCTGTGAGCCTTTGTAGCAATTATACTTTGGGGGGCTCACACAATATGAGGGCCGCCATTCTGCTGTTTATAAATACCAAGAGCTTGGCCTAAAGGGAATGTATAATTCTTATTTTTTAGCAAGCAAAATAAATGTATTTTAGTATAATGGCATTAAAATTTTTCTTTATTGGTATATACAATTAACCAATGAAGACCCCAACCTCAGGGGGTTAGAGAGAATCCAGAAATATATTTATTTTTAAATACTTTTTGAGACAGGGTTTCTTGTGTAGCCCTGGCTCTTCTGGAACTCACGCTGGAGACCAGGTTGGCCTCAAACTCACAGAGATCCGCCTGCCTCTGCCTCTGGAGTGCTAGGGTTAAAGGCGTGCGCCACCACCACCACCCATAATTATTCTTAGAATTGTTTCAAACCTATGAGATAATAATCTCTAACTCTGTATGCAGTAGGCGGTCAGACAAATTTTTCTGTGACAGATGCCTAACATGAAAGGGCCTCTTGGTGCAAAATATTGTGTGTGGGGGGGGGCGGGGGAAGTTACTATTTCTATGATGCACTCCAGTCCCCCAGGTTCTGCTGTCTCATAGACGCCTGTGAGCCCTAGAAGGCTTCCAAAACATTCAGCCCTCCAGTTCAGCACAGCATGAGTTCAAGCACAGCCACACACTGGGCTGTCAACCGGAATCAGCAAACAGCGTCTGCAGTCATAACCATACCTGTCTGCCTCTCGGAGGGCAGAGCTTTCTACTGAGTAACAGCGTGCAGAATGTGGTCAGCCCGTCAGGACAGCCCCCCGGCTGCATGCGTTCTGACACTAATCAGGAGAGGAGCCACGAGTCTACACTTAATTCCTAAACCTCATCTCATCCCTTTCTATCCCTCCACAGCCACACACAGGGGGAAAAAAAATCCTGTTGTCCACGCTACGCATTCTTTTTCCAATTCTTCGGGGCTGTTCTTCCATTTCTGTTTAGAACAGCTAATCTTCCACAAACCTGGACTGAGTGCAAGAGGCCCATTTTGCACATCCCAATCCCACAAATGTAAATAATGCCTGGATATCATTAACCCTTGAATGACAGCTTTTCCCAGCCACAGATCCAAGAAGGTTTAGGAAACATATGATATCTGTTCCTCACTCATTCCAATGAGTTTATTACAGGTTTCAGAAAGCTACCACAAATTTCCATTTATTTAAACTCAAACCAAACATTTTGAAAGGATGAAATGTTTAAGCAATCACTTAAAATTTTTATCAACATGGACATAAAAAGGCTATACTCCTGAGCCATATGCCAATTGGAATAAGAGGAACCGAAGCCCCACACTGAAAAACATTAGTCCTCGCTGTTCCTGATGGTCACCAAATTCAAGGACCTTTAGAGCACAGATGTATAATAGGAAATGGACCAAAAAGAGCCAGTTTGATCTTTCAAAGAAAATACAATGATCTAGAAATCTGTTTAGTGCCAACTGTTGGAAAGGAAGAGAGAAAGGGGTTATGAAAGTCATCTAGACCCTTATTAGGTGATGTGTGTCTAAAGAGTAAAGAACATTTAAAATTGACAATTCAGAACTTGTAACGGTGCTGTTGAGAGGCTAACCATAGCAGAGATATTAGCGATGGTTTCCCAAAGAGGTTCTGAGCAGATTCTGGTGAGGGGCTTCTGTTTGGTTCACAGGCAGATTGCAAAAGTTCCTTTCCCATCCATCAGTGAATTTTCAATCTTCTAAGAGTTTGCCTTTGACCAAGAAAGCCTGGAATCATCCATAAACACTGAGGGGCCACTGATCAAACCTGCCTAACATAGGAGTCTTCGAGACGAATTTGAAGTATCATACATGGGGCAGGGGTAGACTTCTCTCTCTCCTCAACTGTCCACACACTAAGCATACAGCAAACTCAGCATACAGCTGAAGCTCCTGCAAAGCCAGTGAAAAGTCAAATTGCTGGGCCCCATAGCCCACACTTGGAGCTTAGCAGCAATCGGGCGTAGGCTCCCAGAGCCACAATTAGCAAGTCCCCCAGGGACAGTGATGTTGATAAATTGCAGACCGCACTTTGAGACCAATGGCCTGTGTGTATCAAAAGGTCGGAGATGGAACACGAGGTTAAGCATTCTGCAACTCTAACGAGAGGATACTAGCCCACTGGTTTCTATCTCTATTCTATTATAGTGCTACTACTTTGTTGAGAGTTTCATACATGCTTACAATGTATTTTGCTCATATCCATCCCCACTCCTGCCCCTAACTCCTCCTGGATCTACCCCCACCCCCAGATCCCCAGCTGCATCTTAATTTTATGTCTTTTTTTCCCAGAAAACCTACTAAATCCAACTGCTATTACCCATACACACACAGGTGTGGGACCATCCACTGAAGCATGTTGATTTACCAGAGGCAACACCCTTAATGAAAACCCTACTAGCCATCAGCTGTCAATAGCTCCTCAGCTGGGGGGTGGGATCATGAACCCCTCCCTTCTACATGCTCTAGTGTTGACTGGCTTGATCTTGTGTCTTGCACAGGCAACCACAGCAGTTCTATTATGCCCAAATGTCCAGAAGATACTGTTATAGCCTAATCTCCCCTGACCTAGTTCTTATGATCTTTTTTTTAATCATAATCTTTTCTGTGATGATCCCCAAGTCTTGCAGGGAAAGGATATGAGATAAACTTCCCATTTATGGCTGAGCACTCCACACACATTTAGCCTCTATACTTCAACTGGTTGCAAGTTTTGGTGTCAGCTGCCATTTACAACACAAAGAAGCCTCTCTGATGAGGCCAGAGAACTTCACTAACCTATAAACAGAGAAATATGAATTTAGATGGAAGTTTGACACTATGACCATTTGGTAAAATAATAGTATAAGCTCTCCCTGAGCTTCCCAGCCGTGAGTGTTTTACCCGATTATTTACTCTATCATGTGTGTGGAGCCTTAAATCCATTCAGACAGTGGCTGGTTACTTCCATAACATTTGTGACACTATTGCACCTGCTAGCACATCTTGCCATGCAGGTCATTACCGTAACTCACAAATTTACAAAACAGTGATGATTCCTCCTAGCAGCCTACATAGTTCCTTCCAATACTTTGAAAGCAAGGAGGAAAGTTCTTGGTCAGTACCAGCTTGATTTTTCCATGTTCTATGACTCAGTTGTGTGGTGTCTTCAGCAAGAGGATCTTATCATAAAGTTCTGATATGCAATCAAGAACAGTGGCCATAGCCTGTATTGTACAACTCAAAGGGAGGGGGTTTCCCACACCTTGAACTGGGCTTTCTGTTCATCAGTCAATATTTTCCAGGTGGAGTATTATCCCATGTTAACTCCAATTAAATATCCCATAGTGTATTTAAGTTTTTTTTTTTTTGTGTGTGTGTGTGACTTATAAGGTAGCTGGTTTCCATGATTTTTCAAACACCCTCTCCCAACTGCCTCTTCTGTCCTACCTGTCAATGTTTTTTTAATTTATTACATTAATTTTTTTGAGAAGAGCATGGTGTGTAATGATCAGAGGATATCTTTGAGAGCCAGTTCTTTCTTTCTACCATGTGGGTTCTCAGGATTGAACTCAGGTCATCAGGCTGGACAGCAGACACCTTTACCCACTGAGCCATCTGGCTTGTTCGCGCGTTTCTATTTTTAAGAGTTAAAAAGAAAACTGACAAACCGAATCAAGAGAAAGGGGAGGGTTGGTGAGTACTGACATGGGGTGGCTGGTAGGTAGTAGAGTCCTCTTGTCAGCAGGACAACACTGGAGGCAACTGGCACCTCAGTATTATGACTTACCCTGGACAGAAAGGTTAATAAACCCACTTTCACCCCAGTTAGGTGAACTTTATTATTTCTGGCCTCCTCACTATGCTACATGAACTAACATCTTTATAACATGGAACTTTAGTTCTAAACTGTGTTTTCTTTAAAAAAATTAACAATCAAATTTCAGCTTACAGAAGATAAACTAATTTTAGGCTTAAGTGGAGAGGCATTAATTTTAGTGGCATAAAAAACACTGAATGTCAGCCAAGCCAAGAAGGGAAAGAACTAAGGAAAGACAACAGCAGTAGAAGTCTCTGGAGCTTAAGTCATTTGGTTCCCTAGTTGTCTAGGCAAATAGGTGGAATGTGGTCCTGAGAATCACAGAAAAGCACATGCCGAGAGAGTGCATTCTGACCACAGAAGCCTGAGTTGTTTAAGTCAAAGATCCCTGTAAGGGAATGAAAGAAGCCCCAGTCCACATACTCACAGTACAAGAATCTTAAAGGGTCACAAAACTGTTTGCATGAGGCAATTAGTTGTCTCAAAGTCCTGGGAACAGGACATGAGAGTTTAATGTATAGCTTTCCCACTCACCCTGAGAACTGGTCACCAACAAAGAAAACAGCCGTACCAAGTTGGGTTGGATTACAATACTTGTCATCCTCCTTTGAGGACCCGGACCTCTGAAGCAAGAGGTCCAGGTGCTGGAAACCCCGAGGCAGCACTCACCCTGGGAGGGTGTTACCAACTGGCCAACTTAATGTGCTGTTGACTATGCTCTGTGGAAATGCTTGGTGCTAATCTCCTGAACCACATGGCTGACCCGTGTCTCAGAATGCAGCAATGTTTGTGTGTGAAAGGGTACATTCTTTCCAAGGAGACCCTTCACACTTGAGCAGTAATGAGACTGAATGTGACCCGAGTCGTGTGTCGGTGCAGCCAGAGATAAGCAGACTCGAAAGTGCCTTCTGTGCTGACCTCGCTCAGCCTTGCTGGGACACTTCACACGCTGTATTTTTCAGATTTTAATGGTCTTCTGACTTCTGTGCTAGCATAATTTATGGCCTCACTGACCCTCAACATGCTCTTCGTGGGGTTTTAGTTTGCCTTACATGGTCCCACAAAGGCCCTTAGAAAACTGCAAAGCTCTTGAACCAGATACGGAGGCTGTCTTCTGCCGCCATCGCATAACGTGCGCTCACTGATTCCTGATCATTTCTGCAACGTGAGCGCTCCCTCTCCAAAACTATAACAGGACTAGCTGTGGTTTACCCTCCTCTGTGTCCTGTGCAGCCACACAATTAATATTCCACCCTCAACCACTCAGACATGAAGGGCAAGCTTGCTTCTGTAGTTAAATACAACAGGGTAACAGGAATGGCAGCCTTCCAGGGTCTCAAGTTAAACAGATACACATTTTAGTCGACTTTTTTTTTTTTATTAAAAATTTCCGCCTCCTCCCCGCTTTTAAAAATGTCTGTGAGCAAGCCCATCATTGTGTGTATACTGGATAGACACGGATCACTTAACACACCTGTGTGTCAGTGGGTGGCTCTGTAATCCAAAAGACAGCATTTAGGAACTCCACATTGTATAAAGCATTGGCAATGAACTCAGCAATCCCTCTAGGATCTGCTAAAAGGTTGGCAGATGAATGGTAAACTTTTACATGGGAAGGACCCTAGGCAAGATTGCTGATCCTTCTCACTGCTGTTTCTTAGACTAGCTAATATAGGTAAGGGAAGTTTTCACCTGCTCAAAGAGAGTGCATTCATAGGGTTAAACCTGGAACAATACCAGTGCTTAGAATTTAATAATAATTAGCATTCCGTGAAAGATTTTTCTTAATCGCCCTGGCATAGCTAGGCAATGAGTTTTCGGGCACCATATTGAAGTGGGGGAAAGGCAGAAAGTTTACAGAATATGTATTTTTGTGTATATACACATATACTCTAAAGAAATGGAAATTAGTACTGAGAAATTTATTTTGGCCATGGAATCAGAAATAAAGTCAGGAAATATGACACCCATCCATGCTCAGAAACAGGTCCTGTTCTTGGACTAAAGGACAAAACAGCTTTTAGACTATATGTAAAACAGAAATGATGGAAGGGAGGGGGCATTTCTGCTTGTGTTCCTTGAACTCTAGATTATGACTAATACATAGAAAGCACTAGGTATACCGGGCTATAGCTCAGAAGAAGAGTGTGTGTGCCATCCTGGTTCAATCCCCAGCATCTCTCTCTCTCTCTCTCTCACACACACACACACACACACACACACACACACACACACACCCCTGAGGACATGAGATGCTCATTGAACGAATGGATTTTCTAACTGTAGAGGAGAAGAAGACCCCTTCCAGTATTAATCATTGTCTCTGTTCTAAACTCTAATCTCCATTAAAGTCCAGGCTTAAGATGAAATTAGTCACTTAAATAAAGGACTTTGGTAATAAGTTCTGGTAGTCAACAGAGATCCCTGCAAACTCTCAACAGTCGCTAAACCAAATAATAAAGGGGTGAGGGATGGGGGAAAAAGAGATGTTGAGGCCAGGTGTCATGGCAAAACACAGATATTGGCTGTTATGGGTCAAACTGTCCCCTACAGGCTTGTGTGTTTGAACACTTAGGCTCAACTTGGTGGCTGTTTTAGGAAGTTGTGAACATTTTAGACAGGAGGCACAGATGATGAAGTTGGGTCCCCGGGACCAGACCTCTGGATGGAGTTAAGTTAGAGTGTGGCTCCATCTCCATCTGAGCTCTCTGAGCCCAGATCTGTCAGAACGTAATGTAAGCCACTCCCCAGGCCTGGCCACAAATTGAACTACCCCAGCCACCTTGATGGACCACGCTCTCCAGAGCGTGAGCCACGGTGAAGCTCTGCTCCTCTAAACTGCTAAAGGAAAAAGTTAACTAACATGGTGACAAACAGAGGTCCATCCTCCCATCCTCCCATTCTCCTTTCCTCCCTTTCTTCCTTCCTCCCTTCCTTCATATCAAAGTGGCAAGAATAAGAAACCTCCATCACATTGCCCCAGAGGTAAGCCTGTGGGGACATTGTAGCTGGTGACACTCCTGGGTGGGCCAGTCTTGAGTTGTGTAAGAAAGCAGACTGAGCAACCATGAGGATCAAGCCAGTGAACTGCATTCTTCCATGGTCTCCGCTTCAGTTTCTATCTCCAGGTTCATGCCCTGACTTCCGTCTGTGACAGAGTGACCTGGGAGCTGTAAGATGAAATAGACGCCTTTTCCCTCAAGTTGCCTTTGGTCATGTTGTTGACGGGCAGCAATAGGAAGCTAAGACAAGAATAATGGGACTTTATGCTCTGTTTTAATGCCTCACACGTTTGTATCTCTGCCTCTGACTTATAGTCTGAGGTAATTCTTAGGAGATCAAAATTCCTTAGTACGGCATTTGGGCTCTCTACTCCCTGAATGCTCCACCCACTCTAGACATCTCCACTTCTGACAATGGATACAGAAAGGGATACCACATGCTACCTACGCTCATAATTTTCAATGCAGAAAAAAATGTGATTACATTGATTCTTTATAGGTTGCAATTGATGGCTGTCTTTTATCCAGCTTAAGATGCCACATTCAGTGAATCACGGCATTCATTCATGGGACTACTAAGAAAGGTCAAAGCTTGGCAAATCAAACTTTGAGAGCATGCAACTATGATGCTCCACCTGAATCTTGATCTAGCTTTCAAAAAATTAGCAGTCGTGACCTAGCTTAAGTTTAACCCTTGGCCTTGAGTACGCGGAAGAACACGGCACCCTCTTGCAGCCACCAGACAGCTCTTTTGTTCTAGCACATATGAGGAGAGAGACTGAAGGATCAGAAAGTCGTAACACTGAGTAGGTTTCCCAGTGGAGGCCAGCCTCCAGTCCCCTCTCCAGAGTAATCACTCTTATTTATAGCTTGTATATCCCTTCAGAGCAAGCCTATGCATGCACACACGCGAATATTCATGCTTATGTAATCTCCCCTTAATAGAAATGACAGGCTCTTTAAAAACATGCATCTTGAAGTTAAGGGAATATATTTGTTTTCCCGAAATTACAAAGGGCTAGTACTGAAAAGAAATCACACCTGGACCGAGAAGCAAATCGAAGAAAGGCCTAGTAGGATTGCCACATGAATGGAGCCTTGAAGAGGAGGGAGAGGGAGGACCGGAAACTCCTCAGAGGTCTAGCTAACCTCATAAACGAAAGCTTGAGAAGGAGGAGGAGTATATAGAAGGAGAGCAGACTTTGACAGTAGATTTGAGCTTACTTTGCACACTAGGAAGAAAAAGATAAAAAAAAAAAATCAAAGGACACCAAACACCAGATGGAAGGGCAAAGACCTCAAGATATAAGTTCAGTATCAGTCCATAGAGCCAATGATAGTGTTATCTAGGACTACGGTATGACTGTATTCAAACCATCTGGCGAATTCCAGTTAGGACCTCCCGAACTCTTTCTCAAGAATCAGAAGGCACTTGATAGTCTGTCTGACCCCACCCTCTCCCAGCCTAGTCTACTCCTCCTTCCCCCTGACCACTGTCTGAACCATCTGTATCTGAGCTAACAAAGATCTCTCAGCCCTGTCTGTGTGTACTGCTCCCTCTTCCTAGGCTAGCAGTTCTCAAACTGTGGGTGGCAACCCCATCACATGGGGGCACACATCAGATATCCTGCATATCAGGTATTTATATTATGATCCATAACAGTGGCAAAATTACAGTTATGAAGTAGTAACCGAACAATTTTATGGTGGGGGCCACCACATGAGGAGCTGGATTAAAGGGTCACAGCGTTAGGACATCAGGAGGGATGAGAACCGGTGGCCGAGGCTGTTATTTTCCTTTTCTCCTCACACAGCAATCCCTCTCACATGCCAGTGCACTCACCTGTGCAGGAGAGACCTACTGCAGCCAGCCCATCAGGTCTGGTCGCTTCCTATCCAGCTTCTATGTCCCTGCCTAGCATCCATCACAGGCTGGACTGATTGCATCTCTATCCTATTTACATGTTAACTTTGTCCATCGTTACAGCGACTGGGTCTCACCTAACTTCTGGTTGATCCCAGGTCCCTAGCAGTGTACCTAAAGCAGCCACACTTAGGCCTGACCCTCCCTCCCTGCAGCAAGTGCGCTCTAGGCCAGAACTCCAGATGGTCCCCAGGCGGCCTTGGTCTTGCCATCTAGAACTAAGACTGCCCAAGAATGTCTCTGGGATGGTGAGAGCGTGACACTGAACAGTCAGAAGAACATATAATCATCAGGTGACAACCAAAGACGTCCCAGTCCATCCAAGGGCACTGCCACCACCTCCTCCATGTAGCAGCCTGAGGGACACATCAATAGTGGCAGTATCCTTCTCTCGCGGTCAGATGCTTGCCTTGTTTCTCTGTTACCAATTGGTTATGGTATAAGCTGATAAACTGGTCTAATTCTCTGTCACCAATCCAGGATAACTGTGCCGGCATACTGACTCTGAGTGAGTTATCAAGACCCCGTAAACCAACATCACAACCATGTCCAACAGATCCCGGGGGGAGGGGGGGAGCGGGGTGTGTGTCATGATACTTGGGGCCACCCAGAGTCTCCAAGTAAAGGTCCAGTATATGACATTGCAGGCCGTATCTGTTTTGTTCTTTACTGCATAATAAAGGTTGACAACACAGAGGGATTTGAGGCTTCCCCTACTTGATTCAGTAATGTGATCACTCACACTTTTGAATCTGAATTATTAACCAAGGGAGGTTTTTCTTTCATGACTAATGGAAAGGGATGAAGTGAATGCAGGCAGTAAATGGACTGGCTCACATCAGGGCCACACCCACACATACCACACACACACACAGCTCTGGGAGAGCCCACCAAACATTTTCACTTCCCTGTGTATCCAGAAGTCAATGAGGCATTTACCCTCTGAGCTTCAGGCTGGTGAAGGACACACCATGTCACCCTAACAGACGGTCTTCTACACATCTGGGGACAAATCTATCTCTCTAATCAACATCAAACTGATCATACTGATTACCTTTGGTATTGAACCGTTGCCACTCCCACAATACTTGATATCCAACAGGCATACAGTTGCTTCTGTCAAGAAAGAGCTCAGAAGCCCACTAAGTCCTCACAGGCGCCCAAGCCTAAGCTATCTACAGAACCCACAGAGGCACAGAAGATGTCTGTGTCCACGCTACTTCCTCCTACCCAGCCCAGTCTGGCACACATCGCCTCCACCCAGAGTTGAAAATCTCCTCCGACGCTACACAGCCCTATTATCTAGACAGACCTCTTCAGTCCCTGCACTGTGTCAACGAGGGCCCCTGAGGTCACTGAGGACAGCAGGGCTGGCAGGGAAGCACGACTTGGCAGCGCGCAATTGTCCTGGGCCACACCGCGTGATCACGGATCTGAGAGCTCTGTGCCGAGCAGACAGACAGGACTTCCTCTGCCCTGCTCACCTGGGTTTGCTCCTGAGGATTGCCTCACAGTCGGCCCTGCAGCGCCCACCCAAGCAAGCACGCGTCAGTCCTCACAGGTGCTCCTCTATTGAGTTTCTCACTGCGTCACTGCTCAGCGAAGAAGGGTTGGGTTGAAGTCCAATGCTATCAGGCAATGCCAAAAATAAGAGGGCTGGTCTTCGAGAAAACAATAAACAGAGCCATTTGGAAGTTTTGCAAGAAAGTTTTAAGAGGGTATGGTTTAAGTTAATAAATACTCTATTAAAAAGCTAATGCGTAGCAGCCGAAGGGATATCATTCATGTGCACAGGAGGAATCATCCAGCTAGAAATATTTTGCCTCATCATCTTTGACTTGATTACTGCATTCCAGAAATGTGATACATTTCTTCTCCCAAAGTAAGGGGCCAGATGAGAACAGTCTCAATTCTGAAAAGCTCACAGACAACTCCCTCAGACCTGAGGCCAATGCTTAGCCTTTTCCACAAAACTGAAGTGGATCTGTGGGCTGACCAGCTCGGCTGACTGCCAGGGTCAAGGACTTGTAGCCCTCTCTCACTCACTCTGCTGTGTAGGCATCCTGGAGTGACCACTCTTGTTCTCAGTTAAAGAATCATTGAAACTAGAAAATGTGGCTGAATGTGATTTGCTTATATTAAAGAGTTATTTCTTGAGCAATGTGGTCAGTGGGTTTGGAGAATAAAGACACCCCGATGAGCATTCCTGCTATGCTCCTACACAGGAACATGAAATGGTCTGATAAAAATAAGATGTAATTCCTAAAAGTAAATACACAAATCTAACCTCTAGAGCAGGGTTCTCAACCTATGAGTTGCGACCCCTTGGCAAACACAGGCGTTACAGTCAGAGCAGCAGCGAAATTACAATTATGAACCAACAATTGAAATAATTGTGTGGTCGGGGGTCACCACAACACAAGGACCTGCATTAAAGGGGCGCAGCATTACGAAGGTTTGGAACCACTGCTGTGGAAGAAGGAAAACCATGCCTGTCAATATTAAGAGAAGCTAGTGCATAATAAAGACAAAAATGATCCTGCCATCCAACACGGTTTAGACCTGGCTTCCAGGCCTCTGTGGGCAATGGAGGAAAATTGTTTGAATTTTAGAGGACATACGAGCCATGGAGACAGACACTAGTCCATAGGGGAACATGAGATCAAATGAGACATTTCATGGACATTATTGACTATGTATGAAATTTTGTACTGGAAATATTTAGCTCTACAAGGCAATTTTCCAAATGTATATTTAAACTTTCCTTAAAAATTCAAGAAGCACTCATATTTATTCTCTTCGTATCTGTTACTGGTGAGGAAGTAAGGAAGAGGAGGGTCGTCCCATTGTATAGTTGAGCATCTAAGATGAAATGTCCCAGTAAATCTGATTATGACTGAAAAGGGGTTTAAGGAGGAATGACGCTACCTACCAAGTGGGAGCTTTCAAATAAAATATATAGGCTTTCGTACGTATGCTCTCAAGTACTCTTTCCTTTATTGCAATAAAATCCATATATTGGCTAGGAGAAGATACACTGATACAATTGATAACAAAATTGGTGATCATAAAAACTTATAAAACATTCACTATGCATTATGCACTAGCCAGATTTCTGTTACTATGATAAAAATAACTGAGATAATTAACTTAGAGAAAAGGAATTTGGGGACTGATGGTTTGGGGAGGGGGCAGTTTCTATTGAGCCATTACTTTGAACAGGAAACATGAATAAGGAGCAAGGAGACAGAACAAGGAATAGGAGGCATCAGGCCCCACTATCCCAAAGGGCATACCCCTAATGACCTAAAACCTCCCACAAGACCCTGCCTCTTAAAGTACCCATTACTCCCCAACAGCACTGGCCTGGCAGAAATGCCTTTAACACACAGGCCTTTGGGGTACATTTAAAGTCCAAACTATAGCAGACCAGGTGTTTCAGTGATTCACGACTGTTTATCAACACCAGACCCTTCGGCATGATCTATTAATCAATAAGCAATCGGTTCCTTAAGCAAGTACAAGATGTCTATTTAAGAGAACAAACTCAAAAGCTAACAAGGCTGAGAAGAACCAAAGAGCTTTCCAGGATAAACAGTCTAAGATGACATGATTTTTAAATATTACAGATTCTTAAAAGACCAAACCAAACTAACCAAACAAACAAATAACAAAAACCCAGCATGCACACAACAGAAGCCAGCACAGATTTGTGGTACTTTATGACTCAAGATCACAGATGCTTTGTTTATTAAGCTACCCTGATCAAGATTATTTGGCCGTTTCTTTATATTACCATTGGCCTTTTAAAGTAACAGTCCTGTATTTATAGGATGTCAGCATTGGAGGAGACCTTAAGATTTATCTTGGGATAGCCCTAATATACTATATAATAATATTATATATATACATATATATATATATGTACACACACATACATACACAAGACAAGGAGACTCTGAGGCACAGAGAGGGTAGGCAACTTGCACAATCATGATCATCGAAAACCAAGCAGTCCTATTTTCAGAGGAAAAAAAAAGTCAACATTAATGTCTTCGATAATTTCAAAAGGCCTTCCCTGATGAATAATCCAAGTTATTAGTGGTTCTCTGACCCCTACTTTATACACAATTACTGATTTAGCATCTGACTCCGTCCCCTGCTTTGGTTGGCTGAGGCAGGGTGATCATTGACAATCCGCAACATAAATAATCCTTGAAATGCATAATTGAGAAGTGAGTGTAGTAATTTTAGCAAATGAAGCTTGGCTCTTGGGCCTTAAATGAGGTTATTCTGTTGAGCGAGCCACCCTCCGCTCTCTGCCTGCTTTCGAGTCCTTGCCAGATTTTGCCATCCAAAACCTTGGAATCCGCGGTAGCCCAAGTTTTCCTGAGCTGTGTTGGAAAGTTCGAGTAAGCTTGTTACTCTTCGGCTACTGACCAATTAAAATCAGTACACGATGTGGTGAGGGAGAGTGAGTGAATGAGGTCAAGAGGTAATAATTAAAAATGAGGTAATGAGATGATTCAATCCGCATTGCCTGCCAAAAGGGCCCACTGGTGACCACGTTCCCAGTTTCCCTGTGTTTCCCAGGCATCTAGCCACAGAGTCTGTGGGATAAAGTCACCTCTAACCCTAGCACAGATTCCTCTGGTTCCTACATGGCTTACTATAAAGTCTGAACATAAGAGAATTCATTTGCAGCATTTTCCTTATGCTACAACATGGTTCAGAAACCTAAAGATCGTTTTGAAGTATGTCCCACTAACAGGTGGATGATCTATCTGTCCTGTGATCATCCATGTGCACAGCAGCGCCCAGTGGGTGACTGTGGATCACCTAAGAAGCACCTTCGAGATGAGTGGGAGAATATTACTGGTTTGAGGAATAGGAACAATAAATGGCTAGGAACCTATAAGCTTGGGTCCTAGGGTATTTTGCTCATTTATGACGATAATGTAGAAAGTTTGTGGAGACAACTATTCTGCTACACCAGAAAGAGTGCAGCACAGAAGTGTGGCCTTTCAACACAAACTAAAAGAGGCTCTGGGCTTCTCATGGACTTGACCTAAGGAAAGTGGCCTAGGTTATCCAGGAGATCCCTGCAAGTCCAGAATCTTCTGGTCTTGTAGCATGCATGACACAGATATGGCTACTTAACCTACAGGTATTCATGGCCTACAACCCCTCACATGTTAAGACAACAAAGGTAACAAACCCTACAGGAACACAGTCTTAGGTAAAAATATAAGATGATTTTTGCCATTAGTAAATTCAAGCCTTGCACTTCTCCGTACTTCACACAAACAAGCAAGTCAACGAGTTAAGTCTACAACTCAAGTGATTGAGAATTCCATACTCACGTTAACTTGGGGCGGGGGAGAGCAAACAATAGAAGCAGAAGATCCATAACACGATACCATGCAGAAGCCACCACTCCCCACAGAAAGATGACCAATGGTCACCTCCACTCAGGTGCTAGCATCTATATTTCTCATCACATTGTGATGAGACTAATCTCAGAGGAGGCCACTTAGGAAGGAAGGAAGGAAGGAAGGAAGGAAGGAAGGAAGGAAGGAAGGAAGGAAGGAAGGAAGGAAGGAAGGAAGAAAAGAAAAGAAAGAAGGAAGAAAAGAAGGAAGGAAGGAAGAAAAGAAGGAAGGAAGGAAGGAAAGAAGGAAGGAAGGAAGGAAGGAAGGAAGGAAGGAAGAAAAGAAGGAAGGAAGGAAGAAAGGAAGGTAGGAAGGGAGAAAGAAACAAACAAAGAAAGAAGAGAAATACATGTAAAATAACACAGAATCTAAAATATCTTTTTATGTTGATGCCTCTAACATTTTGTTGCTGTATTTAATAAAATTGAAGCCTAAGAGAGGAATCAAGCCATCTCCAGGCACATGGAACTTACTACTCATACAATCTGCAATCCAAGAGAGAGATTTACAGACCCATGGAGAAAAATAAATCAAAGGTACACTCGTGAATAACGGCCAATAAGAACAGCTTCGTGGCGACAGGGTGATGGCTTATGCTCCTTCTCAACACCCACTCCTGGTTCCTCATCGACAACTCAATTTCACATTGACAGAATTTATAAAACCTCAGTTTGCCAAGGTTGGTTGCTAACTCTAACTCCTTACTCAATGAATTCTTAGGTGCTTGTTAAGATTAAAACACATCACCTACCAGACTATCCACGCCTTGGCATTAGATGCCAAGACAAAGTTGGAATGATTGTAGCACTCAGTTTCTTGGGATTTGTAACAGCCCACGTTCTGCATGGGAGATGGAAGATGGGGTGCTGCCCACACTAGATTTATTTTGGAGACTGGGAACTTAGGGACACATTAAATAGAGCATACGTTTAAAAATAAGCACCACCTGGAATTTCCAGTATGTCACCTCACAAAGAGTGTGACGATGTATATTTGTTGTGGTTACTGCAAAATTTCCTGTTGCTTTAGCAAAAGTTCCTCGGCTTTGGACTGGCTCTCCTACAAGGACGTTTACCATGAAGAGGTAGGGACTAATAAAGAGGCTTGCCCTCAGAATTTTATATCTAAGTTGACAAAAACAATAAACTCCAACTCCCACAACAAAAAAATTAAAACAAACAAAACAACCCTTAGGTTCTTTTTCTAAGCTGAAGGCTGTGTCGACATAGTTAAGACAGAACCAATTGCCTAGACAGATTTTGGTACCTCTGAGTATGACCGCTATTTCCCAAATGATTTCACTAATTTAAAATGTGAAGATGCCGTTCTATGTGAATCTGGCAACTTTATCTTTTTTTAAAGCCTGCATTAGTTTGCTTACAGATCAGATCTTGTGTGAGATAGAGCTAAAACTTCATGTGTTGACTTTACTAGCAGCACAGGGTTTGGTTACATTAAAACAATAATGAGGAAAAATATCACATTATCTGCTAAGTATTGCTTTTTCTGACAAAATAACTTCGCCACATGGAAGTCTAGATTTCCTAAGAGTCAGGACACTGGAGACATACAGATAATTTTCCTCTACCTAGAATGTTCATTTTTTAAAATCTGGTAAGAATCTGGGTAGGATTGGTTCAATCTCCCAGCATCAAAGATTGGTCTTAGTTTAGCTTCAGCATGAGAGAGAGAGAAGAGAGAGAGAGAGAGAGAGAGAGAGAGAGAGAGAGGAGAGAGAGGAAGTAGAAGAGATGGGATGGAGGTGAGGGAGGATGAGGGAGTGGGGAGGGGAAGGAGGAGAGGAAGCTCTCGAGAGAAGCTCTCTGAGCCTCGTCCTTCTCTCTCTAGAGAGAGATAGGGAGAGAGAGGATGCCATTTAGCAGGCCTTAAAGAAACGATGTGGGATGGGAAAAGAATCATGTTTACATCTGGTCCCAACCTTTCTCAGCTCTGTGGCTGCTTCTGGCTTCACCCTAACTGCCAAGACAAGACATCCCTCCCCTGCACCACCATGAATGGATGAGTGGGTGGGTGGCTCTCTGTGTCTCTGTGTCTCTGTCTGTCTGTCTGTCTCTCTGTCTGTCTGTCTCTCTGTCTGTCTGTCTCTCTGTCTGTCTCTGTCTCTCTGCCTCTCTGTCTCTCTGTCTCTGTCTCTCTGTCTCTCTCTGTATGTCTCTGTCTCTGTCTCTCCTCTCTCTCCTCCCTCCCCCCCCCTTCTCCAGATGGAGTTCTCTGCTGTTTTAGACCTCTCTACAGAACACCATACTGACGACTCCACCTCCACTGGCCTTCACTCTTGGGATTCCACACCTTTCAATTTCACCTTCTTCCCATAGTCCTCTTCACTAACTCCATGCTTCTTAATCTATCTCGGTAACTATCTCCTTTTTAACCTTAGATACTCTTCTGGGAAATTCTATTGCTGTTTATTAAGTTATGCATCAATCTAGGCTGTAGCCCTTCAGTTCTAGTCTTGACCTTTCTTGAAAATTCCAGCCTTGATTCCAGTTGCCTACCTAATGGGTTCCAAGGGTTCCTCTAACTTGGCAAACTGTCTCTTCTACAAATCTACAGTTTCCCCTCGTTCTCTAAGCCAGCACCTCTCAACCTGTGGGCCATGACCTCTTCACCAGGAGTCACACATCAGATAACCTCCATAATCAGATATCTACATTATGATTTATAACTGTGGCAAGTTACACTGATGAAGTAGCAATGAAAAACCTTTTATGTTTGGAGGGTCACCACAAGATGAGGAACTGTATTACACGGCTGCAGCATTAGAAAGGTTAAGAAGCCCTGCTAAGCCGTCAGGAGTTACCTATCCACCAAAATTTTTAAGATCTGTGCCTGGGAGTCACCCTTGACACCTCACTGTCTACCATTACCCTCTGGTTCTGGTTCAGCGCAAAGTAACTGGAATTGAATTTCCTCCTATACTTTTCCCGTGCCTCCTGCTCTCCATCCGTGCCTCCACGGCCTTCACCCAGGCCTTCATCTCTTTGCTAGATTACAGAATGGCTTCCCATGGCCAGTTTCTGTTTCACCCAATTGCCTCACAGAGACAGAGGGCACAGGCTGATAACACTACTCCTGATCAGATAGCTTCAATGTGTTGTCATCAATAGGAAGGTTGCCTCTAACTGGCCTTGTGTATCCTGGATCTGGCCTGTTTGTCTGGCTGTGTCCCTCTGGGGTAAAGAACTCTGCATGACAGAGCTGATTTTCATTCTGTGGCTTCATTTTTTTTTTCATCTACTCAGATTGGAGCAGCCCCTAGCCCTGCCAAACATATCCTCTAGCTGAGTGGTTCTCAGCCTTCCTAATAGTGCAATCCTTTAATACAGGTCCTCGTGTTGTGATGATCCCCAAACATAAAATTATTTTCCTGGCTACTTCATAACTGTAATTTTGCGACAGCTGTGAATCATAATTTTAAAAATGTCTGGTATTCAGGCTATCTGATAGGAAACCCCTAGGAAAGGGTAGTTTGACCTCGAAAGGTGTCGTGACCCACAGGTTCAAAATTGCTGCTCTAAATTATCTGCCTAAATCAACTTTTATTAAGACTTGCCTCTGACTCTGATTTTCCTCCTTGGTGATCTCTGTAGCTATGCTATATGCATCTTTCAAAATCATAGGCTAGGTATAAAGTAAATTCACCCATCTCGATGTTTCTCCTCATGGAAGGTTACAGTCATGGAGAATTTCATGGAGAATTTCAAGGTCACTGCACACAGTAGGTGCTTTATTCACTGACAAAGAGATGGCTCATTAGGTCTTTTTACTTTAAGATAGCAATTATTGTTCTATTTACAGCTTAATAAAGCGTGTGAAACCAAACAAACAAACAAAAAAACCACAACGATTTTCAGAAGGGATCCTTATAATCTCCTAGGCAGTATGGGGATCCTACGGTACAGAGAACTTTCTCTGTAGTAGGGAAGGTCTTGCCTGAGCTAAATACTGCAGCTGGTTCTCTTCACACAATGAAGGCTTTAAAAAAAACAGCACAATGATATCAGCCCATGTCCAAATCCTTGCCCCACCCCAGACCTTGGGTTAGTGTGATGGCTGCAGCGACTCTGCATCTCATTTCCCCATCTTCTCATGGCAGTGACATGATCTAAGACTGTTGGAACTGTGGCAGAATGACTGGAAATTATCAAATGGTGCATTATTTCCCAAGGCCCCTGCTCCTCTTCTCTTTGTCCTATGACTATCTTCTGTGTAGACTATGACATCTATGACTATCTTCTATGTAGACTATGACATCTATGACTATCTTCTATGTAGACTATGACATCTATTACTATCTTCTGTGTAGACTATGACATCTATGACTATCTTCTATGTAGACTATGACATCTATGACTATCTTCTGTGTAGACTATGACATCTATGACTATCTTCTATGTAGACTATGACATCTATGACTATCTTCTATGTAGACTATGATATATGAAAGTAGGCCAATATCACAAAGAAATCACCAAAGCATAATGAGAACCAGAGGCCAACACTTCGACTTTTGAAAGTCGGGACCCCCCCAGGAAGCAGTTTTGATAGAGCATATGCTGGGCCAAGTGTATCTCCCTCCACTCTTTCTCTGACACCAGACAGAGCAGGACAGCATGGGTGTGGGGCCCAGAAGATGTGTTGCATCCTCAGGCAGAGCTGAGACGACACGCAGTATGTTTTCAGATCCTGTCTGAGAGACCTGGGGGACATCTACAGCGCACACAACACTCAGAGGGCAGAAGGGTGAACGTGGCTGTTTGCTCAGAAAGTCATGGAGAGCCGGGCGGTGGTGGCGCACGCCTTTAATCCCAGCACTCGGGAGGCAGAGGCAGGCGGATCTCTGTGAGTTCGAGACCAGCCTGGTCTACAAGAGCTAGTTCCAGGACAGGCTCCAAAGCCACAGAGAAACCCTGTCTCGAAAAACCAAAAAAAAAAAAAGAAAGTCATGGAGAGTAGGGTAGAGGGGATCACTGACATTTAAAGCGTGTGCTCAAGAATGAAACTGTCAGATATCTACACTAAAACAACCTTGAAAGTAGCATATGTTGGCCTGGACTAGGTACCTGAAAGTCCAGGATCTGGCTATGGTTTGGAGGTGTTGGTAAATGGGCCTTCAGCATGGGGCTGTAGAAAGGTGACAGGACCTTGAAAGGGGAGGGCCTAGCAGGAAGTGGTTGAGTAACGGCCCTCAGAAAGGATAGGTAGTTCTTGTGGGATCTGCTAGTCCTACTGAGAGGAAGTTATAACATAGCACTGTCTTTTCCTGTGTTCTGAGTTCTTTCCACACCAGGTGATCTCTTTCCTACATGTTCCACGATGCTTCCCAGCCAAGTAGGCCCTCACTAGAGGCTGATTCTATGAAGCCACCCAATCTTTGACTTCTAGCCTCTAAAACTTGAGCTAAGTGAACTTCTATTACTTAGAACACGGATTCTCAACCTTCTTAGGAGACTGCTGGGAAAGGGTCATATGACCCCAAAACGTCATGGCCAACAGAGGTTGAGAACCTAGCATCATTTAGTTATAACACTACAAAATGGAGTGTTATAGAGACACACCAGCCTATATCAAAGTGGTAAGGGATGCGAATACAAAATGGGAAAACAATCCAGTGAATTTGCCTGGAAAAAAATGATGACCAAGGACAAACATAACCCAATCCCCTGCTTACTTTCTAAAGCTATACAAACTCAACAAATGAGATACAATCCTATAAATAAGAGGTAAGATTTCTGTGCTAGAGTACAAAATGGGAAACAGGCCAGAAGGAGGCGTTTGAAAAAGGAAGACCCAAGCTTATTGTGGTGTCGTGGGGACGACTCTGTAGACAGGTGTGTGTGTGGAGATGAAAGCAGAGGGATGGGTGGATTTCTGACGCAGGAAGGGGCGGAGTAGGAATTGGGAAGACCCAGCGAGGGCTCTTTGATGGCAATGGGGCAATAGTGGGACATAGCCCTGAACAATGCCTTTGACATGACACAGGGGGGTGACAGAAGCTGGTGGTTTGTGTCCCATTCAGTTCTGTTTGTACTACAAAGGTCCCAAGAACCCCAAAGTGACTGTCAAATGGCAACTGTCCACTTGTCCTTCCTGCCCCACGCTAGATAAATTCCCACAAAGTGGAAGGGGTAGGAAGACAGGGACATGGGTCTCAGACACAGGGTACCATCTAGTCCCACAGCCCTGGCCCATGGCCAGTGGACTGTGTAAAAAGCAGCCAGGTTCTACAGACTCCCTGTGGGTTGTTCAGGCTCAAAGACACCCCAAGAACCTTCTTTATCTTGAAAAGACAGGAGCATCATTTGTAAAAGGTTAATCAGGAAGAGCCCCCTAAGGTCTCCCACAAGATGGATGATGAGGATTAACCCCATGGACGCTGGTCAGAATGTTTTGGAACTGGCTGCTTAGGAACAAATGGCCCATCACCAGGAGATCCGGGGCACCTGCGAGCCTGCCCACCTGCCTGTCAACACCAACCACAGTTTCAGTTTACAGATCCATGAGAACTGCAGGCTCATGGGGCTCATTCTTCTTTCCACTGTCTTCCCAGCTATACTTTTTCTTCAATAAGCAGTCAGATCATAGAGTTTTATCTTTCACAACACTGAGACTTTTCCTCTCCACAAGCCTCCTGAGAGTCACCTCCCAGCTGGGGCTCACAATCAGCTATGTGTTTACAGTGACCCCCTGGAGACCTGAAGGTGGGTGGGTTTTTTTCACAGTTGACTCAGTTCCCAGTTCAGTGTCAAAATGAACTCTTTCCTGTGCTGGGGTTTAAACAATAGACACCCCTAAGGAAGGGCCTTAGACGCAAAGACTCTCTGAATGTCTGTCCTCACGTCCTTTGCCTCACATTTTCTCCTCGAGGTAGGTCAGAGCCATCCCCTTCCAAAGTCAGCCACAAAGCCGAAATACATATTACTGCAACTCTCCTGCTGTCTTCCCGTGTAACAAAGGTCATAGAGAAACTCTATCCACCTCGTTTGGTTACAGGACACGTCGGGAGATGCTGAACAGGATGCACAAGTGATGTAGGTGTGTCTTCTATGTATCAGATGATTTCATTGGTTAATTAATAAAGAAACTGCTTGGCCTCATAGGTTAGAACATAGGTGGGTGGAGTAGACAGAACAGGAAGAAGGAAGTGAGGTAGATGGCTCAGACAATTGCCCTGCCTCTGCTCTCTGAACCAGCTGCGATGAATCCAGCCACCAGGCCAGACATGCTGAATCTTCCCCGGTAAGACACCACTCATGGTGTTACAAAGATTATTAGATATGCGTTAGTCAAGATGTGAGAAAGAGGCTGGAATTAATGGGCCAGGCAGTGTTTAAAAGAATACAACTTGTGTGATGTTATTTCGGGGTATAAGCTAGCCGGTGGCCGGGAGCTGGGCAGGATGAAAAGCAGGCCTGCCCGCAGCTCCTCACTACACACAAGTCTCAGCACTGCAGAATATCCAGTTGCTCAGGCCTTTAGACCTACTGCACAGTATGGTAACAGTGGCTAATAACACGAACCACACACTTGAAATTTGCTAACACACACATACACACACTAGAATTAATTTCATACAGAATAGTTTTGTTTGGGATGTATGTTAATATGGTAGGGGTACATGTCAAGTTAAGATTGAGGTATATGTTAATAAGCTTAAATTAGAAAACAAAATAACATTCTTAGCTGTTTTTTTGTGAATGAAGACAAGCACTGCCATCCATCCATAATTTACAATGAATACTTTCCCAAGTAGGAAGGAGAAGAATTCCTAACTTTTATGTGTTGCTGAAAATATACTCCAGCATATACTCGGTGTTGGGATTCACAGGGGTCATGTGCAACCTTGAGACTACCCATCTTATTTTTTGATCTTCAGTGGATGTTTAAAGGCATACAAAGGGTTCACAGTTGTTCAACAGATACACTGGGAATAGCTAATTGTTCTCTCAGCTTTGCATCGGTGTACAACAGCACACACGTGTGTTCCACCTTTGACACAGAAGTTACTCACTATCTAGAGTCCAGCTGGGTAAGCTGATCTATGCCCCTGCTACATCATGGATCTTAAATGTCACTCAAAGACCTTTGTGGCCTCCATGTGGTAGCACTGGTTGGTGAATCCTCTAAAAGGAAGGGCCCAGTAGGAAGTCAACTCAGTGGAACATGCCCGCAAAGATAATTAAGGGACCCCAGCCCTGTCCCCGTCTTCACTCCCATGTCTGGGCTATGAAGTGAGTAGTTTTGTTCCCCCATGTGGCCCCCACTACGATGGATGGTGTTGCCACAGACCCAACACAACAAGGCAATCAATATGGACTAGACATCCTAAACTGTGCGCCAAGGCTTTATCTTGGGTGTTCATGATGGCGCCAGAGTGCTGATCTGAGCAGACACAGTGCTTTCCATGTTAGCCACCAACGGCGATTCTCCTTTGGTTGGGCTGTGGCCTGAGTTTGCCCTCTATTGCTAGCTGCTACCAAACCTCTGACCAGAAAGGGAATGACTGAGGGTCTGACACTTAACTGATTAAGTCCCTGGAAAGATACACTTTACTCCAGTGACTCAAGAAATAAATTCCAGAGTTGTGCAAAGACTGTACATATAAGAGAGAATATAAAATGAAACTTAAAAATGAATTAAAATTTAAAAAAAACACTAAAAAGAAGAAAAGACTGCCCATATAGAAGCTGAACTATCAATCACCTGTTGGTGGGATCTATAACAGGGCACATCTACTGTATGTGGTCTAAAGTTATATACTTAAAACTATGTCAGTCTGGGCACCCATTACATCAAAAATGGCTTGATTTCTTTGAGACGGGGCCTCATGGTGTTGCTTAGGCTAATCTGTAACTCAGAATCCTCCTGCCTCAGCCTTCTTAGTACTGAAATTGTAGGTTTATAGGCATAAGCATATAACGTATACAATAAATTTTTTTTAAATCTAAAAGCCGAGTTCAGTGGTGTACATTTGTACTCCTAGTACCGGAAGACTGAGGTGGGAGGGGTGTAAGCTAAGGGCAGCCTGGGCTCATGTGGTGGGTTTCTGTCTCAAAAACAAACAAAACAAAACAGTAACAGGAATCTACCAGCCAGCAATCCAGAAGGTGGCTCAATCTTGCCAGATATAAATATAAATTCACTTATCAGCAAAAAGGAAGGCTAGCTTTAGAAAAGGTCTATCAAGGGCAAGTCATTCTGTGGGCTTCTGAGTAAAATATAAAAAATAAAACAACTTACTGCTATAATGAAAGTAATAAGCATTCCATAAGCATTAAGAAATACAAATCCCAGAAGTCTTCTACCAATACCCAGGATTTAGCAAATGGGGGGCTTATTCCAGCTTAATTCAAACACACACTAGCCCCTCAGTGTGACCTAGACCTCTCTAGACAGGGCTGCTAAAGCTGAGGCGTGGCTAAGTGGCGAATGACTCAGAAGGCAGAGCACCTGGGTTTGCTAGCCGGAAGGCTGCAAGCAGACGGAGGGAGCCCTGCTCGGAGAGAGGAGCAGAACGGATTGCTTGCAGAGTTTTTTCCCAGTCTGCAACAATTCATCTGTCAAAAGAGAGCATGAATGGGAAAAATCCAGCACCAGAGCCAAGGACTGTGTTGCAACTGTCTAAGATTTTTGAGAGCGGGCCAAACCCGCCTTTATAGATTGTTTTCACTCTCGTGGCTTTGCAGCCCTTCATCCCTAAATACTTGATAGCTGCTTGAGAGGTGTAACGTCGGCTCAGAAGCTGACTCACTTCTGTGCTCCTCTGTTCACGTTTGCTGCACAGATGGTACGCTTGTACAACTGGCCAAGGGACGTGCAGACACATGCCCCTTCTTAAAGAGTTGACAGTTATTCAAGGAAGTCTTTCTCCACCTTGGTCCATCTCTCCCTCCCTGATTGGACTTTTTCTTCTACCCTGCTCACACCCACCCCCCACCCCATGAGTGGAGACTGCATTTAAAAACTAGTCACTTAGCTTCACGGGGCAGCTCTGAAGAAAATGATCCTAGGCGGGCCAAGGATGTGAAAAGCATTAACAAGATTTAAGGATTATCTGTGGCTCTTAATTCCTCCTCCTGTTCATACCTCTGAAGGTCAGGGACCCTGACAGCTAGCTGCTGGGCAAAGGCTGAAGGTGAAGGAATGCCAGACCGAGGGTCCCCATATGGACCTGCTTCCTTTAAACCCAGTACCACCCCCCTGCTCAGCTACCTGATGCACTGAGTGAGCTAGTCATTCATTCTGAGCACAGCTTTCAGAGACCACCGCTGTTTACACTGCCTCGTGAAGGGGCTGCTCATCGCTAGGGGCCATCCTGTTTTAGGGTGGTGAAGTCTGCAGTTTTTGGTACATGTGCACTCCTAGCTCTTCAAACAGCAACCTGCCCAGTAGACGGCTGATAGTAACAGGTGCTAGTGGGGGTATCTCACGACTTGGAACCCGAGGGCTTCTGTGAAGCACTCTGCCAAGGATGGGAGTTCAATGATTTCTGAAAGGATTTTATTGAAAAAGAAAAGAAAAGGAAAGAAAAGAAAAACACACCAAAGAAGGGAAAAACAGCTGTTTGGAAGTAAACTATAAAACATCTGTAGCACACGACCATAATCTCTAAGTGTGACCATGAACTTTTACAGGGACTTCATACTTTAGAAACAAGACCCCCGCCCACACAAGATATCTCAGGCAATAAACTGTCCCAGGTGTTCCTCGCAGGGTACAAGAGAGGTGAGTTCAGGGGTGCTCCCTGGGGACAGCACTGAGCTTTCTGGAATGCCACTGAGCACAATGTCCCCACTACAGCTGGCCATGGGGAGGAACAGAGAAGAGAGGAGAATAGTGATCTTTTCTAATCGTCCAATGGAGTTTGGAGAACCAAAGGCCTCTGCTGGGAATGCTTTGACTTCTGCCTTGAGCATTTTTTTTTTTTTTTTTTTTTTGGAGACTATTCAGGGCACACAGTTAATCAAAGAGCAGAGACACATTCTGCTGTTTCTTTAGCTCCCCACACTACTACACTAGAACTCAGAGTTGGTAGTTTTTTGGTTTTGTTTTCAATAAAGGTTTAAGGGTCTAAGTAGCTCAATGTATTTTTCAGTAACTAAGTTACCAGAAACTTGTAGCGTGCCTGTATTTATTCTCTTTAGGAGGCTCCAAGTTGCTAAAAGGGTCCTCAGAAGGACATATTTCTTCACATTCTCTTGATCTCCGTGTGTGGAGATTTGCTTAACAGCTGTTTTATGTACAACTGTTTTTTCAGCCGCGTCCTCCCCCTCCATAAATAGACTTTTTTTTTTTGAAAGGCAAAAGACACAACCGAAAGTTAAGTTCTCCACACAGTCCTGCCAGCAGCAGACACGGTAGGTCATGGGAAGACAGTTAAGGGAAATCATCCTGCCCCACGGCCTCCATTTATTCCCTTAATCACTTACAATGGAATTGGAGTTGAAAGCAGAAGAAAGCCCGTTGAGTGTGAAGACAGCACAGCCCTCCCCGCATCCCAGTCCAGCAGAAAAAGCCAAATGTTGTAACAACTGATTTTACTAAGTGCCTGGGAATGCCACACACCCAAAAGCTCTTTTCTCCTTCACCACCATGGCTAGTAGCAAGGATGCCAGGTGCAGTACAGGAAGAGAAAAGCCAGCAAATGAGCCATTGCGATCCGTGAACAAACGAACTTCCTTCATTTCAGCAATGGTACTTGTTGACGCCGCCCCTTCTGAAGCAGACACGGTACCCTCTTTTCTTCCAACAGCATGCATGGAGATGCCACACAGGCCTGTCCCTATGTCATAGCTGCTGAGAGGCCCGCCACAGAAAACCCAGCTGGCACAGCACTGTGCCCGTAAAGGTCTAGGGCCTCTTCGAGCTACCTAGAACAGGTGTTTGGCATGGGGGTAGGAGGTCAGTTTTCTCCAGAACTGACCTACATTTCTCATTGCCATGACAACTTTCCTCAGTTTATAAGCACAGTCGAACATTCCTATTTTGAAACACTGCAAAAATCCAAAGCCGTGAGAGCAGACATGCTATCACGAGCAGAAAATTCCATACCGGCCAACGTTGTCTCGTACACAGAACTGTTTAAAAATACTGCATACGTCACTAACAGGCTATGTATATTAGGTGTATACAAAACATAATTAAATTTTGTGTTTAGACTTGGGTCTCATCCCCAAGATAGCTCATTAGGTCTATGTGAACACTCCAAAACTGGAAAACATCCAGAAGTTGAAGCACATCTGGTCCCATGCATCTGGATAAGGGATATTCCATATGTGTTATGCTTTCTGGGAAGGGAGGGTCCTAGGGGCTCCCCTTTCCTGGAGCGAAGAGTGCACTTCAGCATGTGACTTCCACAGAACACTCTGGAGTCCCAGAAAAAAGAAAGTAACCATGTGACAGCCCCTCCACCCCGGAAGCAGGAAGTAGTCAAGCTGTCTTGGGACAATAGCCCCCCTTCCCTTGCTGCTCCTAAAACTCTGGGTTAGCATCCAACTGAGAAGTGAAATGACTTCCAGGGTGGATCAAGAGCAACTTACTGCATCTTCCTGACTTGTGTGTCAAATGCTGTCTTATACCAGACGCTACCATTTGAAATCTGAAGGATTTTACAAGATGAAGTGAATATCATCAGATGCATAATTTTTAAAAATAAAAGACACTTTGGAAACAAAATACCTAAATTTGAGGACACAAATTTGGAAACTTTACTCCAACAAAGAAAAACCTTATTTTCCAATATCATGTGTGTTAACAAGATGAACATTTCCCCTTCAGATGACATGAGCTCTCTCTCTGTCTCGCATGTGCATGTGCGCACCACACACACACACACACACACACACACACACACCACACAGACCGGCTGAACTCTAGAGACAGCAGATGTAGATGTAGATTTTTTTTAAAACAGAAACTAGCACTAAAGAAATAAAGGAGAAGGACTTAGGTCTTAAGCAAAGGAGATCCAAGAAGATATATCAGAAACTTGATTTTTTTTAATATCACTCATCACAAAACGACTGGAGAAGAAGGACATGTTTTATAGTTTATGTGAGACATACAGTAAGCAGACTAGAAGTACCACCTTCCATGTCTGGGTAACATACAAGATAATTTAACCAAGTTGCAGAAGAATCACGTCTGCTTTATAATAAAGGCCCTGAATTTAAAAGAATTAGAAAGGTGATAGAAACTACTGTCTACGGAAAGAAAACAATAGACAAAGAGACATCACATGAAATGTGAAGGCTTTTCAGACCAGTAACATGGGACCTTAGAAAGGATGCAAGAAGCTGGGTGGTGGTGGCTCACACCTTTAATCCCAGCACTCAAGGAGGCAGAGGCAAGAGGATCTCTGTGAGTTTGAGGCCGGCCTGGTCTACAGAGTGAGTTCCAGGACAGCCAGAGATACACAGAGAAACCCTGTCTCAAAAGAAGAAAGAGGAGGAGGGGGAGAAGGAGGAGGAGAAGGAGGAGGAGGAGGAGGAAGAAGAGGAGGAGGAGGAGGAGGAAGAAGAAGGATCCAAGAGAAACCTCCCTTGCCACAGAAAGCAAGGAGACCCGCTGGGTGGAGCACATTATACAACCACAGGTGACTTTCCCACCTTACACTCTTTCAGTTGCCCTGTTTTTCCTGCAGAGTCAGCTGTGCCCTCTTAACGGGATCCCTCCCAGGGATCATTTAAACAGGTGTAAGTCCCTCTGACCATTGCTCTCCCTCTGAGTGCTCACATCTGCCTTTTCCTCCCTCCCCAGCCAGAGTTCAGACCAGACGCCTGCTCTCCATCTTTACTTCCATCCCACCAGTCTTAGGTCACCTCTGCGGCTGGGATGAAACATCATGGCTAGAAAGCAACCTGGGGAGGAAAGGGTTTATTTGGCTTACGCCCCCACAACAGGAACTCAAACCAGGGCAGGGACCTGCAGGCAGGAGCTATGCAGAGGCCCTGGAGAGGTGCTGCTTGCTTATTGCCTTACTTCTCATGATTTGCTCAGCCTGCTTTCTTAATAGAACTCAGGACCACCAGCCCAGGGATTGAGCCACCCACAATGGACTGGGCCCTCCCTCAGGAGCCAATAATTAAGAAAATGCCCTATAGACTTGCCTACAGCTCAGATCTTATAGAAGCGTTTCCTCAACTGAGGCTCCCTTCACTCTAGCTTTGCCACGCTGACACAAAACTATCCAGACACTACCCCATTCCAATCTGCCCCGTTCTCTTTCGCCAGTGGCTTTCAACCACCACCCAAGAGCCCCCAGGATGCCAAGTTCAATAATCAATGTCAAGTTCTCATACTTTTGGGGTTCGCATACAGGTTGCACACCCTTAATCCAACATCCCAGATGCTCCATCCTCAAGAATCTTTTCAGCTATGACAAGGTAAAATGCCTGATTGCATGTGACAGTTCACAGTCCCGACTCTTCCCCCCCCTCTTCTACCCATTTATCCTGTCGTAACAGCCACACCCGCTGCATCAGTTACTCTCCACACACGGATAGCACCAAGCTCTACCCACGCTGCTCTGCCCTTCACAACACCGGAACTCTGTCAACCAATGCCTGAGTGACAACTCCACCTCCGTGTCTCCAAGATGCCTCCAGCTCACATGAGCATGGATAACAATCTTTCCCTCCGGTGCACAGGCTGTCGGGGTCCCCAGTGTCTGAACAAACCCTCCCCAAGAGAGGCTCCACCTCAGCCTCTGGGAAGAACAAACCCTCCCCAAGAGAGACTCCACACTTCTCTCTTGGCGGTCCCTTCACCTTTAGTTTGCTACCTGCTTCACTTCCCTCCTAAAGCTCTCAGGGTCCCTATACTCTTCCTCCCTGCTTTCTACATGACCACCATTACCCCATCCAGCTACAAAAATAGCTGCTCAGGGCTCCCCACTCACCCCCTCTACCCAGATCGTGTCTTTTTCAATAACTCTTCTCCCTACCATCAGCTTTCTAGTCTTGTAGGACAAGGTCTGGCCATGTAGGGTAGTAGGCCTTGAACTCTGGACTTCTACCTCAGCCTCCCAAATGCGAGGATTACAGGTGGGAGCAGCCTCAACGGCTCCCTGCAAATGTATGTTTGCTCAAGTGGCCCTCCTACCACTCCAAACACAGTCACTTAGAGAGTCCCGTGACTTCCCATGACATTTGTGCTTTTTATGCTAGGAATTAGGCCAAGCACTCTGCCACTGAGCTGGAGTCCCATGGCTCTTTATCCATTCAAGTCCTGAATGTGTCCTATCCAGTTCTGTACTCACCACACAGCCTTCCTCGTCTACAAGTCCAGCAGCCCCCACGCACAGGTCTTCAGACCACATCCTGCCACTCTAGAGAACCTTTCCCGGTCTCCCTGTCTTAGCCCGCAGCTCTTGTTCCTTCAGACCACCTCCCACAGTTTGTCTTTACATTCAGTCCAGTAACTATATGATCAGTAGCCTTGTGGCTTTATTGCGCTGTATCCCCGTACCTAGCTCTTGACATGTGACCGGCACTGAGGCATTCTACTTCCGGCCACTGTGACAAAATACCTCGGAAAGTCTGCTCAAATGAAGAAAGGTCTGTTCAGATCATGGTTTCTGAGATACAGAAAACTTAGAAACGTGGAGCCTCGTGGCTGTGTGCTGAATTACGGACGCCCAGTTAGTACTCAGAAGAACCTGGCATGGATTAAGTGGGGTGCAAAGAGCCTTGACTAGCTACATCCATGCATTCCATGAGAGAGGATGAGAAGCAGGTATGGACACGGGTTCTAATGAGAGTTTCGGGGCCGATAAAAGATGGCAACACAAAGTGTTGTCCGGTTTGAGCATTAGCAAGTTCCCAAGAGATACTTGAAAAATCAAGTTTTTGCTGTTCACAAGTAGAAGAACAGGCGTGGAGTCCTTACTAAGTTAGAAGCTGTTCGGAGGCAGTAATAGAATGTTGATTCAAGAACTGCCAGTTCCGGCAGCGGTAGCACATGTCCATCACCAGGGAAATATAGAACTGTGGCCGTCTTAGTTAGGGTTCTATTGCTGTGAAGACACACCATGACCACTGCAGCTCTTAGAAAGGAAAATAGTTAACTGGGACTAGCTTGCAGTTCAGAGGTTTGGTCCATCATCATCATCGTGGTGGGAAACAGGGCAGCAGTGGACGTGGAACTGGAGAGGAGGGCTACATCTTGACCCTTGACCCGCAGACAGAAGGAGATTGTGACACTAGACCTAGCTTGATATAAAGACCTCAAAGCCCATCTCCACAGTGACACGCTTCCTCTAACAAGTCCACACCCCCCTAATAGTGCCACTCCCTATGGGCCAAGCATTCAAACACATTGAGTCTATGGGGGTCAGACCTATTGAAGCACCCCAGTGGTTAATACCAATCATGGGACCAGCAAGGAGAACATAAATACATCACTTACAGGAGAATGGATGGAGCTGGAGATTGCGTTAAACAAAATAAGCCAGACACAGAAAGACAAAAATAATGATTTCTCTCTCACATGTGGAAGGGTGTGTGCACTCACACATGGCTAGTAGGAGAGGGACAATCCAGAAGAGAGGATAAATATGACAGGAAAAGGGACAGACGACGGTAATGGGAAGGAGGATAGTCCAAGTACATGACATTCTTGAACAAAATGTCACTGGGAACCACATTGCTTTGTATAATGTGTACACACAAAGAAAGTTAAAAAAAATAAAAGGGTAAATATAGAAAGGGAAAGAAAGGTAAAGGAGCTGTTGCTATTTCTGTCCTAGCTTAGGACCCCAGGGATTCTGTCCCACGATCCCTAGCACTACACCCAGCATGAAAACATAGCAGGCTATCTGTGGAATACGGAAGTGAAAGAATAGATGACTGAACAGAAACGCCAAGCCCTTGAAACACTGGAACATTCCATCTTGTAAACTTAATTCTAAGTGGGCCCTTTGGCAATTCTAGTAAGAATCATTAGAGACGGGGTTCCTTCCATAGATCTCATGCTCGACTCATGACAGTGACAAAGGGTAAAGTGCTCTTAGGATCAAGAGGGTGCACCAGGACACCCTGCACATTATTCTTTGGGGACAACATGGTGGATTTATGCCAATTTAAACACTTCTACAATACAGCCTGAACTTGAACTCCATAGAACTTCTGTCATTGATTGGTTGGGAAGCGGGGGAGAAGGGCATCAGAAAACCCGAATTCAGCAAGCACACCACTCACACACATACACACACACACACACACACACACACACCACCTGCATCAAATGCACCACACACACATACCACAGGCACCACACACCACACACAGCTACTATATGCAATACACTCACCTTATTTACCTACCCAGGAAGAAAGTAGGCAGTCCATGCCACCAGGATAGCAGCCTCAACAGTCAGCAATAAATACAGACAAGAGACATCAAAAGTCAGAAAGAATTCCAGAATGACCCACCTCATCCTCCATCATTCTACAAGGAGGACACGAAGGCCAAGAGTTGCTAAACAGCTCACTGAATTAGGCTCGTGGAGCTGGGACTTCTGTGGGCTCGGGTGTGAGTCCAGAATGTTTCCTAAGATACCACTTGGCCTGGGCTTTGCGCAAGCCTTCAACCTGCTGCTGAGGCTTTCACACGAATGTTGTGAAACCATTTCAGGAAATTCTTGGACGTGTTATGCTCACATTCTTTCGAGTTGTCCGAGCGTCCAGCAGAGAACTACAGCAGAGTTCTGGGCGGCCCACAAAGCCACTGATTTTTCGAGTCTCGTTAGAACCACTCATGACTATCAGGACGTCGGCACGACCACTGCTAAATGCTAACATTGGCAGCAGCCTCCCCTCAGTCTGCATGCAAGGTTACTACTAAAGCACACTGATGTTACGAACAGGTTTTGCTCACCGGGCTTGAAAGAGACAAACAGGAACGCAAGAAGCACAAGCCTGGGGCTTCTACTCTGTGTCCACCACAGCACAGACGAAGGGTCTTCAATGTTGGAGTCTATGTCTGCTCCCAGTATCTGGGAGGGCATTTCTTGTGATGGGAGATTTCAGATTTTACTTCTGTATAACATAGATTTGCTATAAATTCACCTGCTCAGTCTGTTCAAACCATTTTGAATATGGGATTCCAAATCTTTTATAAATCTACGTTGCTGGGAATAGTGGTGCACTTGGGAGGCAAAGACAGGTGGATGTCTAGTTCAAGGCCAGCCTGCTCTACATAGTGAGTTCCAGAACAGACAGGGTTATGTAGAAAGAGCCTGTCTCAAAACAAACAAAAACAAAACAAAACACAAAAAAACATTTTTTATAAACTTGTGTGTATGTTATATGTTGTCTGTGTGTGCATGTGTCATGTGTGTGTGTGATATGTGTGTATGTGAGTGGGCATGTGTATACATATGTGTGAATGTGCATATGTGATATATTGGGAAAAAATACGGAAGAAGCGAAGAGAAGTTGAAATAGTCCCATGAGAGTCAGCATTCTGCTTGTCTTGCAGTCTAAGCAGTGAGAATATTGGGGGACATCATATACTGACTCATCTATATCATGAGGAGCTGAGATGCAGATGACAACACTCAGCATAGTGCACTGGGGATGTAGCTCAGTGGCAGAACATTTACCTAAATCATATAAAGTCCTAGGTTCAAACCCCAGCATTACAAAATCCCAACCTAGCAATCTGGAGAAAGAATTTTATATATAAATACCCATGCATACAAATTCAAATGTATCTGACTTCCCTTGAGGCAAGGTTATAAACTCATCTTCATCTCTCCACCTCAGATTCACACTATTGAAGTCTGGGTGGCCTCTCTCCTCCTGTTGCATAACTGTAGAAACCCTGGAAGTGGTGATGCTGGAGACTGGCTGTCCTGGCGCACAATGTTTCTGAAAGCATAAATCTTAATTCCTGTCCCTTCCATAATAACTTATGTGGACTGTCTAGAAATCGTTCTACTCTTACCTCAGAGTCTTAAATTGTTAGAAAGGCATAAATAGCCTTACCTTGGCTCTCCATAATAGCTGAGAAACTTCCAGTAAACTTGATGACCAGACTGCTGTATCTACAAAGGATTAGTTTAAGCAGCTAGGTGCACACTGAGCCCCAGTAAGTACCAGAGGGACCTGCAACCATAAAGTTATTCCATTGCTACTTCATGACTGTAATGTTGTTACTGTTATGAATCCTAATATAAATATCTGATATGCAGGATATCTGATATGACCCCCAAAGGGGGCGCAACCAACAGGTTGAAAAACAATGCCCTAGAACAACACTGGACAATAACCAGAAGTAGCTTCCTTAAAACAATTGCTACTACAATACCAGACAGTCTGGAATCCAGTGCCCTAACCCTGGCCCCAGGACCGCACATCATCTTAGGCACAACCCAGAGAAACAAGAATCTGCTGGTAGACCAGATATACCCTACTGGGCTCAAAAGCACTCGCCAGCAAATATCCACCCCCACACACTTGCCTTGCTCCCACCTCTAAGGTGATTGCAGCCTGGGGGTGTCCACGAGCACAGCCAAGTGGGGAAATGAGAACCGCGCCAAGAGCTGAGGCTGCTGCAGCTGGGCCTGAGTGAGGCAAAGCACAGCGGGAGGGCGGAGCAATCCTGAAGAACTAGACTGCTGTCCTTGCGGGCAGCGAGAAGGTCCAGCCTTGTTCTGAGTCATCCCCATCCTGGAGGATAAAATCCAGGGCAAGCCCAGACCCTCAAGTTATTCAGATAGCCACGAAAACAGCAAACACACTCGCTGCCTTGCTGGAGAGCCAACTGAGACCAAATGCCGAAATGTTCATCCATCTAATTCCATGGCGCTCTGTCCTGGTGACACTGACAAAGGTTAGGAGCCTCCACTCCACACTCTCCCCATCCCCACACCCTCTGGATACAGAGTCCCCCCGACACTGCTTTAGTGACAGCCTGGCTGCCCTCTCTCCAGTCTTCCTTGACCAGGTGAGCTGGAACTAGCACCTCTGCTGAGCCAACAGGCAGTTGTGCTGGGGAAGGCAAACAGGCAAATCCATTGAGTTTACAGACCAACCAGCCTAGTCAAATAAGTGAGCTGCTCCAGGTTCAGTGAGAGACAATATCTCAGGAAATAAGGAGAGAGAAATAGAGGAAAACAGGCAAGGACGTTGACTTCTGGCCTACACACACAGACATAGACACACACACACACACACACACACACACACACACACAACTAAAGCATATTTATTTTGGCTCATGGTTTGAAAGGATACAATCCAGCAGGCTGGATTAGGCATGGAGGCCAGCAGCGCCATAGGTGGTGTAGGATAATCTTTTTGTACACTGTGAAAATGTGTCTTTGCCAAGGCCTTCTGATTGATTTAGTAAAGAGCTAAATGGCCAATAGCTAGGCAGGAAGAGGCTAGGCAGGACTTCCAGGAAAAGAGGAGAGAGAGAGAGAGAGAGAGAGAGAGGAGAGAGATGAGAGAGAGAGAGGAGAGAGAGGAGAGAGAGGAGAGATATGAGGAGAGAGAGAGAGAGAGAGAGAGAGAGAGAGAGAGAGAGAGAGAGAGAGGATATGAATCTTGGCATAAGAAAGACGCCAGAGGACACGGAGAGGAAACAAGAGGTACAGGACGGAAGAGAGATAAAAATCCACAAGGCAAAACATAGATTAATCTAAATGGGTTAGTTTCAGTTATAAAAGCTATTAAGACAAGCCTAAGCTATAGGCCAAGCTTTCAAAATTAATGTCTCTGTAATTTTCTGTAAGCTGGCGGTACAGAGAAAGGCTCTACACATGGGAGTGGGAATGTGCAGCCTAAGATACCTCATATCCCAGCAGAACTGAGAGTAGAGAAAGGTACAGAAGTAAGGAAGAGCTAGGCTATCACCCTCAAGGCCTGCCTCCCGCAGCCCACTTCCTCCAGTGAGGCTCCACCTCCTAAAAGTCCTACAACCTCCAAGACAGCACTACTAGCTGGGGGTCAAGTGTTCAAACACAGGAGCCTGGTAGGCACATTCCACATACAGATACTATGACAGAATGGACTCCAGCGGCACCCAGAGGCGCTAATAGAGAGGTCAAGCCCCAGGCACTCCAGGTTCACGGAAAGGACTCAGGTATTTCCTCGTACTTTGAGTTTTTTCCATCACGTGTCTCTTTCCTTGCAAACGAGTTACACTGTGCGTAAATCAGAATAAAACTGAGATTGCCTCTGCATTAGCATCAACCTCATTCACCTACCTGCATTTGGGTGCCATTTCTGTGTGGTGTACCAGTCTGGCTTTCCTATCTTCCTACTCCAATCCTATCTGTGAAGGATGCTCTCCATGGCAGGACCCACTTTCCCATTATCCCATGGACTCTGCTCAGCCACCTTCTCTAGGAAAACACAGTGTGGTGAGTGAACAAGATTAATTCCAGATGTTCTCTGGTCTCCTGTTCCCTCCTAATTCCCCTTGGAATATGGGAACTCTACTGGCTTTGCCTGAAACACTGCAATCAAGCACAAACCTGGTTTTCCTGGGCTGTGTCCACATGTGTGCAGAGAGGCAGGGCAGAGGGAGGACCGTGCCAGGACTTTGCGATCACGCTGGGGAGCACTCACACCCGGAAACTACAGAAATGGCATCAGTTGGTCAAAATCCGATGGAGACAGAATCTACTAAGGTACTCGTATGTATTTCTCTTCAGCTATTTTCCCGACTACATCATAGGGACCTATAATGAGAAATCTCCTCTGGGAATCTGGAGATAAAATTGCCCTTGGAAAATTCAATTTTGGAAATCAACCCATAATGAATCCAATTAAGACAAGTTAAGCCACCATAAAGAGGCAGATTAGCTCCCAGGCCGGCAAGGCATGGGAGTAATCAGATCAAGTGTTTCACAAAAGATCGGAAGAAAGAACACAAGAATGTGGTAATCAGCTGGGAAAGAGGGTGTTCCTGTCACCTGTCACCACCGGACCTTAGAAAATAGGATCCGAAGCCAGGCCTGGTGGCTTATGCTTATAATCCCAGCACTTGGGAGGCTGAGGAGAGCATATTGTGAGCTCCAGACCATAGCAGGCTATACAAAGAGAGCCAGTCTCATTAGGAAGGAAGGGACAACAGAAAGCAGGGTCCAGAGGTAATGGCAGACACAGTTCCTACCCAAGCACGGTCTAGAATTTGGGGAGACAGTCTCAGGAATTTAGAACGAAAGTCACAGTTTGAAGGATCTTGCGCAGTCTTGCATTCTGATTCCTGCTTTGTGCAACTACCTCCCAGTTACAATAGGGTTCTGTGATGTCAGTCCTCGGGGAGAGGACACATTGGCCAAAGGACACAAGTGTTTGGTCCCACTGGGAGTTCTCATCCTCACTGTATGCTAATAAACCAGTACAAAGTTTGGAATGTGGCTTGTTCCACCTACAGAGAGGGAAAGGGCCCACATTTAACTAGAGCTGTCTGCTGCCTTCTGCTATTGTGATTCCACTATTAGTCTGGAAGCTTGTGGCCAATATCAGGCATTGACCTTTACGACCACAGTACAAGTTCGCACATTCACCCAAGAGAAAACTACCCCTGACACATGCAACGCTACCTGAGGAGGGGAATGGGAATGATCCTATTCCCCGAGTACTGAGGAGGAGAGGAATCTCATCTGTTAGCTACAGACCGTCCCGTTGGGCTAGGACCTAGATGAGCCTGGGGTCACAAAGTAAACGCGGAGGTGCTCTATTAAACAGAGGACAGAGAATGTGGCATTCCCAGGGGTGATCTCGGCAGGAGACAAGTTGGCATACCCAAGTACACAAACCAAGTAGCATGTTCCTGGATCACATGAGGAAAAGAAACTGTGGAGATTCAGTCTGAGATGGCTACTGTTTGCTCTGCTAAACCTGGCCCCCAGGAAACATCCTCTCCCACGGTGAACCAGTCTTCAGCAAAACTGTCTGCTGACAGTACGATGCTTGAGCACCCAGCAGACTTCAGCGTGCGATGCCTGAGCCCAGTGTCCTGATCCACCACACACTCGCCATGACAACCTCAGAAAACGTTCTAAAACTCCTCTGCCTCAGTTTCCTCATCTGAGAAAGGATAGGATAGTGGTGACTTTATGGCAGCCCTCTAGAAGCTGGAACCATCACAAAGTACTATGGAGGGAAGGGATGCTCGCTTGCACATCAAAGCCAACCCTCTACAGAAGACAACCCGGAGCAAAGGCCAGCAGAACCGGCAACTCTAACTTGCCGGTTGTCTCCAGGGCATGGAAGAACAATCCCACACAATTGGGCCTCAAGCCCAGGGAGCTGGATAGGCCTGGATGACATCTGGAATCGACCAGCAGTAATTGGTGCATATTGAGCATTTACTATCTGTTGGGGTAGACATCTGTTTCCCTGAAAAGGTTTAACTTGGTTGACCAGTAGAATTTTAAGCAGAATTAAATCCAAGACAGACAATGAAGTGCCATAAAAATCAGAACAGAATGAGAGGTCAGTGTCATTCATATTGTACAAAGGCACACCATGCCCTGTTACACTCAGCCTCGTTCTTCCAACAAGCCAAAGAACCGTCAGTCATCTCAAGGAATATCAGCTGGGTCCCAGGAATGCTCAAAGTCAACACTGCAATGCTGGCAGGACAACACTGAAACTCCTGATGCCCAAGGCTCCTTTCCAGAGATGGATTCACTTAGCCGGGGAGGCCAGAACCCTGGGATTTAAGCTCCCCCACGGACTCTAGACAAGAGTTAACAGCACAGCTATAATGGATTTTAAATTATTTCCACCAAGACAGGGTTTTCCGAGCTCCCCTCATAAGAGGGGTCATCTGGGGTAACTTGACTGCCATGTATCCCAGGCCCCGTTTCCTGGAATTTCTGAATGATCCACTCTGGAGTGGGGTTCATAGTTTGCGTGTCTGAAAGTACCTTGGGTGTTCGGCATAATCGACAGGGTTCAGAAACCAGGAGGCATTATTAGGAGAGAGAGCCAGTAATACCACACAATCTGCAGGGAGCCGAAAGTAATGATACAAAGTATCATGTTTACATCCACAACCCAAAGTCTCTCCCCTTGGGATCCTACTGCAACGCTAGCCTATGTCCTGGACCTAGATGACAGATGAAAGAAACAAGAAAAATAAGCAATTCTGAGAACTCTCCATCCTTACTCAGGGGACCACAAGGCCCAGAGAGGAGAAGCAATTGTTGCATGTGGTTTTGGTCACTCCTCCCCACCCCCATTGTTATTTGAACAAACAACAACCAGGACCCAGTGTTCAGCCCTGATGTCAGCTGCGCTCACACCATGGAATAAGGACTTAGATACTGACTCAATTCAAGGTATATTCAGCTGCTTCAAAACAGGATGTGGCTGATTTTCCTATTTTAAATAAGTTTTATGCTGTGTTGTTTAGACTAGTCCACGGTATTAAACAACAATAATGCATAAAGCTTGCAAGCTCATTATGTTAACTCTAAAAATAGATGTGCAACCCTATGCCAAAACTCAAGAAACATGGGGGGGTGCAATGTAAAACAAATTCTATCTGACTCTCTCTAAAGATACTAAGATAACAGTCTGTTAAAAAAAAAACATAGCAGACAACCAGAAGGTTTACTGCAGAATGCAGCGATGATTTGATGTTAGAAAACCTGCAAATAATTTTTTTATTACAGTTTTCAAGTGATTTCAATAGTGTCATTGAAGACACAAAACTGCAAATTACTGCGGCCTGGTCCTGTGATCCCAGGACAGGCAGGAGACATGCCAGTACCCCCTGGGGACCCCACGGCATGGGGCACCGCTATGACAAATCATGTGATGGAGAGGTGGTAAAGAGAAAAAAATGGAGGAGTGTAGGCACTATGGAGAGAGGTGGACTGGAGACAGGATTGCAGTAATATGTTGAGAGAGAGGACTGAGGTTACATGCTGTTATTACCCCAAAAATTCGGCCTGAGGGTACACAACAGTGTGGAGTTTATGCAGATACAGACTCAACCCCGCCCCAACCTTCCACTGGGCCAGGGGATCCACCTGGCTCTGAGCAACAGTGAATGCCCAAGATGAAGAAATGTTCACTTTCTGGATTGGACCTCCTCAAAGGACCACTGCTGTCCTCAAAGTCATTAGAGACCCTGCTGGGGACGGACTGTGGTCAATGCTGCTGCCCCACGATGGGATGAAGCCTAAGATCCATGTGGACATAAGCAGTTGGTGCCACTGCCTGATGCCTTGGTGATGTTCTCAGGCTTTGCTGCCTGGGGGGGTGGGGCCATCCTGATAAAGCTGTGGATTGGAGAGCGCTAATCTCGCCACCCACAGGAGAGCAGGCCCCGCCCCTCGCTGGCCACCAGGCGGCTCTCCTCAGTCGATAGCTTCTGGTGGGGATGCAAGCAGAGACTCATTCTCCTTGGCAGGGCTGGCCACTAGGAACTTGATCATTTCCCATGGGTACACGGACAACACAAAAGGGGCTTGCTTTCTTTGGGAGAGGCAGTTATGGAGGAGGGGGACGGACATGGGAAGACCAGGAGGTGGGCGAGATTGGGATACATAAGGCTAGATTCCCAAATAATCAACTAAAGACACATTTAAAAAGAATTGCAAATGACAACTCACAACTGACATCAATAACTCTTTTTCCCAAACATTTCTTTTTCCCGGACATTCTAACACTCCTGCGGAAACCACCAACCATATTTTTCCATGCTGTGGAAATCTACTGGTTAGTTTTCACAAGTTTTAAATTTCTAAAAACTAGAAAACTCAAAACACACTGCCCCACAAAAAAAAAAAAAAAAAAAAAATTAGGCATTCTAATACACCTGTGTTGAGCTTGACCCCAGCTTAGTCCATCTGAAGTAAAAGCCAGCGGCGCTGAGCTAACCTGCTGCAAACAGAGGGTCACCTGGAAATCTCTTAAAGATGCCCAGGCTCCTACACCAGACGTGGAAATTGAAGGGGTGCAAACTGCAGGACACTTTTTTAAAGCCCTCCACGGTGGTTCTAATGTCCAGCGAAATCCAGAAACCTCTGACTTAGACAACTTTCAGGATGCCTATTGGATAAGCTTGCTGACCAGCGTGGCTCCCTGGATCCTTCCCCGCTAGTTAGCCCATATCCTTTGCTCTGGGGTTCTAGCCTTCCTTCAGAAGTTACCTGGGACTTTTGAATAATTCAGTCTGGAGTTTGACTGCACTGACACATCCCAGACTTGACAACTTTTGGGTCGGGTGGGTGAGAAGAAGCACGGGTAGGAACGGTCCCACCATCCCCCAGAAAAGAACACAAACAAGCACAGCATTTGACAGACCACGGCGGAAGTAAAAATAAAGGGTAGAGGGAGTTCAGGGGAGGGAAGACTTTTTCCACACCTCCAACTACTAATGCAGGATGTAACAGGTACTCCCACTGAGGGAGCCAAATAACTAAGGCAGACCCATGGGTCCCCAGACAGATGACCTGGTGAAGTGGCAGGTGATGTCAGATAGGCTGAGGTGACTCGTTGCCAGAGGAACCACTACAGTCAACCAGAACAGGGCAAAATGGAATGTGCCACACACGTGTCGAGGAAGCAGAGGCCACCTCCAGGCTGGGTACCTACCTATGCTCAGGCGTCGTGGCAACAGAACCCAGGGCACCCAGGCCTGACTAGGCAAGGAGGGAAACTTAAATGACACCTGGTCATTTCAACTCTGGTTCCCAGTCCAGTGTGTGGCACCCTAGTAGGTACACCCGCCTAACAAGCTAGAAGCTGTACACACCAAAAAAATGCAAGCACTATGCCCAGATTCCCATGGAATGGGCAAGTGGGACAGCCTGTTGCCCCATTGGGCACCGACAGCTGCATACGGAAGAAAACTATTTACCAGAACAGAAGAGCCAAACAGAAAAGGACAGTGGAGCCAGCACCAGGTTTGGGAAACTGATGGATTGCCAGAGGCTCCCTGCAGACCAGTCTAGGAGATAAGGAATTAGGGAGGCAGCCAAGGTGATGGCACTTTTACCAGCTTTGCCTCCAGGGGACGGAGAGGTCCTTACAGTGAGAGAGAGAACAGACTTGCCTCCTGTCTCCAACCAGGGATGGGCAAAGGAACCATTTTGGCAAGCACAGTACTGCTGTGATACAAGGGGGCCCACAGCACCTACTCCAGCAGAGCCCATGGTTTCATCTGAGCCTCGTCAACCTGGAGGAAGGCAAGCATTCGATCCTAGCCCCCTCCAGCCTCCTGCCCCACCTAAGAGGAGGAAAGAAGATGAAAGAGTTTTGTGAGGATCCCAGCATCTAACGACTAAAGACTAAAACCTAACATAAACTTCAGGATGTCTCCCCTCCCCCAACACCTGCCTGCCACATCACCAAAGGGCCTATTTACCAGGGCTTCTTGGAGCAGCAAACGTAACCGACATTGACGGACAGGAATCCAGCTCAACTGGCATTACCAGGCATACTAAAAGGCAAGACACAAAATCTGAAGGGAGAGAGCAAGCAGCAAGACAGATTCTGGTGGAGCCTTTAAAGAGGCCACAATGATCACATCCGGAAATTGAAATAACTCCAGCTAAGTGCCAGGGGCAAAAGATTTGCCAGCTAGTTCCTGAATAAGGATTGTCTTTGGCCTGAATGAGCTGACTGTATTAAGTTTTCACCTAGCATAATAAATACAGAAAAAGACAGCTTTGTATCTCGGAGGAAAAATAGCTGACTGAGAACTGAGTTTCCTCAGCATCCACCCCCACACCTACTGGACCCAAACCTCCAGGGTGGGGCTTCAAATCTACACTTTGCAAAGTACCAGGTTCTCTGATGATCAAGCAGCTTAGGAAAAGCTGCTCTGTGCCAAAGGAAGCTTAAAAAACCCAGAGACACACTCTCTGCCTCCCCGAGCAGAACAAACGACCTACTTGAAATGTTTTTGCCACTCTCTACAATAAGCACCAGAAGTGCTGACGTATCTTCAAAATATTATGATGTTCCATACCTGTTGGCTCACGTACCGAAGTATTTAATTATCTGACTGTTTCTGCCATGACTGGAAAGTCTCCTCCAAAACTCATGTTAAAATTTAATCACCAACCAAAAAGTATTAAGAAGGGGGACCATTATAAGACAATTATATCATAGGGGCTTTGCCTAAGGGAATGAGTTGGGTTGATATGGACATACACATGGGAAGAGACACTCCTGGCTAGTGTTTGCTCTAAAGCCCTCTGCGACTCTGTTAGTCCAGGTATCCTAACTGAATGGAGCCAGGAGTGGCCAGGTTCTGTGTCTGTTATTCTCTTAGGCTGTGGGGTGACTATGGGTGTTAAGACTGTGTTGTTACATTGTCCTCCCTACATTCCTGAGGTTAGGAGGTAAGATGCCTGAAGCCCACGCCCCATTCTCAGCCCCTCCAGAGGCCCAGGATAAATGACAGCTGCACTAGGTTGAAGAGCAGGCTGACAACACAGCACAAGCCTGACTCCATAAGGAAGGGGACCGAGGGTATTTCTCAGAGATGGAAGTGTTGCTGAACATGCACAAGGCATGCTTCTGTCCCCAGCCTTGCAATAACCATCATGATACCCTCATCATCATCTTGAGGCAACAGCCGATGATGATGATAACAGTCAGAGTTCCCTCCCTGAGAAACGTGAATTTTCTGACAGTGACCCCACAATCTTCCATTCGTTAGCATTCTTTAGGGCGGCCAATTATTTTAACCAATGGCAGGTGGAGCTGGGATAAACCAATGACTGGGAAAATTTAAGCCTGCTGGTCTCAAGGGTGAGCCGTGCCAGAGCAGTGTGCGCATTTATGGAGTACGGTGTGATGTTTCAGTACATTATACAAGGTAAATGAGCACACCAGGCTAAGTAGGGTTTCCTTCTCCTATCATTTCTGTATTTCTGGGGCCTTCACTGAAAATGATACCATAAGGGGTGGGGGGAGCAGGGAGGAAGACGACAAGGACAAAACTCAGACTTACCACAGACGTGACCCTGGAGTCCACTAGCTACCTGCATTTGGTAAGGACTTCATAAACATCTATCAAATAAATGAAGGCACAAACGGAAGCCTCCAGCCATCGAATGCCAAGGTCACAGGCTGTCCATGCACAAAGTCAACTAGTACAGTCTTTGTAGGTTACGAGGACATAACCATAAACATTGCATACAGCCTAGCACATGCTACGTTTTAGCTTCAGCGCGAGGAAGGAAGCAGGAGCCAAGACTTCTTCTAACTAGAAACTGACGTGGCATATAGGCTGCTTGGTCCATGGTTTTCTCATGCTCTTACTCAAAATTGTACATTATTTTTAAATGAGAGCAAGTCGAAGAGGGAAAAGTTCCCTCATCACCACCAGGAAAGGCAGCTGCAGTCTTGTGTATGGGAAAAAAAGGTTTAAAATGAAGGAGGGGGATGTAATTTGAGCCTCCTTTTCCCCCAAAGCCTTTCCACACTCATCCTTCTGACTCCTCCATCTGCCTCAGCTGGACACACAGAACTGGCCCCGCTCACACCCAGCTTGCTCTGGAAGACACAGAAGACACATGGACACAGCCTGTTGAGCCTCGTCTGTGCCTCCAAAGGCCGGGAGAACACTCTCCTGCTGCGAGCTCCCTGGCAGGGCCTGGCTGTTTTTTCACCATTTCTGAAGACGGGCCTTCACTCAACAGCTGTGTTTGTTTACAGGCCTAGAAATGAGCACAAGACCCGCTGGCTTGATCCAGCAGTGTTTCTCTTTTGGCATGTCCCCCTCCAGACTACACAATAGATTGGTCTATGTGGCCCAGTTATAACTTGCCATCAATGGAAGCCAAGAGGCTGCCATGTCCAGGAATCTGGTATTATTTACTTCAAATGCTACAGACAAACAGGCTTTTTTTTTTCCTTCCTTTCAGCAGGGCCAAAGGCCACACCTACAGACCTACTGTCACCATTAACACCGGACCTCTGTTGACTATTGATGACGTCCCTACTTCTCACACATGGGGGACAGTGCAGTAAGTCAGTCACCTCGTGCTGCTCACCAGAGTGAACACGGATGTCAGTGACTGCAGACCAAACCTTTCTACCCCACACGTGACTCCGGGTGGCAGATAGCTTTGTGTGTGAAACCAAATCCTCTATCTTTTAAAGCCACATGAGGAGGGGGTAAAAGGCAAGGACGTGAAAGAAAATGGGGGTGCCTCCCGGAGTCTCTTCTATTTGGAAAAACGCTTGTGTTTTCTTTTGGTTCGGGTGTCTCTGATTCCCCCAAGAATGCCTTCTCCCCAATGCTTTAAAATAAAAATAAGAGGATTATTATTTATTATAAAAATAAAAAAGCTTAACTTTGGGTTTTTTTTTTTTTTTAAGGATTACTAAGTCCTCTTCTTGAGAAGTCAAAGCATAACTTATGCTTTTGAGAACTCTTTTGTGTTATCCCTCCCCTGGAGCTGACCACAAACAAGAGACTGAACACACACACACACACACACACACACACACACACACACACACACACTGAACAACTTTCTCCAGGTTCACAACTCACTTTAGAGATACATACTTCATACTTGAAATACACACACACACACCACGCTTCTACAAACTGTGCATCCCAGGCTCACAGAATTCTTGGTGTCTCTGCTGAGCTGAGGGCAGGAATGTGCCAAGTCTTAGCAGTTTAGGGGTCAGGCAGAGGAAGGAGCCTAAACTGCACAGCTACATTAAATAGGCTGTGTAGAAGGCTTCCAGGATGCCCTAAGTTCAAAGTGTACCCCAACTGCACGTACTTCTGTGCCCCACCTGGCTTCTTCACCAAGCCAACTATCAAGATGCAGCCAGCATCCTATTGCCTAATCCCCCTCAGGAGAAAGGTGACTTCATGGATTTACAACCCACGCTTTGACAGGACAAGTTACAGGTTGAGCATGCCTTATCCAATATGTTCGGGACCAGAAAGATTTCCAAGACTGGATTTTCCCTAGCTTTGCCACACTTGCAGATCTGCACTGAAACAGGCTGTGAATGTGGCCCAGGTCCAAACATGAAACTTATTTCTGCTTCCGGTACACTTGACACACACAGCTGAAGGTACAGTTACGGTGTCTGCAGTGTGCCTTTGTTTTGACCCCTGCCTTCCACAGCAGGCCAGGTATGGAATTTTCCACTTGTGTATCCACGTCGATGTTCAAAACATTTTGGATTTTGGAAGAATTTGGATTTCTGATTTTCAGATTAGGGATGCTCAACCTGTAGGGCCCCTGGAAAAATACTTAAAAGCTGCGGACGGACACTGGGATAGGCACACAGTCACATCTCCTCCTGAACCAGGATCTGAGCACAGATGCCTCCAAGCCCAGAGCCAGAAAGGGAATCGGGAAGCTGTGAAATACAGCTGATGTTTTCATGTCTACAGAATTTATTAACTGTTTTACTATATTAGCATTTTGAACACAATGATGCCGTTCACTTTTCTTTTGCATTTCTTATCGTCCCCAGTAGGAGGGCAACACCTACTGCAGAAAAGCTCAACTCCACCACACTGCGTCTTAGCAATATAGCAGGTGTTGAGAAAATTCATCACTGAGGCAAAGGTCTACCCAGGAAGGCTCCCACTGGGCCTGGATGTTTCCTTGGGAAAATAGCATCGACACATGGAGTCTCATTGTAAGGAAAGAGCAACCTCTTCCTTGTGAGCCATGCAAGCAACACACAGGCCACACCCTCAAGAAAGTTACAAACCAAAAGCGGACAAGTAAGAACGGAAGGATAAGGGGAGAGGGCACAAGCAATGCTGAGAAGATTTGGAGAAACAGGAAGCTGGGGGGTCTACTCTGAAGATGTCAAGAATGAAGTAGCTCCCATTTTGAGGCTGGAGGCATGAGCCAGCGTAAAAAAACACCCAAGACAGGGAGGGGACAGCCACACACGGGCAGGGTGCTTGCCTTACTGTTTCAGTGCCTCGCCGAGAACTTGTGACTCCGTGAAGTAGCAAGGATGACCAGCCTTGTATCTGGAGCCCCTGGCTGTGCCGCGAGAGTTCTGTGATGTCACGTGATGACACCAAGGCTATGACATCACACGCCCTTCTCAACCTTAAAGAGATGCATGTAGACCGCTATGCTAAGATAATAAACTGTGTTCTCTCCATCCACTGCCAATGACATTATGGTGGAACACTTGCCTGGAAACTTACTATCATGACCCGCCAAGAGCTGAAGGTCAGCATGTTTTGATTGTCAAACAGGTTGCACATGATGCAAATCCATGACGTCAGAAGTGATTTCACAAATGTTTGGGTAACAGGAATCTGACTCATAAACTCCAACACAGCCTAATGAAACAGCTGTGTATATAAGTAACCCCAAGATGGTCCTGGAAAAGGGTTACACGGGGAAGCATGAAATGAGAGGATAAACTCTGAGCCTTGAAGAGGCTACTGTCCCATGCCATAGCTTTATGTTCTATGTAAGGCAAGGGCAAATCCACTTTTCAAACACGACGTGCCACCGCTGTTCATGATGGGCAGGGAGGTGGACAACCCTAAGAAAACGAATGCATAGAGGCTTATCGTTTACCAAGTTAATAGGCAGCGTTCTACCAAGTGCAGCACTGGGCAAAGGAAATGCCCTTGGGAGGCCCCACAAGACAGCAGTACTTATTTCAAGCATCTGTGTGCATGTGCATGTATGTACATGGGTACATATGTATGTCCATGTATTCTTATGTGCGTGCATGTCTTCCCTGATTGTCCCCTAACTTTCTGTTTGGGAGACAAGGTCTCTCACAAACATGGAGCTCATTAGTTGGCTAGAATGTTTGGCCATCAAGGCCAAGAGATTCTCCTGCCTGCCTGCCTCCCCAGCGCCGGGATTCCAGGTGTTCACAGCCATGCCCCGCTTCATAGGAGAAAAGCTGGAAGTCAGAACCCAGGTCTTCACATTTGCATGGGCTTTACAGGAATCTCCCCAGCCCGTCCAGAGAACTTTTTGAAACACCCAAGGTTTTGACTTTGATTTTCATTTTGTCTACCAGACCCTCCTTTTTAACCTGTGAGATCACATAGTCCAAGACAGTGAAGCAACTTGCCCGACTCCAACATCTCTCCTCACCCATGTGCAGACTGACACAGATACCCAGAATTGGGACAAAAATGTTACGATTCCGCATTTTGTTTCAATTTCATGAATTTATTATATCACACATTTTAAAGGTTTCATTTTAAAAAAAGTTAATTGAAAGCTGAGAGCGGTGGTGTATATCTAATCCCACACTCCAGAAGCAGCTGAAACAGGAATGCCGCAAGTCTAAGGCCAGCCTGGGCTACACAGTGAGTACCGGGCTAGCCAAGGCCACTTACAAAGACTATCTCAAAAAAAAAAAAAAAAAAAAAAACAAGGAAATATTTGGTCTTTAAATTTTACTTATTTTTTAAAGCCATCACAAAGGATATTTTATTTTACTCATTTTTTTTTACTTATTTGTTTTGCATTTTAGAATTATTTTATTTTTTGGAATTATTTTATTATGTAGCCCTTAATTGCCTAATATACTTTCAGTGTAGTATAGGTTGGACTTAAGTTTGAAAGCCTCCTGTCTCAGCTCTTCTAAATGCTGGCATTACAGATATATACAGCTTACCTGTACAGGTTATGTGTACCATGTAAGTCTTTGAAATCTGACTGGGGTCAGGGATGGGAGCACATCGCTATAGTGGCAGCTACTCAAGAGGCAGAAGCAAGACATTTCCTGGAGCCCAGGAAGTCAGGTCCAGCCTGGGCAACATAGCAAGACCTTGTCCCTAAAATAAATTAAATGCTGGACTGGGGATGTAGGTCAAAAGTACAGTGCTTGCCTAGCAATCCCCAGCACTATAATAAATAAACAATAATAAGATAGAATAAACAATCTGTTTAGTCCTACGTATGCTCATTACTTAAAACCCGAAGCAGACTTGGGCGAGAGTTCAGAGTTAGAAGTTCTCGAACAGTATGTGCTTGCTTCACTGATGAGGCAACTGGGATCACAGAAATGTCACATGACTCTGAGAGCACCGGTTTGTTAATGACAAAACCAGGACTAACCAGCATGCTCGGGATTTCAGTATGCTCTGCGGCGGGTGAGTGGGAAGGCGTGAGTTCTGACCGCCCAAAGGATCGGGGGCGCTTTCTACCCACACATCCACAGGTCTCCTCTACTCACGGGCATCCGAGGAGGCAGAATTCTGTTTTCCCAGGGACACTGAACTCCTGATCTAATTAGATGCAATCACAACTTTCAAGCACAATGACATGGAGTGTGGTCCTTACGTGACGACTTAAAACTGCAAGGAATATCTCCTGGGTGATTGAACTTCAAGTCTCCAGATCGGCACCCGAAAAGACATCCAAGACAAGCTTTCTTTGTTCCACATAACCATTTGGAAGAGCATTCTGAGGGTGCTATCCCAGCACTGTAGCAGACATGACAGATACAGACATGAGTAAGAAGGACCTTGGCCTTAGGAGCACTCAGGCTGTGGGAAAACCCTGTGCAGACATGTTAGCCTTACACGGGTACTCCAGTTCTGTTCTGGCCATGTAGTCTGGCCATGTATGAAGACTACAAGTGGCCTGAGCTGTGTTGGGGGAGCACAAAAAGGAGAGGACCCTCATTCACCCCAGATACACATGAGCACAAAGAGGGGCGGTGACGGTGTTTGTGGTCATGTCCAAAACAGACAGGATGGTGGAGTACCGAGGGCTAGCCTGTCGCTAGACGTGTTCTCTAGGTGTCATGCTTGGCTAAGAGACCCCTGTAACTAGCCTCTCTGAAGCATCGGTAAGCTTTACCCTTCAGCCACCACCACCACAGCTGTGTGACAGAAGAAGGGAACACACAAGACACCACAAGGTCCTGCAGGAAAGAGCAGAGCAGTTCCATGCATCCTGCTTTCAACAGTCTTAGATGTAAGCCCTAATTGTCAGTGTTATGACTTTCTAAAACATGGACCTAGTAAGGTCCTGCAAGGACTTAATAGAAGCCTGAACGAAATGTCTTTGGTTTTATTGTTGTTTTGTGTTTGTTTTGATTAGTTCTTTGAGACAGAGTTTCACTGTGTAGCCCTTGCTGTCGTCAAACTCTGAGATATGCCTGCCTCTGTCTCATGAGTGCCGAGATTAAAGGTGTGCACCACCACACCTGGCTGAATGTCTTTGTCTTTAAGAAAGTGCCTGATGTTAAATATTGAGCCCCAACTCACTGAATCTATTCCTAGTACTGCTGTTTTAACCTTGAGGTAGGACCTTTATTGCTTCACACAATTCTGTCCACAGAACTGGCACGCTGTTTTATCAAAGTGTGGTGTCTACTCAACCTGAACTCACAATCTCAGTGACTTCACGAGGATACTAGACCACTGGGGCTTGGATGTCACTCAGTGGGGGGAAATCCTGGGCTCCATCACAGCACCAATAAAAAGGAGATAGGGAGGAGAAATAATGAATGGGCTTATTCTGGATCTTGTGCAGGTTATGACAGGCTGAGCTGTAGCTCAGTCAAGAATGACACACATCCATCTACACAGTTCTCTTCCCGGGCAATGGTGCCCTTCTCCACTAGCAGGAATACAATTTGCCTTGATTCACTATCCTAAAACTTTGATCTAGAAAACGAGTGACAGCTAGGGAGGGCATTACACGGAAAACCTGTGCAAATCATCGGAGGTGGAATTCTAATGTGAACTTTTGACGTTGGTGGGGTAAAGGAGGTGACCAGCACTTATGCCTAAGGGCCATGAAGAGAAGAGAGAGGAATGCTAGGTGCAATATCCACCCTGCTCTGTAGTACAGAGATATCTGGGGGGCCTACAAACATCAGACACTCCTGCTGTGGGGAGATGAAGCTTAGGGTACATTATATAACACAGAAAACACTGACAGGTTACTGGGCAGGGAGCGGAGACACAGGAGGAGTTGAGAATGAAGCAGGCCATGTACCTGAAGTTAGACTTGTTTCAGCATAAGGACTTTCCTTTTCAAAGGACCAAATGAAAGCTGGCACTCACAGGCACCCTATGTACTGGATGACTCATGTCCTTCCCGGATTAATGTCCTTTCCAAAACCTTGGAATGTGGTGTGAGTTGAAAACAGGGTCTTTATTGATACAATCAAAGTTAAGATGAGGCCATACTAGAATAGAGTGGACCCTTCTTAGTCCAATCTGATAAAGACCCTTTTATGAAGAAAGACACAGAAATGGGTCCAGTGGGCAGGGGGACAAGAGGGGTGGAGATGGAGGGATACTCCTACAAAGCCACAAATGTCAAAGATTGACTGTCACCTGAGAGGCGAGGAGATACTCTGTATTCAGCATCTCCAACTAGAATCCCTTGTAACACAGTTGCTGAGGCTCCAAGGAGCATGCTCACTCATATGACCTGCTTGGCAAACACATTTCAACTTGGAACCACTAATTTTTTTTTACTTCCTCTTGTGTGCTATCCCTTCCACCTCAGAAATCCCCTGGATATCCCCGTACATCAGAGCAGAATGGATTTCACAGCCGCCATTCCTCCCTTTTCTCTTCATGACCCTGACTCATTTCAGAGAGATGGGGATCACCAGGGACCAGTGGATCAATTAAATAGCAGGTGTCTGACTGAAATCCAGACTAGTTTTAATAACTGTTGCTTAAAATACTCTGAATGCTTTTTAAAATCTGAAACTGCTTTGGACTCAAACCAAGAAATGTTTTAAGATCAGTAGTACTTTTACCATATGCAGTGGGAAATGGTGCTGGTTCTTGCACCATCGGTGCCAACTCTTGGTTGACCCAGTGTCTTGGTCTCTTGAGATAGATGGAGCAGCTGTTCACCCACTAGATAATACTCCGGCAATTCTTTGGCCCTACAGAAGGTGCCAACTAGGAAAAAAGAAAGTACAAAATGGGACTGATGTGGGATGTCCTTCTGTATGCTGTGAAGACATGTTGCTTTTATTGGTTGATGAATGAAGCTTCTTTGGCCTATGGCAGGGCAGAATATAGCTAGGCAGGGAAGTCAAACTGAATACAGGAAGAATTGAGAGAAACACCAGAGGCTGCTGGAGAGAAAGATGTCAGAGCATCTATGGTAAGCCATGGGCCACATGGTGATACAATAGAATGGGTTAATTTAAATGTAAGAACTATCAAGTAACAAGCCTGAGCCAACAGCCAAGCAATTATAACTAATAATAAGTCTCTAAATGATTATTTGGAAACAGCTGCAGGATTGGTGGGTGGGACAGAAAAGCCTCCAGCTACATTTGGTATCCAACCAAAGTGGGGCAAGAATTTCAAATAAGACTGAGAAACCTTTTTTAAAAATGTTCTAAAACACATAAACAAAACCAAAAACAGCTTCCTGGTTGTGTCTCTCATGCAAGCCGCAGTACAAAGACACCGCAACATTCGGGCTTGAGCAGAGCATGGCGGATTTCCGCTGCGGTACACAGAGGCATCTCCAAGCCACGCAGCACGGTGCCTGATGGGTTTAACTTTTACTCCTACAGACAAAAAAGACTGTGGGCCAGCTGAATACTACCTGATGGCAGCATTGCGGGGAGAGTAAGCATGACCTCTGCCATGTTGGGAAGCCAAACAGGGTGGAGCCAACAGCCAAAGCCACTGCTTTGGTCTTAGCCATGCCCACGTAGCAATTTAAAGTAGTGTTCAAAAAAGGATTCCAGATACACAATAAAGACAGATTCAGAGAAAAGAAACTTCTAAATGGGTCACAGTGTGTTTAAAAAAATGTATGTAGGCTTGAAAGAAAGAAAATAGGTATAGGCAATTACAGAAAGAAATAAATAGCTTTAAAAAAATTTAAAGAGTCTTTATATTAAAGTAATATATCACATTAAAGTACTATAAGAGAAAAAAATCCACATAAGGATGGAAAATACACAGGGAGTCTGGATCCTGTATAATTTTGTGTTGAGTCTGAATTTTTTGGTTGCTGAAAAGCAAAGGACAGCCGCTGAGGGAAATGAGACTGAAAGAGATATTGATGAAATATACCAATAAATATTTTTAAAATGCCTTACCCTTAAAACGTAAGTCAAAAAAATTTGTAAAATAAAACTTGCTTTGGATAAGCAGTTTTTCTTTTGTTTCCACAGAAGAGGAGAGTTGAGGATTCCTTCCAGGCTAATATGCTAATATGGTTTGATTGAACAAGATCCACTGAAGGTCTCCAATGGGAACAATGGCCTAGGCGATCCAACGTTCACAACAGCTTCAAAGCTACTGGCTGAGATAGACCAACCAAACAAAACACCCCAGTCAGGACTTGACCATAATCCTAAATTTTTTCAGGATCCCCATAAGATTACCAGCATATCCAACCCGCAAGAAGTAGTCTAGAAAACTACACCCAAATCCCCAAAATATTATTTTTAAATGTTTTTATTTAAAGGGGGCTGGTTATAAATGGTTAATGGTCAAGGTTAATCTCTTTCTAATGAAAAGGGGGGATATAATATAGAAATGATGAAAAAAAGCCGGGCGGTGGTGGCGCACGCCTTTAATCCCAGCACTCGGGAGGCAGAGGCAGGCGGATCTCTGAGTTCAAGGCCAGCCTGGTCTACAAGAGCTAGTTCTAGGACAGGCTCTAGAAACTACAGGGGAAACCCTGTCTCGAAAAACCAAAAAAAAAAAAAAAAAAAGAAATGATGAAAAAAGGTAGATTATTGAATCTAGTTTAATTCAAAAAAAAAAAAACAACTGTTAATCTCAAAATACTTTACATTTGTATGGATTTTTATTTATTGATTTAAGGACAATTTTGTTATACTATATGTATATTTTTATTCTTGTTTAAGGTATATTTATACAGTTCATTTAAAAATGCAATGTCTAGTTAAAAATTGCAAGTTAAGAGTCATCCATAATAATCAAATTTATGATCATGTTAGGTTTTCTAGATATGCAGAGATATATTTCAGATGAATAGGTAATCTTCAAACACCTCAAAGACCTACAGAATATGGCATTTAAAATGTTTTAAGAGGCCGGGCGGCGGTGGCGCACGCCTTTAATCCCAGCACTCGGGAGGCAGAGGCAGGCGGATCTCTGTGAGTTCGAGACCAGCCTGGTCTACAAGAGCTAGTTCCAGGACAGGCTCCAAAGCTACAGAGAAACCCTGTCTCGAAAAACCAAAAAAAAAAAAAAAAAAAAAAAAAGTTTTAAGAACAGATTTGTCTCAATACTGAGACAAGTCTGTTCCTGTACCCAGAGGCTTTTCTGTACAGTTCCTGTAGCCATTTCCAAATAATCATTCAGATGCTTAATATTAATTATAATTGTTTGGCCAATGGCTCAGACTTATTACTAGCTCTTACATTTACAATAAATCAAACCCATTTCGATTAATCTGTGTATCACTACATGGCCTGTAGTTTACTGTAGATACTCTGACATCTTTCTTCTCCAGTGGCTGCTGGCGTCTCTCTTGACCCTGCCTTCTTTCTCCCTGTATTCAGTTTGACTTTCCTGCCTATCTATATTCTGCCCTGACATGGGCCAAAGCAGCTTCACTCTTTAGCTAATAAAAGCAATATGCATTTGCCGTATACAGAAGGATGGTGGGAAGAACATGTGTTGCATTCCATGTAGTTAACTCTATGTCCTCTGACTCTACATCCAAATCACTACCATAGCCCTGAAGGGTATGCAGAACTATATCTACCATTTGCCCTTGTTCACCTGCATCTTTCTCTACTCCACAGTGCCAACTCAAACATAATGTTCATCCATGCATCCCACAAACTCTTTCTTGAAGCTATAGATTCCTTATATTAAATAGCATTTCAATTATTCTCTTAAAAAAAAAAAACTAGGCTGGCTGGCAAGGTGGCTGCACAGGTAAAAGGGCCTAATGTCAAGTCTGATAACCTGAGATCAATCCCCAGAATCCATATGGTAGAAAGAAGGAATCAACTCCTGCAAATTGTCCTCTAACCTCCACATGCACTTTGACACACATGCATACAAACAGACACATACACACATACAATATAAATAAAATGAGAACACCCATATTTTACAATTCTATTAAAAAGTCGTTTATTAGAATTTGTTGTGGTTTGAACGTGGCTTGACCCAACAAAACTCATATTGAGCCCCAATTGCCCACTCTAATGGCGCTCAAGTCAGGGGGGGCTTTAAAAGATCTTTTCAGACCATGCCAGGGCAGCACAATAGAGCCAACACTGTTAGTGCAGGTGTGGGAGAGCCAGCCCCAAAATTGTGACCATGGGAGAGCTGTCCCTATTGTCCATCTGTCTTGTGGCGACATGGGTGGGGGAGAAATGCCCCCTTTCACTGCCACCCATCAACACTGGAGGCAGGAGGAAGGTCATAAAAGTGGGAAAGCCATCCCTGACCCCCACCAGCTGCAACACTCAGGAGAGCAGGCCCAGCACCTCTCCAGGGCAGCACAATAGCGTGAACCCTGTTAGCAGAGTCTCGAGTGAGCCAGCCCCAAAATTGTGACCATGGGATTGCTGTCCCCATTTCCCATCTGCTGGACCGACCCTACAGCTGCCAAGCCCCAGACCCAGGGTTATGACTTGGTCTGTCCTAACATCCACTCCATCTATGATCTGCTGGAGCACATGAAGGGACCTGACCTGCAGATCCAAAGCTGCAGGACCTCCACAACACAGGGCAGCAGCAGGATGTCCAGGAGACAGGTGCAGCATCGATTGTGTAGTGAAGATCAGGGGCTTCCAACCAGACCAATGACTCTTTGCAATGAGGGATGCATGGACCAAGGAGAATACAGCATTACCTGTTGGGTCACACTGAAGCTTTCCTAATTCGATTTTTTATGTTTTTCCCTACCTTTATTTTTTTTTCATTTTATTGTCTTCCTTTTTTTTCTCTTGAATTTTGTTTTGTTTGGGGAGAGAGTAGTGTCAGAGGACAGATGCAAAGGGTCAGGGAATGAGTGAGATCAAGATACATGGTGTGAAAGATATAGAATAAATTTTTTTAAAAAAATTGTTGGAGGCATCAAGAATCCATCCCCATGAAGATGAAGATTCTTCTTCCAAGTCTGAGTTTGTCTCTTAAGATTGGGTTAGGCATACAAAGCAAACATTTACTGATAGCAAATTGTTAAGAAATTTATTTTAAAATAATTCTTTAGTATACATATAACTTTTATCATTTTACTGAAGACAAAAGCAAGTTGCACACAAATGAGATGGAAGCTTTATTTTTATATAAAGAACTAAATCTTGAGCAGGGAGGTAGGGGAGGAGAAGGGGAAAGTCTACTAAAACATACTTTGTTTGAAAATGCCAGAACAATGTCTAATACTTTGCATGTTATTCTAAAATTTTAAAAATGTAAGCAAACGAAGAACTCTTGGCTGAATGTCTGATACTGCAGGACATAGAGCTTTTTTTGTTTGTCAAGATATATCAATATTTTGATTTCGTAACTATATTTTGATTGTATGTGAGAATGCCACTTGACATAAACACATAGTACAAAATGGCAGAAATATGTTTAGGGCCATTTCATAAACTGTTGGAGATTCTTTTTAATCCCTGGCCAAAATTAATTTCACATCTTTTTTTTTTTTAAAGTGGAACTCAAGTCAGCGACTCAGACAGCAATTTTTTTAAATCACATCCTAATACAACATAACTCAAAGATGAACTAATTGGATACTTACATGCTAAGGATTGATGGGAGAAAAATATATTAAGTCTTTGTTTCTTATCATTAAATCCTTATGTTTCTGTAAGGCCAAAAATATATGTATGCACAACATGTACGCACAGGAAAGGTACTCAATTCATAACAAACAGTAGTCAAAACTATGAGCGAATATGTTTCCAGCAGCTTCCCCGATGTTGCGAGGGCCCGTGCAGTATACCACTGGGTGTGTGCTGTGTGTTCAGAACCAAGGCTACAGAGAAGTCATGCAAGGCGATGTGGCTGGATACTGCTAGGAGCTCAGTTTCATTACACGTTCAGTTTAAAATTAAAACTTTTGGTGGCTGCACCTTCTGAAACCTTTACTCCTTGTCAAAAATTTTGACTCCCATGTTGAGTTACTCGATCCCATACGGGGTTCACAGCCCTCCATTTCAGAAGTTGAGCAAAGATCAAGAAGCCTTAGGAGAGTGAAGAGTTACTCCATTAAGTAGAAAGCATGAAATATCACACAGAATCTTACAACGTCTTTGTCAAGTGCTAATCTGTATGACCTGGGAGTGTCTAACCTGCTGTCAGATAAGACCACCACCCTAAGACCTGAGGTGAGGTGAGGTGATGCATGTGTCGCTCAAAGTGGTGTTTCCATGACGACTGAGCCTCTGCTTCACTGCGCTGCTACTGGTTGCTCCGGGACCCCCATGAGCCTTCCAAGCAGTCTCACTTGAGTAAACAAGGACAACATCTTACACTGTAGCTTATACAGGCAGAAAGAAAACGTAACTCGCATCTTCCAATGAAACCTGGGTACCTTCTGGCTTCCAGCTCATCGGGCCACTGAAGTAACTGCTGGACAGAAGCCATGTCTAATTCTGTGACCATTAAAGTTCTTAGCATGCTACAATTGCTCCACAGAGATCTGTAAACATGATTTAATAATGTATCTATGCAATCTGGAGGACCAGATCCTTCTAGTCTTCTAGTCTTCCCAGGGATGTAGAGATATATACATATACATCAACCTGAATATAAACTCTGGAATACCTGCCATGCTGCTCACATCTTTTAAAATAAAAGTACTGCTTTCTAGAAATAAGAGACAAGGAATGCTTAAGTTGTTAAAGGTTCATTTCTTGAGAGTTTTTGTTTTTTTGTTTGTTTGTTTGTTTGTTTGTTTTTGGAAGTTTCCAATTAAAATGTTCGCTGTGTCTACTAAATTTTAGTTAGGGAGCCCTGTGAGGCTGATCTGAGCTCTGTGTCTTGGCCAGAGGAATGGACTTTGCAATTCTCAAGCCAATTTCTTCTTTGACCAATTTGGCAGTGTGATTGGCTGAGCCTGCAGGTAGTCCAGCAAGCACTCTTGGTGAGCCCCATTTTTATGGTGTTGGCTTCCAGCTAAGCATCAGCAGAAAGGAGGCAATACCAGCTGGTCCAGTCTGTCTTTCAGCTACATCAAAGGCCAGGAGCTTAATGTGGCTGAGAAGAGAGTAATCCAGCAACAGTCACCGCTTTGGATGGCAGCCAGGAAGAAGTAGGTTGCACACGTCAGGCCTCCTCTAGACAAGGTTCAGCAGCATCCCATGTGGCTCCTCCACCCTCTCAGCTAAGTCACACAGAAGAGAAGCAAGGTGGAGGGAGCCCAACCCAGGACAGCTCAGAACTGGGGCGGAGGCGGAGCCATGGAAGGAGGTTACCTGACACTTCACCTCCAAGTATTTGATGACCATGGAAACCAGACTTGAAAAGAAACAGCCAAGTTATTAAAAAAAAAATGCCATTTTTAATCTTTCAAATAAAGAATGTTCGCTTTGTATTTCTAAAATGGGGGAATGAAAAGTCAAAGAGGCTTTTGATTTAAAAAAAAAAAATAAAGAATTCATGTTCCAGAACCCACTGGAAAAAAAAAAAAAAAAAACCTCAAATATACCTAGTCAAGGCCACTATATTTTTACAGTTCATTAAATTTTTAAAAAGGCAGGTAAATCACAAATGAACTGTCCAAGAAAAATAAGAAAGTTATTGTTATAAAAGCCACCGTAGGAATCCCAAGCTGAATCATTGCGCTGTACAACTTTAGAAACTCAAAAGAGCAAAAAGCCCTCTCAACTTTCAGTTTCGGAACCCCTCTGCTTCCCCATCCTGCCCTTATCACTTCCGGACTGATATATGTCCAAATATATTTCTGGACTGGTACTTGCTGCAGGGGTCCCGTGCCTCAGCCTAGCAACCCCTCCCTCCCCTCTGAGCCACATGCTTGCAGGAGAATGTGGCCTCGGGATCTTAGTATCATTGGGACCCATCCAGGCAGCAGCACAAAGCAGGCCTTCCATGTTTAACCGGAACAAGGCATATTAAATATTTAAGCTGATAGCAATGGTTTGGATCTGGAATGTTCTCCAAAGCTATGTGTCAGAGGCTTGGGAAGAAAGGAAACATATATACACAAGGATCACTAAAGTGACTTTAGCATTGCATTTATGTGTTAAGTGTGTGTGTGTGTGTGTGTGTGTGTACTTTTAAATGTATATAATATACTTTTCAACATATATATATGTAACGAAAAAAAAAGTCATGAAGTTGAGAGGGAGACATGGGAGGTTGGAGGGAGGGAAGGGAGAGTGGAAACTGTTTCTAGTTATATGTTACACTGTACCCACATGTACAGCACAGTATAACATGTAAAAATGAGAACAGGAAAAGCTAAATGTTAGGGAATAAGGAAGGACTGCAGGCAGGTAATTGACATGATTTATGAAGACGATATAAAGAAGTGTTTGTAAGCCAAACTCTGTCATGGACTTTTCATTTTGAGTGGTGGATGAATGCATAAAAATATATTTGAAGCCAAGCTTGGTAATACATGCCTGCAAGCCCAGCATTGCCGCAGGACAACAGCAGGCAAGAGTTCTGGGAGTTTGGGGCCAGCCTGGACTACATAGTGAATTCCAGGTTAGCCAAGGAGACGCTATCTCAAAAGAGAGATATTCAGTAGTCAACGTGCAGATCCAATGGGAAGCTCCACAGCTGCTCTTTTCTATCCCATACAGACGTCCGCCGCAGAAACGCACACACGTTGAGCCTGGTTCATTTGGGCATATGTTTTTTTTTTTTTTAATTTCAATTTTTTTTGAAAGTTTATAAAATTTCACAAAAATTTTAAATGGCAACAACTAAAAAAGTGAGGTCTAGTGGAAGAGTCCCTAGTGGGGTATGCCCTTATAATGCATATTGGGACCCAGGCCCCTTACTCTCTCTTTGCAGCTTCCAGGGAGCCATGAGAGGAACATGCTGCATCATTACATCCCAAAGCAAAAGCCAACTGACTAGCACTGCAACTGAAGCCCCTGCAACTGGGAGCCAAGTTAATCCTTTCCCCTTTTTTATTTAGCATCATCATGATCATGATCATTATTATTGGCTATTTTTAAACAGGGTTTCTTTGTGTAGTCCTGACTGTCCTGGAACTCCCGCTGCAGACCAGGCTGGTTTTGAACTCATGGAGATCCTCTGCCTCTGCCTCCCAAGTGCTGGGATTAAAGGCATACATATGCCACCACCACCCAGTTTCCTCTTTTTATTTTATGAATGCTGGGAGTGTTGCAAATGATTGTATTCTATGTTTTTTTTCACCCCCTCTGAGAAATGCAGAAAGACTATTTATTGCAGAGCCACAGCAATGAGTAAAGAAACTATCACAAACATTCAGCAGATGTAGAAACAAGAATAAACAGGAAAGGAAGAAAGAAAATAAATAGTTAAGATGGGTATGCTAATTGTAGTTTATTATTATTATTATAATCAAATATCTAAAAGCAGCAGTTTACGAGAGGATTATTAAGGCTCATTTTGAGGGGGTGAGTTCTGGCATGGCAGGTGGGAATGGATGCAGGAGCCTGAGGCAGCTGGTCATGTGCATCTGCATCCAGGGAGGGGCTGGGATGCTGACGTCCAGCTCACCCACTTTTCTGGTTTTACTCAGTCTGGAACCCTAGTTCAGGAGGTGGTGCTACACACCATCAGGGTTGACCTTCCTCTCCCAGGACATTTCAGAGACCTAACTCTGGAAACACCCTCACAGACACATATAAGGTTGGGCCTCAGTGATGCCCTGGGCATGCATTAATTTAGTTGACAAAAATCAGCTATCCTGTAGGCAGGTGCATATCAGACGTTAAACAGAGGTTTTTAAACCCTCAACAACTATGTCATCCAGCAAGGGTCCCAATCTTCATTAGGAAAAACCAAAGCAGGTTAGAAAAACCTCCTGACTTTTCCAGACAGTGGCAGCTGAGCTTCCAGTTCCCAAAAGCCCACGAATCACTTCACTGCACATCACCTACCCCATCTACACAGGAAGTTTTTCCAGCTTGATCCCGTGCAGATAACCACAGCTAATGTGCGTTCCCAATACAGGATAGGCATGATCATATTTCATTGTATATATGGATGAAAGTGTAAAAATAAAGAAGTTCCCATCTATCCCCACTATGAAAATAATTTTCTCCTCTGTCCCTTGTGTTCTAGAAATGGTCAGATTATGTTTGTGATTAATAAAGGCGTTCTGGGCCCTACTATTTAGGAAAAATGCAGTGGGTCCTCAGTGCCTCAGTGGTTGCCGATCACAGATGAAGCTCACAGTAGATGAGCAGCAATAAAAGCTCTACATCCTCATAGTGAAAAGGAGTATGCATATGATATGTCAACGTGACAGTACAAACTGTGCTTCAGGATGAGTATTTATACTCTGGAAACCCCATGTCCCTTCTCCCTCACCCCTGTGTGTGTGTGTGTGTGTGTGTGTGTGTGAGAGAGAGAGAGAGGGGGGGGGGGGGGAGAGAGAGAGAGGGAGAGAGAGGGGGGGGGAGGGAGGGAGGGAGAGAGGGAGGGAGGGGGGGAGAGAGAGAGAGAGAGAGAGAGAGAAAGAGAGAGAGAGGGCTGAACCCATAGCCAAAGCATGCTAGAAAGTTCCTTGCTACTGAACTACACACCAAGATGGGAAATATGAAAACTATAAGTGATTGCATCAAACTGCAGGAGGGAAAGTGAATATCACACAAATCTACTTCCCCACACAAAATCATTTCCAATACTGTAACTGTATGTAGGGAGATTGATGCAGAGGGTTAGAAGTTTGAGGTCTGTCTGGCTATATACCAAGATCTTCTCTTTAAAGAGAGAAATAAAAAACATTGCATAAAATTATCTCCAGAGTATGCGTATAGGTGTATTATCAAACACTAGTGAATTTTGTATTTAAACTTGGGCATATTCCCAAAATTCTCAAATCTAAACCACTTCTGGTCCCAAGTGTCTTGGATACTCAATTGTATTTAGAAGTTTCCCTTTGGGTGGGGGGTTGGGAGGGACCCAGGCTCATCTTTACTAATATTGCGGATTGTCTAAAAGGCCATTCAAGAACAGAGATTCCAGCACTGTTTTAAATTCCTCCTCAACTGATTCCAGGATGGAGGCATCTTCAAAACACTGCCACACTCTCATAGTAAGAGAGACATTGTGAGGTCCAAGAAAGCCATAGGGCTGTAGAATTGTGGGAATGTGGAATTGCAAAACTCCAGGTCACTGGAATGGTTCTCAGTACTGTTGGCTACTCAGACGTTAGCAGTGAATCTTGGTGGTTCCACTTGAGTTAGAGCAATAATAGCAAGCATCTCCACCCCAGGCTGAAGCCCACTGTAGCTCTGACCTAACTGACAGGGTCTCCACGGTACCCACAGCTAGAGCAGACCCCAAATTCGGCTCTATTTTGCCATATACTGACAGATCTCTTGAACTCATAAGCATCTCTCATTTCTGTTCACATTCCAAAAATAACAAAATATTAAGTGTCTTCCAGAACTTTAAGACAAACAGGAACCACTTGAGGTTTTCCGATTTTCTGTTGGATGTTTCCCCATCCTCAGCAAAAGACGATTATGCATTAAATAATGTGATGGGCAAGGGGCATGAAGACTTGGTTTTACATGGCCCCTCATTACAAACAAGTCTAATAAAGCTTTATAACTATTGAATGCTTAAAATGTACAATGCACTGTGATAACCTCCTTACGGTAGCATCTTTCTCTTTTCTTTTAGGACCTGAAGAGGTGGAGGCAGGATCTCATGATGCAGCCGTAGCTAATCTTGAACTCAGTATCCATATGCCTCACTCTTATGAGTGCCAGAACAACAGGCATGCACCACCATTCCTGACTACATGCGATATTCCAATCAATCTCAACAGTCACCTTGACAACTGCACGCAGTTTCCATTTTGTAGTTAATAAACAGAAGCCCAAAGAAGGCAACTTGCCTTAAGTCATACCACCTTAAGAGTTAAGCTCATTCTTGCTGTTATTTAGTTTTTATTTCATAATCATAAACTAAATTTGGCAATCTAGCCAGACTTCCAAGTAAGGAATCAAAAGGACCACAGCAAGAATGAGGACAAGATGGTAAGCACCTGGGGCAGAGCAACACTCTCCAAAGCAATGGAAGGAGGGGGCTGGTTAGTCAGGCACAAAAGACAAAGATGAATTGCAGAGGGCAGTGGGGAACCAAAAAAATTACAAAAGTCAATGATGAATGGATTAGAATGTCACAACAAGATCATCTGTGTGTTAACAAAAGAATTAACCTTAAGAGTGAATAAAATATACAAAAAGAGATAAAATGGAAGTCAAATACATTAGCACTTTCCAGTTAGTAATCCTGAACTTGCTGATTCTTAGCACAACTGGACCCCGCCACTAGACAGATTCCATCACATTCCCATTCTCCTCCACCTTTCCAGTGATCACATGCTCATCCAACCAAGGAGCATTGGTGCAGATGAAAACATGGGACCTTTCATGTTCCTCTCTTCAGCATTTGACATGCAGAAAACATCAAGATCTGTGTACTACCAGAATGACGTTCTCAGCCTCAAATTTTGTACTGTTAAGTCCCACTGTGGCACACAAAGTCACCACCAGAGCACACACATCCCAGGATGTTTCTGTGAAAGCAGGAGCCCTGGCAACCAAATCTTATACGCAAGTCTTCAGGACACGAAAGTTTCTGCTGTCTTTTCAAACTTGGCAAAGATATCAGAGGAGAAGTTACCAAAGAGCTCACAACCAATGCCGGTGTTGAAAACATGGTGGTGTTGACCGTGGACAGCAGGCAGTCTTGGGAAGCAAGATGCACCTTCAAAGCCCAGCTGAACAGGCTAACTCAAGCACCTTCACTCCAATACCCGCAGCCCTTCCAGAAAGGTCTACCAGCTTAAAATAGTCTAATGAACCGATGCCAAGAGAATAAACTATACATATAACACACTACTTATTTTTCATTGCTGCCTTCACAAAAAGTGAAGTGAGAGAGAAGCCCAACGGGTTTGCTGGGCTGAAGTCAGGATGCCAGACATCTCTGCACTCCATCCTCTCTGGGGTGCTGGGTGGAGGATCTGTTTCCGCAATCATTTATCCTATAGGGACAATTGAGCCCCTTGTGGCTACAGAACTATGACCCCTCCTTCTTTGATGGCTGTCAGCGCAAGGCTATTCCCAGCTTCTTTAGATCATAGTGCTCCACAGCCTGAATCCTCTTCCTCCATCTCCCAAAACGGAAGCGGAGAGCCCCCTCTTGCCTTTTCTTCCAACCTGGACTGTCTTCCTCTGATGTAGGTGGGTCTTCTATCTGTTACTTTCATTGGTTAATTAATAAAGAAAACTGCTTGGTCTGATAGGTCCGAACATAGGTAGGCGGGGAAGACAGAACAGAATGCTGGGAGGAAGAAGGCAGTGAGACAGTCGCCATGAAGCCAGCCACCATGTCAGACATGCTGAATCTTTCCCGGTAAGCCACCACCTTGTGGTGCTACACAGATTATTAGAAATGGGTTAAGCAAGATGTGAGAGTTAGCCAGTAAGAGGCTAGAGCTAATGGGCCAGGCAGTGTTTAAATGAATAAAATTTGTGTGTTGTTATTTCGGGTATAAAGCTAGCCGTGTGGGATCCGGGCAGGGTGAAAAGCAGGCCTGCTCGTCTCATTGCTACATTTCTCCTCTGTTTGTAAGGCCCCCTGTGGAGGATAGTTCAGGAAGAAATTCCTGTTTTGAGGTCAGCTGTTCAGTAATCATAATTTGCTTCGTCATATAATCTAATATAGTCATGGATAAAACACCAGGAGTGAAGATCAAGAGGCCAAAGTCCTGCTTACAGCAAACACCTGCCTAAGCTGTTGTTAGGTTGGGATAGAAAGAGTCCTGCTAAGAAGCACAAATATGGAAGGCTTGGTTCCCAACACAGCAGTGTCCAGAGCCAAGGTTTGGGGAAGTGATGGGATCATGAGAGCTTTGAGTTTAGTAATGGATGAGCCCTTTGTGGGGGTCACATGACTGCATCATTGGAAGGAGGTGGGAAGCAGAAAGCAAGGCCTATTTGGAGGAAGTAGGTTACTAGAGGTGAGCCCTGGAAAGCTGTATCTTGTCACCAGCCCCCTCTGTTCCTCTTCCTTCTGCTTCCATGGGGCCATGAAGTGAACAGTCTCTGCCACTTGCTTCAGCTGAGATCCGTGACATTGTGCCTTACCTCAGAGCCAAAGAAATGAGCCCAGGTGACCACTGAATGCAATCTCTATGATTGACCATGAGCCAAAATAAATACCACCCGTGTTGATTTTCTCAGGTATCTGTCAGAGCAATACAAAGTTTAACGTAAGTATCTAGATTTCTCTACACCATCTCCTACCTACGTGACTGGCCTAATTTTCAGACGCCAAAGGGATGAAGTTTGCATCCTGTAAACAAAACCTTCTTGGGAGTAAGTGTGGGTGTGATGGCTTGGAGAGAGGAATCCTCTCGGTGGTCACGTGACAGATCACCGCTTCAGCTGGCACTGGTGAATCCCAGCCTTGGAGACAACATCACCAGCCTTCCACCATACCTGAGCAGGTGTGGGCTGGGCAACAGAACTGAGGTGAGCCAGATAGAAAGGCAGATTGAGTGGCCCTGAAAGAGTCCCAGATCCCCGAAGTCTCCTTGTGGGCCAATTAGATTCACCATGGGAATAGTCTCTGCACCTTGACCACAGATGCAATTCTAAGCAACCAGCTCCCAAATGGGCATTTTTAATCATCAGGAGAAATGAAGGGAGGAGTTCCAGGAAGATCGGTCTATTTAAATCAGAACTCACCAGATTTGAGGCACTGGAACGAGAATTTTTTTCCCCACAAGTTACAATCTCCTGGGTATTAGTCACAAATGCATCACCTAATTTCACCTACTCGGTGAAAACCTCCTAAATGTAGCTATAGGAAAGTTAAAAACACACACTATTTTAAAAATTCAAAAAAGACACAATCAAATGTCGCAAGTAAAGTTAAACTGGGGATGGAGCAGGAGATCAATCTAGATAACTGCAAAAAAAATGTCCTAACTGCTGCCCCCATTTCCTGGCCTTCCTCGTCCGCAGGCACACAACCATTGCTCCAGTCTCGCTGAGGGGTCATGGTTTCTCACTGCCAACAAAATAAAATTCGGATCTTCAGGCTTGCTTCCACATCACCCGACTTGTCTCAGCTTGTCTTTGCTATCTCTCCCCCACCACCAAGAGTGCCCTGGGGACCGGTCCCCTGAGACTACTTGCCATTCTCAAATCACCATTGCCATGGCCCTCGGTGCCTTCCCCCTTTGTCCTTCTCTACCAGCAGAAACCCATCTTTTCTTTCCACCCTCAGTCTGAATGTCTTCAGTGCTCCCCCCAATAACCACACCCTCTGGATGTTCTGGAACATTCCAGTCTTACCTCAATAAACATCAACATGTGCCTCTGAGGTCAAAGTCAGTTCAGTTTAACTGTCTCTCTCTCCCAAACCAGTGATTTATCCCCCTGCATTCTGCATCTTCAACTTGATCCCTCCCTGCTATAGCTAAGGCCAACCCAATATGATTGGTACAACCAGATTAAAATTACCACATACAATGCATAAGACACTCTATGAACTTGAGAAATACTCTTTGTGCTAGAACTGTACTTCTGTTTGGCTAAAGAAACACCGCCACTACATCTTCTGGTGTAAGGACCATCTTCTGATGACAGAGTCCACATACTGTTTCCCTCATCTGCTACTTAACATCCTTTCTAAGTATGGGTACCACACTTGACTTATGATAGTTGAGATATATATATATATATATATATATATATATATATATATATATATATATATGTATGTATATATATATATATATACATCTCAATATATCAAATTTAAAAAATCATAAGCTGAAAATGCACCGAATGTATGTCACCTCCCAACCCTTTCTTTCAGCTGAGCCTCACGGAACACTATGGAGTAGGAAGATGTCACCCCTCACGAAGTGGCGAGAAGCAGAGCCCTGGCATTGACAGACGCACACTGCCATCTTAGGTGATAATCCAAAATCAGAGTCCCAAGTATGACTTCTACTGAAGATGAATGGCTTTGCAACAACACGAGGCAGAAAACTTTGAAGTCAAAGCAGCCTGGATCCTATGAGACCTTTTGTGTATCACACACACAATAACTATAAAAGAAATCAATACCGTTCGTACTAATAGTAAGATCTTATTAGACCTATGATTCCATAGATTAAAAATGATAAATTCTTATAAAAAGTGATTTTTAAAAAAAAAAAAAAAAGCCCACATCCAGCTACCTGAAGGCTCTAAAACAGTAGTTCTCAACTTTCCTAATGCTACAAACCTTTAATATAGTTCCTCATGTTGTGGTGACCCCAACCATAAAATTTCACTGTGACTTCATAACTGTAATTTTGCTACTGCTATAAATCCTAATGTAAATATCTGATATGCAGGATATCTGGTATGTGACCTTCCCAAAGGGGTCATGACTCACAGGTTGAGAACCACTGCTCTAGAGGTCGACCAAAAGCTGGCATATTCCAGGGCTTGGTACTAGAAGTGGGATGGCTTTCCCAATTCTGTGACTTCCAGGTAAAGCCAGGCACAGTTGACCCTAGCTGGATCACCAGCAGGAGACCCACAACCCTGCCTGAAAGAATCACAGGATACAGACCACCCAGCAACGAAAGGGGCCCCATAAGGGAGAAACAGGGAGCTAAAATCCTCAGTTCTGCGTGACCCCTAAACCATCCATACCCAAGACAGCAAATGACCTCAAGGAACTTTCTAGCGCTATATATCTTCTGGGTTGCACGTAAACATCTGGGTGGATGTATATATCAAAATTCATCAATAGCAAACAAAAAACAAAAAACATGCATTTCACATCAGCACTGATTGTACTGACACGCAAGGCGCAGTTCTGAAAAGCTGCTATACTAATGTCTGCCAACTAATTTTAAAATTCATTTTTTAAAAAAGAGTAAATTGAACTGCTGGGCCGCGGTGGTGCACGCCTTTAATCCCAGCACCTGGGAGGCAGAGGCAGGTGGACCTCAGTGAGTTCGAGGCCAGCCTGATCTACAGAGTGAATTCTAGGACAGCCAAGGCTACATAGAGAAACCCTGTCTCAGAAAGAGAGAGAGACAGAGAGAGAGAGAGACAGACAGACAGAGAGAGGGAGAGACAGAGAAAGAGAGAGAGAGAGAGAGAGAGAGAGAGAGAGAGAGAGAGAGAGAGAGAGAAACTGGCGTGAATAGAAGCATGAGTGAACCTATTAGAGCAGGTGCAATGCAGTCACGGTAAAGGCAGGTTCTAAGCGTCAGACTAGAAAGCATTTCTATATTTCGGTAGGCTTGAAACTTCACAATAAAAATAAATGCTGGGAAAAGTTAAAAGACACATCCCAACTTGGAATTTGGTCCCTCCACAAAAACTGTTGGGGCCCCACATTAGCAGGAGTCAACGTGAAGGAAGCCAGGAATTTATTACCGAGTTGTAAATGAAGAGCACTTAGGAAAGAGTTTGGTAAAACCCGGTTGCCATCCAGTAGGAAAAAGCATGTCCTGGAGGTGACCTTAGAGAATCATGGAAAGAACTTCCTCATCCCCGTGAAATGTTTGGGTGACACACTTTATTTTTGTAGCGTCAACAGGGCTATCCTGGTAGTCTGTGCGGTTAGTGGCATTAGGTGGCACCTTCAGGATAAGCTTCAACTCTGAGCTCAACTTTCTGTGAGCTGGATCCACAACTCCTGAAGTGCCATGAACGTTTAATAATGGATGAGGGGAGAGGACACGGGCATACCTGTTGATGAACAAGGTTTTAAATTAGCAGGTAGAGCATGGTGGGGGAGTACTTGCCCATTTCTCCAGGCCTGGGTTAAAAGGGCAGAGGGATGATGAATCCTTTTGTCCTAGAAGGGACCACCCCACATCCTCCAACAACTGAAGGGTGCCATGGTTAGATTGCATCCTACAGACACAAGATAAATGGTTCTAATAAGAGCCTGCCAGTTAGAAAAAGAAGCCACATATATGTCAAAGGCCAAGACAAATGAACCTCGAAAACAGTGAATGACACATCACCACCCATCAGCATTTATTTCAAAATGCAGATTAAAAAATTTTAAATGAAAAACAAAATACAAAACTACTGATTTAGGGTGGGAGGGCGTGGGGAGAACAGACCATCTAGAAACTTCCCTCCGTGTATCACACATTCTAAAAGCACAAGATGCCCAAGATAGTCTCGGCATATAGCTCAGTGGCAGAGCGCATACTTGGCTTGCACAGAGTCCTGGATTTCATGTCTGGCACCAAAAACGCATCAAAAGAGACAAGATTATCACCTGGTAGGACTTACAAGCATAAGACTAAAATTGTCTTCATAGTTCCATCCCATTTCCATCTAATCAAACATGGAGGGCACATCTGGGTTTGCTGTGTCTACTCCACTTCTCTCCCTCTCCCTTTTCTCCCTCTTACACTAAATACCTGTCCTAGAGATGAAGGCGTTTACGTCACACCGACTCTGGCAGAGGAAAAGGTTAACTGTTGACGGGAAAGGAAAAGAAAAGGGGTCTCCCTTCCAAGTCCTACCAATCTCATGAGAGATAATCTAAGCACTGAAAAACGGCTTAATTTTACTAATTTTTTTTTGGGGGGGGGGGTTTCGAGACAGGGTTTCCCTGTAGTTTCTAGAGCCTGTCCTGGAACTAGCTCTTGTAGACCAGGCTGGCCTCGAACTCAGAGATCCTCCTGCCTCTGCCTCCCGAGTGCTGGGATTAAAGGCGTGCGCCACCGTCGCCCGGCTTAACGGCTTAATTTTAAACACCTTATAGCAGCCTTTGAAAAGAGATACCTCGCACCTGGCACGTGCTTACTCTCGTGACATTCTGCCGACCTGTTTGGACATCCTCGCACACGCTGCATCGGTGTCTCTGGATTGGCCTCTCTGGGCTCTAATTCTGCCTGATTCATTTCACCAAAGGTCTGGAAATATACCGAGGCAATAATGAAGGTCTGTTCCAGTCACCCAACCCAGAGACCACGCTCCCCCCACCCCGCCCCTCTGAGTAAGGGGCATCTCAGCCCTGCTCAAGGCTTTGATCTGTTTTCGGTTTTTAAATGTTCCCTGCTGCCTGGTGGGGAGCTAAGTGACTCTGCTTCAATAGACATTATGTCACCCCTCAACCCTTACGTAAACAGAATGTTTAACACCTTCATAACACAAGCCAAGCAAGTCCCCAGCCGAAGCTGACAAGATAAGTATTTTGGACCAGCACCTGCAGGAGCCATGCCTGTTTGCATGTGAGCTTTCTGCCTGGCACAAGCAGGGCCTTGATTGAAATTGAGACTTGGTGGCAACTTCTGACTCCCCTAAATACTTAAAAGTCTCAATGATATCAATCAGGAGGAAAATGCTGTTTCATCTTCCTGGGGACCGTTTTTTTTTTTTTTTTTCAACCATGTAGAAAGTTCTTGAACATATACCCTGAAAAAGGGAGGCAACTTCTCTTTCTTATAGCTATCGTTGTGTACGGAACCTAACAAGTACTCCCCTCTCGGCACACAGCACTTCCCAACTTAAGGTTTTGCCATTCAAAAGTTTGGCTTTATTGATGAAGAGAGAAAAGACAGCAGCATAAGCATTGTTAGACAGTCTAAGCTACACAACAGTATTCTTAGAGACCTACTCAGTTAGCCCCACACTAGGTGTGTGGGTCTTCCCACATACCTGCCAAGTATGAAGAAATTATAGAGAAAAGGGCTATGGATTTAGCCCAGGGGTAGAGCACTTGCCTGGTATGCCCAAGGCTCTGAGATTGATCTCCAGCAACCACAGAACACACAAAACTTAGAGGATTGTCGGCATAGAGTCAGTCTTCAAGGAATTGAACCGATTCATACAACTGCCGGGTGGCAGAGACAAGAACTCTGGGCTGCCAGCTCCACAACCACAAATAGGAATCTGAACTTGAATGCCTTTCAGGGTTCTCTGCACTAACAAAGTCCTCTCTCTTTCGGTCCCAAATGTTCTCCCAAAGAATCTTGGTCTACAGATACACAAACCTCAGAAATGCCTCCCAGCTAAGGTGGCTTCTGAGCTGGGTTTAAAGAAACAGGTAGAATGGGAAGTGTGAAAGCAGACAGCTGGGCAATGTCAATGGGCAGTGTCATGGAGCAGAGTGAGGGACAGGAGAGTTCACAAAGACAGACCAGTGAGTGCAGGAGAAACAGATGGGGTGGGGGGAGCCAGCATTTTGGCTTCCTTCAGAGGACCATAAGGATCCAATGAAGGTGCTGGAGGGGGGAACAGATCACATCTGTGCTACAGAGAAGCTGGGCTGGCGGGGATGCCGGGCTGGTTAGCAACAGGGAGGCCAGGGGAGAAGTCAAGCCAAGGCTCATAAAGGCTTCATCTGGGGAACCTGGGAATCAATGGAAAGAGAATGAGCAGATGGGAGTGTGGGGGGGTTCCAAACCAGAGGCCATGAGTCTGGCAGGGGGATGGATGTGGAAGTGAAGGCAGACTAAACTCAAACCTGCAAACTGTGATTCTCAACCCTTACGCGGCTCCCATCGCCAAGAGATTGCTAGGATGCAGAATTGCACATGCCCGCCCTCACGAGTCGTGGGCAGATGTAAGAAGCTGCGTGTTACAGTGTCTGTGATGACTCCTCACTCCCCGTTACCGGCCTGCCCTGAGATATGAACAGAAAGGGAGAGCTTGTAGACAGATCGATGGCAACCTAACAAACAACCTTATAGGAATGGAATCTAATAGTTCAGAACTGAGGCTTGACATTGAGCACATTTGGCTTTCCTTTGTCAGTTTTCTAGCAATTCATTTCTCAGGAATTTTGCAAATATACGGGGCCACAGTTCTTACCATCTGTTCAACGGAAATGATGCCATTCTTGTACCAAGGCAGTTTGAGAACGCTGAACTATTTGATTCTGACACTGAAGTGGCTTAGGTCGCTCCGAGAAGAGATAGGTCAGTGAAGGAGGAGGGTAAGGAGGTCTTCAGTGTATGCCTATTTGCATGCCAAGGCAAAGGAGGGAGACCTCTCTGCAGCTAATGTCACAACACACTGACTGCCACCGCCTCCACAGTGCGTCACCCAAGAATTCCAGCTATCAAAGGACCCAGGGGCCACTTCCCTTCATTCCTGCACCCAACTATGACCTTTCTGTACCCTCCCTTCCTTCCCTGGGCCCAGTGTGTGGTTCTCCTGCCATGTATCAATCTTCAGAATCTGTTATGTTTGAGAAATGTCCAAAAACACAGCAAGTTAGACAGCAGAGCAAAGGAGCACCAACAATATCAGGTCTTAGGGAGAAGGGATGAGGACTTGGGGAAACCATTAGTTGCCACTGATAAAACAATTTTTGCAAATCAACTAAGACAGGAACCAGGATGCAGGGGATATGCAGCCTCCCTGAATGACAGGCAAGTGGAAGACATCAAATAATTTCCAAAACCAATACCTGAACCATGGTGGTACATGCCTGAAATCCCAACACTGGGGAAGGCTAAGGCAGAAGGATCAGGAGACCAAGACGAGCACTAATTGCAGAGCAAGACTCTGCCCTGTTCCCCCCCCCCAAAAAAAAAGCATGGGGCTGCAGAGATGCCTCAGTAGGCAAAGCGCTTGCTAGCCAAACATGAAGACCTGAGTTCAGGTCTCCAGAATCCAAATGAAAACCAAGTGTCCTTTCCTAGTGTCTTTACAATGGCAGCACCAGGAGTGTGGAGAAGAGACAAGTGGATCTCCAGAGCTCACTGGTCACCGGCCTAACTGAAACAGCACATTCCAGACTCAGTGAAAGACCCTTAGCAGACAAAGCTGAGGCTATCCCACAACCACACACACACACACACAAAAAAAAAATCTTCGCTATGTCTAATGGCCATAAATTAATTTAATTCCAGAAATACTTAACCTTTACATTCCTGTGAGGTTTTGGATTTGAATGTCTAAGAACCCCAGGTCTGGGCTTTCCATTGAATTTTCCATGATCTGAGGAAAGATCAGAGAAAAGTCTACCTCCAAAAACCAAACTGTTAGATTCTCCTGTGTTAGGCAGTATAATTATAGCTGTAGACTTTGCTGAGGAGGCTTAGAGGTTATTACTGCTAACTAATTCAATACGATTTTTAATAAATTACTTAACAACAAATGACACATTTTCTAGATTATAACCTTTTATTGGTTTTGGCTGATTTTCTAATAGTTCATATGGCCATAGCTTTCTGTGTGTTCTGAGTAAAAACAGGCCTGTTATGAATTCGGGGCGCAACTTGGTGGTAAAGTCCTTGACTGGCATGTGCTGGGTCTTGGGTGTGGTTTTTGGAACCTCATAATTTAAATTAAATAAAATAAAAATTGACCTCTAAAAAACAAATATGATGGAGAACAATAGAGAAGACTCGGCATCAACTTTCGGTCACTGCAGCATACATTCACACCCAACACCCCCCCACACACACACACACCCTACAACACTATTGACTACAGGACTGAATGCTGTTTAGACGCTTTGGTTAGCATGGCCTTAAATATCATTTTCTCCCAAGCTTTCCAAATTCTTGCCTTACTCTGTACATATGCACAGCTAATCAAGTCGAAATTTCTGCCTGAGATAATAGGAATAACAAGTAGCATTAGCTACTCCATAAAGCAGAAGATCATAACAAAATACACTATTTATATTGTCACACACACACACACACACACACACACACACACACACACCACCACACACCAGAACCCTTGGAGAAGGGGGAGCATGGGGAGAAAGTTGAGAGTTGATTGGAGATTGCTTTCTTAAAGTTTTTGGACTTAAGCCCTCTCTAAATTACCCGAATTTAAAACAGAAACCCATAGAAGCATCTTTGTGCTGTTTTCCAGCAGGATTCAATCTTTTAAACTCGACTCTTTAGAAACAAGACGCTGATGGGGTCACTAACAACCCCAAAGTACCCCAGATGTCTGCTCTCAAATTTTAAAAGAAATGTGCCTACTTTTATCATGATTTTCAAACATAAATAGAAAAAGTGAAATACCAGATGAAGGCCAACCATAGTTGTAAAGAGCCAACTTGATGCCCCACAGACCCAGAGCCCCATACACTCGCGACCCCAGGGTTCTCTGATCCAAGGAAACCATTCACAAATATCTTCAACACATTCCATGCATGTGAAAAGCTAACATCCTCTAGATAAAAGCCAGTGAAATGGTATGGATGAAGGATGGGGTTCTGAGCGTTGCTTCCTGTGTGTTAGGATTGGTCATTCTGTGCCCTTTGGTGAAAAATTATTTGTAGTAGGTCAAAATAAAATATTCTTTATGACTGTGGTGAAGATTTCACTGATACCTTCTATGTCAAAGTTAATTATATTTCATGGAGCCATATTAGTTAACAACCCTAGAACTAGGTGGGCTCTAGGCTAGTCTAGGATTTCTGAACTGTATTCCAGGACATTAAGAGTCATGGGGGAGCTAAGGAGATGGTTCAGAGGGAAGGCTTGCTGGGCAAGCACAAGGACCTGAGTTCGAATCCCCAGACACCATCTAAGCCAGATACGGCAGCATATGTCTGTAATTCCATCAATCCCATGGTGAGATGGGGGTAAAAATAGAGCCCTCTATAAAATAGGGCTCTTGTATTTTAGTAAAAATAGAACCCATTTAACCATCTAGCATAGCCTAAACAGGAGACCTGAGATTATCCTCTGACCTCTACGATATGGCCCACACTCATATACATGAACACACACACACACACACACACACACACACACACACAGAGAGAGAGAGAGAGAGAGAGAGAGAGACAGAGAGAGACAGAGAGAGAGACAGAGAGAGAGACAGAGAGAGAGACAGAGAGAGAGACAGACAGAGAGAGAGAGAGAGAGAGAGAGAGAGAGAGAGAGAGAGAGAGAGAGAGGGAGAGAGTTTAATTTTTAAGAAGAGCCATTAAGGTATGTAACAGCTTGGGACTAAAATGTTCCCAATAGCCCGTGTTTTAGAGGTATGGTCCTCAGCTTGGAGCTGTTGGAAGATGGTACAACCTTTACATGGCATAGCCTGGAGGGAAGGCTTCAGGGCAATGGGAGAAGACCATTAGAGGAACTAGCAGGATGGACCTCCCTCATCCTCTCGTTTGTGTCCTGGAAATGAGGTAGACAGTTTTCCTCTTCCACATGCTTCCCTCAGGGTATGCTTCCTCACCCCAGACCCACAGGTAAGGGAGACAGCTGATCAGGGATTTGAACTTCCAGAATGGTGACGAACCTGTTCTCTTTGTAAGCTGATTGCCTCAGGCACCTGTTATAGTAACAAAACTGACAAACGCACGCTTGTTGGAGTTGGAACCTGGACTGTCCTTCAAAGGCTGCGTTGAGAGCAGTCCTCAGTACCACAGCATTCAGCAGGGGGATTAAGGGACGGCTCTAACTCAGAGGACTAATCAAGCAAAAGGCTCGCAAATGAATAGATTACTTGAAGGTGGTAGGAACTGTAAAGGATGAAGGCTAAGAGGAGGAAGGAGGGGTGAGGGTATACCTGTGCAGAGTCTGTCTGAATCCTGGACTCGTGCACTCAGCCTCCACACCACCTCTCCCCACCTTCCTTGCCACCAGAAGCTAAGTGGCTTTGTTCTACCATATGCTCCTTGATGGTCTTCCTGGACATAGCCCCCCAAACAACTTTCAAGTCACCATAGAGAAAAACCTCTGAAAGCATAACACACACACACACACACACAAACCCCTCTTTAACTTGTTCATTTGAGGCATTTTGTTACAATAATGGAAACTGACCAGCACTGGGACCAACGAGAGAAAGCAACTGTTTCCATGAAGGGGGATGTAACAAAAAGAGATGGCTGTGCCGGAAAGCTCAGAAGCCTGACAGGTCCCAGAATGGCACTGAACAGAGTAGCAACAATGGGAAGCCATTCCCACCTCCAGAAGGAGGAGACAAAGCCTATAGGACACCTATGCAAGATGGAACAAGGCAACCTGCTTGAAGCTGAAGCCCCAGAAGGTCAGGGGCAGGCGGGAACGGAGCCTCTAGCACTCCATGTCCTCTACCGTAATAAGTAGGAAGGGCCAGGAATGGGCAAGGCAGTGAGTAGCCCAGGTTGGACACAGGGAGCTTTCAGTGAAAGCAGATTATGTAACAGAGCCGGCTCAAAGGCTACGATGCAGTAGCTGACTTGCTGTTGGCCTAGTCACAGCCTCCGTGCCCTGACAAGCACACAAATCTCAGGGAGCAGACTATAAAGAACTTCCATGATCTTTCTTTCGCAGAACATTTTGGAAAAGGAGTAGCCCATGAAATACGTTTTGAAAAAAGCTGATGTAGTCCAGTATTGAAAATTCATAGGCAAGCAAAGAACCCTAAACATTTGGTTAAGTGGCTTGAACGAGACAGGAAAACAGGACACTATAAAGACTAGAGTCTAGATGTAAGCCTCTGGGTCTTAATCAAGGGGTCTTCTAATCTGTAAGAAAAAGGCTTTAAGACTTTGGTGCCATCAAGAAATGGAATACGTAACCATACAGTCAGCAATGACTTGCAAAGCTCTCTGAAAGCATGTATTATTATCTGCCCTTCTGCCCTGCTGGGTCAATGGCAACTGCATCAAAACTCTGGGGAAAGAGCATGCATTAAAAAAAGAGAATAAATTCAATGAAGTTGCTAGTGCTATTAATTGGGAAGAAAAAAAGGGGGCAGAGTTGGGCATGGTGGGACACACCTGTAATGCCAGGACTCTGGAGGCCGAGGCAGGAGGGCTGAGAGTGCAAGGTCATCCTCAGCTACAAAGCAGGTTCAAGCCAGCCTAGGCTACATGAAACATTGTCTCAATAAACAAATAAATAAGTAAATAAATTAAGTTTAAAAGGGAGAGGCAAAAAAAAGAGAAAAACTAAAATCCACTATTTATCACCTACGTCCCTGCCACCACGTCGCCACGTTAATTCCAATGGCACACGAGCCTGTGTAACAATAGGATCAAATAACTTTTATTAAGCAGATAATGTAACGCAGGGGCCGAGTGTGTAAGAGCAGGAGTCCGCAAGACTGGTGTTAGAGGTTCCTGTCAACGCAAACTGCATAAAAACGCAAGGGCCTATTCCATGGCCCCCTGGAAGAAACACAGTTCTGGGTGGTGGCGGTGGTGGTGTTCCCCAGCTGGAGGTACAATCTTCTCTCGCACACAGTCTTTAGCTCTGTCCTTCAGCGTCCTTTCTCTTTTTGTTCAACCAGCCAGAACATACCCTAAATAGCATGCTAGGGAAACACAGGTGAATTTCTTGAACCTAACTACATAGCCATGGCCCCAAGCTCTTCCCTATTGTGGGAGGTCCTTCTCTGGAGGTGGTAAGTAAATGGGAAATAAGGGGTGGGAAATTTGGCTATAATTCAGTGAGAAAATACCCCTGCCTCTGATGAATATTCATAAAAGAATACTCAAAGTCTTGACACATGTCAGACAAACAGCTCAGTGCTACTCTAGCGCCCGTGGTCCTTGTTCGTGTCACCACATTTCCACACTTAGCTACCCAGTAATCTCTAGAGCCCTTAATAGAAAACAGTTAAAGGCACAACAGTCTACTCTATTATTTACAAAGCCCTTGGGGGTTACGAAGCCTAATTAGTCTAGATTCACTACTGTCTAGTTTCTCCGAAGATAGGCTGGGATCTTGTCTCTAGGTCCAGAAAGATTTTTTTTGAGGGGGCTGGGGAGTAGGTAAGAGAATTTTCTCAATTCCAAATTCACACTATTTTAATACAAATTTTCATAAAGAAAGGAAAAAGCATTTGCCTCCTCCCCTAACTACCCCCAATTTCAATAATTTACAAGCATAAAATTCCAATAATTCCTGTTCACTCTTCAGAACTCTATTTTCCTCCTCCAACCCTGCCGAGCACGGATCAAACAGAGCACAAACCAGGGAGCAATTTAATCACTCGTGTCTCTCTCTGCCTGAGGGATTGTCTAGGTACTATGGTGACAGACACCTCCGTGAAAGTATGCAGACGGGTGGGGGGGGGGGGGGGAGTAGCTCCTAGACTTTAAAAATGGAAAGAAAGATTTCTGATAGATTCGTCGTCAACACGCGAAAACACTGTAAGACCCATGTTGTCATACGCAATCAAACATTTTTATGCAACGCCAGGGGTGGCTCTGTGGACAGAGTAGCAGTCAAAGTTATTTTATATTATTTTCCCTCCAAACTCTGCATAATTTGGATTTGTGTATATCTATGGAGTGTTCTTGCCCATGAAATGGACAGCTTTTCCACATAGGGCAATGAGCTACTTAGGATGGTGGATACAGATTATATATTTGCCCAACTCACAGAATATACACCAAATGTAAGCTGAGGGGGCTGGCTAACCATGGTGTGTCCTCCATTACAAGTGGACCATTCCTGATGAGGGGTGTCCACGAGAAGATTTCTGTGGGGGGGGGGGGAGTAGGGTCTACATGGGAGATTTCTGGAACTTTCTGCTCAGTTTTGTTGTGAAACTAAAACTTCTCAAAACATATACTCTTATTTCTTTTTAGCATACCGCCTCTGCTGTTAGCATATACTGACCCCGGAAAGCACAAATAAAATCTGGAAGAAAAATTAAGCCAAGTAAAAACTTGTCATTTTGCAGTTGAAAGAGTCAGCCTTTGGACAATTTAAATGCAATTCAGACTTTTTTTTTTAAGGGAGGGAAAATAACTGGTCTTGGAGGGTAAGCAACGCCAATTTGTAAAAATATCCCCTGGCCACATCCACACAGACAGTCTGCACCAATGATACAGCTAAGCTCCTCCTCTTCCAAGACACAAGTCGGAATATTTTTCCCAGCCCATGTTCACGAACAGGAAACCAACAAGACTGTAAACACAGGAACAACAATCAACAGGCGCAGATGTTTCAGGCTGGAAGTCGCGTTCTGGACAGGGCGAAAGGGTAAGTGGAGAGAGAGAGAGAGAGAGAGAGAGAGAGAGAGAGAGAGAGAGAGAGAGAGAGAGAGAGAGAGAGAGAATCGGGACCCTGGCAAAGAGCAAAGGTCAACTCAGAGTGGGTCCTCAAGGGACGCTGTCCCTGCCTGCTCTGAATCCATGCTCTCCCGCCCAGACAGCGCTCCCAGTAATGAGAAAACAATCTGAACATCAAGTCGGCACTGGGGAGCACAGACAGTTCAGGTCTAGGGCAGTCCCAAGCTATCTAGCAGGACCGGTCATCATGGGTGTATGCCCATGAACTTGAAAGCCAGGAAGGCGCTCCCTCTCAGAACCAACAACCGCTCTCTCTGCAAAAATGTTTGGAGGAGATTCTTGGGCCCAGTCATCTGGGATTGTGTTTGAGATAATAAGACTGTGGGGAGCCATCAAGGAATTACCTGATGCAATTTAGATACCATCTCCATTCTGGGCCTGGTCAGGGAATAATGGAACTGGGAAGGGCAGGAAGAGGGATCTCCTGGTGCCTATCAACGGAACAATGCAGCCAAGACAGCATGGTTTTCAACTCAGTTTCTGGAAGAAAACAATTCTGTGTGGGGCCAGCAGTCCTGCAGCATACCAAACAAGCCATATTTATAGACATACTTAGTGTTTTCTTTCCAAAAAGCAGAGCTCTAAGAGAAAATGTTACTGGCCATGAAAGAGTTCAGAAAAAAAAATCCAGAAGCTGTGTACCTCCCTCACCTCTTAGCTGGAAGAGTGCTTCAGGATGCCCTTGCCGTGTCTCCATCATTTAAGCCATGTGCCCCCCAGCCCTACTTCTCCGATCACTAAGAATGGCTTCTGTAGGGATTCCTCTTAACACTGACATCTAGCAACAAGACAGAGGAAATCGGTGCTGAGCAAATCTAACAAATGTAAGTACCGGCACAGGAGGCCAGGGACCTGTGAGAACTGTACACGCTCAGTCAGTAATTTACCAATAATCCCAAACTAGGTGCATCAATAAACCCAGAACCAATCATCTGCCACAAGGCATGCTTCCTCAGAAAAACCACATTGTGAATGTTTTTCCAAGCCATATTATAGATCCTAACTTTATTCACAGGTGCCAGAAGACTACGGATTTATATTTTACAAAACTATAGAGAACATCTTTAAAACACTTGTAACTACTTTAAAAAGTGATCAGTTATGCATTACTGTGTAGGTGGAGTGGCAAATGCTTGCTATCCCAACAATCAGGAAACAGAGGTAGGAGGATCACTGAGTTTGTGACCTTTTCTCAAACAAATAGCAATAAACAAACAAGCAACCCACAGCCCATTGTTAATTTCTCATGTTAGTAAAACAAAAAAGACAGGCGGGTAGAATTTAGGCTCCGAGGATTTCTGCCCCACTCAGACAGACACTTGCGAGTCTGGCGGCACTGGTTACTTAGTAACTAAATCTCACTCGTTTTCCTCCTCCTCTACACAACTGTCTCTTCCCACATTGCAGGTGAGACAGCATTTGTTTTTCTGGCGCTCAGATTTCACGGGGACAAGAGATGGGCTACAGACGAGTATGGGCTGGAGGCTGAGGCTTTCAGAACAGAGCAATGTGTCTGAATGAAGTTAACTCCGCTCGCTGTCCCGGTGGCAAGAGAGAAACAGGGTCAACAGAACACTGGTGCTTTGATAGTAACACAAAGCCACCAGCCCCAGCCACTCTCCTCGTCAGCTCCTGGGTGACAGCCTGTGGCCAGGGACGCTGGGCCGGATTGCCGGCACGTGGTTGGGCTGTAGTGCAGCCTCTGGAGGGTGGGACAGCTAATGTGTAACAGCTGTTTACACGCACGCACGGGCCCTTGTAAACTGACTACTAGTATCTTACTCCTGCATTGATTTAAACGAGCTATTCACGACAGCTTCTAATCAGAAACAACGTTACCTCCTTAAAATATTGCCTACTTTCTTTCCAATGCTGGGAGCCAGCAACGGTGAAAGGAATGAAACTCAGGAGAGAAAGCAGGGAAAAGCAGCTCAGAATGGATAGTTAAAAAAAAAAAAAAAAACCACAATAACTTTATATCAAGTTATAAAGTCTACACTCTGTTATAAAGTCCACACACACCTAGAAAAGTGCCACTTCTGATGGGCGGCTGATTCGTGACTAGCCTAAAGGTGACTCGCCCTCTATCCTTCCCTAACTCGGCTTCTCCAGTAAAGCCAGAATGAGACAAGCGTCCTTACAGCCTGGTCCACTATCCTCTATGGCAAGTCTTCACAGCCTCCAGCCATATCCGTGCAGCATCCTGCTTTGAGACTGGGTGTAGCTCAGTGGCAGAGGTTGATCTTAGCATATATTGGGCCTTGGGTTCGATTCCCAACCCTAGAAAATAAAATCCAGACTCCAGCAGCTGGATTCTGAAGACACCCAGATGCAACCATGACTTGTGGAAAAAATGCTGAGTGTCGCTCTTCCCACCCCCCCCCCCCCCCAACTTAAGGCAAAGATTCCCAGAGCCAGGGAAAGCCTTCTCTCAGCTCATCAGCGGCAGGTTCTCAAGCAGAGGAACTAAGCATGATTCAGCACATTTGACAAAGGATTTATACCCGTTCTTAGAAGGACAACCAGAGGAAGCGCCATCCGGGGGCTACACAATGGTATCTGCTTGCCCTTTGATCTCCGCCGAAGAACACTGTGTCCAGCTTCTTTGCTGAAATGCCACCGAATTTCACATTTAAAAACTCTATTTACTACTTCCCTGGACCACACTCTTTCACACTCTCCCAGTTACATCTCCCGAGGATAGCTTACGGCAAAAAAAAAAAAAAAAAAAAAAAAAAAATGTATTTTCTGTTACAAAAAGGATAAGAAGAAAAATCTTGCTAAGTGTAGGCAACCCAGATAAAAAACTGCAGTGCTGATCCTGTTTATGCGAGAAAGACAGTAGAGTGTCTCTGGTTACAAATACAAGGAGGGAGTATTCCATTTTTCTTCTAATTTATGTTTCCCAAGAGTAATTCTGTTGAGAAGATTGCCAGTATTTTCAGTACAATAAGTTTCTTGTTTCTTGTACTAACACTAGCTGATTCCCCTTTCCGAGCAAGATGTGAGCCTTTTATTTCATTTAATCCCAGCGTCTGGAGAGCAACACCTTATTAATTCAAGATAAGCCTGAAGCACAGGTGTTTAGCAAGGCATCAGTTCTACTCTCACACATGTAAGGATATTACATGTGGACGGACACATGTAAGGATATTACAGGTCAATATACATGTAGACGGCTGGTTTTTAAAGACCCATTAATAAAGCATTTGTCATTTATAAAATGCCTCAACGAATGTCCTAAATATCTCCAAGCATTTTAATAAGCACAAATCAACCTGGGCAGTGGTGGTACACATGCCCTTAATCCCAGCACTCAGAAGGCAGAGGCAGACAGATCTCTGTGAGTTCCAGGCCAGCCCGATCTACAGAGTGAGTTCCAGGACAGTTAGTGCCCCACAGCGAAACCCTGTCTCGGAAAACAACAAACACACACAGATAAAGAATATCTTTCCTAAAGAATCAGGGCTTGCAGATCAGTGGGAATTTAAAATATAGGATACTGTGTATATTTTCCTTAATTCAATCTTTTTGAAGCACTGCCTGTGTGCTCAGCATGGGGTTAGACTTCCCTGCTGGATCCATGTGATGTCAGTCTCTAAAGGCTGACATCCTACAGGGTCCATACACAATGAGTAAGCAATTTTAACAGCAGAGAGAGAAATTCCATGTGCTCAGCAGGAGGAAGGAAAGGACCAGGGTGCCCTGATGATAAAGGAGAGGGTAGAGTGTATAGTAAGAAGGTGTTTGTAAGGGGGTGGGATTTTAACCTAAGACCTAAAGGATATTTCAGGATATCTCTCCAAGGTCACCAAATTGGCAAGCCTGTTTAGCAGACTGCCAAGATGTTTTAAGCGGTAGAAAACATAGCGAACAACATCTGTGGCCCTAATTTGCTGTAAATCCACCAGCTCACCCAGACACTCAGCTGCCACACCTCATCCACAGCAGACAGCCCCTTGCTTCCGAGCCTGCTCCCAAGATGGGATTCTGAACAGTCAACAGAACAATGAGCTGGTCGAATGACCAGCGTTCAGGCTCAGAGAGATTCATCCTGTTGATTCATACTTCCTGATGTCGGGCTGGCTGACAAAGCTAGGGTGGTTCAAATGTACTCCCTGAGCAAATTATTCCCCTAGTCCCAGGAAAGAGGCATGCTTACAGAGATGGGTAACTTTCCCTTATGCTTTTAGCGAGTAACCTTCTCAGCCCAGTGGATAAAGCACAAACATGATGATGTAAGATGGATCTTTCTGTAGGTTAATAGATGAGTCACGGATTACGTCATCCAACATGACACCAACTGAGAAATCTGCAGACTTCTAACATCCTTAGAGACTCCACTCTGCTCAGCTTCAGAAGCCTTTTCAATCCAGAAAAATGCCCCTTCTCATGTTCCCATCAAATGTTATCACAATCTGGCCTCTGGTGAAATCTGTCTTTCCCACTGCTACCTGGATTAAGATAAATACAACTGTTTTTACTGGCAGGTGGCAATGCTTGCTGCTTGAATTCTACCTATCCAAGAAGGCGTCTCTTTCCTCCCCCCACCAGTGGAGTCTAGAACTGGATCTACAGTAAGGGTAACTGCAGAGAGCCCTGTGATGGGATTTAAGGGTCTTGGACAAAGAGTAGTAACTTTCCGTTCTGTGTCAGTCTGTCTAGGAATTCACTTGTCCTACTGGTGGGCTCCTTTGGAGCTTTCAGTCTTTAAAAATCACTCATGACAAAGTCACGTGATCCTACGGGCCAGTAATTCCGATACTATAGAGGTTTAGGCAGGAGCATTTCCAGCTCCAACCCAGCTTGGGTTACACAGTGCAGGCTCTTAAAAAGGAAGACTGGGATGGAAGAGAGGGAAAGGAAAAGAAAAGGAGAGGGAGGAATTACGGGGGGGGAGGGAGAAAGAGTTAAAAACATACCGAGGGAGATATAATGCTAAACTATATAGCCATAACAAAATGATTTGCCAACTACCTTCAAACGGGGTGACTCAGAAGCTGTGTGCAATTTAGACCACAAAAGGTCAGAAAAGCAAGGAAAGAGGGGAATTTGGAAGTCACCACACACACATACACACACGCGCGTGCGCACACACACACACACAAAAACATGTGTCAACCGAGATCTTGACATTTCCATTACCACCAAAAATAATGGTTGCTGAACCCCATGAAAAACAAAGGTTTCTGAACCCTTGAGTCATTGGGGCAGCACTTAAAAAAACCGTTTCTGGATTCTGCCCGACCCTCCGCATGCTGACTGAGGTGAAACGCAGTGCCACTGGGCACTCTTAAGGCCCGCAGGTTTCTCTCGTGGGCCACGGCATTCAGAGCCCTGCTTCTTATCTCGTCAGAGATGGTATGATTTCCCTCAGACATCTGGAAACCCAATTCAAAAAAAAAAAAATCTAAGGAACTTTTAAAAAGATAAAAAATGCTTTAGCTCATCCATAAGATTCTGCCAATCTCTGGGTCTAGGTAGAACCAGCACCCAGTACATTATAGGCCCAAAGTGGCACTAAGGCTAAGGCCTATGGTACAAATCTTCTGCTTCCACAGAACTGCAGCAAGATGCTCTGAGGGGAGTCGACAGTACTAGCTTTCCTTCACTTGACTTTAGGATTCCCCCCAAGTGGCAATAAAACATGTCCAAAGCAGTCGGGAAACTTAGAGGAAGGAGGTGCTGAAGGAGAGAACAGGAGTGGGAATTATGAAATCAAAGAACCAGATCCGTTAGAATAAGAACAACACTGGTTCTCTGCCACCCTGGCCACCCCACCATCATCAACTTGTATTGACTGGCGTAAGAGAAAGTTTCCTTAGAGTGCTTTCTGGTGGTGGCTCAACCTTGAACTTGACTCCAATACTGTGAGAATTACTGTCCAATCAGATCCCCCTCCCCCACCCTGTAGTTCAAGCAGCCAGGCTGGCAGCCCTGAGCCTCCACTCCCTGTGAGATTGTCCCATGAACCCCCCAGAAGGGTTTCAGCAGTACTTGGATGCTGGCAGTCCTGCCTCCAGACTTCCTGCTCCACTTGGTTGCTACTCTTGGTTCGTTTTTCTTCTACACACCAGTTCCACCTAGCATAGCTAAGAATCCTAAGAACACTTGTAAAGAGCTCAGATACTTAACCCTGGGCCATCCCTGTAACTACTGCGTTGAAAAGGATGGATGTCTCCCACAGCCCTTGCAATCCTTTTAGCAAGCACATGTTAACCCATTCTGGGGCCTGAGTACAGGCCTGGGTCTCCCCCGTACTGAAAGCCCACAGAGACCCAAGAATGGCTGTACCCACTCTGGGAGGGTCTACTTCCCAAGTCTACCCACTTGGGGACATGCCTCCTACATTCCTGGTTTATACTAAGTTTATGAAAGAAAAAAAGTCTAGCGAGACTGGAAGCACTGACTCGGCAGTCTTCCTTACCCCCTTTTCTGTTTACAGATGAGAGAAAACTTCGGGGGGCGGGGGGGACGTGACTCTGTCCGAGTTTGCCGCAGAACATTTGTGGCAGAGCCCAATTTAGCCGCCCTCGACTTTCCATTCTGTTGCCTGGCAACGGAGTTCGGTAGAGCTCAGCGGCCAACCCTGGCCCCTACCCTGCACCCCAGCAGCTTGGGCAGCATTGATGAAAGGGTCAGCCTTTTGGGACAATGGCCAAGGGCATGAGAGCGCAGGCACTGGGTGGATTACCCCAGTTGAGCTGGAATCTCGCCCCGCACTGACGCAAGCCCCGCCTGGCTGGGATTGGGACACCTTCCACCGTCTTGTGGGACCTTCCCCTCAGCCTCCAAAGCCTTCCTTCCTCAACACCTGTGAGTTTCTCATTAAGCACTTGCATCAGGTTCTCAAAATTCTCAACTACTGTCGGATGCCCTGATAGTCAAAGTGGGTAAACTGGCACCCCAAGTGTCTAGGAGGCAGAGGAGGACAGTTCAGAGAGGGGGCTAGAAAGCAGAGAGCCTTATCTTACTAACGATGGCCACACTCGGGCTAGAACTGAGTAGAAGTGTCCCGAGCTTGGTAAGAGTAAGAATACAGAGAAAGTGTCCCGAGCTCCCTCAAGAAGACACCCTCTGCGAGCACCGCGGGACGCCCCAGGCCCTCCCGCTGCAGCGGAGCGCACTCCTTCCCTCCGCTGCGCAGGTGGCAGGAGCGCCAGCTGTCCCGAATCCCAGCCACGCGCACTCCTCCACCGCTTCCCACCACTTGACCCCGGGAGACAGGAAAGGAGGGATCTGCTCTCGGCGTGACACTACCCCAAATCCTTACCCAGGTTCACAAAGCTCATGACCATGTCCGCGTCGTTGAGGAAAGCGCTGTCCTGAGCGCTGGTCAGTGGGGACGCACCGCCGCCAGGTCCCGGTCCCAAGAGGCTCTTGCGGTTCAGGGAGTGTGCAGCGCCAGGGGACGGCTGTCTGCGCTGGAACGAGCTGGCCCCTCCGTGGGGTCCAGGTTCCTGTCTGTCTTCCTCCGACACCCCATCCTCTTCGTCATCGGCGGACAGGGCGTTATAGAGATCCAGCATGAAGAGCGGAGCGGACTTCAGCCGCCCTGGAGGGGGCTCCTCGCGGACCGGTTGCTGCTGCTGCGGGAGCACGGGGGACTGAGGCTGCTGGAGGCCGTGCAGGGGGCGCGGCCTGTGCGGGAGCCCCAACACCGACAGGATCTCCTTTTGCATCTCCCGCTTCTCGTGGGTCTTGAGCCGCCGATAGAGGAAGCCCGAAGAAGAGGATTGCGGCGGCGGCTGCTCTGCACGCACCGGGGTCCCGCCGGCTCCCAGCAGCTGCCCCCCGGCGGCGGCCGCGGCTACCGGCAGAGGTTGCCGCAGTGGCGGGGGTCCACAGCTGCAGAGCAGCCCCCACCACCAGCACAGCCACTGCGCCCTTCGCCCCAGCCCGGGCATTGCCGCCCGGCCCGGCTGCCCGGGCAAGCCACTCGAGGCGTCGAGCGGCGGAGCGAGGCCGGAGCGCGGTGGCTGTGGCCCTTGGCGTGGGCAGCCCCCGCCACCTCTCGGCAGGCTCTCTTCCCGTTCCTGGCACTCAGTCCTTATCTCTCATGGTCATCCGCGGCGCCCCCAGAAGCCCAGGCGGAGGAGAGACGAAGGGGCGATGGCCAGGATCTCCACCCTCCCACGGGTCTCTGGAGGCGCACGGGTTGAGCCAGGTGTGTCCTAGGCAGGACTGCGCTGCAGCCGGCACCCCTGCACGGGTCACGGCGCGGTCACTCGCAGTCCGCACACGTGCGCTGCCCTGTGCCCTTGCAGGAGGCTGGCTGAGGGGGACCGGAGGCAACAGCTCAGGAACTGGGGGCGATGCCGGGCACCATCCCTGCGCACGTCCCTCCTGGCTTGTAGGACGATCGTGAAGTTTACCCTGCCACGGGTCCCGGGCTGTGGCGACCCAGCGTCCTAAAAAGCCCGTCTTCTACGTGCAGCTTTAACTTCCCTCTGGCCCGAAACTCAGCGCCCCTCCGCCCTCGGGCACCGTCGCTCCCCCTCGGAATCTCCACACGCCTCCCCAAGTGGAGGCGGCCAGGATCTCGCTTTCCTCTCCGCGATCTCTCGGATACCCGGAGGAACTCACTCTCGGAGGCGATGGGAAAGAAGAGGACCCGGGCGCGGACCAGAGGCTGCGGCGTCGGCTGGGGAATTCGCAGTCTCCCGCCTCTAAGCGTTGCGCTCCCGTCAGCCGCCAACGTGGGCTTTCTGCGGCGCGTCTCGCTCAGGTACCGCACTCAAGCCCAGGAACGCCCCGCCCTTCTCGGTAACGGACAGGCTACCATCCAATGGAGAGACGATTCTTGCGTACATTTACATAGGCCCACCCCCTTCTTTCACCCTCCCTTCTCTGGAGGCCTCGCCTCCGCTGCGCGTAGGTTTCTAGCAGGGAGAATTCTTGGAGGCACCGGGAGTTGCTTGGGCGGGTAAGAAAGGTAAAGAGGTCATTACTAGGAAGAAAGATCTGATCACGACCCCGATCTAAACCTTTCTCTGCTACTACCTCGTCAAAGGTCAAGTTGTGTTAAATGTAAGTAAACACAGTTATTTAATCCATGCAGTTACCGAGGGAGAAAATAATGTAAGTTTTCTCCTTCCCTCCTTGGTTTCTCTTATTGATGGAATGTAGGCGTTTAGAGAACACGTGGCTCTCAAAGGCAGCTGCTGTAAGTTAAGACACACCCTGCGAGGAAGCTGCTCACACTCTCGCTGCGGAGAGGGCCTAGGACAAGCCAGATTAGCGTCCTGAAGGTTTCCAATCAGATATTTCAATGTGTCTCTTCATTTGGGCTCCGTTTGCCTTCTTAAACCAAAACCGACATGAAAAAAGGCCCCAATCTGCTAGTGTTACTAAGAAAGCCCTCCCTATGTCCTTGCTAGCCTCTCAATGCTACTTGTCGATTAGCATTAAATTTTAACGTACTGAGATAAAATATAAGTTACACATTCCGGGTAAAACGTAAAGAGGATGGTAAAGATAGTCTTAATGAGAGCAGAAGCCTGGAAAGTAGAGAAAATGGCCAGGATAATAAACAAGGCCCCGAGACCAGGTTGCTTCAATCCTTGAACAAATTGGGACCACTTCCAATACCACCTTCTACCAATAAAGACGAAAATTCATTTCCCTCTACACCGCTCAAATGCCCACTCATCTGTGGATGTTTATAATCAAACCCACCTTAAACATTAGATTCTTTCACCTGGAGAGAATGTAGGACTTAGGAAACTTCGACTTTCAGTTTTCGTTTACATGGTCTGAAGCATTGGAGATCCTCAATCCTTGGTTTAGGATGCCAGGACCCTGAGAAGTGAAAATCCTGCACCATTTCTTCTATCTAGGACATCATACAAGTATAAAATCACTGTGGTGTTGCCCAAGAGGCCAGGAGCTCCGCTCAGAAGATCTGAAGCCCAGCCAGTCCAGGAAGGATTCCAGCTGAGGGCCTCCTCTTTGCACAATCTCAGCCCTACCTCCTTTGTAAGGGGTCTGGCAAGGCATATGTGCACTAAGAGAAGCTCAGGTTATATGCACTGAGCTCTGCGAAAATAAATAGAGAAAGAAATGAACAAATAAGCCTTGAGGGCACTCCATAGGGCTGTGCCATGTAAAACACAAAAGTGGGGTTGTGTTTTATGTATGGTTCTATGAAGATAAGCCTGGCGCAGAACCTACATGTGGGGGTAGACTACTGACCACCCTTTTAAGGGACTCACATAGTGTGAGTCTAAAATAACATCAATCAAGCATACTCCTCAACAGCATCCCTAATTCAGGCCTGACATGGGCTCCCCACCCCTACCAAAAGGGACTCTGTTCTCACAGAATAGTGCTAAAATAAGGGGGTGTCCTGCGGGTGCCTTCAGGTGGTGAGTATGTGAATCTGAGGAAGCCTGAAAAAAAGGCGTGGCGTGGGAGGTCCCAAGGACGGTGATGTCCAACTGAGGGTCACAAAGGATGTGTCCTTACATGTCATGTCCGTTGTGCGGAGGCAGGCAAGCACTTGGGGCCATTTGGGTTCAGAGTGATGAGTGAAGAGATACTAGCCTCAGATTTCAATGACTGCAAAATGGGAGCACAGCTTCTCTGTGTCAACTGGAACTCGGGGTGCAGAGGGAGCCTTAATTGGTGACCCTCCCACTCCCTGCTTCCCTGACCACATCCCATCCGGGACTCCATATGGCCCAGAGGTCTTAAATCAGGGGACTGGACAAAGCACACGTGCAATTTCAAGTGCAAGCCGAGTGAAGTTGAGGGGACCTGAGCAGGTCCGGCTTCTGAATTCACTGGAACCTGTGAACACTTGGAGAAAAGCAGAGGTCACTTCGCCCCCTGCAGGACACCAAAATATCACTGCCCGCTTCCTCCAGAAACCCAGGCAAGTTCTCTCTGAGCATCCCTCAAGCATATGGGAGGAAAGAGGAGGAATTCGTCAAGAAGCCAAATGTGAGCGCCAACCCATAGCAAACATCTGGCCGCTTGGCTGACATTTCCTGCAGATGGCCTCAGTCTCTGGAAATAGGTTGTCTGTCCCACCCTTGCCCCACTTCGTGAAGACGTGAAGATGGCCTCACCATAAAGCACAAATTTGTTCCACACGTTCAGTGATACTAGGGACAGGGTGGGAATCCTGCTGGGACACGGATGGCTCACAGAAAATTCTTTAAAATGGAGATTTTTTTTCAAAACTGTTCCTTAGGATTTGTAGAGAGTTGTATGTTTACAGCACACTTGGGTAAATAATTTCTGATTTGAAAAGGTACTCCTTATTAATTTACCATGCCAAATCTTTTTCTTTTGAAACAATACTACTTATTTATTTCATACATTAAATAGTCTGTGCTTCCCTTTGGATTACGTCATTAACAATACCCTACAAGTAGCTGGGTGGTAGGGGCTCTCCCCTTTAATCCAACACTCAGGAGGCAGAGGCAGGTGGTTCGAGGCCAGCCTGGTCTACAGGGCGAGTCCCAGGACAGCCAGGACTACACAGAGAAACCCTGTCTCGACCAAAAAACAATACACGAGTGCAGTCTTTGATTTTATATTACATCACCTTCCCTAAAGCTGTGAGTTGTTGCCTTCGAAACACAACATGAAAGTCCCATATATGGCTGTGGTGTTTAAAAGCCTGCGCCCTGCCCTCCTCAAGTCTCTGGGATGCTCCACTCGAAGTACTCAACGTCCATCATTATAATTAGCACAAGGTTGGAGGAGTTTAACATTAATTCCAAAATATAATAAACTCACTCACATTTTAAAAATACCCGTTTGGGACTGAGTGAAAGGGGAACTATGTTAAGTAAATGTTTGCTGAGTACGAGAAACGAACATTTGAGTGTTAAATAAATATTGCTTCTGAAAGCTACACCTGTAAGGCAAACTTCAAAATAGATGTCTCATCCAAAAGTCTGCGGTCACATGGACATTCCCTCACACTCTCCCCTCACTGTCTATTCAAAAATGCTGGGCATTCACACTTCAAAATGTCATTCGGACCATCATATTTTCCTACTCGGAGGACATCTGGTGGCAAAGCGAAAAACTAATATATAAATCTGTTTCCAGAGACTGACTTTCCACACTGTAACCCAAATAGCAAATCTGTTATTTGTTGAGTTTCCCTTTTCCCACATTCTCAAGATCAGAGAGCACACACTATCTATACAAACGGAACAATGAAGTATTAGCAGAATCCGGGTGACTCCTTCGGTCGCGTCTCTTCATTCACTTTTTCATGGACCAACTGGAGTGTGTAAATGAAGTCACTTTTTTTTTTTTAAAGCTGAGCCAAACAATGCCACCTTTCCTTGCTTAGTTTCACCGTTCCTGAGGAACCTTGTTCTGAGAAAGCACTGGACATGTGTCTGATTGGGTAGAGCAGAAAGTTCTCTGACCCATCAACCTCTAGGTTTCTTGGCATTCTATGACCCAGTGTTTCTAGGCGTGTCTCTGTATGTGCTAAAGGCTACATGAAAATATGACGTTTTGTGCTATCAGTCCTCTTAGCCATACTGGTGACATGTCAGGGTCCGAGGAAACACCACAGTAAGTAAACTCAGGTTACATGAAAGTCATGTAGGGCATGGCACAGAGCTATAATCCCAGCCCTGAGAATGCTAAGGCAGGGTGAACTTGAGTTCCAAACCAGGCTGGGCCACACAATGAGGCCTTGTTTCAAAACAAACAGAAAGCAAAATCAAAATTGAAAAAAAAAAAACTACCAACAACAAAAAACTAAAAGTCAATATCACTGACTTTCAGCTCTGAAAGAAGGGCAAGACTACCTGCCAACCTCAGTCACTCAGCCATTTAACAAATGTTTGGATGTCTGCTATGTGGTGGGCAGTGTGCTAAATTGGAGAGACCAAACTTTAGTCAGAGACCTGTGCCCACCTACAGCCTCGACTAGGAAATGAACCAAATAAGAAACTCCACTGGGATCAGCCATCTACCACAAATTTGCTGGGAATTCCCCCCCCCCCAGGAGTCACACCTCTGAAAACCGTGTTTCACAGTGTGCTACAAGGGGGACTTTAAAGATAGAATTATAGTTGTTAAACAGGTGACCTAGAGGTAAGATTGGTCCTGGATTTTCCAAGGGGCCCAATATAACGGCAAAGTTCTTAAAAAGAAGACACCGCGCCTGGCGGTGGTGGCGCACGCCTTTAATCCCAGCACTCGGGAGGCAGAGGCAGGCGGATCTCTGAGTTCGAGGCCAGCCTGGTCTACAAGAGCTAGTTCCAGGACAGGCTCTAGAAACTACAAGGAAACCCTGTCTCGAAAAACCAAAAAAAAAAAAAAAAAGAAAGAAAGACACCGATAGAAAGGCACATCCAGAGAGAGAGAGAGAGAGGAGAATTACTAGTCTCACTGACTTTGAAGGTGAAGTGGCAACAAGTTAGGGAGAACAAGCGGCACGGCTAACGGGTATTAAGTCAACAGCAATGCCAGCCTTAAGTCCTAATCATATCAACAACCCAGAGGAACTTACACTCCAAATCTAGGTCAGAGCCTACAGATAAGAGCCCAGGGCAGTGACTTCTTAGGACCTTTGCAGCACAGAGAAAGGATCCACATGAACCATACTGCACACCCTCAGAACTGTGACGAGGAAGTGTGGTTGTTGGAAGGCACTAAAAGGCCTGCTCTTTCATCAATAAGACCAAAAAAAAAAAAAAAAAACCAAACACACATGTGTCTATTTGGATGATAAGTCATATGGGGAACAGGTAGACAGGGAAAGGACTGGAAGTACACAGGTACTACAGGTTATGGGAACAGCATGTGCAGGAGTTCTGTGGAGGGGGTATGCCTGGAAAGTTCGAAAAAGACAGAGGAAGAAAGCCCGGGAGGCTACAGCAGGAGACATTAGAGGGAACGGCAACAGGAAATTCTGTCAGAAAGTAGATATACCAAGATGGTATAGGACCATGGACACCCTGGTAAGGACACCAGTCTTCAAACACTAAGAAAGAAAAGAAAAGAAAAGAAAAAAAATAACATAAAAGAAATGGAGATGGCTCAACACAGGCACATCTTGCCAACATACAGATGAGAAGGAACGCAGCCTATCACTGCATTTTTTTTTTTTTTGGTTTTTCGAGACAGGGTTTCTCTGTGGCTTTGGAGCCTGTCCTGGAACTAGCTCTTGTAGACCAGGCTGGTCTCGAACTCACAAAGATCCGCCTGCCTCTGCCTCCCGAGTGCTGGGATTAAAGGCATGCGCCACCACCGCCCGGCTCTATCACTGCATTTATGTAAAAAATCAAAGACGGGCTGGCTGAATCTAGAAGTCAGTTGAGTACCTCCCTTTCAGAAGACTCCTAAGAGGAATGATGGCCTGGAACCCAGCAGGAACTTCCCAGCCGTTGGTCCATTTTCTCACCGGGTGGAAACCATACAGGTGAGGTCAGCTTTCTAGATTCATGGAGTATTTTGCACATAGTTTACACACTTTCCTATATAAATCAGTACAATTTTGGTTTAAAATAAAGCAATAGCATCAAATAAGTGTGAGCTGCAAAGGTCATCAGGTGGCTTTGGGCGCAGGAGAAATTAGAACTGATTGACATGTCAACAGAATCTCTTAGGTCACTGGGCTGAGAAGAGCATATAATGTTCTCAGGGCAGAACCACGAAGACAAGCCATGAAGCCCTTGCTCAAAATCAGGACAGAGAGGATGACAGCTCACAGCATCTGTCGAAGGGAAGCAGAAAATGCAGGGCAAGGGAGATGGTTCTGAAAACAGAGCCCAGTGCCAAGGAGATATGCTAACTGCACACACAAACAAGTCACTCCAACCTCTACTCCTTGCCCGAAGCTTGGGGTGGTAGATAAATTTGTTGAGGGCCAAAGTCAAGGACCCTAAAGGTTACTGTCATGCTAAGGAGCTGTGGAGAGAGTATAACCAGGCTTTTCATCTGCCCCTCGAGTACAGAAAATGCCCCCAAATAAACAGAAGCTTGCTGTGCAAGTACAGCTTCAAGACAAGGCCCCTAGAAGCCTTCCAGTGAGCTCTGTACCACCGTTCTGCCACCTCTGCATCTCTCCCTAGAACGAGAAGGCCAATAAGAAGTAACTTTACAAAAAAAAAAACTCCTGCAAGCCACACATGATGGTGTCCCAATATAGGTCCAGCACATGGGAGCCAGTGATGGGAAAGGTCAGCCTGGACCACCTAACAAGACTCATCTCAAAGTTAAATAACAAATGAAATACCTCCAGTGGTATCCTGGATAGGACAGTATAGCCGGAAAAAAGAAAGAATGAGAGATCTTAACAGAAAGCGGCTAGAATTCGAGGATATAGTTCATAATACTGCATTCATGGTGGTTCGTGGAAGATGATAAATATTACAATAGTGTAAGATGGTACCTTACAATCACAGGAGACACCAGGCACGATCTATACAGGAACTCCCCACTGCGTGTGAAAACTTTCTAAAAGACCAAGACTAGAATAGGAATAAGAGATTAGCTTCAGTCATTAAGAGCACTTGCTGCTCTTCCAGAGGACCCGAGTTCTGTTCCCAGCCCCCACATCAGATGCCTGCTCCAGCTCCAGGGCTCTGATGCCTCGGGCTTCCAAGGGCACCTTCACATAACCACATGCAGAGATACATATCTAAAAATGATTTCAGAATAAAAGTATTTTTAAAAATTCTGAGTTTGTTTTGCTTTGTGTGATTTAAGGGATCTGTTTATTTGTTTTGTTGATCTTTCCTTTTGAGACAAGACCACACTCCGCAGTTCATGTTGGCTTGGCACTGACTGTGTAGTCAGGCTGGTCTCAAACTCGCAGCTCTCCTTCTGCCTCAGACTTCTGGGTGCTGGGATTAACTATGAAACCCAGATAAAAGGCGTCTGTGGCTTTAGTGTGAGGACGTGGCAGGTGGTGTCCTTCGCTGCAGGAAACAATGTGAACCTTTATTCTGCTTTGATTAGTCACGAGGTAACTGTGTCACTGAGATTTTACGTCATTTACTCCACAGTTACTAAGGTTATTTCCACTTTGACCTGCACATGAGGCATGAGAGAGACCCAGGCTTCCATCTGGCCAGTGGTTCTCAACCTTCCTAATGCTGTGACCCTTTAATACAGGTCCACATGTTGTGATGACTGGCAGTCCTAAAATTATTTTGCTGCTACTTCATAACTGTAATTTTGCTACTGTTATGAATCATAATGTAAATATCTAGTATGTGGGGTATTTGATATGCAACCCTAAGGGAGTCACGACCCACAAGTTGAGAACCACTAGCTTCTAACCTCTTTACCTTTCTATTTTTCTTTGCTTATTTAATTTTCTTGCAAGTAATATAAATGTAACAAAGTATAATTTTCATGTTCATCATCAAACAGAGTTTCTAAAACTCAGGAGGGAAATGGCAGTCTCTGGCTCACCAGTATCCTGCTCCCTTTGGCTTTTCTTCCTCCACCTGGGAATCTTTTATTATTGTTAGGAATGATCCTCCTCCAGTCATTTTTAAGGACCTGTCTGCTTTCAGTAAGTTGTGGATTTTCCTTTCAAAATTACAGCTGACTCTCCTATCTGTAGGCTTTGCCATCTCCGGGTTCAGTCCGCCACAGGCAAAAATACTCAAAGCAATATCTCATCTACGCTAGACACAGACCCATGACTCCCAACTAAGCAATACATGTAACAACTATTCACACGGCATTTACATTGCGCCACGGATTCATCTACAGGTAATTTAAAGCATGCATGAGCGTGTGCATAGGTAACACACAAAGAACATTCCATGTCCCCTCTGTGATGGACCAGATCCCTCTCAACACAAACCAAAGGAAAGTCTTCCTCCTTTCAATTGCTTCCTGTCAGGAACTAAGGTAAAATATGAACCCCTGTAGTGATCTTTCATTTGTATTTTAATAAATAAAGTTTGCTTGAAGATCAGAAAGTAAAACAGCCACACTTTAATCCGAGCCGTAGAGAGGAATATAAAATGGGAGAAGACAGCTCTCAGACACAGTCTCATTCTGAGATTCCTGGAGGCAGGATCACCATTTCGGACTGAGGGAGAGGTAAGAGCTAGTGACTGCTGTTTTGCTTTTCTGACATTCAGGTTGAGCTCCAATATCTGCCCCTGGGTTTTTATTAATCGTGCTACACACCCCTGAGGCTTTGGGTCTGTGAGAGATCCCTGAACCACTCCCCTTCAGAGGCAACTACGCTTTGTTTTCCTGTCACTCCTTACTGCCCTGATAATCAGTTCTGTTGCTATGCTAAAATATCCTAACACAAACCAACTTAGGGAAGAAAGGAGTAATTTGATTTGTAATTCTATACTACATTCCATCATTTCAGAGAGGTCAAGAAACGCAAATCTCTTCCATTCAAGAACAGAGAGAAACAAATGGGTCCATGTTGTCTGCTTGCCCCTTTTGCTCAGCTGGCTTTCTTCACTCTTGCAAAGCCCAGGGGCCTAGGGAATGGTGCCGCCCATAGTGGGCTGTGCCCTCTGACATAATTAACAATCAAGACAATTCCTCACCGACAGCCCACAGACCAATCTGGTCCAGGCAACCCCTCCACTGAGACTCCCCACTTGATTCTAGGTTGAGTCAGTTGATATTTAAAAACTCACCCGCACACTTGTGGACAGTTCTGCTGGAGGTGAACGGCAGCAGGCAGCTCTTTCCTTCCAGCATCTGAAGCATGCTGGGCCACTTCCACCATGGTTCCAGATGAATAGCTGTTGCCCAGATTGCTTGTCCCTGTTTTCATTCAAGATTTCCCCTCTGGTTTTAGTTGTCTGCAGTTTCATTCTATGTCTTTGAGTGAATTTCACTTGGTTTATTTTTAAGACCTTTCTCAGCTTCCTAAATATGTGGATATGTGGCAAAATGTGTGGAGGGAAGTTTGGTATGGTGGCGTATACCAATAGTCCTAGCTGAAACAGAAGGATCACAAATAAAGCTTCCTTAGCTATGTTGGCAGACTTGGGGGAGGTACAGACAAAGTAGAGCCTGGGGTTTGTAACTCAGTAAGGAAAACGCTATCTAAGAATACACAAAGCCCTGCCTTTGGTCCTTAGAACCACATAAACTCCATGATGGTGTTGGCTTGTGATCCCAGTACCAGGAGATAGAGGCAAGAATATTAGTTCAAGGTCATTCTTAGCTATGTAGAGAGTTCAAGGCCAGTCTGAGATACTTGAGACCCTGTCAGAATGCAGGAAGGAGGAAGAGAGGAGGAGGGAGGGAGGGGAAGAAAGGAAAAGGAAAAAGAAGTAAACTTAGCCTTTTCTTCCTTTTGGCACTAGACAATGAAATGGTTTATCTTTTGTGATTCCTCCACAGGCACCCAGGGTTCTGCTGACTCCCAGCCCCAATTTTCACCATGTTATCAGAATGAATGGATTCTACTGGCCCCTCTGAAGACCTGGCCCTCCGGATGCATCTGCTATCATCTATGCTGTTCAGTCTAATCAGCAAGTTTTAAATTTTTTTCTGCAACATGTCAGTATAAAATATAAGGCCTCTGCTTTGACGCGAAGATTCGCAGCTCTCCATTTGCGTTCGGATGTGTGGTTGACAATGCAAGTGTTCTGTCTGTGACAGCTTTGATTTGGATGATGTGGGACACTTTCTACATCTGCTTGATTTCTGTGCTGTCGCCAATTTGTCTTAAAAAAAAAAAAAAGAAAAAGAAAAAAGAAAACCCACAACTCTCTAGGTCTAGGTGGTTTTCAGTTTTATACCCAAACTGAAAGATACAGAAGTTTCCCGTGCCCTCCATACTTCCCCCTTGGCCCCCACCCCCATCAGAGTGATACAGTTGCTACAGCTGATAAACCTCTTTGACACATTGTTATTACAGAAAATCTATAGTTACCTCACTTGGTGGTGTACCTCCCGATGGGCAGTGACAACCCACCCACCACCGCCGGAGTCTCACCTGGAACAGGTCTCCTCCCCTAAAACGCCTCATCCCCTCACCTGCATTCCCAGAAATGGGGGGAAGGTTGTTTCGTTTTGTTTGTTTTTACTGTTCTTACGGTTTTGCCTTCTTCAGAAGCATACAGAGTTAGAATGACAAACTCTCCAGGTTTTCAGTCAGGGTTCCTTCACCCAGGGTGATGTACATCGGTTTGCTCCATGCCTTGTTATTATTGTCGTTGTGTATTTGTTTTTGTTCTTAGCCCTGAGTGATAAATTTTCCACTATTTTGTTGAACCACACTTTGTCTCTCCCAGGAGTTCTCAATTTGTGGGTTGTGACCCCTTTTGGGGTCAAATGACCCTTTCCCAGGGGTCGCCTAAGACCGTTGGAAAACACAGATATTTACATTATAATTCACAATAGTAGCAAAATTACGGTTATGAAGTAGCAACGAAAACAGTTTTATGGTTGGGGGGGGTCACCACATGAGGAACTGTATTAAAGGGTCACGACATTAGGAAGATTGAGAACCACTGGTCTGACCATTCACCTCCTGAGGCAGTGAGAGGGTGAAGCTGTACCTGGGAAGGTGGAGGAGACTAGGTAGGAGTGGGGTTTTCATGCCCACTTGAAGAGGGCTGGCACCAGGTCTTCAGAAAAAAGAGGCGTCCTGGAGCCAACTTCCCTACCCCAGAAGCTCGACTGTCTCCAGTGACTTAGCTTTACTTGTCGGATTCTTCAGCTAAGCATCTGGTGTTGACACCCTTTCCTCCAGCTGACGAGCGCGTGCCAATTTCCCCCTTTTACTTGAATAAATCTATTAAGCATGCGGGAGCTTCTCCAGTAAGAGTCAGATGGTGTATGTAGTCCATCAAGGAATGCAAGCCACTGTGCTGAAGGGGGTTGTTTTGATCTCATGGCAATGCATAACAACACACAGGAAGCAACCAGAGTTACAAGTTGCTTGAATGATAATGATCTTCACACGCTCATATACTTGCATACTCAGTTCCTAGTAGGTGGACTGTTGAGGAAGGATGGAGAGATGTGAGCTGCTTGGAAAAGGCGTGTCTCTAGGGTGGGTTTTTCAAAATCTCATGCCAGGCCCAGTCTAGCTCTCTGCCTGCCCTCCTGCCCAGCTGCTTCCACACCCCCAGCTATGATGATCATGGACTAACCCTCAGAAATTACAAGCAAGCCCCCAATTAAATGCTTTATTCTCTAACTCCTCTTGGTCATGGTGTCTCTTCACAGCAGCAGAACAGCACCGAAGACACTAGGTTATCAGGGAGTTCCAGAAATAATTAGATCTGCTACAAGTCTGATGCCCTGCCTGTGGAAATGGGGAGGGAGGCTCTGGCAGCCTGCCAGTTCCTCAGGCTGAAACCACAAGTTGATCTCCGTTTCTGTGCACTCCATGGATGGCTGCCATGAATGACGTTCCTGCAGACCTGGGTGCGAGTCTCCAGGGATGGTCCCAGGCTTGGAATCCACAGGCTTGCTCTCCTTAATTGTCACCCAGCCTGTCTGTACAACAGTTAGATCCTCCCAGACCATGGTACCCTCTGACCCTGGGTGTGTGTATTTCTCCAGATAGGTAGAGGACAGCAGGTCCTTCAGGTTGATACCCTGCTCCTTGAAATGGCCTCTCAAAGCCTGCATAAATTTCAGATCTCCAAGGTGGAACCCCTTCTGTCTAAAATACTTGATGATCTCTCTCCCAAGCCCCCACTGAACACCATACGGCTTGGTAACAATAAAGGTATACCCATTGATGGCCATGTTCCCCAACGGCTACTTGAGCTTAAACCTGTTTGGCTTTTTATATGGCATTATTTGCCCAAGCTTTATATGGAGGCTCGTAAAACTGACTCTCCTAACACGTGGACTGAGATGGACAGGTAATAGCCGTCACCGCCTCGGACACTCCCAACATCCATCCTGATCTTCACAGGGAAGAAACCCAGTCTTCCCCGCTTTCAGCAAGTCAGGCTATAGGCTCTGCTGTTTCCCAGCACTTCACACAGTGCCTGGCACACATTAAGGTGCTCGATAAATATTTGTTCAACGATGGAATTTTCTTGGGTAAGTCCTTGGGCGGAGAAAGAAAACATATAGGACGCCTCCTTCATCGTCCTCTACTCTCTTTGAGACGATAACGTTAGAACATGGATGAGCAAGTATGTTTCTGACACTTAAAATAAGTTACGGACTGTGATGGCAAATATTAGATCATTTGGTAAACACTACAAGAATGTCAGGGCTTTAATCCCATCACCCTCTTTCTATGAGGACATTAGGACAGGATGATAGAAGCTAATTTTAACAGTCGCTTCTACTACCTAAATGTGTACAAATCACACTTCTAAAAATGAGACTTTCCTACAGAAATAAAACTAAAATTTGCCAATACACCTCAGAGTAAAATGTTATTTAAGGACTAGTAAAACATTTATTTTCCCAGTGTCTGAATAGGACACTTGTTCTCCTAATTTTCCTTCACGTCCCTCACCAGGACTGAATCTCCTGGCATGGGAAGCAGATTCCTTCACATGCCCTCTGGATGCACAGTCACAGCTGCCTCCAATCCCACCTCCCCAGCACAGGCAGGAGGAAGAACCTCCTGGCAATGCCAGCAGGACATGGCTGCTGTTGCCAGGCACACTCTGCTCAACGAAGAATGGGCTCGGCCCATGCCCTTAGCTGAGAACTGAGGGGAAAGAAAAAGCTGTTTGTGTGTTCTGCTAGTAAAATGAAGATGTTATCACTCTCAAGTGTGTGTGTGTGTGTGTGTGTGTGTGTGTGTGTGTGTGTGTGTGTGTACTAGCCCGGGGCTAAACGTGTTACTGTAACTACTTTTATCCTGTGTCATTTTCTCTTACCTTTGAACAGAGGGGCTCAGAAAACAGCCTTTGCAAGGTCTTTGTATGGCAAACATATTTCCCTTAGCAAAATCCCAAGGTCTCAAAGGGCCACTTCCCAGAGAGGCTCCCACGCCCATCAGGTTGCTACAGGTCCCAGAAGGAGGAGGCTGGCAGAGTGGCCAAGGAACCAAGTTTTGAGTCTGAGCCAGGAAAATCACTGCCTCTCAACCCAGAGCTGAGGCAGGCTGGTGGACACACACCGTCTCAGAGCATCCCCAGGCACGCAGGTCACTATCAAACACTATAAAGAAGGCTTGGGTTTGGACTGATCAAAAGCCAATAAACACCTTCCATGAGTGTATGTATGGTCTACTGTAGATGGGAACACAGAGTGGTCAATACATCACAAAAGCTGCTACAGGAGACATTTATAGGAGAAGCAATGTCTAGGTGAACCCAAAGGAATCTGGGAAGGCTTCACTGGCTGAGAGAGGGAGATTTAAGACTTAGAGCATGGCTGAAGGCTGTTTCTTTTAAGAAGGACCATGTTAAGTGACTGGTGCTACATTTACTACTGAGAACCAAGCAGGCTTTCTCTATGCTTAAGGAAGCAGCTTTCAGTGTATTGGGGTAGGCTAGAACTGAACAAAATGAATAAATCTGTAAATAATAATTTTAGTGCTAAATACATGAGCTAGCCTTTAATCGGACTTTTCCCCAACATAGGAGGGGGTGGCATGAAAGGGAAAGGCACTGTGGAGGTGGAGGATTCTACAGGGAAGCAAACTAGGGTGAAGGGCAAAACCAGAAGTGTTACTATAGATGTTTAGATGGAGGTCCCTCTAAGATACCCAAAGAAGGTCCTATAGAGAACAGGAGAAACATTCCCTAGATTAGAAGCATTTGTGGGATAAATTAATTTCCTGAGTCCTGGTGTTGGAGGTCCATGATCAGAAACCCTCAGAAGGCTGAGGCAGAAGGATTTCAAGTCTTAGATCCCATCTCAAACCAAAAACAGGGTCAATGAGATGGCTCAGTGGGTAAACCACACAAACCTGGCAACCTGAGTTTGATCCCTAGAACTCATGTAAGGATAGAAGAAGGGAACCAAACTTTACAAAGTTATGTACTGATCTGCACACGTGCTACGTGACATGCACACCCATACAAATCTCTCTCTCTCTCTCTCTCTCTCTCTCTCTCTCTGTGTGTGTGTGTGTGTGTGTGTGTGTGTGTGTGTGTTAAGAAGGAAAGAAAAACCAATCTCATTTTTAAAAAACAAAATTCATCTACAGAAAGTGGTGCCATTATCCCCTTTGTCAGATATTTTCCTGTCATTTCAGCTACCTGTCATCAACCACAGTAGGACAGAATTAAATTGGAAGCTTCATAATTAGATAATTCCTGAGTTTTAAACTCTGTGTCATTCTTCACAGTGTGATGAACTCTTTCACCATCTATCCTATTTGGTTCAGCACAAGAACTGGGAGAAGATAATGCTATCATCTGTTCTGTATTGCCCTCCAATGTCTTCATCAAATGCCTAATACTTTGAAACAGGACTCTAAACCCAGTGTTCAATCCCCCGCTAGAATAAAACATATTTAAAATCTTGTAATAAGAACAGATTCCACAGGAGTAGGACTGAGCAAGCGACCTAGGCCAGAGCAGGCCTGAGACAGTGAACTCCACAGGAGCAGGACTGGGCCAGCAACCTGGGCCAGAGCAGGCCTGGGATGATGAACTCCACAGGAGCAGGTACAGGGAAGCAACACTTGAGCAAGTGGGCCAGAGCCAGAAACCTCTGTGGGTCGGGCATGAATCTGGGACCTTCAAGGGAGTAGACCTGAGCCAGGACCCATATGGGTCCAAGACTGAGTCTGGAACCTCTGAGGAACTAGGCCTGAGCCAGGACCTCTATGGGTCTGGGCATGAGTCTGGAACCTCCGAGTGAGGAGATCAGAGCCAAAGACTTTGTAAGACCAACCCTAAGCAATGGACTTCTGCGGGAGCTGATCCAGACCAGGGACATTTATAGAAACAGATCTGAGCAAGCAACCTAGGCCAGAGCAGGCCTGAGACAGTGAACTCCACAGAGCAGAGCAAACCCTGAGAGTGCTGAGCAACCTCCAGGAACATGGAGTGACAAGATAACTGGAACCATGGCACTGACTGCACCACAAGGAGAAACCGTCTGAGCCTTGGATCTACTGGCACCTGGAAGATTAATCACCAGGGTCACAGACAGACCCAACCACACCAATTAAAGGAAAAGATGAGTAGACAAGGTAAGAACACATACATGCAACACCACAAAGAGTAACACGACACCAGTAAAATCTAGTGACCCTACAACAGCAAGACTTGAACAACCAAACAGAGATGAAGCAGAAGAAAATGACCTAAAAAATAACTTCAGGATAATGTTTGAGACTCTTAAAGAGGAAATGAGAAATTCCCTCAAACAAATGGAGGAAAAGACAAACAAAAAATTGGAAGACACCAAAAAAATCCCTTAAAGAAAACCAAGAAAAAGCAATCAAACATATGAAAGAAACTACTCAAGACTTGAAAACTGAAATAGAGACAATAAAGAAAACACAAGTCAAGGGAATTATAGAAACAGAAATCATGAGAAAGTGATCAGAAACCACAAACACAAGCATAAACAGCAGAATACAGGAAATGGAAAAGAGAATCTCAAGCTCTGAAGATACAATAGAGAAAATAGACTCATCAGTCAAAGAAAACATTAAATCTAACAAAAAGTTAACACAAAATATCCAGGAAATATGGTATAGCATGAAAAGACCAAACCTAAGAATATAAGGTATAGAAGAAGGAGAAGAAGCTCAACTTAAAAGTACAGAAAATAGGGGGCTGGAGAGATGGCTCAGAGGTTAGGAGCACTGGCTGCTCTTCCAAAGGTCATGAGTTCAATTCCCAGCAACCACATGGCTCACGACCATCTGTAATGAGGTCTGGTGCCCTCTTCTGGCCTGCAGGCATACACACAGACAGAATATTGTATACACAATAAATAAATAAATATTTTTAAAAAGTACGGAAAATATATTTAATAAAATTATAGAAGAAAACTTTTTTAATCTAATGAAAGATATGCCTATAAAAATACAAGACTTACAGAACACCAAATAGACTGGATCAAAAAAAAGGTTCCTTGTCACATAATAATCAAAACGCTAAACATACAGAATAAAGAAAGAATATTAAGAGCTGCAAAGGAAAAAGGCCAAATAACATATAAAGGCAGACCTATCAGAATTATACCTGACTTCTCATTGGAGACAATAAAAGCCAGAAGGTTGTGGATAAGTATTATGTATATATTAAGAGACCAGGGATGCCAACCGACTATTATACCCAGAAAAACTTTCAATCACCATAAAAGGACAAAACAAGATATTCCATGACAAAACCAGATTTAACCAATACCTAGCCACAAACCCAGCCCTACACAAAGCACTAGAAGAAAAACTCCAAGCCAAGGAAGTTAGCTACATCAACAAAAACACAGACAATTGATGACCTCACAGCAGGAAATCCCAAAGAAGGGAAAAACACACAAATTAACATCACCACCAACAAAAACTAAATTAACAGGAGATAGCAATCACTGGTTATTAATATCCATTAATATAAATGGACTCAATTCTCCTATAAAAAGACACAGGCTAACAGATTATATATGAAAACAGAATCCATCCTTCTGCTGCATACAAGAAACACACTCAACCTCAAAGACAGACATTGCCTCAGAGTAAAGGGTTAGGGGAAAAAATTTCCAATCAAATGGATCTAAGAAATAAGCTGGTGTAGCTATCCTAATATCTAACAAAATAGACTTCAAACTAAAATCAATCAAAAGAGACAAAGAAAGACATTTCCTATTAGTCACAGGAAAAATCCATCAAGAGGAAATCTCAATACTGAACATATATGCCCCAAATACAAGGGCACCCTCATATGTAAAAGAAACACTTCTAAAGCTTAAATCACACATTAAGCCCCACATACTAATAGTGGGAGACATCAACACTCCACTTTCAACACTGGACAGGTCAGTCAGACAAAAAATTAACAGAGAAATAAAGGAACTAACAGATGTTATGACTTAAATGAACTTAACAGACATCTATAGAACATTCCATCCAAACAAAAAAGAATATACCTCCTTCTCGGCACCTCATGGAACCTTCTCAAGAACTGACCACATACTCGGTAACAAAACAAACCTCAGCAGATACAAAAAAATTGGAATAACCCCATGTATCTTATCAGATCACCATGGCTTAAAACTACAATTCAACAGCAACACTAATTCCAGAAAGCACACAAACACATGGAAATTAAACAATGCTCACCTGAATTATCAATGGGTCAAGGAAGAAATAAAGGGAGAAATTAAAGACTTCCTAAAATGACCACACATTGTACTCAAATTTATGGGACACAATGAAAGCAGTGCTAAGACAAAAGTTGATAGTACCAAATGCCTACATAATAAAGCTGGAGAAATCCCACACTAGTGAATTAACAGAACATTTGAAAACTTTAGAACAAAAAAAGCAAATTCACCAAAGTGAACTAGACAGCCGAAAATAATCAAATTGAGAGCTGAAATCAACAAAACAGAAACAAAGAAGACAGTACAAAGAATCAATGAGGCAAAGAGTTGGTTCTTTGAGAAAATCAACAAAATAGACAAATCCTTATCCAAACTAACCAAAAGGCAGAAAGAGAATATCTAAATTAACAAAATCAGAAATGAAAAGGGGACATAACAACAGACACGGAGGAAATCCAGAGAATCATCAGGTCATATTTCAAAACGCTGTACTCAACAAAATTGGAAAACTTAAAGAAATGGACAACTTTCTGGATAAATATCACTTACCAAAATTAAATCAAGACCAGATAAGCAAATTAAACAGACCTATAACTGCTAAAAAAAAAAAAATAGAAACAGCCATCAAAAGTCTCCCAAACAAACATTCAGAGCACAACACCATCTTACAAGCTGCTGCTCCAACTTGTCCCTTTTCCATGAAGAGTATTCTACACGCACATATCTCCACTTTAACGTCTTCAAACTGGCTTCTACCTTCCCTTGTGTGCACCACCATTAGCCTTAGCCCATCAAAGCCAGGACCTTTGTAAATTTCTCACAGCAACTGACACACACAACCTGGTCTCTGTTCTTATACCACTCTCCCCTCACGGCTTGAATGAAGTCCTCTGCTGGTTTTATCCTATCTCGTCTCTGGCTCTTTGTTTCTACCCTTTCTGGATCATCCATTCTTTCACCAGCAGCCACAATAGACTTAAAATCTAAATTGCATCCCTGCTCAAAAATCTTCCAACAGTCTCCAACCCTTCCAGCCTCAAAATCAGGTTATGCCCTTGTCATTTGCTGCATGGCTTTGTTATCCTTAGCTCCTCCCACCTCCTTTAAGGTCTCAGTGTCCTGCCTTAGGGACTTTGCTTTTAATTTGTTCTTTCCTTCTGGAATAATCTTTCCTCCCTCACCAAAACTCTTTACCTCCCGCAAGCTCTGCCTTGACGCTTCTCTGTGTCACTTCCCCCCAAAAAACTGCATTTGACTCTAAGTAACTTTCCAATAACAGATGCTCACAGCGCCCTCTACAGGTTTCCTGGTAGTATTTAGCACAGTTTAACTAACTGATCTCATGTGTTTATCAGTCCTCCACCTATGGACTCAACCATATTCAGGGGGAAAAAAAAACACCTGAATCTGTAGTGAACACACAGAGACATTTTTTTCTTATTATTAGTCCCTAGGCAATACAATGTAGGTTGTATTAGGTATTATAAGTCATGAAACCTGGTTTCAATATACAAGAAAATATGTAGAGGTTCTCTGAAAGTACTGTGCTGTTTTACAGAAGGGGTTTGTGTATGGAGGGATTCTGCTATCCAAAGAAGGTCCTGATACCGACTCCCTGTGGGTACCAATGAGAGTAAAATGCTCTGTTTTTCAGGCAACTTCATAATTGTCAAGAAGTTAAGGACCATGTTTATTCTCCCGCAGAACCCAACCTCCCTTCATGATTCCCAGGAGATGCTGGGCAAATCTGTCAGATAAAAAAGTGACAGAGGCAGTGTGTCTCAGTGTGTAGAGTATTTGCCTAGTAGGCTAAGACCTTGGAGTCCATCCCTAGTACCATGGGGTTGGGAGGGGGGAATAAATATTTGGAAATAAAATTTATTTGCTGAATATAGTGAATTATTATTGTGGAAGACAGCTTGTACAGTTTGAAAAAAAAATTCTCAGCATATTCTAACATATTTTTTGCAAACTTTTTTTTCAAAAAAATGTTAGAAAAATATTTTCTCCTTTAGAGAGAGAACAATTATATCTAAATAATACTAAGAGAATTACTGAGAGGATTGATTAGGAATAGAAGAAATAATACACAGACCGTACACTGTAGTATGCTAAACAAATCTAGTTACGGACATCATATGGTACCTGGTTTTATCCATTAGTATATTTCTTTAAAACAAACAGGCCAATTGACTGCTCACTGTAAATACACAGAGTGGACACATTCACCTGAGTGCACACATCCCACTAAGAACAGATCCCGAAGAGATCTGCTTTGGAAAGGGGGTGTTAATTTATGTACTGACTGGATTCTCTTATTGAGACCCTCTCCTTGGGATGCAAATCCACCTACGTCTTAACCTTTGTTGATAAACGCAGATGCAGAGCCATCAAATGTTGAATGAGCACATCTCCCAGACAAAAGGATTCCTTTGTTACAGCTACACTAAAAAGATAGCCAGCTCCAAGCTCATGACTGTTTCTAACTCCAGTTCTGGGATCTGACACCCTCACCAGTGCACATTTAAAATCAATAAATAAATAAATTCTAGCTCCAAAGTGTAGTGCATTTGCCAAAAGAGCCAGGAAGTCTTGAAACTGTCTGCTTCTTAAAAATACACTGGCCTCTTCAGTAGAAGAGATGAAGTAGGAAACTGATAAAACTCTAAACGAAAGAGGTTTTCCGCTCAGCCTCTGATAACCCAAGTATCACCTGATTGTCTATTGACCTCTAAAAATGGTGCTTGGTGCTCCTGGAAGACACACATTAATGTACCTAAGGCTACATATTTCTTCTGAGTGAGTACTCATTCGGATGCGGTTTTCCAAAACCAGTTTGCTAATTTAGAAAGAAACTCTTCCAGCGTTTTACACTTAGTGAACCACACCAAAAGTGCTTCCATCAGACTGGCAACATCGGTCAACCAACGGACACCATGGTTCCTTTTCTGCCAAGACCTTTTCAGTTTAGAGAGCCCGTGCATGCAGGCTCTCCAGCATCACCACGCATCATCCTGATAGCTCACACATGCTTCGTAACTATCAAAGATGTGATAAACCTGTCAGAGTCTGCAGAAGGAGCTGCAAAAGCTATGAGACATTCCAAGTCTATCTAGCCAGGGACAGCACGAGTGTTGCAAATGCTTAGTATTGTAGCAAGTAGAAACCCCACCCTGATATCACTCTGTAATGTATGCTATGGGAATTTCCTCCATGAAGTAAATAGCTTTCTGTTAACCCTTTCTAGTCTTATGAAATTTCATATACATATATATATATATATATATCATTCAAAACTCAATAAATGTTCACAAGCTGAACACTCATAAACAGTACCCAAGTCAAAAAAATCACAGAGAGTCCCTCAAGAGTCCTTCTAGCAACCCCTAACAAGTGCTAGAAACCTATCCCATGAATGACCAGCATCTTGACTTTTGCCAGTCTAAATTCTCCTGTTTTTGAACTTCATATAAAAGTAGTCAAGCAAGCAATGGTAGTTCATGCCTGTAAGCTCAGCTCTGCATTCAGGAGGCTGAAATAAGATTGCCATGAGTTCAAGACCAGCCTGGGCTACAGAGTGAATGAGTCTCAGTTTAGTCTGGACCAGAGTCAGACCCTGTCTCAAAAAAAAAAACCAAAAAATAAAAAAATAAAAACAAAAACAAAAGATAGACAGACAGATGGATGGATGGACAGGCAGATGATAAATAAAGTCAGTCAGTCAGTAGTCATACAGCACGCTAATTTGTGTCTGGTTATTTTTCTCAACTCCATGTTTTATATATCTTATTAATATGTCTACAGTCAAATACACTGCAATTTTTATTCAATAATCCAGCAAATATTTACTGAGCTCATATGTACCGGGAACAAATGAATCCTTTTCACAGATAATGTTTCAGTGTCCATCTGTTTACGTAAACTCAACAAATAAAATTTTAGTTTATTAACATGTCTTTTAACGTTAATTGCTTTTCCAAACTAAGCATCAGCGATTTAAAAGATAATCTAAAAATCATTACAAACATAAGGACAGAGGAAGCATTTTTTTCTTTAAATAAACACAATTTCCATTTACTCCAAAATCCTCATTGTTGGCTTGACAGTCTCAGTGTTAATGCTCCTGACATTTAGTGATTGAAATAATATTTTTAGGATTTGAGGATCCATAGTTTTTGGAGCAGTTATTTCTTTGAACCAATTTGTTCTCGGTAGCAGGGTGGTGCAAAGGAAATACTGGATCTAGATGCAAAGCCCAGTTTTGCCATGAATCCACCATGTGACCTTAGACAAGTTCCTTGACCTTTCTATGTTGCTTTCTTCATCTACAAATAAGATGATGAACCTAGGAGCTTCCAGAGGTCTGTCCCTCAAAAACTGAAGGGGCTGGAGAGATGGCACAGTGGTTAGGAGAATTGGCAACTCTTCAGTTCCCAGCACTCATAGCTGGTGGTTCACACCTGCCTGTAATTTCAGCTCCAGGGCATCTGACAACCTCTTCTGGACTCCATGGACAACCAATTGCACACACACATACACACACACACACTCACACACACACACACAAATAAAAATAAAGCTTTTGGATTTTTTTTCACTGCAGTTCAGTTTTTTCAGGTAAGAATGTGTTAAGAGAACAGCACAAAGCAATGGTCTGTACCCTGTCACTTGTATTTTAAATAAACGCTGATTGGCCAGTAGCCAAGCAGGAAGTAGGGGTGGGGCAACCAGGCAGGAAGTAGAGGTGGGGCAACAAGAACAGGAGAATTCTGGGAAGAGGAAAGCTCAGTCTGCAGTCCTCACCCAGCTGCAGAGGAAGCAAGGTGAGAATCCCTCGCTGACCAAGATAACAAGCCACATGGCTAACACAGACAAAAATTGCGGGCTAAAATAAATTATAAGAGCTAATAAGAAGCCTGAGCTGATAGGCCAACCAGTTTGTAATTAATGTAGACTTCCGTGTGTTTCTTTGGGACTGAACAACTGCGGGACCAGGCAGGACAGAAACCTCTGTCAACAAAGGGAAGCATGAGCCTCCTCAGTTTGAACTAAGGATGTATAGCTGCTGCCCTGGAAACCAGTTCCTAGACCAGCCACAGGAGACACTCCTCTAGCAGACTACCTTCCCCTTTCCCTTTTAACCAGCATCTGGAGGGGGTTCCTGAGGGTTTCACACATGTGCCTTAGGAAGATAGCTCCTGACCATATCCAAAGGCTACAATACAAATACATTTTCCCTGAGGACGAAACTCTGCCCTTGGAGGAGTGCCAGTCAGCTTTCTATTCCAGTAACAAGATACCTAAGAAATCAAGAGCTAAAGATGCAAGGTTGACGTTGGCTCGTGGTCTCAGAGACTGTCGTCCACTGTTGTCTCACCGTGTTGCTCTGAACCTGTGGGAACACAGCATAGCACAACAGGAGCACATGGAGGAGGAGGCTGCTCCGCGTATGGAGGCCAGGAAGCAAGAGACAAGGACACTTGAATCGCAGTGTCCCTTTCAAGAGAGTACTCTCAATGTCCTAATCTCCTCCCACCAAGTTCTGCCTCTTTAAGAAATGTTCAGTAGTGCCATGGCTGGGAAACCAGGCCTTTAGAACAATGGCCGACCTCTGGGGTGGTGTCTAAAAGCTAAATTACCCAAACTGGTGCCATATCCTGAAGTCAGGATGGAAGAACCATGTCTGGTCTCAGAGGCTGCAAACCCCAACTGTCTCCCCAGAGACAAGTCGAGAGGAAGTGTTGTGTAAACGATTTGGTGAATTAATGGGTCTCCCCACTTCCCCTCTCTTTCTCTCTGAAACAGGGTCTCTTGTAGCTCAAGCTGGTCTTTCACTCGCTAAGTAGCCAAGGATGGCCTTGGATCCCTATGCCTCCAGCCTCTGTCTCCCAAGTGCTAGGGTTATAGGTGTGCAGCGCCACCTACAAATTTTAACTTCAATCCTTAAGCTTAAAATCTACTCTCCCGGGAGTGGAGAGATGGCTCTGTGACTAAGAGCATTCACTGTTCTGTCAGAGGCCTCTGGTTCAGTTCCCAGCACCCACACAGCAGCTCACAACTGACTCCATTGTCAGGGCATTTGATGCCCTCTTCCGACATCCACAGGTGCTGCACGCATACGCTGCACAGACATACGTGCAGGCAAAACACCCGTACGTATAAAAAAAAAACTACACTTTGTACATATAAACAATTTTTTCCTCTGTATCCTCCTGCCACGTGCTCCTGAATGGGAAAACTGAAGTATTTCTCAAATTTAAGCAACAGATAATAAAATGAGAGAGGGGCAACAATACAGCATAGTGGTAGAGTGTGTGTCGAGCATGCCGAAGGCCTGGGTTTGACCCCCGCCCCAGCATTTTGATACATAAGTAAATAACAGAAGATGAAGGTACAAGTCCAAAGGAGGTTTATAATGTTGATAAATACAAGAAAAGATGCCCTGCTGAAGCCCAGGCCTGCTTTCCATTCGGTAAGGTCTAAACTCGTGGACTCGTTTTAGGAACATCAACTGGGGAAAGCCAAAACAGACAGAGCCGGTGGGCAGGGCTACTGCCGTTCTCACAGGCGAAGGTGCAAACATTTAAATCAACCCCGATCCTATTTTGAGTTTATTGGAGTGAGAAATATATCAACACGGATTTTTTTAAGTCTGAAAAGGCAGTCACTACTTACATAAAACAAATATCCAAGAAGGAACGCTCCCCAGTCTGAGCCTGCAGTGGGACCTAAGGAAGGTGTTGACGCAACCCAGGGGTTTCGTCTTCCAACTCACAGCCCAACTCGTGTGTATGCAGGGAAGACCCGGAAAGGTGCGCAACAAGACACATTGCGTAATGGCCCACAAGGGAAAACAAGTGCTTTCTGGGGTCGCGGTCTTTCAACTCCCAATTCTTGCTTCAGTGGCTCTGTTGAGTCACAGCTGGGCTCCGTGTTGGCACACACCAAAAACAACATGACTAACTGCGAAAGGTGACAGGGTTTTGGCCAGCATTTTATGACCACACAGCCGTACCTTTCTGTCGAGTGGAAATGTAACATTTAGCTTGTAAGAGAAATCTTTCTCGGGCAGGTTCGGATTCGAAGTCGTCTGAGGTTTGCCCAGAGTGTCCTTTAGGCTCTGCTGCCAGTCAGAGGGGGCAAACTGCTGAAGTACAAAGACACCCAGCGTGCAAAGAGCGTGCCTATCTCAGAGGGGCTCCGGACATCCTAGGCTGGACACGGCCTCCGATGGAGAGAATGAAGCACTCTAGTGGAGCGATGTAAATGAGCCCCACATCTGATTTCCATTAGAAGACATAAACCCTTTTCAGAATCTTTTCCTCGTCTGCCCCCTCCTTCCCCCCAAATGGCACTACGGAGCACTTCACTTTTTCCAATCATACAGTGATATTTGGAAAGTTCCATTTGCTTCCATTAAGAAAAATACAGAGAAGGGAAAAAAATACATAATAGGCATCTATCATTTTGTACGTGAGGCTTGCTTGGTTATGGGATTTTCCCTCTCTCCCCCACAAAAACAGAAAACAGAAAATGTCCTGTTATATGAGTAATTTGGGTATCATACTGGTCAGCCAGCTTTTCCCTAAACGGGTGATCCTATATTCCATGACAGATGCTCTCCTTTGTCACGGCTCAACAAGGGGTTAGCTTTACCCTCAACTTTCTTTCATCCGCTGTCGTCCTTTATTCATTTTATCTTATAGCTAACAAGTATCGATTAACTCTTTACTATCCTATAAGCACTGGAGGGACAAAAGCAAGTAGCACCAGACATTGTCCCTGTCTCGGTAGAAAAATCTAGGAAGACTAACCACAGGAATCAAAGACTCACAAAGTAAATTCGACAGTTATTTTAGCTTCTGCAATATAAGCAAAGCACATGTGCTCATCCTCCTCTGCCAAGCTTATTTCATTTAGCAACATGGCCTCCAATTCTATCCATGTTGCTATAAATGACAGGATTTCATTTTTTTCCCTTTTTCTTTCTTTCTTTTTTGCTTGTTTTTAATTTTTGAGGGGATGGCAAACCCATTCTCATAACATAGCCCAGGCTGTCTCCAGATTTCTGAATGTTGGGATTATAGCATGTACCACCATATCAAGTTTTATTTCATTCATATATATATATACATATATATATACATATATACATATGTATACAAGAATATGTTTACCAGCATGTATGTCTGTGCATTATGTGTGTGCTGGTACCTTTAGAGGCCAGGTGAGGGTGTCAGATCCCTGGAACTGGAGTTACGGATAGTCGTGAGCTGCCATGTAGGTGTTGGGAATCAAACCTGGGTTCTCTGGAAGAGCAGCCAGGGCTCTAAACTGCTGAGCCATCAGTCTAGCCCCTTTTATTCTTTTAATGGATAAATGATATTCTAATAAATGTACACATTTTTATCTATTATCTGTCAACAAATGCCTTAATTGGCTGATCTGGCTGTCATAAAGAAATCTTGCACTAGACATGCACAATGGAAGCCCAGTAACTAGGAAGCTGAAGCAGGAGAATTAAGAGGATGAGGCTAAACAAAAGGAAAACCATATTACTTATTCTGATCTAATCATAATCCGTTATATGTTTGACAATAAATAATACAGAATACATATTAAAATATTGATTTTTTTTTAATTTCTAACAAAACAACTGGTATTAAGGAACTCTGTTGAGACAGGATTGGACCTAATCAAGGTCAGAAACGCCATCGTTAAGTTAAGAAGTATTCAACCAAATACCTAAAAGCAAAGGCAGAGCTAATGACAGGAAGTAACACTGCTCTTTCTAGAGTGTGCTCTTTTCTGAAGCAAAGACCCCGTGCAGGAGAGTGTGTTGCATATTTGAAGATCCAAGGTCTAGGCTGTCCAAGAGCAAAGCAGAAACTAGAAGACAGAGAGAAGACTAGGGAACCAGAAAAGCCAGAGATCACATGAGGCCTAAGTTAGTCATTAAGTTAGTCATTCTTCAAGAGAAATGAAGAAGCCATTAAAGGTGTTGTCAGTAGTGGGTGATTATCACAACTTGATTTTACATCTGTTGTATGAACTAATGATTGAGTAAAAATCAATAAATGAATAGCAAACACATTGAAAGGTACTTCCAAATGAGTTATTGCCCAAGTTACTGATTACTGCATGAAAATTCCTAGCATACGTATTGAGAATAAACTTGGCCCACGCCAGATTATTAACAAAGACAATGATTCTTGTATTTATGTCTACAGAAAACTGACCAAACCTGGGTAACATTCTTCATTAATCATGTTGGTTTGAGCCAATTCTGACCCATCTGTTTTCAAAACACTGGGAGGTGCTCTAGACTACACCAAGACTCTTAGTGAGCCAAGGAGCCTAAAGAGTCCTGGGGGTCTGTAGATGGAACCCCTGCAGAAAAATGCAAAGGCAACAAACAAATCCCAAAGGCCAGAGGCCAGAGTGTTCACAATATGCTAACTGGAGACCTTCTCTCTGAAGATTGTGTGTGTTCTACTTTTTCTTGGACAGAAGGGATAAAGCCCTTCTAGAGTTACAGGGCACATCATTCTTACATGGAATCCCTTGAGAACCTTGCTATCAATCCTTTGTAGGTCCTACCATCCATATCCCTGTCCATACCTTGAAATTTTGGCTCCTTGTATTTCTCTGTCTTCCTTGTCCAGTTCTTTCTAGCTAAAGCCTCCTGAGTCATACCCACAACATATCCTGCCATTGGAGGATGTAAATAAAATTCTTGGAAGGATAAAGTTCTTTTCAAGAGTTTCACTCCCCCCCCCCCACCAAGGGCCAGTTTAATTGTTCAGCAAGCAAAGGTACTTGCTACAAACCTGACAACCTGAGTTAGAACCCTGAAACCCACAAAGTAGAAGAAAGAACCAACACAAGTTGTCCTCTGACCACTGCACATACACCAGGGCATGTGCCCTCTGCCCTGCCACACATACAATAAGTAATAAATGTAAAAGCTTTTTTAAGAATGAAAAGGCCAACGGTAGGCAAGACCCTCCTTCCTAAGTCCAAACACAAAACGAGTCCCTACAGAAATGCCCAGTTCAGCTGTGAACATTCACAAAAACCCTCAAACCAATGATGTGTTCAAAAGATATCAAAGAGAACACTCCTGCATGGAATTATGAGCCACGATCATTCTTACAACCGCTGCTATTAAAATAAGCACTCAGGGCTGGTGAGATGGCTCAGTGGAAACAGGCCTCTGCCTCCAAGCTTGATGACCCAAGTTTTAGCCCCGGGATCCATGGGGTGGAAGGAGAGATTCGACTTCTACAAACTGTCCTCTTACCTCCACTTGCCTGCCATGGCGCAAGTGTCCATAAACATATATACGTGCACAAAATAAATAAAACACAACTTTAAAAAAAAACAAAACCTTTTCAACCCAGTTCTCTGCCCTCCCTGATTGTCTTAGAAGTTAGTTCATGTCCCACATCACCTGGCCCATAGAAGAACCAGAACAAGACTCAGTGAGGATCTTTACCTTATAATAGATTACTACAGCCAGGGACATATTACGACCCTTGTGGGAACTGGGCATTGCTGATCTCCTGTGCCCCCCTAAAAAGGAAAACACACACATGATATTTGTCAAAAAAAATATTACTCAGGTCACATATGTTTACTAAGTCCTTATAGGGGGCTGCGCACCATACGAAAGAGAATGAAAACATCCCGTTAAGATGCTGCTGCTCTGAGAACTCTCAGGGTACCATAGCAGTGTGGTAGTATTCATACCAAGTCTATGACAAAAGTGTATGAATTGCATATATGCACACACACATGCATATCTATGATATTCAGAAGGCACAATGGATGGTCAAGTCTTTTTGAGCCACACTTCTATGGCTGTGAAGAGACACCATAACCAAGGCAACTCTTACAGAAAAAAAAACACTTAATGAAGGGGTTGCTTATCATTTCAGAGGTTTAGTCCATCATCATCATCATCATCATCATCATCAGGGCAGGGAGCATGGGCTGCACACACACAGACATGGTACATGAGATGTCACTGAAAGCTCTACATTCTAATCTGCAGGCAGCAGGGAGAGAGACTCTGGGCTAGGCATAGATTTATGAAACCCCAAAGCCCACTCCCAGTGACGCACTTCCTCCAACAAGGTCACACTTTCTGATCCTTTTAGTTTTTCAAACAGTTCCACTCTCTGGTGACAAAGCATTCAAAAATATATGAGCCTCTGGGGACCAATCTTATTCAAACCACCACAAAATTTCTTACTGCAAATCACATAGTATTATATAACACCTATGAGTATGCTTTCTTTTTAAAAAAAATATTATTTATTTATTTTATTATTTATTTAGTGTGTGTGCACACATGCACACACATGTGCGTGTGCACCTAGGCACCAGTATGCCACTGACTGCATGTGGAGGCCAGAGGACATATTTCAGGTCCATTTTCACTCTCCATTTTGAGGCAGGGTCTCTCTTGTTGCTTCTGTAGCTGTGCTTCATACTGGCCTGTGAGCTTTTGGCTGATCATCCTGCCTTTGCCTCCAAACTGGCTGTGCAGGTGCTGAGGTTGCAGGTGCTCATTACTGAATCTGACTTTCTACGTAGGCTCTGGTGACAGAACTCGGACTGTCAGACTGGCATCTACTGAGCTATCTCTCAGGCCCCTTCTGTATCCAATCAGCTATAGATGATTTTTCTGATAGAAGTTGAACACTCTATAAACAGTTGTCATACTGTATTTTGTAGAAAATAATGACAAGAAAAAAAAAGTCTGCATATGTTAGGAAAGATGCAATTTTTTTTTCCAGTATTTTGTATCTTTTTAGAAACATTGAATCTGTGATGTAGGTGTACCTGCAGGTGTACTGTGGGGGCAGAGAGTGCTGATTGTATCTAAAAATTCCATGTTACAACCGCATTATTGCAAGACACACAAATATATATATATATACACACAAATTCTTTGGCCCTAAAATTCATCATTTTCTTCAGATTTTAAAAGAAATGGAAAGGTCTCTATAGAACCCAGAGAAAATAAAGGTCATCTACAATGTACCTACTCTGTAATACCCTGTTACTACAAGGTGCTGTCTCCCACAAACACACGTCCAGCAGTACTTGGCCCGAATATGCAGGTACCCAGGCCTCTGGGTGCACCTTTGTTACAGCACTGGGATGATGCCTGCTTGTGTGAATACCAGCATTGCACTTCCCCATGACCCTATGAGCTCCCAGTTGAAAGGCAACTTTGGCGCAGGTTTCCCTCCTTACCCTCAGCAAAGGGCCTAGCACTCAAGAGGGACTCAAAAGTGAATTCCGTGAGCTGGTGAGCCAGCTCAGCTGAGATGTAGCTACACTCTCTGAGGTAAGCCTGTCTGGGCTCCATGCTCAGAGCCATCCCATGTGGATGTAATCAGGCAGACCAGTGGAGAAAAACAGGGCTGGATCTGAACTCTCTGGGTGACGATATGTGGTTGTACAGATAGGGAAGCGTCTCCAAGCCTTCCACGCTTCGGCATCCCCACCACAGATGAAGGGTGGTAGACCTGTGGTAAAAGCCAAAGGAGACAGCACAGAGAACATAGGCCAGAGCCTGGCATATAATCGTCCTGTACTGAGTGTGTTTATCATGTTTCTCCTCGTCTGCATAGTAGGAATAAGCAAATTTGTACTGTCATTTGTGAGAATAGAGAGATGACCATGGCTGGTGCACTTTATTGAGATACAGCAAGAGAATGTCTAGACAGTATAAAGGCAACAGAGGACCCAAGCCTGTATCTCAGCGTCAGAATTCACTAGCTGGATGCTATGGTTTGGAACTTGGGATACCTCCAAAAGGGTCATGCATTTAACGCTTGGTCCCCATAGCAGAAGAACTAACTGGGAGGTAGAAAAGCCTCTAAGATGTGGGGCCTACTCTCCACAGGATGGAATGTAGGCAGAGACTGCTCATTCATTTCCTGGCTGCCCGGATGTGAATAATCACACAGAAACTATATTAACTACAACACTGTTTGGCCAATAACTTATAAATATTTCTAGCTAACTCTTACATCTTAAATTAACCAATTTCTATTGATCTGTGACTCACCACAAGACTATGGCATACCAGTAAGTTTCTGGCTGGTGGCTGGTGTCTTTCTCCTTCAGCAGCTGCATGGTGTCTCTTTGACTCCGCCTACTTTCTCTCTATATCTCTGTTTGAATTTCCCACCTGGCTTTGCTTTACTAAGCTATTGGCCAAAACAGCTTTTTAAATAACCAATGGTAATAAAACATATTCATAGCATACAGAGGGGGAATCCCACATCAGTGGAACCCATACCCGGCACTACTGTAAGGGCCAAGAACCTGTGACTGCCCATACCTGGCAACTGTTATCAAGGCCAAGAACCTGGACAGGCCAGGCCATAAGGCCTAGGGAAGAGCTAACACTATTAGTCTGCTAAATGGGTATACCATTAAAATGATTCCCCATGCTGCTTTATAGATATCAGTTATCACAGAGTTCCACTGTCACCATGCAGAGAATAAAAGACCCCAGAGCTCAGCCTTAAATTGGGACATCTATACCATACCCCTCCCCTCTGAGGCTCAGGATCCTTGAGGAAGAGGGAGCAGAAAGGTTGATCCAGAGGTGGCAGATTGATCTAGAGGTAGCGGATGACTTCAAGGAAACAGTACTTTCTAGATACAACAGGGCAGCTGCATATGTGAATAGAGATGGCAACAGCATACACAAGACCTGTGCAAACTCAAGGGAGGGGAGGGGAGCAGGAGAAAGAGAGAGAGAGAGAGAGAGAGAGAGAGAGAGAGAGAGAGAGAGAGACGACCTAGAGGGAGGGGAGGTGAACAGGAAAGGAAAGAGGGGGGGGGCAGGGCCTAGAGGGAGGAAGTTAGCTTACTGGGTGTGCACCATGTCATCAAAGGAGATGGAGACTCCTTCCTATCTCTCATTTTGCCTCGTGGCTGACATAGGTGAAAACACATGGTCTGTCGTATGCCCTCTCTATATGTACGGAGACACCACAGGCCAAAAGCAACAGGGCTGATTAACCATGGACTGAACCCTATGAAGTCAAGAGCCAAAGCAGACCTTTCATCCTAACCAATATAAATTGGTTATTTCAGGTTCGTTTTTTGTTTTTTCCCTCCACTCTTAGAAAGCTGGCTCACACAATGGGGCACTTAAACTATTCACCTCATCCAGCCTCTCTTTATTCGTTCAAAATAGAGACGATGACTACCCCCCAAAAAAACATGTCTCTGGGGTGCAGCAACATCCTGAGTGTGAGTAAGGAGCTTTGTCAAATCCAGGGTGCTTTAAGGAAAATGACTGCACACAGCCCTAGCTGCTGTTGACAAAGACCTAAACCAATCGATCTGCAGTGTCAGCTTGACAGCACCTGTCATTGGTCTTGTCCTCTCTTCCTGATTCTTCTGGGTCTCCTTCCCCATCTTTGTCTTCTGCTTCTACTAAGTTGCTCCTGGTTCTGCCATTGTTCCTTCAATGAGGTGGACCTTGGGTTTGGCTAACCAGGGACCCTTCCTATATACACCCTTTGCTAGCCCTATACTGCTTGCTAGCCTAAGATCTCTCAAAAATGACCTTATTTTGTGAGAAATCTGATATTACTTGGCAGTCATAGACAATTTTTAATGTTTCTCACCTTTCAAACTGGCCACTGCGGAACACACCGCGTGTACACATGCACGCACACTCACACAGCCTACCCATGAGATTACCATGCTGGGTGTCCGTGACAGTCACAACAACAAAACAGAAAAGGGACGTCTGTGGTGGGCTTAGCGTTAATGGCAAGGTTGGGATGACAACTGCCCTCACTACAGTGGACAGCTTCAAGCCCCCTAGCAGTCACCTCTGACTCGTCTCTTGGCTCAGACACTGGCAATCCAGGGCAGTGACTCACCCTCCCAGAGGAAAGGGTGAGGCTGCCGAATGTAAACAGAAAGCCAGCAGCACCTGAGTCTGGGAACGCAGGGAGTGTGCTGTCTCGGGGAGGAGCTCTGGGCTCCCCAAAGGTAGTGTGGAAACGACAGGGATTGAAAGAGATCATTGTGGGCCGCCTCTAGGTACCTCATCAGCTGCGGCGTCAAAGCCCGTGAAAGCTGTGCTGTCGCTCCACAGATAGCCCCTTCCAGGGAGATTTTCTCTCATTTCCACAGCAGCTATTTAGAGGCTAGATTTCTCTCCTAGCCCACTTCATCAGCTTCCTCTCCTCCCAGCATGACTTTCTCCACCCTCTAGACCTGCAAACTCGTAGATAGATGTCTCTCTCACCATTAACTACTTCCCAGTTCCAGGAACAACATGAAGGACAGCCACTATGAAAAGCTCCAAGTCCCCATCTAATGGTGCCCTCAGAGGGCTACCTTAGCCTTGGTCCTCTAAGAACCAGAGCAGTAAACCCATCCCCTTCCACACATACCCCGACGGGGGTCTGGTAGCCTTATCTTTAACCTGGTGCGCTGTTCACCGCAGCAGGGGCCCTAGTCCAAGATAAGATAACTAAACAGACATCCTGGAATGAAGAATTAGAAGTCAGAGATGGTCAGTTAGCGGGGAAAGGAGGGGAAGGAGAATGAGACCAGGCGTTTAGATTTGCTTTTACGAGAGACCAGAGGCAAGGGGGAGAGGGGTAGGTGGCTGGGACAGAAGGGAGGGAGAGGGAAAGGGAGGGGGAAGAAGTAAGAGGAGAGAAAGGATGGGGAGACGTCAGAATGAAGAAGAAAGAAAGGTAAGAGGAGGGGAGGAGTAGGGAAGGGAAGGAGGGGAGATGAGGCAACGATCTGAGCTAAGGCTCCCTGGTTCATGACGGCCATGCCTCCCCTTTGGCCCATAGCTTCTGCTGAATTCCGCAAGATCAATCTATATCTGTGAATGAATTCCCCCTCTTCGTTTAATTCGGTTGATTTCGGATAGTGTACCTACAGTAGGCTTTGGCTCATGCCTTTCCGTGTGTGTCCCCTCTCTTGGCAACTGCACATATACTCTACCTTCTGACTACACTCTTCTTAAGGGGAATGCCATTCCAGAATAGAACCTACCACAGAGGCTTATTTTAATCAGTATAACCCAGCCACAGCTGAAGGTTCATGGTGGCCCTATCAGCCATCAAAACCAATGTAATTTAAGGAGAGGTCTGAAGAGATCTTCTGGATCTCTTTCCTGATCAATGCCCTCCCTTCTTGAGTCTTAAGGAGGAAGCATATTGATAGCTTTGTATTAAAAAACACAAAAGCGGTAACACCATGAAAGGGCACCTAGGAAGCTGGAAAAGAAACTTGTCGTGGGAAGTGCCGTTAAACTGTCACAGCAAAGTGTTACTTAAGCCCACCTTCCTCAGACTGTTCAACTGGAAGGAATGCTTAACTCTGCTCCCGAGAGGCTGTTCCAATCACACGTGCTCTCACCTGCTGCAATGTCAACCCTACTTCGGGGTGTCCTGAGAGAATCGAGATAATATAGGAAAGGAGTCTTTGACTGGAAACTGGGAGCTTCGAGATATTAGTTTTCTTTTTCACTAATTGTCTGTGGAACCTCGGGCAAATGGTGTGCCTTCAAGCCCAATCGTCCTCTTACAGACGGGTTCACATCCAGCGCTAGCATTCTGTGAGGTTTTCTGTAGGCCCTGAGTGCCAACATTTATCAAATTCCATGAGGGTAGTTCAAAATTTATATATATATAATTCATGAATTATATCAGTTTCTCACTTAGATATGAAACAGTAGCAAAAATAAAAACATTAACTTTCAATTAAAACTTTTGTCATGAGGTAAGAAAGTCATTTGCAGCACTGAGTGGCAGGGAGGGGAAATGAGAGGACACGTGAGGAATCTTCCGGCTTAGCCCTGTTTATAAAAGCCAATTTACAAAAAATCATTCCTGAGTTGTAATAACCAAGAAATCCATGGCTTGGTGCCCACCCCCCCCTCTCTGGCCACACCCAGCTGGGGAATATCCTTCCTTTGAACTGTGTGGTGTGGCTGGCTCTAACAATGGAAGGAGTGGCTGGCCCGTAGCTCTGTGGAAGAGTCTCAGGGTGTGATACTGAATTCAAGCTCTGAGTTAGCTGGAGGATGCACCACCCCTTTGGAGTTAGGATTTGCTATTGGTATTATTTTCAAGGCATTTTTTTTTTCATTGTTAGGGATTGTTTTATTTTTTTCTGTTGTGGCTAAGAAGATAAAACCTGCCCCAGCCCTGAAACCCAGAGCTGAGATTCCAGGTTTTCTTGATGGAAAGAATAACAAAAACCAAACCAGTATAATTGGTTTGTACCACAAGAGCCCAGAGAAGATGTGTGTGTGTGCGCGCCTGCTTGTGTGTATGTGTGTATATGTGTGTGTTTGTATGTGTATATGTGTGTATGTGTGTGTGTGTGTGTGTGTGTGTGTGTGTGTGTCTTGGACCTCACCACATAAGACTCAAGCTAGGATCAGACCAGGCGTTTAGATTTGCTTTTACGAGAAATTTTCAAATATTCAAGTGTTGATCAGTTTTTAGTACACAGTCTTCAAGAAGACTCCCCCCCCAGCTTTAATATTATTGAGCAGAAAGTCAAATATGAACTCAAAAGAACAAAGCAGAAAAAGTTCCCAGGTCATTGTTTGGTTGCTTACTGGATGCATCATCTGGCAGGATCAGTTTATCAGGCCAAACTTAAGACTGATGTCTAACCATGCTTGGGAAAATAATACTAGAGAAAAACATAATGTAAAGATGAAGTATAGTGTACATTTCCTAAATGTCTTTAGTTCTTTTTTAAAGATTTTATTTTTGGACAAAATTATTTACAATTCTTTTAACTTTGGGGTTCAAATTTAAGACTTAGAAGAAGCAGGAACATTAGTCAGTCTGCTAATCCTTGTTACTACCTGGCATATCTAATCAAAGTTACATAAAAAAGTAATTTGAAATATAGCTAAATGTCCCACTAAGGGTGCAGTATTCATTGCTACATGGTTCTAGTCACACACACGTTTAGAACCAATTATATGAACATAGGTTCTTGTGCTGGCCAGATGTCAGCTTGACACGAGCTAAAGTCATCTGAGACGAGGGGGTCTCAATTGAGAAAAAGCCTCCATAAGATTGGGCTATCCACAAGCCTGCAAGTGGATAGCCCAATAGTGATTGGTGGAAGAGGGCCCAGCCCATTGTGGGTGGTGCTACCCCAGGGTTGGTGGTCCTGGGTTCTATAAGAAAACAGGTTAAGCAAGCCAGTAAGCAGCACTCTTCCATGGTCTCTGCATCTGCTCCTGCCTCCAGGTTCCTGCCCTGTTTGAGTTTCTGTCCTGACTTCCCTCAATGATGAACAGTGGTATGGAAGCGTAAGCCAAACAACCCTTCCCTCCTTGTACTGGCTGGTTGTGTGTCAACTTGACACAAGCTAGAGTCATCAGAGAGGAAGAACTCTCAGTTGAGGAAATGCCTCCATGATACCCAGCTGTAAGGCATTTTCTCAATTAGTGATCAATGGGGGACGGCCCAGCCCATGGTACCATCTCTGGTCTGGTAGTCCCAGCTTTTTAAAGAAATCAGGCTGAGCAAGCCAGGGGAAGAAATCCAGTAAGCAGCATCCCTCGATGGTTTCTACATCAGTTTTTGCCTCTAGGATCCTACCCTGTTTGAGTCCCTGTCACGACTTCCTTCAGTGATAAACAGCAATATGGAAGTATAAGCCTAATCAATCCTTTTCTTTCCAACTTGCTTTTGGTCATAGTATTTCATCACAGCACTCGAAACCCTAAGATACTCCTCAACTTGCTTTAGTTGTGTGAAGTTAAACTTTCTTGGACTGCCAGCTCCCAAATAATGACACGGAGATTTCTTATCAAGTATAAAAGCTTGACCTTAGCTTAGGTTTGTTCCCAACTAGCTCTTATTTAATTAACCCACTTATATTAATCTACATTTTGCCACATGGCCCATTACCCTTCCTCAATACAGTGTATGTCCAACTTCCTCCACATCCCATTGCTGAATTCCCCACCTCTCAGATTCTTCCCGAGTTTTTCTCTCTTCCCGGAAGTCCCACCTATTCTCTCCTGACTAGCTGTTGGCTACTCAGTTCTTTATTGAACCAATCAGAAGGTGTCTTAGTAAAGATGTATCTTCACAATGTACAAAAAGATAACCCACAGCAGCCATGGTGTTTCATCACAGCAATAGTAACCTTAACTCTAAAGAAAGGAGCTGCTGAGGGGTTTCTGGCAGGTTCTACCTCACCACCTGAGTGTGCATAGTGAAGCTTTTGACAGCTGTGGCCATTCACAAGCTTTGTTTATGTACTTCTTTACAGTTTACATTCTTATTCATCAAGGTATAAGAAGTTTATTTTGGGGAGATGTGCAGGGCATCAAATTCAAGGTCCTTGTTTGTTTGTTTGTTTGTTTGTTTGTTTGTTTGTTTTAAAGAGGTTAGGGGGTAGTGTACCAACTGCACAAACCCACAATCCCAACTCTTTGGTGGTGGGGGCAGGAAAACTAGGAGTGCAAGGACTTGAGCTAGATTCCAGGACCCAAGTTAAAACAACATAACAACACAAAAGCCCAAACAGTGCAGCTATGAGTATCTGTAATCCCATCACTGGAGAGGCAGAAACAGGGGGGTCCCTAAGCTTGCCATCCAGCCAGTCTAGATGAATTAGTGATCTCCAGGTTCAGTAGAGACCCTGTCTCAAAACGTAAATTGGAAGGGTAGGCAAGATGTCCCAGTGGGTAAGGACACTTGTCGCACCTAATGACCTGAGTTCAATCCTCAGAACCCACATAATGGATGGAGAAAAATGACTCCTGCGAGTTGTGTCTGATCTCCATATGCATGCTAAGGCAGCCATGCGCCCACACAAACACACACACGAAAGAAAAGAAAAAATAATTAAGACAGAGCGCAATTGAGAATGTCACTCCACACTGACCTCTGGCCTCCTCTCCGTATACATTCATACATACACAAATAACCCTCCCCCAAAAAACAAAGTAAGATGTCCTTAATTCTCAATCTGATATGTATAAAGAGATTAGCTTTTTATAACTATTTAATCAATATACAAGAAAACTGACTTTTGGGCTGATTAGGTGGCATGTCAGGACAGTTGTCACCAAACTTGGCAATCTGAGTTCGACCCTTATAACCCACATGGTAGAAAAGTTCTGACTCAAGTTGTCCTATGACCTCCACACATATGCCATAGTGCATGAAAACACACACACACACACACACACACACACTTAAAAAAATAAACCTAATATCTAACATTTAGGGGTATAAATTTCTATGAGTCAGAACACTGATTTACCAAGATTCAGAACCAGACAGTTCCAAGAGAATCGTGATCTCCCGGCCAGTTAGGACTGCTCAGTAAGATCTTTCTAAAATGATGGCAGCAAAGATTTAGGACCATCCATTATCCCCTACTTTCCAGAATGTCCTCCAAGACAGTCAGCGCCTCCCCTACATTCAACTGTGGGCAACCACTAATCTGCTCCGCTAAGTTAATGTTTTCCAGAATGTCATAAGAGAGCAATCTTTTGAGATTGACATCATGCATTTGAAAGTGGCACATGTCACATGAATCAGTAACTTGTTCCCTTTGCCTGTAGAATGGCACCCTGGTCTGTGGTTGTACCATTTTCTGTTGATGCATCCCCCACTTGAGAAGATATCTGGGTATTTTATATTGTGGGATGATTATTAGTTGGTGTGCTACAAATATCCACACACAAATTTTATGTGAATGAAAGTTTCCTGGTCTCTTGGGTAAAAACCTAGGAATGGCTTTGCCAGATTGTAAGGTTTATTGGTTACGCTCCTTATTTCTGCATGGTGGGTTTTAAGAAAGAGGTAATGCTACCAACATAATTCTGCAAGACAGTAAAGTATCACACTTCCTTAAGAATAAAGCACTTTCATGAGCCACAGCTTGCGTGTGGGCACCAGAAGACAATTTGTAGAAACCTGTTTACTTTTACAATATGGGTCCAGGGTCTTGAACTCATCAGGATATTGGGAAAGCTCCTTTACTTCATGACCCATCTAACTCAGCTCTGGTGACATAAATTTCTGCATGAATTACCTTTTTAGACACTTTGTCATTTTTCTGTTAGGTTTTTAAGAACTTACCCCAAGGAGTTCTTGGCAATAGATTGACATTCTGTTATAAAGAAATTTGTTTGACTTTTACTTTATGAAGTTTTCTGCTATACAAAGAGTTTATGGGTTTTCTTTAGTGAATCCTGATCTTAGGATTATTTTTACAAAGCTCCTTCCTACTGAAAAAAATATAAAATAAGCTGTTGCCATATGATGCCTGATTTCCCTATGATGGCTTTATTGGGTGTCAACACTGGTTTGTCTGGAAATACTTAAGATAAAAATAAGCACCTCAATTTACTGAGGCTATAAAGAAAAGAAGCTGAAATTGGCATGTGAAAATCCTAAACATGAATGAACTGAGTTTTACACTTATTTATTTATTGTATGTGTGTGGTTACACATGTGCCACACATTCTTGTGGTCAGAATACAATTCTCCGAGAACTGGCTCCCCACAACCACGTGGGTTCCGGAGACAGGCCAGCAGATTTGGCAGCCAAAGTCCTCATCCTCACTCCCTGCACCATTTCACCATTTAATAAACTTTTCCCAAATTGTCTTATTCAATCACTTTTGTTTATTGTTCAAACAGGGTCTTGCTCTATACGTGTGTGTGTGTGTGTGTGTGTGTGTGTGTGTGTGTGTGTGTGTGTGTGTGTGTGTGTGTATTTTACTGGTTGATCTGGAACCCACCATGTAGTGCCACCAACTTGTGGCAATTCTTCTGTCTCAGATCACAGGTGGGAGCCACCACGTCTGACTAACAGCTATTATTTTTAACATAAGCTTCTTTTGTTTATTTGATTGATGGGTTGGTTTTTGCTGTGCTGAGCATTCAACCAAGGTCTCTCATACGCTAGGTAAGAGTGTTAGCGCTCAATTACACCCACAGCCCAAATTTAGGTATCTTCAGTCATTTGATTTTTTTTATCATATTCTAGCTTTATGATCTTTTGAGACTTTACTTTTTTCAGGTTTTTTTTGTTTTGTTTTTTGTTTTTTGTTTTTCAAGACAGGGTTTCTCTGTGGCTTTGGAGCCTGTCCTGGAACTAGCTCTTGTAGACCAGGCTGGTCTCGAACTCACAGAGATCCGCCTGCCTCTGCCTCCCGAGTACTGGGATTAAAGGCGTGCGCCACCACCGCCCGGCTTTTTTCAGTTTTAATTTAAACATAATGTAAAAAAAAAAAACCATAAGACTTGTTGGGGTGTTAGGAATATAGTACACTAAGAGGGGTTTACCTAGAAAGGATGGAGGCCTAAGTTCAATTCCCAGCCCTGGGTATGAAGGGGGGCAGATGCCTCTCAGTAAAATGTAGATGTCATTTCCTTCCTAACCTAGATATTTATAATGTAAATTCAAACAGCATGGCCAATGAAACTGGATCCTGATATCACATGCACAACCAGGTTGTGGAAATGACAAGAGAGAGTCCGCCTCAAAAGCTTGGAAGGAGAGAATCTATTTTTTTAAAGCTGTCCTCTGACTTCCACATATTTATTGCATGCACACCCACGCCACAGTCACACTCACACCCCCATCGGCAACTACCTACATACATGCAATAAATAAAAAAACCATTGAAGTGAGTTCAAGACCTGCCTGACCTACATAGTGATACCTTGTCTTCCATAAAATAACTATCACACACTTTGTATATATAAACTCCACAGCAGTGGTTCCCAACCTCCCTAATGCTGCAACCCTTTCATACAGTTCCTCATGTTGTGATGACCCCCAACCATACAATTATTTTTGCTGCTACTTCAAAACTGTAACTTTGTTATTGTTATGAATCATAACGCAAATATCTGTCTTTGGCAACCCCTGTGAGAGGATTGTTCCATCTCCTAAGGGGAAAGAGGTCAGAGATGATGAGAAAAAAAAAGAAACATACTAAGAACTGGTAATATATTTTTGGACACCAAATTTTGTTCCAATTTTACTTAACCAAGGCTTTAAAAATACTAAATTAGTCATGTAGTTCTCCTTAGGCAGAAGGAGGCCCATACTTTTATTTGGCACGCTGTTTTCTGGCAATAATATTTGACAATAAAATATTATGGGACACTAACACAGGTTGAACATGCCTAATCCCCAAATCCAAAGATACTAAGCCACTAGTAAAGTCTATGAAAATACTCTAAAATCTGAAAGGCATTGAAAGCTAGACATTTCTGACCCAGAGCACTTCTGGAAAAGGACACTCAGTATATATCCACATAACCCACGGGTGACTGGACCATCAAGGTAGCTTCCAGTTTCAGCTCTCCTCAAGCAACCTTTGAATCTGGCATATCAAAGTGTTAGCAAGATTACTATCAAGTGGCAAAGATACTACTGGTAGTTTCGTGTGAGATGAAGAGGATAATATGATCATAGACCACATAAGGCAGTGGCTCTCAATCTGCGGGTCACGACCCCTTTGAGGATGAACAACCTTTCACAGAGGTCACCTAAGATCTTTGGGAAACACAGATACTAATGTTACAATTCATAACTGTGGAAAATTTACAGTTATGAAGTAGCAACAAAAAATTAGAGCTGGGGGCCACCACAATATGAGGAACTGTATTGAAGAGTCTCAGTATTAGGGAGGTTAAGAACTACTAACAAAGGGCCTCCATCCAACTCCATGTTGGAGATTTGATGTCCACAAGGAAGCCTCTTCACTGGTTTCCTGCCTAGGCTTCCCTTCCATCCTCTCAGTTCCCAACACTTCACATAATCTCTAAAAACCCTGCAAGCAATGCAACTCCTACTTTCTTGCCACCTCCCTCCTTGGAGCCAAAGCTCAACGAGGAGTCACAAGGTCCTATCAACGACTCCTCTAGTCAGCGTTATAGGACTTTCAGGTTAACTGGCCACATAGGAAATACTGAGCTGCCATCCTGAATCATTAAAGACAGTCATATTTTAAGACAATAATGCTGAAGGAAAAAAATCATTAAATTATAATTTAGTCAAAGCAATCTTTTGCTAGCTTGGTCCAGACATTTTGCTTTGTGTAGTTGAGGGGGAAAAAAAAAACAAAACCAAACAGGGAGATATGCACCTTTCTCTTGGCTGTAGTAATGAGAACATGACAAGAAGCCACTTAAAGGAGAAAGGCTTAGTGTTGGCTCACAGTTTGAGGGGACACAGTCTATCATAGTGGGAAAAACACAACAGCACTGTATGAGCCACCTGGTCACATTCCAAAATCAGAAAGCAGGAAATGGAACCAGACAGTAAACGTCAAGGTCCAGCACTAGTGATCTATTTCCTCCAGTGAGGCTCCTTCCCTAAAGATGTCACCATGTTCCAAAGCATCTCCACCAGCTGAGGACCAAGCATTCAAATACAAGAACCTACTGTACCTACTGGAAACGAGGCGGGCACATTTCATGCTCCAGTCACAGCATGTGATGATATGGGTCTCCTCTGGCAAGGGAAGCTTCCAAGTTCATGCGGGAAGACAATTGTATTCCCAGCTCTACAGCTGGTGACAGCTGGGGCCCAAGGAAGAGGATGCCCCCAGTTGCAGACATCACTAGCAGATTCACGACTCCAGCATGAATCTGTCTGGGACGTTCCATTAGCCATCCCACATCACTCCTGACCACAGGCATGGGAGAGAGGGGTGGAAATAAAAAAAAAATAAAAGTAGATGCAAATCTGGTCCCTTTTCTTTTATTGTAACTGGGCCAGTTATCAGTCACCAAGTGAATTCCTATATAGCAGTGGTTCTCAACTTTCCTAATGCTTCTAGCCTTTGACACGGTTCCTCGTGGTGTGACGCCCCCACCACACACCATAAAACTGTTTCCATTGTCACTTCATAACTGTAATTTTGCTGCTGCTATGATTCATAATGTCAATATCTGTGTTTTCTGGTGTTCTTAGGTGACCCCTGAGCAAGGGTCATGAGACCCTCAAATATATAGAGGTCATTCAGCCTCTATATATTTCAGAGAAAGGAGCAGAGTGGATAGAAGCTTCAGACTCCCTAATTTGGCAGAGAAAGGAAGTTAGCTTATTTGGATAGCAGAATCACAGAATCACAGAACTGGGGAAAGACTCTGGCATCCATGCTGAATAGCTCACTGCTCTTCATGATCGATGGGACACTGTGATCCAAAGAAGTTAAGTCTTTTTTTCTGACATCACCAGCAGGTTCAGGGCAGACTCAAAAACCTACGGTTACTCGCAGCAATAATTATTTAAACCAGAGGCCACCAAACTATCGGTACATTCTTTCTTAAAAGTGTTTAAACTGCTTACTAAAAAAAGAAAAAGAAAAAGAAAAAAAAAAGCAAAAAAAAAACCTTAAAATCGTAACACTTCTGACTTCTTTTCAAGGCAAAATAACTTCCCACAATGTATTGCTATGCCCATAGATGAGTGCTTTGCTGAGCCCTCATCAGCAAGCTTCTTCTTGCAGTAGATGGGAATTAACACAGACACCCACGACTGAACAATGTACAGAGAGTGAGACTGTGGAGCACGGGGTCCTTATGGATGTCTGCATCACACCCTTCCCGTCCAGGCTCCGAGATCCACGTGGAAGAAGAGGCGGAAAGACTGTGGGAGCCAGAGGTGAATGGATGACTCCGAGGAAACAGGGTTTTTCAGACACACGTGAAGCTCACAGAGTCTGGACAGCATGCCCGAGACGTGCACAGGTTTAAGGCAGACACAGTCTCGGCACAGAGAAGGGAATCCCACCCTGTAACCAAGAAGCTGTTTGCAATTGATAGCTGCTAGGAGAAGAAAAGCAGGTTTTTACTCCGGAGTGACACTGGGTGTGTCATCCCCACTGTGGGTAGGTTGTGTGCTTGTGAGCAGCAGGCCAACACAACACAGATTCTATGTTTTTCTTTCTTTTTTGTTTTTGTAGATATGTATACTTTTTGTGGTGCTTTTTTGTTTGCTTTTGTTTTTAAGAGCAAGAAAGATTATAAAGCTGGGGATGTAGATGGGAGGAGTTAGGGAAAATGAAAAATATGACCAAAATTTATTGTATGAAAACTTTTAAATAAATAAATAAATAGAAGATTTTGGGCTGGAAAGATGGTTCAGTATTTGAGAGTACTTCCTGTTTTTCTAGACGGCCTGAGTTCAGTTCCAAGCACAGCTCACAACTGTCTATAAATCCAGATCCAGGGAATCCAGTGCCCTCTTCTGACCTCCAAGGACACCAGCACACAAGCGGCATATACTCAGAAAAATACACACACACACACACACACACACACTAAAAATAAATCTTAAAAAAAATTAGAATTGCCAACATGGAGTAACAGCTGCATCCTATGAGTGGACCCTGAGCCCCCAGTTCCCCACAGCTGTCAGACATTCCCAGCACATCATGCTGGCTGGCTTCACCTTTTTCATGGCCCTTCACCTCCATGAGCTTTCAGTTTGGATTGAGGTAGCCCGTATAAAACACCCGCTCTGATTGGAGTGAGCTTCCTTTGCTGGAGACGTGGCTGATTGGTCTTTCTACTTGTTTGTTTTTAACTCCGGCAACTCACAGCATCTGCTGTTTGATTGGCACTTAAGGGCACACTGATTTTTAAATGAGTGCTGAAGGGATTATTGTCACAGTCTGTTTTATGTTGCTGTAACAGAACACCACACAGGTATCGTGCAGCTCATTTCCTGGAAGACTGAGAAGTCCGATACCGAGGTGCCAGCTTCTGCTGAGGGCCTCCATGCTGATGCACTGTAAGCATCCCATGGCCAGAGAGGGCAACCACAGGTCAGCCTCAAGTCTTCCTTTCTCAGGAAGTCACCTATGTCACCACAGGGCTCCACCCTCATGGCCTCATCTGACCTGAACTGACCCCCAAAGTTGCTACTTCCAAAAGCCATCAACATACTAATAGTAGAATTTATTTCTAAAGCTTAAACTTTTGGAGGAAGCACAATCCAAACCCAGCCACGAAACATTGATTTTTTTCATTACAGCAGTCAACGTGAAGAGACTGTCCTTCTTTGGCTCAGCTTTGGTCTCTTCTGAGTTGCAAGCCTACTTTGTGTCTCTAGCAGTTTCCATGGAGACTGCCTACAAGTCAGCCTGTGGGTGGTTTGAAAAAGAATGGCTCCATAGGCTCGTATATTTAAATGCTTAGTCACCAGGGAGTGGTGCTATATGAAAGGATTAGAAGGATTAGGAAGTGTAGCCTTGCTGGAGTAGGTGTGAGCTTATTGGAGGAAGTGTGTCACTGAAGGTAGGCCTTATGCCAGGACCAGACTCTCTCTCTCTCCCTCTCCCTCTCTCCCTCTCTCCTTATCCTTCTCCTTCTCCCTCTCCCTTTCTCCCTCTGCCTAAGAATCAGGGCACATGGAGCTCTCAGCTGCTGCTCCTGTGCCCTGTGTGTCATCATGTTCCCTGCCATGATGATAATGGACTCAGCCTCTGAAACTGTGAGCAAGACCCCAATTAAATGCTCTCCTTTATAAGAGTTGCCTTGGTCGTGGTGTCTCCTCACAGCAACAGAACAGAGACGAAGACAATGTCCATCTCACTGGCCCCAAGCATCTTAGCTCGGTACACTTCCACCTCAGTCACAGCTCATTCTGCCAAGCTCATGGTTGTGCCAGAACTTTACAGTTCCTCTAAGGCACCAAACAGCCAACATCTCTCTCTAATAAGAGTCTCATATTGTTAACTCCGCCACCCCTTGCTTCTGAGAGACAGGCAAACATACAGAATTGCTTAGCAATCTGGGACTCAGCTTGGGATATATATATATATATATGTAGATATAGATATAGATAGCAATCGAGGACCCCCTACGTTGACCAAGCTGCCCATGTACTACACTCTGAACAATGAGGAAACAATGGAGTTTCTTTTCTACTATAACCATCAACAGTTTTTATGCAAAAGTATTCTAGAATGTGTTCAGACACAGAAATGAGGGGAACGATCTAGCCCAGACTGGTTTTGGGATGCATAACAATTCAGCAAACTGTCCTCTGAGGGTAACTTTGAAGGGAAATTCTCTGTATACCATCTTATGCATAACTTAATTATTTTTATCAGATGCACTATGGGAAAGGACCATGTGCAATAGAGAAAAACATACATAATCCATGCCTCTCAATCAAAACAGAAAACAATCTATCTATACCACACTCCTAGCAACCAAATTCCTCCTCCTCCTAGATCTCTAAAAGGAAGGCCCCATATAATAACGTAGCACCCTTGGGCACTCTGAACACAAGAGCTCTCTGCTCTTCAGCAGTGAATCTGAACTGTACTCCCACTTTTCTCATAAATAAAATGTCCTTGCTCCTTTGCAGTCCGGGTGTGCTTTGCAATGCTTTGAATAAGAAGTCAAGAACCTGGAAATGCCTGATCCAGACAATGACCACCAGCAACATTTCCATCCTGCCAGTCTTTAAGCCAGCAAGGGACAGGCCCTGCGTGTTCCGTTCCACTCTCGTCTCCTGCCTGACTGTACTTCCTCTGACCAGAATCTTGCATTGTTTCTCAAACTTAAAACTATACTGTGTTTGGTGACTTCACAACTCTTCCCACAAACAGTTTAGAATCTGAAATGTATCGTTTGGCAACTTGTAGTAGATACCCCAGTGTAGAGAGGTTTCTGCTTTTCCTTTGATTGTGTATGATGTATGATGTGATATGTGCCCCGCCATATAAAGTTATATGTCAATGTTACTGAAAACTTCAAATATGTCACTTCTAGAGCAGCTGTCGAGAAGAGTGGGACCACCAGAAACTGAGTTTTCCCGCCTGCTGTTCCAGCTTCACATCCAAGCCTACTGAGCACACGCGTTGGCTCTAGGGGTAAGGAGACCACGCACACTTCCACAGCGTACTCAACACTGTGATTCCCCAAATGAAATGCCACCAACGGGAAATCTGAGAGAGAGAAAAAGCAAACAAACAAACAAAAACTAAACACAAACTCAAAATCTTATTAAAAGAGCAGTTGCAAACAAGTTGAATTAGCTTTGAAGGTTGAACTAGCATGGACATTTGATCTTACAGGTGTGTTGATATATGTAAGACACCCGAATCCCTAGAACTGAAGTGTGAACAGTGTGCTGCTTAATCTGCAAAAGGGGAGGCTCCTAGAAATTAATAAGTACACAATGCAGAAGCTGGGGCTGATTAAAACGCAAATGTGGAATCCTTACCAAAGACAGAAAAGTGTGAAGAAAGCAGCAAAACGGGGTCACCTACCTGAAGACAAAAACAGAAAGGGAAGTGACCACTTAAATAGATGGAGCTGGCAGCTGTCCGGAGCTCGAGTGAGCAAGAATTAATGTTCCATACTGATCTCCCTTAATCTCCTCCTAGAGTCTGCCTCCAAAATACCCGCTGGGTTACCACCCTGGTCCCTAGAGTCCTCAGTCCAGGACTCTTGTCCTTACACCCTGCCAGACAAAAATTTTGAGGCTGTGTTGTAAAGAAGGCAGGCAAAATCTAGAGGTTGAAAGAAAGTCCATAAAAAGAGGGAGGTACTTTACAACGTAAAGAAAACCCTCCTAACAGCAATGACCACGTCAACACTGGCGCTAGGATGCATTGTGGAGACGTATACAACAATCCCATTTATAAAAAGAAAGAAAAAGAATCAACAATGAAAGCCAGAAGGCATCCTGGCTTTCTCATTTCCACCCCTGCCTTGTGTCCTGGTAGGAAGTAGAGTAAGGACCATTGAGAGCCACACCCTTCAGAGCTATTGCACCCCAGACATGTACCAAGCTGCGCTAAACAGCCAAAAAAAAAAAAAAAAAAAAAAAAAAAAAAAAAAAAAAAAAAAAAAAAAAAAAAAAAAGTAGTATTAGGAGATGGACGGGAGAAAAGCCAAACTTCCCCCACCATGGGCTGCGTCAATGACAGACTTGGAAAACAAACCTATTTCCGGGAGATACCCTAGCAAAACAAGCAGACACCTTCAGAGGCACGTAGTCAGTAGCAGTGACAATGGCATCCCTCTACCACATTCGTTTACCATATGCCATTTTTATAGCATGAACCACTGACTAAACCAGGTCACGCGTTAGGAAGCTGCCCTATCCCTGCTGTCCCTGAAGTCTCTCTTACTCAGTGGGCGTGCCCCTCGGCCTCTCTCCCCGTCTATTTTCTGACTGATCTATTACATAATGTCCTCTAGCGCCCTTCCTCAGAAATTGTTAGTCAGTGAAGTACCGGCCCTGTGCTCGCTCTGCCTCTAAGGCGCTCTGCAAACTGCCCACGTCCACTCATTCCATCCTGCCTTCTCTCCTGTACATACTCTGAAATCCTCCTTGTCTTACTCCATCCTGCTGAACTGCTGGGATGGAATAGCTAAGACCGGCTACTTCATCCAGGAAGAGAGGTTTATTTTGTCTTCCTTCTGAAGCCAAAGTCAGGCTACCACATCTGCTTGGGGACAGGTGTCATTCCACATTGTAACAAAGCAACGGGTATCATAAAGACGTCCCAACGGAGGTCCCAGGCCTTAAGCCATCCTGCTCTTACACCAACCAACTTAGTTCCTCAAAACCTAGCCCACTTCCAAGGAATATTGTCAGTGTTTTTCTAAAAGCAAAGCCACCAATGTCCTAGTTTCTACCCATTAGCCGCACCTCTTGGAGGTTCTGCCACGTCAACACCGCCATGGCCAGCCTCTACCACGTGACCCTTCGGGGGGAGGGGGGGTGTACTGAATCTCACCACAGTATGCCTCAAGATGGATGCTGCTCCTTCTTAAATAGTTCTTGAGTCTCCTGCCTTGATGGAGCTCTTTTTGGTTCTTGTAACCCGTGAGTCCCAAGCTCTGGGGCTCCACTATACTTTCCTTCTTTTTAGGGTACAGACCCTACCTCAGGTCCCAGTGGGAAGACCAAGGCACTTCCCTCCAGAGTTCTGGACCTCCTGTCTGCTTCCTTCATGCTTGCCTGCCAGCCTCCTAACGAAGCCTTCATCTGCTTCATCCACTAGGCAAACAAGTACGGTCTTGCACACCCTAGGCAGGCAACAAATGTTTCCTTAAATATTTGTGACGGAACTGGTCTTCACTTTAAGGTAAGGTTTATATGCTTTAGACGTTGGGACCCCTCAAACTAGTTATACGGAATCACAGAATATTAGCATGAGAGAGCACTGGGGAATAAGCCCCTCAACTCTCTTCACCATGTAGATGGAGGCCTGAACAAATTAGCAACTTGCCCAAAGGCGCAAGCCTCATATTGTGCAATGTTCAGGCCTAATATTACAATGCTGGTTTCAGAAGATCTCCTGAGAAAACCGTCAGATTTCTTAGCAAAACCTGGGAAGTGAGAAGATCCCAGGCTCTGTGTTCAGAGGCGGAGATTGCCTAGAACCCCTACATAGCCTTTGCATGGCATGTGTGTAAATCCAAAGCTATCGTTGTCCTTGGAAAGTAGGAAATATTCCATGAAGATCCCACATAGCAGGCTGCCTGAGTCCAGGAAGAGCATCCTCTTCCTAATGTAATGTCCTCTGTGCTTTCAGCTAACCATATTCCTGTGTGCATGTATGTGTGTGTATACATATATATGTGTGTATGTAATATATATATATATGTATATACAATGTATATACACACATACATAATTGTTGTTTTATTAGCTGGTTTTGGTTTTTCGAAGACAGGATCTTGCTACATGGTCCAGGCTGGTCTAGAACTTGAAGGAATTCCTGCCTCAGTCTCCCTAGTGAGGATTTACAGACAAGCCCAACCACACCGGACTCCAATTTCCATTCCTCCTCTGTTCTCCTCTGCTCCTACTGAAGTAAAAGTCTTCATATTTAACTTTAATTTCTGCTTATATGTTTTGTTTTGTTTTGTTTTTGAGACAGGGTCTTACTGTGTAGACTTGGTCGGCCTATAATTTACTATATAGACTAGGCTGGCCTCGAACTCATAGAGCTCCCCCTGCCTCTGTTTCCTGAGCTTTGTTTTCATTTTGCTTGTTTGTTTTGTTTTGTTTTTGCTTTTTCCTCGCTTGCTTGCTGGGATGGAACTCACTAAGAAGATGGGGCTGGCTTTGAACTCACAATGGCCCCTCCTACCTCTGCCCCTGAGTAGAGGGATTACAGAATTACACCATCAGGCCCAGCAGAAGACTTAGTTTTAGATCACTACCTCTCCTCAGCTGGCTACCCCAGCCCTGACAGCAGCTGCCTGTTTTTCCTTTCACGTGGATGACTGATGGTGTTCACATTGCTAAGATTATGAGGTTTATGGACAGGAATTTCAGTCTAGAAGATAGACACTCCTACTTCCAAAGAAAGCAAGAAAAGGGGAGTACACCAAAAAAAATAAATAAATAAAGGATTTTAACCCCTAACCTTCCATTTCTCCCCTGTCCTTCCTTTCTAATCTTGTCAAATTTACTGTCTGCTAATGTAATAAGAGAAAGAGCAAGCTGCCTCTCACAATGTCCCCGAGGTTGGCCATCACCCTGTGTGCCATTCCTGGTTGGCCCCTTCCCCCTGTGCCATTGCTCACTACTTTGTCCCTTCTTGCTTCATTCAAGCATCTTTGAGCCCTGGGTTCCATTTCTGGCAGCCGGAGCCTGCTGCTAGGCGGCCCTCCACTCTACAGGACGGACTGGGGTTCTTCTTTTCATGTTATTTAGGAAGTAATCCTTAGAGCACAAATCACCTCCATAACGCTGACACTTTCTACTTTGTGTAGCCGACCAGCTCGCATGCTCGTCCACCCTCCTCACACAGTGCATCACCCTGCGCGCCGTCAGAACTGCAGCCAAGCCCGCGCTGAGAGAGGCAGGCTGCAGGCGGTCTCCATCGTATTTCATGTTTTCATTTCTTCCATTGGCTGGTGCCCAAGCGCGGTTTAATTCTAGTTAGCGCCGATTCCTTTTGTTTCCTGGGACTGTTATCTAATACGGACTGACATTAGTCCACTTCTTTATCAGAAGTGGAAAGAGAGTTCAGAGGAAGAACGGCCCTGTCCATGGAATCAAGAGCAAACAGTCCTGGATTTATTGGCCTGGACACAAGAGGGATTGGGCTCATTTGCCATCGAGCGGAAGTGAGAAGTCACAAAGGAGTACAGAAGACAGGAAAAGCGGAAGATGGCCTAAGGTATGTGGCTGTGTGGCACAGTTTGCTTTCTGTTGCTGGAATAAACACTGCAAAGTGACTTAGGGGAGAAAGGCTTATTCTAGTTTCTACTTCCAGGGCACAGTCCTTTACTAAGGGAGTCAGAAGCCGAGGCAGGAATCATGGGAGAAGGCTGCTTACTGCCTTGCTCCTTAGCTTCTACTCAGCTAGCTTTCTTACATAGCCAAGGACTCCCTGGCTGGTCCTGCCCACAGTGGACTGGGTCACATGAGTCAGCAGTCAAGAAAATGCCCCACCGACATGGCTAATCTGATTAAGGCAATCCCCTAATTAAGACTCCCTTGGGTAACTCGGCTGTGCCACTGAGAGCTCAGGCTAACCAGAAGAAAAGGATCAGATTCCTAAGTGGATTCTTGTCTCGCAGAGAACATTTTGTAGGTGTGACATTCTAAATGACTTTGGTGCAAATTAAGGGATACTGTCCATTTTCTTTTCTTTCTTTCTCTTTTTTTTCTCTGTGTAGCATTGACTGTCCTGGAACTTGATCTGTAGACCAGGCTGGCCTCGAACTCAGAAATTCACCTGCCTCTGCCTCCTAAGTGCTGGGACTAAAGGTGTGCACCACATCACCTCGTTAAAGACAAGGTTTCTTTTCTTTTTGCTTGGTTGGTTTTGTTTTCAAGACTTGGGTTTCTCTATGCAGTCCTGACTGTCTGGGAACTCTCTCTGTAAACCACTATCTGTCTTCTTTGCTCAGAAAAACAAAACTGTTCCTATGAGTCAGGACTGTCCAGAGAAACACAAGCGTTAAATTGGAGCTAGAACAGGGAGTGCCATCTCAAGAACGTAATCCCAGCACTTAGGAGGCTGAGGCAGGAGGATCACCATGAGTTTAAAACACTTCTGCTACACAATGAGTTCTAGGGCAGTTTGGGATAGAGTAAGATCTTATCTCCAAAATAGTGGATGCAGATAGATAAACTGATTGATCAATTTTTTTTTTTTTTTTGGTTTTTCGAGACAGGGTTTCCCTGTAGTTTCTAGAGCCTGTCCTGGAGCTAGCTCTTGTAGACCAGGCTGGCCTCGAACTCAGAGATCCGCCTGCCTCTGCCTCCCGAGTGCTGGGATTAAAGGCATGCGCCACAACCGCCCGGCCTGATTGATCAATTTTAAGGAAGCCAAGTGATTTAAAGTTTTATGATGGGTCATCTATTTTACTCGTCTGGAGGCTTAAATTAATAGCTCATCTTTAAAAAAAAATACTTTCATGGCAACATCTAGAATAACATTCCATCAAATGTGACAGTATCTTCCTCTAGCCAGGTTGACAAATAAAATCCCTCACTGCAACATCGTGTGTTCCACCCAGAGTCCTCTACAAGAAAAGAGAAAACACTGCTGTATTTTGCTTGATCTTATTGCTTCAAGCATCATTTTTGACTCTGAGACATCATAAGAAAATTTACTGCTTATACTTCTTGGACATTGGAAAGAAAAGTCATTATCTCCAAAGCTTTGGCCCCTTGCCTTCATGATAAAACACAGTGACAGCTGATATAATAAACTGATTTCTCCTACTTGATCCGTCCTATGCTGGAGAAGGTGCAAACTAATGGCTTTCTCTGGCCCTCATCCTACCGTTGTAACACCGTGTCTACACAACCTAGGCCTCAAAACAGCTGTTAGGGAGAGGGAGGGCAGTGGAGAAATTGACCAGTGTACCCTAGATAGGGGTTAGACAGGGGTTCAGAAGCCCTGATGGCATTACACAGCTCATGGTCCATAGATACCAGTCACCTAGAGGAAGTCTCCAAAAGAAAGAGTATTACATGATATTACCAGGAGGAAAGGATAAAAATCCGAGGGAACACGTTTAACACATTGTGCATGTATATGAATGTAGACATTGCACAGACTCTTCATTAGCATATATAATCTTCATGGTTTTTTTTTTATAACAGTGCAAGAAAATAAATAAAGAAACAGGATAAGCCCTGTGGTGTTTTACCTGTGGCAGTCTCCCCATTGGTTAATGGGACTGTGAGAAACCAAAAAGACCAGAACTGGAAAGTACCCATGTCCTTGAACATCAGAATCTTTGTATTCCTATTTGCATAATCATTGAAAGTAACTACTCTAGCCTGGTGTGGAGGTGCACACCTTTAATCCTTGCACTTGGAATGCAGAGGCAGGTGGATTTCTGAGTTCATGGCCATCCTTGTCTATGTGGTAAATTTCAGGGCAACTGAGGCTGCATGAAGAGACAAACAGAAAGTAACTCACACTGCATTTTTCTTAGCTGACATCAACCTAAACCATCTAGCACTTGGGTGTTAATGCTGGAGAGTGGACTCACTCACCTGCCTTTCTGTGAGGGTGCTTACCAACAGCAAACTAGCTGGTCTAGGTAAACGCTGGTCTATGATTCTAATAGACAGTTTTCTTCAACTTTACCAAGGCATGAAGTTTATATACATTCATTGGAACCTGAATTTGGAATTTGGCTCTTTTCTGAGGCTGGTAATATGCAGGCTGTGTTTGCCCCTCTTCATCCTTGGGGCTGGGGGGGGGGGGCAAACACAGCCTTGAGAGCATATGAAGAAGCAGTCGGTTCTGCGCTCTGTGCTGTGTGGATGCTGAGCTCTCGGTCCAAAAGATGCAATGGACTGAATGCATCACCAAGTCAGGATGTTTTATTTCCAAAGATGGGAGCATCTGTAATATAAAAACGTTCTCCACATCCTGCCCTCCATGAGCACAGTTGCTCTGTCACTACAACTGAGCTGCAAATAACAGCTTCTAATCTGAGAGTCGTGGCAGATGCAGTACTGTGTATGCATCAAATCCCTCTTTCTTTTTTTTTCTTTCTCTCTTCCAGATCCACATTTTCCAGCCTGCTAGCAGTTAGGGAAGCATGCCTGTGTGCCCTGCATGTGAATCTGGTAGCGGTCATATGAGCCACTTCTAGGCCTGCCCCAGTGACCCATCCCATCCTGACCTTTGCGGTGGTCTACCATGGTGTCCTTTCTCTTGGCAATCTCTTGAATTACAACACAATACAATATATACAATATACAATATCTTATATCAGTATCTTATACACACACACACACACACACACACACACACACACACACACCATGGTTCCAGGACTCAGAAGACCAAGACAAGAACATCAGGACTTATAGACCAGTCTTAGTTACCTTGCAAGACTCTGTGTCATTAAAAAAAAAAAAAAAGAATCAGTAGAGTCCAGAGACAGAACAGTGGTAACACTCAGACCAGCACAACAAAAAAAAAATTGTTGGTGACATAAAGTCACTGAAATATGCAGTTTGCTCATTACTATTAGCTCACCTGTCCCAATAAGTCACGTGCCCCATAATGACAATGTAGTCAATGGCAAGCTCATTCAATGATGGCCTTGAAGGTAATAATGGAGAGAAAATGTTTCCACCATCTAGAGTCACCGCAGTCATTGCTACATAGCACAGCGTTCATCTCGTCTTTAGTGATGCTGTGTGTTAAAGCAAAGCACATACACATAAGCATGGTACATGGCAGCCACAAGGGACTGCATTACGATTGTGCAAACCATTGGCTTTACTCTTATCATTCTCTTAGCTCACACCCCTACTTGGAAAACACTGACTGCAAAGTCACAAGCCATCTGACGCTGATAGCAGCCTTGCCCACCTTGCAGTTAGTGTTTCTTGGCGGCATCAAGAGGCTGCAAGGGGCCATGCTTCTTCCATGCAGGTTTGTGTAAGAGATCTAAGATGCTCACACAGTGACAAAGTTATCTCCCCCGCCCCAACCAAAAATCCCTTTCTTAGAATGTTTCCTCCTCATCAGGCAATGCGAGGCTGGACCTTTTCTAATCCTTGCCATTTGCCTGTAGGGAACAGCTTTGCTTAAAGAGAGCACTGCGTGTGAAGGATGCACATGTGGAGCGTGATTCAGAGAACAACACACAACATAAAGGATCTTATCAATTATTCCCAGCATCTTTCCCAAATGTCATTCAGGTGTCCTAGGACTGGCTAAGTATTTCTCATGGCCTTCAGTCCCCACACCACCTTGCCATTCTCTCTCTCTGTACTCGCATCTTCCTTCCCCAGCCCTTGCTTTTCTTTCTAGGGATATCAGGCCTTTACATAACTCTCACCATCTCATGAATGTGCTCATTCCACTCCCTCTTCCTGGCTTATTTTGTCCCAGCTGTCTCGAGCTGGCCTAGCCATCAAAGGCTGTTCAGCTTGAAGATACCAAGCAAGGGGTTTAACCCTCACAATTGTAGGAGATATATAACAAGTTTATGTGGCCATTTTTTGAGTCTGGGGCTATGAATGCAGTCAGCAGGCTGGTAGTCAGAAAGGGAAGAGGAACGTGAAGCTGGGGAAAGCAAGACAGATGCCACTTGCATAGCTTGGGAGCCAGGAGGAAGAAGTGGGACCCCAAGTGGGCACTCACACTCCTTGGGTCAGCATGCTACAGGGGAAGTTGGTAGCTTGCACCACTGATCTTAACACTAGCCAGATGTCAGAAAGTGAAGGAGGGAGCCTGGCACAAGCTGAGGCAGCTGCAGACTGAGCTTTGACCTCCCACTAAGGCAAGTCCAAAGCACACAACAGCAAGCATCAGTTTCGAGCCAGCCAAACAACGGCTCTGGTTCCTTGTATAACTGGCTGATACATAGTATTCTAAATACAGCTTGCATCATGATTCCCACATGAATTGTATAGCCCTACCCTACTTTAACAAGTTCCCTTATACCTTAACCTCTCTACTTATGGCTGAACCCAGGAGTCAAAGGGGATTATGGGAAGTGTAGTTCCAGTTTGTTAAGCAAGCAAGCTTAAGGTCACACCACTCTGCTGGTCTTTTAGACTCATCTGAGTATCTACCTTTGGAAACTACATGTAATTCCACAGTGAACCCACTGTCCATTCTCTATGTTCTTCCTTCCTGTCTTAGCTTCTTTCTTTTATTGGGTGTGTCCATGATGTGTTTGTCATGGTGTCCATCCAACAGCTCTTGAGTGTAGAGGTCAGAGGAGGTGCAGGTGTAAAGTTGGTTCTCCCCTTCCACCTTAATATAGGTTCCAGAGACCAACTGGTGATTACCAGACTTGAGCAAGTACCTTCACTGAAGCCAAGTCAGTAGCCCAATATTTCCTACAGAGTGTGTGTGTGTGTGTGTGTGTGTGTGTGTGTGTGTTGCTACTGCTGTTCTTAACAGAAGCCAAGACAATGAATTGGTTAGGCAAGCATTCTACCAATGTACAACCAGGAACCCTTCCCTTGGCTTTCTCAAGCCTCCTCGCTTGCCATGGGGGCAACATTTAACAAATGATACGTGATTTGTTTATGTGTGTGTGTATCTCCTCAGTGGAATCCAAGGACCCGGAAATGAAGGGATGTATTTTATTTATTTATCTTTCTATCCTAAGCTCAGTGTCTGGACACATAGTAGGGCTACGGTAAAAGAGGAAGCAGAGCCCATTGGCACGCATGCTTTCCAAGACTTATTATCACCATATCTTACCAGGATCGTATTTAGAAACATGAGCAGAAATAGGCAATAACATTCCCTTTATTTTTTCGGAACTAACGGTATCCAAGCCTTTTCTTGGACGCCAGGCATTATTTCTAAACACTGCACAGGGCTGGTCAAGAATTGCGTAAGATGGTTATCATAACCCCCCAAGGAGGATGTATTGCTCATAAGCATTCTGCCCACATCACAACGGAATTCCCAATCTTCTGCTCCTGGGCTGGTGCTGAATTTTCTGCCACAGATTGGGGACCGAAGGTGACTGGAAGGTGACTGGAAGGTGACTCAGAGGGGATTTCAAATAGAAGTGAAGAAGGTAGCGCCATGCGCTGGTACTTTAAAAAGGCCTGAGGTGCTTATAAACAATCCCGCCTTGGGGCCGCACCCTCCTCCCACGCGGCCATAGGCCTTTGCTGCTGAGTCTAGCTGCCCAGATCCCTTCCAGGGCTCCTCGCCCTAGAGCTGCCAAGCCAACCGACATCGTTGCATACACAGCATCTTCCTTCCTCCAAGGACCCCTAGGCTGACTCCAGACCGCTGTGCTTGCTTCGGTGTTGTTACTACGCCCCCTCTCCCAACCCCCAGTGAAGTGAGGAAGGGAAAGGTCCTAAACTGTGGCGGAGGCAGGACTCCAGGGACCCCTCAGCCTAGCCAGATTTTCTGCCTGCACTCTTCCATTGTGATCTTCGGTATCTGGTAGGGACCGGCTCGTAAGCGGACGGCCACAGAAGAGGTGTTCTTTGGTCTCAGAGAAGCTTGAGTGTGAGCCCTTTTACTGTCCTTACCACGTGAGAGTACAAGCCGCTTAACGGCTCTGGACCAAGTATCCCTCACCCCTAAAAGGAAGACCGCATGCACTCCTTGGTTGATAAATTAAATAGAGACAAAGCCCACAGCACTTGGAAAAACTCTCCGCCTGGGTAGAACTTTCAGCTCCCCAGCCAACATGACAGGACCACTGCATTTCACCCCCAGAACTCAGAACAGTGAAGTTAACGACAGACTGCTTCATTCCGAGATCACATGCAGTTCGTGTATGGGCATCATGCCTGGCCTCATGGAGGTGAAGCAATCTTTACCATTCCCAGCTTCTAGGTTTCCCAAAGCTCTTCATAAGAGGCATTTGTGGGCAGGTCTCTATAGACATTGGAGACCCAGTTCCTAACTTTAAGGAACTCCCAACTTTTTTCTTCAAAGGCAGCGTTTGGGTGGAGTCAATAAGGGGTTAATGGCAGCCTTCCTATTTTGCCTTGGTGCAGTAGCGGCTTCAGGCAGTAAATTCTCCTCTGACCTATAGCTGACCCCAGCACACAATCATGTTATTCATATTCTTATAAACAGAGGGGACGGTATGTATAATTTCCTAGATTTCTGGGAGATGGATCATAACTAAATTCCCAACTTTTCCTTTGGAGAAATGGTCCATTTGTTTCTGGTTAGCTTCAAAGCAAAAACTCATTTTTTCCTTGTATGTGTCAGTAACTTGAGTGAAATTTGTCACTTGTTTTTTATGAAATATTCTTTGCCATTGCCTTCATCGCTTGAAAAAAAAAAAGAAAGAGAGAGAGAAAACCACCCATAACAACTCAGTCCTTTCAAAGTTCATGAAGCGCAGTGAGAGAACAGTGGTGTCATTTCCGGTCACGGAAACTAACAGGAGTCCCCAGAATGGCCCACAGCTCACCCATCTGACAATCTATTTTCAAGAGCCCACTATGGGAGAAAGACCACGAGTGACATCTTGTTCCAATTTAAGCAAGGTTGAGCTGTGGGCCAGCTCCTTCAAATCATAACCAGCACAGAAATTACCTCCTACCAAAAAACCACAAGGTTTGGAGTCTTTAAGAATGAGGCCCACTAAAGCTGGAACTCCGGAGGCCAAGCATTTTTCTGAAGCCATCCCGTCATGAACAGCGATTTCATTTTCTTTAAATGGAGGGTGACTTGTTTGTCCTGGGACGTAGTGGAAGGGTGGTTGGAGAGGATGAAGAACTGCTTTATTTTGCCTTGCAAAGAACTAATAACTCCCTTACCATTTAACCTTGAGCCAGGGTTATTTAGAAATCACACCACCTATTTTTACCTTTCTATATGCGTACTTAACAGAGAGCGTTTCATTAGCAAGTTACCAAAGGACGTTAGTTGACACACTGTCACAAGTGACTCAGGGTAAACAGGCAGGCTCTCGAAGAGTGAGGGCTTCCCAGGGGACCTCCTCCCCGCAGGCTGCAGCTCCTGACTGGGGCATGCCTTAGTTCACCTAAGACTAACAGTATTGGGGCACTTTAGGGAAATTCTTGGCCTGAGCTGGAACCCCAGATCTCATGATTGGGAACAGTCACTTTGAACCCTGTTTGATCTTAGGTTCAAGTGACCCGTGAACAGGGTGTGGCCTGAGATGATTCCAATAGAGCAGGAACACCCAGGATGGCCAAGGAGCCGTCAGGATCCCAGAGAGGAATGTGTGTGTCACTGAGCAGTGGGTGGCATCAGGGTAGAGGAAGGAGGGTGTTGAGAGCCGTGGTCAATGGTGGCCATTTTGGTTAGGGTTACCTAATGTGACTCTTTCAATGGAGGTGGGAAGTGTTGGTGGCAGGGACCCCTGGCTCTATCACCTCTCTGAGATGGTCACTAATGTCCCAGGTTGACTTGTGTCCCCTCTCTTCATATGTGAAAGTCTTGACCTCAGAATGTGACATATTCTTACTATAGCCTCAAGGAGGCCATCACATTAAAGTAAAGCCATTAGAGTTGGCCTTAATTCAATCGTAAGAAGAGGCAGGTATGACACAAACACACCCAGAAGGACATCTATACAAGAACACAAGGAGACAACACCATCTGTACACCACAGAGAGGCCTCAGCAGAAAAGAGCCATTCCATCCCTTGACTGCAGACCTCTGACATACAGAACTCTGTGCGAGGCAATAAGCAAACATGCTGTACAACCCAGCCTAGGGTTCCAGCAAACAAATCAACTCACTGCCAGGATTGGCTCCCATATCTGCAGCCCAGCTTCAGGTATGCTCAGAATTCACCCATATTAGGCAAGTAGAGAAAGGTCGGGGGGATTTGAAAATTGGGAAAAGGAGTAACCTTTGAGACTCGTCACTAACTAGTTCTGATGTTTCCCCTCTCCTTGATTAATGCTGGACCTCCTCAGTCTTCAGTTCATCTCTCCCTTGGCCCTTTAAATCCCCAGTCACATAACCTCACCTTCCCAGTACCCCCTGAACATGCCTACAGGTCACTAACAGCCTGTCTGAGCCACTTGTAAATAAATACCTTCCTGGGTCGCTTTCTCTGTGGCATTTGACAGTTGTGCATTTTGACCTCCCTATCCCAACACATGCACATACACACATACACATACACAATATAAACATACACACATATACACACATACACACATACACATACACAATATAAACATACACACATATACACACATACACACATACACACACATACACTCATATACACATGTACAAATACATACACACAAACACATATACACACACCTCACCACCAAACATACACACATACATACACACACACCTACACACACATACTACTTTTTATCTTGTTCTGTTTTAAGCAGAAGAAATACATTCTGTGAAATTTTTTTTTTTTTTTTGGTTTTTCGAGACAGGGTTTCCCTGTAGTTTCTAGAGCCTGTCCTGGAACTAGCTCTTGTAGACCAGGCTGGCCTCGAACTCAGAGATCCGCCTGCCTCTGCCTCCCGAGTGCTGGGATTAAAGGCGTGCACCACCACCGCCGGGCTCTGTGAAATTTTTATACTACAAAAGCATACGGAGATAAAAATGAGACCTACTTAAGCCAACAAGATGGCTCAGCAGGTGACAGTACTTGCTGCCAAGTCCGATGGTGTGAGTACAATCCCCCGTGAGTATGATCCCTTGTGAGTATGATCCCCCGTGAGTACGATCCCCCGTGAGTACGATCCCCTGGACCCCCATATGGTAGAGGGAAGAATGGACTCCCACAAGTTGTCCTCTAATTTCCATGCCTGTGCTGTGGCACATCCCCAACACAATGGATCACACACACTTTTTTTGTTTTTTATTGTTTATATTGAGTTATATATTTTTCTTTGCTCCTCTCCTTTCCTCACCCCTCTCCTTCTACCCTCTCCCATGGTCCCCATGCTCCAATTTACTCAGGAGATCTTGTCTTTTTCTACTTCCCATGTAGATTAGATCCATATATGTCTCTCTTAGAGCCCTCTTTGTTGTCTAGGTTCTCTGGGATTGTGAATTGTAGGCTGGTTTTTCTTTGTTTTATGTCTAAAAGCCACTTATGAGTGAGTACATATATTTGTCTTTCTGGGTCTGGGTTACCTCACTCAGTATGATGCTTTCTAGATCCATTCATTTGCCCGCAAATTTCAAGATGTCATTATTTTTCCTGCTGTATTCCATTGTGTAAATGTACTACATATTATTTATCCATTCTTCAGTTGATGGGCATTTAGGTTGTTTCCAGGTTCTGGCTATGACAGACAATGTTGCTGTGAACATAGCTGAGCACATGTCCTTGTGGTATGATTGAGCATTCTTTGGGTATATACCCAAAAGTGGTATTGCTGACTCTTGAGGTAGGTTGTTTCCTAATTTTCTGAGAAATTGCCATGCTGATATCCAAAGTGGCTGTACCAGTTTGCACTCCCACCAGCAATGGAGGAGTGTTCCCTTTACCCCACATCCTCGCCAACCTAAGCTGTCATCAGTGTTTTTGATCTTGGCCATTCTTTCAGGTGTAAGATGAAATCTTAGAGTTGTTTTGATTTGCATTTCTCTGATGGCTCAGAATGTTGAGCATTTTCGATTCCTCTGTTGAGAGTTCTTTATTTAGGCCTGTACCCCATTTTTTAATTGGATTACTTGTTCTTTTGATGATCAATTTCTTGAGTTCTTTGTATATTTTGGAGAGAGCCCTCTGTCCGATGTGAAGTTGGTGAAGATCTTTTCCCATTCTGTAGGCTGCTGTTTTGTCTTGCTGACTGTGTCCTTTGCTTTACGGAAGCCTCTTACTTTCAGAAGGTCTCATTTATTAATTGTTTCTCTCAGTGTCTGTGCTGCTGGAGTTATATTTAGGAAGTGGTCTCCTGTGCCAATGCATTCCAGTATACTTCCCACTTTCTCTTCTATGAGGTTCAGTGTGGTTGGTTTTATGTTGAGGTCTTTGATCCATTTGGTCTTAAATTTTGTGCATGGTGGTAGATATGGATCTATTTTCATTCTTCTACATGTTATGCCAGCACTATTTGTTAAATGTGCTTTCTTTTATCCATTTGGTATTTTTTGCTTCTTTGTCAAAAATCGGGTGTTCGTGGATTGATATCTGGGTCTTCGATTAAGTTCCATTGGTCCTTCTTTCTGTTCTTATGCCAGTACCAGTCTGTTTTCAGTACTGTAGCTCTGTGGTAGAGTTTGAAGTCAGGGATTGTGATGCCTCCAGAAGTTCTTTTATTGTACAGGATTGTTTTGGTTATCCTGGGTTTTTTGTTTGTTTGTTTGTTTTGTTTCATATGAAGTTGAGTATTGTTCTTTTGACATCTGTGAAGAATTTTGCTGGGATTTTGCCGGGCATTGCATTAAGTCTGTAGATTGTTTTTGGTAAGCTTGCCAGTTTTACTATGTTAATTCTGCCTACCCAATAGAATGGGAGGTCTTTCCACTTTCTGGTGTCTTCTTCAATTTCTTTCTTCAAAGATTTAAAGTTCTTGTCATACGAGTCTTCAACTTGTTTGGTTAGAGTTACTCTGAGGTATTTTATGCTATCAGTGGCTATTGTGAAGGGTGATGTTTGTTTGATTTCTTTCTCCATCCATTTATCATCTGTGTACCCCTTCCCCCCACACCACCACCCCCACACAGCTGTCCTAGTCTTTCTTTCATGACTGGAATATAAAATGTCTTCGGTGCCCCAGTTGATGCCGCCATTAGGGGAGGTTGCAGAACCTTTGGTGGAGGTGAGGGGGGCAGTTTCAGTGGGTCACTGAGGGGAGACTTTGAGGATTTAAAGCACTACCCATATTCTATCCAGTCTTTGTTTCCTGATCCTCCAAAGTGAAAGGGCGTGAGGAGGCCCAGCTGTAAGCTTTCATTACCATGGAGTTGCCTGTTACCGTGCCTTCCTCACCATAAGGGATTGTGTCCCTTTAAATCCTGAACCAGGATAAAACTTTCTTCTCAAGGCTTTTCTTGGTGGGTAATCACGGCACTAAGAAAAGTAACCACTATTCCTGCCCCTCATGATCCTGCACTGATATTTCCTGAGGCTGGCACAGGCACTCCTTCATCAAAATACACCTGTCAGGTAATCGCTAAGTGCCGGCATTCTGCTAGCCGTTAGGAACACAGTGGTGGCTTTGGAAAGAGACAAAGGGAGGAGTGAGATTGTGGCCTCGTGGTCATATCGCATTGAGACTGGACCTAGGTAGCCAGTGCCTCTTGAGACTCTCAGCTCCGTTATAAGCTGCTTGCTACAGCTGATCTCAGCACTGGGCAAGGAGAAGCTAAGGAGGAAGCCCCTCACTGGGCCCTCACAGTGCTTCCACGTTCTTCCCTTGCTTTTTCAGGGGACAGCCATGGAGAAGGAAGGGAAAGAAGTAAGGAACAGGGGTGGTCCCGCTTGTCATCAGTTACAAGCTAGTATGGGATCCTCCAGACCTGGCAGAAGTAACCCGTCCCTCCTTTTTTCCATAGACCATGACTGTTACTCTTCAGGGGCCACCTCCTCCCTTTCTCTTCTTCTGAGCATCCCCACACACTCTTTTTTTTTTTTTTTTTTGGTTTTTCGAGATAGGGTTTTCCTGTAGTTTCTAGAGCCTGTCCTGGATCTAGCTCTTGTAGACCAGGCTGGCCTCAAACTCAGAGATCCGCCTGCCTCTGCCTCCTGAGTGCTGGGATTAAAGGTGTGCGCCACCACTGCCCGGCTACCACACACCCTTATTTGTGATAAATGTCTGTTCCCTTTCACTTGGTTTCAGCCTTCCTTCCTTCCTTCCTTAGCCCTTAGAATACTTCTAGTTATGTCTGTCTGTCTGTCTGTCTGTCTGGAACACCCCACCACCACCCTCTTGTGCAAGGCATTATCCTGAACATGACACCTGTGGTAAGAAGCATATGTTGATGCAATCCCTGCAGAGGTGGTGGCTGAAATCCTCTCCTAGAAAATACTTGGATGTCGTGGGTGGTAACACAGCTTCAAGGTGAAGCTACTAAGATGTGGCCAGTGCTGACGGAGCCTGTCTGCACACTGCCTTGTTGTCCAACATTTCACCTCCTGAAAGTCTGGTGCCCACAATGCTGGAGTCGGGAGGTCATGGAACTATTACCAGGTAGAGCCTATTAGGTGGCAATTACATCATGGGTACCACCTCATGAATGAACTAAGGCTGACTGTGGTAAGATTAGACTAATACCAGAAAATCGAAGGTGGTCTAAAATGAGTTGTCTCTCTTCCTGTCTGACCATGTGGCCTCGCCTTCCTACATGCATCCTAATCACGATGCTATCTACCATGATGTGATGCAACCAAAAGCCTCCCATTATGGCTGCCCAAATGACAGCACCATGCTTTTGGACCTAACTATGAGAAACTTCTTTATAAAATACCCAACCTCAGGTATTTTATTATAACAACAAAATATATGGACTAAGACAACCATCATGACATAGAATGCTAACTTGACTAAGACAACCATCATGACGTAGAATGCTAACTTGACTAAGACAACCATCATGATGTAGAATGCTATCTTGACTGACATGGCTTCCTAGGTGTCCCTGATGTGCAGGTGGCTCATTTGAACTTGACTTGGAAAAAAAATACATGTTGGTTGTTGTCTTTGTTAATTGTTCCTTCCACAGTTAACAGTGTTACATATAAAGCACAATCAGTAAGGTAAACATTTGCAAAAAGGAGTTGTGTTCGAGCCTATTCCTTGTTCTCTAGATGACTATTCTATCTAGCCACAGATAGGGCATTTGTGGTACCCTCTTTAACTTGGTGCAGTCACTGAGACACTTGAAATGTGACCCATCCTCTGCACTTTATAAGAAACAAAGAACTATGACTTTCTCCAAGACTGACCTCACTGGAATTTCTTCTATCCATGAGAGTGTTTTGTTTATAAATATGCAGTCCCAAGGCCCACGAGAACAACATTCTAAAGCAATGCTTTGCTCTGATTATCACATATAATAAGCATTTGGTCCCTTTAAGTTTTTATTAGTTTTGGAAAGATTTTATGCTATAAAAGCCAAGACTTCTTTCCTCTCCCATGTAACACAACTCGTATGGTCAATGGAAACCCTATATTACAGCGCCTCCAGAAAAACCAAAAGGTACATTATGAGTGATAACAACCCCCCACCTCAAAACTTGTCCAGGTCAGAAATATCAAGACTTTTCATACAAGTTCTATACACATCGGAACTGATCCTGAGAAAGCACTTGGTGTTTACTTCGAGCCCCTCTACAGGAGACCTCTGTTCCTCCCACCTCTCTATTTAGAAGCATAGGATAAAACCTAGAGACAACCTCAAGCTTTGGAAACAATAGGCACATATAGTCCCTTTCTGGAGAAGTTTCTGGAGTCTTTCTGGGTCTAAATTAGGAGTTTAACCAATCTGAAGCCCAGATCCCATCTTTCTGGTTTAGCTATTTGTGGAGAAAGTGGACATGTTTCCACTGCCTGTCCTGGAATTCCCTACAAAGGAGCTGTGAGCTTGCCTTCAACTCCATGCTCTCTTGAATGTAAGTCCTCATTCCTTTGGCTTCTGGGAGGGGTGAGGTAGTAGAGATATGGAAGTAACTTTGGTAACAAGTACCTGAGACAGACCTAGAGGTGCCCTGTGTCTCCAGTGTGTGGGATGAGCCCTCACAGCAAAACACCATGTTGACAAAATACTGGTGACCCTTCCTTAAGATCATGTACATGATCCTAAGCCCAATAAAGAAATCAGTTCATTGCCAAGTTGGAAATAGAACTTCTGTTCTATTGTAGGCAGGTCACTATCGCCCACGTACCATATCCTACCCAGGAGCCCATGCATTGGGCGTATGTACTCATGAGGAACTGTCTGTACCTGAGGTCATAGGTGAGTAAGGTCATAGGTGAGCTCTTAAAGACAGTTGGGAAGCAGAGCCTTCACTTTGCTTCCAGCCCATGCTCTGATTGTGAAGCTCATGATAGGAAAATCTAGAAACCAACTTCAGCAAAGCCATGTCAGAAAAAAGAATTAAAATACCAAACAAGTCTAACAGTCTGGGAAATTGGCAGATGAATAAAATAACTGCAAAAAATGGCCATCGTGCAGAAAGATGTTTATTGTAAAGAAGGATTCTGGCCTAAACTCTCTTATTTGTCCCACTGCTTATAAAGCAGATGGGCTTGGTCCTATCTTGTATCTTATAGACTGAGGTTTCTGTCCCACCCAGTCCCAAAGAATCACACAGAGGTTTACATTAGTTATAAACTGATTGACCTATTAGCTCAGGCTTCTTATTAACTCTTACATCTTATATTAGCCCATTATTCTTGTCTATGTTAGCCACGTGGCCTCTGTGTGTTTATTTGGGATTAAACTGCTGTGGAACCTGGTGGGAGAGAAAACTCGACAACGGTATCTGACTTTGCATTTTTTTATTTCCGAAATTAAAATAGAATGCTTATAAAAACAAAGATGATTGTTTTGTAAAAAATATAGAGCTGTGAGATGCAGAGCTTTTGAGGGCCCTGACCTCCAGTAGCCTTGGGCAGAAGGGCTGAGGAATGAGGAAGGGATAAGCAATATAATGTAGCATGCCACATAAGCACAGAGAAGTCTTGTTCCAGAAAAACAAAACAAAACAAAGCAAAACAAAACAAAACAAAAAACAAATTCTGTTTAAAAGCACTAGATCTCTGAGAATGTTATCAGTGTGAACCAAAACTATATCACTAGGGCTGGGAGATGGCTCAGTCAGTATAGTGCTTGAAGCACAGCGTGAGGGCCTGAGTCTGGTCCCCAAACTCACATACAAAAGGCTGGAGATGGCCACGCACGTGCCTGAAATCTCAGCCCTGGGGAAGTAGAGGTGAGCGGACCCTGGAGCTCACAGGCCAGCCAGCCCAGCCTAGTCATCAACATCCAGGCCAATGAAGAGTTCTAGTCTCAACAACAACATGGATGACACTTGAGAGACCAACACCCAAGGATGACCTCTGACCTCTGCTTGCACATATGTGTACACACACCTGTATACACATGTACATGTAAATACACACACATACATACATAAAAAGATATGTTAGTAAATATGTCTCTGTTTATTGGCTAATTATTTGATAGTAATAAAGAAGGCACAGAGAACTGGAGACAGTGGGTAAAACAAGATGCAGTGGTTGGAATTGGTTTCTCCATGACTAAGCCTTTGGCAATAGTTGTCTACAAAGACAGGCAACATGGCTATGGCAGTGGGAAACCCAGCAACAGCTCCCATGTAGACCATCTGTCCTGTTTCCTGAAACCTTGTGCTTTGGAGAGTTTTTGGTGCCCCAACCCTCTCATGTGCCATAGCTCCTCTTGGTGGCCATGCAAGATTCCCTGCTACTGAGAAACTGACTTTGTTTCTATTGTTAAACAGTTGTTGAGATGGCAGAATTGGAATAGTACTTTCCAAGCCTGGGATGTAAACCGCAGACCATGAGAAAATGCCTAGTATGCACTGCGAAGCCAAAGCTTGCATTTATTGGCAGATGGCAGACATCTTGGAAGATGATATAACATCCTAAAATACTTTTAGAAATCTAGAAAGTAAACTGAAGTCCGTGTGAATGTTTCCAGTAGAATTCAGAGCTCAGGATGAAACTTGCTCAGAGTCTGCCATTGTCCTAGATGAAGCTGTCAGAGTTATTCTAACTAAGGGCATCATCTCAAATGCAGACATTTCAAAAAGTTCTGCAAACCATCACCGATATTTTGCAAGGCAGAATCAGAGCACAAATGCAAGCCTCAATTTTGGCTCTCCCTTCCTTGGATATATTAACTGTTTATTTTGACAGAACCATGAACAAGATTTTCGTCGGGACTTAAAATAGTGAGGCTGGTGTTTAAATTGGGGTGTACGGGGCCAAGGTTTGGAAGCAATCTCTTGGATCGAAGAGTCCTCTGCTCCCTCCCACTCTCTGTTCAAATGGGTAGTGGTGGCAAATGCCCTTAATGCCAGCACTCAGGAAGCAGTGGAAGGCAGATCTCTGAGTCCAAGGCCAATCTGGTCTTAGAGAGCCAGTTCCAGGCCAACCAGGACTACACTGTAAACAGAAAACCCCTGCCTCAAAAAAACCATAAAGCCAGGTGGTGGTGGTGCACGCCTTTAATTCCAGCACTCAGGAGGCAGAGACAGGCGGATCTCTGTGAGTTCTAGGTCAGCCTAGTCTACAGAGTGAGTTCCAGGACAGGCTCCAAAGCTACAGAGAAACCCTGTCTCTAGTAAACAAACAAACAAATGGGAGTTATAATGCCATAGGAGATGCTGAGGGATTCTTAGCACCTAGCCCAGCTTAGCCTGGCATTCACGACCCTCTTAAGCCATCTCCTGAGTGCCAGGATTACAGGTAGGCACCGGCATGCACAGGTGACAGGAACTTGTTCGCCTGCTTTTATCAAGAGTAAACTTTCAGGGCAAAATGTCATTCACTTTTCCGGAGATCCTCTTTTTAAGCAGTCAGATAATTAAGAACAGGAAGAGAGAAAACATAGCTGCCCTCATCGCTTCACTAGTACCACTGGGGGAGTCGTGGCAGCTTGTAAGAGCTGTCCTCACTAACACTGGCTAAGGAGGCAGCCTGAAGGTCTGCACAAAGGAAGGTCTGCTCCCTGCCCCACTTCCTCCCACAACTTATAAAGCATCTATATATGCTTAAAATATACTCGACCACTTTTCCGAAAGACCCAGATCGAATTCGCCACTGCTGATGTACTTGGTGTACAAACGTGGAAGCGAACAAGAGCCTCACCATGAAGCCACCAGCAGGGGACGGCAATCAAAGATGGGACTTCCTTCTTGGCTAACCATGTGGATGACTTGGTGGCCTCTCCACTGTCAGTTTTCTTTCACAGCCTATGGAAGGAATTCCCCACAGGACGTCTAATTGGAAACGATTTCATTCCGAAGAACAAAACTCCAGTCATCGTGGGAATGAGACAGAAGGAAGACAGAGGAAGATGAAAAGAGAAGGGAGGGAAGGAGGGAGGGAGGGAGGGAGGGAAGGGGGGAGGGAGAGGGGGGGGACGGAGGGATGGAGGGAGGGACAGAGGGACGGAGAAACGGAGGGACGGAGGGAGGGACAGAGGGACGGAGGGACGGAGGGACGGAGGGAAGGAGGAAGAGAAGGAAGGAGGAAGGAGGTGAAGATTAAGATAACTGGAAGTGGTGTTAGTTTTGAGTGCAGGCCATTGGAAACACTCACCAATGTCACCAGGACAGTGTCTGTTCCTCAGACAGCCTGTTAGCCACAGCCTAGTCTTTAGTTTCAGAGTTTCTCCCTGGGGCAAATCTATGCAGGAGCTTTATGTGTGCTCTAGGCTTTAAGCAGTGCTTCATTTCCTTTGGCGTGACTGTATCGCAGTTAGTCCCTGATCAGGGGCCAGGACTATCCTGGCTGCCTAGACCTGAGCCGTATACGAAGGAGTGAAAGCCACGGGAGGCAGAAAGATCAATGAGCTTTAGTGTGAGGTCCCAGAGGGCTCCCGGGTGTGGTTATCAGAGAAGAGTGAATGGACACTGAGTGAAGAAAGCATCCACCACTTCCAGAAGCTTAGGGATGTCCTGACTCACACCCAGTGCAGCCTCTCCGCCCCCTGGCTTTGTAGAGTAGTCGTCAAAAGCTGACTAGGATGGTGGCGTTGCACTCAGTTAGGTGACAACGAGGCCAACAAGTACATAACGAGAATGTCCCAAGTCAGGGAGTTGTCCTATGGGTGTTGTATAGGCCAGAGGTTGCTACGATGAACTTGGATTGTCGAGTGTGTCTGGAAAGTTCTTTTCCATTCATGATGCTCTATGGTCTGTGTGTTCCAGATATTCAATCTTATAAAGCTCGAGCTCTCAAAGTTGCTCCGGAAGACTGGAAACTGGTGGGTGGGGGAGGGAGCAAAGTGAAGACAGTGATTCCTTGTGGCTGTGCCCTCAAACCCTTTGCCAAGAATTACTCAAAACTCCAAAATAATTGGAAAATAAGATAACTATGACGTATCTTTTCAGAAAATCTATTTTTCCTCAATAGAAAGTAATCTAAAACACTGCTTATGTAGTAAACAGATATAACTGAGTAGAATGAAAAGTTGACATTAATTTAAGATAAACCATTATCTTCAAAGAATTGTCGAACTCACCACGGATTCCCAAACTAAAATAACCCACATAATGGAGAAAAGGAAGAAACCCAAAGCATTTTTGCCCAGTCAGAGATGGGAAAGCATGGTTCTCATTTATGAACTTGATCCTATAACCAGAAAACTCAGTGTACCGGCAAGCCATTTTTAGCATCCAAGGGACCAGCCATCAAGTATGATTAAGTAATGGATCTGTGTGGAAATCCCTACAGACCATGGGGAAATAATTTGAAATCCAAGGTGAACAGCCTTCTGTTTTGAGGAGGACTTGTAACTGCGGAATTGGGAGAAGATTGTCCATCTTTCCTTCCGCTAGACATTCAGCAACATAACCAGGCAGTGCGGCACGTCATCCTGGTGGGCACAGTAGAATCACGTCTTTGGCAAGTTGAGCAGGGGTGTGTCATAGCAAACTCTAAAATTGGACACGTGAAGGCAGCAGCGGTACCAAAACCTGTGCTGGGAGTATGCTGGAGAGCTTGGGTGGCAAAGGCCACCTACACCTGCTCATTCCCAAGCCCTGGGATGCTTCTTCTAGCCTGGCTCACTGAGATTTTTATGAAGGCGGGTAGAGAGTTGAGGCAGGTCTACCCATAAGGCCGTGCAAGGTAGGCGGTGAGGAGAAGCTCTCTTACTGGAGTAGAAGCTAAGTGGGAAATGACAAGGCTGCCCAACTAGCCGTGCTCTGGTGTGTGTCTCCACTCTCCCTCTTGTGGTCCATGTTTGAACTGAGTGGTGTCGCTCCTCCCCCACCCGGTGCAAGAGTTCCATCAAAGCTCTTACCCCAGCTAGGCTCATCATATGGGCCAGCAGGCATGGCAAGCCAATCAGAAACATGACCCTGGTTGGTTCAGCCAAGAAACTAGAAAATCTTTCCTTTCAGAAGGGAAGTCAGAAAGATGTGTGTCCATCGCTATCAGCTGCTGTCGTTCTGGTCCTATGGAGGAAAATTTGAGAGAAAGAAAGAGAGAGGAGGAGAGGAGAGAGGAGGAGACATGGAGGGATAGAGGGAATACTCCCCCTCAGTTCTGGGCATCCTTGTTCTTTCTACTTGCAAGAGAATGGGTCCCCGGATCTGGTCCAGCCCTTACCGGATCTCCCTCAGGTGTGTGTAGTTCTCCGAACAACTGAAAGGTACAAAGAATGCAACAGGCAGGGATGCAGAGGGACTGTCTGGAACCGCTGGCCCAGACTACACCCCTGCCTGCCCTTCTAAGAACTGACAGTTCTTCAGTACTTGTGCTCAGAGGTCCCAGTTTCAATGGATGCATGAGACCCAGAGTGGGCAGTTCTGATGTCATTTAACCACAGGGCAGCATAGGGGATGTCTAGGGGAGACTCCATCCACCCTGGAAGCTTTCCGGGGCCAAGAGGCTGGCTCACCTTCCTTCAGGGTTCTGCTTATCTTTGCTGTCTACCTGGGAGGGATAAATTGATTTTGCTTAATCATATGATTGTTCAGCCTCACAAGACCCAAGAGTTTGCTTGCTTAGGAGAGTATGTTAGTTACTCTTTTCTCATTACTGTGATTAAAAAAGAAAAAAACCACCTGGGGCAGGGGTAGACAACTTAAGACAAGGCATGGTAGTGAGCCTGTAATTCTCCCAGAAGTGGAGCAGCCAGTGCTGAGATCCTGTCTCAAGAAACAAAAGCAGGCTTGCTGGCCTGTATCTGTAGCTCCAGCTCTAGTGGAGTGGAGGTAGGAGGATTAGTAGCTTAAGGCTACCCTTACATAGCAAGATCTGAGACCAGCCTGGGCTACACAAAACTTTATTTCAGAAAACTAGGCAGGGACACCTTATGGCAGAAGGGGATTATTTTTGTCCCCGGTTTGAAGATAGAGTCCCTCATGATGGGGAAGACATGGTGGCAGGCAGCTCAGTAGTGGCAGAAGCATACAGCCTGGAAAGCCACATGCCTTCACATCCTGGTAGATCAGGAAACAGAGTGGGAAGGCAGTGAGGACAAGTTATCAAACCTCAGAGCCTAGGGCACTGGATAGATGGCTCAAAGGGTAAAAGCACTGGCTGCTCTTGCAGAGGAGGACCCAGGTTCAATTCTCAGCACCCATCCTGTGTTTTACAGCCACCTCTAACTCCTGTTCCAGGGGATCTGATGCCTTCTTCTGACCTCCAGGAATCAGGCACACATGTGGTGAACAGACACACATGCAGGCAAGACAGTCATACAATAAAAAATAAAGATATAAAATTATATATATATATATATATATATGTGTGTGTGTGTGTGTGTGTGTGTGTGTATTTAAAGAACCTGTCCCCTAATGATCCACTTCCTCCAGGGAAGTGCTACCTCTAAAGTTCCCACAACTTCCCAAAGTAGTAGCACCAGCTGCAAATCAACTATTCAACCTGAGTCTGTGGGGTGCTTTTACCTTCAAATCATAATATTCTATCCCTGGCCCCTATATGCTCAAGGCCAGCTCATAATACAAAATACATCCCCGTCCGATTTCAAAAGTCCTCATAGTCTTAACTATTTCCATGCTGTTCTGAAATGTCAAAATCTACCCTAAGACTTAACTGTGAAAAATCAAAATACAAATTTGGTATTTCTAATATACAATGGCACAAAGGAAACCAACACCAAGCAGGGCAAACACAAATCATGAAGGTTCCTGTCCAATATCTGGGACTTGTAGTGCGATCATCTGGGCTCCACCAGGCCTGGGTAGTCACACTTTTCCATTCTGTTACCTGCGGAGCACATGATCTTTCTCTTGGATTCTACTTGATGCCTTCAGCGTTCCTTGGCAAACGCCCCCTGTTTCTGGCATCTCCTCTATCCTGAGGTCTCCACCAGAACCTAGACTTTACCTACTCTGGAGCTCCATGCAGATGGTCTCACCTTTCTACACACTGCCTGCTCCTTAGCAGTTTTCTGAAACCTGGGCGCTAGCTTCCATGGCCTGAACACCCTTGCATCCTCCGTACCTGCAAAACATCACTATATAAGCCCAGTTCTGCTGCCAGCTTGAGATGTAGACAGGATTATAGCTGCAGAGGCCGCTTGCTTTCCTGTCCAAACCTTAGAAAGGACATGCCTGGAAGCCACTTTCTAGAAGGGACCTCTGATGGCTGTGTCTTTTTAGCCACTCTCATTTTCAATGGATTGACATCGCTGTGCCCCGGAGCTCCAGATGAGTAGAATCTTGCCTTCCGGGAACATTTCCTATTGTTCCAGTGTAAATGCACATGTTTCTCCTTAATGGCATCAATTTGTTTGACAATTTCAGCTACCCAAACTCATCTCTTTCAAGCTCCTTCTCCCTTGCTCTCACTCTAAGTATAAACACAATAAGCAACCACTACACTACAGCCTACACATTCTGCTCTCACAAAAGTCCCTCGACCAAGAAATGGAGTCCACTGCTTTCTAAATTCAGCCTTATTCAAGTTTTTAGGACATGGGGAAAAAAAAAAGTCAGATTCCTTGCCAACATATAAAATACATGACCTGTAGCCCAGCTTCCAGGAGAGTCCTTGTCCCCATCTGAAACTTCATGAGCATAGTCTTGACTGTCTGTATTTCTCAACCACTGAATCATCACCTCAACACCCTGCTGTCTTGTGAGCTCACACCAGAATGACCCTTTGAGTTCCACATATATCATTCTAGAGTATCCACTGTCCAAAGCTGATGTGGGAATCCCCTGTGTGTGCTGTGATTACCATTAATGAATAAAGAAACTGCCTTGGCCTGTTGATAGGGCAGAACTTAGGTAGGCGGGGAGGACTGGACTGAATGCTGGGAGAAGGAAGGTGGGGAGAGAGATGCCATGGATCTGCTGCTGGAGACATGCTAAATCATTGCTGGTATATTACAACCTCATGGTGATACACAGATTAATGGAGATGGGTTAAATCAATATGTAAGAGTTAGCCAATAAGAAATTAGAGCTAATGGGCCAAGTGGTGGTTTAATTAATACAGTTTCTGTGTGGTTATTTCCGTTCTGGGCAGCTGGGACAAATAAGCAGTTCCTTGCAACACACAGCTCCAGACTCTTCCACATTCCTCCTGCAAATCAGTTCCAAAGACTTAAGAACCGCATGGTCAGGCCTCTCACAACAGTGACTCCACTTACTGGTGCCAGTTTTCTGGACAATTATTTTCTTATCACTGTGTTAAAATACCAGAAAGAAGCAACTTAAGGGAACAAAGGTTTATTTTTGGACCACAGTTTGAGAAAGCCGTCCACGCTGGTAGGAAAGGTGCGGTAGCTCCACGGCATTTGGAGTGTTCAACTGGAACTCCTCACTTCTCTATATCTCCATGGAATAAGAAGCAGAGACCAGATAGGAAGGAGGGCCAGACTAGTAAGCCTCAAGACCTGCCTCCAGTGAGACACTTACTCTTTACCAAGACTCTGCCTCCTAAAGGATCCACAACCTTTGAAGTCAGTGCCACCAGCTGGAGACCCATGTTAAAATACGTGTGTCTGTGAAACAGAATTTACATTCAAATCATAACAGGAAGTAAATACATCCCTCCTGTTCCTAAGGCAGTTGGTGTTGGATAGTGAGTCTTTCGATCAACATCCTTTCACACACATGAACTTAGTCACTCATACCCAGAAAGAGAGAACATGAGCAACGTTCCAGACGGAGACTGGATATGGAGGAAATGGGACCTGGAGTAGAAGCAGTAGGAGTCTACTCTGAGAGCCAATGAGAACAGACGGGGCAGCTTCCCTCCCTCCCAACTCCACAGATTTTGTGTTAGTCACTGCTCTATTACTGTGAAAAGACATTATGACCAAAGGAACTCATTTTTTTTTAAAAAAAAAAAAAGCATTTAATAGGAGGTATGCTTATTGTTTCAGAGGCTTAGTCTGTTGTCACCATGGCAACAGCATGGCAGGAGTGATTCTAGAGAAGTAGTTGAGCATTAATTACATTATGATCCCTAGACAAGGGTTGGGGGGAGGGAGATGTGTTTGACCTGGTGTGGGCTTTTGAAACCTCAAATCCAACCCCAAGTGACACACTCCAACAAGGTCACACGGCCTAATCCTTCTCAAGTAGTGTCACTTCCTGATGACTATGTATTCAAATGTATGCGTCTGTTGGGGCCCATTCTTTCTCAAACCACCACAAAAGGAGAGGGGCTTCTTAAAAGTGGGAAGATTGACAGTTTTTACTTAGAAGCTTCAGAGCCAGAGCTTACGCCCTGAGCTTAAAGACTTGTAAATACCCAGGCATCTAGACTAGACTCTGAGCCATCTAGATTAGAGGTCATTCTACAACAAGTAGATAGACCCCACAAGTTAAAAGAAAATTTGAATGCTAATAAGAATGTGTGCTTATAGTAATAACATATCAATAAAAATGATAACGGAAACTAGGAGCAATATTACACAGCTGTAATCTAGCACTTGGGAGGCAGAGGTTGAAAGGATCCTGGATTCCAGACTAATCTTTGCTACATAGCAAGACCCTAACTCCAAAAACATGATAATCACTAGCGGTCATTTTATACCTCAGGGTAACTTTTACATCTAAGGGATCAAGCAGATTTAATCTTTCATGACGTGCAATTATTATCTAGATAAATATTGACATTCCCAAGAAAGCCCTGATAAGAATCACTTCAGACATTTAAGCCAAAATTCTAACAAGCAACTGTTTTCCTGAAAGTGTTCCAGAAATACCAAAGCTTGGATTTTCTTCCACAGGAAAGACATCTAAGAAAAACTGTCCTAGACTGAAGGGTGTCCCTCCAAAACTCAGAGGCTGAAGTCTTACTTCCCAGCATGATACTCAAGGTGGGGCCTTTGAGACGTAATTGGGGCTAAATGAGGTCATGAGGGTGGAGCCCCAGGATGGGACTAGAGCCCTAATAGGAGAAGGAAGGGATTCAAGATCTCGCTCCAAGTGCACATATGGAAGAAAGGCCATATGAGGACAGAGCAAGAAGATGGTTGTGACACAGAGAACTCTCAGGGGCATGCAATCACCAATCATCTGCCACTTCCAATTGTTTGACTGAAGACTGTCACCCTCCAGCACTGTAGGAAATAAATCCCTGTGGTATAAGCCCCATTTCAATCCTGTCTACGGTGCTTTGCTGTAACAGCCCTTGGTGACAAAGAGGCAGGGTCATAGTAACTGCCATAAGATGTCCCAGAGTTTCTGGGTCCTAGAAGAGATTCCAATACTCTAGCGTACTGTCAAGTAAGGCCCAATCACACTCGGTGACATTTGAAAAGCCATGGGAGCAGCCCTGGGTCTGTGCGGGGTGACTTGTGAAGATCTTCGTTGAACACAGAGCTTCATTCCAGCCTTGCTCTGTGCCTGCTCATTAGAACTCTTGATATAGAGAATATGTAGAAGAGGATTGTAAAATCCATTCTTAAAGGAAAAGAAAAACCAACAAAACCTGAGCCAGAAGTTCCTGGCCCTCCAAGTTCTCAGTCACTGGGTATACACCATTAACTTTCTGTAGCTTTGAATCACATGAAAAGAAAGTCTTGAGTAATTGTCTTTGGGTGATCCCCTTGCTTGTTAATTGATATAGGAAGGTCCATTATGGGTGGCACCATTCCCCAAGCAGGGAGGCCTGCACTATACACAGCAAGCAGGCTGCATGGGAGCATTCTCTGTTCTTGACTGTGAATGTGACTTCCTACCTTGAATTCCCCCACGAGAATGGACAGTAACCTGGAATTACAGTCAAACAAGCCCTTCGCTTCCCTAAGTTACCTCGAGTCAGCTGATTCTGCCACAGCAACGGAAATGAAGCAAAGACACTGAGTTTAGATAAGAACTGTCAAAAACCTGTCCTTCTTTCCTTTCTTCCTTCCCGCTTTCCTTCTTTGTTTCTTTCTGTAGCAGGGATTTAACCAGGGCTTCTGATTGCAGGGAAAGCACCACCACTGATCTATAGTCTCAGATGGCTTTGCTGTGTGTGTGTGTGTGTGTATTTGCACATACATGTGTGTGTTTGTATATATGTTCGTGTGTGTGTGTGTGTGTGTGTCTATGAAGAGGAGAGGTTGACACCAGTCATCCTCATTAATTGTTCTCCAACTTATTTCGTGTGTCTATGTGTTCATGTACATGTGGGCATGCATGTACGTGGCAGGGGTATCAAGAGGGTGACATTGAGTGTCTTCCACCTTGTTGCTGAGCTATGGTCTCTCACTGAGCCTGAAGCTCACCAATGTTTAGAAGACCAGCAAGCCCCAAGGATCCCCCTCTCACAACCTCTCCTGTCTGGGATTATAGGTGCGAACCACAATATTCAGCTTTACGTGAGTACCAAAGACCAGAACCCAACTCCTCAAGCTTAAGCACTTCACTGACCATACATCTTTCCAGTTCCTAATTTCTACTTTTTAATTTGAGGCAGGGTCTCACTTAGTTGCCCAGGCAGCTTGAACTCACTGTGTAGGCCAGGTAGATCTTGTACTTGAAATCCTCCCACCTCGGTGTCCCAGGTTGTTATTGCTACAGGCCTATGCCAGAGGCCTAGCAAAAAGCCTTCTTATTATTCTAAAGCATAACTGTTTTCCTGCTATAGAGAGTGAGGGAGGTTGTATTAAAGCCTAAACTACAAAAATAAAAACAAAAACCTAAATAAATCACATCAGTTGAAGATGTCTATTTTTAAGACCTGACACAACTTTGAGGGTCTTGATATTCTGCTCTTAGAAGCTGCCGTTTTCAGGTTAGTCTCCTGCCCTTGTGCGCTCTTATTAAAGTACCAAAGTTATTCTGGAAATTAGTTCTAAAGACAAGGAGTGAAAAACGCAACCAACTGTGAAACAGACTCATTAAAGGAGCCCCTGCCTGCTCCCATGGATTTTTTATGGTTAAATGCATCTAGAAAGCCACTCACATCAAAGGCTCAGACACACCATTAGTTAATTCTGAAAAAATTGCAACCACATAAAATTATCATAAACGGCTGGCAATGGTGCGTGCCGCACCTCCAGCCATAAGAACTAGTTTCCCAAGATCCCCAGAGTCTAGTTTAAATTTAAGAAACTCGAAGGCAAAAATAAGGTAGAAAGGGAGAAAGTATAAGAAAATATGTCCACCTCTCTAACACGTTATGAAATATAAGCATAAAAACAGCACATGGGACAAACAGGTCACTGATGATAGCTACTGTGTTGAAAACCACATAGCATAAGGGGTTTTTTTTTTTTTGTCCATTTGTTGTGTTTCTTAAGGTAGGGTCCTGCTACATAGCCCAGGATAACCCTGAGCTCATTATGAAGCCCAGGCTGGTACCAACCTCATGATCTTCCTGCCTCCACCTCTTCGGGGCTGTGATTGCAAGTGTGTGCCATGTCTCATGAGATCTGTGACATCTGTGATACAGCACTGCTAACTGCATGGAGATTGTCCAGCAGATCTCCAGAACCTTCGCGTGACTGAAGCGCAGCGTTCACAGAATGACATTTCTCAATTTTCTCCCTTTTCTCAAATCCATAGAAGCCACCATTCCACTTTTTGCTTGAATTTTGACTACTTTAAATCCCTCATGGATAAGAAATCATGTGCATTTACCCTTCTGTGGCAGGCCTACTCTCATAATTCCTCCCAGGTATAAAAATGTTATAGCATGTAACATGTTTATCTTCTTTTTATGGCCCAATAATGTTCTCTTGTATGTCTACTTAACATCTTCTTTATCCAGGCATTTATTGATGGGCACTTAGGCTATCTATACCTTTTAGCGACTATGTTAATATTTTTATGAACATATGGATGTAGATAAGTCTTCAGTTCTTTTGAATCAATACCCAGAAGTGAAGTTTCTGGATCATGTGGCAGTCCCACTCACAATTTATCAATGATATTTTATGCATATTAAATCCACAGAAATGGTTTTCAGGTTGTGTGGGGATTTTTAGAGAAAAAGTTTTCTGAAACCGAGGCTGGCCTCCACTTTGCTAAGTAGGTGAAGATGACCTTGATCCTCTGCCTACACTTTGCACACGTTGGGATTACAGCTACCAGCATGCACCAGCACACCTAGTTTTATATGGTTCTGGGGACCAAACTCAGGCCAGGGCTTAGTGCAAACTAGGGAAGCACTCAATCACTGAACTTTAAGTCCAGTCTCCCAATAATGATTTTCTACTATTAAGTTATGGTATTTTCATCCTCTAATAACTAAGAACCTGTCACGTCCCTTCTGGTGTTAATGAAATCTTTCATTTCATGTTTTTGTAATACTTAGGTTTGTACCTAGAGCCTCCCGCATGTCAGGAAGCACTCCGCCACTCAGCCACAGGCCCATCTTGCTGCATTTGTTTGCTTGTTTGCTTGTGGTTGGTTGGTTGGTTTGAGATGATATCTTACTGAGTTTCCCAGCCTGAACTTGAACTCACTCTGAAGCTCAGGCAGGTTTGGGACTCTCATTCTCTGCTCTTCAGCATCTCAGTTACAGACCTGGACCATCAGGCCTGGTTGTTATTCTTTATTACAGTTAATGAATGTGTGCAAATTCTTTAATTTTCTGTTACAACATGGAAGCGTTCATTCTTGAGGCAGTCTAAGGACACAGGGCAAGTGTGATATTTGTGGAACTCAGAATAAATCCTTCTGTGGCTGGGTAAGCAGGCATTTCCAAATACTCAGAGTGGCGTACCCCTTGCCCCATTGTTCCAAGGTAATTCAAGACCTGCCAGCTTCTCTGATTAGTGTCTGTGTTCCCTCTCTCTCCTCCTAGAAGCAGAAAACTATGTTCTAAATACCAAATTAAATTTGCAATATCTTTCCTCATTTTTCCTAAGTTTTCTAGGAGAAAACATAAGCAACTTTTGCTCCTTCTATTTTTCTCACTTTTCCTCCCTATTCATTATCAAGCCCCAATGTTATCTCTTTCTAACACATGAGCTTGAGCTTAAGAAATAAAGTTATTACAATAGAAAACAGGGTACTCAAGAATTGCATGACCAACTCAGATGGGGAAGTAATTGCTACTTTTCATACGTGGATTTGTGTGTGTGTGTGTGTGTGTGTGTGTGTGTGTGTGTACGTGCGTGCATGCACATGTGTGTAGTGGTTTGAATGAGTAATATCGGCAATCAGCTCTGGTATTTGAACACTTGGCTCCTCTTTGGTTGATATAAGATGCCCTTATGCATGCTGTGAATATGTCTTATTACCATTGGTTAATAAAGAAGCTGATTTGGCCATAGCCAGGCAGAATATAAGTAGGCAGAAAATCCAAGCAGAGAGACAGGAGGAAAGAAGACAGAGTTGGGGAGACACCAGCAGCTACTAGGGAAGCAAGATGTAAGATAACAAGTCACGAGCCTCATGATAAAATACCGAATAATAGAAATGGGTTAAACTAAGTCATAAGAGCTAGTTAATAATAAGCCTGAGCTAATAGACCAAACAGTTTTTAAAAAGGGAGAAGGAGGAGAGATGGTAAGCTGGCTCACTGGGTAAAATCCCTTACTGCAAGGCTGGCAACCAGATTTTAGTCACCAAAACCCACACGGTGGGAAGAAAGAATCAACCCCACAAGTTGTTCTCTGATCTACACACATGCATGCACACACACACACACACACAGCAAGTACAAGAGTGTAATAGAATAATATTGATGCAATAAATAGCTGGAACTAAGTTTCAAGCATTATTTTATGGAACTACAAGTGAAAAGAAACGTATAAACTAAATCCAAATGAGCACAGGCCCTAAAAGCATACACCTGTATCTGGTTATCGGTAGCCATTCAGTGCATTCAGAGGATGCTGATACCAAAAGCTATGAAAAGGGGAAATAAAACAAGCAATACAGAATCCTCAGAGAACTTGTGAGCCTCCTGGCAATGCAGACTGTCGTAACAGAGCCCCCAAATGTCAATCCACTGTCAGATAGAACATTCCTGCTGAATGAACATTGCAAGTGGTTGGACATCATTTCTAGGGAAGTTAAACTAGCCGAGTCTTCTGCTTTCTATCAAAAAAAACCATTCACACTAGAATGTTACTGTATAGTTCAGAAAATAATTAACTCTTAAAAAGGATTGAGAGACAATTCAGTCTCATAGCACTTTTTTAACGGTGGAGAAAAGATTCATAAAAATTCTCAAATAAGGTTCACTGTCCTAATCAATGAATGTTTGCTTTTGCTTTTAGGACTTTGGTTTGGTTTGGTTCAGGATTTTGGAAGCAGTCACATTCTGTAACCCAGACTGACCTTGAACTGTTGAACCTCCTGCCTCAGCCTCCCCAGCATGTGCCACCACTCCCAGCCTATCCTCATCAATTTAACACCACTTCTCTGTGAGGGTTTGTCGCCTCCTAAGGAAGACGACTTAGGATGCCATCGGTTGGCTGTATAAGCCTTTGTCCTTAGAGGGTAAGATGCAAAGACAGTGAAGTTCATAGGAGCTAAAACCTAATTCCCGTGCTTGCGATTCCAGAGCCAGGGTCATCCATGGCGGATAAATGCTGTGTTGCTGCTGCTGTTTATATTATTGTCCGTGGGGTGCCTACCAAGCTTGAGCAGCTGGTACATTTTTCTCACTTGTTAAAAATCTTTGGTCTCCTTATCTACAAAGCCACATTCGGCTGTGTTCTTTTCTTTTCCTCAAATTGGGATCATACTTGTCCTGAGGACTTACCACAGAACATACCACACTTTGGCTGTGACATAGACAAGGCTCATGTGCGACAAGAGAACATCACCCACTGTTTCTCTGTCAACACGGCAGTGGGGAGCCATTTGATACATAGCAATGGAGAAGGAACGTTTGACAAATCAGGGCTGTTGGCCTCGGAGACAGGAGAGACACCTGTTTGGCAATAGGTCCTGGTGTAACCTGTGTATGCCAGTGAGACTCACCTGCATAATTTGGGCAGCTGGAACCTAACCATTCTATTTGCAAGTGTTGAGGTTTGGCAGGAAGCACGGGGGCTTAGGCAGACATGCGTGACCAGGGTACCAATACAATTGGATCTGAGCATCTGTGAGCCTTTCTTAAGGAAGGTGAACCATTGAGAGGACTGTCCCTCCTGGGTTTGTGTCCTTACGATAAATCACCACGAATGTGCCCCGAGATGGTGTCAACACCTTACATACTTTCTAGATGGCACCATGTTTCCTCCAATTATTTGCTGCTGCATAAAATTAACTGTCCAAAACACGGTGCCCTGGAACAATGACTGCTCTCAGTTTCACAGGCTGGAGACTTGAGCTGAACTCAGCCGGGGATTCTTTCGTTAGTGCAGTTGATGGACGGTAGGTGTGTTCCTCTGAGTCTGGCTAACTCACAGGTCTGGTGCCTCCAAGGACCGTCTGAAGACTGGCTAGGTAAGATCCCTCTCGCTTCTGACATAGTCTCAGGGCCTTTCCCAGTGAACTCTTGAAAGGGATAGGTGAATTGCTTGCATAGAAGCCCAGTCCTCTAGTAGACTAGGATGGACACAACGATTGTCTCAATGCCTGGGTCCAGAACTGCCAAAACATCTCTCTTACCCTACTCTGTTGTGAGAGCCATCACAGACCTGTCCAGGCTCTAGAAGAGGAAGTCAACTCACCTTTTTAGTAGAAAAAGAGACAAAGATATAGCTATTACAGTGGCAGCTATCACAATGTCCCCTTAAATCTGGATCAACACAGACCAGATCCCAAGGGGAGCTCAGCACAGAGAACGTGCACTCGGAGCTCACGAGTGGACTTCACCATGGGTTGAGCCTAGAGAGGATCATCCACTGACCCTTTAAAACAAAGATCATTCTAGAAGATACATGTTCCACGTACCTCTCAGCAAGACACCCTTGGTCATCTGCCAGCCCACCATGTGCAGCCTTTTTCATTCTCCCCTCACGGATCCAAATCTTTCCCAGGTGAAACAAATTAAGAACTCTGAGCGTCTTTCACTCCCTCGGAGGAGGCTTGACCCATCAAACAGGCCTTGAATGGCTTCTAAGAAAGATGACAGTTCAAATAAGTAATGAAAAGCAGAGGAGAGGAGGAGGGAGAGGAGACAGAAGAGAAAGGAAAAGGGAGAAATTGAGTGCTTTAGGAAGTGCAAATGCTTGATCGGCTTCGGCCCGCAGCTTCAAAGTAAGAATGTTCCGCTGAGCCACGGCGCGCACATGAAAGTTGAGGAGATATAGATAACACGATAATGCTCTCTGGGCAAGCCCATCTTCCCCACACAGATGCAAACAGGCAGGAGCAGAGCCGTCTTTGGAACCGGATTGTAAACACTGGGCCCTACCGACATGCTAATTTGCAGATTATTTTATTACTGTGTACTTTTGAAGGCTAAATTGGGAACATCTGTCTTGAGCAGAACTCACTAGGGAAAGGCTAGATGTGAGCAAGAGACGACAGCGCCCATGTCTGCTGTCCCATGCCTGTCCCCTGGTTATCTGAAACATCTTCTGCGGACATTTCGTAAACTGGGATTAAGAATATAGCTTAAGTATGCAATTCCCTCTTTACAAAAGGTAAGCAAAGTACTTAGGTTTTTGTTCCTTTTTTTTTGGTCGGAAAAGTCCCATGTAACCAGAAAAAAAAAAAACAAAAAACAAAAACAAAAACGGGACTCACTGTACTGGAGCTGAAATGACTCACGCTTTGTGACCCCCGTCGTTTGGAGCTCGGTACTGGAATCATTGTCCTGAGTCCCAGCTGGCCTGTCTTTTCGCAGCAGGGCTCCACAATACTGCACTCGCACGGGCACTGTCCCTTCGGCTTCCTGGATATCTTTCATTTCTTTTTCTTTTCTAGGCAGAGTCTCATAGGGCTTTGAGTTCACAGTGGAGTTAAGGATGACCCTCAACTTCAAATCTTCCTCCTCCCTCTGCCTTCCAAGTCCCAAACGCTGAGATTGCAGGTGTGTAACACGAAACCTATTTTATGTAGAACTGGGGGCGGAATGAGCGCTTCGTTCATTCTAGGTAAGCATTCTACCCGCTGAGCCTTATCCTAACCTGTTAGGCGTTTTTTCTATTTAAAAAAAAAAAAACAAAAAAAAACCTTTCTCTTTATTCATTGTGAGTCTTTCACTTCAGGCATTTTGATCCCATTCATATCCCTGTCCCTTCACACCTGTCCCCCGCCCCTGCAACCTTTTGTCCATATCTCTTATTTGCAGGTGTTTGTTGCAGAGTCATCGGTCTGGTTCAAGGCCTCTGCTCTCTACTACACTATCAATGCTGGGCCCTCAGTGGGCTCTTCTTGGCTATCCTGTTGTTACCCTGTGTTGTAGAGATCCCTCAGCTTTGGGTCTGTGGGTCAGGTCCCATCACATCCTCCAGCAGACGGTAGATGGGTGGATGTTGGTGGAGCTGGCCCTGGTGACGTAAGCGTGGAAGAGCAGACACCGAGGGTGTGAAGGCAGGAGAACTGGCCCTGCCCCTGGCTCTTGGCTACAAGGGGTGAATTAGCCCCGGGCAGTGCTGTTAGGCTTCCTAACAGCCCCAGGGAGTGTCTTCATAATCAAGACGGCTACCTAGAGCTCTCCAGACTTCCTGTGCAGGGTGGGTTGGTTGGTCTGTTTTACCATCCTCCAATTGTCTCTCGTTGCCTGGCTACCACCAACCTGAGCATTCCCTCATCTTCTAATGCCACAACCTTCCATTCCTCAGTCTCTGAGGAGTTCCTCACTTGACCTATGGAAAGTATTTCCTTAACTGGGGATGGAGAGAGGGCTCAGTGGTTAAAAATTACTTGCTGTTCTTGCAGAAGATAGGAGTTCAGTTCCCAGCACACAAATCAGGTGACTCACAACTGCCTATAATTAGGGGATCTAATTCCTCTTCAGGCACACACACACACACACACACACACACACACACAGTCTCAAGACTAGCTTTTTCAGGCTGTACTCTCTACCCCTTGCTTACTGAGTCCCTTAAGTGAGTATGATGGTTTTCCTCGAACAGGCACAGAATTCAGACATGGGAAGGACTGCTGGACAAGGGGGCAGCCATGAGGATATAACCAGCACAGACAATTCCTTACCCATGATAATTACACTGTGGTCACCGATCTGGATTCATTGGCTTGAAGACTCTCCCAGTTTTCTTGCTTGCTTGTTATTTTTTTTTTAAAGATTTATTTATTTATTAAGTATAAAGTGGTCTGCCTGAATATGTCCCTGCAGACTAGAAGAGGGCAATATCTCATTACAGATGGTTGTGAGCCACCATGTGGTTGCTGGGAATTGAACTCAGGACCTTTGGAAGTATATTCAATGCTCTTAGCCTCTGAGCCATCTCTCCAGCCCAACTCAGGGTTTTTTTTTTTTTTGGTTTTTTTTTTTTGGTTTTTTTTTTTTTTTTTTGTTTTTTTGTTTTTCGAGACAGGGTTTCTCTGCAGCTTTAGAGCCTGACCTGGAGCTGTAGACCAGGCTGGTCTCGAACTCACAGAGATCCGCCTGCCTCTGCCTCCCGAGTGCTGGGATTAAAGGCGTGCGCCACCACTGCCCGGCCTTGCTTGTTATTTTTATCAGCATCTGAGATGGTTTTTTTTTTTTTCTTAAAATATGGCCTTTAAGGAACTACTCTCAATCTAAAATAACCATCGGACTCGGGCCAAAGGGCCTCTGTTTTGAGCCCAGTGTTTACAAGGGCCCTTTCTCCCTTTCTGTACAGATTTGATCTCAGAGCAGGAAGATCCCCTAGAACCACGGGACATGCTGTCTCTTTCACGGTACAAGTACCCAGGATCTCAAACTCCCCATTCATATAACCTCATGCTCACTTCGAGTGCCTGCACCCACTCCTTATCTGGGGTCACTCCTCAAAACAGTGACTGTATTTCTAGTGCATATAGCTTAGACCTGGGATGGGGCCATGAGGCCACTCTCTTTGCAGGATGCTGAGGCCTGAGCTTGGATTCATAGACCCTGCCTGTGTGTCTGAAGCCTCCCAGTGACAGATGGAGCCAGGTGTGCAATCACCAAGCGCTCTGGAGAAGAACAATGTTACCTCACACTGCCTCCCAGTCCAGTAGCTGCAGCCCCTAGCTCTGGCCTCTCAGAGGTGCCTTGGCCCTCGTTCCAGGATTTTGTCATCCACAATTTTAGTTACCTGAAGTCAACCAGGGTATACCAGATAGATTTACATCAACTTGAAATGAGCTAGAGTCATGTGAGAAGAGGGAACCTCAGTTAAGAAAATGCCTCCTCTAGCCGGGCAGTGGTGGCGCACACCTTTAATCCCAGCACTCGGGAGGCAGAGGCAGGTGGATCTCTGTGAGTTCGAGGCCAGCCTGGTCTACAAGAGCTAGTTCCAGGACAGGCTCTAAAAAAAGCTGCAGAGAAACCCTGTCTCGAAAAACCAAAAAAAAAAAAAAAAAGAAAGAAAGAAAATGCCTCCTCCATAAGATCAGGGTGTGGGCCAGCCTATAGGGCATTTTCTTAATTAGTGATTGACAAGGAAAGGGTCCACTCCATTGTGGTTGGTGCCATCCCTGGGCTGGTGATCCTGAGCTGTATAAGAAAGCTGACTGAGTAAGCCAGTAAGCAACACTCCTCCATGGCCTCTGCATCAGCTCCTGCCTCCAGGTTCCTGCCCTGTGTGAGTTCCTGCCCTCACTACTTTTGATGATGAACCATCTGCTATATGGCCCCCGTAAGTGAAATAAACCCTCTCCTCCCAGGTTTCCTTTGGTCATGGTGGTACATCATAGCAATAGTAACCCTAACTAAGACACAGGATGAGAAAATGTTACACTGAAAAAATCAGAAATAGAGAATTTTCAAGTGTCAAGCTACACATAAGCACAGTGAGACCCCGATAGCAGCTCTGATAACCAAGCCAGCTACCAAGTGACTAAAGGCAGGTGTCTGGTACAGGACACAGATGCTGGGCAAAGAGGTGACTCCCATCCTGGGTGGGACAGAGCAGACATCATCTGATTTCATCATGAATCTCCGAGTAGCTTCCCAGGAATCAGTGGAAAATGTCAATAACGGCCTCACACAGCGTCACGATGCTCACACGGCTCACGTCCCTTCATCTCATCGTGGAGACACTCGTAAGAGCAAGGATGAAGACAGTCTCAGTTGTTCTGACAGAGGGACCACAGCCATGCAACTTCTGCTTTGGCCTGTTGCTGTCAAAGCTTTGTTTCTGCATAGCTGTCATCAATCTCCTACCGTGCCTAAAAAATTAATTTTTTTTTTTTGGTTTTTTCAAGACAGGGTTTCTCTGTGGCTTTGGAGCCTGTCCTGGAACTGTCCTGGAACTAGCTCTTATATACCAGGCTGGCCTCAAACTCACAGAGATCCACTTGCCTTTGCCTCCCAAGTGCTGGGATGAAAGGCGTGTGCCACCACCACCCAGCTCTAAAAATTAAACTTGTTAAACTTTACATAGGTATATGTGCATAGGAAAAATAGGATGGATGGATAGATAGATAGATAGATAGATAGATAGATAGATAGATAGATAGATGGATGGGTGGGGACAGACGGACGGACGGACAGACAGATAGACAGCAAGCATTCACTGGGTATCTTAAACACATTTTAGACAAATAAAGAAAAATTACAATTCTTAGAAAAACTTTTTTAAAAATAGAAACTGCCATTTCCCAGCACCTCCTCAACTTTTCTTCCCTCAGGAGGTAAAATGTCTGTCTACTTCTGAGGTAGTTTTATAAAATGAAGTTCTATGGGAGAGGAAGCCCTTGTCTAAAGCCAGGGTAGGGAGTTCCAATGCAAACAGAATCACCTTCTCAGTCTTATCGAGGGCACACCTAAGTAGCCCTTCCCTCACCTGTAGGAGACAGCCCCTATCTCCTCCATCAGATGTACACAGGCCTGCAGTAGAGTAAGCACTAAGGGGTCCCGGGAGGGAGGGAGAGATTTTCTAACTCATTAGTAACTCATTCGCCATGCCACCAAACTCAATGGTCCCAGGGACCTAGGTCCCCAGGGCATCTGCCCTCCGTGCCACTGACCCTAGTTCATCTGGAAGAAGTAACAGGAGTCCCTTCCCCAGCATTGCACGTATTGGGCTATGGGATGGGTTCAGGTCGCAGGGACTGTATCAGGTCTTTGTAACTGAACCACTCTTTGCCCCTCTGAAAGCTGACACCGGAAGAAACTCTGGCAGGAGTGCTGGACCACTACCTTCCCTGCATTCCTCCTGGAGCAAGGAGTCACGTGTTCCCACTCAAGGAAGATGGTTGGCTGTGCAGCTCCATGACAGATGCACTTCAGACTGTCTGGATCCTTAGCGGAGGAATCTCAATTAGTCCTCACAGCAGCCATGTTGCTGTTAGTCAGGATTCACAGACAGACAGAACCAATGGGCCATGTACACAACCACTCTTTGACAGCTACAGAGGCCTAGTTCCCTGAAGAAGACTAGATCTCTTGAAGACGCCCAAATCTAAAATCTTTGGATGCTCAAGACTCTCTATCGGGCTGTGTTATTTACATGGAACCTACACTCAGCCTCCCACACATTTGAATTTATTTCTAATCTTTAATACTATCTCATGTAGCTATTCTAATGTATTTTTATTTGCATTGTTTTAATTGTTATCTTATTTGCCTTACTATTTTCCATTTAAAGGATTTAAGGCATGGATGCAGAATGCAGATACCATAAATAGAGGACATATATATATATATATATATATATATATATATATATATATATACATGGGAGAGCCAGAGCACTGTAGATTCCTGCAGGATAATCAGGTAGGTGCATCCGCAAAAGAGAACCTAGGAGAGGCTCAGAGGTTTCAGCGTCTGGGCCATGATAGTTCGTATGGAGAACCCTCCGGTTGTCATTGGCAAAGGGACAGCAGCGAGGCTGGCATGTTTAGTGAGTGACCAAGAAAAGCAAGCTAGACAGGATGAGCACTCAGGACTAATCGAGGTGAATTACTGTGCCGGGCTCTGGGCTCTGGGCTTCAGAGGTAGGGCCTGTTTGCCTAGCACCTGACCCTGGGATGATTAGAACAGAGAGGACATTAGAGTTACAGGGGCCATGCAGAGGAGGTTGGCTCTGGACTACTCTGGACTGGTCAGTTCCACATCAATGTAACACACACACACACACACACACACAACCTTCCAAACACATCCTCACAGACACACCCAGAAATGATGTTTAACCATATATGTGGGAAGACAAAGAGCAAGAGTTCCCTGGGGTCCCTTTTATTAGGGCATTAATCCCACTCATGAGGGTTCTGCCCTCCTGACTTAACCATGCCCCAAAGGCCCCCACCTCCTAATACCATAAACCCATAGGCCTTCAATGGATGAACTTTAAGAGAATAGAACATTCAATCTATTACACTGCAAAGCAAATTTTCAAAACTGACTCATGGCTCTGGGTCCCTCAACGTCATGAGGAGCAGAAGGACAGCAGGCACTGATGGAGAGGGGTGAGGGCAAGGGTCAGCAGTGTGCTGTCTACCCTTTTGTCCGTGGGATGAAATGGGAGCGCTGGCTTCACAGCTCACATGCAGAGAGAAGAACTCTTGCAATCAGCAGCACAGAGTAAGTCCTCTACAGTTTGGGGGACCAAAGGACTTGTATCACTCACATCTTTTAAAGAAAACAAATCTGGCTTCTGAGCTCTTAGAGGGACACACATAGATCTAATCTACATGGGAAGTACAGAAAGACAAGATCTCCTGAGAAAATTGTGAGCATGGGGACTTTGGGAGAGGGTTGAAGGGGAGGGGAGAGACAGGGAGGGAAGCAGAGAAAAAAGTAGAGCTCAATATAAATCAATAAAAAAAAACCAACTTTATGAAGATGCTAGACATCCTTAAAGAGGAAATGAAAACTACCTTAAAGAAGTCGAGGAAAAGACAACGGAAAAAAAAATTAGAGGAACTCAACAAATCCCTTAAAGAAACCAAGAAAGCCAAGAAAAAGCAAACAGGTGAAGGAAACTATTCATGACATGAAAATCAAAACAGAAGCAATAAAGAAAACACAAACTGAGGGAATTCAGGAAATGGAAAATCAGGGTAAGCAAACAGGAACTGTAGATGCAAGCATCATGAACAGAATACAAGAGATGGAAGAGAGAACCTCTGGTGTTTGAAGACACAAGAGAAGAAATAGATTCATCAGCCAAAAAAACTGTTAAATCCAATAAATTCCTAACACAAAACGTCCAGGAGGAAATCTGGGACTCCATGAACAGACCAACCTAAGAATGATGGGAGTAGACAGAGAAGAATCTCAGTACAGAAACCCAGAAAATATGTTTTAAAAAGAAGAGAGAGAGAGAGAGAGAGAGAGAGAGAGAGAGAGAGAGAGAGAACAAATGTGAGTGATCCAAGTAGAGGGACTCATCCAAAATCCCAAAAAAGGACCTCAAGAGAAACACTCAACTTTCTACACCTGCCAAGCCTAGAGCACCTCCATGGACACCTGCAAGACACACTGCCCAGGAAAGCCACAATCCTATCCAAGTCCTCATATCCGGGAGCAAGTCCAGAACCAACTCAGCACGAGCTGGAGAGCTAGCTCAGTGAGCACAAGATGGAGGACCTGGCTTGGAATCCCCAAAACCACATAAAGTCAGACACAGTAGCACACATCTGTAATCCCAGTCCAGCTGTGAGGAGACGGGAAGTGGTGAATCCCCACGAGTCTATCGGCCAGCTAGTGTATGCAGCCACACACGAGAAAAAGGAGATCCTGGTCTCAAACAGAGGAGAAGGCAAGGACCAACACTCAAGGCTGCTTTCTGACTTCTGTATACATGCTGTGGCAAGGGGATGCCTGAACACACACACGTACACACAAGGGTGGGCATACACACACACACCACGAAATCAACCCACTTTCTGACCACTCCTCCACAATGAAGACAGATTTACTCAGGATACTATATCTAAATGATTTTCATTTCAATTCACAAACATACATTCTGCCAGTTCTGAGTGCTTACTCTGGGCAGAACACGCTTTATATATCATGTGGGTTTGGGTTGGGTTTTTTTCCCCCTGAGGTGTTTAGGTTAATTTTAGAAATACAGGGAAAGAGGCCCACGGAAACGAAAGCTACCTATGTGTGTTCCCCTGGCAAGCAGGACACGAAGTGAGAATCTGAGTGTCAGGAGTGAGCTTGGGTATTATCCAGCTTTCCGAGGCCTCGTCCAGAAAGTACAGCTGCAGAGGGATGACGTGTGAATGCAAGACCTACTGGAGACATCCCACGAGTGCTAACACATGTGGCACTGAGCACAAAGCCTGGCCTTCGCACATGCCACAGACCCGAGGATCCAGCCTAAACCAGACCGGCATCTAATACAGTTGGAAAGGTCTGTCCTGCAGGGTCCTTTTCCTTGTGCTGTGCACTGGACATATTGACCAGGTAACTGGAAAACTGAACCGATTTCCCCGCCACACACAGGGCTGCACAGGGGGGATGCCAGCACTAGGAAACCTGACAGAAGAGGACAGCAAGTTCAAGGCCAGACCTGGCCTCAAACACAGATCCAAGAATAAAAGAAAGAAAGGAGAAAGGAAGGGAGGGAGGGAGGGAAAGATGGAGGGAGGAGGAGGGGAAATGGGAGAAAGATTGGAACAGGAAGGGAAGCAGGTAGGAAGGTGAGGACAGAGGGATAAGGGAGAAGAGGGGAATTTATGTGACTTACAAAAAGTCATAAATGTATAAGCTAATTAAAAATCTAATTTAAAAAACAGTTTGAACCCAAGTATGCTTCACGGATGGACAGAAGATGTGCACTATTAAATGAAATTCCAGTGCCATAGCCTCCCTATGAGGGTTAGTCGGGGAGGCCCCTGAAGTCACCAAAACAGGCTAATTGTCGCCGCTCTTGCTTACCTACCAGAACTAGATGGTAAGATCCTACTGGAAAACAAAAACCCTTTGGTTGCAGGACAGACAAATCAAGCTGGAACTGGCCTGGAAATTTCCTTCTACTAAGCAGCTTTCACAGTGCCCAAGGGTGCTCAGCAGCCCGCTGGAGGAGAAAATAAGTGGTCGGCCTGAAGATTCAACGCTAGTCTGCCAGGCAAGATGCACCCATGGGTACTATAGCAGAACGGAAGGTGAGGGGGCGATAAACAACCACCTTCTGATTAGGTGTGGGCTATGCTCTACAGGAGGGGATCCTGCCTGGTACTGTAAACCTGGCCAAAAGCTCACAGCTGGGGAGGTCAAACTGGCCAAGGGGCTGAGAATAAGTGACCGTCGAGTGTTCAGCCCTAAATGAGACATCCGTGTTAACCACTCTCCCACTAAGGCTCAGGAAAATCAAAGAAGAGGAAGTGGAAGGAAGGAACTGAGAGTTTCATTTAATAACCCGTATCCTTTGGAGGGAAGCACTGTCCATTTGTGCAGGATGCCTGTGTTCAAACTGATTTTTAAATTAGCCTGCAAACTTTAGGGTATCTTGTGTGAGTCAAATCAATTCGCCCCTTCTCCCCTCACTTTCTCTATCCTCCCCTTCTACCTACCTTCCTTCCTTTCTTCCTTCCCTTGTTCCCACCTTCCTACTTTCCTTCCCTCCTTCCCACCCTCCTTCCTTCATTCCTTCCTTCATTCATTCCCTGCTTCCTACCTTCCTTCCCTCCCTCCTCCTTTCTTCCCTCTTTCTTACCCTCCCTCCCTCCTTCCTACCTTCCCTCTCTCCCTCTCTTCCCTCCCTCCCTCATTCCTTCCTTCCTTCCTTCCCTCCTTCCATCATTCCCACCTTCCTTCTTTCCCTCCTTCCTACCTTCCTCCCCTCCCTCCTCCTTTCTTCCCTCCCAGCCCCTCTTTCCCTTCTTGTAAGAGCCAGAGGATGAGGACCTTGTAGTTCTGAACTCACTGCACTTGTGGCTCGCTGCACAAGCACAGACCATGAAGATCACTCCACAGGCAGCATGATTAGATACTGTGCGTTACAAAGGGAGAAGGAGAACATGTTGGGTAGTGTCCCAGGAGAGTAAGAGAGGGGAGCCAAGGCGGATATGATCAAGACATAGTATATACGTGCATGACATTGTCAAAGAATAAATATTACATATATGTATATTTGTAATATTACATCATGTATTTTATATTATATAAATATCAATATAATTTATTTCTATTAATATATTTACATTATTATATTATATATTTACAAGAAGTTGTCAGTAGGTCACCCAAGATTGAGCACCACAAGGCTCACTGAAATGTCTATCTTTCCATTCTTGGCCCTTAGTCTATTTTAGTGGTTGAACTGTGCTCCTCTAACATACATCCAAGTCCTAATCCCTAGCACCTATTACTGTAACTTTAATGGATATACCATTTGTAGATATAATCAAATCAAGACGAGGTCATACTGAAGTAGTGTTATCTGAAGCCCAGTGTGACCAATGCACCTTGCACGAAGAGGCACATGAAAGGGCCTGCAGCCCCACTGTCGGAGACAGGCATGATAAGCCCACAAGACACAGCAAGGATTGCCCACCACATCAGAAGCTATAGAAGCCAGGATCCTCCTCTGGGGCCTTCAGCAACAGAAAGTACGGTCCTGCAGAGAGCTAGCTTTCTCTCATGTCCATGGCCAAGCCTGGAGGCAGTCAGGGAACACCTCTGGGGAGAGTGGCTTGTCTGCCACTCACCTGGCTGAGCCCCATCCCCAGCTGCTGCCATCACACGGATGACTGCTTCCATCCAGCTCCATCAAACCTGGAGCCAACCAGCATGTCTCCAATGAAACTGCCCACAGACCAGGCCAGAAGCACCTGCAACCCCACACGTCATACAGTGTTCTCAAATCTTCAACAATGGATACGATAGAGAGAGAAACTCTTTCTTTCTATCCCTGTTTACCTCACCCTCACATACATGGGATGCACCCTGGCAGAAGCAACTATTGTTAGCAATTTGCATGTTTCTTCCAGTCACCATTCATGCAAACACACACACACACACACACACACACACACACGTGCGCGCGCGCGCGCTCGCACAAACACCACATAAGCATGTGCATTTTTTAAGAATGAATTTCTGCATCTGTTTCATTTTATAATCTGTCGTGTAAGAACTTCACAATAAACTCACGGGTTGCATGGCAAGTGTCACAAATCAGGCTCACGTCAGATTGCTGGCCTCAGGTTACACTTCCACCTCCCGCTAGTGAATGACCTTGAATAACCTGCCTCACTCAGGGCTCAGGTGCATCCTCTGAGGACAATAAAAGTATTTACTCCATGGGGGACGAGGTTTGGGTAAAGTGCTGAACACAAACACTGATCCAGTAATAGACAGCAGTGTTTCCAACATTTGCCATCCTAAGATCGTAAACAGCAGAGAGATCATCCTGTGTGGCCATGCTGAGTATCCCTGAGGGATGATCCCCATCACCAGCAGTGGGATTACTTAACCGAGTGATAGATACGATTTCCGTTTGCTCAGCGCTGCTAACTTAGGCCTCCCAAAGACAAAAATAGATTTGAGGGTAGCTCAATACCAGGTGGTTGAAATGGCTTCCCTGTGTCCTTTTGCAGCCTCTGATGACATCAAGAGCAGGTATCAATTTGTCTTCAGCACGTTCTACCCACTCCCTTCTCTGGATCTCCTAACCATGATCTTTGCCAGTTCTGTTCCTGCTTTATCTTTTTCTTTTTTAGCACAATTGCTTTTATCTATTCTTTGACAACTTCATACATATAAACAGTGTGTGTGTTGATCAATGCACCCCAGCTTCCTCCTCCAAGTCCCCTCAGATACTGCCCAATACATCCCCACTTCATGTCCTCTTTTTTTTTTTTTTTAATTCGCTGCATCCTATTAGGGCTGCCTGTTGGAATGTTAGCTGATCTTGTTGGCTTGTCCTTGTGCATAGCTGTGGTGAGTTCATTCACGGACATGTCGTGTCCAGAGGGGCATTTCACAGCACCTCTCCCCATCCTCCGGCTCATACACCCTTTCTACTCCCTCTTCCTTGATGTCCCCTGAACCTGGGGGTGGGGTGGGGCTCATACATACAGATGTCCCATTTAAAGCAGAACACTCAACAATCACTTATTCTTAGCCCTGTGACCAGCTATGAGTCTCTGCATTAACTGCTGCACACTGCGGAGAAATGCGTCTCGGGGCATTGCTAATGTGTGGGTATGAGCATAAGGATTTAGAGGACGGTTTGGCATATCCATTTAACACAACAACAGTCGCAGGTTCTCCCTAAGGCTCCTGACCTCTCTAGCCATGGGACTTTGGACCCGATTTAGAGAACCAGGCATGAATTTCCTCCTGCAGCGCACACCTCAAATCCAATCAGAAGATGGTTGGATGCTCCCATAACCTTTATGCTACCATTATATCCGTGGGCACATCTTGCCTTGCAGGTTTGTGCTGTAGCACGCAGGATTAATGGCTTTTCTCTCCTGGCAGCCTGAATAGTACCTTTGGGCATGGTGGTAACTACCCAGGCAGGGAGACTTAGCAGGTCAGTACCAGCTTGCGTTCTCTATATCTTTGCATAACCAACACGTGTTTTATTTCCAGCAATAGGGTCTTAGCCTCTAGACAGGCGACCAGGGACAGCGGCAATGACCCGTGTTGTTACAGGGACTTCTAGCTACCTTACTCGTTCTTCTTCGTCTGCCTTTGTTTTATCTGTGCCATGGTAACTGAACATTTATGACTGCTCACACTAACACATATTTTCATTTACGGAATTGCTTCACTATCTTTAATTTGTTATGCAAAAAAGTATCCAAATTTTGGCAAAACAGCCTGACAGCCTTTTCTACTAACATCTTGACCGTAGGAAAAGTTTTTCCACTCCAACCTTATGGAAAACAGTCCTCATTATCTGAATCCAATAGGACCTAGGGGAGACGGACTCAAGGTAGAAGAATTAAAAGGGAGACTGTTCTCATAACAGATAACTTAAAAGACTTGAGCTGAATTTTTATCTGGAAAAACTAATGTAAATGTGTTTTTGGTCCAATATTGAACAGAATTTTTGTTACTGTTATTCTTTTGGCTGGCTCTTTAAGGGGCAAGCCACGCCCACTCCCGTTACCTCTGACCTCTCATCACCATCACCATCTTGGATACTTCTCTTCTTGCCCTCTCTTGGCGTTGGCGTGTGCACCCCCCCCCCCTCTCTCCTTCTCCCTTTCCCCCTTTCCCCTCCATAACCCCCTAAATAAACGTTCAACATTTTGTGTCTGTCCATGTCTCTCTCTCCTGCCTGCCTGCCATGTGTCTGCCACTCGCTGCTCCGCGAGCCCGCCGGGGATCCGCTAGCATTTTAGGAATTAAATTGGTGCCATTAAAGTTACAATTTCAAAAATCCAGTACCTTTCAAGTCGAGCACAAAAGCAAGCAGGTTTTTGTGGAAGGGAACGCAGCTTCTGATCCACTCCTTTGATGTGTGAGAACACCTCAATTTAGTGCCAGCCATTTTCACAAACACACTTGCTTCATGGGTTCGCCCACACGTCTGACTTACTCCTTTGCTATTGCAATCTCTCCCTTTTGAAGAAACTCTCTTGATCTTCTGTGAACTTTCTCTTCCTCATTCCTGCCCTGGTGCTAGCTTCTGGAACCTTCTCAGTTGAGTGCTTTCACCAGCTTCCTGAGAAGTCCATTTGCTTTGCCATGGTATCTCACAGTGTTAACAACAACAGAGCCAGGACAGATATTTGAGTGTAGGAAGAGGTCATGCGCCGTTGGGTTTTGGTTAATACTTTTTATTTTATTTAAATTTTTAAGTCAGGGTTTCTTTACATAGCCCTGGCTGCCCTGGAACTCACTAGGCTGGCCTCCAACTCCCAGAGATCCACCTGCTGAGATTAAAGGCATACTGAAGTCCTGCATCACCACATCTGGCTCTTAATAAATAAATACTTGCACTAGGTGTGTGATTTTTGATTTTTTTTTTTTTTGTACAGCTAACTCTTAAACTTCAGGATCTCAGATCGTGAGCATGGGAACAAGAGGAACCTCTTGAAACTACCGTTCTACGTTGCTCACATCAAGGGTATGGGCTAAGCACGACTCAAGGCCCTAGTGAAGGCGCATCTCTAGCTGTGTTTCCATGGCTTCTGCATGTTTCTTTGTCCAGGCAACAACAGTAGACACTGCCAGCTCCACCCTCACATATGCATGTACACTGCCAACTCCAACAGCCTTCTTCCTGATGGTTGGGGTTTTTTTTGGGGGGGGGAGGGAAAACTATTCATAAGTATGAACGTTATTTCCCAAAACAGGACAAACTGAAGTCAATGTCTGTGAGCGTGAGTGTATGTCAGAGTTTAGTGGGTTTTCTTACGTTAGCAAGAAGACAAACAAATGTTCTGGTTCTTTCGCCTGAGAGACAGGAGTGGGGTGGAGTGGGATGGAACTGTGAAGTCTCGGTCCTCCCCCCTTGCTCCTTCCCTTTCTCCTTCTCTCCCTCTCTCTTTCTTCCTGCCTGGTGCCTGTGCCTCCATTGCCTGACTGTCAGGAGTCAGACTGGATGCCTAACTGGATTCCTACGTGTGTCGTGGGAACAGCTGTGCCAGCGCCCCAGATCACACCGGCCCCTAGGGCAACAGGGAGAAGATGGGATGGTTATAGCCCAAGCCCTCAAGGATGCTACAACACCGTGATAAGGAACACTATAGCAAACTGAACCGAGGGTTGGTCACCAGCATGAAGGGGAGAGGCCATCCAGATGGGGGAGTACAGGACCCAATTCACCCTGTGAAACTTCCTTTGGGGTCTCCAACATGGGCAGGGCTCTCACTGGCCTTCTGCTTGACCACGCTCTAACTGGAACCACAGCTTTATGGGGTTTACATAATGAATATTATTAAGATGACTTGAAGAAAACATCCTGGGTGGTGTTTTTCTATTTTTATTGAAACCTGGGGTCTCGAGCAGGGGTCAGCAAGCTGCAGCTTGGGCTGGCCAAGCCTGGCCCATCACCCATCTTGGTAAATAAACTTTTATTGGATTGCCTAGGGCTGGTCTGCACTACAATAGCAGAGATGAGTAATTGCAACAGGAACCATATGGCCCACAAAGCCTAAAGTATTTACTTTTGGCCTTTTGCAAAAAGGAGGTTGCCAACCCCTGACTTAGAGGAAAGACATCTGAACTCAGACAAGCCCAAATGTTTGTGCTTCCATGGAGGTAGTATTGAGTTAAAAGCAAGGCAAGCCCAGTGGCCAAAATCTTCCTCCAATGTTGAGTCATCTGTTAAAATGAAAATATCAGTCCATATTCCTTACCTACTCCAAGACTGCTGCGGGGAGGGGCTCCACTCTCCCTGTTCGTCCTGCATTCTTTCTCATTGAGGACTGTGCTGTGGGGCCAAGAAGTTCATTTTCAGAATCCTTTCCAAGGTCTTGTACCCAGATTTGCCTCTCCTCTTCCTCTTTTTCCTCCTCCTCTTTTCTTCTTTCTATTTCATCTCCTTCTCCTTCTCCTCCTTTTCCTCCTCCTAGTTCATCTCCTTCTTCCTCTATTCCACCTCCATCCTCCTCTTCTTGCTTCTCTTCCTCAGTCTGCTCCTATTCTTCCCCCTCTACCTCCTCCATTCTAGGGATGAACTAGGGGCCTCACACAAGCTAGCAGGCACCTCAACTTCTAGCCTCTTTTGCTCTTTTTCATTTTCCTTTTTTGTTGTTGTTGTTGTTGTTTGGTTTTGTATTTTGTTTTTTGAGACAAGGTTTTTCTGTGTAACAGCCATGGCTGTCCTGGAACTCACTCTGTAGACCAGACTGGCCCCAGACTCACAGAGATCCACCTACCTCTGCCTCCCCAAGTGTTGGGATTAAAGGTGTGTGCTACCACCGCCCCAACAAGTTCTTTCTCTTAAAGAAGGCTCCAAAGAAATGGGATCTGCCCCTCATCCAAATGAACACATCTAAGGTAATGCCTGCCCCTGCCCAAGATGACTTTGTGTCTTTTAGAATCCCAAGTTGCAGGACAGTGAACTCTCCGTCTGTAGCCTGCTATGAGCCCCAGTCTAATAACCAGAGACTCTAATTGGGAAGGGTCATCCTCTGACTCCCACAGCCAGCTGACTATGCTAATTAAATGTTTGTTTTTGTTTTGTTTGTTTTGAGACAGGATCTCACTGTGTAGCCTTGACTGTCTTAGAAATCCTTTTGAAGACCAAGCTGGCCTCAAACTCATAGAGATCCACCTGCCTTTGCCTCCCAAGTGTTAGGATTATAGTGTGCACTACTGTGCCAGGCCCTAAGTAGATTTGTTGTTGTTGTTGATAATGTTCTTTTTTTTTAACGTGACAACTTGACACAACACCTAGATACTTGGTTTGAAAGTATTTCAGATATCACTGTGAGAATGTTTTTAGATGAGAGTAATACTGAAATCAGCAGATTTTTGAGTAAAGCAGATTCTCCTCTCTGGTGTTGGTGTGGCTCATCCAGTGAGCTGGAGGCTTAGACACATCAAGAAGACTGACCTCCACTGAGCAAGAAGGTAATCTGTCAGCAGATGGCCCTTGGCTTTTGTCTGAAAATCAGCTCTTCCCCAGCTTTACAGCCTACTGGTCTACCCCACCCACTGTGGCTGTGCCAGAACACTACTGCATGGGTCAATTCTCTGATTTTTCTCTATCCTTCTACATACACATAGACATTCATTTCTCTCTCTCTCTCTCTCTCTCTCTCTCTCTCTCTCTCTCTCTCTCGCACATTGGTTCTGTTTCTCTAAGCTCTGTTCCCTGTGTGTGCACACAAATTCAAACTGAAGAAGATGAGAGAGGTCTCAGGTATAATTTCCAGTCTGGTATCATGGGGCCAGGTTCTTTGAGGTTTAATGAGCAGTTGTCTTGCGGCCATTAGCACAATTAACATCTCATCATTTGGGCCCCTTGGGCTCGTTGGCTGTCATTTAGAGTGCCAGGATAGACCCAGCTGTTCATCCTTTGATCTTAAACAAGTATCACAGTAGCTTCTTCAACAGAAGTCCAAAATCCTTCCACAAGCGGCAACAGCCCATACTCGTCAGCAATACTTGCAGCTCAAATAGGAACAAACCGTCCAGATGTAACAAGGCAAGACTATAACCCTAGTACTCAGTAGACTGAGACAAGAGGATGGCAAATTTATTTTAGACAGGAAGGTCTTTGGAGGGACAATCGGCTAAAACAACTTTTAGTAGAAACCTAGGGGACAGAAATGAGCTTTTTAGGGTCACTGAGTAGACAGCAAAGAGAGGCCATGTTGGAGGAGACTCGGGGAAGCTGATGTAGGGGGAGGGAGGGAGACAGTGTTATGAGGTAAGGCAAGAGTGTGATACAGACCATGTGTGCTTTCGATGTGCTGGCGAGAGCCTGTGCCTTACTCTGCCTGAGAAGGGCAGTGCTCTGGTTTGAATGGTCTTCAAAATTCATGTGTTGGGAATCAACCCCTTCTTATGGTTTGGGCATGAAATATCCCCAAAACAACTCACAGGTTGAAGGCTTGTCCCCCAAAGTACTATCCAAAGGTGGGAATTGGGGGAAGCAATTAGATTGTGGGTTCCTGAGCTAACTAGCGGACCACTCCATTAATAGAATCATAATCTGAAGATCATAGTAGGTGAAGCTCAGCTGAAAGAAGTAGGCCACTGGGTCTGTGCCCTTGAGGGGTGTTTCTTATCTCTGGACCGTCCCCAACTCCCTTCTCCATCCTGAGCAGCGTTCCTGCACCATGCTCTGTGCCACAGTGTTTCTACCTTGCCACAGTCCTAAAAAACAAACAGAGCTAACCGACATCACGGACTAAAACTATAAGCCAAAATTAATCACTCTTCCTTCAGTATGATCTTCTTAGGTTTTGGTCACAGCAGTAATACTTAAAAAAAAAAAAACTGATGTGGTCTTCAAAGTCATACAAGGTAGTGGCATTTGGAAGGGATTGGAGCGTTGCCGCAAGTGATTGAGTAAGCAGCTTAATTCTCACTAGAATGGGTCTACCATTGAAGCCAGGCTGGCCATATCTCATGAGTCTTCTCATCATGTCATATACCTCAGAACACCGCAGAGAGTCCCCATTGGCAAGACGGCCTTCGCCAGATGTGGCCCTAAGCTGGAGACTTCCCAGTTTTCAGTTACTGTAGAAGTACAATTCTTTTCCTTGAAATTACCCAACCTTTTGTACTTGAGTATAGTAATAGAGCATGAACAGAGGTAGAAAACCATAGGAAGGTTTGCAAAAGTAAAGGGACAGGGTCTTGCTTCAGTGTAGAAGGACCGTGGAGGAGCCTGACTCCCTTGGAGAGCAACAGACAAAATGGAGAAAAGAAGACAGAGTGGGCAGATTCTCCTGTAGCTGAAGGCTTTTGTGGGCTCTAACGAGGTGATGTTAGGATAGAGGAAAGAGGTGAAGAACACTGAAGTTGACAGGGTAGGATCACCGCTGAGGCACAGACAGAAGGGAAGGAGAGAAAGATGACCCATGGCAGAAAGGGAATTATAGTTTGCTGAGATGTGAAAACCAGAGGATGGCTGGTTGGGAAGAAGAGTTAGAAAGAAATAAAAGTTTGGCTTTAAACATATTTACTTCAAGATGTTCATCAGATATTCACGGTAATGAGATTTAGGAAATGGGACAGCCAAATACAGCACCTGCCATACAGAGAACCTTCATTTAAAGCAAAAGGTAGATCAATTGTCTGCCAGGCAGTTCTCTCATCTTTATCAGATATAACTATGAAAATACAGAGAATTCCCCGGACTCAGTGACCTTCCTATCTTGAGGGCACCTGTAGCGCCTGCACTATGGCATGGTACGTGAGCCAGGAGCTAGGCGGGAAATTTAAAAACATATACACAGAGACAGAGACACGGGGACGTGGGTCACCCTTGAAACAAGAATGCCAACTTTATTGTGCTCCAGGGAAGCTTATATAGGGATCCTTAACTGAGAGCCACACCCAGCTCTTGGGATTTCCAGCTGTAAAACCCACCAGAAACCACTCCCCTGCCATCAGGAATGCATGAGAGTCTTGTGCTCAGAGCAGCTGCAGGCACAGGAAAACAAGTTGTTCACTCCGTTCACTCCAGCAGGCAAAGGGTCTGAGGCAAAGAAAGTCAAGGGGCCAGAGGTCTGCAACCCATGTCACATAGAAATTTTGCTAAATAAGTGTTTTGTGCTTTTCTTGTTTTCTGTGTGGGTTTTGTGATTATTTGAGGTTTCTTTTGGTTTGTTTTTTATAGCTTCTTCCGTGTAGCCCTGTCTGACCCATAACTAGATATAGAACAAGCTGGCTTGCATGGGTACTCCTGCCTCTGAAGTGCTGGGATTGCGTGCACCACTACACCTGGTTGTTCTTCCCCTGTTAATCTGTCTTTTGCTATAGACAAGTCACTGTAGACCTCCCTTCTCCCCTGCAAAGCGAGTGGTGTCCAGTGCACACATGGTGAAGTACAGGGGAAAGGCTGGAAAGGGTTAGAGTCCTTAGAATAGAAACAGGACTTAAAGCAGAGCCCCTGGGGAGTGATAAAAATAAGAGAAATGAAAATGTGAGTCTTGGGCAGCCCAGAGCTGGAACTCAGAGGAGGGACTGGTCTCAGATACCGAGACAGCCTGGGAAGCAGAAGAGAAAACCAGAAGAGTGGTCTCCAAAGTCAACAACACTCAACCACAGTTGGGTCATCCGTGATGAGGGGACACAGACAGACACTCCCCTGCAGCCTGAGGAGTTCCCCTAAGGGAACTCAAATTAGGCAAATACAGGATTTGTAGCTTTGATGCAGAAAGAAATTTCTGGACTAGCCAGTATGAGGCAGAATTGTGGTTTTATTGACATATTTTAATATGGACTTTAAGCACCAGGGTTAGGAGAAAAAGAGAAGTTCAGAAATAAGACACTCCCAAGGGTTCCCAGGGAGGGTCACAATTAAGTGTCTTAGCATTGGCCATATATGCCAGTTTTGTGGCTCTCAAGTTCATTTCAAAAGATTGCTGGTGTTGTAATTTAAAAAAAAAACTCAAAGAGAAGTCACAACATGTAACAAGACTCACATAGGAGGTTTACTGGAAGAGGGGATAGAATGGACAGAGAAGGGAGCAGAGAGGGGGGGAAGAGACTGGTCCCTGGGGACAAGGGTGGCAGAAGAGAAAGAGAGAGAGGGAGAGAGAGAGAGAGAGAGAGATAGAAAAAAAGAAAGAGGGAAAGAAATGAGAGGCGGGCAGGTCCACCTTTTAAAGGGGAACATAATGAATGTAACAGGGGGTGCTCTTAGTGGCTGCAGCTGAGGACGTAGCCTGTCAGAAACCCAATGGCAGGCCAGTGAAAATACCTGAATACTAACAGCTGTTTTTCCTCTACCCCACCCCTCTTTTGAGAAGTGAGGTTACAAAGTGGCTCCAAAGATGCCTTGAATGGATTTTTAATCTGCTAAAGAAAAACCAAGTCATTTAGTACATGGCCTTTCCCTCCGATCAGGGTTTCTAGTGAGATTCTTAGAAAGCTGCAAGTTTATATCTTGGAAGGGGAAGGCATAAGCTTTGCTAATTGTGCTGGAATTCCTGCTTTTCATGTGGCATTGACTTCAGCTGGTTTCTTGGGGAAGGGGTTCCTCCTCTTCTGTCCCCATAATTACTGCCTTTCTCTCCTGCCTCAAGATCAAGATGAAACAGAGAGCTGGCAGTCAGAGTTGGCAGTCAAAGCTAGCAATACAAATATCTTTTTGTGGCCTTGGCCAAGCCAAGGAGGCCAAAAAAGTATATATATACATACATATATGTGTGTGTGTGTATATATATATATATATGTGTGTGTGTGTGTGTGTGTATACATATATGTGTACATATATATGTTGAGAACAGAATCTAGATAAGAAAAGAGAAAGGGAGAAAAACATCTAGAAACTTGTGTAGAGTTCCGTCACAAAGGGGAGAATGGAGCGCTGACAAGAAAGAACAGGGCTACAAGGGTGGATCTTGGTGATGCTGTTTTGTGCTGCAGTGGATGCTCTGACTGACGGGAGTGAGTGACTAGAGGTGAGAAATTAATGCAAACAGAGGGACAGGTTATGAACCATGAGTAAATGAAGTCGGCACCCAGCATGTACAAAGAGGTAACGGGCTAGGGAGAGGGCTCAGCGGTTGAGAGCTCGTGCTCCTATACAGGACTAGAGTTTGGTTCTCAGCACCCACATCATGTGACTCACGACTGCCTGTATCTCAGGCTCCAGGAGGACAGAGGACATCTGCATTCCTGTGAACACGCCCCACACATTCACTCACACTCTGTCACGTAATTAAAGATAAGAAAATAAATTCTCTAGCCAGAAGTGGTGGTGCACGCCTTTAATCCCAGCCGTCTGGAGAAAGAAGCAGGTTGTTCTCAAAGTCAGCATGGTCTACTGAGTGAGTTCCAGGGCACCCGAGGATACACAGAGAAACCCTGTCTGGAGAAAAAAGAAAGAAAGGAGGGAGGGAAGGAAGGAAGGAAGGAAGGAAGGAAGGAAGGAAGGAAGGAAGGAAGGAAAGAGAAGAGAAATAGAAATAGAAATTCTTTGAGAAGAAGGAGTGATTTTTCAGCATCAAACATAGAATAATATGCTCATCCTTTTTCTGGAACAAAATGAACTGAAAAATGATCAAGTTTTAAAAATCCACAGAACTTTCATGTGTGAATGGCTCTTCTCAACCATTTTACCATGAGGTGGCAGTAAACAGCTTCATGAACACTCACTGCCTCTGAAGAACACCTCTGAGAAACAGGCAAGAGCTGAAGATGATTTTGAATACATATATGTAACACAACACATGTTCTAGAGCACACGTTTCTGCCTCCTCGTCTCTTCCTACTGCACAAACCCACATTCATATGCACACACTTATACGTAATTAAAGTAAAATCAAGAGAAAAAAACTGAACACGTGACTGCAATAAAGCCTAAAAATTTCACATGTAAAATTTTTACTTAAGCACTTGAAAATATATCTACAAAAATAAAAGAAGCACAAAGATGCATTAACAGCTTTGTTCAGAATTACCAAAGCATGGAAGCAACCAAGGTTCCTTCAGTAAGTGAGTAGATAAACTGAAGTACGGGCAAGGATTATTCTGTGCTGAAAATAAATGCGCTATCAAGTCAAAAATAGACATGGAGAACACTAAAATGTTTATTATTAAAAGGAGGAAGCCAATCGGAAGTGGCTACTAGTCCATGACACCGACATTCTGGAAAAGACAAAACTATGCAGAAAATGAAAGAAAGTATCAACGATTTTTATGAGTCGGGGCGGTGGAAAGTTCAATAGGTAGAACATGATAGGTAGAATGTGTGATTTTTTTTTTAGGGTTCTGTCAGTATCCATTTGTCTAAACCCATAGAACAGGCCACACCAAGAAAGAACCCAATGTAAACACGGACCTTAAGTGCTAATGGTACATCAACACCGTGTGAACTAAAGTTCCCCATTTTGACCTTGACTGAGTAGAAACCTGTGGTTGTGATGGAATGTTGCAGCTTTAGAGCTAAAGCCATCTTAGGCTCTCTCCAGTCCTTTAGCAGGCAATACCTTAGCGTCGCAAGTCTATAGCTAAAGCCATCATCTTAGTGGGCAATACCTCGGTTTTTGTATGAAACCGAATAGTCTCATGGCCTTGGGTAAACGACTTGGGGATATCACTAAGTTTAGTGGACCTCTGGCTCCCACAAACACTAAAACCAAGAGACCACCCAGAGGAATAGCCTCCCACCTGGTGCTCCTCCTGTCATCCATGACGTTTTTGTTTTGTGACTGAAAAGTTCACGTGACCTCTTCCATGATGAGACATGTCATTCAGGGTAATGTGAGTGGTCACCCACGAGTCACTCATAGTCACCCATATTTAAGCTTTTTTCCCACTGCCTTTAAAGCAGACTCATTTTGTGCCATCAGTCAATCCATCGGCTGTAACAAATGCTTCACTCTGGTGGGGAACCTAACAATGGGCCAGTTCTCTGTGGTTTGGAATGGGGAGCATACAGGATATTTCTGTAGGCTCATTTCAGCTTTGTTGTGAATCTGGGGATGGGGAAAGAGCTGGGGAGAGAAGAGCAGGCAGTTGCTTTGGCATCCATCAGTGGGGCTGATCTAAGTATGAAGAGAATCAGTGGCCAGTTAGGAGATGGTGCCTCAGCGTAGGCTAGAGATGCTTGGCACCAGATCCAGGGCGGAGGAAGGTGATGCTGGGTTTATGAAGTATATCTGTGGTCTTGTTTCTGGGCACTACACTGGAGTAGTGTGCCTCTCCGAACACTACTACAGTTCAAATGTAACATGTCATGTTCTAGCTCCTGTGTTTGAACACTTGGTCTCCTGCTGCTGGCTCCATTTGGAGAGTTCGTGGGGTAATACTGGAGAAAGTGAGTCTCTGAAGACAGCCTCCCGGTCCTGTCAGCTCTCCTCTTTCTGTTCTAATTCCAGTGAGCTGAGGAGGCCCAGCCATGTGTTCCTGCCACCACAGAATTACCCGGATAAACCCTTCTCCCTAAGTTATTCCCCAGCAGATGTGTGGTCACACTGAGGAGAACCGTCACTGCTACAGACACCAATGTGCAGACTGTGGCCAGGACAACCTCAGAAGGGGGCATTACCAGGAAAACCAATCAAGGCCTCAGAGAGCTGGAACTTTTAGCCCCACGTCCAATAGAGGAGAGAAGGGGTAAAGATGGAGTTGCTCACCGTTTACCAATGATTTAAACAACTATGCCTTCTCAGGAAGGCCTCAGTAAGAACCCAGAAGACAGGGCTCAGTGAGATTCCAGGTTGCTGAACACACCCAAGTTTGGAGACAGCATATTGCAATTCATCGAGACTTCTAAGCTCTGAGCCTCCCAGATCTTGCCCTATGGGTTCTTTCAGTAACTATTTTCATCCTCCAAGATATCCCTTGGAACACACCAGAACACGTAAACCAAGTCTTCCTGTGAGTTCCAGGAGCCGTTCTAGCACACTGTCAAAGCTGAGTGTGTTACTGCTATAGTGGTCAGGGTCTGTGGCAGGGGCTCCCAGGTTCTTGGTTCCTACCTACGGAACTGAAATACAGGCTCACACCAAACTGCCGAAAGAAGCAAGCTAACTTTATCTGCATCAAAACAGTTGTGCAGGCTTGCGTTGGACAGTTTAATGTCGATTTGACACCGGCTAAAGTCATCTGAGAGGAGGGATCCTTAAAAAGGAAGATGCTTCCTTAAGATCGGGCTGTAGGCCAGCCGGTAAGGCGTTTTTCTTAATTAGTGATTGACGGAGGAGGGCCCACCCCATTGTGGGTGGTGCCATCCCTGTGCTGGGGGTCCTAGGTTCTATAGTGGTCAACCCTAGAAACCACTTCCAAAAGGTGAGCACACTGAATATGGGCAGCCCGAGCCTCAAATCCAGTGGCAGGTTTTGATGAGATAAACGAAATAAACTCCATTTTGTCATAATGTCATCTGGAGGGCAGTGGCCAGGCACCATTGTGACAAAGAATCTATTCTTGAAAACAGAATAATCCCTAGGGTTCTGAGATCAGGGAATGTCTACAAGAAGGGATCTCAATCTGGCCTTCTCTAGCCTCTGATGAGAGAGGCCCAGAGAGGCAGCTATAGAGAGGAAAAGAAACAGACCAGTCAAAGGGTACAGGTAGCCAGAGGATGGCTCAGACTAGTAGTATAAAAGCTGACATAACCCCACTCTTAGTAGCCTGAAACAGGTCTCATCATCAGAGCATTACCCTGAAGGCTGACATTCTGAGCCTAAGGCCAGCAAATGGATCCAATCCTGATGGAAGATCTGAACGACCAAGCTCCAAGTGTGCACATGATGATGCCCACGGTCACATCCCTCCAGCAAGGTGACTGCTGGTAACTCAAAAGGCTTTGAAAATCCAGAGCAGGTCCTCTGCTGTACCAGTCACAGTGGGAGCCGCCTCCCACGTTGCCAACATTCACTAGGCACCTGAAGTGTCTGGAGCATCCAGGAGGGTTAATATAAGGAATCCACTCAGGCCACCAACTGCAAGGTTAACTGTGCCCAGCAGAGGTCCCAGTGCACAAAGAAAGTAAGCAAGCCCTGTGGCATGTTCTGTCATCAGACACTTGTCCCACACAGGCACAGCCACAGCGCAAACCATGAGATCACAAGTTCACCAGACCTTCCCGCTCCAAGGATAACTGAGTCTCCCGTCTGTGAAGCCCCAGAAAGAACGTGTTCCAACAACGCATCGTTTTCCTTTTGCCATGAGATTCCTTCCCCAGCTCATACTTAGATGCATTTTTACAGTAACTACATATTTTTCCATTTTTCTTTTTATTGCTCCCCTGCCTACATTGTATTTTTTCCCATTTATGGACAATATTCATTTTCCTTAGTTTCTTCTTTCCTTCCTTGTCCTCTGTGTTCATGTACACCTTTAATAGTAATTTTGACTTTGTTGGATTTTTAAATATTTATGTTTTATTACCCTTCTTATATTTATCTAATTTCCTTTTTGAACTTTTTCACTATTGGGAAACCTTTGGCTTTGTTTTTCATTTTTATTGTTTTTGCTAAGAATTTTTAAAAATTAAAATATAATTACATCATTTCCCTCTTCCCCATTCTCCTTGAAATCCTCCCATGTCCCTCCCCTTCTTCCCTCTCAAATTGATGGTCTCCTTTTTAATCTTAGTTTAAAAGATTTTACACACACAGACACACACACACATATCACAACCATTGATATATAATTATATAGAAATACAATCTGCTAAATTTGTCTAGTGGGGCTGTATGCATATGATTTCAAGGCTGACCACTCAGTATTGGATAATCAATTAGAGGGCTCAACTCTAGTCAATAGGTATGATCAAATCTTTACGTTAGACTGTAGCTGTGTGTGTGCTATCTGAAATTGGAAGTTACTGCATTTATGTTGACTAAAAATGAAATCGCAAATATACCAAAATAATGATTACTTTCCCAGAAATCTTACAATGTTTTCAAGTCTTTCATACAAACTCAAAAAGCAAAGCCACATATTTTCATATTCATAGGACTGTGTTTAGCCCATGTGTCAAAATGCATAAACCTGCCTGCCTGACGTGAGCGTACCATGCCTTCATCTGGAAGGCTAGTGGGCTCTGAAGCAATGGGGCCGCAAGTCAGTTTCACCTTGAAGACACATGTTGAACTCATTCAAGCGAGTGTTTAAATGCACTAGAAATGCAGGATGTTCTGGCACAAATTTTGTTTTGATTCTATAAACAATAACATATTTCAAATTTAGAAGGGAAAAAAACCCTTCCAACCATTTGGCTTTGACATGTCCATTTTACTTCCAAAAAGTCTCTCCTTTTGAGGAACTCCTGGGATCACCAACAATTCAATCCCTTGCCCTTCATGGAAGTCAGTCTGGACAATATTCTGGCTGTTACCAATTTTTAACACTTCTTTACATACACTGTTTGTGTTCTATGCGAATAAACTTCACAAAATGTGAGTTTTGAGAAGTCCCTCTGCCTGCTGTCACCAGGCACCATCTCTGCACCAGAAACGCTGACGAAGGACAAAGAAAATTGCTCACATTCTCACTCCTCCCACTCTTCAGCTGGACTGTGGCGGCTCAGTCCAGTGCTTTGATGTGGTCTCTGCCCCTGTTTCCATCAGTTGCTGGATGAAGATTCTGTGGTGATATTTAAGATATTTATCAGTCTGACTACAGGTCAAATCAAGATCAGGCCCCCTCTCCTCTATTGCTTAGGGTCTTAGCTGGAGTGAAACTTGGCTCTAGGGAAATCCCCAGGAATCCACAAGGCTGACTCCAGCTAAGACCCTAAGAAATAGAGGACCCTATATTCTTAATCTTATAAAATTGTGTCTTCTGGGATATGTGACACTTCCAAACTGAAATCCTTACTATGTAGGGATTACAGCCAATTCCTACTAGAGGAAATCCAAAGTCTCCTCCAGCGTGCCAGCTGTGGTGGTGCAAGCCTTTAATTTCAGCACTCATGAAACAGAAGCAGGCTGAGCTCTGTGAGTTCCAGGCCAGACTGGTCTACAGAGGAGTTCTAGGACAGCCAGGACTGTGTTAGAACCGGGCTCAAAAAACAAACAAACAAACAAACAAAAACTCTTCTCTTACCGTGCACCGCAGATAAAGTAGTAAGAGTTTTGTGGGCCGTTTTAGGGATTATGCCCCTCACAGAAGGCTGACTGTCTATCATTCTTCTGTTTCCTCTCCCAACCCCAACCAGAGATTCCTGGGATAATAGCTCTTACAGGGATTTATGACCAGAGAGTAGGCAGGTGGAGAGAGCATCAAGATTAACTCATGAGGACTGGTGAGACGTTTCCTTGGTTAAGAATAATGGCTAATCTTCCAGAGGTCCTGAGTTCGATTCCCAGCAACCACAAGGTAGCTCACAACAATCTATAATGAAATCTGGTGCCCTCTTCTGGCATGCGGGCAGACATGCAGACAGAACACTGTATACATAATAAATAAATAAATCTTAAGAAAAGATTGTCTTGTTGACTGTGTCCTTTGCTTTACAGAAGCTTTTCAGTTTCAGGAGGTCCCATTTATTGTTTCTCTCAGTGTCTGTGCTACTGGGGTTATATTTAGGAAGTGCTGTCCTGTGCCAATGTATTCAAGTATATTTCCCACTTTCTCTTCTATGGGGTCAGTGTGGATGGCTTTATATTGAGGTCTTTGGTCCATTTGGACTTGAGTTTTGTGCATGGTGATAGATATAGATCTATTTTCATTCTTCTACATGTTGATATCCAGTTATGCCAGCATCATTTGTTAAATATGCTTTTTTCCATTTTATAGTTTTTGCTTCTTTGTCAAAAATCAGGTATTTGTAGGTGTGTGGATTAGTATCTGGGTCTTTGATTTGGTTCCATTGGTCCTCCTATCTGTTTTTATGCCAATACCAGGCTGTTTTCAGTACTGTAGCTCTGTAGTAGAGTTTGAACTCAGGAATTGTGGTGCCTCTAGAAGTTCCTTTATTGTACAGGATTGTTTTAGCTATCCTGAGTTTTTTGCTTTTCCATATGAAGTTGAGTACTGTTTTTTCGAGGTCTTTGAAGAATTTTGCTGGGGATTGCATTGAATCTGTAGAGTACTTTGGGTAAGATTGCCATTTTTACTATGTTAATTCTACCCACCCAAGTGCATGGGAGATCTTTCCACTTTCTGGTGTCTTCTTCAATTTCTTTCTTCAAAGATTTAAAATTCTTGTCATACAGGTCTTCCACTTGTTTGGTTAGAGTTACTTAGAGATATTTTATGCTATTTGTGGCTATTGTGAAGGGTGATGTTTCTTTGATTTCTTTCTCCATCCATTTATCATCTGTGTACAGGAGGGCTACTGATTTTTTGAGTTAATCTTGTCTCCTGCTACATTACTGAAAGTGTTTATGAGTTATAGAAATTCCTTAGTAGAATTTTTGGGGTCCCTTATGTAAACTATTATATCATCAGTAAATAATGAGAGTTTGACTTCTTTTTGATTTGTATCTCCTTGATCTCCTTTTGTTGTCTTATTGCTTTAGCTAGGACCTCAAGAACTATATTGAATAGATACGGAGAAAGTGAACAACTTTGTTTTGTTCCAGATTTCAGTGGGATCGCTGTGAGTTTCTCTTCATTTAGTTTGATGTTGGCTGTTGTCTTGCTGTGTATTGCCTTTATTATGTTTAGGTATGTTCCTTGTATCCCTGCTTTCTCCAAGACCTTTATCATGAAGGGATGTTGTATTTTGTCAAAAGCTTTTTAAGCATCTAATGAGATGATCATATGGCTTTGTGCATTGCTGGTGGGAGTGTAAGCTGGTACAGCCCCTTTGGATATCAGTATGGTGATTTCTCAGAAAATTAGGAAACAACCTTCCTCAAGACCCAGCAATACTACTTTTGGGTATATACCCAAAGAATGCTCAATTGTACCACAAGGACATATGCTCAACTATGTTCATAGCAGCCTTGTTTGTCACAGCCAGAACCTGGAAACAACCTAAATGCCCCATGACTGAAGAATGGATAAGGGAAATGTGGTACAATTGCACAATGGAGTACTATACAGCAGAAAAAATTAATGACTTCTTGAAATTTGTGGGCAAATGGATTGATCTAGAAAACTTCATATTGAGTGAGATAACCAGACCCAGAAGGACAAATACCATATGTACCTATGATTTCCAATACGTTAAACTATTATTTATAATTGCTGAGTGTCACCCACAAGTGGCCTTGAGCACACAGAACATCTAATGGTGCCAATTCAACTTCTGCACTTGGAAGAAACACACTTGAGTCTGCACACCGTACAGCTGAGTCATAGGCTGGAGAGATGGCCCCACAGTTAGGAGCAATGGCTGCTCCTCCAGAACACCCAGGTTTGACTCCCAGCACCCACATGGCAACTCACAACTGTCTATAACTCTAGTTCCAGGGTATCTGATATTCCCATCTGACCTCAATAGGCACTGCATACACCTGGTACTTAGACATACATGCAGGCAAAATACCCAGAATACCAGAAACTACACACAAAATACTGAAGCCCATACAGTTGCAGATAGTACAAATGTATACACATTTATTTTACATATAGACATGATATCATAGTTCATTCTTGAGAACCATTCAACTGCATTATATTTTTCTGTATATCTCATGGTGTTTTAATAAGTGTAAGGTTGTGTTGACCCACGTTCATACCTACTCCACACACACATGGCTCAGGCAGGACTAGGCACCCATGGTCTCCAGAATGGGAGAAAATCTGGGCATCCACATCTAACATGAGACTAATATCAAGAATCTATAAAAAAGAAACTTGAACACAAGTCAGTTTCCGCCACTGCATCAGCCTGCCTCTGCCACCAAAGCAGTCATGGCATCACCTGTTGCCAGGTGCCTTCCTATCCTCAGCTATGCGACACATGTACCCCTTTAATGTGCCCACCAGAACACAGCCCACTCTCTTGTCTCTTGTTTCTCTTGCCTCTTACTCCTCTCTTGGCCTCTTCTTTCCTCTCTTGCCTCTTCTTGTCCCCACTCCAACATGTCTTTCACCCTTTTGCACCCCCCCATAACCTCTTGCACTAACTCTGTTGCACATGGTGTGTTTGCTTAGTGGCATATCTTGGCAAAGCCTGCTGAAAGGTATCCACTTTGCCTTTCTTTTTATTTATCCTTTCAACATACACACACACAGACACACACACAGACACACACACACACACACAGACATACACAGAGCTGGCCAACAAATGGGCACTAACTGAACATTAATAAAGACTAACGGTTCTCATTCTCCAAAGAAAAAAATCACAGCAAACATAGAAAAAAATGTTTAACACCCTTAGCACTGGGGAAATAAAAATTAAATATGTTAACATCTGTCTCACCCCAAGCAGAATAGCTATCACGACACCAAATGCAGGCGAGGTGCTTACCCACTGCTGACGGGAATGTGAACTAGTGTAGCTATTGTGGAAGTCAGTATGGAGGCTCCTCGGAAAGGCAAAATGAGAGCTACGACACGACCCAGCTATGCTGCTCCCTGCACACCTGGCAGAATCGAACTCTCCACGCCACAGAGATATTTGCACACCTACTCTCACTGAATTATTCACCATAGCCAAGATAGGCAGCCAGAATAGACAAAGAAATGTCACACACACACACAGTGGTGTTTTATCCAGCTGTAAAAGATAATGAAGTTATGTCTTTTGCAGAAAAACAGTTGGAACTGGAGATTATTGTGGTAAATGAAATAAGCAAGAATCAGAAATAAATGTTTTCTTTTCACGTGCAGAATTTAAATTTTTTAAGATTAACATGTGCTATGAAGGTAGAACTGGCCCTATGGGAGGGAGCAGTCTAAAGGGCTGAGGTGGAGCTTCCGGCGGGGCCAGCAGCTGTTGTGCGCTGTGACTGAAGACCGTGGTCATAGCTTCTCCACCCACACGAAGCACTGGCAGGCCGACCAGCCATTGCTTACGAGCACATACTGTGTCTAGGCTTCTGGGAAGAGAGCCTCACCATGACCTTCCTTCCCTCGAGGTTTCTCAAAATCCCCATCCACAACTGTAAGGAGCAGGTCACTTACCTCCTGGAATGCCTGCGCTGAGACAGAAGAAAGGAGAGCCCAGGTCTGTCTCTGTGTGCCCAGGATGATGGTGTCAGGGTGACTGAGAAGAAAGCCAAAAAGCTGATCCTGCCAAGTTGCTGGGCTTTCCCAGTCATGGCAGGAAAACATACTACATTAAAAATTGCTCAAGGACTACAGAGTCACTGATGGAGGCGTTGCCACTTCTAAGCCCACCCTGGTGCTTCTACAGCACAGACCAGGAAGCCAATATCGCAGCTGGAATCCCACTCTTCATCTTGAAATCCCCTCTGTAATACCAAGGTGGCCCCACGGGCTTCTTGAACATTCACCGCCTCAACCCTGGCCGCGTTGCTGTGAGACAGTTCTAACTACTGGAAAGCGTCTCCTTTGGTGGGAGCCTTAATCCGCCCACCCAGTTACCCTAGTTGGCTTCTCTGTTGCTATCATAAGCTCTGATTGAGAAGCAATGTCTGAAGCAAACTTTCCTTCAGCTTACAGGTTACAGTTCATCCAGGGAAGCCGGGACAGGAACTCAAGGCAAGAACTGAAGCACGGACCACACAGGAATTCTAGTTACGGGCTTGTTTTCCTCTGACTTGCTCAGTTACACAGCCAAGGCCCACCTGCCTGGGAATGATACCGCCCACAAAGGGCTGGGCCCACCTGCATCCATTAGCAATCAAGAAAACGCTCCACAGAAATGCTGACAGGACACTTTGATGAAGGCAACCCCTCAAATGAGTCCCACTTCCCAGGTGTGTCAAGCTGACCACCAGATTGGCCATTACAATTGCCATGCACAAACTCTGTATAAATCAATACAGTGTATAGTTAGGGGTGAGAGAGTCTGAGAAGGGAGTTGGGGGTGGGGGGCAGGCAACATGGATGCAGCCCTTTCCAACAGTCCTAGGAGTACAAGATACAAAACAGGTGCCCGGGCCTTTTGTTGGGAATTAGTTCTGTGCTGGCTGCTCCTCTAGCACCAGAGGCTGTCAGACAGGTATTGTCAGACACGGTCACCGCATCCATTAAGACAACAAACTTGATGCTTCTGCCTTCACTTTGTCTTCCCACCCCCATTCTTCCGGCTCCCCTTGGGACACACAAGCACACCAAACAGGAGAGTAAGTTCACCTTCTGACCCCCTGGTGTGACTGGGCCACCCTCTTCTGTCTTTGTTGGGGAAAAGGACTGGGGGGGTGGAGAGGCAGGAGGAAGGCACTGCTCAGTAGATCCACCCCAGAGCTTCTGCAGTCATCATCTCTGAAGGACCTGCCAAAGGGGCCACAGAACACTCAAGGGCAGTGACAAGCCCACGGCAGGTGGCTCTGAGCACTGCTGTTGTCAAGAAGGTTAAGGCTACAAACACATCCAGGACCAGAAACCAGAACTGCCCCACAGACACCCAAAGCCAAGTGTAGTTGGGAAACCCACTCATCTAAAAAGGTACCCCACCGTTTGGAGTGTCTTAGCTGGCAGCTAAGAACCTGAGTCTCCAACTGTGAAGGCTGGGGACTTGAACAAGGCAGGTGGAAGCCTGGACCAGGGATGACCCAGGGGAAGGAAGGGCTCCCAGATTGGGCATAGGTCACACTAAAGCTCTCTCCTGATGTTCCTCAGTTAGTTGTAGATCTCTCCCTGCTCCTGAGATGATAAGTAGCATCCAAAACCAGTCCTGGGATGCAGGGTAGTGGAGATAAGGGTCATGACACAAAGCTGAAGAAGTCTCTCAAAGTCATAGGCCAGTTGGGGTCCTACTGGGAACAGACACCTGCACCCAGTTCTTAAAAAAACTGCCAAGCCCTCCTGAGGCAGTTGGTTGGTGGTCTTGGGATGGGATAAGAGAAGATAATATAGGGGCAGAGGAAGACGAAGGCCTACTGGAGAGCAGAGGGCCAGAGGTATACAGACCCCTACAGTGCTAACATCTGAGAGAGGCAATAGGCCCCGAGGAGACATCTCCGATTTCCTACAGGTGGCCACAAAGGATTAGGTCACCGTGCTGCAGCCAGAGACCCCAGGTGTCCATCACACCCACACAGCACAACTGTCAGGGGATCCCCAAGACTATCTGGAAAACACTCTTGCACCCTCCTCTCTCTCCGGTCACAGACAGCATCCGTCTAGGCCACAGTCCAAGCAGGACAGGACTCAGGCTCCCTGAGGATGTTAGGCGAAGGGGAAGGTATGCATCTGACATTGTTGGCAAACAGTTTTGGAAACTCTCATAGATGCAGTAGTTCCAGAGATCTACGTGCTCAAGAATCATTGGCACATCATTTAGGACAAGTGGGAAAACACTCATAGCTCAAATGCGTGCAGCAGGAATCCCACGAGACAAGCAGATGTTCCTAAGCAAAAGAAGGGATCAAGCTGGAGCTGTGTACACAGTGGACACAGGAGAAAAGTACGCACAGATGCCCCACAGCGTGGCAGCATAAGAGAGCTGGCTGCAGAGAAAACTGTCTGGAAGAGTTGAAAAGCAATACCAGTGTCTATTGAAGACAGACACAAGGGTATGATACACACAGGAATCAGCAAAGTGAACATCCAGGGTGGGAGAAGGAAGGGCAGGGATGTGATCAGGGAGTCTTCTGAAGAGTTGGCATGTGGCAAAAGCCTGTACAAGCCTCAGTGACTCTCCTGTACAAGACTGGCCCTGTCATGAATGAGGAAGGGACTCATGACTCTACCTATTGGAGTGGAAGTTTTCATCAGCATGTGAGTGGCCACTGGTGAGCCCACCATGCTCCAATGGAATAGTTCCACTTTCAAGTTCATGCTGATGGCACTGGTTAAACTTACTAGGTCAGAAATAAAATCCAGGGAGCAATAAAACAAGATAACCTACCATGAGTACTATCATGACAGAGAGAAATAATGCAGAAAATGTGTGACATATGATATCTGTCATTCACGATACTAATAATATGATCATTTCTATTAATAAGATTCCCAAACAGGCATGGTAGGGCATGCATATAATCTCCACTTCAGAATCCAAGGTATGAGGATTACCATGAGTTCAAGGCCAACCTAGGCTAATAGTAAATTCTAGACCAGTTAGGGGCTGCAGAGTGAGACCCTAGCTCAATTAAATGAGTTGGGCTTTGCAGGGCATAGTGGTACACACTTAATTCTGCACTCGGGAGGCAGAGGCAGGAGGATCTATGAGTTTCCAGACTGCCAGAGCTATACAGTGCCTGGTGTCAGAGGTGGTCAGAAAAGGGATTCCTGTCTCCAGGGACAGGAGTTACAGATGGTTGTAAGCCAACATGCAGGTGCTGGGAAAGAAACCCTGGTCTTCTGGAAAGAGAAATAGGTGCTCCTAACGACTTAGCCACTAAATTATTTCAAAAGAAAATTATTATCAAATGGTTCATTTTTTTCAAAAGGCTTGTTTGTAGCCAGCTTCCCACTAATGTGGTAAAATTCCTGACGAAATTGCCTTAAACAAGGACAAAAACTTTATCTCAGTTCATGAGTTCAGGGCCTTTCCATCCATGGTTGCTTGGCCCTATTGCCTTAGTAAAGAGAGAAGCAGGAATCCGAACATTGTCACCTGACCCAGCAGAAACACAGATGGCTTTTGAAGTTGCTAGCTAACAAAATAGTGAAAGTGAAACTCCTAGATAAAGTGAGCAAAATTAAGTTGGGTTGAAGGAGGCAGCTGCCTTTTAACTCTTGTGGCAGATTCACCGCAAGCTGCACCTCCCAGCACTGCAGGGCCTTGATGACACTTCAGAAATGTTCTGACAGCTTTTGCTTTGCTTTCCAGGAACAATTTTAAGACTTACGTGTTTCATTGCGTGAGCGCATGCTCCTGGTGGCACATGCCTGCAGCCGGTCCCTCCATCTACTCAAGAGAGTGGAGACTGGGGAATCGTGACTTCAAGCCCAGCTTGGCCATGGAGAAACCCTGCTGAGAGAACTAGGAAGGGTGAGGAGAGACAGCGGGGGTTCTTTAACTGAGTCAGCCCTGCTCGCTGAGTGCCCTTCTGGTACTTAGCAGCCTTTGGTACACTCGTGGGGAATACAGGGAGGAGACACTTCAGTGTCTGATCCCCAAGCTATCCTTCACACACGAGAATACCTCTTTCCAGGTCTCTCAGTGTCTGTCCTTGAAAATGGGAATAAGCTTCCTTCCCCACCACCTTCTGCAGATACGCAAGCAAACCATGGAATGCCAGTACAAGCTGTTCGCAAACCTTTAAACATTAAACAAATGAAAGCAATAATTTTCCTCTCCCAATTCTTGCTACACAACATAGTTTAAATTCTTGCTATACCCTGGGTGTTTTAAACTTACACATTGAATATTTTTAAATTTCAGTTTAATAAAGACAGTATTTTAGTATATTGCCTAGGCTACTTTCAAATTTGGGGGCTCAAGCAATCCTTTTGCCTCAGCCTCTGGGTATCAGGTACTTGATCATCCACCTGCCATCTTCTGGCTATTAAACCAATTCTTAGCTGCTTTTATCATTCTTTGAGAGAAATTCTTACTGTGACTGAAGTCATACCTTGTCTCATTTTTCTTATCTAAAAAAGAATGCACCCATGCCTATGGAATCAGGTCCCTGTGTTCAAGCAATCCTCCTGCCTCAGCATCTTGTGTGCTGGGACTAAAAGCATGTGCCATCAAATTGGTGTTTTAAGTCTCAGAAGTTGGCCACTAAGTACATAGTAAGCATCAACTATTCTTAGTTTATTTAACAAAGTCCAGGGCAAAAAAAAAAAGTATTGTGAGAGATGGGAAATGTTGGTGGGAAGGTCAGGCTTGAACAAACACGTAAGCTGGAGGTAGGGGCAGGACTACGAACCTCATGTTAGCCTGGGCTACATAGTGAGACTGTCTTGAAAACAACAAAAATGCTGGGTTCCACGGGAGGTAAAGCGCTTGCCTGGTGTAAGTGTGAATAAGACCTCGGGTTTGATCACAGCACGCACAAAAGGGGGAGGGGCAGCTATAAGAATGACTAACAGCAGCAATTCATAAACCAATATTAAGTGCAAGATGCTGGGTCTGAAGCTGCTTCTGTCAGATTTAAAATAATACATTAGCAGTACAGGAGCGACAGCTGTCCTGGCCTTGCCCTCGAGGTACTCATTGTGCGGCGGTGGTCAGAGCACCAATGGCATGAAAACTGCCCCAAGCACCTCCTGTTCTCATTACCGCTAACTCCACATCTTCATCAGCTCATTATACACTTAAAAATCTGTAAGGAACTTGGCATACTTCTTAGCTCTTTTCCTTTCTCCATCCTGCCCTACTTGTCCCCATTTCTTCCACACCATTCCTTTCCATTGATTTATTCTATAAAATATCTAAATACGCCATCCAGTCTTACTCTTCAGTTTCTCCTACTTGGTAGAAATAGAAATAATTTAAAACAAAACTGTAGGTTGAGCATACAATATTAAACTGCTAGTAATCTGTACGCTTTTGATCTACAAAAGCAGTGATTCTATGAGATTCAGTATTACTGGAACTCCTAGGTCCTTGGTTTGTGTGGTGTGTGTGTGTGTGTGTGTGTGCACCTTCACATCTATGAGCATGCACGTAGAGGCCAGAGGCCAAACTCCAGGCAGCACCCACCTTGTTTTCCGTTCAGTCTCTCAGTGAATGAGCTCACCAAGGTAAGCTAGGCTGGCAGGTCAGCAACCCCAGGGATTCACCTATACCTATTTCTACCTTCCTGGAGCAGGGATTATAAACCATGGGTTCTGGGGATAGAACTCAACATGGCAAGGACGTGACTAAGCTACCTCCCAGCCTTGGTTTTGAGGTTGAGTTTCAGGGAAGAGTGCTGTATACCTCAGTCGTAGAACCAACACTTAGCACATACAGGGCCCTAGGTTCAAAGTCAGTGCCTCGAAGGAAAGGGTGCTCTGAAACCTGAATTCCATAAATTTAGTCCAACGAAACTACACATCAGAAAGTGACCAGGTGTGCCCAGCAGTGCCCAGCTGTAATCCCAGCACTTGGTGGGCTGAGGCGGAAGGACTGCTCTTCAGTTTAAGGCCAGCTGGGGATACACATCAAAAGCATGGATTAGAAAAACAAAAAGCAGAACTGAGCCCATCTCTCATGTTTGAAACTTAGAGTCAATCAATCAATCAATCAATCAATTAATCAATCAATCACTGTCAATTACTATTCAAGAAGTAATTTGTTTCTGTTTGGAAATGAAATCTTTACCTGGGTCTCAAAAGTGCAGGCTAAAGCTAATTTAAGTGAGATACTTAACACTTTATGCACTGGACTCAACTGATTGTTCTAGACAAAACAGAACATAGTATTCATCAACAAAAAGAAATGTGCCACCAACATACACAATAGGATCAATACCAAAAATGTGAAGTCACCAAGCACAGTGACACACGTCTATAATCCCAGCATTTGGAAGACTGACACAGAAATTCAAATTCAGAGCCAACCTGGACTCAAAGACAAAAATAAACATAAAACACCCTTGTGTCAAAGGCAAAGCTCACACTGAGGCATTCAACTGCCAAGAGCTATAGCCAAGAGAAATCCAATCGATGGTAACAAAAAGCAGAGCTCTGGCTGCACTATATTAGGGGTAGAGAAAAACTACGGGCAGGTAGAAAAATTCTGGAGGCAGCAGACCATTCTACACCTGATGGTGCAGATAGACACCAGTCACATAGGATGAAATGCATCTAAAACAAGCATTTTAGCGAATGCACACCATACATCAAACAAGATACAAAATAATAGTTTTTAATTATCAAATGAAATATGAATATATATTATCGACAAGCCCAAGTTTCCTTAGACTAACCTCCCAATCTTGTTATCTACCTCAATTTCTTCTACATCCTTCCCCACATATAATTAGGAATTTGGAATGGCTTCTAATAAACCTTTAAAATACAATCATATACATATACATATACATTCATAAGAAACACATAGTATTATTTGCACATGGATCTAATGCTGACTTAAATATACTTACTACTTCAAATCCACCCTTTGCATTACATTTTAAAGACCTATCTATCCATGTGAACACAGATCAAGGTTATCCCTTTTACTGCTACAATACTTTAACCTATGACTGACTACACCAGGTTTACTTAGCCAGGCCATTCCCATTCAGAAAGATAATTAGATTGCTCTCCCAGATTACAACTCTCCAGTGTAGTGATAAACAGTAGTCACTGCTAGGTAGACTCTAGCCTCAATTTAACTTCCTACAAGGAGAATGTTCTCATGTATAATTTGCCTATTTGAAGTACTGACTAGTTAAAAAAAGAAAACTGTTAACTATATTACAAAAACAATGAAACAAATAATAAGAATCTATTAAAATATTAAGGAAAATGCAAACATGTATAGTACAATTTGATTCATGGTTTGAAGCATTTATTAAATACTGAGTATATGATCATAACAGTCATTTTCTTCTATGCAAAGATTATAATTAAAACACCAGCATATGTATTCCAAAAGCAGTCACATTCTGTTTATATTTTTTGCTTTCTTCTTTTATGACTATGATGTCTTTCTCCATCCCTGAAATAAATAGGCATAAAATTATGAGACATATTATTTATATTAGAGCTTTATAGTAATTCAACAAACTTATTTTAGCCAGACATAAACTATGATAAGCTAAGACATGCATTTACAACTGAATATTCTTTTTTTGAGACAATCTCACTATATAGCCCCAGCTAGCCTAGAACTTACTACGTAGACCAGGCTGGCCTTGAACTCAAAGATCCACCTGTCTTTGCCTCAAGTCATGAGATTAAAGACGTACATCACCACTCCCAGCTGACAATACTCTTTACTTAATAGTAAAAAGAGAAAGTTAAAAGACTAAAATTAAGATCAAGATTAAAATTAAGATCTTGATTAAGATCAAGATTAAAATACAGGTAAGCAAAATGGGGAGGCTCTAATTAGGGAGAGGAAGAGAAATAAATACAAAAGACATAAGAGGGTAAAATAATAATAAAGATGTCTGAAAAAAAGTTATAAAGAATCATACTGCTAATTAACTAACAAAAACAAAAACAAAACCTAAGTCTGTTTACAAATATACGATTTATATGAAATTTTCTCACATGGGCTGACAATGCTCCCTCTGAGAGCCAAAGACCCCTAACAAAACCCCAAACCAGGTATGACAAGCCTTCTTTTGAATTGCTGGTGGGAACTGTTCAAGAAACTCCCAAAGAAGTAAAGGTTGTTGCTGCTGTTCTTGGCTGCCCCTCAGAGGTGGAAGGTAAGTCCCTATTGCTGAAGACACCATGCACTTCAGACACAGAGCCCAGAGACCCCTGAGCTGTAACTGACATGAATAAATTCCTTCTCCTTGAGGACTAGCTTTCAGGATACCAGAAATCACCATCCTTCCTTCCAAAGGAGGGAAGCAACCAACAGTCCTACCCAGCTTATGAACCACAGCAACAAGCATGGCACAATAGCCCTATGGGTGCTAACAGTGGCACAAATACCTTGTTGGTAACCAAAAGTTCTCTAATAGGATTTAAGGCCTGCTCAACAAGAAGGGAGTCATGCCTGGTACTGGAAACCTAGCTAACTACCCAGAGCTAGTGAAGTCATGGATCTTGGAAGAGAGCCTTCAACTACCACTTTATTAAACCAGCATAACCTCTAACTTTACTTAAAATATTTGTCCTTACACCCACAGTTAATCATCACCCCTCATGAAGGAAATTTCTCTTTACAACAGATACAAGACCATTACAGAAAATCACAACTAACCAAAATGTGGAGTTGTGGAGCCTAGTACCAATGGACAGATACATCTACAAAACACCCCACACCTAAGGCTCAGGGGATACTGTAGAAGACGGGGCAGGGAGATGGTAAGAGCCAGAGGATCAGGGAATGACTGTGTCTCCTCATAATTTCAGAAACTACACTCATAAAGTCTTACTAACATAACTACCTATACAGGACCAGAGCAAAGACAACAGCAGACATGCAAGGAGGACTGGGAAAAGCCCATGAAGCCTCTAGCCTACGCAAAGAACTATAGGCAACTAAGGAATTCTCAGAGGAGGAGAAATAGTATTCTGAAGGAGCAACCATTTGGTTATCCAATCAGTACCAAATGGTCAGCTCTGAAAACACATATACAAGTAACATACAGACTGAGCAGGCTATATTTAGGAATTCATATGCATATACATATATGCATGTAAGGACAATTAATGAAAAAAGAGGTCATGAATTTGAAAGAGCAAGGAGGGGTATAAAGAAGTTTGGAGGGAGGAATGACAAGGAGGAGTATATGATATCTCAAAAGTAAAAGAAAGGATTATATTTTGGAGATTTGCTTTAAAATAACTCTGAATATATGTTAATGTTAGATGACCAGAGAATCCATTTCAAATAGAATACTAAAGGTACAGAAAAAAAAATTAAATTACCTGACTTCTTTATTCTGGCTGCTGTCTCAACCTTCTCTAACTCATTCCATCTTAGGAATGAATTGTAGAAATCACTAGGAGGAAGTATTTCCTGCACGTACACTAGTTATCCTCTCTAACAAGACTACTTCATATTCACATTGCAGACTCCCAACGTAAGTTTACAGGGACTGATTAGAGATGTCAACTCTGTAAAGAGCCAAAGTACAGTGTCTACTAGATGGACAAGAGTTCATCTGTGGGACTCAAAGGGGTAACTAAGCTAGCGTTTTATCATTGAAGAGAACTACATCACAGCTAGCTTTAGCCCTACAGAATGACAGTAAGATTAGCAAAACTGTCAGGCCAATACAAAAAGCTTTACTTGGGCTAGAGAGCTCGCTTGAATGTTGACTGCTCTTGCCGAGAACCAGGGTTCAGTTCCCATCACCCAGGCAGCTTACAAGTGCCCGTAGCTACAGGTCCAGGGCATTCAATGCCTTCTTCTGGCCTCCATGGGCCCCTGCAAACACTGGGTGTACATAAGCTCATGCAAGCACACACACTCACATAAACATAAATAACTTTTTTTCCTAGACACAGTTTCTCTGTGTAACAGTCCTGACTGCCCTGGAACTCACTTTGTAGAGCAGGCTGACCTCAAAATCACCTGCCTCTGCCTCCTGAATGCTGGGATTAAAGGCATGTGCCAACACAGCCCAGCAAATAACTTTTTTAAAAAAGATTCACTAATTCTCTTTATCATTGGCCCTGCAGAGACACATTATGTGAAAACCTAGTGTTTGACAGCACTGTGCACATCAAACCAAAGAGCCAGACATGGTGGTGCACACCTTTAATCCCAGCACTTGGGAGGCAGAGGTAGGTATATCTCCGTGAATTTAAGACCAGCTTGTCTACATAGTGAGTTCCATGACAACCAGAGTGACCCAGTGAGACTCTGTCTCAGAAAAACAAACAACAAACAGAAACAACAACAAAACTATGTAGGATACAGACCCTGCCTTCCAGGAGCTACCCTTCAACTACTAACTACTAAGGATCTACTAAGTTCAACAAACAATATTGTGCTAGGTAAGACTGTCCTTTTTGCTTGAGCAAAAGAGGGCTCAGGAAAAGATAAGACTTTTACCAAGCAAGCCTTTAAAAAGAAAAAAAAAAGATAGGACACAGTGCAAGATGGCATAGCTATGAATGAGAACTCTAGTCAGGCTACCCAGGGCAGATTCTGCACTCCATGGGGTAATGGAAAGTACGAGAAACAAGCAGAAACTAATCCTAAATGCTGAAAGCCATTCAAAGGAGTGGGGATTTTGCTGCTGCTCAGTTTTAAGAGAATTCACTTGGGCAGCACAGTAGAAATGGAGTCACAGAGTTTAAGTTCAGACAGCAATAGGAACAGGAGGGAGGCACACAGCAGAATGGACAGAAATTTGGACCTGACCAGATGGTAGGCAGTAAATGACTACCTGATTTCTGGCTTAGGTAAGATTGAGAGTGTTATCCCTCCAACCAGAACAGGAATACTGGGGAAGAAGGACAAAACACGAAACAGTTTAGTCAGAGCCCTGGTGAATGTGACATCTAGGAGGATGCCCAGTAAGCAGGTGGCATACAAGATTAGATAGTTTAAATATATTATTTTACATTAATTCATATCTCCTAGTTATTAAAATTACACTACCAAGTGTAAAATTTACTGATTAAAATTAGGATGTGTCTGATCCTAAAAATATTTCAACTAGAGAATTAACATGAAGTATGAGAAACAGGAGAGGATAATATGGACAGAAGAAAGGTCTAAGCAATATCCTAACACTGCCTTATCTAGACATTATTTTCACATCAGGTTAAGAAGTGATTTTTTTAAAAAAGAGGTGGGGGTACCAAGCAAGTCACCTGGTGGTACGAGTCTATAATCCAGGCTACCTGGCAAGAAGAGGCAATAGGATCAAAGGTTCAAGGTCAGCCTGGATTCTATAGTGAGTTCAAGGCCAGATTGGGTGACAGAGTCAGTTTCTGTCTCAAAATTAAAAATACATATATAGAAAAGAACTGAAGTTACAGCTCAGCAGTACAGCACTTGGTCTACCATGCATGAGCCTCTAGGTTCAATTTCCAGTACCACAAACGGAAGGGGCTGGGGAGGACAATGTTTTACCACGCACACAGAACTAGGAACACAACACTACAGGGGTAGTCTATGAAGTAAGCTACAGTGAATCTGGAGAACTCCACTGATACCTCCCCCACCTTAGCTTATTCCTACAATGTATTTTCCTGCATTCTACAGCAAAGTCAACAATGCTGGATAACTCAGGGGTAGACAGACTCACCTCTCTTTCCTTCTTCTTGACTCAGAATTTTTATCCTTATTTCTTTTTCGTTTATGTGGGCTCCTACTCCGAGCCCTTCTATGTCGTGAATTTTCCGCATCCAAATAGCTTCCACCAGACTGTCGTGAGTCTACCGAAGCTGATCGCCTTTCTTCATTCCTACAGCACAGAAAGGAATACCCATCAGCTCCTTCCACCAGTGGTCTCATTGCACACACAGACCACCAACCTAATGTATAATATTCTGTATCATACCAATGGCAGCGAGAATGTAAAGAAACAAGCTTAATCTTATATTCCACAAAGGTAGCTGTTGAAGAAACAACCCCTATAATATTACTTACTTACTTATTTCCCTAATACGATTGCTCATCCCTATACCTGACAATATCACAACTCTAAGAACAGCAATTCTGAGCACTGGCAATAAACACGCACCAATGAATCACAGCATATTACCAAGAATCTTGGAAATGCTACGGTTTAATAGTACATATAGGTGATAGTTAAAAAGATACTACTTTAAGACAGACATAGTGTGCATGCCCACAATTACAGCACACGAGAGGCACACTACTATACAGCAAGTGCATGGCCCTGGGTTCAACACAAACAGAAAATTAACGAAGCCGCATCAGTAAAGACAATGGCATACTTCTCAGCACCATCTTCTGCTCGTTCCTGCTCTTGCCAGTGGTTGCTGAGCTCTTCCATGTGTACCTTTATCACATCCCGAATTACCTTGAAGGAGTAAAAACCAAAAGTCAGACAAGGAAGTTGCTCTAAAACTTAAGATCATAAAACCTAAAAAATGGGGCTGGAGAGATGGTTCAAGGTTAAAAGAGTCTGTTGCTCTTCCAGAAGAACAAGTTTGTTTTCCAGCATCCAGGTGGTGTGGCTTACAATCACCTATAACTCAAAATTTGGGGATCTGATGTCCTTTCTGGCCTCCTTGGGCACCTGCACTCATGTTCATATAACCACACACATACATGTAACTAAAAATAAAATCTTTCAGAAAAATCTCTGAGCTCTGGGTTACAGACAGTGAGGTTACCTGTCTCAGTGAATGAATGAGCTAATGACTAAATTAAAAAATTTTTTTAAAAATTCAGGCTAAATATTCGGTAAAGTACTGTAAAAGCATCTTAAAGTTTCTGCAAAAGAGGCTGGGGAAACAAGTCAACAGCTGAGAGTGCTGGTGTGTCTTGCAGAGGACCTGCACTCAGTTCCCAGTACCCACACAGCAGCTCACAGACACTCCTATCTCCACTCTCAGCGATCTAACAGTCTTCTGGCCTCTGCACACATGTGATACACTGACAGAGATGCAAGCAAAGCATACATGAAATAAGAATAAATCTTGAAAAAATATTCATGCAAAAAGTAACAGTTATTTACTAAAAAATTTTTTTTCTTTTTTTTTCCCCCCAGTTTTGTTTTGTTTTTTTAAGACAGGGTTTCTCTGTACAGCTAGCCTTAGCTATTCTGGAACTCACTCTATAAACCAGGTTGGCCTCAAACTCAAGAGATCTGCCCTGTTTCTGTCTTGCTAGTGCTGAAATTAAAGATATGTGCCACCACTGCCTGGCTGAGGAATTTGCATTATCTTTATTAATCCTCATGATAACCCTGCTAAGGTTGTAATATAAAAAGGAGGAGGGGTCTCTCCCAGAATCTAAGAAAGCTCAGTGGAGGCTGAAAAGGATGCTAAGAGGATTGGCTGTTCTTCAAAAGGACCCAGGTACAATTCCTAGCACCCATATGATGGGTCACAAGCATCTATAACTCCAGTTCCGGATCCAACACCCTCTTTTGGACGATATGGGCGCCTAAACGTACATAATGCACACACTAAGGCATATGCATAAATAAAATCTAAAAAATTTAAAATAAAAAAAGCTCAAATAACTCATGCAGAGTCAAAACTCATGCCAAGGAACATGGTGGTACATGCCTTTAATTCCAGCATTCAGGAAGTAGAGGCAAGAGGATCTGTGAGTTCAAAACCAACCTGGCAAGTTCCAGGACAGAGAGGACTACATAGAGAGCCAATCTCAACAAACTCCCCACCCTCTCAAGCCAACGGCAAGTGAAAGCCCAAATTTATACTCTCATGACAACACAGTGCCACTTTCTCAAAAAGAAATGTCTTTAAAAGGCTACACAACCTCCACAGATGATGTTAGTACCAGGAAAGCCTCTGCCTGGCAGAGAGGTGGGCCTGCAAACACTGGGCAAGTACAAACCATGTGTGGCACTCTCAGGACACTTTAGAAAAAACTCCAAGGGCATAAACCAGACCAGAAAACCATGGGGGAAATTTTACTCTCCACACAAACACCACAGAATGATGTGACACTCACCTCCGTATACGACTTCTTGGTTATGTGAACATTCTTGGCTCTATACGACTGCCGTCTTCTTTTATAATCTCTCACTTCTGCCAGGATTTCCAGGTAAGACTTTGGACTTTTTCGGCTATTATCTAATGAAAGAATAAAGTTATTACATCCTTAGAAGCTTTTCAATTCATAATATATTATTATATATTATGTGTATGTTTGTGGGTTTGTCCATGTGAGTGAGGGTGTCTGGGGAATCCAGAAGACATCTGACCCCCTGGAGCTGGAGTCAGGGGCAACTGTGAGCACCCATGTGGGTACTGAGAACCAAACTGGAATCCTCTGAAAGAGCCTTACAAACTCTTAACCACTGACCTTTCTCCAGCCTCACTTTTAAATTAAGAACCTATTGTTAGGAATAATCCTGTTCAGTATGTTTCAAGGTAACACATAAAAAGTTTCAAAAATATACATTATGTACGCAATGTATTTTTTAATCACTCCCCCCCACCCCCCGCAACAAGGTTTTTCTGTGTAACCATCTTGCCTGTCCTGGAACTCACTCTATAGAGCAGGCTGGCCTCAAACTCATAGAGATCTGCCTACCTCTGGCTCCCAAGTGCTGGAATTAAAGGCATGCTCTACCACCACAGCCCGGCTCCTTTTTTTTTTTTTTAACCCACTAGGTAAACATAGAATTGTTCAAGTCCCAGATTACAGACAAATAGCATTTTTATAGGTGGAGCTATTTAAAGTACAAGTCAAAGTAAAACTCCATTCGTAAGCAATACCATTAATCAATAAAAGATGATACAAAACCACCATACCCCAACCTCAAGTGGCACAAAAATGAAATCACTTTACTAACACTCATGAGACAGAATGACAAGAAATGTAAAGAATGATGTTCATCTTTAACCTTGATTGACTTTAGCAGCCAAGTCTACAAACAGATCGCTGTCGTTTTCAATGACTTGAGAACCAGAGCGCTTTTTCTTTGTCTCCTCAATGACAAAATCATAAAGGGCAAGGCGATCTGCTTGGGTGAGGTCACACACAGACCGTTTGTGATTCAGAGGAACTTCAACAGGCACTGAAGAATACATTCCTAAGATAAAATCAGACAAGAGCAAATGAAGCGTGTGGACTTACACTCTCTTTAAATACATGCTATCTATGCAATACTAACACAGATATTTTTTTTACATAAGAAAGGATGTGGTAAATGGTAACATTCATGATGTCTACTATTCTCTCCAATCAGGTTAAGCCAGGTCTATGGAACCAGGCAGTGATAATCACAGGAACCGACTCGCTCATTAGAAAGGCTGCTTTCCCGTCATGCTTGCCAGGCTGGTGCAGACTCAACTACAAGGGATTCTTGAAGACTTCTCCTGTCTCAGCTTCCCAAGTAGCTCGGACTACAGGCACAAGCCATAGGAACAGGCTCAGAAAGCTTTTGTATAATTTCTTAAGTACAACCTCTATACAAAGTAGGAATTATTTCTGTGTATTTGCCTTTTTTCTTCATAAAAGCTGAAAATGTTTTTAGTAGGCAATGTACATTTTTCCTTCTGAAAATAAACTATGGGGCCATAAATATGTAAAAATAACTCATGAAGCATTAGATAATTCAATACTCAACATTACATCTGTGCAATGACTAGAATAGGGAATCAAAAAATGTAAATTAAGTCAAGTGTGGTGGCACACACTGGTAATCTTAGCTCTCAGGATTGGGAAGATCACAGCCAGGCCTACACAATAAGAGGTCAACCTGGATGGGCTACACAGTGAGACTCTTGGGGGTTTTGTTTGTTTGTTTGTTTGTTTTGTTTTGTTTTTTTGTAGAAATCCTAAACTTTCTAAGACCAGGAGAAGACTTAAACTAGTTTTAATTTCCGAAATAGGAAGTATGCTGGCTTAACTAAATCAAATAGAAAAGGTAACAGCAGTGCACCCAATAGTTATGATCATTCTAAAATCTGCTCATGAATGAACAATAAATATATACAATACCTTGGTATGATGTATTAAAACATCGAAGAAAAATTTTGTTTTGAGATTCAAACATTCTCAAAGAAATAAAATGACTGTAACTGTAAACAAAGCAGTTGAAAACAAATCTTCCCACTGCAAACAGAACATAACTACTAAAGGAATGCTAATGTTTGCTAGGTCACCCTAAGGAGTAAACAGTAGCTCTCCCGAGACCTCATTAACTTCTTAGATAAGAGGCTAAAGAATTCAAATAAGAGCATACTAAGAACTAAGCATACAAAAAACAGAGAGAACGAAATAGAAGAAGAAACGCCCTCACACTTCTCTACAAGCTCAGGAGAGCTCAGTGGCCCCGAGGCTGCGGTTAACAGCTGAGATCATGACAGCTGGACACTGTCCCAGGGGCTGGAGAAGAGTGGGAAGGGACAACTCCCTCTTAAGTCAGCCCGTCACTCTGACGCTGAGGCACTATCAAAAGACTTTATGTAGCCGGTGTTAACATAATAAACTATATAAAACAGGCTTTGGTGAGCCTAATTCCTTTGAATATCAGCTTTAAAAATCTGAGAGGAAAAATACAAAATGTAGAAAACAGTAAGATAATCAAGCTCAAAGATTTTTATCAATTAATCTTAAATTTCTTTATTATAGAAACTAATACTTAAACTTATTAAAATTCAAACAGAATTCCAAACCAAGACTTCTAAGAGTGACAACTAATGAGATAAAGTCAGAAGTTTCAGTGATACTTTTAAAAGGATATCATTTGCAAAAAGGATACTGCATATCTTTAAATAAGGAGTACATTCAGGTTCCTAATTCCTCTTTATACTCACCCCAATTACTGAAAAAGAAAAAGTACAGAAAAGGTTAAGCAACAAACTACATTTCAAATCTCTCATGACAGTTTATTTTTGATTTAAAAAAAGGTAACACACTTAAGCAAGCTTCATTTATAGGAAGTGTAAATTTTCAAACTGTAAGTTTCCATATGGTTTATGTGCTGTAATTGCTGTAAGTCTGTGTCCTTTCGCATTTTTTAAGTTGTGGTAAAATATAAACGAAACTCAATTCATCCTTCTTAGCAGTTTTACTTACACAGTTTGGAGCACTGGACCAGACTTCACTATATGCATTTATCACACCTTCCCATCTCCAGAACTCTCATCCATCCAAAACCAGACAGCAATTTACTCTAACACACACTTTTCCTTGTTATCACTTGCCATCACAGGAAGACTTACCTGCAGCACACGTATTTTAGCAAAAGGAACTGTCTCTGTGTGGCACTCATGACTGTACAGAGCACCCACCCACACAGGTACAAACCCTAACATTAAATTAAAAAAATAAATAAATAAAGCTCATGGGAGAAAACTAACTTCCTCAAATGGCCCTCCAAGGTTCTTCTATAGAACACTGATAGCAAATCATGGCCATGTCTCAAATATGTGTCAGGAAACTTACAGCAACATAAATGCTTCATACTGCAGAAAAAGATAAACCACTGAATATAAAGTTACTATTTATGATCAAAATTAATATCTTTGTAATAAAACCAGTCAAAATAGCTGCTCAAGACAGCAAACAAACACTTAGGCCTAGGTAGGCTGTTCCCATCATGGGGAGGTCAGCACACTTAAGTCTGACTGGCACAATAGGCACAATGAAAACACACATTCACCGCCAACAGACTTCTGCTCTCATGTACCCTGAACTAGTGGTAAGACGAAGAAACGCATACTGCTTCATGTTCACATAAACAAATCAGTAAGAAGGCAGTGAAAAAGATTCCTGTCCTCAGGTCAAAGATATGAAAATATCTAGGACATAAGTGGACCACAAAGATAATTCTGCTAAAAAAAAAAAAAAATGCAGACCCTTTACATGGGATTTAAACGTATTTTTAAAGGAGGGTTACAGATCACATTAAAATAGTTACTCAAAGCAAACCAATATTTTTGGTTGGTTGGTTGGTTTTTGGTTTTTGTTTGTTTGGGTTTTGGGTTTTTTTTTTTTTTTTTGGTTTTTTTGATACAGGGTTTCTCTGTGTAGCTTTGGTGACTGTCTTGGAACTAGCTCTTGTAGACCAGGCTGGACTCGAACTCACAGAGATCCACCTGCCTCTGCCTCCCCAGTGCTGGGATTAAAGTCGTGTGCCACTACCACACTATCACAATTCAATTTTAAGATAGAATTTAAAGTCAAATAAGTTTCTCTACTAAGTTCAAAGCAATTCTCAGATGTCCTAAATTCAATCCCCAGTACCACAAAAAAAAATTAAAAACCAAAATAACTGTTTCTGTGATGAATTGAGCTCAACATCTAAATTTTACTGTCTAGTTTATAAATTCATACTGTGACATTTTCTAAATTATTCACTTATATAAATCTCATCCATGCTATACTAACACTGTCTGCCCATTAGCTTTTTCTCATACAGAATGTCTATCAGTTACCTTAGCACTTGCCAGGCCTACTCTCAAAAGACAAGACAACTGCTCTACTGCACAGAAGCACAAATCTCACAAGCTACTCATGCAAGGGTGGGTGGCAGACTTTCTCCTTCAGACTGACAAACGAAGGGTGAGCAGCACTGACATGAGCATATATGTGCTTACAGTCGTAACACATATGAACATCGAAAAGAACTCCAGTCCATGACTTTTACTACATGAAGATCATTTCTAACCCAAAACTCAGTTGAGAGCCTGTGACACAGACAGAATTTCATCCGGATGCAGCCTTGTTGCTACCCAGCAAAGGCGAGTTTCTTCCCTCTGTGTTTCTCCACCTACAGAAGGGAAAACATTTCTCCAACACAGCACAGCTTGCTGGGAAAAAGAAATGGAACATGCAAAAGAGCTCAGGGATAAAGAACTTAAAAATGATAATAAATAAATAATAATTAATAAATAAATAAATGGATCAGCTGGATGTGTGGCACACAACAGATCTCCAGCATTCACAAGGGAACCTGAGATAGGGTCATCATCAGACTGAGGGAGCCTCAGCTAGAGACCTTGTCTCAAAGAAACAAGAGGAGGAGGTACAGAGGAGGAGAACCTTACTAAAGAACAAAAACACCAGGCTTTTAGAACAAACACACAAAGACGTTATCAAACTGGCCCTATCAGCCAGTTAGTTTCCTATCTGTAAAATACAGACCCTGGATTCCATGATCCAAGTACTCTTTCAACTCCAAAACAAATTCATTAATCTATCTAAGCCAGCTAAGTGCTGTGGAATAAGGCTCTTGCATGCTGTAACGATTTGTCACTTGTATTGGTTTAATAAAATGCTGACTGGACAGAAGCAGGAAGTATAGGCCAGGAGACCAGACTAAGAGAATTCTGGGAAGAGGAAAGGCAGAGAGTCAGCTGTCATCCAGAAGCAGAGGAAGCAAGAGGAGAATGTCTTACTGAGAAAAGAAACCAAGCCATGTGGCTAAACATAGATAAGAATTATGGGTTAATTTAAGCTGTAAGAGCTAGCTAATAGTAAGCCTGAACTAATTGGCTAAACAGTTTATAATCAATGTAAGAACAGATGTGGGACTGGGCAGGGCAGAAACTTCTGGCTACAGTTAAGAGTCAATGTCTTAAAAGCCAAGACTCTCAAAAAAAACTTCATTTTTTCTTTTTTTTAAAAATTAATTCTACTAGTCTATTAACTAACAGAGCCAATAAACAGAAACAACAGATCATGAAAGACTTCAGTGATCACAGATCAGTAATCTGTAAACTGGAAAGCTGAGCTGAAGGCCAACAGGCACCAATGTGGAAGCTTTGAAAGGAAATACAAGAAATGTGTTTAGGTTGGCAAGGTGGCTCAGTGGGTAAAGATGCCTGCCACCAAGCCTGACCGCGTGAGTTCAACCTTCAGAAGCCACACTGTGGAAGGAGAGAGCTCACTTCTAAAGTTGTCCTTGGACCTCTACCCTTTACTATGGCACACGTGCCACCCTCACCCCCACAAATACACAAATCAAAACTGTGTTTCCAGCTACTGAGTAACTAACACAGATACACTGGCCAAGGACAAAACAATCTTCCTTCTAAAGCCATAGGGCAACTCAGAAGCTTCTTAGAACAGCTTTGGGGAAAGACTGAATTTCAACAAGGGAGAAAACCTGCAAAACGACTTGAGGGTGGGGGTAGGGGGGACACGACAATGGGGAACAGGGGACAGAAAGCAGCAGTCCACCTCCCACAGAAAGACAACCTTGGCAAGAGGAGCCAGTTATGCTCTGACTAAATGTCACACCCAGACTCAAAAGTCTAAACCCTTTAATACCTTCGTTCCTTCTGTTTGAGTGAAGCTGTTCTTTTAGCTCATAGTTAACTTTTTTTATTCTAGTTTCTGTTGAATTCTAAGGCAGAACCCTTTGAAAACAGCTCCAAAGCTGGGTATGAGACCCCACAAACCGTGTAAGACCAGAGCAGGTCAACCACTGTGCTTGTGCCTTCCTGGTACAGACTCAGGAGGGCATGTTCTGAGAGCAGCAGTGGAGACTACACGTTTCGCAGTACGTGTATTTCAATGTTTTCAAGCTCTCAGGGGCAGGGACTCGCACCCCAAGAGAACAAAACAAAGACACCCTTATCCAGCATACCTACTCACCAAGTCATCTATCTTTTAACAACTTGCCCACAAGGCAACCACACCTATCAGATAATGCCAAAACAGCACCCCTGGCTGAAATGGTGTCTGAGGAAGCCTCCAGTGTATCTGAATAGGAAATAGCTAATAATCAAGTTGAAAAAAATGTAAGCTATTCCACTGTTAAATGTAAAACTGATCTTTTTTCAGTGTAACCATTCCACAAGGGTTTTCTTGAGAAGTAATATCAAGCTTATATGAGGAAAAATACCTTGACTCACAAGTCAGCTGGACTACAACACTTACTTTGACTGTAACAATCGCCATCGTTCCCAGCTGCAGTTCTAGCTTGCTTAATTATCTGGAACTGTGAATCCTTATCTGAAAAAGAAAAAGCCAAATCAAGGTCTATAATCTCAGTAAGAATTTTTTTTTTCCAGTCCACTAGGTGATCAGTTTCCAATTAGTTCAGAAAACATAATTAGGCATTCAGGATTAGCAGGTATAAATTTAAGCAACTAATAACTAATATCTCTGAGAGTCCAGACAACATTTGAAGTGTATTAGAATTATCATAATCTTTAAGGTGTGGGAATAGTGTGCTTCCCTGGAAAATAACAGACTCTAGGTTCAGTCTCCAGTACCACAAGAAACAATGAAACTTAGGCAATCAACAGGGCAACAGTGCACCAAAAGTCACCTACATACCTGAGTTGAATCAGGACGTCTGTTTCTAGAGATCAATCAAGACTTTGTCCATATACTGCAAATAACTGGAACACATTTCCCATTTTCATCTTTACCTTCAGCTCCCAATGGATGGACCACGATCCCACCCTCCCTTGTACCTTCAGTCATTGTTGTATAATCATATTTTTGTTACAACCAAGAAGGGAGGCATGTACCCTACTATATAATTGTTTCTTTTTGTTGTTTTGAGACAGGGTTTCTCTGTGTAACAGTCCTGGCTGTCCTGGAACTCACTCTGCCAGACTAGGTTGGCCTCAAACTCACAGAGATCCTCCTGCCTCTGGCTCCCAGATGTGTGCCACCATGCCTGGTCTACTACACAAAATCCTGCAGTACTTTCACCTCTGTTAGCGTGAGCCCAATCCTAGTTTTACATTACACGAATTATCTTCATTGTGTATTAATTACTCCTATTACCACTGATCACAAGCATGTCTATAATATCCATTCTTTTGCTAAAGAAAAATATAAAAACTAGACTATTTTTCAATTATAATCTAATATACTTACTCAAAGTAACTGAAGGAATCTTCAAATTCTCATAGAAAAAAGCAGGATTACACATTTCATCCTAAACAGTGAGAAAACAAAAAGAGAAACGTTAGCTAGTATTCTTAAAGACTGCACAGTTGTCTGCTTTAAGATTTGATAGAAATAATACCACTACTGAAGTTTCTAACAATTTGTGAAGTCAGGCAAAGTACTGTGTTCTAAAGGGATCATAATATACCCTCCTGACTTACTGATGAATGGATTACACGATATGATGCAGTAAACAAATGTTACCTCTTCCTCTTTGGCATAGCCCAGCTTCCTCAGTCTGCAAGATTCCATGTGCTTTGCTAATGATGATTTAGGCATATGATGATTGGAATCATAAGGGCATATTGTGATTTCATCCTGCAAAAATCAAACAGAAGGAGGAAAATAGTATTTAAACAACAATCTAGTACTTCCTTTTCTGCAGATCTCCCTTATTTAAAAAAATTGTCTCAAAATTCTAAAGCCTCAGTCCTCTTTCCAGTCCTTCAGAGCTTAACTTTCTTATTTTTGCTGTTGTTTGTTTGTTTTCAAGACAGGGTTTCTCTGTGTAGCCTTGGCTGTCCTGGAACTCTCTCTGTAAACCAGGCTGGCCTCAAACTCAGAGATCCGCTTGCTTCAGCCTCTCAAGTGCTGAGATTAAAGATATCTGCCACTATTATCCTCCTGAGCTTAACTTTCTTAACGATTGATTCACTATCTTCCCAGACTCACAGCCATTGGTATATGTTTATCACTACACCTCTGTCATCACTACCCGACTGACACCAGCCATTAGTACTCTTCCTGCTACTGAAACCAAAGAACATGTCACAGTTGTTGTATCTGAGCTCCTGGTGCTGGTGCGCCTGGTAAACTTTGACTCTTCTTTATGTACACACATGTGTATAGGAGCACGTGTGTGCAAATGTGCTTGTGGATGTACACACATGCGTATAGGAGCACGTGTGCAAATGTGCATGTGGATGTACACACATGTATATAGGAGCACGTGTGCAAATGTGCATGTGTAGGCTGGAGATCAACCTTTTTTTCAACCGCTCTCTATTTTTTGAGACAAGGTCTCTTACTAAATCTGAAGCTCACCTATTTGGCAAGACTGGCTAAACAGCAAGCCCCTAGGTCTCTCTCCAGTACTGAGGTTACTGGTTCTAGGAATTCTCACGTTTCTGAAGCAAACACATTATCAACTGAGCCATCTCTGCAGCCTTTGTTTTGAGGCAGGATCTTGCTATGTAGCCCAAGCTGGCTTTGAACTTAGGGCACTCTTCCTGCCTTAATCTCCAGAGTACTGGGGATTACAGGCACTCATCACCACATCTAGCTTCTGATAAATGTTTATTTCTGCCCCTCTGGTTCTTGAAGTTGCTCCTTTTCAATGTTGGTATTTCATGCAATGCTAATTGTTAGCCTCTGTCATTCGATAACATGCTTCCCAGCCAATACTCTGCCCTCAAGTCTCACTATAGCTTAGTTCCCAATCTATGTCATGAGGTCATATCTCCCTCAGGTCCCTTATACTAGGATCAAGGTGGCTCAAGGGTGCTCACCAAGCAAGTCTGATGATCTCAGCACAATCCCTGAAACCCATACAAAGTTGGGAAGAGAGGAACTGATTCCACAAAACTGCCCTGACCCACCCCGCATCATACAAACACAATAATTTTCTTTAATAGTTTTAATAATTATTAAGTATGTTGTACTAAAAGCCCAACATGTACAAAAATAAATTCAATATATTCATGGTTTGTGTGACGTTTGGTCTTAATTGTCAAATTGATAAAATCTAGACTCACCTAGGGCCTCTGAGCTCATATCCATGGAAAAGCATCTTGATTAGGTTAACTGAGGTTAAAGACTGTGAGTGGAACTACTCCCGGGGCCAGGTTTCTACGCTATATTCTTGGTTCCAGAAGCAATGGCCAACTGCTTCAAGCTTCCCTATTAGCACAGACTTTACCTTAAAACTGTAAGCCTCCTTGGTTTTGCATCTGTTGCTGTGATAAAACACCTGCAGAAGCAACTTAAAGAAGAGCTCATTTGGCTCACAGTTCCTGGTCACTGTCCATCTGCAGAGAAGCCAAAGCTGTGCAAACGCGAGGTAGCTATTCACACCCACAGTTACGGATGAGACAAGAATGTATGAAACGCTAGTGTTTGGGTTATTTTTCCCTTGAGTTAGTACAGGGCCCGGCCCATAAAATGGTACTCCCCTCTTCAGGGTGAATTTCCCCACCTTAATTAATCCAATTAATAAATCCCTCCCTGAGATGTCCACAGGCCAACCTAATTTAGATCATTTCTTATTGAGACTCTGTCCCAGATGATTCTGCATTGTGTCAAAACTAATCATGACACCATCCTTTCTTTTTTTTAAATGATTTATTTTTATTTTAGGCACATTGGTGTTTCGCCTGCATGCACATGGGTGAGGGTGTCAGATCTCCAGGAACTCGAGTTACAGGCAGTTGTGAGCTGCCATGTAGGTGCTGGGAAGTGAACCCAGGTCCTCTCGAAGAGCGCCAATGTTCAAGCACTGAGCCATCTCTCCAGCCCCACACCTTCTCTTAACCTTGCTAATGTTGGGTATTTTATCACAACAACGCGGAGGTACCTAAGCCTCCTAGCACCCAAAGCTGCGTTCTTCCCATTTCTGTGAAAGGAGCCACCTGCCCAGAAACTGCCTCTTCCCTTGTCACCACATCCAAGAATTGCCTAGTCCTGACGTTTTTACTCTTAAATGTCTTTGAAATCCTCTTCAGTCTCTCTATCCCCAGCGCCACTTCTCCAATTCTAGATGCTCCAACCACCTCTCTGGATAACAACTGCTATCTAATTGTTCTCTATCTCTGCTTCTGGGATGGCTGCTCTCTACCCCAGTCTCCACAATGCAGCTATTTTTGAAACCCTAGCTCTGCCATTTACTGACTATAAGATACTGGGCAACATAATCAACCTTTCTTTGACTCAGTTTCTTCATCTATAAAAGGGGAGCAATAGACCCTCATCTCAGAAAGATAACATGGAGATTAAATAAACATAAACACGTGGGTTTATACACAGAAAACATTTGAGTAAGGGCCTAGCACATGGTACGTACTAAATAACTTTCCACATATCGACTAAGTACACGCACTCTTAGAAACCACAAGACCTGCATTCAAACCCCAGCTGCCAGTTAGCATCCGTGTATCCACTCTGATGGTTTTGCTTCCTCATCTGCAGAATGCTGGCAATCATTCTCGCCTCAGAGGGTCATGGAGAATGTTAAATGGGGTAATGTACGTGCCGTATACAAGACATTAGGTGAGGGTTAATATCCTTTTGCTGAGCAAACCATGACCTAGAAGGGGGAGATGGGTCCTGCTCAAAGGCCTGGAAATTTCATAAATCATCTAATACATAGCTCAAAAATAGTCCATTCTCCCCCAAACCCACTTTACAGCACCGTCACTAGGTTTTAATCCATGAGCTGTAATTGGTTATTCATAACTCCAAAAATAATTGTAAAGGAACAATGGAGGGTATTTTCCTTCTAATTGTCACTTCAATTTTAAGATATGTACATCTAACATATCTTAAATATTTCCATTGGCTGGCTTAAACCTTGCTATTGCAGCATAGTAAACGCATGGGAGTATAAGAAATCTCCATGCAATGCAAATTCCCCTTCATCCTGGGCCGATCAAAACAAGTCAGAATAATTCACTCAAATACACTTCTTTAAGGGTCAGCTGCTAACTACCATTCCTTAGTGGCGTCCTTTCCAGAACCAGTACTATCCGAGTGGAAGGCGTCCGGATTTAAGGCAGAGAATAGCGAACTCGACAACCCCCCCTCCCGCCCCCGGCTTTCCTGACACTGACTCTTAACGCAATGCGAAATCCTTATGACAGATGACAGAGCAAATCACCAAGCCCACAAGCAGCACCCCCGGGACCTGCACCCCACGAGCCCCATCCGCCTCTGCACCGCACCGGGGTGGAGCGCTCGGAGAGACCTGGACCGAACGCGCATCTTTCCTTCGGCGAGAAGCCCACGGCCCTGAAAAGGCCAGGCCACCGCGTCCCTCACCTCGGCCGCCGCCTCGTCCCCAGGGTCCAGCTGGTCCAGGCTCCATCCCAGGGACGCCGTCACCTCCTCCAGAGTCCGGCAGCAGCTCTCTACGAACTCGCTCAACTCCTCTTGCAGCCGCCGCCGCTCCTCCAAAGGTGGAGGCTCAACCTCCATGGTCGCTGCTAGCCTCCCGCAGGAAGTTGTCGAACGGCTGGCCGCGCGCGCGGGTTTCTGGGAGCTGTGGGCGGGGCCGAGGGATGACGCCAGCCTATAGGAAAGAACCGCGGGAGCCGTAGTTTTGGAAGGTGTCTTCCCGGTTCTTCGGGGCCAGATTTCGTTTGCGAATAGCTGGTTTGTACTTGCATTCTGGTTTACCAGAGCATCATTCTCCACGCCTCTTCAGCGTCTTTAGGAAAAACGATTTATATCGACAGAAATGCTTAAAGAAAAACAAAAAATAGTATCGGTATAGCCTTCCTCCAGCTCATTAGCATTTTGCCACTTTTAATTACTCTAAATGTCTTCATATCTTCTTGACTCTTCATCCCTGATGTTAGTATGCACGTCCTCAGAACATTTTCCTACATAATTGCAATGCATGAACAAACACACAATTCATAAAATCGTGTAACGTATAGTTTATCTTCCGAATTCTTCTTACAGCAATTGCATTACGTTTCAACCAATTGACTATAATTAGTTATAATCTCTTAATTTAAGACAGCCTCCTCTCCTCTCTCTACAGTTCACCCTTCCCCTTTCTGAGACAAGAGTGTCACTATGTAAGGTGGCTATCTGGCCTGGAACTCAATTTGGATACCAGACCTGGCTCTGCCTGCTTCTGCCTTCTGAGTGCTGAGGTTATAGACTTGCACCGACCAGTCTGGGGTAGTAATAGAGAAGCAAAGAGAAAGAGGACTGAAAGTTTTCTTTGGGGCCTTTGGTGGGCGGTTACAAGTGGTAGCTAGGAAAACAGAATGATGTAATGTCAGATGACAGATAAATATTTCTCACTCCCAATCATTTCTGAGCATGGATAGGACAGAGAAAGGAAGAATCTTTTTTTTTTTTTTTTTTTTTTTTTTTTGGTTTTTCGAGACAGGGTTTCTCTGTGGCTTTGGAGCCTGTCCTGGAACTAGCTCTTGTAGACCAGGCTGGTCTCGAACTCACAGAGATCCGCCTGCCTCTGCCTCTGCCTCCCAAGTGCTGGGATTAAAGGCGTGTGCCACCATCGCCCGGCTGAAAGGAAGAATCTTAAACAACAACAAAAAAAACAAACAAAAACAGTTACTTTAGTTCTGGAAACCAAATTGCTTTAGCTTCAGCAAATATTATTTTTTTAACCAAAATAAAAGAGCTTGGCAAAAATGGTATGACCATAGCTAACATAGACCCTAAGAATATATTCCCTACGTGTTCATATGACTCTCCACTGACCTTTTGTTGCAGGTTTAAAATGATTCTTCCCACATAGTGTCATGTGTTCACATTTATTAATGGGCATTTGTCTCAGTTTCTTTAATGAAATACTTTGACAAACTCTATTTAAGAGGGGGTGGTGAAACTTCCCCAATAGGTTTATATGTTTGAATACAGCAACATAAAAGTAGCTAATACATGGGGAAAGGGTTTGTCTGGGTTCCCAGTTCTGGGTTACAGTCCATCATTCCAGCAGAAATCACACTGGTAGGAGCTTGAGTTGTCTAGCCACACAGCATTCATGGCAAAGAAGCAGGGAGTGTGCCCCACACTCAGCAACCTCTCCCCTTGTCATTCAGTCCTGCCATTCAGCCAGTGGTACAGACTTCATTTAAAGTAGCAGCCAGCTCAACCTGGCACGGAAGAACCTTGGGAACGACCTCCTAAAGGATAGTGGGAGCAGACAGATCTGACCAAGCTCATCTTCGCAAACCACCAACTTCAGTCACTCTTGGATGGCTTCTGACTCGTGTCTGCCCTCGCTGTTATTGAGATATGCGATGATCAGCTGTCGTTCCTTCCTTCTGCTGTGAAAGAGCTAGAAAATCTCCAGAAACCTAATGTTAGCCATAACAAACTGAAAATGTGCTCTAAAGAAACTAGAAAAATAAGAAACCTGAAGGTGCTGCTTATCTAGCAAAATAAACTGACTTGTGTACTGGAGGGTTTTGAACCTTTCTAGTTTAGAAGATTTAGGTCTTTCAAACAATCATCCGAAAACTCTGCCTGCTATTTTTGCTTTGTCTATCCAGTCTGCTGCAATCCTATCTGTAGAGTAGACAGCTGAAGAGTCTGCCCGCAGAAATAAGCAAGCTAAAAAGATTAAAGCATTTGGGTTATAATTCAAGTCTCTTGGAGCCTGTGCCTCCTGGACTGGCCACTGTGGAATTACTTTATTTGCAAATAAATAGAGTATTCTATTGGAATCTCATCTATGCAGGCTATTGAAAGAACTACGTGTAGAGGAAGAATAGACTGAAGCATCAGAGGCAGTGGTTCTCAATCTTCCTATGCTATGACCTTTGACCCTTTAATTTAGTTCCTCATGTTGTGGTGACACCCTGTGGTTGTTTGAAAGAAAATGTCCCCCAAAGGGAGTGGCACTATTAGGAAGTGTGGTTTTGTTGGTAGGTGTGGTCTTTTGGGGGGAAGTTTGTCACTGTGGAGGGGACATTGAGGTCTCATATATGCTCAAGCTATGCCCAGTGAGACAGACCACTTCCTGTTGCCTGAAGGGTCAGGATGTAGCTCCTTCTCCACCCTCAGCTCCTTCTCCAGCACCATGTCTGCCTCTATGCTGTCATGTCCCACCGTGATGATGATAATGGACTAAACCTCTGCAATTATAAACCATCCAATTAAATGTTTTCCTTTATAGGCATTGCCATGGTCATGGTGTCTCTTCACAGCAGTAGAAACCCTAAAACACCCCCCACCCATAAAATTATTTCCATTGCTACTTCATAACTGTAATTTTGCTTCTGTTATAAATTGTAGTGTAAGTATCTAATATGGAGGATATCTGAAATGTGACTCCCAAAGGGGTCATGACCCACAAGTTGAGAACCACTGCATTAGGGGCACTGTCTTAAGTGCTGGATGTGATCCTTGTGCCAGACCTGAGGGACAACAAGTTAAACCCTCCCAGAGGAAAGAGCCCTGCTGTCATCTTCAGGAAAGCTTGGCCTAAGCAACAATGATATTAGTAATCTGCCCTGTCCATTGGATATCCTCCATTTGAGGTTCCTGATCCTGAACAGTAATCCTTTACAAACCATTGAAAGATAAATGGTAAGAAAAGAAGCCACGGAGTCCTAAAATACCTACAAAGCAAGTGTGAAGATCAAAGACTGTGTACCTGAGACTGCCTTGGCATTGCCAGTGACTCCAGAGTCGGCGATCACACCATTGTCACACTAGGGCTGCTAGGCTGGAGTGATAGACAAGCAGCCTTCATTCCCAGAGATGTGTCTGATGCTGTAGAAACACCGTCACTTCTGCAGTAAGAATCATCTGTGCGAAGCTGTATATCTAAAAGATTGACAGCGGATGCCAATCTTAGTTTTCACAAGTCTTCCTTTGTTCCCTGGGAGTTAGGCGTTTTCCGCAGCTTGACAATCTGTGACTGAACTTTTTGAGTTCTTTGCCTGAAGGAATCAGCGTCACTAGCAGAACTACAAACGATCCGGCTTCCCTTTGACACCTGCAGTGCTGCCTGCAGTGTGCTCCCCACCTACACTGAAAGTGGCTCCAACCTGCTAACAATCGGGTTGGCTCCGTGGACCTCCAGACAGGGATGCTGGTGGAAAACGTGAGCGCCTGAGCCTTCTGCACAGTGACATGCTACAGACTCTACGGCAGCTTGGCGTCTGTGTGTGTTTCGAAACACTATTGCCGGATAGAAATCCGTTCCACATTCCTTGAGTCATCATATTAAGGAAAGGCACAGCCACTGTGCTGGAGTATGAGAGATCAAACTCCTGCCTGACTTATATTCGGCTTCTCATCTTGGAAAGGCCAGGGCTGACCTCTGGTGACTATCTTCAGTGTCACTAGGTCACCTGCCACACAGTATTCACTGCCACTAAATGTTGGCTCGTTGACCACTTAACAGTTTTAAAGTGTCCTGTACATTCATAATTGTGTTCGTGACATATAGTGCTGTAGTATTCAGATAGTATTCATAGATACTGCTTTGAATATTTTTTTAAGAAGTGTATTTTTATGTGTATAGGTGTTTTGCCTGTATATGTGTCTCTGTACCACATGGATGCCTAGTACCTTTGGAGGTCAGAAGAGGGTGTCAAATCTGCTGGAGTTAGGAGTTACAGATGGTTCTGACCTACCATGTAGGTACTGAGAAATGAAACTTGGTTCTCTGGGAGGGCAGCAAATACTCTTAATCTCTGAGTCTTCTCTCCAGCCCCTGTTTTGCATATCCATTCCCTAGTAACATCGCAAGAAATTTTAGTTAACGGGATTTAATATTTTCATAGTGACACAGTAATCATTTGTATGGAGGTGGCCCCTCCCTCTTGCTTTTTTTGTCATCCATATAATGTAACCTGAACATGCTTATCCAGCTATAGCTCTTTAGGGATAAAAGCAACGACTTTATTAAGTGTTAGTCTTCGAGATTTAAAAGAAAATATGACTTTCCATCACCTACAATATGACGTCGCTGTGTGGTTGGTCTCAGGACATGTTTGTGTTTGGTTTTTTGTTTAAGCTTTTTTTTATACATATAAGATTTTATTTTTTTATTTTTATTTTTTTTGTTTTTTTTTCTTCATGGTTTATTTTTTTATATTTAAAAATTTCCATCTCCTCCCCTCCTCCTCCCCCTTCTCGTTTAAGCTTTTAACTTTTTTTTTTTAACTTCCTGTACGTGTGGGTGTGCTTCTGTCTGACCTGGTCTGTCTTTCTTTTCGTTTCAGCACTTTGACTTCAAAGTCTACTTAACACCGTGCAGGTTAAGACTAGAGTAGCAATTATGTGATCATTCTCTAAAACGGAGTTTGATATAGGCAGGCTTGATTCAATAGGGCAACATGTAAACATTTTTGTTTATAATTAAATTGTCAGAAGCAAGTTTCTGAGTCACCACGTGATTGTGTCAGCGGGTGCGACCTTACGGATGGCTGGGGCGTGTTTATCTAAGGAAAGGTCATTGTTAAGGAAGATACATGCTAAACGTTTATAATAAAACACATGAGAAAATACTATCCCTCACAGAGGGGTTCCTGCTCAGAGATTCATCTCAGGTGACTCCAGATTTTGTCAGCTTGACGGGTAACACCAAGCACCCTAGCATTCTGTCCATGTCTCTATTTTATTATTTAATAAAAATTTGGGGGGTGTTTTAAATTTGGGTTTTAAAATGTAGTATTATTATTTCACTATCATTATAAGTCTTGTTAATAGCCAAGTTGCCGTAAATCTGACCAGTGGAAATCATCCCTCCCTCCTCCATGTCTGTGACACAGCTCTGTTAGTGTTCCGCGCTTCGCTCTGACCCAGGCGAATCTCTGCTTTTGTAGGACTCAGCCTTTCGTCTCCCTGTCTTATTTTGATCCCCCAGAACTGAATATCTCTCCTTATCAGATCCATGCTCCCCTCCCGGCTTCCTTTACCACCAAGGGAGAAACTATGAGGGAAATTTTGGTTGCCAGTCATTTCCAAAGGCAAATAGTATAGCGCCCACCTTTTAATTTTAAAAAAGAGTATCGTCATTCAGTAAACAATAAGAAAAGAGTGTTGTGAGGAAAACATGGCGCCAGTAGAAAGCGAAGGGGGTCAGCGGCTTCAAGCGGATGTGGAGTTAAGGTTGAGCTCTAGGGTCTTTATTCACGCTCTGCCCAGAGTCGCTGCTTTTTGTTTCATTTTCAGAGCCAAGCGGTAGATGTTGATCACAGACTCACTAGCTGTGCCCCCTTCCTTTCCCAGCTCTGCCCTCACCTTCTCTTCCAGAATGCAGGCCACAGCTAATCCCTGCTGTGGAGGTTAGAACACACAGATGAGGTGGGTAGGCAGCAAACCAACCAAGCCCGCTCCCACCCCCAGAGCTGCATGATAAATTTACGGTTCTACCGGCAGAGGCTCCTTGGCATGTATGTGGGGTGGAACTTCGCGCCAGCAATCCTAAACTAAAAGTCAGAGACTCCTTTGTTTGGGGAAAGATTTCTCTGAAGATTTGTTCTCTGTTTCTCCCCAGTTCTCCCTGTCCATGCTGGCCACAAAGAAGTTTTGTTTGTTTGTTTGTTGTTTGTTTGTTTTGGGGGGTTCAAGACAGGCTTTCTCTGTGTAACAGTCCTGGCTGTCCTGGAACTTGATTTGTAGACCACCTTGGCCTCGAACTCACGGAGATCTTCCTGCCTCTGCCTCCTAAGAGCTGAGATTAAAGGCCTGTGCCACCACCACCTGGCAAGGGAGACCTTTTCTAATCGTCCACTTTAAGCTCTCCTTCCTAACGCTGTCTCAACCCAAGGCCTAATTATAACTCCACTGGTTGTGATGTTTTCTCACCAATAAAGCTCATTATAAAGAGAAATGAGTGAGTCTTGACTTCCGTATTCATCCAACTGTGGCTTCTTTCCCTTTGCTCTTTATTGTAGCAATGGGGAAATCTTAAGGACAGTTTTGAAGATGGCATGATGACGGCTGTAGAATGTCTGCTTATATGGATGCCCAATGTGTGCGAAAGAAGTCAAAACCCCACCGACGGCAAGTACGTGCTGTTTCTACGACTGTCCCATGTTTTTAAAGATGCGTTAACATTTATTATCAATATGTGCTAGTGAGGTTTTGTCAATATAACACGAACTAGAGTCACCTGGCAAGAGGAAATCTCAACTGAGAAACTGTTTCTGTCAGGTCGACTGTGGATGTGTCTGTGAGACATTTCTCTGATTCATGATGGATGTGAGCAGTGCCATTCCTGGGCTAGTCCCAGACCATAACAGCAAGCAAGCTGAGCAAGCCATGGAAAACAAGCTAGATCCCCTCGCGGTTCCTCATTGAGCTGGTGCCTTGGGCTGTAAGATGGAATAAACCCTTTCCTCCCCAAGTTGGTTTTGCTCAGTACCAAAGCATGTATGTGAAGGTCATAGGACAGCTCTGTGGACCCAGTTCTCTCCTTCCACCTTTTCATGGCTTCCAGGGATCCAACTGCAGGCTTCAAGATGGCACAGCAAACACTTTTATGCACAGAGCCATCTTGCCAGCCTAAACGTTCCACCTAAGAGTTCAGTTACAGAAACCTGGAGGACACAGGGAAATTTTGCCAGATGACCCTATTTCTCTGGTTACTGTAACCCCACTGATTGTCTAGGTGTCTCCTGTCCCCATGCAAACTGCAAATGTCTTGCGGTCAGTAAATTCTATTGAATTCTTGCAGAACCTTGCCCAATACCAGACACAATATGTGTTTGAAATGTCTTCCACAGCCTTGTCGTGGAACGGTTGGTCCCCCAAATGGTAGAGCTACTTAGCGATGTTGGAAATTTTAGGGGGCAGAGCCTAGATAGAGGAATTAGGTTACTGGGCGCATGCCCCTCCCTTCCATTTTCCCGCCCCTTCCTGCACACCCTGAAGTATCCTCTATCATGTATCCTCTGTGCCATGAAGTTCTGCTTCCCTGTGCACTCAGAAGCAATGGAGCCCAGGATTATGGATGGAAACCATGAGGCAGAATAAATCAGTCCTTGCAGATATGCTCATATTTCATTTTTCAGTGTAGAGTCAAGAACTCTTCAGGGACCATTATCATAGATCCAAGAACACATTTTTTCCTTTTGAAGGATAAAATGCAATATTACTTATTTTGAGGCTTTCCAGAAAGAAATCTCAGCCATTTTATTTTTTCCCCAGTATTATGATTTTTTTTTTTTTTTTTTTTTGCTGAACACATTATCCAGCACAAACCGGAACAGAGCTTTGGTCCCTAGAAATATTACTTCCATAAGCTTCTTTCCAAGGAGCTAAACTGAAAGAACTAAATTCAGAAGGCCATCTCTTCTTTAAAACAATAAATTCCAAGCTAGTACTTTCAGGGGTTTTCTTATGAGGTTAGTTAGTAAATAGTGGTTGAAACCTATTTTATAACACATTAAAATCAGTCACTAAATGTCCTTGTATGTATAAGGCCTAATTAAGTCAATACACAAAAATTTCCAAAGTCTGAAAGTTTATTGCCAGAACAGCAAACTTCATAAAGACACCTTTTTAAAGCACATAGAAAATGACAAGCCAAACAAACAGAAAACCTTGACTAACAAAAAAAGCAAAGTTTGCTGCTGCTGTGGACATAGTCAAAGTAATACCAAACCGAACAAGTGCATGTAAGAGGATTCAGGTAATACAATCTATGCTCTCAAACTAAAGGAAACTTGGGCCAACATGCTTGGAGTGGGGAGAGAACAGTCTTCTCCTAGTACAGAGAGATGACTATTTAGGTGGGAAGCAACAAAATGAGGACTAAGGCACCAGCAGTCAGCTTCACTTCTATCTCCAAGTGCAGAAACTGGACTTTATAGGCCAAGAAAAGTTACAGAAAAATGATCAAAACACAGAAGAGAAGCAATAAATTCTAAATTCAATCTGTGCTATCCTTACAAGTGATTGCCACTGCACATTCGCTACAGGGAAGGACACTACATTAGCTGAGCCAAAAGCTGCAGAGCCCAACGAGCCTTTGCTACGGGAATTTTATTGCAACTACCTTTTAAGCCTAGAACTTTCTACCGCTATACTGCAAGCACCAGGTTTTCTTTGTTATTTAAGATAAATTCGTACAAATGATTCTGAAGTATGGCCACCATTTCTGACCACTAGTGCCCAATGGAGCTACTGCTAAATGAATAGGAGTAGGAGTAGGAGGAATTCCCGGTAGCGTCGAAGCTTCCCCTCCGAGACCCGCTGCGGGAACCAGAGCGGGAGCCTGAGCGAGATCCGGACCGCGAACCAGAGCGGGAACCTGGGGCAGACATGTTATAAGGGCTGGGCAAGCCCTTGGAGGACACGGAGGCAGCTTCCAGAAGGCGCAACCCAGTGATATCTTCCACCATGGAGCGATTCATGGCATCCTTGTAGGAGATTTTTAACTTGGTTTTGGGGCAGGTGAGGATTTTGGCATAGCTGCTGATGTCCTGCAACCTCTGCGCTGCACGGCCATCAATGAAACCTTTCCGAATGGCTTCTTCGGTGCTGATCCTCCCATGCACTTCTGGGTCGACGAGGCCTCCCGTGAGGAACTGGAACTCCAGGAAGCGCTGGCCTGCCTCATAGGGGAGCCATTTTTCTTTCACTGCCTCCGCTGCAGACATCTTCTTCTTTCCCTTCACACCTTCAAAGCCAATGAAGGCTTTCTGGGCAGGCTTCAGCCTGGTGGCCATATCTTGGTCGATGAGACCCTGGGAGACCGCATCTTGAAGAGACAGCTTCTGACCCGTGGTCGGGTGGATGATGCCGCCAGTGCAGGCCTGAGCCTCCAGAAGCCTCTGACCAGTGATGCTATCCACAATGCCTCTCTCTATACCTTCTGTAATAGAGATTTTCTCCAGGTTTTCTGTGTCAAAGATGGCCGCAATGGGGCTTGACTCCTCCAGGGGTTCAGACAGAGAGCTGCTTCTGATGGTTAAATTTCTAACACTGGATACGGTGGAGATCTTACTTACTGACTCATGTCGGGAGCTGCTAAAAACATCATCGTTGACACCACCGCTCAAGCTGCTGCTATTGCCAATGCCATTTTTCAAGGAGATCATATCAGCAAACTGCGTGAGGCTAAGGCTGCCGGATCGGTACTGATCAAAGAACTTCCTGTCCACGAGGCCTTTGTCAATAGCATCTTGAATGTCATACTGGCTGCCTGTCTTCCTGTCTACCAGGACCACCCTGGTGGAGCCATCTGATCCCGTGATGGTTATTTCTTCCCATTCACACTCCTGCTCACAGAGCTCTTTGAAGGTTTCGTAATCAATAAGGCCTTTCTTGTAGGCCTCCTGAACCGACATCTCCTTGTCGGTTTCTGGGTCAACGATGACCACTCGCCGCTTTCGGAGGGTGTTCTTTTGTGATGTCTGCACCTGCTTCTTCTTCTCTCTCAGAGGCAAAAGACAGAGCCCCGTCTCCTCGTCTTTGATGCATCTTTCCTTCAGCTGCAGATAGGTAAGGTTTTCTTCAGTGTTTGGATCAAAAAAGCCTTTGGTGTCATCACTTGGGTCTGAGAGGATCTCACTAAGCTCCTCGTTAAAATATCCCCTCTTATATGCCATGTCGACCGGTAAACGGTGGCTCTCCTTTGGATCGATGATACCGCCAGTTGCGATCTGTGCTTCCAGTAGGCGGATGCCATGGCCCTTCTCGATGAGTTCTTTGTTCATCGCTTGGAACAAAGAGATGATGTTTCCGGTTTCAGGATCATTGTACCCAGTGACAGCTCGCTCCGCAGACAGCAGCTTCTCTTTGAACTCAATGCCCACCAGACCTCTCTTGTAGGCTTCCTCCACGGGCAACCGCAAATTGCTGACGGGATCCACTATAAAACCAGTAGCCGCCTGGGCTTCGAGCAACTCCAGAGCAGTACCGGGTCGAACTAAGCCAATCTTCATAGCTTCATAAATGCCAAGCTTCTGCTTAGTGGTCTCGTTATATATGCCTGCGATGCAGCTTGAACCCTGGAGGAAGTCCTTAATTCTCTCACCAACCTCGTCATAAGAAATCTGACCGGATTCCAGTTCATTTACAGTGGAGGGTCTCAATATGCCAGAATTAACCAGTTCTGTGACGGTCACAGGTTGTCTGATTCCCTGGAAGGACATGCTTCTCTTCTGTACTGACAGCAGGAGCAGACCCGTGTGGGGTTCGATTCTGCACCGTTCTCTCAGCTGCATGTAACTGACCTTCTTCTTAGTGACTGGATCCACAAAGTTTTTCTGACTATCTCGGGGATCATTCAGGGAGCGATATAAATCTCTATCAATCAGCCCACGGGCCAAGGCGATATCTTTTGGCAAAAAGACACTGTTGACGGGGTCTACTACACCCCCTGAAGCAAGCTGGGCTTCCAGCAGGCGCATTCCGGTTTCTCTGTCAATCAAATTCTTCTTGATGGCTTCTGAAACAGAGACGGTCTTGCCTGAAAACGGGTCATCGAAGCCAGTGATGGCTTTCTCCGCTGTGTAGATCTGCTGGCGGTCGTCAAAGTCAATGAGATCGCGAGCTATGGCGTTGTCTACAGTGAGCTTCTCATTCCGATGGGGATCGATGATACCACCTGTAGCTGCCTGGGCCTCCAGAAGCATGACCGTGGATTCTGGGGTGATGAATTTCTTTCTCTTGGCCTCCACCAAAGAGTATTTTTCCTTGGGAGAAGCAGAAGCACCAGCGATGGCCCCTGCGCCCCGGAGGAAAGGTTGGATCTCGGAAGCCACCTCCTCCACTGACTTCTTCCCCTTCAACAGCTTGTCCAGCGTGGCCTTGTCGATCAGTTGGCACTCATAGAGCTGCATGGCCGTCACCTTCTTCCTCAGCCCATCAAACACCAATTTAGAGGAGTCCACAGTCCACTCATACTCTGTCTGGGTCTCCCGGTGGGACCCATAAGGGCGCTGCCTGAGTTTGTCAATCTCCCTCTGGAGACGGCAGCGCTCAGTTTCCAGCTGGGACTGAGTCTCCCTGGTAGAATCCTCCAGCTTCCGCCTGCACCTCTCTTCAATCCTCTTGATCTCCGCTTGGAGCCTCTCGATCTCACTTCTGAGGCTGTTCTTCTCTCTCTCGCTCTTCTCTCTTTCTGACTCTATCTTCCTAATGGCCTCCTCCTTGCGGGAATACTGCGTTTTCCACTGGTTCAGGTCGTTCTGGATCTGCTGTTTCTCACTCTCCAAGCGTTGCTTCACCCTGCTTTCTGCCTCCAGCGTTGCTTTGGCACGGTTCAGCTCATCCTCCAGCCTCTGCAGCCTTGCCTTGTCTTGCTCCAGGACCTTAATTTTCACCAGCAGGCTCTCTCTCTCCTGAACCACTTGAGTGCACTGACTCTTTGACTCCTGAATCCTATTAGATGCCTAGAATTTAAAAAGAAAGAAATGGAAAAAATATTGTTTAGATGCTAACATCTGATCATTATAATTTAACCTCTTTTCATATATATATATGAAAAATATATATATATATTCATATATATATGACATAGTCTCATTTTCATTTTCCCTGTCTGTATTTTCCCTGCATACACTGTTAATTTGTTACAGGTCTGGAAAAAATCATGAAAATGTAGATTGCCACTTTGGTAAATGGCTTCATACTTACTGTTTTGTGTTCCTTTTCCATAGACAGAACTAGAAGTTGTAGGCCTGCCTTACTTCTAACAGTAATTATAGTTTGAAAAGGGGGGGACAGTAATTTTCTTCCAAGTTAACATCCCTGCTGTACCTACATCTCACCTGGTATATTATACTGAAATATTTAATAAAGCAGTACAAATTTACAAATACACACACAACGCCCCGCCCCACACAAATATTGTTCATAGAGGTCAAATATATTAGAGGTTATTTTAAAATTAGAACGTGTTATAAGAAAAGTCAAAAAGAAAAAAAAATGTTAGGTTCCTAATCAAAAGACAATATGGTAATGCATGCAGAAAAGTCATCTAAGCAAGGTGGAGATTTAAAATTGTGTAAGAATTAATAAATTTCACTGAGAAAAAAATTGAATTAAAGATATACATATAGACCACGAAATAAGAACCATCTCCTGTTTTAGTATGTTAAAATTTTGATGTTGGGAATTGAACCCAGGACCTTGTGCATGCCAAGTGCACGATCTACCACTCAGTGAGAGCCCCAGCCAAGAGCTACCTTCTAGAAGGAGAGTGGGACATTCATGGGAGCATCTTAGATGTTTTTCTCATGCTAAAGCTTTTAAAGTAGGGCCAAGCACAGGTTCCCAATGGACTGGCATTCAACGCAGAGACAGGACAGAAGGGCACATGACATTAGATCTAACAAGTAGTAAGTGCGTGAACAGGAAAAAGGAAAAATTAGATATTCTGAAGAAAACAGCAGCAAGAGAATAGGTCAGATTAGAGCTAGCGTCAGGTATTTAAGAAGCAGTGAAGCTTTGATCAAATATTTGTGAATACCTCTAAAGCCTGCTTTTGGAATTTCTCAATTTCCTGTCTCAAATTTTCCCTCTCTCTCTGTAAATCATTAATGAGCCCCTGTAGTTCCAGGGTTCGGTTGTTGCTGATCTGCAGCTGGCTCCTTAGCTCCGAGATGGTTGCGTTTTTATCGCTGTCCGCTTCGCTTCGGCCTCTTCGTAGGTCATCGTACTCCAGCCTCAAGTTGCGCAGCTCTTCCTCCAGCATCAAGTGCTCCTTGGTCAGGTTCTCAGTGAGAGACTGTAACCTCTCGATCTCTATTTTACTCTCATTGAGGCTTCTGCTTTTGTCTTCTATGGCCTTCTGGAAATGCTCATTCCTCAAGTGAGCCTGCTTGACATTCTCCTGTTCCTGAACCAACTGCCGCCGGAGGGCCTCCACATCCAGGGAGAGCCTCCTCAGCTCCTCCTGGGTTCTCTGCTTCTCCCTGAGGTGGCCATCCAGCACATCCCTCTGCTGTCTGAGATCGTCCTCGCTCCTTTTCTTAACAATGGATGCCTGTTCCAGTTGCTGGGTCAGGCTGGTGATTTTAATGGCTTGCTCTTTCAGCGACCTCCTCATGCCTTCCAGCTCCTCCTCCAGCATCTTCCTCTTGGAGGACTCATCGGAGGCCGTTCTTTTCAGCCTGTTCAGCTCCTCTTCCACTTTCTGCTTCTGCAACTGCAGATCCTTCAGGGAGCTCTGGAACCTCGTGATGTCCTGATCCTTCACGGTCCTCTCCTGGGAAACCCTTTCATAGTCAATTCTCAGGCGCGTCAGTTCCTGCTCCTGCACCTTCAGTTTGCTGATGGTCTCGGTGGCGCTGCTGTTGGCTTTCTGCAGATCATACTGCACTCTCTGTAACTTGGCATTTTCATCCTCCAGACATTTCCTCTCATTGGTCTCTTTCTCTACCAGTTGTTTGAGCCTTTCGATCTCCTTGTTTTTATCCTGGATGGTCTTGGCAGCATCATCTAGGGACTGCTTGTATCTCATGCTCTCTTCCGTTCGCATCTGTGTGACCTGTCGTAGCTCGATCTCCAGCTGCTGTTTCCTCTGAGACATCTCTGAACCAGTGGCCTTTTGCTGCTGGACATTTTCTTCAACCCTCCTGAGATTCTCGGTGGTCTGGGCTAGTGTGTTCTTCAGCCTCTTGACCTCCTCGGACAAGCTCCTGTTTTCTCTGGTGAGATTGTCTATCTGAGCTCGGTAGCCACTGGTGTCCTCTTCCTTTTGCATGGTCAGCTGGTGGATGGTGGTCTTGGTGATGTTGATCTCCGTCTCAAACTGGTTTTTTAAGCTAATGATCTCCTCATCGTAACTGTTTCTTACCTTACTCAGTTCATTTTCGTATTCCCAGCGGCGCTTGGCCTCATCCTGAAACTCGGCTTTGAGCCTTTCGATCTCTTTATTTTTGTCCTGAATCGTCTTGGCAGCCTCCTCCAGGGACTGCTTGTGCCTGGCATTGTCCTCGGAGCGCTGCTGGATGACCTGCTTCAGTTCCATCTCCAGGTGTTGCTTCTTTTGCATGATTTCGGAGCCACAGGCTTTCTGCTGAAGGGCGTTTTCCTCAGCCCGCCTCCGCTGCTCCGTGGCCTGCAAGATGCTGTCGTTGAGCCTGACAATCTCATCCTTGAGATCTCGGTTCTCCCGGGTGACTCTGTCAAGCTGGTTTCTGAGATTCTTGGAATCGTCTTCCTTCTGCATCGAGATCTCCTTGATGGTGGTCTTCGTAATGTTAATCTCTGTTTCATACTTGTTCCTCAAATTACTCATCTCCTCATTATAGTGGTTTCTTACCTTTGCCAGCTCATTTTCGTATTCTCTCTTCCGGGCGCCCTCCTCCTGCAGCAGAACCCTCAACCTCTCTATCTCGTACTCCTTCTCCTTGATGGCTTTCTCAGACTCCAGCTTCTGCCAGCCAAGGTTCTCCTTCTCACATTGCCTTGCCTTCTGCAACTGGTCATAGTCATTCTTCTGTTGGTCAAATCTGTCTTCCACGGTCTTTCTCCTGCGCTTCTCATCTTCGATCTCGTATGTCAGCCGGGTGATCTTCTCATTGAGCTCCTTGATTTGCCCATAGCACTTGTCTAGGTTTTGCTTGGCTGATTTCCCATCCAGCTCAGCTTGTCTCTTCAGCTCCTCTAGGCTCACAAGCTTTGCTTTGAACTGGGAACACTCTGCCTGGTATTTCTGCAGGTTCTGATCCAGGAACTTATTCTTATTGCAGTTTTCAGAGTTGGCATCTCGGGCCAGTCTTAGCTCCTCTTCCAAAACTTCAATCTTGGTGTTTTTCAGCTGTGGATATGAAATTAGACATCATATTGAGAAGAAAGCACTTTGTACCACAAGGAAGAAACAGCACTTTTGCTCTTCAGACCTGTGTGTATTTTATTTACACACACACACAAACACACACACACACACACACCCTCTGTGCCTATCGTAATCTTCCATCAGCTACTCATCTGATCTTAGGAAACGACATACCAACTTTGAACTCCATTCTCCCCCGTTTTTTAAATGAAGTAGTTTCCCTCACGATCAAAAGCTTATGATTAACTGTGCATGGTGGCACATCCTATAATCCTGCACTTCTGAGGCTGAGGCAGGAGGATTGTGACTTTGAGGCCAGCCTACTTTTGCTTTTTGTTTCAGAAACAAAATCCAAAAGCTTATGACTTGATACATCATGTACCTTTTAATCAAAAGATACAGAGCAAATATCCATGTGAACCAAATTCCTCTCTCAAAAAGGGAGAACAAATTAAATAATTACTTGATATTAAAGACTAAAAGCCACCTAGTCCATGGTGAACTTCTCTAAAATTTTATGTAAATAAAGCAAATTCCTCAGCTAAGCACTGAATGAAAACACAGTTTGGGCAAAGTACTGTAATCACAATTTGGCAAATACTATCTAAGTTAACTTGGAGCAGCCGCACAAGAGCACAGCACTGAGCCCAGACTCAAACCGTGTCAAACCAATGTTTGGAGGAAATGCAGTTTGACCAAACCATGTTATAATGAAACAGAAATAATAAGGTTCTGTGCTGTTTCTTTCTTTCTTTAAAAACAAAAATACAACAAAACTCCAAGAAAATGAGTTACCTTCAGATCCTCCAAACTCTTCAGCATCTCGCTTAAGAACCTATAGTAGTCTCCAGATCTTGTCAGCAGTTCTATGTACCGTGCATGAATATCTGCAGCCTTGGGAAAAAGAGATAAAATAATACATATATAGATATCTATGTATACTGCAGTTTTAAAAAAGTTCTGTGCAAGCTGATTAATGGTTGTTTTATTAAAATAATAATAAAACAGTGGCATCATAACATGAAGAGTGAATTCCCTTCGGTCAGTTGTGCTGGATCCAGAATCTAGAACTATAGCCACACAAAGGACCAGCGTGCTCTGTTTCATCCTCACCATTCCAGGCTTTCCCCGAGCCCACAGCGGACCTTCTCTGACATCTCTGGGGAAAAGCTGTCTTTTAGAAATGAACTATATAACATCCACTTCTTAGGAGTCTACCTTATCCCAAATACAGCGGGTCAAGTCCAATATATACACCACACACGTGGACACCCAGGATCATTTCCTAAGCTGTGTCATGTGTAGATGGCTCTCAGGAGAGGGAGCCTAGAACTGCATGTAAGCCTTGAATTTCAGTGGATCCTCTATACCAGGAATGTATTCAGGCATGGTAGGGAAGCTGGGCAGGAATCAGGGAAAAGACAGGCAGGAGGGACAACAGACGTGAAGAGATAAGCAACAACTTTTGATGGCAGACATTAAGGGTGATGTAATGACTTATGTACCTCCTGAAGAATCACCCCAGATGGGGACTGAACCATGGTCCTCTTGATAGGTATGTTCAGTAGAGTTTCCAGGCCAGAGGTGTATGATGCCAGCTGGAGTTCATAATCCTGCAGGATAACAAAGTTTAAGAAAGGCATCTTTGTTTTGGTGGGTATTCAAACCCAGGATCCTGCGTGCCAGGCAAATACTACCACTAAGCTATACCCCGGCCTTTGTCTTTGTTTTTGCTTTTGAGACAAGTCTCACTCTGTTCACTCTGTTCCAGAATGGCCTGGAACTCACTGTCTTGTTCAGGCTGGCTTGAATTCACAGCAATACTCCTGCCTCAGCCTTCTGAGTGCCAGGGTTGCATATGCAATCCATCACATCTAGCTTAAAAAAGTCTTAAGAGACCTAAAAAAGGTCACTAACAGTTTATAATTCCACAGATTTATATCACAAATTATCTCTTAAAATTACCTACAAAGGCCATTGGCAACAATCAGTTAATATTGTTATGAAATGAAATGCTCATTTTTGAATAGAGCACCAGCCTAACGAATAAAGACTTGCCCTTTGCACAGGGATATTTCCAAAATGCAATGATTCAAGTAAACAGGACCCAAACTTTGCCATTCAGAAGTGTGGGCCTTGAATGGTTGAGGGATCTCTCCAGCCTGAATTCAAGTAAATGAATAACAAACTTCCACAGGTTCTTCAGGCCAGAATATATACAATTACTACCTTTACGAAGTTTATAATCTTTAAAGCAAAAAACAAATAATGAAATGAATACTATTCTTGATGAAATAACAACCTTTCGATTTTTGAAAGATTTACTTTGAGGTTATGCTTGTGGAGGTCAGAGTACAGCTTGTAAAAAGTCAGTTTTCTCCTAACGTGTGAATTCTGGGGATCAAACTCAGGTTGCTAACTTGGTGGCGAGCACCTTCCTCTAAATGAGCTATCCTGCCAGCCAGCACCAACCACTCCTCTTTCTTCGATTCTTTGGTAGTTTCATACATGAATACGGTGAATTCCAATTCTAGACCCTCCCCCACTGTACCAGCATTCTTAATGAAACCAATATACCTTAATTGAGTTTGCGCAAAGTTCAGCAATTTTACTGACTTCTTCTGATTTATCTCGTTTGCCGGATATCTCACCGTGCAGGTTCTATACAGAGAATGAGACACGTGCAGATGTTAAAGCATACAAACGGAAGTGTTATTTCACTTTTACAGTGGTTATTTTTTTCTTTCTGTTTATTGCTCTGGGGACTCACGTTCAGTAATGGCTTGAGAGAACTTTTCTCCATTCAGAAAGGAAAAGAAAGCCCTGCGATCTATTACTTACAAGGGGATACTTTCAACTGGCATGACTTCACACACCTATCATGTCTTTTTTACGTTTTCTTTTCTTTTTTGAGATAGATCAAGGATGGCCTTGAACTCAGGGACCTCCTATCTCAATTCCCAAACCCTGGGACTACAGGCATTTATGGCATCAGCTCAACTCTAACGGTTCTTCACCGTGACATGAAAACAACCTCCGTCGTTACTATTTTCCAGTTGTATTTCTTCCTAAACATCCCAGTGGCTTCTCCTCTGTGCACGCTTTAAACATTTACAAGGTAGATTCATAATATGAAATATTCATCATTTCAAACCAGGCACAAAAACAGTTTAAAGCCAACTAGTCTCCACAGAGCGCTTCGGAATGACACGTGTGTTTATACCTTCTGCTCATTCAGAAACCGCATGACTGTGTTGGAATCTCCAAACTTCATGGACTCTAAAGAGTCCTGGCGGCGTTTGGCATCATAGAGCCACTTGCAGAAGCTCTGATAGTTATCCCGGTAATTCCTCAGCTGTTTGATCTGTTTCTCCAGGTCCCACAGTCTAGGGAAAATGGATAAAATGATTGAGACTCTCTTATTAGTTTCTAAAATTCTTCTTAAGAAACTGAAAACACACAAACACAACTTCAATGGGAATATCCATCATCGCTTGTTTCGTTTTATTCCAAATCTAAAACCGCAAATGTCCATCAGCTGTGGTACCATTCCGAATAAAAGGAGTAGTTTCGAGCCGTAAAACGAGATGAAGAACTGGGTGTGGTAGCACTTGGGTAGAGGCAGGAAGACAAGAGTATAAGGCCAATCTTGGCTGCATAGGGCATTGGAAGCCAGCCAGTATCATACAAGGTCTGTCTTACCACCTCCCCTACAAAAACCTAAGAAATAGTCCAAGTTCAACTCATGGAAAGTTAATGCCATTTTTTTTTAAAGACAGATGAGAAAAAAGGACTCAAGTGAATCCTAGTACTTAGGAGGCTAAGGCAGGAGGATCGCAAGTTCCAAACCAGCCTAAGCTACATAGTATGGCCCTATTTCAAAACCCCTAGGGCTCGGGGAGTAGGTCAGAGGAAGTGCACTTGTCTAGAAGGGGCAAGGCCATGGGTTCAATCCCTATACCAAAGACATAAGCAGATAAGATGAAATAAACGAGGTGCACAGAACATGCCACAGTAGACATGAAGCGTGGAAGCGACTCACAAAAGTCTACACGCTGTATGAGGACACTGTACAAAACCAGGGACAGAAAGCAGGCTGGCCAAGCAAAGGCTCTGCTTTTGGACAATGGTGGTTTCTAGTGGCGTTTGAACCAGCGAATGGGAAGGCCACGGGCAAGGATGCTGACACACCTGAAGTCTATCTGTTTGTCTATCTTCTGCCAGCGGTCCGTCAGCTGTATCACTTTCTCACTGAATTTGCCCAGGTCCAGGTCGTAGAGTGGATACTGCTGTGAGGACTGAGCGTGGATCTGCTGGGCCTTCTGCAGCTCTGTCTTCATGGTGGCCAGCAGCGACTTCTTCAAGTTCAAGTCACTTTTTATTTTCTGCAAGTTAAAGGGGGGAGAAGTTCATACAAATGAATCTCTTCCTCCATTGCCTGCCACCCCCAAGCCAAGTTTATTTTGTTTACTTGTTTACCTATTTCTGGTGCTGAGGCAAATAGCATCCTACCACTTACCACAGAGCTGCATACTGGCTCATATCATTAACTGTGAAAGAGGAAGGCCTAGGGGTACAGCCCGGCCTTGGATCAGGAGCTTAATGATCACAAGGCTCTGGGCTTGATCCTCAATATCTCAAAGACAGTAATCCCTCTGCCTCTGCCTCTTAAGTACTGGGATTACAGGCATGAACAACCACATTTGACGGAGAGGTCCCAAAGGGAAGAAATCATTCCAACTCTGCGCTCCCTCACCAATTCCCGCCACAAACCGCTTCCACGCCACACCACTGACAACAGAGCTCCCTGTCAGGGACCGACATCAGTCGCACGTGGCCAAAGAAAGCAAGAAAGCTTCGAACCCCATAGTCCTAGGTGTACATAGGAATAAAGCATGGGCTGTGGGTGCCGCAGTGCACACCTGTAGTCCCAGTGCAGGGAGGAAAAGGCAAGAGGATCAGGAGTTCTAGGCCAGCCTCCGCTACACACACTGGTGCTTTTGAGACCAGTGTGACGTCCATGGGGTGATTTCTTTAGAGAGGAACAAAAGCTGTGGATTTCAGCCTGTAGTACTATGTCATACCCAACTCACCAGTTCTGTCAAACAGACCACACAAACACATGATGCTCACCCCAGAAGGAACCAGGCCCAGGGTGTATGGGCTCTATCCTGCCCATTTCCCTGTAAGCCTGTAATTATTCAAAGAATAAAGTGTATTTTCAAAGAGTGAACTAAAATAAAACACTCATGAAAATGGAGTGAGGTTTTGCTGCCGAGGGCCAAGTCCCCAACACTTCCTGGAGGCCGGGCTACAGCCACGACCCCTTGCGTCACCTTCAGTCCGCAGCGGTAAGCCTCCACTTTATCCAGGTCCAGACAGACAGTTTCCTCCTCTGTCAGCCTCGCTTCGTAGACCTTCAGCATGTCTTCTGTTTGCAGGACAGCCTGGAGAAGAGCTCTCACGGAGCACAGGCTGGAAAGAGCAAGAGAGGCGGATAAAGTTCCGAGTGACATCATCGGAGAGTGACATCAGCTCTCATCACTGTCCAGGAAACAGAATGGTGCTAACGCAGCGGGGGGTCTATAAGGCACAGGCTCCAAAAAGCCAAGCGCATACAACAAATGAAGTCAGGCAAGAATGAAGCCTAACGGGGCTGGGTTGGGGATGTGGCTCAGTGGGAGAGTGGTTACACCGGATCCCATCCCACTCCCACCCACACCAACAGGGAAGGCAGAAGAAAACTTGAAAACGCAAACTACTCTTGAGGGATATTAGCCGTGCTCACCTGTTTAGGTAGCCATCTGTGACACCGTTGATATTTTCCAGCTTCTGAAACAGTCCGAATATCTCGTTCTGCAAATAGCAGTATTTTTCAGAACCTCGGAAGTTGGCGAGCATGTCTTTCAGCTGATTGAGAACCTCAGCGATGGCTTGTGAGTCATTCTGTACGCTCTGTCGGAAAAGAAGGGAAGCGCATCTCACTAGCTGTGCGATTGTTTTAAACTCATTTCCGTCACGCGCCTTTAAGGTCTGCAGCATGCTGTTCTGCTCTGCACATGTATATGCATATGTATGCATACGTGTACCATATATACATATGATAATAAGCATATATGCAAGTAACGTGTGAGGTGCCTGACAGGTAAGAGCACCCAAAGTCTAATCCCTCAGCAACATTCAATGAGTACGTTATAACCCACAGTTCCCGGCTGCATGCCAGATCCCAGACTTACCTTACTGCAAGTGTGTAGCCTCAGACCTACATCTCCTCACTCCCTCCATGGCCCCAACCCTGGTCATTGCTATCCATTGTTTCTCTATGTTTGACTCCTTTTTAAACTGCACACATACGTGAGATCACAGACTGTTTGTCCTTCTGCACTTGGTCCATAACACTCAGCATAGCATCCCCCAGGGCCACACAATTCTCAGTTTTTCTTTCTCCTTTAAAACTGAGATTTTAAAACTAGTATTCCATGTTAGGCTGGAGAAATGACTCAGAGGTTAGGAGCCTGCACAGCTCTTGCAGAAGACCTGAGTTAGGGGCCCCAGCACCTACCTGGGGCAGCTCACAATTGTCATCAACTTCAGCTCTAGAGAATCTGACACCCTGTTCTGTGGGTACCCATACTCATGTGCCCATAACTCTCTGACCTTGCCATAATTTAGAATAAATACATATTCAATAATGTAGCTATACCACAAGTTTAGCAGCCTGCACACATACAATGCACTGTAACTGTGTGATTTTTGGGGTGGGGAGGGGACTGGGTTTCTCTGTGTAGCCCTGGCTATCCTGGAACTCACTTTGTCGACTAGGCTGGCCTCGAACTCGAACTCACAGAGATCCGTCTGCCTCTGCTTCCTGAGTGTTGGGATTAAAGGCATGTGCCACCACCGCCCAGCTGTGATTCTTAAGATTAGCTTTTAATCTTAAAAACATCTCTAGTGTAGCAGTGGAAAGCAAATACACTTGCCTGTAAACATGTAAGCCATGGGGTTTTTCCTCATTTACAGATAAGCATAAGGCCCCGTGGACTCAGGAGATTAACGTGAACAGATCCTACCTTGAGTTCATTGATTTTCACTGTGATGTGATGCGTGGAGCCTTGGTCTGTGAGCAGGAGATTTTTAAGTGTCATCCTGCCCTCGCAATGTTCCATCTGCCTGCGGATCTTCTGCAGCTCCATCAGCAGCCACGTCTCCTGCTTGTCGTTCTCTCTGTTGGTTTCAATTACTTTATTGTGGTTGACATCTTGGCAGGAGCCCACATGGGTGATTTCTGTCTTGGTGACTGTAAAAACAAATTAGGACCATAAATACAACAGACTACCCAGCTGGCAAGGTGCTAGGCACCTCAGCTGTATAAAAATACGCCTACTCCCCGTGACTTAATTCTAGAACCCTGGCGTACAAAGTATTTCCTACATCTGCTATGTAAAAGATAAGGCTTTATGTATTGATGTGCTGGAAGACTGGGCCCTAATGAAGGGGAGCCTTTGAGAGGTGGACCTAGTATAAGACTATTAGATTATGAGGGTACCACACTCAGCAAGGACGAATGCCTATCTCCTGGGTCTTGGTTAAGTTACGGCACTGACTAGTCCTCAACAGAATCAGTTATTCTAAAGTCACTCCAGGAATTCAGTCCTTTCTGCATGTTACTGTTCCCCTTCTACTTCTCCGTTGAATTATGACAGAGCCACGGACCACTTCCCAGCCTCTATACTGTCCCCCAGCCTTCTGAGTAATGAACGAAACAAATTTCTTTTCTTCACAAACCATCCAACTTCAGGTGTTTTGTTCTATCAACACAGAGCATCCTAAGCGTCTTTCCGAGGAACAGCTTACACAGCACCACCTAGGTGACTGATAGAAAGAGAAAAGGTGGTCCGGGCTGACCTGTCTGGTGCTGGGGATGGCCAGGAAGCTGAATGACCAGGGTCTGGTAATGCTTCTGGGCATCAGTGAACTGAGACTGCATCCTCCGCTTGTCATCATCCCCAAACATCTCCGAGCCTTGGCTGTTTTTGATGAAATCTTGGTAATGGAGCTCGAGGTCTTCGATGGTCTTCATGTAATCCTCCTGTCTCATGGTTTTCAGCTGGAGGTGAATAAGGCACAGTGAGCTGAGAAGGCATGAATGTCCTCATATCCCCATGCAAGAAGAGGGCAAGACAGAGGGGGCAAGGCAACACTCATCACAGGCCAACTAGGATGGAAAAGGGTTTGGGGCTTCATCCCTGTTGCTAAGGGGTACAGCAGTAGCTTGCCAGTGGCTTTTCCTTCGAAGCATATTTTTCTTCAAACAAAATATTGTGCAGAAACTCAAATGCACCACCATCCCACGAATAGAAAGGGGCTCCAGGGCCCTAAAGCTTCCTAACCTGTTTCCTTCTCGCTTCTCATTTCACTAAGGGACTCCTCGACCTAATGCTCTGCCAACCATACCCTAAGAACATCTGCCTTAGAGAAATGCTTTTGGGAATCTCCCAAGAATCATCCTGACTTCCTCCTCTGCAATGTTTCCTTGGATAGGTATTATTGCTGGGTCCTAATGGACCTCATTCCCATCATTTTTAGGGAGCCAGGGGCCCACACTGTCTTTTTCCATAGGTATTTGTGGCTTTTCAGGTCACTACAGTGACCTGTATAACCAGTCCATATGCCAATTCCTTCTTATTTTGGGGTACTAGCAGAAGCACCCAAGGCTTCACGCATGCTAAGCAAGCTTTCTACCCCTGAGCCCCACCCCATTCTGTACGGTACTGAACAGACCAGTCCTGTGGAAGACCAAGAGGCCTCCTGTGGTGAGACACAAAATCCTCTTTTGTCCAATGAATTGCCAGGCGGCGAGGGACCCTCTAGGCAGCCCCAGGGACATACCTTGGCAATAGTCATGGCTCTGATCTTCTCAATATCAATCATGCAGTAATGCCAAGACACCAGGCTCTTCATGTTGATGTAGAGCTGGTTCCACAGAGCCAAGATGGCTTCATAGTACTGCTCAATCCTGGAAGGCAGAAAAGGAAAACACTCCAGCCCAAACTGCCCAGAAATCTAAACCAAACCTTATGAAGTGATTGTGTAATTTTTAAACTGTCAATACTTCAATAGATACAGACTAACCTACTGCCCAGAAGTAAATTCTCAACGTTATCTATAGTCTGTATCTATAGTCTGTATATGACTATTTAGATCATTTAAATCATTCTGGTTGAGAGAGGCTATCTCATTTTTTGGTTGTATTGACTGCTAGCAGTGTTTTGATTGGTAAGTGGCTCAAATGCTGACCACCCCTGAACTTCACAAGAGAGGGAAGGATGGCATTACCTAACACTCCCCAACTCTGTGTAAGGCTCAAGATTTCCCAACTAAAAAATTTGAAAGAATCTGCTTGGACAGTCTATAAAATGCAGTGTTCCACCTGCTGGTGAACAAATCCTGACCTGAGGGGAGTAACTACACACGAAACAGTTAGAAAAGGGAGGAACTTGAAAACAGCAGCTTCAAAGGATATGGCAAATGTCACTCATGCTTGCTCGGGCTCTCCTAAATGGTCAAACATCCTCTTAGATCCGTAATAAAATCCTCAACATAACTAGCAAGACACAGTAAAGGCGACACCATTAAGTTCCCTTTCTGGGGGACCATGACAGTAAGCAGGCATGGCTTCAAGCATCTCGTTCGGGCACAAGCACTCCCCCCGCCCCCACCGTTCAGTGCCACAGCTGCCCGGGACTTCAGAACTTACTTGCAAGAGAGGTCCACAGCCAGTGGGTTTGGAGGAGGGATGATCAGGCCCACGGAAGGAACAAGCATGTCGACGCCTCCGGGCCCTGTCACGTACCACTTGCTACGTTCATTGTTGTCCTTCAGGATGCACTCATCCCCTTTGTGGACAATTTTCTGCCAGGCAAAGAAACAGGGATGAAAAGGAAGCCACGGATACCACGGACACTCTCACGCTTGCTTTCCACCATCGTGATCCTCCCTAGCAGAATCTGTGTAATAATACATGTGAGCCAAAGGGGCCTCTAAAAAGTTAGCTACATCCTAAGTGAGTTAGAGAAGGAAACTCTTCAAAGATCGCAAAGGAATGTGAGAGAACCTCTTCCACAAGGCAAACCCTCATCATATCTTCTTCCTGTTTTGAGTTCACACTTTTTATATTCGACTTTATTTAGTGAGTGTAGGGGGGTTACCGATCTCACTCATTTGCTCTTAACTTTAAAAATAAAAACACCCTGGCATTAATCTTTTAAAGAATCAACCTTCTAAATGAACTTCTGCAGGGCCTGGTGGCTCAGGCCTGTAGCCCCATCTACTCATGAGGCAGAGGCAGGAGAGGTACAAATTCAAAGACTGCCTGAGATATGAGCGAGATTAAGGATAGCCTGGTCCATTTAGCAAGATCATGTCTCAAAATAGTAGGTACAATAAGACCTGGACATATGTGACTGCCTGCCATGTGTGTGGCTTAATGGGCCAATACAATAATAAACAAACAAACAAACAAATAAATAAATTCAATTAACTAATTCCAGCCTTTTTTTTTTTTTTTTTTTTTTTTTGAGTCAGGATCTCACTGTGTAGCCTGGACTGGCCTGAAACTCATTATGCAGACCAGGATGACCATGAATACAGAGATCCTCCTGTTTCTGCCTCCAGAATGCCGGGAAGCTTGTAGCACCACACCTGGCCCTATATGAATTCTTAAGATAAGGGCTAGAGGTACAGTTCAGTGGGTGACAAAGTGTTTGCTTAACTCTGAGCATATCTCTGAGCACCACAGAAGAAAAAAAAAAAACAAATCAGCAAAAAAGCCAATCTACATATTAAGGCAACTATATAAACTGGTAAAACATAAGAAACTGTACTTTTTTCACCTCATATTTCTATCTGATCTTTTTTTCTCCTTTCCTTTTCTCTCTTTCTTTCTTTCCTTCCTTCTTTCTTTCTTTCTTTCTTTCTTTCTTTCTTTCTTTCTTTCTTTCTTTCTTTCTTTTTGTGTGTAGGGGTATTGCTTGAAACAAGGTCTCACTCTGTACCCTGGTCTGGCTTCCAACCTGAGGGAATTCTGTTCCAGCTTCCCAAATGCTGGGTTTACAGGTGTGTGCCACCATGTCCAGTCCAACTTCCTTCTTTCTCACTACACAAGTTCTTGAACATTCCACAGGGAAGACCAGACTTCCGTTTAATAAAGCTTATCTAACCAGGTTAATAAACCAGGTAATTACATTGCATTTCTTAGATCCCTCCTATTCTTATTGTAAGAAAGCAGAACGGTGGGAGTCACACAGACAAGAACAGAGACTATCCCCTTTCTCTGTAAGCCTGTGCTTCTCACAGAGCCTACGGGACTGGCTTGGTCAGACTGTCAAGAACTTGCAGGAGCAATGATAGCGTCACTTCCCACTTCCATTTATCTTGTCTGAAACTTAGAGATGGGAGCAATCACAAATAAGATCCAGGTATCTCCAGAAGGCAGTGGTCAACCTTAGAAAGATTCTAAACCTTCAGGATAACTGTCGTGCAGGTGAAGGGTGGGGCTCAGAGGTGTGAGCATGAAGCGCCACATAGCATAAAGCTTTGCCTTCCTTCTCCAGCACCCATAGAAAGCAGCTACTGTCCCGATTGCTGACAGTCCCCAGAGATTCAGCTAAGTTCCTGCATTTGTTCAACAGGAGATTGCTTTATTTAGAAAAGACATGAACATGATGCCTATTGAAACCAAGATTAGTTTTGCTCTCTTGATTGACGAAAGCTCAGGTAAAGAAAGGGAAGGCTTTACTATGCTTCTGAACACAAAGTACACACCTGGTCTTGTTTGTAGTCACAGAGAGCCCTGAGAATAATGGGCTTGTTGCTCCTGTAGTCTGGGTTCCGAGGTTTCAGCTGCACAATCTTCTTAGACTTGTTTACCAAGTTCTGCACCTGACGCTTGTATTCCAGGATCTTCTCCCGTTCTTTCTGCAATTGCAATGACAGTCTGCCTTAAACACACAAGTGCTCTGTGAGGTCTAGAGACCTTTTGGGGAAGCTGCCATGACATCAAAGTTAAATACGGTTGTAGTTCCACTCGTGGTAATGAGCCATAAATTCATCACAAGGGAAGATAGCCTATAGGAAGCCCTGTTGAATTAGCTGGGAAGGAGAGACCATCTCTGTGAAAGGGCCAATGTAGATAAAAGGAGAAACATGCTTTCCCAAGGAATTTGACAAGCAAAGTCATGGCATTCTTGCCACTCTAGTTTTCAGTCCATTACTGAGCTACTGAAGCCAAGGCCCTTCCCTACCAAAGCTGGGCACACAGCGACGCCACTCAAAGATGCAGAAATCAGGTTATAGGCTCTGGGTGTGTGCTGTACTCCATCACAGCCTGCCCTGGGTCTGGGGTGTATCAACTCCCCTGGAGGCAGCTGCTGAGGGTTTGGGTGTGGCACGGTACCTCCAGCTCTTTGATCTGCTCCAGCAGGTGCTGCAGGGGCATGTTCTTGTCGCAGGGGTACTTCTTCCTGATGGAGTCCTGCAGGCCCTTCAGGTAGGCTTCGGTTGACTGAGCCTCTTCAAAAAACTGTTAGGGATGGCAACAACCCCAGTCAATGAAAAGGCACTCAATGGCAGGGTCCAGATCTTGAATGTCACCCAAAGGCTTTTGGGTTAAAGGCACGGTTCCCAAAGTGGCACTTCATGGGGTGAAATCTTTGGATCATTGGGGTCCCTCAGAGAGAAACATGGGACCGCAGCCTCCTCTTCTTCCTCCCCCTGCTCTGGCTGTTTTGCTCTGTCCTGCACTCCCCACTGTGATTCCTAAGCTCTTCACTGACTAGTGAAATCATGGGCCACAGACTGGACCTTCTGAAACTGTTGCCCAAATACACGTTTTCTCTGTCTCAGTTAATTATCCTGGGCATTTTGCTAACACCAGGGGAATGTTAACCAACACAATCACTTAGTTCTGTTTCAAGAACCACAGTCCCTGCCCCAAGCCTCTGCTAAGTGGCGGAAGGAAAAGATCAGAGCAGAAGCCTTCACAGGCTTGGTGGCAGGGCTGAGTGACAGCGTTACAGATCTGTGTTCCTCTAGGTCAAGAACAGTATGTAGGATTTATGTAAGACCTTCAAGAGTGCTCTCCTGCTTCAAAAACATACTCAGAAGATGAGGCAGTGATGGCATTGCACTGCATATGACCCCATTATTCCCATATCTGTGTAGCATATGTGCTTATTTAATACCCCATCCATACAATGCACGCATGTGCCATATTATTTTAGATTAGGGAAAGTTCCCTGGAGATCGCAGGTCTGATCTCCCTATTTCGTACAAGAGAAACAAGCCTAAAGCTGTGATGTGTTCGAAGATTACACAAATACACGGTAGAAGGGCTGGCTGGAACCAGACTCCATCATTGTCACCAACACTTTGTCTCAGAGTCCCATGGCCACTCTACAATATCAGCCAGGGCCAGCAAGGTGGCTCAGGGGGTAAAGATGCCTGTCACCAGGTCTCAGGAGCACCCACACAGTGGAAGAAGAGGGCCCACTCAAGCAGGTGGTCCTCTGACCTCCACGTGCCCATTGTGGCATGCAACCACCACACACACACACACACACACACACACAGAGATGTGCACACACACACACACATGCGCGCGCACACACACATACATGAATGTAGATTTTTTTTAAGAAAGTTATGCCTAACAACCTGAAAGTAGGCAGCATTTTCTTTGAGATGGACATCGATGCACTTGGTGATCTGCAGAATCCAGCTCCACTGCGTCTGCAGCGTGTCCATGTACGCCTGAAACAAAAAAGCGCCAATGCATCAGCTGTCTCACGCACCTACTCAGAGGCAGAGGGCTGCCTCCTGCAGAGACCCGTGAGCCAGATGGAACAGACACCTCTTTAGGCCACCCCAAGTCAAGCAAACTTTCACCAATGGCTGGAGACAGAATATCCCACCGGAGATCCCTTGGTGCAATCCGTTCTTACAAACAGCTACGACCGAAGGGCTAACAGCCAAAATAGGTCTTGCCCAAATCAAGCAGCTACTGACCAACCAGAACAGACACTGGGGACAGCGCTGGAGTGGGATTCCCTCTGGCCTGTTCTTAGACGGGCGCTCGATCATGGGGAGGTGGGATGCATTCAGGTAGAAGGCTTGAGAGACTTAAGGTAGTAACTTTCACCAGCTCACATGGGCATTTCAGTTTAACAACTGATAGGGCCTTAGCAGCACTACCACCTACATCAGCCTTGAGTCAAGTTCACAGACAGCAGTCTCCAGCAAAAGGCAGCAAATACTGCCCAAGGATTACATCTGGCCCACTGCTTTTAGGTATAAATAAAGTTTTATTGGAACATGGCCATAGCAGCTTTTGTGATATAAGAACAGAGTTAAATAATTGTGACAGAGATCATCTGGTAAAGTATAAAACATTTCAAGATTTTCCAGGGGGAAACAACCTAGCCTAGGGTGCTGATCCCAAAATATAAGATAAAGTTGACACAGCTTCATAGTGGAGAAGCATCATTCACCCACAAAGATGTTATTTTACGAAAAGTTTTTTCCTGAGTGGAAATGTAAATCCCATGAAGCCTACCTCAATTTTGTCTGAAGCTGGATGCTGATTGAGGACAAGCTGGTCACTTTCTTGTTTAAGCTTATTTAGTTCCTTTTCCTTGACTTCCAGTTGGCTCATGCGGATCTGTGAAAGGAAAGACCAACTCCTTTACAGAGAGTCACAGTTAGGCTTCTGTGACATTGCACTATGTAGAGGCGGTGGTACGTGCCAAAGTGTATCTTGGGAATGATTGATGCTAAGGATTCCCATTACATTGTCCTCAAGAATGACAGCGTTTGGATTAGAAAGGGGCTGAGGCAAGACTTCTGGCATGGCCTGACTAAGACCACTCAGGGAATTAACAACATGGCCACTAATACACATTGAGCAACCCTAACTCCAGAAGCTTGGGACCAGATTTGGGATTTGCTATTGTGGAATATTTACATCTACATTGGAGATAGGACCCAAGTCTAAAGACAAAATTCATTTATGTTTCCTACCCACATAGCCTGAAGGTAATTTTATACAATATTTTGGGGGCCCCTAGATTTTGGTTGCCACCTGTCACCTGAAGTCAGGCATGGAATATTTTACTTAGGGTATCATGGTGGCACTCAAAAACTTTTGTAGAGAGTCTTCTGGATTTCAGATTCTCAAATCACAGGTGCTCAACACATTCTGATTCCTAACTCCGGGTTTTGATCCACTGTTCTACAGTGCCCCCCACTCTAGGGTTTCAGGATGGACTAACTTCCACACTACCTATGAATCACGATCTTCAGGGATACGAAACAATGAACTTGTGGGTGGGGTTGCTTAGCCAGCGATGGCATGTCCCCATAGTCCTAGCTATTTGATAGGATAAGGCAAGATTTGAGTTCCAAAATGTAGCAGCCTTACTGACTACCAGAGGGAAACTCCACCTTTACAAATAAAGGGGAAAGGCTGGAGGGATGCTCAGTAGTTAAGAGCACTGATTACTCTTTCAGAGGACCTGGGTTCGAGTCCCAGTACCCACACAGCAGCTTACAAGCGCCTGTAACTCCAGTTCCTGGGGATATAATGCCCTCTTCTGGCACTTGTGGGCACTGCATGCACATGGCACACAGATACACAAGCAGGCAAACACATAAAACTAAATAAATCTTCCATCACAGAACAGTATTCCTAAGGTTAAATTACAAGTGGCTGATCAATTTATTTAAAAGATCGCTCATCCTCCCCCACCCACCACCCCTGCCAGCAACAGGCTAAAGGCAAGGCGGTGGGGCTCTTACAGAGAAGGCCTCCTGCTTCTGAGCGATGTTTGTGTTCTTGTCGCTCCAGTCATACAGCAGCTCCTCCTCCTCGCAGTCATTGATCCACATGATCTCGCGAGAGGTGGCCTGGATGATGTTCTGCAGCTGGCGCAGGTGGTCCATCCTCTCGAAGGACGCTTTCTGCAGACAAGCACGGGAGCAGCGTTAGGATAACAGCGGTCTCACGGACTGTGCAGACAAACCTGTGTCTTTCCTTACCCAGACCATCTGAGGCCAGGTAAAACCTCTTAACCTGCTGCATTCAGCTGGTGTAGGAGAAAGGCCCTGTCCAAATTTGTGACGCTTGTGAGCTTATGGCAATCTCCGACTCAGATATCCTAATTCCAAAGGGTCACTCTCATCTTTTTCTCCCCCGGTGCTGGAGAGACTCCTGGTCTCCCTCATGCTCTATCTCCAGCCTCTGAAGACTCTTGATTTAGACAATGATAAGTGAGGCCAGCCGGATGGCTCAGCGGATAAAGCATTTTCTGGACAAACCCGGTGACCTGAGTTCAATCCCCAGGACCCACCCAAAGTACTGACGACAAAGTTGTCCTATGACCCCCATAGACATTGACACGCACATGTATGCACACCCCAATTCTAATAAACAAAACGTTAAAAGATAATGATGTTTGGGTTTAATAATTTTAGATAATTAAGGGGAACTAGACTCCGGTAAATCGAGTGTTTTCTCTTAGGTAAGTCGCTTTGCCCGCATAAATTTAAGGTGCCATCAGTGTTATGCCCATTCCGACGGGAAAAGTCATGTGCTCCCAGTAGCCACACTATTTTAAAAGCATTGTGACCAGCAGGGAAATATGGAAAAGGCGAACCTAAGAAAGCACAATTAGAAGAGTGGAAGCCTCTGCTTAGGAATGATGGCAGGCTGGCAAAATCTGTGGGGAAAACCTGTTTTGTCTCTGTTTATATTTGCTCAAAAAGGCTGCACTCCTTTATCACCCCACACCCATCTAGCAAAGAGTCATCGGTGTGAAATTTAACCAGAAAACAGAAAACAGAGCAGTGCTAGGCACTGCCTTCAGCAACAACCAAAACAAAGCCTTCGAAACGTCACTTCTAAAAGAAAATCAGCAACAACAGAATGATCATCCGTGAACACTGGAGCCAGTGAGTGTCCAGGCTCTTCGGTGAGCACTAAGCCACGTGTGTGGTCCACCAGAGATGCTGGCCACTTGAGGAACTGAACTGATTTGGCAATAAAGGCTAAATGGGCTTACCAGCAGGTTTTCATATTCCTCCTCCAACTGGTAGATTGCAGACTTCTCGCGCTGGGAAAAAAAAGAAAGTGCGGGTAATTATTCCGTTCCCCTCGTGGAGTTCTATAGAAAGTAGAGCCCCTCTGTGCCTCTTTGTAAGATGCTGGCCTCAGCTCCCTCAGAGAAAAGATGCAATTGCTCTATGAAGTCCTTTGCCCACAGTGACCTTTCCCTGGATGGTTTGAGAGCCCCTTTCTGGACATTCATGCCTTCTCCACAAAGTAGATATTTCATCACTTAAAGACTTGCTGAGGAAAATAGACTCTTGGATCCTCCGGTCCTTAGAGACTTGAAGGAGAAAGCTGAGCAGATACTCAAGTGGGCAGGAGTAAGGTGTAAATTGTAAAAGAGGCAGAGTAAAGTGAAAATGAAAACTCTGGTTTAAGTTTTACTGCTAGTGATTTCAGGGAAGGGGCAGTGGGGACAGGACACAGGGACACTAGTGAGCGTCGAGATCCGACTACCGTCTTGTGCTGTCACCCCGCACTTGCCCCAAGTCTGATTTTTATCCAGCACAGGAGAGGCATGAGACACAGTTTCCTTCGGACAAATGTGACTTTAGTCTCACCCAGAAGGGAACTCACGGAGTTACCAGCAATATAAGCTACATGCTAATTTCATTTTCTTCTGATAGGTGATGCTTTGCTTTCTACAGTAATGGTCTACCTACCACCTCCCCAGAGACTTATTCATAAGCCGTAAACTCGTGCTATCCCGTACGAACTCAGCATTTGGTTCAACTCCTTCTCCGATTCCCATAAATCTGTTTCCACTTCTCTTTTACACAATGAAGTTTGTTTTTTGGTTTTGTTTTGTTTGTTTTAATTTCTAGTCTCTTGGAAAGAAAACAATAGCTGTGTGTTTCAGACAGATTTGCCTAAGTGATACACCCTGCTAGCGACCCCAGGATGAGCGTGAGGAGTACCAGGTCGGCTTTGATTTTGTCCAGCTGCCAGCGGTAGTCGCCAATGGCGTTGTGGATGCTCCTGTGGCTGTTGATGTGCTCTTCCACTGCGGCCAAATCCACGCCCCAGGCCATCAAGTCCATCTCTGCCTGCAGAGAGAGGGTGGGGCACACCCTTTATTGTCCCGCCTCCTCCACAGACTCATTTCTCTATAGCGTCAGGGAACAAGATAGCATGCACAGCTCTGCTTCAGAAAAAAACAACACAAACAACCACCCAGGAAGCTAAGGCAGGAGGATTGCTCGAGCATAGGTGTTCAAAACTAGCCTAAGTACACAGAAGGCCCAATCTCAAAAAGGGAGGAAGGGAGAAAGGGAGGAAGGGAGGGAGGGAGGAAGGAAGGGAGGGCGGGACCAGATAATAGTATAAATATGATACATTATAAGCACTAACAGACATCTCTTGATTCAAGCATTTTAAAAGCGTGTCAGAAATCATTAATGACACAATAACGCACTGCCTCTCAAACTAAATCACTAACCTAAAAAAGTTGTCATTGTTTTCTCTTAGGTGGCCGTGAGGCTACACATCCAGCCCTAAGTAATGCTGATGAATGTTATATAGTTAACTGCTGGCTCAGAAATACAGCACATTAAAAACCCCTTTCAAACCATAAAAACTCTATGGTCCACTTCAAAGGGAAGTTCCTATGCAAACTCAAGACTCTTCATTCTGATTAACAATACAAGGATTATGGGCTTACATTTGCTTTTTAAATGTGAAACCCAACAAGATTCATCACTTAAATCTGAAATTTAAGAATGTTTCACGGTAAGAATCAAATATCTGGCAAGTTTCATTCCGGTCCAGTCCAGCGTCTCTTCCTCCTTTTGCATGAGCACATGTAAATGTCTAAATCACCTGTGTCATCTCTCGGGCATGCCAAGGGCAAACATCCCAAGCTGGGTAGGCAGCAAGAACAGAACGCAATTGTCCTAAGCCACACCCATGTTCTTAGTGCCCTTGGCAAGGCTTCAGAGAGGAGCCCTTCCAGAATCCGAGAACTGAAGCTGAGCAAGAACTTTGCCCTGGTCTCCTGCAACTGCAACTGCCCATGCCTCAAAGCAGAAACAGCAGGTGCTCCGCTGGGAAGGCAGAGATGACCTGGGGCCAGCTCACATAGATCATTACCTGCCAGGTGTATAGTATCTGGCCCGCCCATCAGCAGAAGCCCAGATCAGGGAAACAAAGCAGAAACCCGGCAGGGAGATGTGTGTCTGCCTCCTGAACACACGGCTGGGGAAAGGGCTTCTCTTATCAGCTGAGGCCCCAGCTGGGTCTCCTGGGAGCCATAAAGAATGCAGACTATGTGTGGGGGAGGTGGGCTGGGAAGGGAAAGGCCACACAGAATCCCAGCAAGCCTACAGCAGGAATCAAAACAGCTCTTAGTTTGCTCAGAACCCTGAGCCACCTGACAATATTAAAAGCATGGTTCACGGAGGGGTGTTAGAAACTGATGGAACAATATGTGTGTGTGAGAACGTCACTTCCTGAAGTTTAAAGATGTAGAGATTTTTCTACCAAATATTTTGTTTTAATGTGTGTGGTGTGTGTGTGTGTGGCTGTGGCTGTTGTTTGCCCATTTGTTGGTGTTGGAAACAGAGTTTCCCTATGTAGCCCAGGCTGAAATTATAGGCACACCCAGCTCTGGAAAGAATTCTTACAGTACTACGCCCACAGGTATACTGAAAATGACTAACTCTGAGCTGTCACTTACTATAACTGTCACACCGTCTCAGAAGACATCAGGGGATATGACGTCTCATAATTACTTTGGTTCAAAGTTTGTCCTGCCACTAATCAAGGATCCTTGAGGGTACAGGCCAAGCCCCGTGAATTCAAGTCTTCCTCAGGACTGAATACCACTCTCCCCCAACTCCTGAGCAAGATTTTATTATAGCTCTCACAAGGCGATTATTTGGCATTTGACGTGTATCTTGTTGCCATCGATAATATTCATGTTCATAACTACGGACCATAATTTTTGAGCCCTCAATTTCTACCATGGTGCCAATATAGATAAACCCTCAAGAAATGTGTGTTCAGAGATGGAGGTCAGGGCCTGGGCAGCTCAGAGCCATCCTGAATTCCATAGCTAGTTCAAGGCAGCCTGGGCTCTATGAGACCCTGTCTCAAAAAAAAAAAAAAAAAATAGAGAGAGGGTTTCAAAGACTTGCGGGGAATCTGAAGACATGCAAACAAGTTTATAGTTAAGTTTCTGAGATAATCGCTGTTTCTCCACTGTGTACTCCACCTTCCAGAAGAGTTTATGGTCTTCATAATAAAAATGGATTTGGGGATAGGTGTGGTAGAACACGTTATAGTCCCAGTATCTTGGAAGATGAGACAGGAGGGTCACAAGTTCAAGGCTCACCTAAGCTACAAAGCAAGACCCTGTCTCAAAAACAAAAGCAAATAAGGCCTGGAGAGATGGCTCATGGGTTAAGAGCCCTGATTGTTCTTTTAGAGGACCTGGGTTTGATTCCCAGCTCCCACATGATGGCTCACAACCCTCTGTAAGCCCAGTTCTAGGGGATTCAGTGCCCTCTTCTGGCCTCCGTGGGCACTGCATGCATGTGGTACACAGAGATATATGCAGAGAAAACACCATACACATAAAAAAAAAATGAAAAGAAGTCGGGCAGTGGTGGCGCACGCCTTTAATCCCAGCACTCGGGAGGCAGAGGCAGGCGGATCTCTGAGTTTGAAGCCAACCTGGTCTACAGAGTGAAGTAGCTAGTTCCAGGACAGGCTCCAAAAGCTACGTGGAGAAACCCTGTCTTGAAAAACCAAAACCAAACAAACAAACAACAACAAAAAAAAAAAGGTAAGTGGAAAAAATAACCGAATGAGTGAGTGTATGAATGATTAGTGGCAAAAGAAATCGCCACACAAGAATACACCCAAAGCCTTTAAAGGCTGGGTTGGTGTCAGTGGCACTTTGCCTGTGGTCCTAGATATTCTGGAGGTTGACCCGGGAGAATGGCTTGAGTCTGCATGTTCAAGATTAGCCTGGGCAACACGATTCAACACAGACTCAAAGAAGGAGTAGGGGGCAATGGTAAAATAGCTAAGAAATTTTAGAACCACTTAGAAATTGGTCCAACAATTAATCAAGTTCTTACAGCATTACATAACAATCTCCCCCACAATGTATCATTCTAACGTATCCACGTCTCAAAGAAGGATGGCTCAGTAGAAGGTTTTCATTATAAAATTCCCATCTACATGATTATGGCATGTTTCCCTGGCCACCTGTTCATTATCGGGCTTAATTACTACATAAAACAACAAAACAGTAATTAGCATTGAAAAATACTTTGTAGAAATTCCAGTTGCAGGGAAAGGCTCAGCACATCCTTCTGGTGCCATGACTTGACTTCACACCCACACGAGTGACATGAGCCTTGCACAGCTGGACAGCTGAACTTCAAAAAAATCACCAAAGGTGTGGAGGAGGGGACCATGAGGGAGCCCACACCAGAACACCCAGTGTCACCGTGTCCAGCTCTTCCTACATGATAATATTTTATAACTTATTTTTTAATTTTAATTTTTCTTGCTCATGTGTTACTATTTCAAATTAGCCATCAAAGAGTTCTTCCTTCCCTCCCTCCCTTCCTTCCTTCCTTCCTTCCTTCCTTCCTTCCTTCCTCCCTTCCTTCCTTCCTTCCCTCCCTCCCTCTCTCTTTCCCTCCCTTTCTCCCTCCCTCCCTCTCTCTCCCTCTCTCTCTCTTTCTTTCTCTCTCTTTCATTTCAATTTATGATACAGATGAGGCCAGTTGCATCTCAGACAGAACGACCCCGTGACTTAGCAGGTTGCTGCCACTGAAGGCCTGCGGTTGAACTACCTGGGTTCATGGGTCTGAGAACCAGCACACATGGGTTTGCCTGGCCGCCACTTACCCTCTGCTGCCTCATCCAGCCCAGACACTCGCCGGTGAGGCGCTTGGTGAACTCATCCCACCCAGAGCCGCTCTGGCAGGTGTAGCCTCCGCCTCCCTTGGAGCTGGCCCTTCGGACGCGAGGGACGCTGATGGCCTTGTACAGGGCTCGCATTTGCTCCTGAAGCTGAAGCAGTCTGAAAGGGACGGCAAACGACGATGTCGTCACAAGAAAACAGCCTACGAAATCCCTTCCCTGCGTTTCCTTTGGGTCCATCTACAGCCAATGGGGGTGCATTGGAGGATTTTTTTTTCTTTACCCCATGACCCCCAACTTGATCACTTGATGGAAGTATCAATGCTAGAAAGCCACTCGCACCCTAAAACGTCATGAGAAGGGTCACTGCCTGTGCCTAGCCTCGATTTCTTGAGTTCCATCCAGGAATTCATCTTTCTAGTACCCCGGGCCTCAACAGCATGGGAGCAAATTTGTACTACACGTCTCTGCCATGGAGTGGTCTCTTCCAACTTCAAGAGTCTCACTTGACTACACAAAGCTTGGTACTAGCCTCTGGAAAGGTCAGCTGCTGCACCGGAGGCCTCTGCTGCCGTCTAAATGGAGGGAAGGCTCATGACCCATTCAGCCTCTCAGACCATCATAGAATTTTTACAGCACTGGGGACTGAACCCAAGGCAAGTACTCTACCACATCCTTTGTCCTTCTTTAAAAAGCAAAAGCCATTTGATTAATTAATTAATTGATTTTGAGCTAAGGTCTCACTAAATTGTCCAGGCGGGCCTTGAACTTTTGATCCTCCTGCCTCAGCCTCCTGAGTACCCAGGATCTCAGGGCTCTGCCTGCTACCATTCCAAGAGGAGATAGAGTTTTTGAATGGTTATTTTCTTGCGGGTCTATTTAATTCTCGTAGCATCTCTGGGGTCCACAAAAGACAAAGATTGCAGTTTTATATTTGAAAGGGATAACACTGCAAAGCTCCAAGCAAGGGAGATGTTCTTGTAGCATGTAAGGGCTTCCTCTGGAAAAAGCCTGAGGTCACCTGCTGGAGGTCCCCCAACCATGCTCTGCAGACCATACCTTTTCTGATAAGCGTCACAGGGCTGGCCCATCTGCCGCATCTCCCGGATCAAGTTATCTGTGATTTCCATCTGATCGTTGGCCTGTGCGAAGCACTCGTCCAGCTCCCTACTCCGGGCCAACTGTATTCCATCTCCATACTTAAGTTCCTAGCAGAAGGGATTTGCATGAAAATGTGTAAACTTGTAACGAAAAGTTTCGCATGAGTCAACGAAAGATGGTACAAACCCAGTATAAACTGCTTATTTCTAACTGAGCTGAGCATGGTGGTACACACGCTTAATTCCACACCTTTGGAGACTGAGGCAAGAGGATCGGGAGTTTGAGGCTGGCCTGTACTATACAGAGAGACTCTGTCTTAAAAACAAACAGAGCCAACGAAATGGCTCAATGGGTAAAACTGCCTGCCACCAAGCCTGGCAATCTGAGTTTGATGCCAGGCACCCTCATGGTGGAAGGAGAGAGCCAACTCCCGGATGTTGTCCTTTGACCTCCACACTCATTCCCTGACACTCACTGACATACACAAGCATGTGTGTGCGTGCACACACACAAATGTAATTAAAAAAATGGTCCAAAACATTATATACATAAATATGTATGTATATAATATGTGTGTGTGTGTGTGTGTGTGTGTGTGTGTGTGTGTGTGTGTGTGTGTGTGTGTATTTATATGTGGGGTCAGTTCTTTCCTTCCAGACTTATGCAGGTTCCAGGAATCAAGCTACAGCCGCCAGGCCTGCACGGCAAGAGCCTTTACCCACACCCAGTCCCTGTCTACCATGCTTTGACTGAGCTAAGATGGCTGGACCATTTCCAAGGTAGGCCTTCTAAACACCGCTGAGCCTTCCCTGTATGACAGAGGAACAAAGCTTTCTAGCTTTTTAAGAAAAAAAAAAAAATGACAAACTACAGCTGTGTCAGATGCCACCAGTGGAGGGGGCTGGGTGCCAGGTGCCAGGTGCGTGAAAGCCTCTCCCCTCCCAACCCCCCCACTTCAGTGCCATTCAGAGGTTTGTTCTCCATCTTCCTCTTGCTGCTCTCCTCCAGCGGCAGCCAAACGAATCTTCCTTCTGTACACAAAGGCTAGCCAGTGTGATACCACTTCCCAGGCACTCTTTGTAGTATTCGAATGCATGTCAATAGAAGTAAACTGGGAGGCCGGGCAGTGGTGGCTGGCGCCTGCTTTTAATCCCAAGACTCAGGAGGCAGAGGCAGGTGGATCTCTGTAAGTTCGAGGCCATCTTGGTCTACAAGAGCTAGTTCCAGGACAGGCTCCAAAGCTACAGAGAAACCCTGTCTCGAAAAACCAGAAAAGAAAAACAAGAAAGAAAAAGGAAAGAAAAGAGATAAACTGGGAACCCTACGGCATTACACTGTGGGTAAATGTACCCATGGTCACCACAAACTAACACACAGGGCTTCATGCATGCTCTAAATTGAGTGCTGATACTCCTATCTGCTTTGGATGAAGGAGTCAGTCAGTCAGTAGGTAAGCGACTGGACTGACCCCCAAATCCGTTTACCATGAACTGAAAACTTGTATTTTCCTCCTCTCTTTCCCTCCGGCTCTCCTTTGCTATACCATCGATCCCTCTGGTTCACTGGGAGAGTTTCACTACGTAGCTCAGGCCGGCCTCAAATTTAGCATCCCCCTGCCTCTGCTTCCTATGTGCTGGCTGTGATCACCAGCATGGAGCAGCACACACAAATGGACATAGTCTTTGAGTTGGGCGCTATGAGAATCTACACAGTATCTAAATTAAAAAATTAGAACATTAAGATAATCTTCAAAAAGGAAAAAAAACCCATAAATTTTCTGGCTTAAAATGCCTGCAGTGTGGCAGGCTCTGGATGCAATCCAAGCATTAATGTCAACCCGGGGGAGACTAAATCTCAAGTCCTGTGCTGAAAACACACATCCCTCATGAGGAAAACAGAAAAGGTGACTACCAGCCATCATTCTCAAGCCAGTTTTTAGAAAATCCAGAACTGCTGTGAGCGCTACAGTGTTTTAAAAAGACTTAGGGCCGGACAGATGGCTCGGTGGTTAAGAGAACACACTCCTCTTCCAGAGGATCCAGGTTCGATTCCCAGCACCCACAGGGCTGCTCCCAACCACTGATAACTCCAGTTCCAGAGGACCTGAGTATCCTTCTGGCCCCAGTAGGCATCAGGCCTGTGGAGCACAGACATACACGCAGACAAAACACCCAGACACAGAAGATAAAAGTCAAAATAAATCTTTTAAGAAGTGAGAACTTCAAGGGGTGACTAATTGTTACATGTGATTAGTGGATGAATAGGTTATCTTTGGAGTGGATCTGTTACAAAAGCTAAGTTGGCTAGAAGTAGTGAGTGCTCTTTGTCTGTTGCCATGTGATGCCTTCTGCCACCTGGGGACTCTGCCAGGAAGGAGGTCATCGCCAGACGCTGCCCTGAGCTTGGGCCAGAACCAGGAGCCAAACCAAGCCTCTTTTCTTTTATAGTTCGCCCAGTCTGTGGTGTTGTTGCTAGCAACAGAAAAGAGATTAAGATACTACCCCTGCCTCGTCTGGTCTGAAAAGACCATCGCAGGACACTAATAATGTGAGAGACCCAACAACAGGGATGTGCAGGCTGTGGCGAGGGCGTAAGCTCCTCAGAAACCAGCGTGGGCCAGGACCGGACTCTGAAGAGTGAGAAGAGAGCATTTACCGGCTGGGCGATCAGCTCCGCCCGCATCAGATAGTCCGCGCAGTTCTGCAGCAGCTCCTGGATGGTGTTCTGGTTCTGGTGCCTGGACATGGTGCCAGTTTGACTGTGGAGATAAAGAAAACAGACAGGAGATGATTTTATCCATCTTAAAAACATATCAAACTTTCATAAAAGTTGCACAAACTGGCCCAGATGTGGTTCTGTGATCCCCACTCCACAATTGCTCACACATCCATGTTTCCCCCCATGAATATGTGTGTGTGGTTACATCACCCTTTCCTGACCCATTTGACAATGACAGTGCCCTCTCACACCACATTCCAATGTATATTTCCTAATAATGAAGACAAATAGTGATATAAACCACGGCACAATTGTCCAAGTCAGGGAAATTAAAATGGGTATCATACTATTTTTTTTAACCTATATAGAACTTTGTGTTTTGTTTCGTTGGTTTTGTTTGTTTGTTTTTGAGACAAGGTCGCGCTGTGTAGTCCTGGCTGGCCTGAAACTCACTGTGTAGATCAGGCCGGCCTTGAACACATAGAGCTCTGTGTCTTTGCCTCCCAGGAGCTGGGACTAGAGCTGTGAGCCACCAAGATTTCATAAATTAACTCAGAAATGTCCTTCGTAACAACAATTTCTCCTCAGGTCAAAGATCTAATCCAGAACAACTTTCTGACGTGCAAACACACATGAGCAGCAACTGCAGCCAGTGACCTCATCAGTCTGTCACTCCCACTCCCTCCCGACAGTCAAGTCCCCGGCTCATGTCCTTCTATGGCAAGATGTCAGCAGGTCAAGCACAGAGAACTGAGATGTCACTAGCAAATCCAGTCATAGGAGAGCAGGAGACGGGAGCAAAGTTGACTCTACAAAAGTATTTTCCACATTCGCACCAAGAGGCAGGAAGAACGAAGGGATCATGGTATGGGGGAAAGATGGCAAATTTAAGCATATTGCGTCGCTTTCAAGATAGCCCCTGAGTAGAAGTTTCTTCCCACAATGAGGCTCATTCTACGTCAATTTGATGATATGAGTCCAGCTGCAGGCCTGCCTACTGCGGCTTGTCTTAAGAGAGATTTAAAGCACATCAAACTGTATGTAGTGTGTGTGAATGGGTGGATGAAGACGCTACAAGACGCTGAACTTCGGGGGTAGAGAGTTAGCTTAGTGGTCAAGGGCATTCACCCCTCTTGCAGAGGGCCTAGATTCAGTTCCCAGTACCCACACTGGGCAGCTCATACGGGAAGTGTCTGTAACTCCAACTCCTGGGCTCAGACACCCTCTTCCGACCCCCAGGAACATCTGCATATCCATGCATATACACATACTTTAAACAAATTTCAATTGCTTATCGGGCTTCGGAGGCACCTGGTCCTTCAGTTACCTCCGATTTGTACCAGTTTCTACCTGTTCGGTAACTCTCTACCAAACTGAGATCTGTGTGTGTGTGTCCCTCTATGTCTTGTTTAAAAAGGTTTATCTAATTTTTAATTATGTGCCTTAGTGTGTGCAGAGCTGTGTGTGCATCTGTGCACTTGAATGCAGGAGGACATTTGATTCCCTGAGACCGGTGTTACAGGCGGTTGTGAGCTACCCAACATTGGTACTAGGAACTGAACTTAGGTTCTCTTCAAGACCAGTTGATGCTCTCAACAACTGATCCATCTCTCCAGCCCACCCTGTAGATTTTAAAGAAAGAATGCCACTGTTAAAAGAAACGGGGCAGCCGGGCGGTGGTGGCGCACGCCTTTAATCCCAGCACTCGGGAGGCAGAGGCAGGCGGATCTCTGTGAGTTTGAGACCAGCCTGATCTACAAGGGCTAGTTCCAGTACAGGCTCCAAAGCTACAGAGAAACCCTGTCTCGAAAAATCAAAAAAAAAAAAAAAAAAGAAAAAGAAAAGAAACAGGGCGTTGAGCTAGGGGTTCAATTCAACGACACAGCCCTTGCCTGGCATGTGCCCTGGGTTATACAAGCTTAGCATTGGGAAAAAAACTTAAGAAAACAATAGCTATAACATACCCAGATGGGGAGGCCCACATGAATGTGGGAACCTCTCCCACAGTGCCTGACTACACATTACCACACCACAGGAAAGCATTTTCTTTCTTTTTTTCTGCTACCTATTTGGGGTTCCTCCCTGCAAGCAAGGCTCCCCAACAAGCCAGCACTAGCTGGATGTGGGTGAGGATCCCAGCTTTCCCTGGGAACCACTCCCAAATGACGACACTGGCTCCTTGAGGCAGGCCCAGGCAGCGCACGGCCTGAGCGTCCACCTGTCAAAACCTGGACAGCCTCCTCCCCTCCCGCACCGTGAGTACAACCAGTCTCGCTTCCGCTCGGCATTACACAGGAAATCTGGCACAATTCCCACACCGCTGGGTCGGAGACAAGATTACATCTGTTGTCCTGACTTGTACAGAATTCCAGCTGCCTTAGAACACTTTCCCAATGTACCTGCCAGGAAGCAGGAGGAAATGTAAGGAACAAAGGGAAAAAGAGAGAAACACAGGGACTTCATTAAGAATTCTAGGACAAAGAAGAAATCACAAAGGACATTTGGGAGGCTGGGGTAAGAAGATGGCTTGGGTTCAGGAGTTCAAAACCAAGCTGGGCAATAGTGAGATTTCACATAAAATAAAAAAGGGAGGGAGGGAAGGATTAGATTAAGTCCTGTATAACTACATTTGTTTTCTTTATTTTTCTTCCTTTTTCTCCCTCCTTTTACTCTTTTGGTTATTTGAGACAGGGTCTCACCCCATGGCCTAGACAGGCCTGAAACTCACTATGAAGCCCAGGCTGGCCTCATTCTCATAGCAATCCTCCTGCCTCAGCTTACTGAGGACTGGGATTCACAGCCAACTTGTTTTCTTCACTAAAAGGTGAGTACCTTCCTTCTGGAACGTTTGGGAAAGTTCTGTTCAACAAGGTGGCTCAAACAGCGATGTCCACAGAGAATGCAACTTCTAGGCACATGAATAAGAGTTGTCTCTCCACAGAATAAAAGTCAGACTTTCTTAACTGACTTAACAAGGTATGCCACAGTAAAAACTGCAATAACCTGAGCCATAAGACAGATAATTAGGGCACCTGGGTATGGCATGCATTAGAACTTTGTACCAGCTTGGCAACTTCCCTGTAAATCAAAATCTACTTCAGAATAAAAATGTATTAAATAGGGGTTTTGGCTGGTAGAGGATGTGCATAACATGAGCAAGGCCATGGGTTCAATCCCCAGCACCGCGCACACACAACACACAAAATATATACAGACGCAGGAAGTTAAAACTCAATTATGAATAAACATATCCAGAGTGCCATACACGTTTTATGTCAGTTTATAAGGTGAAATTCTTTGGACCACAAAGCATAAATTCTGGAGCTTCTGAAACCCCACTATTAGGCAGGACACGACACTCACAGGTGAGTTGCCACCAGGGAGTTGGGGCAATCACACTGGGTGAGAGCAGCCAGGTTGCTCAGCTTCGTTTTGCCCTCGTAGTGTGGAAGACAGTTAGTTCTATTACTGGAGATCTGTTGGATCCTACCTAAGACAAGACGTCTGACCCTCTCTCCCTGCCCACACGTATGTGAACAGTCTTTACAAAGGTGGACTTCCGTGTGCTGTTAATAACTCTAAACAGCTCTAAACCCTTTCCTAAAGGACTTGCATGTGTTCACCAAATGCCCTGGCTACACGAACCTGGATTTTGCCTTGCATCTTAGTAGATGAAGAGGGATACACAGAAATCAGGTTTCTTTAAAACTGAAACAAACAAAGCAAAACAGGGAAAGACTAAATTGTTTGAAGAGTGAAAGTAAGAACTCTTGCCATTGTTTTCTGCCTACTTTACTATATCCAAGTAACCGAGCACTAAGACTCTCAGCAAGATGTCTGAAACCTTGGTGAGAACTAAAATCTATGTGTTGTTGAAGTGGCTTCTCACTCTGTAGCACAGGCTAGCCCATAAGCCACGATATAATCAGGCTGACTTCAAACTCATGGTACTCCTGCCTTGGCCTCCTGAATGCCGCAGTTACAGCCACGGCCAGGTGTGAATCCTGTTTCACTGTAGCCTCTATTTTCACAGGACCGAAAGCTATCGTTTTTCCTGTTCATACATATATATGAATTAGGTGATGCCTAGTCTATAAAATGAGGTACAATGAGAGAATAGTGATAACAAAACAGAACTGTCATACTTAAATGTAACAACGCATTGTAGTAACGGGCATTTCAAACGTGAGAATGTTTGTTTCTAGAGTCATCCAGTTTTTTGCTTGTTTTGCTTTTTGTATGTTGGTTTTGAGACAGGACCTTCATGTGTAACCAAGGCTGGCCTCCTACTGTCACGGCAACCCTCCTCCGTGACAGTCTGTTGAGTGTTGAGAGTGCAGGAGTGAGCCACTCCCCTCACCCTACTTATCTATTTATTTTTTGAGACAAGATCCCATGTTCCCACTTTGGCCCCAAACTTGGTCTGTGGCTAAGGGTCAACTTGAATTTCTGACCCTGCCTCTCTCTCCCCAGTGCTGGGATTCCAAGCATGAGCCACCACTCCTGCCTAATGTCCGTTTGGTGGTTTTGGACAGTGGTTGACCAATAGGCAACGGAAAGAGCAGAAAACAAAGCCATGGGTAGCAGAGAGGAGTCTTATTATCTCATCCTTAAAGGAAGCCTCCTTAGCCAGTGTTGGAAGCAGCTTCAGGAAACACACTATTTTTTCTTTTTCTTTTTCTTTTTTTTTTTTTTTTTTTTTTTTTTTTTTTTTTTTGGTTTTTCGAGACAGGGTTTCCCTGTAGTTTCTAGAGCCTGTCCTGGAACTAGCTCTTGTAGACCAGGCTGGCCTCGAACTCAGAGATCCGCCTGCCTCTGCCTCCCGAGTGCTGGGATTCAATTTTTCTTTTTTCTTTACTTTTTTTGGTATTAGGAATCGAACCCTTGTCTTGAAGCAAGTTAGGCAAGTGTTCTACTGCTAGCTTATATCACGAGTTACTTGAGCTTACTCTTATCCAGTGTACCTTGGCGGCCCTCTTTCTCCACCTCTGAGTGCTAGGCTCAAAAGGCTATGCCGCCACACCCAGCTTATGTGGATGTACCCAGGGCTCTGTGCATGCTAGGCAAGCCCTCTGTCAACCAAGCTTCATTCCCAGCCCAAAGTGACAAGCTTATAAACCACATTCGGAATTGAACTACGTTCCACTTAAAAAGATGTGTTTTGTTTTATAGACACTGAAGGTAAAAGATATGGGGGGGGCGGGGGAGAGCTCATGTGGGTTCAATGATAAGACTATTGATGGCTAAGCTAAAATTGATAGATATTCTTGGGTAATTAAAGAGTCAACCTTAGAAGATGAACTCTTCCGACATTGTTTTATCTTCAAACTCAGAAAGACAAATGACTCATCCCGCACAGAACCTGCCTGTGCAAACATTTTTAAAAATTCATTCTAAAACTTGTTTAAACAAGAATAGCTCTAAGCTTTTGTAAAAGGATCCCTTCATCAGTGGTTAAAAGGAAAATGCGCTCTGGAGTTCAGTCCAAAAACAGACCACACAATTGTGTATGTGAACAGCATCCAGCTATGTTTTATCTCAGCATGTTCAAATAACATTCATTTTTTTAAAAAAGGAAAAAGACTCCAAAATTAGCTATCTTAAAGCATTTGTTGAACATCTGCTTCTAGAATATAATACGAAAAAAATGATGACAGACACAAATCATTTCAAGGCAAAGTTGTGTTGCTTTACAAAATAACTTTGTAATTATTGCTCATTGGCCATCCATTCTACCTTACTAGATTTCTTTCTGTGTGTACACAATCTTCCATATGTTACAGCTTTCCTTCCTCTCTCCCTCCCTTCCTCCTTTGTGCCATTTCAGGTCTTTTAGGTATGCCCGAAATGAAGTTGAATATCTGTCTGTATTCAGATTCATCGAATAACGCCACCCCCCAAAAACCTCAGTAAATGTCTGTGGGAAATTGCAACTCTTATCTTCAGGCCTAATCAATTCTCTTTATAATTTTCAAAGTGGTCTTTCATGTATCCTACATTGTTAGCTTCTTCCAAGAATCTTAAGTAAAGCAAAACAAAAAGTATAATTTTAGCCTATCAACGCTGAACTCACTCAACACTCTCGCCATCAGTTGGATTGTTGGATGGCCATTCCTCAGGAGTGACCCAATGACACCTCTTCCCTGGGGCTTACCCACACTCCTGCACGGACTTATTTACACACAGGTGTGGATACCCCACACTTTCATCATCTTCCCCTCCTACAAGCACTTAACAACACAAGGCTTTGCATACTGCCTGGCGCTTGATGCCTGCTTGTTGGGCTCAGTAGAGCGGAAGAAAAACAAAGGTGAATATGTGACTATTTGATGACATTAAACTGATCTCCCTGATTGAGAAGCTCAGCCAGGGAGTGTTCCCAGTCGCTGTTCCCATGCAACAAATGAGGGGTAAAGGACTCTTTCCGTACAGGTTTAGATGACCAAGTCTCCTCTGACCTTAAATTTTGTCCCAGTATAAGAACTGTGGCCGAGTGGTGGTAAAAGGCACTCGGTGGCTCACACATTTAATCCCATCTCTCGGGAGGCAGAAGCAGTCCTGGTCTACAAAGCTAATTCCAGGACAGCAATGGTTACATGAAGAAACCCTGTCTCACAAACAAACAAACAAAAACCGTGAGGGCAGTAGTCCAATAAAATGCCCATCTTCTTTTGGGGTGGTCCTCCACCATTTACTACACGTCATGTGGCTACTGCAGATGAAGGGACAAACTGGTCACACCTGCCACAACCTTCACAGAGACCAGAGAGTTGGTACCAGGGGAGCTCACTCCCAGCTGTATAGTCTATGACTTTATAACGAAGCCGGCATACTACTCCAGCTGCTTGCCTGACTGCCTGCATCTCTAGCAGGTGGGAAACCCCCCTCTGCGGGGGGTGAGGCTTAGGTGTGCAGTTAGGTCTACCGAGGGCTGTAGAAGTAGACTTCAGGGGCTCTGCCTGTGGTGGCTGCTCCTGATGTTATGGTGTGGCTCTGAAATTTCTTTTTTATGCTACCGTCTTTGCCCCAAGCTATTACTTTCAGAACAATGTGCAGAAAAAAAGAAGACAAGGAACAACAGGAAAACAAAGAAACAATTGTGGATTCATACATTGAACTTCTGCTGCATCCTTTGTGAAGACATGCAATTTCTATGCTGCAATAGAGTCATTAAAATAGTGTATTTTAAAAGGGAAGGAGGAAAGAGGGAACAGATTGGGTATTAAGTATGCAGCGTCCGGGAGTCCTGTAAGACTCAAAAACAACTTTCAGGCAATGAGGTGAGAATGATGTGTTTTAGCAGCACAAAAGGATTCTTGAAGGAGTAAGAAAATTCAGAGAAAGAGGTTTTCCTTAGCTGTTTGTTTTTATTGTTCAGTGGAAATGACACCAAAGTATTTGGTTCTTACAAATTCAATGCCAAAATAGAGATTTCTGGTTTGAAATATTTTCCTATGTGAAAACGTTTATTTTATTGAACCTAAAAAAAAAAATCATCTATATATTGTCCTGTCATCCCTGAGGATGTCAGCTCCTTCTTCCCCAGACGGCAGATAAAACCGGAGGTGAGATGTTTATGTGTCAAAAATCTTATTTCCGTGCAAAACCTTCAACTGTTTGCTGTTACTTCTCACTAACGGGTCCTATGCTGATGAAATGTAGCCTTCTCGTCCATGGTTGCAAAGTAAATGGGCCCCTCCACCCTGTGGTGAGGTGTAAATTGATGTCTGAACTAGCATGTCCTAGGATGTTGCTTCCAGTGATGGCTCATTGTCTTGGTGTCTTGGTCTTGGGATCTCTGGGGCTGTGGCTTCACACCCAGCACCTCCTCTGATCATTTCCAGTTTCTAAGAGTCAGGGTCACTGGGACCCAGGAAGATGGAGGAGGAGGAGAGCTGAGCAGGGAGCAGAGCTCCCAGCCACTCATCCAGACAGAACACTTCTAAAATCTTCTAGAAGTTCCTCATCTGGAAAGACTGGTTACCCGAGCTAAGGTGGATTCTCAGAGTCACACCCAGCTTCTCTTTGCTCCACCTTAAGAAGTCAGCGCTGAGACATCAGAACATCAGCAGATCTTCTCTTCCCAAGACATTTCAATCTCCTGAACTACAATCACACCATGCCCATGTTTAGAAGAAAAAAAAATAAACTACTGTTGAAAGCTGTTTTGTTCCATTAAAAAACAATCAGACAGCATCATAATACAGAATCAACAATTAGTCTGTGTAATACAGAATCATGTTGGGTGGGGGTTTTCTAAACACATGAAACTCCTCAAAAGGACATTAACAAAACAATGCATTAGAAAATAAGTATCTCACCGAATGCAGAATGAGGATGCAATAGAATTAAAATGAAGTCAAAAGCTGTATTGGCTAGAAAAAGGTTGCAGGTAGAAAAGATGAATTTAACGACAGAGGTCTGATTTTTGCTTGGCTGGCCTGATGATCTGGATAATAAATTAAACCACTCTTTGGCTGCAAGACCTTGGGCAAGTGTTTTCCCATTTTAGCCTCAGTTCCCCATCTGCAAACTGTGATGTTGGTGGCGAGGTTTGTGATTACATGAGGCGTGCATAATATCTGGCTTATCGCAGGTGTCTAGCAGGTGACGGGAGCTATTATTAACCATGGATCTAATGTTTTATAAAATATACAATTTACCCAGGCTTAATAACAATGCCAACGTTATCTTCCATATATTGAATTTACCTGAAACTTATTTTGCCATCATATTAAAAAATTAGAATATGCATCCTCTGAGTTACCTAGGCTCTGAGCTCTGTCCTCAGGTTCTCCTAATATCTCACACCAGGTGAAGCGTGACCCCACCACCTGGGCAGTGTCTACTTTCCCATATGGCTTGCTGCACTGCCCACACCCAGATTTCCCTTTCGTCCTCCTGCAGTGGGGCAATGGCCGTCTCACCCAGATTTCTGACAGGTTCACACAGGGCACTACCCTCCTCAGAGCAGCCACAGAGGGAGCCCTCCTCAGGCACACAGACCACCACACTTCCCGGTGCTAGAGAATGGAGGAGAGTCTGGCGGCAACGAAAACCTGGCATGGATTCCATCTCTAGCCAAATCCCTCCACCAGGCTTTCCCTAAATCCTTCCTCCTTTCTCCTTACTGTTTTCCACTTTTCAGTGAATGTTCAACAAGGAGCCCACTCCACACACCTCTTGAACTTTGCCCTTGCTCTCTACACCCGCCTGTACCTGCTGAATTACTACACTAAGTAAACACTGCTTTTTTATAAAGTCTCACCAAGGCCCCCCCATGACAGATGTTATCTCTACCTGTGAAAGCTTTGAAGCTATTTTCATACCTCCAGCTTGTGTGTGCTCTTGTGCGTGCATGTGTGCATGCGTGTGTGTGCATGTGTGTGTGCGTGCACGCGTGTGTGTATGTGTTGCAAGGGAGGCAAGCCAAGTCCTTGAGATTGCTGGGCAAACACTACAGCGCCAGGCTATACCCTCAAGTCTACCCTTTCGTATCTTTGTAGTTGTATGGTCTGGAGCACACACCCCTCTCATGTTTGCTCATCTTAATTCTCCATAAACTTCACACATGCATGAAATGCTCAGAAAATACTTCCTAAGTCAATGAAAAACTGGAATTTTACATCTATTAACAAGTAACAACAGGCCTGTCCAGTCTCGAAGTCAGTGTGGGAAGACTCAGGTGAGGTTGGGTAATCCTTAGTTTAGAAGCTTGTTTCTGGTTAGTTTTGGTTTATTTTATTGCTACTACTTTTATTATTATTTTGTTTTTGCTGTGCTGAGGACATAGTATGCTAAGCAAGAGCCGTTCTCCTGAGCCACATTCTCAGCTCCTGTTTTGGTTGTGAAATAATGAGATCTGGACAGCAATAAGCCTTGATATTACAACCACATATTTCTGAAGCTGAATGCCTACTGCTTTTAATCCGTCCACAAAAATCTACACTTGGATTGGTGGAAGAGCTGAGAATGAGATTTGGTTATTTTGGTGACAAATATATTTTAGTGATCACTATTTCATTTTAGCTACAAGAATAAGATTCCAGAAATTCTGTTTTCATTGAAAGGAGCATTAATATGATGTCTTACAGAAAGAAATCCAAAATTTATTTTCAAAATTCAGACCTTTTATATTACCAAGTGTATAAACTCTGCTAAGAGGAACACAAGGAAAAGACAAAGTAGATATGGGTCCCATCTAACCTAAAGTAAACCCGGGACAGAAGAGGGAAAGAAGAGGCTGTTGCAACGTAAACGTGATCTAACCCTGTTGTGAAAATGAGCAAGAGTTAATAATGAAACGGGGACAGAGACACTCCGAGGCGGCTTCAATGGCAAAAAGAAGATCCGAGTTCTCTACAGTGACTGGTTTACATAGGAAAGAGCCACACACACTTAACTTCAAAAGTCACCGACCGAATTCAACCCGTCGACACAAGTAAGTTTAAACTCAACTCGCAGTTTCTAAACGGAGTTTCTGTACAGAGAGGAAGAAACAAATACTTATTAAATTTTTCACTGTTCACTTAGCAGAGGTCTCCGACTCTCTCAGGCAGACAGGGCCTCCCTACTTCTGCAAAGTCTAGGCAATGAACAATCAGCTCCCTCCACGCAAAACTAAACCGCGACCAGAAAAACAGGTCTGGGTGCACGGTCCGACTCCCCACTCAGCCTCCATTAATTGAAAATGCAGAAGTCAGCACTTATGGCCATTTTCTGTTCAGCAGCCCCAGGACAGGTCCAACAGGCTTGGGGGAGGGGGCTCTATCACCTGGGACTCAAGAGAAGAATGGCAGGCTCTGATTCAAGGTCCACCCCCTGACGCAGCATGACCAACATCCATCCTTAGGGGGATAAAATCCTTTCTCAAAGTGAGGTCATTTTCCACTTTGGTCTGTTTTCCCTTCCAGAAGCTATAACGTTCGACAGGCTTATAAACAGGCTTTTCTTTGGGGGGGGAGGGGGAGAACACAGAAATACCATACAAGGAAAAACATCATTCCTCCACCAAATTAAATGTTTTAAGGAAGAATCCCAAGGAAACATGTATCTTTACACAGCTCACATATCAGTGGATAAGTTAAAAATATTACTTCTCTATAAAACTTCAAGAAGCCAAGGAAGTAAAATATCCAATTGCTAGGCACTGAGGGTTGTCAGTTTAAGAGGGATAGGGTGTAGATCAGGAGGACACTTGCCTACTGTGTGCAAGGCCTTGGGTTTGATTCCCAAGACAGCAAAAATAACAAAAGATAAGAAAGCTAGGCTAGTAGAAGCAGACTAAATAATAAGATTAATAATAATAAAAACTTGGTTCATAAAGTGCTGAGAAGAACTAACTACTAAAGAATTCCTATGTATTAAAAAAAAAAAAAAAGGAGGACGCGGGGGCTCCATAATTCCAGGAAGGCTAAAACAGAAAGTAAATTTGAGATTTAGATGGCCGGCCAAATTTTAAAATAAACTTTTAAAAACCAAGTTTTAAAACCTGGTGTTACCGGACACAATCGTTCGTGGGAAGCAAAGATCTCTAAAAATGAGGAAAGGTACCCTGATGCTCGAGAAATAAATAAAGTTAAGGAGAAAACAGGTTGCTACTGGGAGGACTGTCCGGTCTCTAAAACTGCTTGCAAAACAAAACTCCAGCGGAGCCGTCAGGTTTCTCCTCCTCCGCCTGCGGCCAGAGCGCTGCGGAAGAATTAAGGCAGTGGGAGAGCCACCTCTTTCCCAGAGGCGCGAGCAGGGTTGGGCTGGGAAGGGGCGGGTCGCAAAAGTCCCACGGTTCACGTGGGCTCGCAGAGATCTGCTCTAGGGACTGTGTGAAGGGATGCTCATTACCTTCTCCCACCCACCCGTGACTCCCTGGCTGTATTTCCCCGACGGTCCCGTGAGGAGGACCCAGCCCTTTGTGCCGTGGGTTCCTCTGCGGTTCCTTGGCCTGGGCGCCACGGTGCTTTCTCCAGGGTCACCCTCTCATCCAGAACTTGAGCCCACTCTCTACAGATCAAAGAGATGACTAATACTTATTACAAAGTCGCTCAGGAGACGTCTCCGCTAGATTTTTTTTTTGTTTGTTTGTTTGTCTTTTTAAAGAGGCGCGGAGCCTCGCGTGCGATCGGGGTTGCCAAGTGACCGGAGTGGGGAAGTGGCACCCCGCGCCCAGAGGCCAAGCCTGCAGAGGAGCCCCGTTTGCGGGACAGAGGAGTCTCAGGCCGGGCGGAGGACGCAACTTCCATGTAAATGCCCTCGGGTAGCCAAGTAACCTAAGCACCACCGCTGCCATAGCCCTGGAGCAACCATAAATTGTGAGTCCCGAGTCCCTCCAAGGCCTTCGGACGGCAAAGGGGACCCCGCCCCTCGACAGTTTACTTTACTTTGTAAGCTGCGTTTTGTGGTCTCTGCCCAGCATTGCCTGACCTCCCACCTGCCGGCTGGAACAAAGGCGACCGCAGCCGGGACCACCGAGCAGGGGACAGCGGGGGGGAGGGGGAGACGGGGAAGGACACCACGGAGGAACCTGTGTCCCTGCCGTCTACAGCTCCCCTTCACAGTGGAGACGGGAAGGAGTAGGCGCCCCTAGGGCCACGCTCTAGGACAGAAGCCAGGTGAGGTCCGTGGGACCCGGCCCAGGCTCACGGTGAGGCAGTTGCCCGGGTTGCCCGGGCACACCCACGCTCCCTGGTCTCAGTGGAGAGCGCTGGGCGTCTGGACACCCGGTCCTGCGCTTCCGTGACCTGGGGCAGAGCACTTTCCTAGCCTAGACCTGGGTTTCCTGGTCGGCCCCAAAGGCGGGGCCCCTCCCTGGCCCAAGATCCAGGACTGAGTTAGGCGGCGGCAGGCGGGTACCCACCAGTAGCCGTCGGAGTTCTGATCGTTGACGGTGCAGCGCCGGGTGTAGTACATCCTGCTGGTGCCACCGCCCCCGCCACCGCCACCGCCGCCAACGCCGCCACAGGTCATCTCATAGCGCAGGTCAGGGCCGGACTCCGCGCGGGTCATGCGGCCCAGCGTGTTGATCCGCGGGTGGGAGCCGCCGTTGCAGCTCATGTCGCCGGTCACTCGGAGAGCAGCTCAGCACCGCGGCACACGCGAGGCGCTGCCTCGGACCACACGAGGGGCTCCCGGAGAGGAGCGCGGGGCGCGGGAGGCTGGCGAGGGCGCTCAGCGCTCCAGCAGGGCGGAGACGGGGACGGCGACTGGCTGGACGCGGGAGCCGGACCGGAGCTGTGGCTCGGAGAGCGGCGAGGGCTCAGAGGAGCTGGGTCGCGGCTGGGTGTTGGTGTTGGTCGAGGCGGCGCGAGTCTCCTCCCCGCTGGCACCAGGCGCCGAGGCCACACCTGGCCGGTTTCTTCCCAGGGCCGGGTGCGGCCGCCTCGCCTCCCCCGCCCCCCGCGTGTCACCGACGCCTGGGGCCGCCCTCCCCAACCTGCGGCTCCGCCCTGCGCCACCTAAGCCTGAGCAGCCAAGAGAGGCGGGCGGGCCTGGCCACCCGACCTCCTCTGGGCGCCTGGACCGCAGGAGACTTGCTCCAGCACTAAGTGTCCAGCTCGGCCACGGTGGCCCACCTTTTGGGGACCCTCTACATACCAGGGGCGGAAATAAAGTCGGCTGGAAGGGACGACTCTAGTGAAACATTAACTTTTTGCTTATTCCGAGGAAGCCACGCCAGCTTCTATTTAAATTGCCCCAGGAGTTCGATTTCTGTTGCGTAAAAACAGTTTTTACGGAGAATCCCCAAAAGGTCTTCTCCAGAAATAACTTGTGGTGAGGATAAAGACATTTCTTCCGCTGTTTTCCATTGAATTACAGAACAATAAAAGTTAGTTTCTTTATTTTCCCTTTTGACTCTCGTTTTTACAAGAAGCTGTGAAGATTTAAAACACAGGACCTAAGTTTTCAACCTGGTGTTGTTTATAATCCTGGCACTCCCGAAGCGGGACTGAGTTCAAGGCTAGGGCTACATACAAGGACTTTGCCTCAAACAGAAACCAGACACGGCCTTCCATTTTGCTAAAAGAATCATGAGTGTGCTTGCCATAAACTCCTGAGCCCCAACCTGGGTCCCTTTCTGTGCCCTGAGAACCGTGGACAGATAGCGTCGCAGATGAGTAAGCCCAGTCAGGACATTCTACCGATTTGTTTCAAGGCCACTCCCAGTGAGTAGACAGTGTTAACTAAACCTTAGTCTCCATGAAGTGGCTTTAGATACAGACTCAGTACACTGGACTGTAAAAGCTGTTTGGATTACTTGGGACAGCTTGGATAACAACGCTTAAAGAACTTTGTAATAAATATTCCTCATCTTCCTAAATAATGCCAGTTAGTTTTCCTGGTTGTTCACTGTATTCTCAAATGCTTATAAACTGGCTAAAGCAACCCAAAAAGTAAATATCAGCTGGGTGGTGGTGGTTTTAATCCCAGCACTTGGGAAGCAGAAGCAGGTAGATCTCTGTGAGTTCGAGGCCAGCCTAGTCTACAAAGTGGGTTCCAGAACAATCAGAGTTGTTACATACAAAGACCCTATATTGCAAAAAATCAAAATATTAATAACAATAATAAAGATCAAACTACCCTGACATGGGGGAAGGAAAAAAGGAGGAGTTCCTAACTGCCTAAATGTGTGTCATAGCTACTTCTCCATTGACACCTCAAACTTTTGGACACGAATTCTGACAACAGATCTTGCTTGTGCTTCTGTTTCATTATTGGCCGGAGCAGACCCACTTAAATCCAAGGAAACAAACACACCATGAGGTAACAGTTTAGTCCTGTTAACACCCCCACTAAATTCTTCTGCCATCTCAGTTTCTTCTCGTTTCTAATAAAGACTTCACCTGGCCAAAAAAGCGTAGACAAAGCTGCTTTCTCAGGAACAGAATCAGTATCTGGTAGTCAGCCTCCGCACAAACAGCCCATAACATCCGCAGACATTTGAGGTGTCAGTAACTAATGCAGAAGGTTTGATTTGGGATGTTTTTCTCTCTTAAACATCGTGTTTGTCCAGCAAATAACTATAACACACGGTATGAAAGGGCTGGTATCAAAGGGAACAAAAGACAACACAAGCACATAGCGACAGTCCTCATCAAAGCTATAGGAGAACTTCAATTGAAACAGTCAGAGAGCCCCTTTCTCCAGTACTAAAAAGGATATACAACTGACCTGGGAATTCACCTTACATACAAGCCATTTATCTGCAAAAAACACCTCACAGCAAGAAAAACCCTTTTCAGCCAAAGGTCTGAGCGCTCACATTGGCTCGTCAGGAGCCAGGCTCCCCACACCACAATTGATCAATCTATTTGCAAAGGGGGAAAAAAAGTGAAAACCGCAGCCCACCTGATGTAGATTTGTGACCATCCTTGCTTCCTGACCTACCTCACTGCATCTTGCTCCTCTTCTGGTCCTCCCAAGAATATCGTGGCTCTAAAACTGACCAAACATACCTGCCTGTGAAGATGGTGATTTCGTTTATCTTTTTCTGGGGCGAGTCAGATAGATAACAGGATGAAATAAGTAGGTTGACCTGCTAGGAAGATGGACTCCAGACATACACACAACATTAGTTGTTTAGGCTGGCTCATACCATGATAAACGTTGAACATGAGAAGGCCATCGTTCTGACCTTTGTGCTATTATAATTTACTCAGCCAAGGATGCAGCTCAGAAAATGGAAATCGCAATATCTGCCTTGCCAACCGTCTGTAGTGGACCAGAGATGAAGTACCACATGGAATCGTTCTTAAGAATGGAAGCTGTAAGCCGGGCGGTGGTGGCGCACGCCTTTAATCCCAGCACTCGGGAGGCAGAGGCAGGCGGATCTCTGAGTTCGAGGCCAGCCTGATCTACAAGAGCTAGTTCCAGGACAGGCTCTAGAAACTACAGGGAAACCCTGTCTCGAAAAAAACCAAAAAAAAAAAAAATGGAAGTTGTAGGCTGCAGCCAGGATGTAAAATAAATAGATGAGCCAGGTGGTGGTGGCGCATACCTTTAATCCCAGCACTAGGGAGGCAGAGACAGGCGGATCTTTGTGAGTTTGAAGCCAGCCTGGTCTACAGAGCGAGTTCCAGGACAGACTCTCCAGAGCTACAGAGAAACCCTGTCTCAAAAAACTAATACTAATACTACTACTACTACTACTACTAATAATAATAATAATAATAACAATAATAATAACAATAATAATAACAATAATAACAAGTGATGAATAAAAAGAAATAATGGAAATTGTATAAAAAACTTAAGGTACTACTCACTGAACCAAAACTCTTGGCTAGGTATGAAGTTTTAGTGTTTCCATCTTGATATCTTCTTGTTAACATACATTCCTATGATGAGCCATATTGAATATATAGCATGGACCAGCCCACAGGCTCAATGCTAGACACACGAAGGTAGAGAAGACACAGCCCTTGTCCTATAGAACATCAAAATCTGCTTTAGGAAAGCGACCACAACAGAGCATCGCATATGCTATTCTATTCCTGGAATGGTGGGGACACAGTACAGGGCTGTAAACCCTGTTTCTTACAAATGGCTTTTCAAAGTACAGGACTGGAAGTCTGGAAGTCCTCACTAGGCAGGCTGACTGAGGTCAGCTATTTTTTTCCCTGCCACTTGTAGATAGCTTCCCTTGTAGTGATAGAGACAGTTCTCTGACAGGCAACCTTGTCTCTGGTTAACGTTAGAAATGACCTTGCAGCTAGGAAAGAGCCCTAAACTGTCTCCCGAGCAGATTTAAAACACTAAACAGACCACCTGGATTTCAATGAGATTAAGAGATACCATTTGTTGGCTCAGAACCCCACAGGATCCCTCATTAGCTCTTTGTAGGAAGTGACACACCTTTGTTCCAAAACCATTTACAGCCCCCTGAGTTCAAAACAGCCAGTCCTCCTGGGAGAGGAAGAGGATTTTTATAAACTAGATCACACAGAGGCTTAAACAAAAGTGTGTGCAATAAAGTAAAAGCTTTATTAAAATGGCAGATCATCTTTTAGTGGCAGAATATGTAGTGGTTAGAAATTGTGATTCTGGGGGAAAACGCTTGTCTGACACATTTGAGCCTGTGCTTGATCCACAGCACTGCAAACTCTGTGTGTGTGTGTGTGTGTGTGTGTGTGTGTGTGTGTGTGTGTAAAACACGTAAATATATATGACTTTTTTGATAAAGCAAATAAAATCTACTTCAGAAAAAGGAAAATGTTCAAATATCGTTTTTAGGCCAAAATTATTTTTTTAATTTTATTTTTCTTGGTTTAAGTTTCCTGATTAACAGGAGAATTTTTCTGTCTGCAGTGACTTTTGTCTGTTTGTCTATTTTTTATTTTATTTTCTTCAGCAGAGTCTGTAAAAATTTTTTTTATTTTGTGTGTATAGACGTTTTGCCTGCATGTATATCTGCCGCACGCATGCTTGGTTGTAGTCAGACTTTCTTTGGACCACCAGCTCTTAAACAATGACATGAAGAGTTTTTAATAAGTATGAAAGCCTTGGCCTTAGCTTAGGTTTTCTTCCAACCTAAATTAACCCATTAATATTAATTGATATTCTGCCACATGGCTCCTCATTACCTCTCCTCCATACTGTATGACTGACTTCCTCTGTATCTTGCTGGCAAATCTCTGCCTCTCTGATTCTTCCCCTGAGTTCCTATCTCTGTCCAGAAGTCCCACCTATCCTCTCCTGTCTAGCTATTGGCCATTCATCTTTTTATTAAACCAATCAGAAGGTATCTTGGCAGAGACACATTTTCACAATGTACAAAAAGATTATCCCACAATGCTTAGTGCCCATGGAAACCAGAAGAAGGCATCTGATCCCCTGATACTGGAGTTACAGATAGTTGTGAACTGTCATGTGGGCGCTGGGAATAGGACCCAGAGCCTCTGGAAGAGCAGCCAGAGCTCTTAACCACTGAGCATCTCCTCAGCCACACCCTACCCCTTGGGCTTTTGGAGGGTAGAGCAGGAAAGCCTGGCGATCTAATCTAGGATGGTAAGGGAGGGCCTCAGCTTTAATGCCTTGCTCTCTGTCTTGCCTGCTGACCACTCTTCAGAGAAGACATCAGGTATCTCTGACCTCCTCTCTGGGCAGGCACCAACTACACAGACTCATCACACTCCCACCACCACCGCCCTGTTTCCTTTTTAATATTCTCGCTAAGTAATTTTCTAAGCTCTTCAAAATTCCTGTCTAGTCAAACATGAAAGAACACATTTCTGAGCAAGATTTGATAGCCACCTGAAACCAAGGAAGTGTTCTATTAATTGCTATTTTCCTAAACTAAGTGAACAGAGTGTCTGGGTACTCGATAATAATGAAAAGATGGGCCTGCTGCCCAAGTTCACACAAAGCACAGGTATTTTTATATTTGATCTTATTCCTCTTTCTCTTGGTGATCTCAAGTCACAAAGCTTGAACAGCCAGAGTTCTACAAAACCCCTGTCCTCCCACTATCAGTAAACAGACTGAACAAAAGCTCCTACACGGAGCAGATACAGAATTCTGTCATTATTTCCTTATACAGTATAATAATTACAATTTCATTACATTGAGTACTATACATAGCTAGAGATTATTTAAAAGATGCAAGGGACTTGAGCACACATGCATTTTGCTATCTGAGGAGAACCCTAGCATTAATTTCTGACTATTACAGAGACTATATTTGTTTGTCTTTCTGTGTGTATGTGTGCAGGTGTGTGTGTGCAGGTGTGTGTGTGTGTGTATGGATGTCACACTTGTGAATAACAGAAGATAATCACATGTTGTTACACAGAGAAACCCTGTCTCAAAAAAACAAACAACAAACAAACAAAAAAGAAGAAAACTTCAGGGGTGATTCCTTGCCGTCTACATTGTCTATAAAAGGTCTTTTTCACCATTTGCCACTATCCTGTGTACTCCAGGTAGCTGGCCAGTGAACTTCCAGGGGCATCCTCCTGTCTCTGCCTCCCATCTCACTGTAGAAATGCTGGGATTACAGACACACCTCACTGTGTCCAGCTTTTGCATGGGTTTCAAGGGTTAGACAAGTACTTTTTCTAACTGAGCCATCTTTCTCGGCCCCTTGGCCCTTGGTTTGGTTTTGAACACAGTTTTTATTATGCAGAAAAAATGAAATTAGAGGTTTATATACTAAACAACATGGATTCAGATTTGAAGGCATAATCTAGTTTCTGAAGTGACTTTTTTAAAGTCCTAAATATTCACAAGCCCCCAATAGACGAGTTCCCAGCACCACACACCATTACCTAAAGCATATACAGTGATACTCTGTCCCCCTGCCCTGCCCTCACCCCTACTGTAAAGAGGAATATTGGCATCCAGGAGACTAAAGAACTAGGAAAATAACCAATAAAACACAATAAGTGAGCATCTAGATAAAGCACCAACTGGGGTCGGGGGAGCATTTTAACTGAGTCCTCTAACCTGGGGATCCCGAGAACTTCCCCCAGGGAAAAAAAAACATACAAAAGTCACTGCTTAAAGTCCCAACCTGTGAGACTGCAGTAAAGCTCAGGTTAGAGACAAGAGCCCAATTAGCAAATCAAATAAGTTATCTCAGACAGATGAACCTGAACTTGAAGACTGTTTTCCTCCTGATCATACAAGTGTACATTGGCTGTAAAACACTCACGAAGGCAGTGGAAGTGGAGAGAAGGCTAAGAAACTGTATCTGTGCCAACCAGCCAAAGCAATCGTGCTAAATGTCGTTGGCTTGCGCCCAGGTTTCCTCCCCGACAATAGACATTTTTCCTAACTGATGTCCTATTATATGCGCAGTTTTGAGTTTAGCTTCTTATTTGAACCTTGTCTATCATAAGCAACTTCTCACCTCATTTAAAACATATTGTTAGTATCGCTTTTAAAGGGTGCATGTGTTTTAGTGGTTGTTGGTTTTTTGTCTCGTTTTGTTGTTGCTGAAGGCTCTTTGAAAATGGCCAAGCACACATCTCAGCGCCTCCCTTGGAAGTGACGGTTTACCTTTGTTCTAGAATGTTTCATATTCACAGTAAGTAGGATTCACTTACACAGAGAGGGAAGGCAGTGAGCAATGACTTGGTGTAAAGCAGTTACAGCCATCATCAAATGGTGGTTAAGAAAACTCTGAGGCATGCAGGCGTTTCCTTGTAGGGTTCCCAACAGTCCTGAGCTCTCAGCATAGGGCTGCAGATGCCAGAGATGGGATTACCTTCACTGCCTGTCCAGTTTCTTGAACTGCCGCCTCACAACTTTAGCGAAAGTCCAGCAGGAGAAAGTTGTGCACATCATCCGGGGAGCCAAAAGGACAGTTTCTGTGCCCCACATCCAGCCGCAGTCACTTGGTGTGTTGTCTACGTGCTTGTGGGATTTCACTCTGAAACAGCTAAGCCAGGCTGTCAGGAGACAGACCCACTTCAACTCCAGGGAAGCCTAAGCTTGTTCCGCGCAGGCTCCGCAACCTGGTGAATCAGTTTTGTCTTACAAAGGTGGGTGTCGAGAGGGACACGTCATTCTCGCTAAACCAGCCTGACCGCTCCTGAGTTTTAACTACTTAGCAGTTTGCCTTCAAGTGGACTGGAACAAAGCGTCCTTTCCCACCATGGCACCCAGAAGAAATATCTTCTGTCATCGCCCCCAAACCTTCGACTGTGGTTTACTAAATAGGGGAAAAAAAAGAATTGCATGGCTTTAAAAAGAGACTCCTGTCTTCTCAACAACTATCACAACAACAAAAAGCCAAGACTCCTGTTTGCTTCCCCGGAGAATGTGATATGCAAAAGGAGGTGTTTGAAAGTTTCCTTTTTAATTATGAGGAATTTGGCTCTAAAGTGGTACTTACCTTAATATGAAACATTTTTCCAGTTATTGTTACAAATACATATTAAGAAAATGAGCACATTTATTGTTATACCCAGACTCTTGCCCCCTAAAGAGACCACCAGGGAACTGGGACTTGGATGCAAAAGCAAATTTTATTCCAAAGCTCAGTATGAGCCTAGGCATGGAACTTGTCCAGCACACTCAACGCAATGAGGGCGGGAGGAGCTGCCTTCCAGAGATTACAGGACTTTTTATAGACAATCTTGCAGGCCCACCAGTTTTCACCTAATTTTCATACCTGGACCTAACTGAGGACAGCAAATTCAAAAAGCATGATATCATTATGTAAATGAAGTATGGACGTGAGTATATTCTCAGTTGGCCCGTTCCTATCTGTAGATGAAGCATACTATTAACATATGTTTAATTGGCCAGTTCTTGGCTATCCTTGAAGCAATACTTTCCCAGTTGTGATCAGCTCCTGGCCCTTGTCACGTATGAAGTATTTTAGCCTAGCCTAAACAGCGTGATTCAGGCGGAAAAGAATTAGGTCACTCTGACCTGTTTTTCATTTCTTTCATTATGTGAATACAGACTTGAGAGAAAACAAAATGAAAAGTCTTTTAATCAATGTGTATGTACCTGTATGGTGTGTATTAATGTGTGCATTTGGTTGTGTGTGCATGTTCATGTGTGTGAATGCAGATGCCCATACGCCTGATGCACATGCGGGGGTCAGAGGATAAGACCTCACTTTCCAGCTTGTTTGAGGCAGAGTCTCTTGTTCACAGAAGCTGGCCTGAGAGTTGCCAGAGCTTCTGGTGTTATGCTTGGGCCTGGGGATTCCCACTTAGTCCTCACACTTGCCCTACAAGTGTTCTTGGTGACATTAAATACAACCATGACCATCACCCACCTCCTGAACTCTGGCACCATTTCAAACTGAAACTCCACCAAATGCCAACTCCTCATCCCTCCCTCCTCACCACCCCTGACACCACCATTCTAGAAGACCCTATGAATCTGATGGCCCTAGAGGATGGATTTAAGTAGAATCACAAAGTCCTTGTTCATTTCTGGCCTATTTCACCGATCATAATCCTTCAATAATTATCCATGCTGCAGCGAGTGTCAGAATTTCCTTCCTTCTTAAGGTTAAGTAATATTCCATTGTATGCACACACCGCATTTTGTCTGTCCACTCACCTGTTGACGGACATCTGGATTGCTTCCACCTATTGGCTATTGTAAACAACACTGGTAGATTGTTTTATGCAATAAATTTATCATAATCCTTTCCTATTACAACTTCCCCATCCCTCAGAGCTTTAACTTTTCACCTTTCCTTAGTTGCTGTTGTTATCACCGATCCATCCCCAAACTCCTCTCTTGTTGGGTATCTTCTCAATACATAGCTCGTCTCAGTTATTCTATCCATTTCATTGCCTAAAGGAATCAGCTGGAATCACCGGGCTTGTTTTCAAGTGAGCCCCTTAGCTTCTGTGATTCCCCACTTTGTCTGACCTCTGCCATGCGTGAGCTGTAACCTCTCTCTTCTGGGGCCAGCGGTTTTCCTTTTCTTCACTTACACCCTCACTTTGGAGACACACATCTCCCAGAAACTTGACTGACTGAGCGCATGCAAGGTCCATTTTTCTTATCTAGGACTTGTTTGTCTGAAAGTGTCCCTATCCCAGCGTTCACTTTATTTGATCATTTGGCGAGTTATGGAATTCCAGCTTGGGAACAATTGACCCTCATATTGTCGAGAGAATTACTCTTATCTTCACTGCTTACAGAGTGCTGTTGAGAGGCACAGAGGTACCCTGTTTCTCTGTGCATTTTATAAAACTTTTAGACACCAGAACGTCCCTGTTTTGTCTTGGTTTCCTTGTGGTCCTGGGGACGGGACCCAGGAACTCACGATGTGACATACTCCCAGATCCATCATTTTTTAGATCTTAAACTACAAGCTCTTCTACCTGGATACCCAGTGCAGGAGAGATAGATATTGTTACTGTTCTCAGAGAGCCACTCGCCAAGACAAAGCCTCAAAAGATCGTGATACCTCCTCCGCCCCCATCACCGCCGCCACTCCTCTACCCTTGCCTCATGTCAGAGGCATTTGTTTTTCTTGCTAGAGAAGAATCAATCTTTTCTTATGCTGCAAGGCAGACTTGTACTTCCCTGGACCCTCAAGTCCTTGAGGCTTCCATTCCCACATACTGGAAGCCACCCTTCAGGTGGTCATCAAAGATCTCTGCAGAACTTTTGGCCATGTCACACCCTTCAGGTCCCCACTGCTGTTCTTTGCGTGTCCTTGCAGCTTCCAGGTCTGTCACCTAAGTGCACTTTTCTGTCCCAGATCACACACTATCTTCTAGGAATAAGTCACAACCACAAAGATGGCTAGTCTTTGCCCTGCTCAGGTTTTTTTTGTCAAATTGACACAAGAGAAGTAGGACCTTCCATTGAGAAAAGCCTGTAGGCAAGTCTGAGGGGCATTTTCTTGATTCATGATTGATGTGGGAGGGCCCTGCTCATTGTGGGCTGTGCCACTCCTGGGCAGATGGTGCTGGGCTGTAGACGAGAGCAAACTGGGCAAACCTTGGAGAGCAAGCCAGTAGCAGCGTTCACCTCTAGTCTCTGCTTCGGTACCGGCCTCAATATCTGCCCTGATTTCCCTCAGCGATCATGACGTGGATGTGCAAACCAAAGAAATGCTTCCCTAAGCTGCTTTGGATCAGAATGTTTTATCTGACAGCAAGAGAAAAGCAAGTTCTGAATGGCTCCAGACATCATCGCTAATTGTTCCACCTTTTGTCTGAGTTAATCCTTGAAACCAGCCCACGTTATTATGAGGTGTAGCTGAGGTATGGACATGATTGGCTTGCCTACAGGATAGGACCAAGCTCAGATTCAAACGCAGTTCTCTTAATTCAAAAGTGCTGCTGCACTCCAAACCGAATTGCTGGATTATTTTGGTGAGAGAGCATGCAGTTTGTGGTTATCCCCAGGATTCATACCAAGCTCTAGTCGGCCAGTGCTCCAAAATCTAAGAACATTATCTCTGACCGTAGACTAGTAAGTGGATGGCCTTCTGTATGGTTTTTTGGTTTTTCAAATTGTTTTCTTTATCATTGAAACAAATTGTAATGAAAACACTTGAGCTATAGAAACTTTATAATAAGGAAAATACAATAGAAACCATGTACTTTGTGGCCATGTAAACCAGATTCAGTGTCTTGGTTCTTGTTTGGTTCATTTGGGGCAGGCTGAAAACTCCCAGGGGCGGGAGGGTTGTCCTTAACACTGGTCATCTTCCCAGGCCCTGGATGATGAACTCTAATAAATACAGCTCTCTATTCTTTTGACTCCTTAACCTGCAGTTCCATCTGGAAACCTAGCAGCTCAGCTGCATCCTTCAAGCCCTAGAACAGGTCGCTCCACACTCCACCCATATATGCAGAATGGAACTAAGCAGGCTTCTTTGCCCATGACATAGACTCACAACTGGTCCAGATCACAGGATGAATGTGAAATGTGCCCCACCACCACCACCACCACAGGCTCGTGTGTTTGAATGTTTAGTCCCCAGCTGGTGATTATGTTTTGAGAAGTGGAACTTGGGCTAGCCTAGCTAGAGGAATGGGTCCTTGGGAATTGATGATAATCAACTCTGGTTGCTATTATGTACTCCCAGCTTCCTGACTTCCCACATGATGTGACCAATCACCTCACACTTTCACCACCAGGGGCAAGAATGGGTCCTGTTGCCTGCCTTCTGCACCAAGACAAACTATCCCCTGAGCTATGAGCTGAAATAAACCCTCAGCCTTTGAACAGCTTCTGACATCTAAGGGTACTTAAGCCACAACAATCGTAAAAGTTGACTTTGGGCTGGCCAGTGTTATTGTCAACTTGACACAAGCTAGAGTCTTCTGAGAAGGGACCTTGGATGAGAAAAGGCTCTCATTGGTTCCTGTCACATGCTCCACACTCCTCAATCCGTCCTCCAATTTAAATGTGTCTCCTCTCCAACTCAGAACTCACCAGGAGATTTTCAGAAACATGCTTCAGGAGTCCATGTACATGGTCCACAGCTTAAACGGCCACTCTGAGAATTCACAGAGGAGAGTTGGCTGCCCTCTCCTTAATCTGCCTTTTGTCCTTCCTCACATTGATAGTTGTCACCCTGGTCAGAGACTTGACCGCCTTCTGAGTAGAGCAGGCTAACCCTCCCTAGCCACTCTCCATACTGTACATCAGCACCAGGCTGGTCTTCAGGAGGTTCTCTCTCATGTCGTCATCCTAAGGATTCTCTGTCAACATCAGCAGATGAGATATATACACCCTGCCTGCTTGGCCAGTAAAGCTCAAGGCAGGAAATCCCACAACTAAGTCCTGACCTACCCTGCGCGCACATGATCCTCCCCTGAATCCATGTGGTCCTCACCTATACACACATGATCCTCCCCTGCATGTAAATGGTCCTCCCTTGTATGCACATGGTCCTCCCCTGCACAGACGTGGTCCTCCCCTGCACACACGTGATCCTCCCCTAATCTTTTCTTTGGTCCTTGCTTCTCTCCTGTTGCAATGCCTCTAACTTGTTCCACACACAAGACGTTGAATCTTTGCATCCCCAAACTCGGGTTCCCCAAGTCCATGATTCATTCAAAACAAAACACTCCACACCATCCCTTCCGTCTCTTCACTCAACAAGTTTTTTGGAGTCCCTACTATGAACGAGACACTGTGCTAGATTCCTGGAAAGCAAAAATAAGCAAGTTATACTTCCCATCTCGGAAGGTTCACGGCCTAAGTAAACAGGAAGCTTTTCGTTTGTGTATATGTTACAGTTTAGAAAATCTGTGTTCCTCCCCACTCTGCTCCCAAGGGTTCATGTCTGAAGGCTTGGTCTCTAGTTAACAGATCCAACCATTGAGGTGTCTGGATCATGAGTGCTTAGACCTACTCAATAGGTCAATCCATTGATGACTTCATAATTCAATGGAGCGTCCCCATTAGAGGCATGGTGAAGGTGGGTTCGTACCTTAGAAAGGTATCCTGTAGCATGTTGTTCTCATGTTCTCTCTCTTCCTGGATGGCGAGAGAAATCTTCAGCACACACTCCCTTCACTGTGGTGTTTCGATTTCCTTCATCCCGAGAGTAGCAGAGACAGCACCCTACAGTGAAACCTCTGAAATCAGGACAAAACAAAGCAAAAAACTATCTTCTTTGTTTTCTCCGGTATTGTCTCAGTCACAGGAAAGAAACTAACACAATGTACTATATCCCAGGGGCAACACACACCACGTAAAATGTTTTGCCATTATCTTAAGAATAACACCCTGAGTGGCATTATGTAATCTTGATTTTATTGAGATAAAATAAGTTCATGGACCAGGTTATCACTCCACGGTCACTCCAGCACTAATTAGCGAGGCCGGCATTTCCAGGTTCTCTTTCTTTCTCCCTTATCCTTTTTGTCCCTTCCCCTTTCTTCTAGACACGCAGCCTTTGATAGACCTTTACAGCGTGTTGTCTTCTTGTGTTTTCTTAGCTTGTCATTTCCTGGTTCGGCAAGCAGATTTGTGAACGCTGTGGGACAATCTAGACTATCATATCGTGCTCAGAGTGGGAATCACAGATTGGTTCTGGGCACTCTAACAGCCCTGTAAAGCTGACACCTCATCTTTACAAAGGTAAGAGGAACTCAAACATGAGTTAAACAGATCGCTAACACTCTCAATAACCCCCTGGACTTTTAAATTATACGGACCATTTTATTATTAAAAATTGTGTATCTTGCACCTAAGCAAAATTATACTTCTGACAGCAGCCAATGAAGGAAAGAATAATTATGTGTTAGTGTTGAGAATGGGGAGGCAATCAGGTTCTGGAGAGCCGAGGAAACTGAGGCTGTATCTGTCAGCTGTATTTCCTGATGGTCAGAGTGCCTGCTTATGGTTAAAGTCTTTGAAGAAACAGTTGGGCTACCCTTGCTTTACCAGAATGGTGCCATGGGACCTTCTCAGATGCCACATACAGAGGGTATTCATCTTCAGGTAACCCCAATTTTATTCTAATAGCATTCATTTTGTGGGTAACCTTTTCTCTTGTTTTTTGTTTGTTTGTTTAAAGGATCACGGGTTGAAGATGTTCTAAAATGGAGATCCAGTTCATCAAGCTTCGGGAGGGGGGACAATGGTCACCTTCAGCCTATAAATATGCCTCCAGCCAAACAAAGGCTCATGAAAACCCCTTAAACACCCACAATGTGTGCCAAAAATATGGCTCAGTGGGTAAAGGTGCTTGTCCCTAAGCCTAACTACAGCCCAAGTTCAATACCTGGGACCCACATAGCAGAAGGTGGCAGAAGAGAACAGACTCCCTCAAGTTGTCTTTGACCTCCATGATACACACACACACACACACACACACGCACACGCACACACGCACAGGCAGCTTGCTCCCCAGCTCCACTGTGGATCAGGTACTTTCAGTCTCTGTTTGGATTACATGCTTCGTTTTACTATACTAAAAATATTTTTGCTTAGATGATTGTGTCTCTTGGCCAAATTCCTTCTTTTAGAAAGACAGGACTTGGCAGGGGAGGGGAGACTTCACTTAGTGACAGTATACTATCTTTAAACTTTTTCATGAATTTAGATACACCTTTATACAAATTCATATTTTAAGAACTGAGTGTGTAGCTAAATAGACTATACGTGCTTACTATGTACTCTCTGAATTCAATATCAAACATAGCCCTTCCAAAATGCTGTATTTTTATTAACCATAATTGAACACCTCTGTGTTTTCAGAAATGGTAATTGTGGGTATAAACTTTATGCAGTCTATGGGCAGTGCCTATAAGCCCCATTACAAACAGCTCCTCCCTGAGGCAAGCACATTCTACAGGTGAAGAGCCACATATCTAGCAGTTTTCTCGCCCACAGCCCCAAGCAGACAGGGAATGGTACCTTGCAAAGCAGGCCCACGTCACTTATGCATCCAGGATTCTCTTTTGGAAAGAATTCTCAATAAAAGACAAAGCCCTGATGCTTAAATGTTTTCAATAAGAACACAAAGGAGAGGGCTGGGGAGATGGTTCAGCGGGTAAGAGCATTTGCTGAGTAAATGTGAAAATCTGAGCTGAGAATTCCCCACCACAGTACCTACTTTTAACAAGCTGGGCATAGCAATGTGCGCCTGTAACTCCAGCGCTGGGGGTAGAGGCAAAGACACAAAAATCAAGTAGCCTAACTGAAAAACAGCAATCTCCAAGTTCAGTAGGAGAGTATCTCAAAGCCATAAGTCATAGAATGATGGAGCAAGACACCGGATGTCCTCCTCAGGTTTTTGTTCACAGGCAAGCACACACAACGCACAAGAACACATACACAACACACACTCACTCACACACACACACACATACACACAAAACACACACACGCAGACTAAATGAGAGAGAGAGAGAGAGAGAGAGAGAGAGAGAGAGAGAGAGAGAGAGACTCAACCTCAGGACCATGTGTGCAGAATTAGATTTAATTTAGAAGGTCATTCTCTGGGTTCCCTCTAAACTATTTGGAGTTGTCTATTCACCTCCGAAGAACAATGTATACTACTATTAGCTCATCCACTAAAATGTGTTTGATTTACTTACTTTACTTCTTACATGCATGCATGTATGTGCACCATGTCCAATGCAGTGCCTGCAGAAGTCAAAAGAAGGCGTCAGGCCCCCTGGACCTGGCGTTACAGGCGGATGTGGGTATTGAGACTAGAACGAGGAATTAGAGTACTGAGGATGTAGCTTGCTAGAAGAACGCTTCAGAAAACCCTGAGTTCACTCCCCAGAACCACACACAGAAGGTGTAAAATACAACTTAGTCTCTGAGGGTCACGTCTGTAAAATATCCCAGTGTGGGATTCCAGGGTCCACCGGGTCTGAATATAGACCTCCTCATTGGGAGCTCAATCTCCAACTCAATGGCTAGCACATGGTGGGTCTTGGGATGGTCTGCTGAGGATATGGGATGTCTACCACTTCATAAGCATACGTAGAGACACAGAACTCATCCCATTCAAGAACTCAGGCTGAGGACTGGGGATACAGCTCAAGGGAAAAGCATGTGCTCAGCCTGTTCAGGACCCTGGGTTTGATCTCCAAGCACCAAAAAGGAGGGAGGAGGGACAGAGGGATAGAGAAATGAGGAGGAGAAAAATTCTAAAATAGAGCATCATGCAAATAATGAAAATCCATCCATTCTATCCTTGCCGTTTTTGAGTATTTTTGTCTTTTAAGACAGGGTCTCCCTACCTAGCCAGTCACCAACTTGCCCTCCTGGCTCCTAACATTTTCTTTTACTGTCCACAATCTCTTTCCAACCTATATTCCTTGTGCTTTTTGCAACAGTAGTAGAAGTAAGGGCAGGTAGAGGTGAGAGAACACCAAGTTCCAAGTCAACCTGGGCTACATAATAAGACTTTTTTAGAAGAAGAGGAGGAAGAAACAGTAGTGATAAAAGGGAGTTCCTGATGGCTGTGAAGTCTTCTGAGTGGTAAACAGGGCAGTGTCGGGGTAGAAGAGCAGGTGGAGGTGGTGGTAAGGGCATAATTGACTCTGGAGAGCAAGGCTTGCTAAGGACGGTATGCATGAGAATCTCAATTAAAGGTGTCTCCTGAAAACAGGAAGAAAAAAGAGAAACCAAGGTAGAGGAAAGGAAGTCACATATGTGTGCACATTCCACAAGTGTCTAGCGTATGCGAATATACTTGGCTTGAATTTGATGCAAAGGTATCATTGAAACATATCAGCCATCCAGCCTACGAAATGGGAAAATATCTTCACTAATCCCACATCAGAAAGAAGGCTGATCTCCAAAATACACAAAGAACTCAAGAAATTAGTCATCAAAAGAACAAATAATCCAATTTTAAAAATGGGGTACAGAACCTAGACAGAGAACTCTCAACAGAGGAATCTAAAATGGCTGAAAGACACTTAAAGAAATGTGCAACATCCTTAGCCATCAGAGAAATGCAAATCAAAACAACTCTGAGATTCCATCTTACACCTGTAAGAGTGGCCAAGATCAAAAACACTGATGACAACTTAGAGAGGATATGGGGTAAAGGGAACACTTCTGCATTGCTGGTGCAAGCTGGTACAGCCGCTTTGGATTTCAGTATGGCGATTTCTCAGAAAATTAGGAAACAATCTACCTCAAGACTCAGTAATACCACTTTTGGTTGTACACCCAAAGGATGCTCAATCGTGCCACAGGGACATGTGCTCAACTATGTTCATAGCAGCATTGTTTGTCATAGACAGAACATGGAAACAACCTAAATTCCTTTGATCAAAGACTGGATAAGGAAAATGTGGTACATTTACACAATTGAGTACTACACAGTGGAAAAAATAATGACATCTTGAAATTCGAGGGCAAATGGATGGATCTAGAAAACATCATATTGAGTGAGGTAACACAGACCCAGAAAGACAGATATAATATGTATTCACTCATAAGTGGCTTTTAGACATAAAGTAAAGGAAAACCAGCCTGCAAATCACAATCCCAGAGAACCTAGACAACAAAGAGAGACATACATGGATCTAATCTACATGGGATGCAGAAAAAGACAGGATCTCCTGAGTAAATTGGGAGCATGGGAATCATGGGAGAGGGTAGAAGGGAGGGGAGTGGAGAAAAATATATAGCTCAATAAAAAAAAAGAAAAGAAATGTATCAGCCATCAAAGAGCTGTCCAGACTCTTGGCCAAATGGTTAAATAACAAGGCTGGCTCCATCTGCTGTAGTTTGGATCTGAATCACAGTCCCAGAGTCTCAGCTTTGTACTGTTGGGAAGTGGTAAATGCTTTAAGAGGTGGGGCCTAGCGAGAGGTCTTCAGATCATTTGGCCTGATGCCTAACACAGGCCTCAAAACAAGAAGACCATCTGACCAGAGACTGACACTTGCAAAATTTTCACCTTAAATAGGCCTTTCCTCTTTATAAGTACCTGAGTGCCCCAGGTACTGGTTAGAGTAATTGAAAGCTAACAAACGAACCATTCTCTAATGCTCTGTTCAACTTGCCTAATTCACATTGGGGCATTAAAGAAGAAGGTGAAGAAAGAGTCCCTTGTTGAAGTCGCTGAGGTGAAATATTAGCAAGCATGTTCTCTGTCTATGGAAATGGATTTAAAGTGGCTGGCTATTACAATAGAAATCCACAAAGCCAGAGAGTATTAGCACACCGCGTTAGAATTAGAGCTGGGGTACTTTGAGTAGACGATGACAGAGAGGGACAAAGAGGGATTTCTGGAGTGATGGTAATTTTATTACTTGATCTAGGAACATGGCACTATTTAATCAATGTATGATAAACTTCAATGAGAGTTTACTTGAAGTGCCTATACAGAAATCTCCACATAAGCACAATTTCAAATCATACGCATATGCTCTTTAAGAAGTGTAGCTGATGGGTAGGCTACTCAGTCAAGCATTTGGAATTTCCCCTGGGGACGAGACACTAGTCGGATATAATTAAAATATAAATAAAATATAATTAAAAGAAATATTGATGACACTTACTTCAGACCCCAAACTGATCGGTCAGATAAAAGTCCAGACTCTCTGCAGGTCACAGGGTCACCTAGGCTGTACTTTCCGAATGTTTTCTTCACCGAGGTCATTAAAGGCCTTATTAAACTGCTGGTAAACAATGAATCCAGATTAGTGGTCATTAACCAAGGTCACGGGTCACCTGGTAGGAACTGTTGGGTAAGCAGTGGCTGATGGACTCAGGTAGCACTTGCTACTGTTTAGAGTGGGAGTATCTTGCAAATGCCACTGTGTTAACGGCTTGGTCTCCCACCTGCAACACTCTTGGGCAGCTGGTGGAACATTTAGTAGATGCGACCTTGTGGAAGGAAGGGGTGTGTCTTTGGAGGGTGTGTCCCTGGGGTGTGTCCCTGGAGGGAGCCTCCATCCCTTCATCCTTCTCTTTGCTTCCTGGCTGCCCTAAGATGATCAGCTCTCTCCCACCACCATGACTTGTGCTGCCACATGTCCCATGGGTGAAACTCTTGAATTCAGCTTTTCCTCCATGTCAGCCAGTGAGCCAAGGTATTCTGTCACTGTGGCGGAATGCTAACTGATAGTACTCTGTTAGTCCTTGGGAGCGATGGCATCCCCTATAACTGTGTCACAGCCGTATCCTCACCTAGGAGGAAATGACCCTTCTGCCCATCTCTGGTGGATGGAGGCAGCTGAGGGGCTCCACGTTCTTCTCTGGTCAGGCTTTGGGTTTGGCTTCTTTCCCATTTCACCCAGGGATTCTGCTCCTTCACTGACAGACACGGAACTATAGGAGCTGCCGGTTCCCAGGAATGTGCCGTCAGTATCTGCCATCTAGCTTTCCTTGAGAAGAGGGAAACAGGATCAGCTATTCTACTTATGAAAAGAGAATCCTCCAAAGGTTTGTTTTTATCATCTTTCATGGTCAATACTAAAAATATGTCAGTGTTCCATGACAGCCTGGCAAGGAGTTTAAGGCACGCTTACCAGCATTTCCGCAAAGCACTCTGCTGTGACAGTCACAGCCACTTGCAGCCCTGGAAACAGCAGGCTTTCTGCAAGATGTCATATATGAAAGTATTTCTACAGCTAGGGAGCTGGCTCAGTCAGCAAAGTGCCTGTTGAACAAGGATGAGGACCTGTGTTCAATTCTCAGAACCCAAGATTTTAAGTAAAAAAATAAATGAATGATTGAATGAATAGATAGATGGGCATAGTGGCAGAAGCTTGTAATCCCAGTGCTAAGGAGACAGAGATAGGCAAATCTCTGGAACTTGCTAGAACAGGCTAGCCTACTCAGCAAGATCCAGACTAATTAGAGACCCTGTTTTAATACACAAGGTAGATGGCTCCTTAGGAATAACACCAAGGCTGATCTCTGGCCTGCACACACACACACACACACACACACACACACACACAATCTGGTACACTTAAGTTTGAAAACAGAGTTTGTGTCATCAGCTTAGCCATGGTAAGTGCAGCATCATCAGTGGGCCCAGACATGCACTGAACCATCCCCACAAATGCTTTTGCTCTCCACATCTTGACAAAATACCTAGGAAAGGGGGCATCTCCTCTCTCTCAAGGGAGAGCCCCAAAGGAGGTTGGTGATCTCTCACCAGACCAACTGTTCCCGAAATAGCAGAACTCATTTAGAAGTCAGCCAATCAGCCAGCCAGCAAGCAAGCAAAACAAACAAACAAACAAACAAAAAACAACCCCAGGAAGTTGTCAAAGGAAGCCGGAGGAAAAGAGTCCGCCTGCCAGACCCAGAAATTAAAGATTCACCCGTGGAAAAGCGAGCTGCTCAGACAAGTAGAGGCCAGGTGATGGATGATAGGGTAGGAGAACAAGAAGCCAAATCTGATTAGCAGCCAGGACCGAGTCTCAGAGTTAATCTCAGTATCACCTTCTCGTGGAGCCAGATGAATCGTTTGTCAACTATTTCATTTATGCAGAGGGTGGGTTTGGTGCTGAGGATGGAACCAGGGTGTCGTGAGGACAAAGCACTCAGTCACACAGGGTCTTTCTTGAGTAGATGCTCGTACATTTGACACAGGTTGAAACCTTCAAAAGACTGCCCTGTAGTGAGAAACACCATCAAGCGTCCGTTTGAAGACACGGTCCTGTATCTGCCTTGCTGGAAACATTGCTCGCGCTTAGTTTTGTTTTGCTCTCTTCCGGTCGAGGACAATTTCTAAAACTGCTTCCTGATCTGAGCTCCCTGGAGTCTCCCCTGTAACATCATTGTCTGTGGTGGTAAGGCTTTCCTCAAGCCTTCGGTGATGTGCTGTGAAAGACTGGACACCCTGAGCAGTAGATGCATGTGATATGAAATCATGACTTCTAAGGGGGGAGCACATGTACGTGAATGAGCGTGTGGACGTGTGTGCCCATGTATGCTCATATGACAGTCAGAGAAGGACAGTGTGCCTTCCTGCATGAGTGTCTATGAGCTGTTATTGCCTTTGAACAGTCCCTCTGAAGCTGAAGCATGCTATGGGACAATGGTCTTGTACCCTGTAAAGACTTGTCACTTGTACTGATTTAATAAAACACTAATTGGCCAGCAGCCAGGCAGGAAGTATAGGTGGAATAGGAGAATTCTGGGAAGAGGAAAGGCTTAGTTGGCAGTCGTCATGCAGACACAGAGAAAGCAAGATGAGAATGCCTCACTGATAAAAGGTACCAAGTCACGTGGCTAACGCAGAATAATAACAACAATTATGGGTCAAGATATAAGATTTAGTTAATAGAAAGCCTGAGCTAACAGGCCAACCAGTTTATAATTAATGTAGACCTCTGTGTGTTTCTTAGGGACTGCAGGACTGGGCAGGACAGAAACCTATGTTAACTAGCCAGCAAGCTGCTGGGATTCTCCTTTCTCTGCACCCCAGTCCTGGGGTTACAGTCACACATAGCCATGCCCAGCTTTTTATGTGGGTTTGAACTCAGGTCCTCGTGCTCACAGAACTAGCACTCTTACTCTGTGAGCCTCCTCACCAACCCTTGAGGAAAAAATGAAGCTTAAAACATTATCATTATTTTAAGATAATGGCATTTGAAAGTTTCTTTGTGTGTGCCTTTGTGCAGTCTTGTGCACGCACATGCCTGTGGAGACCAGAGGGCCTCAGCTGCCATTGCTCAGGTGGCATCCACCTTTTTCAGTTTTGGTTTTTCTGCTTTTAACAGGGTCTCTCACTAGCCTAGAATTTGCCAAGTAGGTGAATCTGGCTGGCCGACAAGTCTAGGAATGTGCCTGTCTCTACCTCCTCAGTAATGGGGTTACAAAAATGGGCCACCATGCCCAACATTTTGACGTTTTAGAGATCAAACTTGCAGCTTGCAATGTAAAGGCTTTACCAATGGAGTCTTTTCCCTAGCTCAAAAAGCCTCTTTTAAAGAAGGCACTGTTCTCAATTTGTGAGCTGAAAGGCTAATCAGACAACAATTAAGCAAAAAGTTGCAGTTGCTTAGCTTTTTACATTTTTAGTACTTGTATGAAAAACTACACACATGTGTATCAACATAGACACTAGGTTGACTTTTGATTGCAAACAAAAGCCAGTAAAATATCAATTAAGGGAAAATGCTAAGAAACCCTGTATGGTGGAAAGAGGACAGGACTGTGGTTTGGTGAGCAGGACTCTTACCCCAAGAGGGATGTGCCTTGTCTGACATTTATCACAGAAAACTGTGATAAAGCCACAGTGGGGCCCATACCTTCAGCATCTCCAGCTTCTAGGCTATACTGCCTCCATTTCTCCATGTATCCTGGTGGGAGTAACCCTTCTTCCACAGCCATGTGTGAATCAGGGTCAAAGAGCTGGGCATGCCTTTAATCCAAGACTGCATATAGTTATGATTTCCAACACTTGGTGTTTTTCAGATCACCTGGAGGAGCTTTGGAAGACTCCAGTGACCCAGACTCCTGTCCCAAAGATTCTCACTCATCTGTTCTGGGATGAGGTTTGAAAAGTTTGATTCATTTTTACAAAATCTCCCCAGAAGGTTCTACCGTGCAGCCTCTTTGATGACAGTCATTGATCCAAGGCCTGGTTCTTGACCCCAGGTTTACACCAGAATTGCTCAGGTAGCTTTAAAAAGTACATAGCTGAGTCATCTCTTCAGAGATGCTGAATCACCTGGTCCAGAGTGCAGCCCGGACACTGGACCTTATCAGATCTCCTGAGGCGATGCTCGTGCACAAGAACCATTACTCATGGGCTTCCTATACCACAAAGTCAGAGCCCGGAATCATCTGCTATGGGAAGTCAAAGGCTGATGATGGAAGGAGCATGCACCTCCATATCATACATGTGGAGGTCAGAGGCCAGCTTGTGTAATTGCAACTCTCCTTCTACCATGTGAACCCCAGGGATTGAACTCAGGTCATCAAGCTTGTTGACAAGTGCCTTTATGGGCTGAGCTACCTTACTGGCCCTCACCGCCATTCTTAAATTCCCAGGGCTTTCAGTATTCAGTAAGCGCTTGTAGGAAGAACTGCCTGGCGATGATTACTCTGTTAGATGGGTGGAAAGGCAAGGGCAAGCTTCAGAAAAAAAAAATGAGCATTTGATATTAAATGGTCCCAAGGGAGGATTCAATTGTCAGCAAAGCAGATTAGTTTATAAGAGTACAGGTGGCTCTCTGGAGCTGTTCAACTGCCATCCTAACCCCAGGATGCCCCATCCTCAGGGCATAATGATAGTAATGGTGCGCTGGCTCATACTCTGGAGTAATCTCAGCAAGCTGCAGACTGAGGCAGGAGGATCACAAGTTCAAGGCCAGCCTAGACTAGCAAGACCCTATCAGAAAGAGAGAACTGATAACTCCATTGGAAGGAACTCTACTTCCTAAACAAATTTCTATAACAGAACTGTATTTTTTCATTTTTAATTTATTTTTATCTTATGTGCATTGATATTTTCACTGCATGTAAGTAAGTCTGTATCATGAAGTCATATTTTGGAGTTACAGACAGCTGTGAGCTGCCATGTGGGTACCAGGAACTGAACCCAGATCCTCTGGAAGAGCAGCTAGTGCTCTCAACTGATGAGTCATCTCTCCAGCCCCCAGAACTGTATTTTTGTTTGTTTGTTTTTGTTTTTTTTTCGAAACAGGGTTTCTCTGTGGCTTTGGAGCCTGTCCTGAAACTAGCTCTGTAGACCAGGCTGGTCTCGAACTCACAGAGATCCGCCTGCCTCTGCCTCCCAAGTGCTGGGATTAAAGGCGTGCGCCACCATCGCCCGGCCCAGAACTGTATTTTTAAAAGACCAATAAACTCAGCAGGAGACCTCCGGAGCACAGGAAAACCTCTTACCAAAAGCTGTGTGCAGCTTATAATGGAGGATGTTGTTATGGTTTTGGTCCCTGTCCCTTTAAGAGACAAGCCACGCCTATTCCCTCCTCATCCGCTGAGGCAGGCTGATCTTCAGCTTCTGGCCGGAGCTTACTCTCTTTTCCGTCTTCCTCTCGGAGAGACAGCTTCGCCTCTGCCTCTCTCCCCACTTCTCTGCTTCCCCTCTCCCCCTGTCTCTGTCTCTGTCTCTCTCTCTCTCCCCCCCTCTTTCTTCCCCCCTTCTCTTCTTCTTCCTCTTTTCCTGCCCCCCTCCTGTCCCTTCACCCCACTGTGGAACACCCCCTTCCCTAATAAACAACCTTTCCACGCATGTGGTCGAGTCCTGGGTTCCTCCCTCTGACTCCGCTGTAAACACAAGGGGCAGAAAGAAACACACAGATGTGACCATCAGTGGGAATCCACCCAGATGCGACCATTTTCCCTAGTGCGTATAAGCAGATCAGAAAGAAAGAGGATTTCCATTTAATGTCATTTAACAAAAAAGTTATCTTTTTGAATACAGATGGGACTTAACCATCTGCTGCAAGCTCTACAGCCCCAGCCACCAACTGTCACAGAGTCACCCATGCCTGTTGGCCATGAAGATGGTAACCCTCGAAACGTGAGACTAAGTAAACCCTTCCTCCCTTAGAAATGTGTGTATTACAACATCCCACAAATTGTAAACAAACAAACAAAACCAGGAAGGGGCAGGGGCCTCTCTGGGCATCCCCACCCCTTACTATGTAGTTACAGGTAACAATTAGACCCATGTGTCCAGCAGAAATTTTCACTTTAAAGAATGGGAAGGCCGGGCGGTGGTGGCGCACGCCTTTAATCCCAGCACTCGGGAGGCAGAGGCAGGCGGATCTCTGTGAGTTCGAGACCAGCCTGGTCTACAAGAGCTAGTTCCAGGACAGGCTCCAAAGCCACAGAGAAACCCTGTCTCGAAAAACCAAAAAAAAAAAAAAAAAAAAGAATGGGAAGATATTTATCAGGCTAATTTGATTGAACACAGGGCCTCTCCCATGTGAGCTAAGAATCCTTCCAAGGAGATAGCCTCCTGCCACAAAATCCCACCAAGGAGATAACCTCCTGCCACAAAATCCCACCAAGGAGATAACCTCCTGCCACTCGTATTTATTACTTCATTTCATTTCATTCTGAGACAGGGTCCAGCTAAGCTGCCCAGGCTAATTTTAAACTTGCTGTCCTTCCACCTCAGCCTCCCGGTAACTGGGACACCAGGAGTGGGCCACCACACTCAGCAACTATCACTTTTAATAAGAGAAAAAAAAATCACACTGCCCTTTACATTTTTATTTATTTGTTTTATTTTATATTCCAACCTCAACTTCTCCTCGCACTCCCTTCCCTCCTCTCTACCCTCCCCACCACCATCCACACCTCACCGGTATTCACTCAGAAAAGGGAAAGTTTCTCTCCTGCGCATTAGCAAAGCTTGGTCTTAACAAGATGCCATAAGACCAAGTACTTCCCCCTGTATTCAGTCTGGGCAAGGGCATATACCACCAAAGGAAGGATGCTCAATACCACAAGGACACTTGTTCAACTATGTCCACAGCAGCCTTATCTGTAATAGTCAGAACCTGGAAGCAGCCTAGATGCCCCTCAAATGAAGAGTAGATAAAGAAAATGTTGTACGTTCACACAATGGAGTATTACTCAGCTGTCAAAAAAATGACATCAATTTGAAGGCAAATGGATAACTAGAAAAAAGTCATCTTGAGTGAGGTAACCCAGACCCAGAAAGACAAACATGGTGTGTTCTCACTCATAAGTGGATATTAACTGTAAAGTAAAGGATAACCAGGCTACAATCCACAGACATAGAGAGGCTAGGTAACAAGGAGGCCCAGGGGGTACATGCATCTTCCTGGGAAGGGGAAATAGGGATATCCTTCACGGACTGGGGCAGCTGGGGATGGAAACTTGAGGGATCAGGTTGGGAAGTGTGCGGGCGGAGTGGGAGAGTACTGAAAGAGATGACTGGAAGGGGGGGGGGCTTATGGGGTTGGGTAGAAGCCTGATGCAAGGGAAACTCCCACAAGTCTACAAAAGTGACCCCAGCCTTCTTGGCAGCAGGGGATGCGCAGGCTGAACTGGTCATCCCCTGTGATCAAATTGGTGACTACCCAGCTTGTCATATCCCATTGCCTTTATCCCGTGACTGAGGGTGGCAAATTCAGAGACCCATAGCCAAATATTGGGCTGACCTCCAAAAGCCCTGCTGAGGAGAGGAGGGATTATGGGAGCCAAGGGGGTGGTCAGGGACACCATAGGGAAACCCTTGCCTAGCCTGGCTCATGGGAACTCACGCAGTCTGAACCAACAACCAGGGAACCTGCGTTGGACTGGCCTAGGTTCTCTGTATATATGAGACAGCTGTGCAGCTTGGTCTATTTGTGGGATTCCTGGTAATGGGAACGCGGCTTTCTCTGGTGCTTTGACTGACTCTTGGGAACCTGTTCCTCACACTACCCTCTTAAAAGAGGCCCTTGCACCCGACTGTAGGGTTGGCTGTCAAAGGTATTTCTACACCGACTGGTTTGCGGGGCAGGAGAGCAGGTTTGTACTGCAGGCTGAAGGCTCCACGGCCTATCTGTACTTTCACAAGCAGGAGAGGAGGTGTCGCAAGCCTGGTTGAGCAAAGTTGGTATCAGACAGGTGGCTGGCAAAGACGAGGTTCCCGGTGGTCCCTGTCTGCCCACCTGGGGCCCACCCTAACAAGAGTAGAACTGAATTCGAATTTTCTTTGTATTGGATTGCCATCGTCTCCCGACAATCCGAGTTCCACAGGAAAGGTGTGCAGAGAAAATATCCCCGAAAGATTCCTGATACACCCCTGGGGTGCTGTCACTTGACACCTCCATCTGCCAGCTTATCTGCTTTGAAAGTCAGGTGCAAATGGCAAAGGGATGCACTGTTGGAGAAATTCTCCACACACAGGGCTTAGGGGAGAAGCCCTGTGCAAAAAAAGAAAAAAGAAAAAAAAATGTGCTGGTGGGAGCTCCCAACTATGTCAATAGTGAATGACAAGCCTGGTTTTGACTTTTACATGCCAATTGGAACAGCTAACATTTCCTGAGGACTTGCTCTCTCATTTAATCTACCCAACAACCAGGTAAAGTACATTCTCTTGTTATGCATATTTCTTGGATGAGAAGACAAAATCACCAAGTTTGGTGACTTGCCAGAGGCCACACATCTTATCTTGTGATCACAGGACTCAACCCTGGGCATTCGGAAGAGGTTTGTGGCTATCCCAACACGTCTTCAGCTGAGGTTACTACCCTTGAACATACAGCAGAGGTTAGGGTCCCAGGCCACAGGGAAGCTCCTGCATTCTCAGAGTTCTCCACAGACCATTCGGTACAGCTTTCCCAGACCCTTTTCCCACTTTAATCTGTGCCTCATAAAGCGGTTTCCCAGGGGTAACCCACTGTGAAGCCTAAAAGGATTTCATGTTTGGACAAATTCCTTCTGAAAGTGGAACCAGATAGGAAACAAGTTCAGACCGGTGCTGGTGGAGGCCTCGCTAAAGCAGCCTAGACTAGATGCTCTATAGAGGAAATCCTCTCAGGAAAAATAAATAAAGGCTTTGTTTTGTTTTAGGCACGGATCCAGGCTGGCCGGGCGTTTGGAACCCGGTCGGTCATGGCAATCAGCTTCCCAGGTGCTAGGATTGGAGCATGAGCCCAGTGTAAGCTCCCTGGCTTTACCAAACCTGGTGTTAAATGTTTCCAAAAGAAAGACACCACCAAACAAATAATAAACATATAAATGATACTAGGTGTGTGGATCATATCTGCAGTCTCAATACTCAGGAAGTTAAGACAGGAGGCTGTAGCTCGGGCTACTGAGCCAAGCCCAACCTCAAAACAAACAAACAAACAAACATTAACAATAATAATCAGTTGATGAAGGTTTGGGAATGTGTGTACATGTGAGTACACACACATTCTTGAATATAAAGACAGATTTTTTTTTTTTTTTTAATTCTCAAATAGCTCCCACGAGCTGACTTTTTCCTTTGGGCCTCCTCTAATCATCCCCCTTTTAACAGATCTTTCCTCTCACCCTCTCTCTGTTCAGGGAGAAAATGATTGGTTTCCATTCTTCCTGGTTGTTCTGGGATTAGCCTTCTTAGCCTCAGAGTGGCTGGCCTTGCAGGCTGGACAATTGTCATTGTGAATGACACACCCTAGGGATTATAGAATCTCTGCAGGATCCTTGGCCTCCAACCATTGGACACAAGCCTGTGACACTCAAGAATGCTCTGCCTGCGTCCCCCAGGCAGCAGTGGGGGCAGGCCATCTCCATCTGAGAACCCCTGTTCTGCAAACCTTCTTTTGCAGAACACTTTCACTTCTTGCACATTTCATCCCTACTTACTGGGATCTTGCACAAAGTCGAGCACTTTTTCGCTGTCCTTGCCTTTTGAACATCCCTGGGAGAGGATGAACGTGCCCAGGAATCTCCCAAAAGTGCTGTGTGTTGGCAACTTGGCACAGAGGGAACCTGAGGCGACCTGTGTGCAGATAAGGATTCCAGGTGGGGTAGAGAGCTGCCCTGCCACCGCCACTGTCCGAGTAACAGCCTTGGCTTGGTGCCTGTGGGCTTTGCCCCTAAAGCTTATGTGGACTACACAGTTCAGGCACCAGTCTCATAGTTCCTCATAGAAAACCAAGGTGTAATCTGATGGCGCTGATAAACCTAAACCACTTCTAAATGCCACCAGCCTAGAGGCAAAGAGAGAATCTGCACTATTAGCAGAAAAGACAAGTTAAGAACGCTGCTGCCTGGGGCTGGGGGTGTAGTTCAGTGGTCAGAGCACTGACCTACCACATGCAAGACCTTGAGTTCTGTCCTCTCTGTCCTCGGCAGGGGGGGGAATTAAATTTTAAAATGCGAACTAGAGATCTCAGCTCGTCTTTCCTGCATTTATTTGTATACAGTCTTAATGATACATACGTTTCTGGATGTGAATATAAATGGTAAAAAAAATTCCTTTATTCCTCTTCTGAACCACGTCAAAAAAGACAAGTTAGGCAAGACTGTTCATGGCAGCTTCTACCGACCTTCTTCTGTATAAGTCCAGTAATGGCATGTTTCAATAATAGCAATAGCTAACGCATGTATTGAGCCCTTGCTGTATGACAACGCATAGCGGCAGTTTTACCCGTACTACATCGCTCAAACCTTAGGCCAGCCTTTGAGACTGCTTGCCCTCACTCTCTCTGATAGGACAAAACAAACTCATGTGGTCACATTACTTGGTCAAAGTCTTATTTATTATAAAACCTTATTTATTGACAAACCTGAGGCCATTTGTCTCCAAGGTTTTTGGTCATTGTTGTGTGTGTAGAAGTTTTGCAAATTACAGAAAAATATACACAGCATGACATTTGCCATCTAAATCAGCGATGTTAAACACATCCGTAGTGCTGCCCCCCAATGCCACCCTCCCTCCACAGACTTCTCTTCATCTTGCAAATCTGAAATGCTGTAGTCATTAAAATGACTTCCTTTGTCTCTGGGGACCACTGGTCCCCTTTCTGTCCCTATGAACTTGGAATGTTCTAGGAAACTCAAATGAGTGGACTCATGCAGTGTTTCTGTTTTGTGATCGGCCTTTTTCATTTTGTATAATGGCCTCAAGGCTCACCCGTCTTGCCGCCTGTGCCAGAATCCCTTCTCTCTCAAAGCCGAATGCTGCCCCATTGTACAGTATAGCCCAGCTTACTTATTCATCATCAGCGGGCATTTGGGGTGCTTTCACCTTTGACTGCAATAAACGTGGGTGTGCAGATATTTCTCTGAGCCCCTACTTCCAGGCTGAGGCGATGCACAAACCTGAAGAGCAGAGTTTCCGTCCCCAGAGCCTATGAGAAAGCCGGATGCAGTAACACATTCATCTGTAACCCCGGAGAGCCCCTATGGGGCAGTGGGAAGCAGATAAAGGAGAATCACCGGAAACCTGAGTGTCAGCATTAGCCTGCATTAGACAGCAGTGAACAAGTCGAGAGACCCCATCGAGGCCTAATTCTTTTTTTTTTTTTTTTTTTTTTTTTCTTTTTGGTTTTTTTCGAGACAGGGTTTCTCTGTGGCTTTGGAGCCTGTCCTGGAACTAGCTCTTGTAGACCAGGCTGGTCTCAAACTCACAGAGATCCGCCTGCCTCTGCCTCCCGAGTGCTGGGATTAAAGGCGTGCGCCACCACCGCCCGGCTGAGGCCTAATTCTTGAGATTGTTCTCTGACCTTACCACATTCACTATGCATGTACCTACATATATGCACACACATGCACGTGCATGCGAGCACACACATGCACACACACATCACAGGACTGAATAGTATCTAACATTGAAAAGGAAGGAACTCTGACACAGACTGCAGCATGTATGTACTAAGTGAAAGATGCCTGTCACTGCATACACACACACACACACACACACACACACACACACACACTGTTTCGAATTCTTTCGGTGTATACCCAGAAGTGGAATTGCTGGGTCATATAATTCTATGTTTTATTATTTTTTGTTGAAAGACTGCCATTTTGTCTCCCAAAATGGCTAGACCATTTTATATTCCCAAGAACAGTGCTCAGGGCTTCCAGTTTCTCTGAATTTTTGCCAACACCTGTTCTTTTCTGTTTTCCCCGCCCCCTTGGGTGGTGTCCATCCTGATGCTAGTGACCTACATCCCTCAGGATTTCAAGTTCACTTAGAAACCCACACTAGACCTTCCCGTAATTCAGCAGCGGTGCTGTGCACACACGCACTCCCAATGGGCAGATATTGATTGCAGTAAGGAAGGTTAGGAAGACACTGTTTGAGTCCATCCCTTTTCTCTGCCATTCCCCCAGCCTCCTAGATACAAGCAAAATATGCCTGTTGCCCGCCCCCCTTCTGAACTTCCAGCTCTTGCTACAGACAGAACTGAAAGAAAGCACATTCCAGAAAAGACTGGCCTATTTTGAGTCCATTAATCTTAATGGGCCCAGTCTTTAGGAAACTTGTTTTGACTTGATCAAGGGCGCTTGGTCTCGGCAAATTCTCCACCTGACATTCAGAGGTGTGGCAGGCAGGCAGTGAGCGGTGACTCACTCTCGCCTAGGAGGCCCTGCCCGAGGAGGGGCCCTTTCTCCTCCTCCTCCTCCTTGTTTTCCCTCTGTCTGTTTCATGCTCTCTGGCCTCCTTGCTTCCCAGCACCCTGGGAAACAGTGGCTGAGATGACACAGGATGACTCATGCCCCGTCTGACCCACAGGGAAGGCTGAGCGGCTCTCAGGAGCAGCACGAGGCTGAATGTCCTAACTCAAAGTCAGTGTCTATTCAGACCATCAGACCAGTGTCACTCACAAGATGGAGGTTACTGCAATCTGGACCACAGTCAGGAGAATCAGGACGCCGATGCCCCAGGTGCTGTTCCTTAAGTTTCAGGTGTATACTGACCCAGCATCAGAATCATAGGATTTCAGTCTTTTAGGGTTGAACAGGATTTAAGATCTCAACATCGCAGAATTTCAGGATTAAGTCTGGGGAGGTAGCTGGTAGAGTACTTGCCTAGCAGAAGAAAGCCCTGGTTCATGCCCCAGCGCTGTCAAAATCAAGTAGGGGGTATAATCCCAATATCCAGGAGATGGAGGCAGAAGATTATCTTTGGCTATCGTGAGTTTGAGGTCAGCCTGGGCTACATGAGACTCTGTCTCAAGCTAATAATAACATTTTCAGCCTTAGAATAATACGCATTGTTGTTTCTATCCAGTGCTGCCCAGACAAAGCCCATTTATTAAAATTTCAGGAAACAGGGAATGTTGCCGGACATGGTGCTGAAGTTGATCGTGTGAAATCTCAGACACTGGCACACACCAGCAGGGCTTGTATCTCCCTCTTCTATTAGACTGATGGCTACAAAGCTTATCAGCTCATTGTTGATGTGCAAACTCCTCATTCCCTTCATTCATAGATAAAATATTGTGATGTGGGAGTCCCCTCTGTGTGCTGTGATTGCCATTAATGAATAAAGAAACTGCCTTGGCCTATTGATAGGGCAGAACTTAGGTGGGGGGGGGGGGGGAACTAAACGGAATGGTGGGTGGAAGAAGGCAGAGCCAGAGAGACGCCATGGAGCTGCCAGAGTCAGACATGCCAAATCTTTGCGGGTAAGCCACTGCCACGTGGCAATATACAAATTGATAGAAATGGGTTAAATTAATGTAAAATTTAGCCAATAAGAAGCTAGAGCTAATGGGCCAAGCAGTGTTTAAATTAATATAGTTTCTGTATGATTATTTTGGTTCTAGGTGGCTGGAATGAACAAGCAGCCTTCTCCTACAATATTGGGGCCCATGAAGACAAATTTTTCTTTCTTTCAGGTTTTTTTTGAGACAGTGTTTCTCTGTGTAACAATAGCCCTGGCTGTCCTGGAACTGGCTTTGTAGACCAGGCTGGTCTCGAACTCACAGAGATCCACCTGCCAATGCCTCCCGAGTACTGAAATTCCAGGTATGTGCCACAACCACTCAGCAAGGCAAATGTTTTTACCTAGGATCATAGTATTCATTAGCAACAGAATTTAGAATCCAAATTTTGTGCCTCTGATATCAGGGAGAGTGGATACCTAAAGTGTACCCTGGTCACCAAGATTATGTTAAAAAAAAAATCTGGGGCTGGAGAGATGGCTCAGAGGTTAAGAGCACTGCCTGCTCTTCCAGAGGTCCTGAGTTCAATTCCCAGCAACCACATGGTGGCTCACAACCATCTGTAATGAGATCTGGTGCCCTCTTCTGGCCTGCAGGCATACACACAGACAGAATATTGTATACGTAAATAAATAAATATTTAAAAAAAATCCATGAGGGCCAGTGAGCTGCCCAGATGGGTAAAAGTGCTTGCTGCAGCCTGGATTCAGTCCTCAGCACCCACATAAAAGCAGAAGAGAAAAGATGCCACGAAGCAGTATTCTGGCCTCCACCTGCGTGCCACAGTCCACATCTATACCACACCACACATCCATCGTGAGTGAATACATACAACAAAAAAATTAAATAAATAAAAAATAGAATCAGGAGGCTGATGTCGCATCCAGATGGTGTAAGAGACAAATCGTTATGCTGGAGCCTTCCAGGGGAGGGAGGCTGCCCATTGTCAGGCTTACAATGGTTTAGGCTGAACGTTGAGCAATGCTTACTTGGACACAACCGGGTATTTGCAACATCATCGCCAATAGATTTGGCTGCTCTCAAGGAAATAGTGGATGTCTGCTAGAATGGAGCCAACGGCCTGAAGAAAGCACAGAGAATGAAAAGCCATTATGAAAGATAAGTTATCAGACCTGCTCTCTTTGTAGCCATCAGTCTAGCAGAAAAGGGAGAAACAAGTCCTGCTGGTGTGTGCCAGTGTCTGAGATTTCACATGATCAAACCATGTCCGGCAGCATTCCTCGTTTCCTGAAATTTTAATAAATGGGCTTTGTCTGGGCAGCACTGGATAGAAACAACAGCACACACTATTCTAAGGCTGAACATGTGCATGTGTGTGTGTATGTGTGTGCTACATGTGTGGGGGTGGTTGATATATTGCGTGGGTGCCTGCAAAGGCCAGAAGAGAGTGTCAGACCCACTGGAGGTGGAGTTATAAGCAGCCCTGAGCCACTGAACAAGGGTGCTGTTGTTCCTCTGGAAGAGTCGCAAGTGCCCTTAACCTCTGAGCCATCTCTCCAGCCCTGATTCGGAACTTTTATTGGAGGAAAAGGGAAGAGAAAACATGGACAGTTATAAGGCAAAGAGCCAGCAAGGAAAGGAGGCATACAGGGAATGGAAGCTCTGACCAGAGGACTCATTCTAAACGGATCACATGACAGGACTCTCAGAATGGCAGAGAAGCCGTCTCCATCTCACAGAGGAGAGCAAACCTTAGGGGGAAGGGGACATCAAGACCTCTGCCTCTGTATGCTCTCGTCACCTGGACCCAAGGCCAGAGCAGAAGCTAGGAGCAGCCAGCCATCATTTGGGGGGAAAGAGAAAAGGAAATGTCAAACACCTCCAGGGAGGAGGCTGGGATTCCATTTGCTCCACTCCTCTGTGACCCTTGTAGCTACTCTGGCCAGACCTGCCTGAGGACAATGAGTAAAATATGTCAAGGGCCACCAGCACCCTTTCCTCTTTGCCAGGGACCACACTTTGGTCTAGATCTCTTCCTCACACTGTGTCAGATGTGACTGTGAGACAGAACACTTCCTCTCATCTCCCGGCAGCCTCGCCTCGTGCTCCGTGACCCTGCCCTGCATCACCCAGTGCTCCACCACTGAGCCACATCCCCCGTTCCAATGGTATCTCCTTTATCTGCCTTTGCGCTCTTGGTCTGAACCGAGGAGTAGCATGATCCCTAATAGCCCTGATCTGAATAAGCAGGCACGCTAATCAAAGAAAAAGAAAAGCCAGGCAGGACCTTGTCCTGACCGAAAAGTCAGCTGTAAAAGCAGGCAGCCTCCTGTGAGGTCAACAGCGAAGCCGGCCAGGTCAAAATTGTTAAAACTCTGAAGGAGGAGAACACAGATGAGAACCCAGACAGGCCAGGGTAAAGGGAACTGGAGTGAAATCTACCAGCCACTCAGAGCATCCTGGCTGCACTGGCATTAACTGTGTGCTCTGTACCGGGCACGGTGCCACACACCAGTACTTGGGAAACAGAAGAGGAGGTCCATGAATTCAAGGACAGCCTGGACTATATGATGAATTCACAGCCTGTCTGAACTGTGTCATGAGATGAGAGGAAGGGGGCTGAGGAAAGAGAAGAGGAAGGGGGCGAATCTCATGTCTATTATAATCTGGTTGCCATTGCTCTCTATGGATTCAAATGCCCCTCTACTTATGGTGGGATTGTGTCATAATATGGATAGTTAAAAATTATCATTCTAGCAAAAGCACACTTACTGCACAAGGCCATTGCCATGAGAGGATTCATACCCAGAATCCCACATTTTACATCATCAAAAAATCAAAGCGCCCTAAACAGAACCATGGCACCATCTTAGGTCACAAAGCATCCGTGTTAGAAAAGTCCTCTTTTAAAAACCCACATGCAAATCACATGACAGGAGGTAGAGAGAAAGGCAAAAGTTAATAACTACCCTTCAGCCAAAATACTAAAGAAATAGCAACCTGCTAAATGGTCCGTGTCTTGAGTGATTTCTAGCTCATTCCACCTCCTCTGAAATTCCTGCTGCTGACTTGTACAGTTCCCCATGGCCTCATTTCTTCCCACAGCCTCTCTCACCTGTAGAGCTTCATTCTTCTCATCTGTGATCAAGCTGTTTCACAAGGCCTTATCTTCTGCTGCCTTCCCTTTCTGTCTCTTTCCTTAGCTCCAGCCCCTACTGTTCACTGCCACGATTTCAACTGTAACCTCACAGGATGACCCCAACTCGAATCTTGGCTTTTACCAAATTCTCATCCTTCTAGGCCATTCTCATGGTCTAGACACAAGATTGTCATCTCAAGCCATCTTCTCAAAATTGAATTCATTGCTTTGACCCCCAACTTCAAATCTTTCTCGGTGGTCTTGGGCCTATCTCCCCACCCTGTATCCTCACATTTAGGGCACAGTTCCTGGTCTCTTCATATCACCCTCTTCTGTTGGGTCCCTATCCAAGTTTCCATTACTTTGTCCCACTGTTAATGCAAAACTCTGCTAGAAGTTCTTCCCACTGTCTTCTAACTGTCTTTCTGCTGTCTATTCTAACAAGGTCAACCCTGGTGGATTTCCACTAGCAAGCCCCACCAGGTCTTTCCCCTATGCCCAAAACAGTGGGCTCTTCTTGCCATTTAAGTCCACAGGAGGGGCGCCCTAACTGAACCTCCTGCTGCTGTTTCCTGCCCACAACTGCAAGCTTCTTACTGTAGTTTTATCTAGAATGTTCCTCATAGGCCCATGTGTTAAGGGCCTAGTTGCCAGCTTTAAAAAGAAAGAATGGCACCTACTGGGAGGACCTTATTGGAGACATGTCTTTGAAGCAGACTGTGGGACACACACACCCCCCCCCCCCAGACCCTTCTTCTTCCTTTTTTGGTTCCATAACTCATGCTTTAAGGGAGTTTTGCTCTACCACAAATTCCTGCCGTGACACGCTGCCTCATCATAGGGAGGCTTAAGCCATTTTGTCAAAGACTAAAATCTCCAAAATGGCGAGCCACGATAACCCTTCTCTTTTCATAAGTTGCGTCTCTGAGACATTTGTTATGGTGCTGGAAGTTTGACAACACTGCCGTCTATTCTCTCCAGGTCTTCTCTGCTTGACAAGAGCTGGTTAGTCCTCATTCAAAGCACACTGAAGTTCCAGGCTCCCTCAGAGGCTTTCTGATGCTCTTAACCAGGTGCCCCATGTACCCGCCTTGATATTCGTCCCCGTCTGCCTTGTACCACTGTGACACCTTCCCTTCTTCTGCGGCTTCCCCCTTCTTCCGCCTCAGGGAAGTCACTGTCTTTTAGATGATCATGTCAGAAATTTGAGAATTGTTTTAGGTCCCTTTCACCCCCTCACATGGCGTTCATGTGCTCTCAGATATGCCTGCGGGGTCTCTCTCTTCTCTACCCCCTTTATTCACCCTCCTTTGCCTGGCTGTGGCTCAGATCACCCTCACCCAGGGACCGGAGACAGGACTTCACACATGGACTGACATCCTCCTCTTCATGTCTGCACACAGCTCTCCATCCATGTGCCTCAGGAAGCTTTGAAACTGTTTTGGCTCTATGGCTACCTCACTTCTGAAAAGGGCTTGGAAGCTAAAACCCACAACACTCTCAACATTGTGTACAGGCTGAGTAATCCTTATCCCGGATGCCAGGAAAGACAAGTGGTTCTGATTTTGGATTTCTTTCAGATTTTGGGGTGTCAGAACATGTATCATAAGGAATCTTGGAGGTAGATCCCAAAGTGCAACATTAAATTAATTCCTAGTCTATGTACACCTTGTCTGCAGAGCCTGGCGGTAATTGTATTCACCTTCCTTGTGATTGCAACCATCACATGAGGCCGGGTGTGGAATTTTCTGTTTATGGTATCACATCACCACTCAGAAAGGTTCAGATCTGGAGTTCTATTGTTTAGAAATTTTCAATCTATGTGTCTGAATGTGTACTTATATGCATTTGTGTATGTGAGACACACAGAGACAGAAACAGAAATATAATGAAACCTATCTGCTTATTCATTGCTTGGCTTCCTAATTGCCCTGCCTGCTAGCTACTTTGTCACAGAAAAAACGTCCAGTGCTTCTGTCCTTGTTTGATTTTTGTCGCTGTGATAAAACCCTGGCCAGGAGCAACTTAGGGAGGATGGGCTTATTTCATCTTCAGGTTACAGTCCATCATCAAGGGAAGCCGGGGCAGGACCTTGAAACAGAAACCCCAGAGGACACTGCCTCCTGGCTTGCTTCCTGCTTCTCTTCAGCTGCTTCCTTATACAACCCTGGACCACCTAGCCAGAGTGGCACTGCCCAGGGTGGGATAGACCATTCTCCATCAATTAACAACCAAGAAAATGTCCCCTCAGGCATGCCCATAAGCCAGGCTGATGGAGGCAATTCCTCAGCTGCAGTTCCCTCTTCCCAGGCGTGCCAAGTTGACACCCAAGAAGAGCCATCACAAGTCCGTTCCTTGCCAATTTAATACACGAACGCGTCATGTGAAGCCATCCCCTTTCCTTTCTCATTGGTCCCCATGATCTTACGTTCTTATCGTATGATAAAGTGCAGTACAACTTTAAAAGTGCCACTCCTTTTAAAAATGCTGATGACTTAAAAGCTCAACATCTCCTTAAATACCGAAGTCTCTTAACTAACTGTGGGCTCCTGCAAAGTAGAAACAAGCACAATGCTTTCTTACTGCAAGAAGAACCAGAACACACAAGTAATCACACGTAAGCCAAACCGAAGTCCAGCATGTAGTCCATTCTCAGACATTTGAGACTCACAGTCTTCTGGGCTCCAGGATGTGGGCCCACTCTCCTCCCCCTGCCTCTGATAGCCAAATCCAAACATGCTCCAGGCCCTTATGTAAAAGGTGTAGTGTTTGCACAGAAACTACACATATCCCCGTTGGTACTTCTTAAAAGAAAGGAAAGGAGAGGAAAGGGAAGGAAAGGAAAGGAAGGAAGGAAGGAAGGAAGGAAGGAAGGAAGGAAGGAAGGAAGGGAAGAAAAAAGGAAGGAAGGAAGGAAGGAAGGAAGGAAGGAAGGGAGGGAGGGGGGGGGGGGGGGGAGAGAGAAAGAAAGGAAGAAAGGAAGGAAAGAAAGAAAGGAAAGAAAAGAAGGAAGGAAGGGAGGGAGGGAGGGAGGAAGGAAGGAAGGAAGGAAGGAAGGAAGGAAGGAAAAGGAGGAAGGAAGGAAGTGAGGGAGGATGGGAGGGAGAGAGAAAGAAAGGAAGAAAGGAAGGAAAGAAAGAAAGGAAGGAAGGAAGGAAAGGAAGGAAGGAAGGAAGGAAGGAAGGAAAGAAGGAAGGAAGAATAAAAAATCTCATTAGTTTGAACTCAAACTTCTGGGCTTAAGCAATCTTCAGCCTTCCGTTACTTACAATACCTAACATAATATAAATGCTATGCAAACCCTGGCTATACATTTTTGTTCCAGTAAGACTGACAAGAAAAGTAAGCACATGTTAGTATTGGCCCAATTAAAACTTTGTTGCTCTCTTGTTGGTAGATTCCTTGGACATAGCCCACAGACATACAGCCCTTGGCTATGGAAGGCTGGCTTTACAGAGCTTTCTAAAGGTTCCACCTGATTGTTTCCTCTGGCCCATGCTATTGGCTATTAACAGAGAAGAGGAGCTGGAACAAAGCTCAGTTGGTAGAATGTTTGCCTTGTGTACATGGGTTCTCAGTCTCAATCTCTAGAACCACCTAAGAGTGGGCATAGTAGCATATGCCTATAATGCCAGCACTAAGGGGGCAGTGAGTGACCGGAGGATCAGAAGTTCGAAGTCATCCTCTGTTACATACCAAGTGTGAGGCTAGCCTGGGCTACATGAGACCGTGTCTCAAAAACAAACTAAAAACAGAGAAAAGGATAGAATAGCAAGACCACAGTGACTGAAGGAAGTAATGGAAGCTACCAGGCCTAGGCCAGCATTGGAGCCTTGAAGCTTTGGTGAGATTTTGAGATTTGAATGCAAGTATAACAAACAGAAAGCTCTTACAGCAACCAGTGCAGGAGATGGATTCAATTGGATGTGTGCTTTTAAGACAGGCGTGATTTCTTTTTTTTTTTTATTTTTTATTGATTTTATTGAGCTATACATTTTTCTCTGCTCCCCTCCCTTCAACCCTCTCTCATGGTCCCCATGCTCCCAATTTACTTAGGAGATCTTGTCTTTTCTACTACCAATGTAGATTAGATCCACATTGTTGTCTAGGTTCTCTGGGATTGTGAATTGCAGGCTGGTTTTCTTTGCTTTATGTTTAAAAACCACTTGTGAATGAGTACATGTGATAATTGTCTTTCTGGGTCTGGGTTACCTCACTCAATATGATGTTTTCTAGATCCATCCATTTGCCCGCAAATTTCAAGATGTCATTATTTTTTTCTGCTGTTTAGTGCTCCATTGTGTAAATGTACCACATTTTCCTTATCCATTATTCAGTTAAGGGGCATTTAGGTTGTTTTCAGGTTCTGTCTATGACAAACAAGGCTGATATGAACATAGTTGAGCACGTGTCCTTGTGGTATGATTGAGCATCTTTTGGGTATATACCCAAAAATGGTATTGCTGTGTCTTGAGGAAGGTTGTTTCCTAATTTTCTGAGAAATCCCCATACTGATATCCAAATGGGCTGTACCAGTTTGCACTCCCACCAGCAATGCAGGAGTGTTCCTTTTACCCCAAAACCTCTCCAGCATAAGTTGTCATCAGCATTTTTTGATCTTGGCCATTCTTACTGGTGAAATCTCAGAGCTGTTCTGATTTGCATTTCTCTGATGGCTAAGGATGTTGAGCAGTTCCTTAAGTGTCTTTTAGCCATTTTAGATTCCTCTGTTGAGAGCTTTCTGTTTAGGTCTGTACCCCATTTTTTATTGGATTATTTGTTCTTTCGATGAACAATTTCTTGAGTTCTTTGTATATTTTGGAGATCAGCCCTCTTCCCAATGTGGGGTTGGTGAAAATCTTTTTCCATTCTGTGGGCTGAAGACAGGTGTGATTTCCAAATAGACAGATATGGGTTGTTGGGGGTGGAGACAGATACAGAGGGTCATGGATTGTATAATTTCATTCTTAGGAGGCAAAACTCTGGTCCTTAGCTTTATCTGTAAGGAAAAAAGCAAGCTAGACATGGTGGCATAAGCCTGCAATCTTGGCACCGAGGAGACTGAGGCAGAAGGACTGGGGACATGAGGCCAGCCAGGGCTACATAATAAGACTTTGTCTCAGAAGAAAAGAAAACAACAAGAAGAAGATGAGGGTAGACCAGTTGTCTCCAACATCTTGGTTACCTCTTCATTCTTTGATTCTTTGTTGCTAGAAAATGACTGCTGTGTGGGCTAGAAGAGTGGTTCAGGGGAGACACTCACAGTCTCCCCATGTCAGTTGCACTGCAACATGAGGGGGATAAACCTGGGATATAAACCCTTCCTGAGCTGAGCACTTACCTCTGGAACAGCCTTGAGAGAGTCAAGAAATTCTTGAACCTTTGTTTTTCATCTAAGGTGGCACGTGTAGAACTTCCCATAGAAAGCTGTGGTCTAATCCATCTTTGTGTTCTGGAGGTAGTATCTTTAAGTACAATGTATACTTATTTTGTAGTCTCTACAATTTAATAAAATTGACATTTTGGCATTTTCTGTTTAAAAGATGGAGGAAGGTATTGAGGGATAATCTTTGTACACTATGAAGATGTGTCACTGTGACTGGTATAATGAAAAGCTGAGTTGCCAATGGCTAGGCAGGAGAAGGTAGGCAGGATTTCCAGGGAAAGGCAGGAAGAAGAGGAGAAATGTAGGCTCTTGGATTTCGCCTACAGACTCCAGCAAGTCAGATGAGCCATACTGAGGAGAGGTGCCCAAGCTATGCAGCAGAATGTAGAATAAAAATATGGGTTAATTAAGTTTAAGAGCTAGTTGGGAAAAAAAGCCTAAGCCAATGGTAAAGCTCTCATAATTAACATTAAGTCTCCGTGTTGTTATCTGGGGACTGGTGACCCAAAGATATCCAACAAAAAAGCTTGCTACAGGAAGGGCTGGGCAATATACCTCAGTGGATAAAGTGTCTGCCTCAGAGATGAAAACCAGAGTTCAGATCCCGAGCACCCATATAAATGTAGAGTAGGCATGTCCAGGTATTACAGCACCCTGCCTATAACCGCAGCAATTGGAAAATGGAAACAAGGTGAAATCTACCTCAACCGACAAGGTGGAGAGCAATCAAGGAAGATACTTGTCATCAAATTTTGACCTCCTCGTGCACCCATGCACATGTAAACAAACACACATACACACACATACACACACACACACATATGTTGCAAGGAGGAGTGAACCACTTGTGCATCCCAGCCACCCAGAACCAAAATAATCACACAGAAACTGTATTATTTAAATCACTGCTTGGCCCATTAGCTCTAACTTCTTATTAGTTAACTCTCACATCTTAGTTTAACCCATTTCTAGTAATCTGTATATCACCACAAGGTGGTGGCCTACCAGCAAAGTTTCAGCACTTCTGTCTCTGGCAGCAGTGGCTCCATGGCATCTCTCTGACTCTGCCCTCTTCCTCCCAGCATTCAGTTCCATCTTCTTCCCCTACCTAAGTTCTGCCCTATTGTACCCTATCAACAGGCCAAGGCAGTTTCTTTATTCATTAACCGAGAAAAGCAACACAGAGACAGAAGGACCCCCCACTCTCTCTCTCTCTCTCTCTCTCTCTCTCTCTCTCTCACACACACACACACACACACACACTCAACAAACACACATCGCACACTGAAAAATGGATGGAAGAAGATTATGAAATGCTATGTGAAAAGGAAGTCAGTAAATAGCATATATCCCAACATGAAAGATGTGTATGAATATTGCTGAATTTAAAACTTCAGCTGTTGAAGCTGGGGGCATGGCTCAACAGCAGAGTGGGTATATCCAGCATGTGTGAGGCCCTGAGTCTAATTCACCAGAACCAAAAATAAAAACAAAATTTAAAATTAGAAGTTTCATTGCAAAATGTATCTTATTTTTATAAATGCCCCTATAATGTAGGTTCAGCAAAGGGCTTGTGTTAACCTTCCTGGGTTACCACAACAGAGTACTGCACTGGGGATTTGAACCACAGAGGCTCAGTGCCTCTTAGTTCTGGATCCTAGAAGAGCAGATTTCTCCTGAGGACTCTCATCTTGTCTCAAAGATAGTGTCTTTGGGGTCCCCTCTGTGTGTGTCTGCGACCTAATCTTTTTTTATAATGGCCAGTCATATCAGAAAGGGTCCATGAAGAGAACCTCATTTTAGATTAATTATCTCTACAAAGGCCCTATTCCAAACCCAATCACACTATTGTATTGGAGTTAGGTCTCAAACAGAAATTTGGGGGTGAGACACTATTCAGCCTAATAATAGTGTCTAATGTCCAAGAAACATTAGATGGTCAGGAAATCATTGAAAAGGTGAATGAACAAGATGAATGGAACTGCTTTGCTTGCGGGTGCAGTGGGGGAGGTGGTGCGATGCTTAGAATGGGCACACTCAGGGATGAAGACAAGCTCGATGGCAGAGTCTTTTCCTGAGAAACTTGAACACAAGGCCCCAGGTTCAAGCCCCAGCACTGTGAGGAGCTGGGGAGAACCATGGAAACCCTTGAGATTGCTCTAGAGAGAGAAGTCCTCGGTCCACGCTAGACAGCACTCTTGAGTAATGGACGACATGGTGTTGACGTGGTTGAGGGTGCTTTAGAATGCCGTGGATTGCCCTGTGGTTTAGGGCAGAGGTAAGCCCGAGGGCAGGGAGGTCAGACAAGAGGCTATTTCAGTCAAGCCAGTGTGGAGTGACTAGGGCCTTGGCTAGGGAGGCGGCTCCAGAACAAAAGCTGGAGACTCGGGTGTGCCTGACGCTCGCTTGTTCCCAGTTCCTGCACCTGCTGACGTGTGGTGAGGGCCACATTCCGCCTTCCCCTCGGGAACAATGGGTCCTCAGGAAACTAGAAAGGCTGTGGCTAACAGAGCTAGCTGGATGAGATGAGCCTATAAATCCTGCAGCACCAACTATTCAGACAACTCCTTTTGATTCATGGCTCTCCATCCTGGCTCCGCCCTGGCTCTGCAGCTGGGGCGTCTTTTCCCTTACAGCACTGAGACTGAGATTTTAGAATGCTCACAGAGGCATTCCGCTCACTCCACCAAGTCTTGGATTTTGCAGTCACACACACACACACACACCCCTTTTGTTTTGTTTGTTTTTCAAGACAGGTTTCTCTGTGTAACAGCCCTGGCTCTCCAGAAACTCACTTTGTAGACCAGCTGGCCTCAAACTCACAGAAATCTGCCTACCTCTACCTCCTGAGAACTGGGATGGAAGACATGCGCCAGCACTGCCTGGCTGCTCCTAGCTCTCTTTATCACACCCTTTGAGCCACTAGAACGCCTTCTCTTGTCACCTACCTTGATTACACACGGCTTCTCCATGCACCCCTTGTTGTTTCTGTTCTCACACGGCAGCGCCACCCCACGACTCTTGGCCCTTCCCACTACGTCTGAACCACCAGGAAAAGTACCATTATATTCAGTGATACAACACCTCTCTGGTACAGATATCTACCATCCAAATTCCCCCATAAATTTCACACACACACACACACACACACACACACACACCTAATTTAAAGGAAGAAATGAGTTTCAAGTCCCAATCTCACCTGTTCTTTCCTTGCTCTCCTAACGTAGCTCAAGAAAGCATTGGCCCCATGCACAAAAGTGTCATAGGCTTGCGAAAGGAATTCGCAGAGGCTGCAGTGTCTCCCTATGCCTGATGGTGAAAATGGTAATCCCTGGGGAAGAAGGCAGAAGCTGTGGTCGTTTGGTATTTGTTTGTTTTGTAAAAGCATAAAAACCTCTCAGGTTCATTTGGAATTGCAAGGATCCTCAAAGAAACATCAGTGCGGTGAGAAAGAAGAAAATCTTTCACCACACTCAAAACTTAACTCTGATAAATCAGTGACTTAAATAAAAGCATTAAAACAGTAAAGCCCAGAAGAAAACACAAGAGGCAGCCATGACCTTGGATGTGGCAGGGGAGTCTTAGACAGGACGCCAACACAAGAGCATCTAAGGCAAAAACAAAATGTACCTCAGAACTGAAAACTTATGTACATTGAAGGACCTTACCAAGAAAGAAAAAAGGGAATCTATACAATGGGAGGATGATTGCAGACCACACATCTGATGAAGGTTTGATATCCAGGATATGTAAAGAACTGTCATTGCTCAACAAGAGGATCCATAATGAAGTTTATAGAACTGGCAAGCAGGGCGTGGTGGTGCACGCCTGCAATCCTAACGCTTGGGAGGTAGAGGCAGTGGTGGGGGTTGTTCGAGTTTTAGAAAGCATGAGTTTCTTAAACTTATACTCTCTTTAAGCATCTCTGCAGCTTTGCTTGGATGCTTCCAGACCTTCCCCTGGATCAGGGAAGGACTTCCACAGATATTTACTATTAAACTAATGAGTCAGGTACCTGCCAACTGACCATGTATATCCTCAAATATTTAAACCTCCTAAAATGAAACAAGCTTCTCCAAAAGCAAAAATAAAAGGGCGTGGTGTGACTAACGCTTCCTTTGCCCAGAAGTTAAGAGAGGATCTTTAAATGGCGCTTCTGCAGAGCAGCTTTGGGTGGATTGAACACGACAGTGCCATCATTTAGAGCTGTTCTCTTTTGCTTCCTTTGTTCTGCAGCTACCCCACACAGCTGGTCCCAAATGCTCATTGCTAGGACAGTGCCTGAGGGGAAGTGGATTCAATTAGCATCCCTTCTTTAATTACATAGCAAATTATAGATTTCACATGTATAATTATTTATTTTGTGGCACCATGCCATCATATAGATAAACAAAGACTTTGAGAAAATTTACTAGCTTTTCTGGGAGTGTCTCCCCAAAATGGGAGTGTCCCATTTTTCTGGGAGTGTAATTTTCAGCCTAACCAATTACTAAGATGAGGACAATCTCTACAAGTAGATTGCTAGCCTGTTGGCATATAACAAGCTCGGCTCAGAAATTCCCCTCATTAATTTTTTTCCTTCTTATGTAAAATTTCAAAAAAAAAAAAAAGTTCATTATACCAGCAGGCACAAAGGATGATTGTGCAAATGAAAACAATAGAGAGAGGGCTGGGGAGGTGTTCAGTGGGGAAAGGGCTTGCACAACACGAACCTGAGTTAGGATCCCCTCCGCCACATAAAAGGCAGGCATGTAAAAGCACATGCCTGTAACACAGGTGGAGATGGGCAGATCCTGGGGACTTGCTGGTCAGCTGGACCAACCAAAATGGCGAGCTCTAGGTAGAGTGAAAGATCCTGTCTCAAGAACCTCAGGTACACGGGCAGGGAGGAAGTTTGGCGTGTAAAGGCATTTGCAAGCCTGACAACCTGAGTTCAATTCAGGTTGCATGCAAAAAGATTTTTGTTTTGTTTTGTAACTTTAATTTGTATTTAGAAAAAAAAACAAAAAAACAAAACCAACAACAACAACAACAGCAACAACAAAAACCACTCCTACCATGAGATGGAAGGTAGTAACAGGAGAGAGAAAATCTCAGAATTCTCCAGAAGCTCACAGGTCAGCTATCAACAAAAACAAAAGAACCCTGACTCACCAGGGTGGAAGGAGACTCTGGAAAATTGACCTCTGGCTTCCACATGCAAGTCTCAGCACCTGCACACTCACAGTTACACATGCAGCGAATTAAACACTATTACATGAATAAAGAGAAGACATTCCAGTGTCAGCCTCTGGCACTCACAGGCTAGCATGGGAAAGCATTGATAAGCAAGGGGTACAGACAGACTGATAACAGAACAGACGAAAGAGAGTTGGGGTGGAAGATGGGTGGGGTGGGGAGGTTCGCCAGGAGGAAGGAACAGTCCTGGGTGAACACAGCAGACTGAATAGGACTTTCTTCAGGGGCGGTATCAGTGATTCTCATTCTGACAGTAAAGTGTGAGTAGCATTGGGTTACAAAAGTCAAGGCAAACACTCCAGGAATGTGCTTAGCTACAGGAGGAGATTTGGTTGTTTGGGGAGCTTGGGGTGACCACTTGTCAGTCAATAGTGTTGTGGGAGGAAAGGGGAATCAGTGAGACCTGAGACCAGGAGCGTAGGACCTGAAGATACATGTATTATAGGACTTCCACATTTTACCCTCATCTGCAAGAGAAAGTGAGAGCCACTGCACAGTTAGTTTCCCGTCACCTTGAAATATGCACCCTAAACTGCGTTATTGGATTGTAAATCTGGTGAAGGGAAAGTGAACAATCTCAGAAGCCACAGAACCAAGAGTCTTCAAGCTCAACCAGAAAGCCACTGGCATGAAAAAAGTCACCCTCGACACCTCGCCCTCCCAGTTCTCAGAAATGACCCATATATTACAATCAGATAGAGATTTAGTGTGTGGCATTTACCAGTGAATACCATGGTGACTGTCCCCTGATGGGCAATGAGTGACACCAAGGTTCTGTCGTGGCTCTTCAGGCATCCAGTTCCAGACTGAAGAGGTATGGGAACGAAGTCAGAAGCAGGGCAGAGTAAGTATGCGGGCTGAATAAGGGATGCCACAGAGAGAATGTGAAGAAAGGGGAGGAAGCAGGCTGGAGAAATAGTGGAGGAGCAGAGGGACGTGAGTGAGTGAGGATGGAGTAGAGGGACGTTTATGTGCCATTTCCTCTCCCCCGAAACCCCAAAAGATTAGACATGTCTTTGCTTCAAGACATGACAGCAGAGCATGGTGGTACATACTTGTAATTCTAGCTTTGGGGGGCTGATGATGTGTGTGGGGGGGGCGTGACTAGGAGTCAAAGACCAACCTGACTTCCCTGAGTTAGACAGTGAGACAGACCATGGAATGGTGTGTGTTGATCCCAGTATTTGGAAGGCAGAGGCAGGTGAGTTCGAGGTCAATCTGGTCTATATAGTGAGTTCCAGGACAGCCAGGGCTATATAATGAGATGAGAGAGAGAGAGAGAGAGAGAGAGAGAGAGAGAGAGAGAGAGAGAGAACATTTGTAATTCAACAAATTACATTCTTTTTGCAAAGTAAATATCATTTTAGTAAATTATCATGGTGTATTACTGGGAAGGGAACCTAGTGCTAGCTCTGTGGTACTCTAATGGGCCTTCGAGAAGAGAAGTATCCTAAGGAGACACATATGACATTCAGACTATTGAAATAATGGACCCCAAAGAAATAGGGATTCCGTCAGAGATCTCATACTGGTAGAAGGGAAATTCCCCAGCCAGAGAAGATCTTGTCTCCCAGAAAGCAATTTCACAGAGTTAGAACAACTCGTTGTCAACCCTAACAATGATGAACCAGTGGTGGGTTGGACCACACCTTCCCCATGTCTGCTTAGATGTGTGTACCCTTGGCCTTCTATGTCTGCTTAGATGTGTGTACCCTTGGCCTTCTATGTCTGCTTAGATGTGTGTACCCTTGGCCTTCTATGTCTGCTTAGATGTGTATACCCTTGGCCTTCTATGTCTGCTTAGATGTGTATACCCTTGGCCTTCTATGTCTGCTTAGATGTGTGTACCCTTGGCCTTCTATGTCTGCTTAGATGTGTACACCCTTGGCCTTCTATTTAAGCTTTTAGCTCACTTCAGGATCCTGAAGAGGTGTTTGGGAGAACGTACTGGATCCCTTTGTCCTTCTACCAAAGGTGGTCACATTGAATAAACCTCTTCTTTATTCTTTCCTTTTTGGGTTGGCTTACTGAAGACAGGTAACCAGACCTGACTTGGGGTACAAGCTGTGTCCCCCACATTCAATAACAATGCCTATTTTCAGTATATTCTCATTAAATCCACCAAGTGTTCCTGCCAGACCAACACTGCTAACCCTCAGTCAATTTTCTGTTCCTATAGCAAAGATCTAAGTTCAAGGTCAGCCTCAGGTAAACAAAACCCTATCTCAAAAAATAATTAAATTAAATAAAATAAAGCTGGGCATGGTGACACATTTCTGCAGTCACAGCTACCTGGGAGGCTGAGGCCAGAAGAAAAATTGAGTCTTCTACAAGTTTAAGATCTGTCTGGGAAAGAGAGTGAGAATTGATATTTAAAGATATGTAAGGGACTAGAATGATAGCTTAGCCTTTGTCACTCTTGCAGAGGGCTCAGTTCAGTTCCTAGCACCCACACCGTGGCTCACTGCCGTCTATAATTCTAGCTCCAGGGGATCAACTCCCTTTCCAAACCTTCTCAGGTACCAGGTGCCCGTGTGGTGGACATGCATACACTTAGGTGAAACATTCAGGCACATGAAATAAACAAATCTAAAAAAAACTTAATGTGCTAATAAATAAAAGCACATAAATGTAAATAAAATGATGAAACATGTAATACTTTCTTAGACTGGATGAGCCAAGCATATCTGTTCTCGATGTTTTGCTCAACAACACATCATTAGAAGCCCTTGTCTTGGAAGCAATGCAAGGGAAAAAAATCAAAAGAATATAGATTTAGAAAGAAAGAAAAAAACTGTACCCAGAGACAACATGATCCTGTAGATGAATAATCCTCGGAATTTATTTAAAATTCCTAGAACCAACAAAATCGCTCAGCATGGTTGGGGGCAGAAAGCTAATACATAAAACTGTTTTTCAATATATTAATAGTGAACAATCCAAAACTGAATTTAGGGCTGGGAGTGAAGCCCAGAGATAGAGCACATGCTTAGCATGTTTGAGGCCCAAGGTCCAATCTCCAGCGCTAAAAGGGAGAAAGAAAAAATTGTTTCCTTTATTGAAAATCAATTCCAGGATGCTCAGGATGTTCAGATGGCAGAGCGCTTGTCTGGCAGAAAGTTTAGAGTAAAATTACTAACAGTCAAGCTTAGCTAACGGCCTGCCTGCCGATGTGACTAGGTCATGTGTCTGATAAGCTTTAGAATAAACAGGATGTTGACATAGAAACAGACTAATGTACACTATTAGTTGAGAAACTACAAACCCAAGCAGACAGAGGGGGAGATAGGAGCTAGCTAAAATATACATTGCTGTACTCCTGATCACTCAACCGGTGAGGAAAGGAGGAAGGGTCTTCCACTATGGTGCTATAAAAACAAGAACTGTTCCCTGAAGACTGGACACATGGCTCCGAGGTTAAGAACATTTGCTGCTCTTGCAGAGGACCCAAGTTCAGGGCCCAGCACCCATGTCAGGCAGCTTATAACCACCCATAACTCTAGTTTCAAGGGATCTGATGCACCCTCTTCTGGCCTCCAAAAGCACCTGCACACGTGTGAACACCCTTATACACACACACACACACACACATACTTACACACACCTAAAAATAAAATAAATCTTGGGGCTGGAGAGACGACTCAGTGGTTAAAGCACTAGTTCTTCCAGAGGTCCTGAGCTCAATTCTCAGCACTCAACATGATGCTCACAACTGTTGCTGTGTCCTTTTCTGGTGTGCAGCTGCACATGCATACAAAGCACCCATATGCCTGAACAAACTTTTAAACAATAAAAATAACACACACACACACACACACACACACATATATATATATATATATATATATATATCTTCAAAAAAATTTAAGATTTCCTTCTAGTGCCTGTGACTTTCTTCTTTCATTCAGCTGAGTTTTCTGTTGTGTTAAGATGAGATTTATCCAGGAGTTTACCTTTTCCATTGCTTTCTTTGAACATAATCTATTAGTTACTTTTGGTAGCTGTAATAAAATACCATGAACAAAAGCAACTTGAGAAGAAAGGCTTTTTTTGTCGGGGGGAGCTGATCGCAGCTGGTCACATTTTATCCACTCACACACACAGGAAACAGAGAAAGAATAAGAAGTGGAGGGAGGCTATAAACCCTCAAAGTTTGCCCATGACAAGCTTCCTCCAGCAAGTCTGTACCTTTTAAAGGTTTCAAAACTTCCGTGGATAGCAGCACCTCCTAGGGACCAAGTGTTCAAATACACGCGCCTATGGGGGACATCTCTCATGCAAACCACCACACATACTTATCAATCACACTTCTGGATTCTCTGTTATGTGATTCACTCTGGCTGGAATCCATTAAGCTGGAAGTGAGTTTCTGGCACACGTGTGATTAGGTTGCACAGCCTAATTCTAGTTTCCCTCTTTGATGCTCTCTTACTTGCTCTCAACTTAGCTTGGTGCAGGGTGGGGGGGTGCTGAGGAGTGGGGGATGGGAGCCCTTGGTTTCACCAGCAGCCTCAGTGTTCTGCAGTTCATGATCCAAGCAACTTGGGAGAGAAGGGTTTATTCTGCTTCCACTTCTGTATCTCTGCTCATTGTCAAAGGAAGTCAGGACAGGCACTCAAACGGGGCAGAGACCCAGGGGCAGGAGCTGATGTAAAAGTCATGGAGGGGTGCTGCTTATTGGCTTGCTCCCCATGGCTTGCTTGACCTGCCTTCTTAGAGAACCCAGAACCACCAGTCCAGGCATGGCATCACCCACAATGGGCTGGGCCCTCCCCCATCAATCATTTAAGAAAATTCTCTACAAGCTTGCCTACAGCTTGATCTTGTGATGGCATTCTCTTAATTGAGGTTTCCCTCCTCTCAGATGACAGTAGCATATGTCACGTTGGCACAAAACTAGCCAACACAGCTGCTTACTGGGTAACTCCCCATGGCTTGCCCAACTTGCTTTTTTTTTAAAATAGAGTCCAGGGTCACCTCTCCAGGGCTGGTACAGCCCACAGTGAGCTAGCCCCTCCTACATCAATCGTTAATCAAGAAAATGTCCCCCTCCATCCACTTACCTGCCAATCTAAATAAAACATTTTTCTCAGTTGAGGTTGCCTCTTCCCAGGTGACTAACCAGTACTTCATTTCACCCAGAAGCCTTCTGTCTTGTGTGTGTGTGTGTGTGTGTGTGTGTGTGTTACATGCACATGAACATGCAGGCTCATGTGCCCATGCACACATGTGCAGAGGCCAGAGTAGGATATTAGGTGCCTTCCTCTATTGCTTTCCACCTTTTTAACTTGAGACAGGGTTTCTCACTAATCTGGAAGTTCACTGATGCATCCAAGAAGCGCCGAGGATCTGCTTGTCAGTCCCCCAACACTAGTCTTACAGGCATGCAGAGCAATGCCCAGCTTTTTACATGTGAGCTACATACATGAGCACAACTCCTTACGCTTGCAGAGCAAGCATTCTTGCCCACTGAGCCATCTCCCCAGCCTTCAGAAATCTTAGGAGACTTTTTAAAACATAGAATTTGTTAAGCTGACTCTCAAAGTTATGGGGGGGGGGAGTACCAGAGGCGAGACAAACAATTTTGAAAAAGGATGAAGTTGGCTCTATTGTCTCATCTTAAAGCTTACTATAAAGCTGAAGTGATCCAGATAATCTTGTGTTGCAAGATTCACATAGGCAGAGTCACATAGAAGAGTGGGCTAGAGCCAGCCAGCAAAGTCTCGTATGTATGACCAGCAAAGATACGCTGATGTTCTCCCAAGGAATCTTTACCAAATAGCTATTTGCTTAGACACCCTGATGCTAAATTTGGGCCAAACCCGTTGCATAGACTTGTCTGCTGTTTTGGACACCTCAGCCAGAATTTTTCTCTGTTACCAGGTTTATCAGGCTCTGTGTTCCTCAGAAGAGAGCCCATGCCCTCACCAGGATAAACACCCTCAGTGGAGGAAAAGCAGCGCACGACGCTGACCCTAGAGGGACCGAGCAACCCCAGATGGGTTCTGAGTCTGGGTGGTTTTTTCATTTGTTTCCTTTTTTATTTTTATTTATTTATTTATTTTTGAGACAGGATGTCAGCATCGCGCTCTGGCTATCTTCAAATCCAGGGCAATCCTCCTGCTCCAGCCTCTGATGTGCTGAGATTACAGGCATTGAACTACCATGCCCTTCTCTAGGTGGGTTCTGGATTCAGATTTTGTTTGAGACAGTGGATTCTAGAGAATCTGAGCGCCATTCCCCTGAACTCTCAGGTGTAGCTATAATCAGCCATTTGTTTCGTTGACGTGAAGACGTGACACGGAAAACGAGCCCTTCCCAGAGCTTTTCACCACCTGGTCTCTGTGGCTGAGGGCTGAGAGCAGGTCTAAAATCCTAGCTCAGCAGTGTGGTGGAGGACTCCACTCACCTAGTGCCGTCCCAGCAGCCTTGGCATCACCTATCGGGGGCCAGGGCCAAGCCTGCCTGAACAGGACGCCTCCTGGGCTGCCAGCTGCAGTGGATCTTTCCAGGATGCTGGTATACCTCAGGGAATGGGCACAGCCGGAGAAATAAGGTCTGTGCCTGTGTTCTGGGCGGCTTCCAGCTGCCGGGGTGGTTTTCTTGCTTGTAGTTCAGGAATAGGTGTGGAGAGCAGCAGGCGTTTCTTCCCTGCTAGTGGCTAAATCGGGGGTGGGGGGGTGGGGTGGAGGGGGGGTTGTGCCTGCACCAGTTCTCACATTCCTGATTCTGTTTAGGGATTAACTGCAAAGAAAAGTAAATCCTTCCCAGGAGAACAATGAAAGGAAGCTATATTCTAAAACAAGGACAGACAGCCAAATGTGTTTTCAAAGTCATCCTCTTACAAACACTTAGAGCATTACATTTAATGATTATCAGGCAAGGTAGACCTATAATCCCAGCACTCGAGACGCTGAGGCAGGAGGATTGCCATGAGTTTGAGGGCTTCTGGACTACACATTAAGTACCAGTCTAGCTAGGGCTATATAGCAAGACTCTGTGTGTGTGTGTGTGTGTGTGTGTGTGTGTGTGTGCCTGTGTGTGTCTGTGTGTGTGTGTGTGTGAGAGAGAGAGAGAGACAGAGACAGAGACAGAGAGACAGAGAGAGATGGGGAGGCTGTGTTTTGTTACAAGATTACCTTTCCTTCTGCCAAATAAATTAAACTTTGAAATCTCTATTTCTGTTTAATAGCAATGCTTTATTTTAGAACATGCCAGCGCCCTTAGCAGATGCATTAAACAGCATTCTTTATATCAACAAAGACACCACAATTAAGAGATTACAGCTCAATAGTCACTAGTCTTATGTGAGTGTTTCTCAACAGTGTTCTTCCACCTACCTTTTTTGGAGGGAAAGAGGAGAAATGAAGAAAACGCCAGCTCCCTGTTCCTTTTTTGATATTTTCAATATATTTAAATAAAGTAAAATACAATAAGGAAACGGGGCTGGAGAAGTGGCTCAGTGGCTAAGATTATGCATCGCTGTTGCTAAGAATCTAAAGAATTCAGTTCCCAGCATCCACATCTGACTCACAACTGCTTACAACTCGAGCTCCAGGGGCTGACATCTCTTCTGGCCACCTTGGCCACCTTGCATTCAAGTGTCCTTACCCCCAGGTATTTACGTGTGCCCAAAATTAAAAACAAAGTAATCTTTATAAACAAACAAACAAACAAATAAATAAATAAATACGGTTACAAAGAAGAAAATCCCTAATCCTTCCCCCAAAGGTAATTGCTGCAAACCTCTGTGGCTTGTTTCCTTTAGTCTTAATGTATAATTCAGTACTCCCGACACCTCAAAACTATACAGAAAATAAATCAAAAGCAGTTTCCCATCATGTTCGGTTAGCTCTTTCAGTGCTCAGTATAAAGCCCAGGGTTTTGAACAGGTAAAGCATGTCCTCTACCTCACGGCAACACTCTCCATCCCGCAAGGTGTTATGTTTTGCTTTCCATTCTAATCCACGTGCATCTGGGATGAGGGATGGACAGTTTTTTTGTTTTGTTTGTTTTTTTTTTTTTTTTTTTTTTGGTTTTTCGAGACAGGGTTTCTCTGCAGCTTTGGAGCCTGTCCTGGAACTAGCTCTTGTAGACCAGGCTGGTCTCGAACTTCCAGAGATCCGCCTGCCTCTACCTCCCGAGTGCTGGGATTAAAGGCGTGCGCCACCACCGCCCGGCTGGGATGGACAGTTTTATATTGAGTAAATTTGTTCTAATAGTTCCCTTACTCTTGGTGTTCCAACCATGTCTTATGCTGTTTTGTCCTTCCCTGACACATAGAATCTATTTACCTTCACTGTGTGTTTGTGTGTGTGTGCGCGCGCGTGTGTGTGTATCTGTGTGTGTGTGTGTGTGTGTGTGTGCGTGTGCGCAGCCACATGCTTGGCACACCTACAGAGTTCAGGGAACAACCTTGGTGGTCTATTCTTCCTTCCCACCTTGATTGAAACAAGGCCTCTCTTCCGGAGCACCGAGGTAAGGACACACACACTACCACATCCAACTCCGTGTGGCTCTGCAGCTCTGAATTCAAGACTCCATGCTTGCCCAGGGAGCAGTGTAGCCATTGAACCATCTTCCCAGTACCCGCCTTCACTTCTCTTTGACTCTGTTATGTACCCTGCAAAACTCATGTTAAAACAACTGCTACCAGGCAGTGGTGGCTCACACCTTTAATTCCAGCACTCAGGAGGCAGAGGCAGGCAAATCTCTCTGAGTTCGAGGCCAGCCTGGTCTACAAAGCAGGTTCCACGGCAGCCAGGGCTACACAGAGAAACTCTGTCTTAAGAAACCAAACCAAAACTTAATTGCTGTGATGACAGGAGGTGAGTCCCTGAAGAGGTGATCAGGACAAGAGCTTTGTCCCTTGGATGTGTCCCTGCCTTTGTTTGGGAAATGGGTCCCTGACATGAAGGACGCTTGACTCAAAACTCACATCTCTCTTCTCTCGGCTCTCAGTACCTGATGCCAATCTAAGAAGGCTCTGATCTTGAACTTCCTAGTCTTCTAGTCCCCTAAAACTTGGAGCCAAATAAACTTCTAGTGTTTGTAGCCTGCCCAGTGTGCAGCATCCTGTTGTAGCGCAGCAAACAGACTGAAAGGAGCCCTTTGATTCTTGGGGACATGAATTACACAGGGAAAACGCCACGTGACCAGTTTTTCACCGCATGGCACACAACAAAAAATGAGTAGGGGTTTTTAAGATGCAGCATTCCTTACCGTGCTGCGTGCTTGGGGTTTTAACCTAGCTTTATATTGCCTTTGTAAGGCGGGAATTTCAAAAGACGTGAGATGTCCAACGTCAGGCATCTCTTCATATCTAAGTTCCAGGAGATGGTAAATAATAGTAATAACACTCTTGCTTCCACTTGGGGGATGTGCTCAGAGTTCAGGATTAAGAAGAGGAACCACCAAGAACGTGATCAATAGCCCAGAGGCCTCTGCTAGTCAGAATCACTGGTTCAACCCTCTTTCTTTTCTCTATTTGGTACCCGGGATTGAACCTAGTACTCACACACACTACAGAAAATCACACTATGGTGTCGCTGAGCTCCATCTCAGCCCAGAATCACTGATCCTTAATCCTCCAAGCACATCTCCTCTCATCTGACTAAACCTTAAACGCTGAAATCAGAAACTTGACAGTATCTGTATTCCTGTCTCCTTGGCTCTCTTCAGCCATGCGTGGGCAGACAGGCCCTGGAGAGTAAGGATCTGCCAGCCCCCATGACCCTTCCTCTGAGTCACCAGGTCTCCGGTTTACTTCATCTGCTTAACCCTGCCCCTGAACCATCCTCTCCTCTCTTCCCCAGAAGCCAGGAACTAGGTTTAAAAAAAAATGACCACATTATACCCGAAGTGTAAGAAACCTGCAAAACAAGAGGCCACCGGCCTTTATGGCATGGCCGTAATGACACACAAACTTGGACCATATCCTCCATCTGAGGGCCCCAGAACCTTTACAATGACGCCCTTGGTACAGTCCTCATGCACTCTCTGGAAATGACATGGGCAGTTTCCAAGCTGAGGAAACTGAAATATGATGTGGTTACGGTCATGCTGCATATCATGTGAACAGATGTTCCAGTGAGAACTTAGGACTAGAACTAGGACTGTGTGTGTGTGTGTGTGCGTGTGTACGTGTGTGCATGTGTGTGTGCATGAACTTGACGACAGCATACAACTGAGGACCTTGTACATGCGATGCACTTGCTCTACTACTGAGGTTCAACATCAGTTCCAATGTTATTTACTTAACCTTTTCATTGCTACCCTTCCTGCTGTCTCCCAGGATCCACTTCATGTTTCAATAAATGAGAAAAGACAGAACAATTTTGTACCCAACATAATCTGCAAATAGCAATTCCCTACTTGCACAAAGCCAGGTACTTCCAGTATCACCTTGACCTGGCTTCCAGAAAGTCTTCCCTTTCTAAACTCTCTGGAGAGTCAGATCTTCTTTTATTTCCTATTATGCCAGCATCTTTTTTGGAAGACAATGGCTACCTTGGGTTATAAGACTGATTCTCAAACATCAGTGTGCATGAAGCTGGCACAGAGGCACACACCTGTAACCCTGGTACTCAGGAGGCAGAAGCAGAAAGACCTGGAGCCCAAGTCCAGCCTAGGCTATAAAATGAGTCTGAAGTCAGCCTGGGCTACACAGTGAGATCCTGCCTCAAATAAATACATAAGTGAACCATGTTCGTGAAAATCATTGGAGGATCGTGGTAAACAGGAGACTCTGGTGTAATACAACTGAATGGGGTGTAAGATTCTATATCTCTAATAAACACTCCGGGGGCGGGGGGCTGCTGCCAGTCAGTGGAATACATTATTAGCAGCAAGGACCTTCACTGGGCAAGCCTTTGCAGACAATACTCTTCTAGAAGAATGACGGCTGGAACAGATCCATCATTCCGCCTCCAACTGGGTGCTTAATTTTCTGAGCCTTTATTTTTTTCTGGCTCTTTCGCTTCTGATCTGCAAACCACGCTAGTGCTAGGACATCACAGTACTGCAGGGAGGTAAGAAAGCCATGGTTGTTTTAAAGTCTACGCAAGCCCAGGGAACCAGTATTACCTCTGATTGTACAGAACATGGTTAATAGACGTGGCCCTTTACAGGGTAGTATGGGGGCAGTTGTTTGCTAAGCAACATTCCATGCAAAGACTAAAAAAAGAGAAAAAATTAATGAGGTCATTTTCAGGTTAAAACAACAACAACCTTTTCTTTTTCTTAGTTTTCCCAAGTGTTTGGAGTATGTATTCCAGGCACCTAAGTAAAGTTTTGCAACATTCCATTACCAATGTCTGGCATGACCTTTCAACTCCACTGGGTTAATCCTGTGCCCTGTGACTGTCATGGAGCACTGATAACTGGCCCTGGGGCTTTCCTCTGGACTCTTAGGTCATCTAGGACATCTCATTGAAATCTCCCAGTCTATCATCCTAGACACTAAGAGCAGGTACCTCTTGGGGCACAATTTCTGAATAATAGAAGGGGCATTCTTCTGAGCCCTTCCCATGCTGCAGAATTCTCCATGGCTGAGCACTGTGGTGCATTGCTGAAATCCTAGCACTTGAAAGGCTGAGGCAGGAGGATCATGAGTTCAAGACCACCCTGGACCATATGGTGAGTTTCAGGCAAGAGTGTGTGTGTGTGTGTGTGTGTGTGTGAGAGAGAGAGAGAGAGAGAGAGAGAGAGAGAGAGAGGAGAGAGAGGAGAGAGAGAGAGAGAGAGAGAGAAATGCATTCCTCATTTCTCATTTATTCCTTTGCATGAACAAAAATAATTTATTTACTTCCCCGCGGTCCTGTACACGGGTGTTTTAAATGTTTAAATTGGGGCTGGAGAGATGGCTCAGCAGATAACAGCACTGGCCGCTCTTGCTGAGGACCCACGTGAGTTTGATTTCCAGCACCTGTATGCCAGCGCACAACCATTTCTAACTCCAGTTCCAGGGAATTCAATTCTTTTTCTGGCATATGCTGGCTCTTGTACTCACACAAACACATATATACACATAAATAAATAATAAAGTTTAAATTGCTGACTGTCACAAATGATGTCTCTACAAACACAGTTGTCAGTGGGTTTAGGGTGTGTATATTTACAACTCCTGAAGATTTTTTTGTTGTTTTTGTTTTGTTGTTGTTTTTTGAGACAGGGTTTCTCTGTGTAACCCTGGTGATCCTAGAATTCACTCTGTAGACCTGGCTGGCCTCAAACTCAGACAGCCACCTGCCTCTGCCTCCTGAGTGCTGGGATTAAGGTGTGTGCCATCACTACAGACTCCCGAAGATTTTATTTTAAACCTAGGAGTGGAGCTGTTGGGACACAGAAGAGGCTTATTGTTATCATATACACTATTGTCGTGTAACTGGCAGTTTCTCTCCCGGCCACCATTCCCAAATAACCACTCTGAGGCTTAATATTAATTACAAATTGTTTCATCAATGGCTCAGGCTTCTTACTGGATAGCTCTTTCTACAGATAAATCAACTCATTCCTAATAGTCTATATATTGCCATGTGCCCCACGGCTTACCAAATTACTGATTTATATCATTTTATCCACTTTTCCAATTGTTTTAGTTAAGTCGTATATTAAATTTTTTTTTTCTGCAAACTTCTGGGAAAGCGGCCTCCCTGCAGCTCTCAGTGCTTGCTCTACACCTCTGGGCCTTTGGAAGAGACAGACGTGGACGTGCTGTAAAGACCATGACTTTTCCCCAGAGCTGTGCTCACTTCATCCTCCATGGCTGGTAAACCCAGAGCCGTTTGCCTGCATTCCAAAGGATGATAAACCATTGATCTCCCTCTCTCTTCCAGAGTGCACGGGTCTGTGTGGAGGACAAAGGTCTCTCCCCGCATTCCATGGGGAATGGACAATAAAATTCCCTGTGAACAAATTGTTGCTCTGTTCTCTTATCATCCACCCGCTGTTTTCCATGTAAGATACGTAGGAAATTTAACAATATTCTCCCTTTTCTGAGTTTGTAGTTTTTCTCTATCTTTTGCTTATTTCTTATTAGCCTTTGTCTTTTTCTTTTTCCTTTTTTTTTTTTTTTTTTTTTTTTTTTTTTTGGCAAGGTCTTATCATGCAACCCTGGCTGGCCTCTAAAATCTCTATTCTCCCACCTCAACCTTCTCTCTGTGTGTGACTATGTCCAGCAGTAAGTTCTTTATTGTGTGACATACATCAGTTTTACCATTTCAATCGTTTTTATGTGTGGTTCAAAAGCATTAGGTAAAGCTGCCCTCTCTTCTATGCACAGACCTTTTTCATCTTGAAAAACAAAAACGATTTTTAAGAGACTGTGATCTGTTTTCTTAACACTTTATTATTATTAGTGTATGTGTGTGTACGTGTGTGTGTGTATATCACAGCATGCATGGAGAAGCCAGTAGACAACTTCATAGAGTCCGTTCTCTCTTCCTGCCTTACTTAGGGTTTGAGGATTGGGACTGAACTCGGGCTGTCCGTCTTCCCTCACTGAGCAACAATCCAGCACCTTCATCCACTGAGCCATCTTGACAGCACAGAAAACTGAAATTTTATACTCATTAAACACTACTTTCTTCTCTCTCCCAGCCCCTGGGACATCCTGCTTGGTCTCCAAGTCTGTCAAGAACAGTCACAATCATCCAGTGTTGGTTCTTTGTGGCTGGCATTTCACTTAGCAAGATGTCCCCAAAGGTCTCTGGTCTCCATATGTCTGAATTTCCTTTCTGTATGTATACGTGTGTGTGTGTGTGTGTGTGTGTGTGTGTGTGTGTGTGTGTGTGTGTGTGTTAAAGGGCCCAGAGAGATGGCTCAGCGGTTAAGAGCACTTATGCTCTTGCAGAAGACCCAGGTTCAATTCCCAGCATCCACACGCAACTCCACTTCCAGGGAACCCAAGTCCCTCTTCTGACTTCCACAGGCACCAGGCATGCACACGGCGCACAGACATATAGACAGGCAAAATGCTTATATACATAAAACAAAATGAATAAATCTAAAATTATGTTTCATGTGTAAAATAAAAGACAGCAGAAAACAGACCATTTTAACGTCTTTTAAGAACATAGTTGGGTGGCATCCATTCATTTAACTATCTTTTGTCTGATGAGACTGAAACATTGAGGGATAGCTCTCCATTCTCCCCTCTCCCTAGCTCAGCCCTTAAGCTTGGATGATGTTTTAGCCTTGTACAGCACATAGGGTTTACCCAACCATTCACTGACAGACACAGGCTGCATCTGCCTTTTGACTGCTGTGAATGATTCCAAGTATGAAGCCCAGGCCCCTGTTTGAGTCCCTACAAGTATGTATATATTTAATTTTCCTATACTGGGATGGAACCCAGGGCCTCTCACATGCTAGGCAGGGACTCTACCAAGTCCCTGCTCGATGCTGTCTGAGAGGCAGAGGGCATTTCTCTTGGTCACAACACACTGACTTTCTCACCCTGTTCTTCGTGTTCTCTTCTATGTTGTTGGTGACAAGGACTTGGGTAGCACAGCTGGCCTCAAACTCCCTTTTATACAGCCAAGGATGTCCTTGAACTTCCAATCCTCCCATCTCTACCTCCCAAGTGCTGGGATTACAGGACTCATGCAGCCCAGGATGGCTTCAACCTCCCTTTTATACAGCCAAGGATGTCCTTGAGTTTCTAATCCTCCATCTCTACCTCCCAAGTGCTGGGATTACATACAGGTGTGCACCACCGCTTCTCCCTTTCTGAGGTGCTGAAGCTGGGGCTTCATATTTCCCAGGTAAACACTTACCAACTGCGCTACATTTCCAGCCCATCTGGTTTTTGTGTTCTGTTATAAAATATCGGTTTTGAGACTGCCAGGCTTGCTAAATGGCTGCCTGCCTTCTGGCTTTTGATTCCTGTGGTCCAATAGTCATAATCCTGGGACAGCTTATCCACAGCTGAGGCCCCAGACCAAGGAAGGCTGCCTGGATCATAGCTCACGGGCTGGTTCTATTTTGAAAAGAAGGAAAGTTCCCTTCTATACCCCTTAAGAGTGCATTTAGGTAGACCTAGGGATTAATGAGTAATAAAACTACATGAATTTTATTAATATTATATATACATGGGGATCTTCCTGTGTGAGGTCCATAGAAATGAGCAGAGCATCTTAGCAACCAGTTCCTCTGTCAGTGAAGTTCCCAGATCTCGCTCCAGTCCCTGGGGAAAACCAGCCCCTTGATCTGGAAAGAGCCAGGATTGTGAAAGAGTTTACTGTTTGTTCCAGGCAACGCTTGGTGTCAGGTCCTGACCTCCCACTTAGTTCTTTGTTTACTTCCAGAAAACTGGCAGTTGTGAGTCTTTGCGTGTGTGTGTGTGTGTGTGTGTGTGTGTGTAGGAAGTAGGTCCTGGGGGCATGCCTTTTACAATGATAAAATGTTTTGAGACCATTCTTGTCTGTCGGGTCCATTGCTGGCTGACATGGTTATGTAGGATGTGAATGGACGTCCTGTAAGGAGATGAGCAAAATAGAGAACCGAGCAAAAGTCACTACTTATTTCCAAGGGGAGCAGAATATTTGCATCTATGCATTCATTTGTTTTTGTACATAAAAATCTGTGACTCTTGTAACTATGCATGGAAAACTGGTAATATCCCTGGCCTTTTGGAGATAGGCATGGAGTAGCTAGGGCATGGAAGTGAGAGGATTTTAAGTTGATCGTGTGATTATAATGGTATTTCCAGGAAGGTAAAATAAATAACAACAGAATGAGTAAGCTCATGACAGCCCTAGAAATGCATTTTCATTTGCGAATACAAAATTACACATAAAATTCACCCTAAAGTTGCAGTGCAGTGGCTTTTAGCATTTATATATCACTATCCCAGCAACACTGTCTTGTTTCAGCTCCTCACCCCAAAAAGAAAGCCCCATCTCCCCGACCTCGTCCCTGGCGTCGTCCCCAGCAGCCATTCTAACCTGCTGTCTGACTTTGGATTTGCCTGTTGTGAATACGTCCTAAAAATGGAACCATGCAGTAAAAGGATGTTTAGGTCATTTCTATGGTTTGACTATTGGAAATCTTTTTTCAGAAACACAGAATTTCCAGTCTGAGTGTGTAGCACAAACCTATAATCCTTGTACCTCAGAGGCAAGAAGGAGAATGTTGTCTAGGTTCCTGTGCCCAGACTAGCCTGAACTTCATAGTAATAGCCTACCTCAAAACAGCAGTCAGAGACAGAGAGGGAAAGGAGGGGAGAAGGAGAGATGGTGGGAGCTTTAGGTCATGGGCATTTCAAGACATCTTGATACTCAGAGGAAGGGTTGAGTATCATTTGCTGTCTGTCACATGACAGACATCTGTACACATTTAAAGATAGTTAAAACCCATTCTTGTCTAATAAAAAAGAAATCAAAATTTCATCTAAATTAATTACTTCCTTTCTGTGCACTTCTTACACATCCTCCTCGGTGCTTCCCCATCTTCTCGCATCTTCCCGTTCCCTTGGTTTTGCTGCTCTAGTTCCCTGCTTGCAGTGTTGCATATGGTGGAACCCAGGGCCTGCACATGCGCTGTTGCAGAACTAGCCAGGCTCCCTTGCCTCCCAGTCTGTGACTGCACTCAAGGGTTTCCCCCAAACACCACCGGCCTCTCCAGGACACCTTTCCCTGCTTCCTTACTTCAATGTTTTTTTCATTTCTCCCATTCGCCAAGATATGTAATCATCACTCCTGAATTAATTCAGTAAGGAAAAAATGAAAAAGCTGGCACACCCAAGCTTTACTTGAATAGTCATTTTTGCCATTAGCTCTTGCCTGCAAGGCAAGAGGTTTGTTGAAACTGGTCTGCACCTCCTCCAGCACTCCGTCTGGCGTAAATGTAAAGTTGGGGTATTTTTCAAATCCAGGCTTACTGAGCTCAAAGAGATAACCTTAGGAGAGATTAGGATCAGCAGGAAGCTGTGTTCACCTCCTGAAAAGATTTGGTGAGCAAGAGATCTGGAGACGCCACTGGCACACACATGCACAAAAATGCACAAAAGCACACATGTACATAGGAACACATATGAATATGTATGTACACACAGATACAAATGCATGCATAAATGCACTTGCACATACACATATATGCCCGTGAATGCAAACACATGCACTTACACGTGGGTATACTATGTGCACACAAGTACACATGCATACACATGCATAGGTGAGTACACATGTACATACATGCACACATACCATCTTCATGTGTCCTCCTGGAGAGCTTATAAAGCAAATCCTCAATGCCCCAGTGAGAACTGTGACTCTTCTTCCTGTCTCCTCTATCTTCAGAGAGAACCCCACCCACATTGCAGAGCAGGTTATCAACAGAGTGGCGTCCTGAGACCGGAAAGTCAGAGGTACAGACCAATTCTTGCTCAGAAACTGAGGCTGTTCAGCTCCAGCCCGAATGGAACTTGTTTAGGTTTCTTTTTCTTTTATCTGTTAGAGGATCTCATGATGTAGCCCTGCTGAAGTCTATTACATAGATAGGGCTGGCCTTGTTCCCACAGACATAACCTGCCTCTGCCTCCCAAGCGCCGGAACTAAAGGTGTGTCCCACCATGTCCATCATGTTGAAATCTCTTGATTGATTTTTGTTTTGAGTTGTTTTTGCTTTTTGTTGTTGTTTTTATTTTTTGAGACAGTCTCTCCCACTGTAGCCCTGGCTGGTCTCAACCATGCTGCAATCCTTCTGCCTCAGCCTCTCACATTCTGGGACTATGGGTGTGAGCCACATCACCCACCTTCCTTGGACTGTTAAATCATACCTGTTCTCATCCTACCTTATCAGAATGTCCTTTGATAGAACAATACACTATCTTCTCTAGATGCATCTGTTACATTTCTAATCTAGGTGAGATGATGCTGGCTCTCCTTTGAGTGGTCCCCTCTTCTCACCTTGCTTAACATAACCCACCCTGTACCCTTCATCCTCCTGCTTTCTAGCCTTGGCAGTGCCCCTTCCCCACCCCATGTCTCCTGGTGCCAGCAGGACAAAGTCCACTTTCAAGGTCATAGGATGTGCTATGAGGGGGTCCTGTTTGTCTTCCTAAGACCCTGCCACACACCTGATTCCAGTCTAGCATGTTATTTATTCTCCTCTGGGCAACCCAAGGGCATACTGGGTCCATACAATGTATTCTTTGTCCAGAGCGCTCCTCAGTGCCTTATTCAACAGACATTTACAAAGTCCCCACCAGAAGCCAAGAGTTGGAAGTTCACAGTGACACAGCTGGTGATGGTGGCTCACAGGAAAGGGAGCTTAAAGTGAAGTGGACCAAAGGGGCAAGGTGAGCCAGCATCGGGAGGTGGCGGAAGAAGACTAGCTCCAGTCTATTGCTGAGAGCTCCCAGCATCCTAGGGAGCAAGACTGAGAAGTAGCACATGTCACTAGCGCTCTGCTGCCTGCTGCCGCTTCTGCTTGGAGCCTGTCACACAGAGCCCGGTGAGCAGGCCCAGGGGACACGAGCTCTTCTGTATTTCATTTGACAAGCAAGGGTGCCAGCCTTGTTCTCGTAAGCATATTTTCAGCGGAGCATGCATGCTTCAGCTTGCCCCAGATCTGGATATACTATTCCTGTGGGCAGGGTAGTTTCATAAGCACTGGTTTGTACAGAGAAGGCAGTCAATAAAAAATATCTGCCGAGTGAATAAGAACCAAGGAAGGTAGTCACAGGGCCTTGTTACCTGTTCTCAATGGGGCCTCCAACAGGGGACTCTTTCCCACGTTCCAGGGATGCTGGACAGCGTATTCACTGTGTCCCTAAGGAGACCTGAGCTCTTCAGATGAAAATGATTGATTGGATTTTGCTGGCTAACAAGGGAGGATGCATATGGAGTATATCTTACCTGGTAACAGGGGTCTCTGACCCCTTTAACATACGTGTGTGACGTCCCCTACCAGTGGAGATGGAAATGCAGCAGCAGAGAGCCCAATCCCTTTATAATTTTTCTCTTTATTAAATGTCTTCATCCCTCCGCCTTTTTTTCCCAGCATCTAGAATGATCTTTGAGTACTGGGCGTGTGTTGCAAAAACTCAGAAGAAATGTGTAAGTAATGCAGAACCAAGCTGGCATCTGCCCGAGGGCGAGGCAGCCGGGCTTCTCCAACTGGCTCTCTGGGATGCTAAAGCTCCTCACTCAGCAATTATGTCTGCTCCAGCCACACCCGAGCCTGGAGCACCCTCCTGCCTTTGTCTCTGAGGGGGAAATGCTGCTGAGCTCCAATGAAATCCTCCAGGAGATTACAAATAATTAAGGAAGATCCAGAGTTTGACCCTCCTCCCATTTTTTCTGGGGCCTGAAGCTGCCTGCTCCCAAGGCGAAGGGCAGGCTGAGAGGCAGCCTTCAGAGGAGAAGGCTGTTGGGCCTGCTTGACCACATTCTGCTTGTTTAAGGCGTCCTCTCTGGCTGAGGGCCACTAGCCTCCTCCCCTTCCCCTTCTTGGGGGTTTTATTTTGTTTGAGAGGATCTCACATAGCCCAGGCTGGCCTCAAAATCTCCATCCTCCTGCCTCCCATCTCTAAGTACTGGAATTACAGGTGTGTGTGGTCATGCTTGGGAAATTTCTTTTGTTTTGGCATTTTTTGTTTTCCTTTCTCCCTATTTGTCCATATGTCTGTCTGTCTTGTCTTTCTTCCTCCTCTTTCTCTTCATTGGCTTTGTTTTGTTTTTGTGGTGCTGGGACTGGAACCCGGAATTGCAGGCATACCAGACTCCTCCGTCTGTCTACCGCCGTGTTTGCTCTCCTCTCTGCTTTAAGGTTAACGATAGGTTCTCTTCCCATCTCAATCCTCACCTTCTCTCTGGGCCAGTCACTTACTTCCCTGGTGTCAAATACATTCTCCTCCATCAGGGAGCCCCTAGATCTTTCTACCCATTTACATACTTGCCTGTTCATAATGTCCAAAGGGCCACACACACTCTCTGTAAACCCCAAACTCTGCTTATCTGCTATCAGACAGATTGAGCCACTGTTTACTCTGGAGCTAGGCAAGAGAACTGGCCTCCCACAGTGATTCCGCTTCCTTCTTTATAGCCACTTTGAGGGGTGGAGGTGACAGTTAAACCTTAAGGCTCATCTGTTCCATCTCGGTCCCCACCTTGGTTCCTGCCCACAGTCTCCCTACCACAAGCCTCTCAACACAGTCTCCTGTTTCCACTGTCTCCCCGCCCAGCTTCCACAATCTGGGCTAACAGGCTGTTTCTGCTTTAGTCTGATCGCACCGTCTCCTGAGATTCTGTCAGCAGAACTGCAGGTCCTGAAACGGTTTAAAAGCCAGTCCACACACTTGGGGGCTTTTTGAAAGCAGACGATGGGAAATTCCATGGGCTAAGTCAGGGTGTCTAGGGAGTCTCAAGCAGTCAGCCCCACTATTTGCAAAATCACTTGCCTGAAGACTCGTCCTCACGTTTCTTCATAAGACCTCGGCCCTAGCACAGGGCCTCTTTGGGGGGCAGACAGAATGGCCTCCTTCCCCTCTCTGCAGACACTAGCCTGAGGTCTGGATGCCCTGTCTTGCTGCGGACTTGTTTGGTGACCTTGGGGAAAATCAATTCCCTCCTCTTTGGGCCTCCTCTTCTACAACCTGGAAACCCAGTGCCATCTTTACTCAGGCTGGTGGTGGTTAGACTTAATTCCTCCACACACTGCTCACACGCTCTTCCACTGAGTTACACCCCTCTATAGTGTCTCTAAAGAGACGGCTCCCTCCAGCTAAACAATGGGTTAAGCCTCCTTAGTGGCATCTTAGATAATTTTAGGTCAGCTTTTCTCACAGGGCTGACATATAAATGACCTTCAATAAATATATAACTGGATAGGGATAAACGTGAGGAAGCCAACCATTTTCACAGAATTTTAGAAAGAGAGTAATATAATTAGAAACAACTACAGTTTCTGAAAGCTTTAAAACTCCTGAAACCCCAGAAACTTTCTATATTTTGCCTGAAATATAAGCTCTTACTCCATTATTTCTGAGTTATTTTTCCTAGGGCTGCAAAATGATGGCTCCTAAGGGGAGCAGAGGAAAACCAGGGATGGTGTGTATGAAGCTGACTGTAAGATGGCAGGCCAATCACAGTCTCCGTAGTCTTAGTACCACCACATGCTGACAACTGTTTATTTATCCACGATACTGGGGATTGAACCCAGGACTTTCTGCATGCTAAGACATGCTATGCCACTGGGCTACACCACAGACCCACCTCGGATGTGCTGGGAATTGAAAACAATGTCAATCATAACATTCGTCCGCTCCTTTTCGCAATCAAGCAGCCCCATGCTCTAGTGACTCTTGGGTTTTCATTGTCATCATGGTGATCCCTGTGACCCGTCCAGCTTCATCAGTGTGTGTGAGAGAGGAGACTAGGTAAAAAAATTACAGATGACTGAAAACTACATCACCTGCCTCCTTGACCTGATTGACAATGTTTTTAAGATAATACAGAGAGGGTAAAAGAATTAAATGTTTATCTGGTTATAGTTTAAATTCCCTTTCTCCTAGGAGCACTCACCAACAAAATAAAATATTTCTAGTCACTTCTACAGTGTTTGCCTCTGATCAAGTCCACTCCAATGCAGCTCTGGATAAAGATAATAGCAAGCATCTCTAGTTTCCCTGCAGAAATGCTAAAAACAGAACGGACCCCGACAAGGACATAGAGGATCAGGGATAAAGCCTCAAATGCAGGAAACAGATAAAGCGGGAGTCTAGGATTTCAATGAATGCTGTCTCATTGGAGGAAGCTGGGAATGGTGCGTTTTCTGCTGCAGTCCTCATGGTCTCGGGAGTGAAGACACCAGGCATCCCTGAAAGCAAGAGAGGAGTGACTTGCTACCTAAAGAGGACAGCAAGCTGGTGGAGAAGAGGTTAGGGCTGAGATTAGCCCTACCCCACAGCCACAGAAGTCAAATCTACTCAGGGAAGCAGAACAAGGGGTCCTTGGGCTGGGGTCATCAGGCAGGGCTGGAGGAGAGAAGTGGCTACTGTCAGAGAAGGTGACTGGCCAGAGTGTTCACACCCCACAGAGGGAGGTGGTGCAGTGCCACCCTCCCCTCTTGTCGAATGGGACTGTGTGTGTGTGTGTGTGTATGTGAGAGAGAGAGAGAGGGAGTTCACTATCATCTATAATTCCAGTTCCAGGGATGTAAAATCCTTTATGATCTCTGAGGACACCAAGCAGACACATGGCATGCATACATACATGTAGGCAAAACACTCACATATAAAACTTTTAAAAATAAATAAAAATTTTGATTGTTTTTCAGGATGGGAAATAGAGCTTGGTGGTACAGTGCTTGCCTAGCATACTTGAGGTCCTAAGTTTAGTTCCCAGCACAACCACCACCAAAAGAGAAAGAGAGACAGAGACAGAGAGAAATAGAGCTGGGTAGTGGTGGCAAACACCCTTAATCCCAGCATTCAGGAGGCAGAGGTAGGCAGATCTCTGAGTTTGAGACCAGTCTGGACTATACAGCAAGCTCCAGACCAGTCAAGGCTACATAGCAAAACCTTGTCTCAAAAAACCAAAACAAAGAAAAGAAAAAAAACTAATAATTATTTGATTTTTCACTGATAAATAAAAACAAAACTGTGTATGTTAATAAGGCACCACATGTGTTTCAATGTGCTACCTTAAGCACTGGGTAGGTGTTTAAATCAGGAAAAACACACCTTTGGCACAGATAAGAGTAGCATAACTGTATATTTCAAAATGCTCTGCATCTGCACTGATTGCCATCCACTGAAAATGAAACTTCTCTGAAGAGGCTTGAGAGAAGTGTGGAGCTCTCAAGTCTAAATGGGGCATCACATCCCTCCCCACAACTGAGGGATCTTCAAGGAAGGAAGCAGAAAGACTGTAAGAGACGGAGGTAGTGAATGCCTACAGTGAAACTGTATTTGCTGGCCATGGCCATGACAGGGCCCTTACACACACGAGCTCACATCAGCTGTGGCCATGACAGGGCCCTTGCACCCACGAGCTCACATCAGCTGTGGCCATGACAGGGCCCTTGCACACACGAACTCACATCAGCTGTGGCTGTACGTACAACACCTGCACAACACCCAACCAGTACCAACTGTGGTGACCCATATCTTTAATTCTAGCAGACGCAGGCGGGTTTCTGAGTTCAAGGCGAACCTGGTCTACAGAGTGAGTTCCAGGATGCCAGGGCTATGGAGAAACCATGTCTTGGAAAACCAAAAATAAACATAATAAATAATAAAAATTCCAGCCAGACAAAATCCCTGCATGTATGTGGAAGGGCTTCTTGGAGTCCCACCCCTAGCTGAGGAGCCATTAGCAATGCCGGAGAGGGGTGAGTCAGTTTTCAAGGATTTGGCTCCAGCAGATGTTCTACGTACTGGCAGCACTGAGCGGACTCACTTGTTGTTTAAAGAGCACTTGCAGTTGGGAGGGAAAAGTGGTGTGTGTGATCACAGAAAATTGGAGGGGAGGGAATGAGAGTAGATTTGATAAAACATTATATGCATTTATGACATTCTCAAACAATAAAAATTAAACACACTTTAAAACTGTATTATATTGATATTAAGAGAAGAAAATATATTCATAAAGAACAGAAACAAGGCATGGTGGCACAAATACACCTATAATCCCTGCACTTGGGAGGTAGAGGCAAGAGAATCAGGAGTTCAAGGCCAGCCTCTGCTATACAGAGTTTGAGGCCAGGCTAGGATACATGAGACCCTACCTCAAAATACTAAACCAAAAAAGGGAAAACAAAAGATGTACTTCCCCTATATACCCAGTACGTGATGGATCCTTTAAAAGCAAAAGAAATCAGCTGGGCAATAGTGGTGCATGCCTTTAATCCCAGGACTTGAGAGGCGGAGGCAAGTGGATCTCTGTGAGTTCGAGGCCAGCCTGGTCTACAGAGTGAGTGTCAGGACAGGCTCCAAAGCTATAGAGAAACCCTGTCTTGAAAAAAGAAAAAGAAGGAGGGGGAGGGGTGGGAAGAGAGGGAAGGGGAGAAAAGAAAGGAAATCTGGGCCTGGTAGTGTGCAGCTGTAATCTCAACACTCAGGGCGCTGAGGCAGGAGGATCTCTGTCTGTAGGTTTCAAGCTAGCTAGCAAAAGGGAGACTCAGGAGAGAGAGTTGTAGGACCGGAAAGAGAGGAGAGAAGGCAGAAAGAAGGCATAGGGTGAGTGAAAGTGGTCAAAGTGCATGGAAGAAATTGTCTGCAGAGAAACAAACCAGTAAGGCCAATGAAGATGTGCCAACCAGAACTAAAATCAATACCCACGAAAGACAGGCCAGAGAAGCCAAAGAACTCCATTTCTTTATGACTGAAAGGGCTGCGCACTAGGGGTGATAAAAAATATCAAATTTTATCAACTTTTTGGGGAGCAGGGACGGAGCCTTGCTATGTGACTGCAGGCGGGTCTCAAACTCTCCATCCTCCTGACTTAATTCTCCCGTATTTGCTGGGCTAGGGGCCATCTTTAGGCCGTTTTACTTTTGGTGGGGAGTGGGTGCTGGACAAGGACTCTAAAGTCTGCTTAGCATAACAGTTTAATCTGGGGTTGGGATAGGCTGGAGTTTGGGGTGGAGTGGTGGAGAGGGACTGGTGATGGGAGGGGCTGGGTAGGAGTAGGGTGTCCTAGAGAGATGGCTCAGTGGTCAAGAGCACTTGCTGTTCTTGCAAAGGACACACACAGGTTTACACCCTGGCTCACAACCGTAACTCTAAGGAAACCAGCCAGGCAGTGAGAGTTTCTTGAAGAATGTCTCCGGGAGGGGGGTTTCCTAGGACACAGGAGACCACTGCCTTAGTACTCCCTGGTACTGGAAGTCGGGGGAGCCTCATGAAAGAAAATCAAGGAATGACAGCGTGGTATTTCATTATGCTGTTCATTTTTGCTACTTAAAAGGCAAAAGCAAAAATCCCCAGCACTCAGGAGGTATAAACAGGTAGATCTCTGTTAGTTTAAGGTCAGCTTGGTCTACACAGAGTTCCAGAACAGCCAAGGTCACACAGTGAGAATCTGCCTTACAAAAAGAAAGTGTGTGTGCGGTGTGTAAAGTATCAGCCAACTCAAGGAGGCTGAAGCTTTGTCTGCCATATGGGTTGATTCAAAACTGCCTCTGGGGCAACAGAGGTCCCTCTGGGGAAGGACAGGGCACTGTTGGCCTCAGAACTAGGTGGGATGGTGATAGGCTTTCTGGTCCCCCTCACCCTGGAGTTTCCTGTCAGAGATGAGACCCTAACGAGCCAGCTGAGAGCTGATGCTTTGCTACTCCCACGCCACAAGTCACGGGACATTTCTGCCACCGACACTGAACTGATCAGGCTGGCCTGGACAGGTTATCTTCCCACCTTGAGCCGAGGAGCTTGTCTGTCAGAAACAACTCAAGTGTAGGGTAGAAGAATTTACCAGACCAGAATTTAGAGCAAAGTTTGGATAAATAGCTCTGTGGACACAGAGAGCAATCACAACAGGCAAATTTTGAGGAGATTTGGGGGCGGGGAATAGAGAAATTTGGCTCCTGAGAAAAACAGGGTCCTTTTCTTGAGAGCTAAGAAAAATTTATGCAGCCTTACCTCCAGGTGATGTGATGGGGTCCTATCTGAACAGAGGTGGAGGGGACAGTTCCCTATTTTGAGGTAGTAAGTCGGGACCCTTAGAAGTGAGTTGTTTGAACAAGGCATCACAAACCTTGTTCAGGCTCTAAGCTGTCAAATCTCTAAGCTGAGCTTCGGGGGCAGGGAGTGCTGTTTATTTTTGCCCCTTTTGACTCTGTAGACATGACGTGACAAGAGGGGACACAGCTCAAGAGGCCAGATCATCAAACCCATTACTCCAGATTTGTACCCACCCACCCTCTTGGGCCACCCACACTGTGAGGCTGTGGACTCTACCTGAACTTCCATATGCACAGGCAGTTCTAGCTCCTCCAAGCTGCAGGGCTCATCCTTTATTAGTCGTAACCACGTGTCCAATCCACTTTTCCAAGCAAAGGCAGTTTCCATCAGCAGCACATGGCCGGCAGCCCCACCCACACCTGATCTCCATCAGCATCATTGCTCAGTTTCTTTTCCCCTCCAAAACACAAGGTCATGAAAATAAACTCCTGGGCTTGCTCAGACACCAACAGAGGCTGGCACAAAACCCACCCTAAAGGAGGAGTGCCCCTAAGAGGTGACAGGGTCAGAGACTGTCCCCTGAGATAGCGAAGAGACTCCCTTTGGCCAGGACAGAGAAGCTGCTGGAATTTCAAGTTCTCAAATACGATCAGTTCAGGTGCCTTCTGGGCTTGCCCTTCGTTACCGGATGCTTTTCATCATTCAGATTTTTCTAAGTTATATTTTATTTGTGGAGCTGCGGCACCCAAGTGGGAGTCGGAAGACAACTTGGGGAGTAAGCTCTATGCTTCCAGATGTCTGTACTAGGGGTCGAACAGAGGGACAAGCTCCTGGTTCCCTCCTTCATTCCAGCTGTGTAGATCTCCACGGGCTGCCATGAAGCTGGATCAGACAGAAGCAACAGCACCCAGACAGCAAGATCCCTTTCTCCTCCAGGGTCCTGATTAGCAACCAGCTCAATCTGGAGAAACTCTGGAGACTCTAAAGCCACAGCCCACTCTGCACGAGCGTGTGTTACAAGGCACCTGGAGCTGCTGGGTGTGCACCACGGGTCTGTTCCAACCCCATTAGGACTCTCAGGCTCCAAATGGGAGAGGGACTGTCTAGCATGCTGAGAAGGGCATGGCAGTGACGCAGCTCTTACTGCGGCGTTGAGCGAGGGCTGGCCTGCTTCCAAGGAAAACTGTGGAGTCAGTAGCTTTGGTTTTTGGTCATCCCCACCCTCACCTTTCTGCTTCTCTTCACTTCCTGCCACGCCTCTTCCAGCATTCCAGGTTCCTTCACTACATCAAGATTTGCTCAATGAGAATGAGCCATCTAATTGAAATACTAGTCCCGGCTGGGTGTGGTGATGCATACCTGTAATCCCAGCGCCAGAGAGGCTGAGGCAGGGGAACCAGAAGACTGGCCTGGGGTATAGAGCAGGACGGTCTCAAAACGCAATGGTAGGGCTATACAGTGGCTGAGCACGTCCTAGCAGACTTGATGCCCTGGGGTCACCCCACCCCCCCAGCACTGGAAACCAGTGAAGAAACACGTCTTGCTCTGGAGAACAACATTCCCAGGAGCAAAGTGGTGGAAGTGGTCGTTTTTATTCCTTTTCCAATGGCTATACTAGCGAGGTACTTAAAGACCTATTTGCTTGGAAAGGAGCTATATGTATACATTCTTTGAGAACTTCATACGTGTATACTGACTTAGTTAAGGTTTCTACTGCTGCAATGAAACACCATGCCTAAAAAGCAAGTTAGGGAACAAAGAGTTTATTTGGCTTATATTTCCATAGCACTGTTCATCATAGAAGGAAGTCAAGACAAACTCAAAGAGAGAAGGAAAAAAGCCATGGAGGGGGGCTGCTTACGGGCTTGCTCCACATGGCTTGCTCAATCTGCTTTTTTTTTTTCTTGGTTTTTCGAGACAGGGTTTCTCTGTAGCTTTAGAGCCTGTCCTGGAACTAGCTCTTGTAGACCAGGCTGGCCTCGAACTCACAGAGATCCGCCTGCCTCTGCCTCCCGAGTGCTGGGATTAAAGGCGTGCGCCACCACTGCCTGGCCAGTCTGCTTTCTTATAGAAGTCAGGACCAGGAATGGCACCACCCACAATGGGCTGGGCCCTCACCCATCAATCTCTAATTAAGAAAATGCCCTACAGCTTGCCTACAGCCCAATCTTATGAAGACATTTTCTTAATCGAGGTTCCCTCCTCTCAGATGACTTTATCTTCAGTCAAGTTGGCATAAAACTACCCAACACAAATACAATGTATTTTGATAATATTCACCGCCCAGTCCTCCCCCTAATTCCTCCAAGCTCCATCCAGGAATTCTGTTTTTAAGTACCAAATTGTGCTCTTGAACACTTACCTATTTATTTTTTTTCAGGAGACACGCATCCTAGTCTAGCCTTGAACTCTTTATAGAACCAAGGGTTACTTTATCTTCCTGCCTTCACCTCCCAAATGCTAGGATTACAGGTACACACCACCATGCCTGGCTTACCCAGTGAGAGAGCAAACCCAGGACTTCCTGCATACGAGGCAAGATCTCCACCAATTGAGCTACATCCCCACCTAGCTCACACTTCATTCTGGAAGTGACGATGCATGGGGAAACTGCATCAGATTCCCAGACTCCTTTAGACACATCAACATCAGCAGAGTTTCCCGAGCGTCAAGTCTTGGACTTCCCCAGCATCACCTTTGGCCCACACGGTCCTCATTTCAGAGGAAGGGCTGACTTCATCCTGCTCACCACCTGATGGACTTTTAACCACGTGGCCAATTTCATTATTTTTTTTGTTTGTTTGTTTTTTGAGACAAGGTTTCCCTGTAGTTTCTAGAGCCTGTCCTGGAACTAGCTCTTGTAGGCCAGGCTGGCCTCGAACTCAGAGATCCGCCTGCCTCTGCCTCCTGAGTGCTGGGATTAAAGGCGTGCGCCACCACCGCCCGGCCTGGCTAATTTCATTATGGAGAAGAGCTATGACCAGATGAGAAATGATGCCCCCTTGCTACGAGCCACAGCAACCAGGCAGCTACTTAGGTTTCCATTACAGTAATGTCTTCCCTCTTCGACAGAACTCAGTATGCTGCTTTAGTAAAAACCACTTAGGAAATTTAAAAGGCAGAATATATGCTGTAAAAAAAAAAAAGTCTAGAACAGATTGTGGGCTAGAAACTGGGTTTTCTTTTTTACTTGGAGCGGGGAGAGGACTGAGAGTCTCTTTATGTAGCCCTACAATTTTCTATGTAGACCAGACTTTCCTCAAACTCACAGAGATCCTCCCAGCCCCTGCCTGCCAAGTGCTGGGATTAAAGGTTTATACCATGGAACCAGGAAGAACTTGAGATTTTCTTTTTCTGTCTTTTTTTCCCTCCAAGACAGAGTTTCTCTGTGGAGCATTGGCTGTCCTGGAACTCACTCTGTAGACCAGGCTGGCTTCCAACTCAAAGATCTGCCTGCCTCTGCCTCCTGAGTGCTGGGATTAAAGGCGTGTGCCACCCACACCTGGCTTAAATTGGGTTTTCTTAAGTCAAACCTGTAACTCTAGCTGGACAAGGCCAAGGCACACATCTATAGTTATGCCTAATTAGGAATTTGAGGTGGAAAGATTATTTGAGCTCAAGAGTTCAGGACTAAGCTGGGAAACAGTGAAACGTCACCTCTTCTAAAGGAAAAAAAAAAGTCATGAAGATGGTTCAGCTGCTAAAACACATAAACATCCAAATTCAGATCCCCAGAGAGCTCATAAAAAGATGGATACAGCAGCACCCCTGTACCTCCAGTGCCAGGGTCAAGATGGTGTGGAAGACAGCACATTGGCCAACCAGGTTAGTAGAATCAGTGAGCTCCATGTCTCCAAAATGAGGGGAAAGCCACTGAGGGAGACACTCAATGTTGACCTCCAGTCTCCACCTACCCACCCATATAAGCACATACATATGTTCCTAAGCACAGAGGGAAAAAAGCCAAGACTTTCCAGTTAAACCATGACCTCCTACTATCTGCATCAATATTACTGACTGAAAATGAAATGAATGTTCTATATGTTTTATAATATCTTTTTTTTTTCATATAAACAAGTTTAATGTAAATAACATGGAATACAAAAAAGATTAGAACCATTGTTAATAAAGTGTCTAATTCTACCTTTAAAAATCATTAAAATAAATAAAACAGGACAATTATCAGAATAATAATACCATTATAATCATATAAATAGAAAAGCTACTGTTTTTTTAAGGATGGAACAAAGACAGACAGTACCACTTTTTTTTTTTTTTTTTTTTTTGGCAGCTCAAAAGCTTCAGATGCCCATGATATGGAAACCAGGTGAAAGTACCAGGTGAAAGAGCTGCTCACCCACTAATGAAAGAACCCTGGGTCTCTAGACTTGCCCTTGGATAATTCTAACATCACTTAACAGACAAGACAGGTGGTGCAGTGTCTGCACAGAACTATATACCAACACTTAGTAAAATAAACTCTTATACCTTGTCCAAGTTGTGTGGAGTCTTAGAATCAACAATGTTTAGATGATCTAGTTATAACAATAGATGTGTCCAACTCCCTATAATGTGAGAAATGATGCACCCTTAAGTGTATTTAGGTATATGAGGCAAAAATAATTTTATGTGATAAAAGCCTTATTCAATATATATACATATATTTAAAAATGAGCAGCACAGAGCAGATACAACTCTTTACTACCCATACTCTTGACTACTTCAGAAATGAAGACAAACTTTAGAAAAATACAATGCAAGAAAAGATTCAAGTTGAAAATATATTCCTTTGGTTAAAAATCATCCCCTTTATGATCATTTGTATTCCTTGAACGCAGAGCAGTCCCAGCAGCCACAGGCATGCTCTTGTGTCACTACTACAGTTGCTTCCAGTCTAGAAGGAATGGAGCTCACTGGGCTGCAGCAACAGAAATGAACGGAAAAGCCCTGGAGCATTATCTTCACGGTGTTCTTTACTTTAGGTACCTCCGACACATGTAATTTTCTTCAGACACTGTATAACCAAACTTTTGGTAGAAGCCAACGTTTTGTGGTAGACATTCAAGGGTGATCTTGTAACAGTTCAGCTTCTTGCTTAGCAAAGTCAGAGTTGATAATAACAGTTTGCCGAGCTGCTTCCCTCTGCATGCATCACTAACAACGACGTCTTCTACTCTCCCTCTCTTAGCACATGAATGGATAAATTTATGTTCTATTATCAGAGTTGCTGTTGCAACAATTTGTCCTAGGGTGACATCTTCCACAACTGTAACATAGTAATCCCCAGACTTCTTCATATGCTCAAAAGATTCTTTATTCAAGTCTGCAGTACAAAGAGGCCTCAAAACCAAGCCTTCTCCAGGATTCTTTGGAGAAATGGCTGGAGAAAATGTGGCTGTATTCTGACTCCAGTCCACTTCTTCAGGCAGACTTGGGTCAAACATAGGCGTTTCATCGGGTTTCATCTTTCCAGTAAAATCACACCGAAGCGATCCACACTCCCCTCCAGGCGCGTCAGTCTCCCGGCCGGTCACAGCGCCGCATCCGGATCCGGCTGCAGCGCCAGCCCCACCCCCTCCCTTACCACCCCCCACCGCGCCGCAGCCGTAACTCTGTTTTATAATATCTTGATGCATGGTTTTAACTATGCAATTCTGATATGGTCACCATTTTTCAAGTCTAAAAAGATTCTGTTAGCCTTCATTCTAAATGGAACTGTGCCTATTAGGAATGGGTGAGAATAACCCATACTGTGGTGTGAATGTGTACACACACATTCCAATGTGTGGGTGTAAAGCATGAGTGTGGAGGCTCAAGGGATGTCTGAAGCCATCTTCATTTGCTCTCTACCTTATTGATTGAGGCAGGGTCTTTCAACTGAATCCAGAGCCCACTGGTAACTATTAGGCTAGCTAGTCAGCTTGCTCTGTGGACCCCTGTCTGTTTCTATTGCTGTAATAAAATACCACAAGTATAAGCAACTTGGGGAGGAAAGGGTTTATTTCAGTGTACACTTCCACAGCACATTCCACCATAGAAGAAAGTCAGGGAAGGAACCCAGAGGCAATAACTGAAGCAAAGGCCATGGAGGAATGCTAGTTACTGGCTTGTTCCTCATGACTTGTTTAGACTTTCTTATAAATCCCAGGTTCTGCTGGCCAGGGGTGGTCCCACCAAATGGCCTAGCCCTTATACATCAATCACTAATTAAGAAAATTCCCCACAGGTTTACCTACATGCCAATCTTATGGAGGTGTTTTCCTTTGAAGATTCCTTCTTCCTGGATATGTCTCGTTTTATGTCAAGTTGACAGAAACCAACCAGTACAATTTGACACACAAACCAATAACTTACATCATAAACTTTCCTTTCTTGTTCATTCCTAAATTTTCATGTTAATATCAATATCACAATATAAAACATTCCAAATTTTAAAAACTCCAGTCTTTAAAAATTAAATGCTTTAAAAGATTAATCTCTTTAAAATATTCTCTTTGACTCTTGAAAGTCCCTGTCAAAGTTCAGAACCTCTTTAAAATATCTAGTTTCTCAACTGTGGGTGCCTATAAAGTAAAACACAAGTTAAATACTTATTTCAAAAACAAGCCAGAGCATAGTTACAATCAGATCAAAGCAAACCCTGAGCCCAACAGTGTAAATAGCTCAATGTCAGACATCTGGGACCTACTCACAACCTTCTGGACTCCAAAAGACCTAGGCAGATCTGCTTCTCTGGCTCTGCCATCCGCAGCACGCAGAGCTTGTCCAGGCTTGGGTCAGTTCTACTCCACACCACATGGTGATCATCTGACAGTACTCCAAAACGTGGGGAATTTCCGCTGCAATTGTGGGGGTGGGGCACCTCCACTAATAACCTCATACAGCTTATAAGTCCATCATCCAGGAAAGTCAAGGCAAGACTCGAGGCAGGAACTGGAGCAGAGGCCATGGAAAAATGATACTGACTTGCTCCTCGTGGCTTGCTCAGTCTGCTTTCTCATAGAATTCAGGGCACCTGCCTAGGGGTGGCACCACCCACTCTGAGTTGGACCCCTAATATCAATCATCAATCAAGAAAATGCTCTACAGGCTTGCCCACAGGCCAATCTGGTGGGGGCACAATCTCAAAGAGGGCATTTTCCTCTTCCCAAATGACTAGTCGTGTGACATAGCTCACAGTTTCCTCCTTCCGTGTCTAAGATTATAGATGGGTCATCACGCCACCTGACATTTATGCACGTTCTGGAGACTCCAGTTCCTATCCTCATGTTTTCATGGACATCAATTCATCCACTAAACCATCTCCCCCGCACGCTTCATTTCTTTCTTTCTTTCTTTATTTTTTTTTATAAACATTCATGGTGCTAACTTGCCTGTATTACATTTCCCTTAATCCCTGTCGTGTAATAGATGCCATCCATCATTGGCAAAAAACCGGACATCCTAACCTCACAAACACAAACTTCCAAACAGTTAGACAGTCCTGATGTGTTCACCACATGTTCAGTGTGTGATTTCCTGAAGCATCGTCCTCACAACTGAAAACCTCAAAAATAATTAAATAGAAATGTATTTAGTGAGTGGAATGAAAATTTTCTTGTGGATTTTTTTTTGTTTTTAAAACAATAGATTTAAAAGACATGCCATTCTTGGAGGAGGAATGAAAGGAAGCTTGGAGACACATTCTTTCTTCTAATAATTTTTTTGAGGTTTTATTTTTATTTTATGTGTATGAGTGTCTGAATATCTGTGCACCATATGTATGCAGTTCCTTGAGGTCAGGAGAGAACATTAAATCCTCTGAAACTAGTCACAGATGGTGGTAAGCCACTTGCAGATGCTGGGAATTGAACCCCGGTCCTCTGGAGGAGCCGCCAGTGCTCAGAATCGTTGACCATCTTCTAGTCTGTCTTCCCTAACAACTTTTGCAGAAGAATCTGAGCAAATCAACAGGCTAACAAAGTACTCCAGAAGAAACAGAGAACAATGTGAGTCCCCCAAATTGGAAATGCTCCAAAATCTGAGTTTTTTCACAATAACATGATGAAAAATTTCCAATTTTGAACCGGGACGTTCAACCAGTCTATGCAAAAATGGAAATCGAAAAACCTTACATTTCTGATCCAAAGTATTTTAAATAACAGATACTTAATCTTTACTTCATGTCTTGTTTGTTAAGAAGCCCTGTTTTCTTTCATATATTGTACATATAGCCTGCCTGTATTTAAAAAGCTATTAAATAGGCAATTGAACCATTTTGCTACCTTTATTCTTTAGTAATTAAGATTCCTTAATAAGTTAATTTGAAAAGTACAGTGAATTAGCTTATACAGATTGATGAAAATCCTGTTTCTTCCTATTATGTATATACAAAATCCCTGCATAGAGAATTTACTTAAAATTACTATATATACACATATATGTGTGTATACACACACACACACACACACACACACACACATATATATAATGAGGGGACAGGCATATGCCATAGCACACGTACAGAGGTCAGAGGGAAACTTTGAGAAATCAGTTCTTTCCTTCCAGGATGGGATCCAGGGATTAAACTAGGCTGTCAGGTCTGCCAAGCAGGCCCCTTTGTCCACCAAGTCTTCCAACCTGCACCCACATATGGATTTCAGTGTTAATATTGTCCCATCCCAGCATACGGAAAATATCATTTTGACAAGTAGTCAACATTAACCAGTTCTTCATTTTTTTTCAAGTGTCTTTTCCAGCTAGGCCCCCAGTGCACTGCGGCTCCTGAACAGTGCAGCCTCTAAGCCGTTCTCCATTCAGTCCTGATTTGATAACTGAGGAAGGAAACAAGGCCCAACAATGAAGAATCAGCAAGTGAACAGTACATTACACCGAGTCTACGGCCCTTCATGGGTGTATTTCTGTAAACATCTTATTAAATGTGCATTATTTCCAAGGGAAAAAAAACCCACTTCTGCTGTTGTGGTTTTGAGACACAGTTTGATCTTGGCTAACCACCAACATGTGGCTGCCCAGCCTCTATCCCAAGTGCTGTGATTGAGATGTGGGCTACCACACCTTGGTTAGCTACAACTTCTACAAAGTATCTACTGAGGAATAACTTTGTCAGGGGTTCTAGGAAGGGACTAATTTATAAGCTGAGCACCAAATGTGCCAATATTGGGCCAGTGAGTCTTTTTTTATTGTTATTAATTTATTATGTATACAGTGTTCTGTCTGCATGCCAGAAGAGGGAACCAGATCGAATTACAAATGGTTTTGAGCCAACATATGGTTGCTGGGAATTGAACTCAGGACCTCCGGAAGAGCAGCCCGTGCTCTTAACCTCTGAGCCATCCCTCCAGCCCCTTTAGGGGAAAGTAAAGTGGTAAGGCCACTTCTGTGCCCCCTGTGAGTACCCTTCTCCCACTCAAGTGCATTGGCTGCCAATCATGCCCGTTAAACATCAGCACTCAGTAGCATGTCTCCCTCTAGTGGAACAAAAGGACAATTAACAGCATTCCATAGCCTGGTAAAGGCTGCCTAATGACACACGGACTAGCAAACTTGACTTGTGTGGTGGCCTGCACTTTAAATCCATTCATTTTAGTTCTAATAAACAAGAAGTGATTCCAACCTGGCCCTCTGGTGTTTAAAACAGTCTTTACAAAAACACTGATCTGGTCTTTGTGAGTTTGAGTCCAGCCAGGACAACACAGTGGGACTCTGTCTCGGGAACAAAAACAAAACAAAACAAAAAAAAAAAAAAAAAATCACATCAGATAGATTTTAAAATAATTGTAGGCTGGAGATGGTCTCAGTTCGTGTTTGCACAGCCTGTGGCGAGCCCTGGGTTTAATCCCAACACTGTATACAACAGGATGTCAGAACATGGTCCAAGAATGGAGTCATGTGAGGTTTCTGAAAGCTTGTGAAAAAAACTCCAAGAAACAAGAGTCTATGACTTCAGTTTCTTCCAAACACGGCACTGGTCGTGCACTGGGCTTTTGAGTGTCCCTCCAGGTGCAGCAGACAGGAGCGTGTGCTTGAGATTCCTTGCCACAGATGGTCACTGCTACTGGGTCCTAGGCCTCTGGAAACATGTTTGTGACTGGGCACTTTACTCACGTGACTCCTCTTAACCCTCAGAAAGTAGAGTTGGCTACTGCGCGACACCTTAGTCACCTCCTTTATGGGCTCCATTCTCCTAGTCTGCAGACATCAGGGTGTGGTGCCACATTTCCACTCCGAGTACTTGGGAAAGAAATGAAAGCAGAAGGATCAGAAGTTACGACCATTCTTGATTACACAGGAGCTAGAAGCCAGCCTGGGCTCCATGAAACACTGTAAATGAGTGAATTTTAGATGACATTTTTGTGATCATTCCGTCCAAGTCCCACAACTTACACATGAGGACTTCTTCCCCAAAGAGAAGTGACTCCCAGTGTCACAACAAGGTATCAGAACAAGTAAGGAAGCTAAAGACTAGAGCTGGCACCCCACCCCTCAGAAAGTCTTGCCCATGTTCCCTACCAAGGCATCAGAATATGGACTGGGCTGCCCCATTCCCATCTACTTTTGTACTGGGATTAAGTGAACTAACCTTTTAGGTTGAGCACTTTCTGTGGTATCCAGATGGCCTTATTGAAAGTCTGAAGGGTACACACTGATCACACCAATTCCTAATTTCCATCTTTATGAGCAAGAGGCATGTGTGATATCCTCATCTTTGCTTAGTTAACAGAATAACATCATTTAAACACCTACTGGGTTAACTTTATCTTAGCACAGGACAGATGCCAAGATACAAAATATCAAAGACAAATCCCTGCCCTTGTGAGTTAACAGTCTGAGGATATATATATATATATATGTGTGTGTGTGTGTGTGTGTGTGTGTGTAAATTCAATATGCAAGTTACTTTGTCATTGGGAGATACAGAAAAATAATAAATGATAAAGTTTGCAGGAGCTCAGGGACACAGAAGACAGTATGAAACCAAGTGAATAGGAAGGGCCTTACTGAGTCGGTGACTACACAGCCCCGGACTGAGCATCCTATGTAGACCAGACTGGCTCCAAATCCACCTGCCTCTGCCTCCCCAGTGCTGGGACTAAATAGTGTGTCATCATGACTGGTCAATTCTGTTTGAAAACTGAAGACTGGGTAAAACTGAAAATGCTATTCATCTAAGTAGAAACCCTGGCCTGCCATGCAGGATATCTATCTGGTGCAATGATCCTACCAGGAAGTCTACCCCACCCACATGCCTCTCTCATCAGTGACTCCAGTGGTTTCAGTGGCTTCTTGGATGACAAACCCCTGAAGTCACCTTTTACTATTCTGTTCTAGCTCATTTGTTCCCTTACACTAACTCCACATCCACTTCTAGCAACCTAAGCCAAGCTCCCAGCATCCTTCACCTGGGCTGGCAAGCATAGCCAATCAATCACCATCCAACTCTGCAATTCTCCAGACGCCAGAGTGATGCTTTCAAAATACAAGTTTGATCCTGTCACTCCTCTGCTGAAAACAGTAAACACCATCAGATCTCAGGACGACAATGCCCACCCCTTGATTTGGAGGCTGCAGGGCCTTTCCTGGCTGCTTGCTTTGCTTATGTGTTCTTATGCACCTGACTTGGCTTGGTTGTATCCTCATCTGTTTAAGTAGCCCAGGGTGGCCAGAACTTAGAATCCTTCTATTTAGCCATTACAGCGCCAGAAAGCTCAGTGTGACTCAGCTTCAAGTATTTTGTCAAGTATCTCATTGTGTGGCCGTTTTCCCTAGGCATTCTCTTTATTCAGCACTATTTCTCTCTATATAATTTATAACCTCTTGGAAGAATGTGACTTATTTCTCTATAAGAATACAAACAATTCAAAGGAAGTAATTTTGTTTTATTCACTGCTACATCCCAGTACTTAAAATACTTAAATGCCTGATGATCAAACGACCATGACAATGGCTGGATGTGAAATGGCTGATGAGCTGAGGTCTAGCTAGAAAAGGCATTAAACATGAAGTAGGATCATGTGACAAGAACAGAGCCTCTGTGAACAGCAACATCATGGCCACATGACTTCTCTTATGAGTGGAACTCCAGGTTATAAGTCACAGCTCGGTAATCAGTTGATTTCAGACATGTCTTCGGCATGTACAAAGAAAACAAATATCGCCAAGTCTGTCCAAATGCCTTTATGCTCACTTTTATAAAGGTCATGGATGGTCATCACATTTAAATATTTACGATACTTCTGAAAAAGTTTGCAGGAGAAAATATATAAAAATAAAATGTACAAAGTTCTTCATTAAAATAGTACTTTAATCTATTAAAAGCAGAGCCAGTGGCTGGATCCCGACATTAGGAGCTTTGGGCTTTTGAGGCAATCACATGGCCACACTGCAGTCGTCCACAAAGGAAGAGATGGTAGAGACTCAGGTGCAGTCAAGAAGCCGTCCTCCAGCTACAACTTCTACCTGGGGTTTAAAAAGTATCTGAGGAATGTCCACAACATGGCTCTTCATTCTATTTGCCTTTCTTGGCCTTGGCTGTTTTTTCTTTTCTTTTTTTTACGTGTTTAGGGATTTTACTTTTCCTCTTCTCTCTCTGGGCTTCCTTGACCATCTTTTTTCTTTCCTGTAAAAAGCAAACAACACACTCCCAACAAATTTAATTCACTCAGAATATTTAAACTATTATTAGAACTGAATTAATATTCTTACGCTAATAGGATAAAAGTAAATGTAGCATAAAAATAGCAATTACAGGTTGGTGAAACTTGGGGGTACAACTTTTCTTTGAGGTGCCTTCCATCTCACTTCATTCCCTACCCCCACCCCAAAATCTCTGCCTTCTTCCCTCCCTCAAAACAGACTTACTTTGCTGTCCAGACTTTTATTACACATACACACCCCTCAGCTTCCCAAGTGCTGGGATGATAGGTACCTGTCTTCATATGCATGTTATTTTTCTGTCTGTCTGTACCCCTTAGCCCCCCACCATAGCCCCAACCCATCTACCACTAAACTACATCCTGATCCTTGAACTCTGCTGAAATTGCAGAGTCAAATCAATATCCCTGTATGTTAGTTACTTGGTGTTCACAAGCTCCATACTTTAAAAGAAATAAAGATTAGACAGAAACAGTATTTGCTTCTAGTAGGCAGACATCACACGTCATCTGTGCGACTCTGAAGAAGCCCCTAGTAGCAGTCAACTCTCTAATTTACTCCAAAAGTAAAGTTCACATTTAGTTATGAAAACTACAATTAAAGGCACTATTGATCTCCTTTGGTGATAACCCATACCTTTAATCCCAGCAATTGGGAGGCAGAGGCAGGTCTGTGAGTTCAAGGCCAGCCTTGTCTACAGTTAGTTCCAGAATACCCAGGGCCACACAGAGAAACCTTGTCTCAGAAAACAAACAACCAACAAAGGCATTATTGATGCTTCAAAGTCATCATCCTCAAAAAAAAAAATGAAGATCTTAACTAACCTTTTTATCAATGTCAGGGTCAGCAGTGTGTTTCTTGCATTGGGCATTATCTCCCTGCTCTTTGGAGTCTGTGTCAGAGCACTCCGAACTTCCAGCATCTTCCGAATCACAAGTCTCTTCCTTAACTTCACTTTCTAGGAGTGCAGGGACCTTGAAGTTATAGAACCACGTTACTTAGAGGCAGTTACTTATCTATGTGTTAGTCAACATGTTAATGCCACCATTTTACATCAGTATGCCAGATACACTGTAAAGTCATACACCAAAACATCCAAATAGCAGAATCAACATTAGAGAAAGACAGACAACATCCATTCACTCCAGTAGGACTCAAGAACACACACAAATAAAGGATCTGGCACGGGTGTTCAATCTTCTGACACTGTAACATGATGCTACCGTCTACAAATGTGTGGGGCTATATTCACCGCTATCCTGGCACGCAGGTGGTCCACTGCCAAAGGCTGGGCACATGCCTGATTACTAGGATAATACAGGTGATCTAAATCAACAACGTAAGTCTGCTGCTGCTTTTAGCAAGCCAGATGTGGAGTTGTGATTTAGAAAGGATGTGAGGCAAATAATAATGATGATGATAACAACAATAATAAAGATCTAGCTGGGTAACTTCAGAGCTGTTTTTCTATGAACCACATTACTAGCAATAAGCTAATCTAATCAAATGAATAGTCAACTAAGAAGCTTCATTATCCCTGAAATTTATATTTATTTCACTTTTTTCTTGTTCAAAACAGAATCTCATCACATAGTTCAGGATAACCTTAAACTTTCCATTTTCTTATCTTACAGGTAAGTGGGTGAGTGATGGTAACTAAGCACAGGTCCTCTGGAAAACCAGCAAGAGCTCTTAACTGTTGAGCCATCTCCCCAGCCCTGAGAATTTTCAAAACTTATTATAAAAACTACCAAAAAAAAAGTGTATGGTGATCAGTATTACCCCACACAAATGCAGATCAGGATTAAGAATATTTCACTTTTGTTTGTTTTTTGGTTTTTCGAGACAGGGTTTCTCTGTAGCTTTGGAGCCTGTCCTGGAACTAGCTCTGTAGACCAAGCTGGCCTAGATTTTTCACTTTTAACAGAAGAAATTCAGACACAAAAAAAGAAAAGTAAAAAAGGCTCATTTTCAAACTTAATTCTAATACCACTTTACAGTAAGTTTTGTATCTTTTAAAATAGCTTCCATAGGCTGGCAAGATGGCTCATCAGGTAGCCTGACAATCTAGTTGGATCCCAAAGACCTAGGAGGTAGAGAGAGTCAACTCCCCAAAGTCGTCTTACGGCTACCCACCACACATGTGCTGTGGCACACTTCTGAGCACATGCACAAAAACAATGGGTTATAAAGCAATAACAACACATATTCTCCATACCTTCTGGACTCCTGACAAATCTTTTTTCAATCCCGTGACAGTCTGGTATAGAATCTGGTTTTTTTAAAAAAAAAGAAAAAAGATTAAATATAAAAATTAACAATGATATGCACATATTACACTATTAAACACTGTCTCCTGTGATTCTGAGAACATACTCTAAATCTATCACTGTTACATAGAAAGTAGCCAGCATGGTTCTTGTGTGCCAACCATGCGTGCCCACAGGCCCAATACAATCTAAGTCTAATAGTTTTCAGATGAGCTCACAACCCAACAGGTGGCAGCAAACACTAACTTTGAACTTTATTTGCTGAAATGTTACCCACTCCACAAACAGCCCTACTCAACTCTCATTAGTATATCTACATGTAAAAGTTATAGTGATTACTAAAAGTGCTTGTGAGGAGCTAGAAAGATGGCTCGGTGGTTAAGAATGCAAGTTGCTCAATCATGAGGACCAGAATTAGGATCCCAGCACCTATATCCAAAGGCTCAGAGAGTAACAAGGGCCTCTTCCGGACTGAATGCATACACAGATGTGTACATTTGATCACATAGACACATTAATTAATTTTTTTGAAGTGCGTTTAGGCCAAAGAGTTAGTTCAGCAGACAAAGGCACCTGCCATGAAAGCCTGCCTACACTCCTCAGGAGTCAAAGGGGGAGAGAGTGATTTGACAAAGCTGTCCCCTGGCCTTCCTACGGGTACCATGGCATGTGTACACTCACACACATAATAATTTTTTAAAAATGCTTATGTTTCATGCATGAGAATCTGGTGACCACTTCTTAAGTCTTTATATAAAGGCTTACATAAACAGCTAAGTTTTTCTACATGGCTGCAAAGGCTCAAGGGTTTACTTTCTGGTATGCTAACAAAAAAATATTCCAAGGAGACTGGAGAGATGCACACAGGGGCTAAGAACGTGTTCTGCACCTATGTGGGAAGGCTTACAACCCCTTCTTAACACCAGCTTCAGGAACCTAACACCCCTTCAGGACACCCACATTCATTCATGTGCACATACCCCCCACCACATACACACATAATTTAAAATTAATCTACATATTTTATCTCTCCAAATGTAAATGAAAATGAAGCATAGCGTATCAATCTACTGCAGCCATTTTTATCCTAGACTTCTTGTGAATCAATCTTTTTACTAATTATAGTTCTCTAAGCACATGAAAATGCATTACCCCTCTTAAATCCAGAAGTATCCCTTTACAGCCACTGGGTATGGAAGTATGTTTATACACAGGGAGCTGACCATCTCACTAGTACCACTTTACAGCCACTGGGTATGGAAGTATGTTTATACACAGGGAGCCGACCATCTCACTAGTACCACTTTACAGCCACTGGGTATGGAAGTATGTTTATACACAGGGAGCTGACCATCTCACTAGTACCAAGCCAGGATTAAGCTCGGGACAGTCTCTTTTGTTAGAACTGGCTCTACAGACAAACCAAGCTGCTCACATTATCTTGTTGAGTATTCAAAGCCATGTCTTCTTCCTTCAGCCTCATCATTATATCCACATCTCTCTCATAATTTTTCACTTCATTCAAGGTTCTGGGAATATATGCTTGCTTGAACACCTAATAGACGAAAGCAAAATTAAACTATTATTCCTTTACTCCTGCATTCCTTCAGTATCCTTAGCTCTATCAATCATGCAGAAATCTGTATTTCATCTCCAATACTTTCAGTCCACTTGTGTTCACACTGGTGTTGTGTGTGCTATTTGGTAAGCTAAAAACGATTTGGTAAGATAAAAATAAAATTTCACAATTAATCTTAGAAAGAAAAAGAGTCTATACCAGATGATCTTTAGAATAACATTCCTCCCATACATTCTAATTTCAAAAAGCATCTTCTGAGAGGAAGGACAGGATGGAGTTACAGTTAGCAAGAACTGCCTGCCTGTCAGCAACTGAATACAAACACATATTCTTACTATGTAGGGCATCACCACCCAGCTGCTACAAAATTTCTGAGTGAAATAAACTACAATTAAAATAATATAGTAATAATAAGCCTATTGCGGATCTTAATAAAGATGTCTTGACTTCTTAGGACTAGTTTGATTTTATTTTTTAACAAAGTACCAATATTTAAAGTCTGCTATATTTATAGAATCAGTATGTAAGTCATTTAATTCGTACTTGCAAATTAAGTCTTTTCCTTCTTGACTCTTGCACCCCACAAGCTCTTTCCAAACTTTACCTAAACAACAGGCTAAGAGGTTGCTGAGTGCAACAGTGTGACTGAATTTAAATTACATACCATGTACCTATAAAATCAAGTTCATGCTTTACCAACGAAAACAAAACCATGCAAAACACTGTAATTCAAGAATTAGCTGGGAATGATGGCACATACCTGTCATTCTATCAATCAGGCAGCTGAAGCAGAATGAGTGAGTTTGAGGCCAGCCTGTACTACATAAGAAGCTCTAAGACAAGCTCTAGGTTTATATGAAAAGACCCTGTCTCCAAACATATGACAGAACACCTCACAATTCCACAGTAAACCCAAGTATTCCCCAAGGCTGTGGATACATAACAAACCCCACCTCTTCGTCCACTTGATCTTGGCTAGTCTTTTCTTCCTTGGTCCTCTGGGATGCTATTTCCATGGCCTTTGAGAAAAAGCAAAAAATTATTTTCCTTTACCCTCACCCTAGAAAAGACATATTTTTTCTATTTTGTAATGAATTATTTTTTTAATCTTAATAGGTGTCATGTCTTCACACCTTTAAAGCGAGCTTCTACAATGTAGGTTGGCTCTCTACTAAAGACTTGACAGTCATTTAAAAAGAAACAATAAATCCTTCTAGTCTCCCAGGGCATCTAATGCCTCTGGTCTATACAAGCATCTACACACATATGGTCTATACAAGCATCTACACACATACGCAAATACCCACATGGACACGTAATTAAAATAAAAATGTATCTTTTATAAATATATACAGAAGGAAAGAACATTATTTTCTATTTTTTTAATATATTGACTAGACTCGATACTAATGGTTTAGGGATAAAAATACTTTGATAGTTACTCAGTCAATACATGTTTGGTGGTTTGAATTAAAAATGGCCTCCATAGCTCATAGGGAGTGGCATTATTTGGAAGGATTAGGATATGTGGCCTTGTTGGAGTGGGTCTAGCCTTGTTTTAGAAAGTGTGTCTCTGGGGGTGTTGCTTAGAGGTTTCAGAAACTCAAGCCAGGTCCAGTGTGTCTTTTCCTGCTGCTGCTGATCCAGAGGACGAGCTACATCTCTAGCACCATGTCTGCCTGTGTGCTGCCATATTACCCTCCATGACGATAATGGACTAAACCTCTAAACTATAAGCCAGACCCAATTAAATGTTTTCCTCTGTAAGAGTTGCCATGGTCATGGTATCTCTTCACAGCAACAGAAAGCCTAAGACAACATGCAGTTGTCTAGTACATAATACTGACTATATACAAATAAAATTTCTGTTCCTCAAGAGTTCATAATATGCCAAACATGGTGGGGTGGACAGCTATGACCCCAGGACTTATCAGGCAGCAGCAGGAGGAGCATAAAGTCGGGTCAGCCTGGGCTACAGAGTAAGACCTATCTCAAAGAAACAAACACCTCACTAAGAGACAAACCAACCAACGAACCAACCAACCAACCAACCAACCAACCAACCAAGAGGGCTCAAGATGCGCTCAGTTGTTAAGAATGCTAGCACAGCACACACCAAGCCCAGGCTTGATCCCAGCACCACATAAACTGGGTGTAGTGGTGCACACTTAAAATCTCAGAACTCAGCAGACAGAGGCAGGAGAATCACACACTCAAATTCATCCTTGGCTATACACAGTTTGAGGCAGCCTGGATACAGTGACTCAAAAAAAAAAAAAAAAAAAAAAGAGAAAACAATACCCCTGAAAACAGTGTTTCTCCTGATTTTTCCCTTGAGATAGCTTTCTGACCTGAGTTTTAATATTCACCAGGCAAAGCAAGATGGAAAGGTACTCCAAGGGAAAGGGGAAGTATGAAAACCCTGACTCAGAAGTGCCAAGAATAACAAGAGATAAATGGTCTATATAAAAATATAAAACTTCTGTTTAGGGACAAAAGGGTGCGCTCAACAAGAGGGGTGAAAAAGGCAATGCACAGGCAGAAGAAAATGCTGCAGCTCAGGATTGATGAAAAGGAAACAGGTAGGGTTCAGAAGACAAACAAACTACTTAAAGAAGACAGAGTCTGGAACAGGCGTTTCTCCAAGAGAAACCTAAGAAGGTATTTAGTGTCACTCATTAGAGAAACATTCAACACATTCATAATAAGATGCCACCTTACACTCCTTGGGAAGGGTGAGGACAAGATGAGAGGACAATCAGTGCATGTCAGGATACAGAGAAACTGGAAGCCTAGCACAGTGTTAGCATAATTGTAAAACAGTAGTCAACAGTAGGCTCTCAAAACTTAGAGATATTTATTTATATGCTCATATTCTCACCAGTATTATTCCTGATAACTGAAGCGTGGTAAAGAGCACAACTGTCCACTGACAGATGAGAAAATAGACAAATTATGGTCCATACAAATAGAGTGTTATCTGGTCACACGCTAGAACACAGATGAACACTGAGCACGGTAAGTAAAATAAGCCAGCTACAAAGAGCTAGAGGTGGCTCAATAGTTAAGAATGCTGGCATCGCTTCCAAAGGACTTGAATCTGATTCCCAACACGCACTTCAGGTGGCTCATAACCACCTGTAAGTCCAGCTTCAGGGGATCCAATACCTTCTTTGGGCCTCCTTTGGCATCCACACACATGTAGCATACAATCACACAAACACACATATATACATGTAAATAAAAAATGAAAAATTTTGAACTAAAAAAAAAAAAGGACAAACAGTATGTGATTGCACTTATTAACAGAATCAAGAATAGCTCAATGACACCAGAATGGTGGTTTTCAGGAGCTGGTTGGGGGAGCACAGGTTCAGTATCTGATGATTTAGAAAAGGGCTGAAGATAAAAAACTAATGGTTTGCACAGCACTCAATGCTTAGTACTTAATGTTATGCATATTTTGCCACACAACCTGGCAGTTTTCTTACTAACACTTATGAAGTTGACAATCTCTGTAATCCTGCCAGTTAAGTAAAGTCAAGAAACTTGCTGTTTCTAATTTCACTGTGAGTTGAGATGTGCTAACAAGTTCTGGAAATGAATAATTACACTAAGCAACCCGAATCCCTCAGATGTGAGCACAAAGGCAAGTCATACTTCCTCCTCTCCTCAGCCCGGCCTACCTTTTCGAGATAAGCATCCATGTTCTCAGGGGTGATGGAAGGATCTGTAACAAACTCGAAGAGCTCCCGAACAGTCATCACAGCGACAGCATATTTGAAAAAGAAATCTGTCAGAAGAAAAAACATTAGCAACAGCTCTGCAAGGGAAATAGTTACCACTCCAACTAGTGACAGGAAAAGAAAGAAGAATGCACCATATCCAGCCAATGGTCCTAGTGGCACTGGACTGGACAATTAAACAGGACTTGTTTGTTAGTGCTGGGGATCAAATGCAAGGTCTTCCACATGAGAGGCAAGCACAGTGTTCTAATGCCAAACTACATTCCCACTCCGAGTGACAAGACCTGATCCTATGCACACACGCATAGATGCTATCAGGAAATCCCACTTTCCACTCACCATTGACATTCGCACAGTCTTTTCTCAAGAACTCCAATGCATGTGGGTGATCGTGCTCCACAGACTGAGAAACATCAATGATGTACACATCTCCACCATGGTACCTTGTAGGCAATAAGAACAAGGTACAAGTTACTATTATATTTTTGGGTTTTTTTGTTGGTTTTTTTTTTTTTTAAATCTATTCTGAAGCTGGTTGTGTGGCACACACTGGAAGAATTTGGTGAAGGAGGCACAGCTGAGAAGATCAGGCCAGAATTCAAGGCTAACCTAGGCTACACATTTTTAAGTTGTAGTACACACACCCAACACTTTAACCCAACACTCGTGAGGTAGAGTTCGAGGCCAGCCTGATCTACAAAGTGAGTTCTAGTACAGCCAAGCTATATAGAGAGACCCTGCCTCCAAAAAAAGAAAAAAAATAAAATAGATTCTGTTCTTTGTTTTGAACAGTCTATGTAGCACAGGCTAGCCTCAAACTCTTTAGTCTTCTTGCCTCAGCTTCACAAGTGCTGACATTACAGGCATGCAACTACCATATCTGGTTTAAAAAGAAACAAAACATCTACCTAAAGATAAGTAATTCATAATGACTATGGCAGGTAAGAAAAGGCTGTCTTGACTAATAAAAATATGAAAACTAAAAAAATTTCAAAGCCAATTAAGTCAGCTAAAAATGCACCCCCTCCACTGATACCCTGTAGTGCTGGGGATGAAATCCAACACCTCCCACACACATACTAGACACTTGTTCTACCAATCAAGCTAAAACCTCAGTCCTTCCCAGTAGTCTACTCTGTGACTAAAGTGACTGAAGACAGTGACCACATCTTAATTCCTGCCATGGGAAACCAACAGGGTACAGCATGACTTTATCAATTTGAACTTTTTGAAGGACATGCCATAATGAAGGGGAATTTTCCAGGAAGCAACCACACTCACAGCATGTTGAATTCACTGAGATCCGCATGGACAAGTTTAGCATCCTGATACATTTTCCTCATGTACTGAATGACCTGCAGGTACAACTCCCGGGCCTTTGATTCTGACAAACGAACGTTTTTCAAAAGTGGTGCAGGCCTCAAATAAAAAAAAAAGAACGACAATAAAATTATCAAGATCAAGTTTCCTTGCCTCATTCTACAGTTACATGCACCACTTACTGTAATTTGTCATGTGAACTGACTATGGAGTAATGTACAATGGCAATTATAAGTACTTTCCAGCACTTTAATAAACTAAACAACCCTCAGAAACAAGGTTAACTGTTATTCTGAAGCAGTGCAAAGCTTCACAATGGTAAATAATAACAGTTATGTGCACACAGTAGGAAAGACTCCTGGAAGAACTACGGGAAATACTTAACCTAGTACATAGCTCACAGGACTTAAAATAGTTTCACCTTCCATATACTTACATGTCACCTTTGCCAATGAAGCCCATGAGAAGAACATGACTTCTTAGCTTGATTGGTTTAGGACATGGTATGTTTGCTGTTGTTAGCCTGTGACGTAGATAAAAGGAAAACTGGAAAGTCAAAAGACATATAAGCAAATTACAGCAGCTACAGACCATGGCATGAATACTCTGTTAGGAAGCAGTACCCAGTCCTCTCAACTAGATTGCTTTCATAAACCAGTGGTTTTCAGTGGCAGTATCGTGTGCCACAAAGAACATCAAAACACTGATAAACAATTAAATCCCAAAACCTGTGACACCCAATCCATTTCTAGAAATGTTAAACTGTGAAAAAAAAAAGTACATCTTAGAATTGATAAGACATAGCAACTATGTCAACAATTATCTTTTGAGTTTACTAATCTCAAAAATAAAATCACTGGACACATGCCTAGTGGCTAACTGGGACACAGGAAGATTTCAAAGGACTTCCAAAACAAATGGTACCAGCTTAACAGCAAATTATACTTTAAGTAAAAAATGCTACTCCTTTCTAACATTCTCACAACCTTTGATAAAACTAGGCAAGTGTCCCTTTTAACTGTAGTTATGGCAAAATGACTGTGTCCCAAACTGGACTAAGTAAGAAAAGCAAGTGATTAGCCAAAGAGCTTAGGGCCCGATGAAATCTAGCTAAAATTCCTATAATGTTTTTATATGTCAGAATTGTCATCACCGTGTCTGAATTCCTGTCAAAGCCTTGCTCAGAACAAACTCTACATGCTTTCGCATGGCTCCAGACTCTTCAGATAGTAGAATTCTTCTGCTTAGTTAAGCATATGTAATAGAGCGCCATGGTCTAATGACTCCCCTCTGCTTGGAAAGGGCAGGACACAGATACACAGACAGACACAGCCAAGCGCGTGCACCTCCTCCAACCCACGCACCACCACGCACCTGGATAAGTTCCTCATTTCCTTCTCTGCCCATGTCTTCACCATTTTTCTAGGGTTTCCTTTACAATAGCCACGACGAAATCTGGAGCAAGAAAGCATGTGTTACTTTAATCACTGCATTATACTATTTTAGCACTTGAGGAAAAAGCAATTCAAGAACCTGGACTCACCTAAATTCTCCGGTTACATACTTATCACGATCTTTGAACACCAAAATAGAAGTTTTGTATATTTTGATTGCTCTGCTCTCTCCACTGTTTGTGGTAGCATAGTATACATTAGCCTATTTTAAGCAAAAACAAAGGAAATGAAACATGTGTTAAATAACTAATGTCAGTTTTCCAGTTGATTCTAACCTCAAAAATAAACTGAAACAATATCTGCATCACTGCCATCTCTGAAAGGTGTGAATTAAAATATCAAAATAACTACACCTCTGGCATGCATTCATATGCCAACATATTATGTTCTGGTCAATGATGGGCCCCATATACCAGAGGGGTTCCATAAGATTGCATTACCTATAGTGATGTCATAGACATCTTAGGTTTTACTACATAAAACTGCTTAATGACTCATTTCTCTGAATGTAGACTATTGTTACATGAGGCATACTGCATATAGAAAAGTCCAATTTCAGTGTAATTGGTTTCACACATTTATCTCTAATAAAGATTTTTGCATCTAATTAATTCCCACAGAATGAACTGCTAATTGTGATGGTTTAAATGAGAAATGACCTCTGTACACCCATGGATTTGAACACTGGTCCCACTGACGGTGCTGTTTGTGGAGCTTCTGGAACTTTTAGGAAATTGATATAGCACTACTGGAGGAAGAACACTGCCGGAGGCAGGCTTGGAAGATTAGCAGCCTGGGCTACTTCTAGTTCACTCTGCCTCCTGTCTGCTGCCTGCCAGGCCTCCTCCCTGCCATTAAGGACTCTAATCCTCTGGAACCCTAAACCAAAATAAACTTTCTTCCTTAAGATGTTCTTGGTTATGGATTTTATCATAGCAACAGAAAAGTAATTAATATATTGTTTTTTAAAAGTCACACTTATCTTTTTCTGGACTTACAAATAAAGGAACATGAAAGACTGGCTCATAGCAATGAATCAACAACTTTCATTCATTAATAGCAATATTAAAGGGGACTCAGGACCACTGTGATCTTTGAAAAATTGAAGATCACTGCTGAGCACAGACTTGGTGATACAATACAGCGATCAGGAGAAGGTACACAATTTCATATCAACGAACTATCAAGTAACATAATTTCTAGAAACATTGTTAACAAACTATCTGGAGTATGTAGCCTTCTTTCTTTTTTGAGACAAGATTTCTCTATGTATCCCCAACTGGCCTGGAATTTGCTACCTTGGAACTCACAGAGATCTACCTGCCTCTGCCTCTTGAGTAATGGGATCAAAGGTGTGTCACATTGCCCAGCTTTCCTTTCTTTTTAAAGGCACAAATTAAAAGTGCCTTAGTTTTCCTTGGTATTTGAAATACAAAAGCTAACATGAAAACACTGCCATCCCAACACAAACTCACTTCTTTTCCAGTGCTAATACAGCCATGTATCTCTGATATGTCTTTTTTATCCAACATCTTGAATAAAATCATTCTTGTCCTGGGATCCAAAACCTAAAAAGAAAAGTTATTTTTGATTTGTTTGTTTTCAAGTACAGTCATGAAAACAAATCAGATAAAATAAATTATAGGACAGTAAAAGTACATACCCAGGGTGATCAAGATGGCACAGTGAAAGGTACCTGCCACCCAGAACCCACCCACATAAAGGTGGAGGGATAGAACCAACCCCAGTAGTTGCCCTACGACCTCCACACAGACACCATTGCACAGGGCGGCTTCTCCCATCCTGCACATACACACATTTCAGTTTGGTTTCTGCTGCTGTGATAAACACTATGACCAAAACAACTTGGGTAGAAAAAGGTTTATCTCATCTTACACTTCTAGAAAACAGTTTACCGCTGAGGAAAATCAGGACAGGAACACGACGTAGGAACTAAGGCAGAAACCATAGAGGAAAGCTGCTGACTGGCTTGCTTTCCATAGATTGCTCAGCTTGTTTGTTTATACAGCCCAGGATTACTTATTCAGGGGTGGCACCATCCACAGCGGGCTGGCAAAACAGACTTGCCTACAAAGCCAACCTGATGGAGGCAATTCCTCACTGGAGGTTCCCTTTTCCCAGGTGACTCTAGTTTGTAGCAAGTGAAGAAAAAACTAACCAGCACAACATACAACAATTAGCTAACATTATAAATAGCTCTTTCGTGTCCAATGATTCTTCAGTTCCACAAACTGGTTCTAGACTGCAGGTTAGCCTTTACTTCCTTGGGGGTACAGGACAGAGGGGTGCTTATATCTTAAGTCAAGAAGCTACAGGTCAAGAAGCTGCTATGTCAGAATGTGGAAAGGTACATAAACATATGGGTAGAAGAGAGACCACGTAGGTAGCAATAATAATAATCCCAACTTTTTTAAATAATCATTTTCTTCACATCAAAAATCTAAATCAGAAGATATATACTGTTAATCCCAGCACTCAGGAGGCAAGAAACTGGCATATCTCTGGGAGTTTGAGGGTATCATAGTCTAAATAGCAAGTTTCAGGCCAGTAAGGACTACAGAGAGTATCTGTCTGTCTGTCTGTCTGTCTCTCTCTCTCTCTCTCTCTCTCTCTCACACACACACACACACACATACACACACACACACACACACGAGAGTAAGTTTCAATCATATCCTGCTGGCCATAAGATATTAGGGACTAGCACCCCACCCCTTCCAAAGAATAAAGCACATGTAAGAAAGAGGTCTCTAGTTAGAAATTTGAAGGTATTGCTCTCCCTGCCCTCCATCTATACATGCCCCAGATGCATGGCACGTAGGTACTCAACCTATTTCACAGCAGATATCCAACCTATTTAATGGAAAAGAGAATAAAATTCCTAAAGATGCTGCTTTAAAAAATTCTGGTCTGATAGTCTCTACTTTCCAAACCTCTGAGAAGGGGGAAGCACTGCATAGTACTTCAAGGGTTATAGAAGGATCGTGGCTGTCTTTATCCACTAGGGGTCCTATTATACAGCAAAATGTGGATCACTAAACTTAAAACTGTTTACTCAGGGGTCATTTTAGGTAAGATTAACACCAAGCAAGGAAGTTAAAAACAAGATCCAATTCAGAGAACAAAGAAATGCTAACTTCAAACAAGACCACACAGCACGTGTCAAGCATACCTGTTCTACGGTTGCTCTGTCGGACTTATCTTTAATGCGATACCTAAGCAAAAACAAAAACAGTCAAAACTCAGTGAGAAGTCAGAATCAGACTTCTAAATGGACACGATTCTGTGACAATTCTTAAGGAATTTTTCGTAATTTTTCATCCTAACTTGATATAAACACTTCACTCAGTAAAACTCTATTTCTGAGCACGAGTCAATTCTCCTTAGCAGGCACGCACAATCTTTTGTTATTTCTTTTCATTTTAAAGCTTTTACTTTTTTCCATTTATTATTCGTGTGTGTGAATGAAGTGTAGATAAGAGATTGCCACCCTGCATATGGTGGTCAGAAGACAAGTTTGGGAGTTAGATCCCTCCTTCCACCATCAGGGACCAAACTCTGGTTGTAAGTTTGCATGACAAGCACTTTTATGGCCCCTCTCCCCACCGTCTCCCAGGACTTCTGATATTTCCACAGGACGTGTCATCTACAAAACTGACTCAAGAACCATGCAAGTCTCGTGCTTTAAATCCAATTTATAATTTTCTGTTGGACCATTTTCATTTTTATCCTTAGTCACATATACTCACATATGAGCCCATAGGTTAGATGTGCGCACACACAAATATGTGTGCATATATAATGTTATATATGTAATATATATTTCACATATGCATACAGAGGAAAGGGAGAGGAGGGAAAGGGAGGGAGAGAGGGGAGAAGAGATAAAGAGCGAGGAAGAGGGGAGGGAAAAAGAATTTGTGAGTAGCCGGGCGGTGGTGGCGCACGCCTTTAATCCCAGCACTTGGAAGGCAGAGGCAGGCGGATCTCTGTGAGTTCGAGACCAGCCTGGTCTACAAGAGCTAGTTCCAGGACAGGCCCCAAAGCTATACAGAGAAGCCCTGTCTCGGAAAAAAAATGAGATTTACAAAAGCATATGCTAATAAATGAGAGCACATAAACATCTTTTGCAGAACAACTGTGCTACTCAGTCAGGAAATCAGGCTTCACCAACCATGCTTTATCATGAAAACATTACTTACGATTCTGCTTCTTCTTGTCTACATTTTACGGTGACTTTATTTATGACAGAATCAGTAATATTCAGTTTATCTAAAAATACAAAAAATCACAATGTAAATAATACAAAAGACAATAATAGTCTCTGAGCAGGATACTTCCCCCTCTACCTTCCCCTTTCTATATAGTTTCTTAATAGAATTAAAATATATTTTACTTATGAGACAAGCAACAAATTAAGAGATTGTCTTCACAGTGATTACCTGCAGCACTATAGATATGATTTTTGAGTCAGAATTTTAAAATTTTAGATATAGACAATGCTCAAAAGCACTGGATCTACATATTAAATCTCAGATACTTATATTTTATACAGTATAAATAACACAAATATCTGAATTCAAAGTTTAATTCTGAAAACTTCAGTTTCTTTTCAAGTTAGAGGCACATAACAATTGTGAAATACTTATATACACTAATCTGTTATTTATGGACCATGTACATGAGACACACTGGGTAGGTTTAGAGTCAAAATGGCACAAGGAGAAAATGAAGGCCTTGCATTTTTAAAGCAAGTTTAAAGGATAGTTCAAACTGGGCTGGCTTTCAACTAAACAATTAACACCATCATAAAGTCTCTAACCAAACAAAATAGCATTTTTAGGCTGTCTTAATAAAAAAATCCAATGCACAACAGGTAAGAATTGTAATGAGTATCTGAAATTTCACATTCCTACCACAACAGATAAAAAAGAGAAGCAAGAAAATATGAATTAAGATGTCTTTAGGTCACTAAAAGTTACTTTTCTTCATTCAGCTCTATCACTAAGTTGAATACATTTACTTTTTGAACCAACAGTATTTGGAAAAATCTCTTCATAGCCCAATTATGTAACATTTGTTTGTTCACTTTTTTGAGACAAGGTTTCTCTGTATAGTTATGACTGTTCTGGAACTTGCTCTGTAGTCCAGGCTTGCCTCAAATTCAGAGATCCGCCTACCTCTGCCTCCCGAGTGCTGGAATTAAAGACATGCACCACCATTCCCCAGCTAGGTAATGTATCTCTTTAAAAACTTACTTAGATTTATTTTATTTTCAAATTTTTGCAAGGACTTGTCAATTGGAGTAGACATTTTGGCAGAATTGTAGTTAGAAGTCTGACGATTTGCCTATAAGAAATTTGTTTAAAATAGGATTAGTTATAAATTCAAGCCTAAGGATCATAATTACATTGTTTATTCCCTTAGCCATTTTAAAAATATTTTGGGGGGAGGGGCACCACACATATGGAGGTCAGAGGACAGCTTTTAAGAGCTGATCTTCTTCCACTCTGATGATCCCAGGAACTGAACTCAGGTTGTCAGGCGTGGCACCCGTGCATTTACCTGCTGAACCATCATCTCCCCTTCCCCAGTTCAATTAGTTCTTAAAGCATCATTACATACAGGAGCACACTAAAGAAGAAACACATTCTAAGACTTTTATTTTTTTAAGGTTTTTACAGCTGGAGAGATGGCTCAGCAATTAAGAGCACTGGCTGCTCTTCCAGAATGGGTTTGATTCCCAGTACCCATGTGACAGCTTACAACCATCTGTAACTTCAGTCTAGGGGATTCAAAACCCTTTCTGGATTCCTCGGGCATTTCATGAACTGCATGTACATGATGTGTGTGTGTGTGTGTGTATACACACACACACACACACACAGATAAAACACACATACACATAAAAAAGTAAGGCATTTCTAAGAGAATCCTAAGGTTACTAACTAGAAGAGAGGTCACGTTATTTACTTCCCTTCAATGTATTTTTTGTTATTATAAATAATAATTAGGTTATTTATTTTTTATTTAATTGGTTTATAGTTTTGATACTTAAGAATATTCATTTACCTTCAAAGTGTTTAATAAAGAGCTAAAGATAACATTAAGTTCATTCTAGTAATTATAAGCCTGACATCTCAAGAAAGGAAAAGGGGAAAGAGCCTCAGCCAGCACTTATATTGGTGCATTGCATGACCTTAAATGCCAAAGAGAAGCAGAAACAACACCAAACACTCAGAGAATGCAGCACAGATATAAAGGGCTCTGAATAACTGCTGACTCAGTTTTATTGTATCTAAGCCTGAAACTCGAGACTGGGTTGTCTTATTTGTAAAGAGCTTAAAAGATTAAAAGCTTAAGGTAAAAAAGCTTAAAAGACAGGTAGAACTTTATAAATACAATAAATAAGTAAATAAATAAATAATCTTTTAAATTTTTCTATTAAATTTAATGCAATTTTTTAAGATTTAGTTATGTATGAATGTTTCACCTGCATACATGTATATGCACTGCATGGGTGTCTGGTGCCCATAGAGTCCAGAAGAGGGCAGTGGATCCGTCAGAAGTGGAGTTATATAGAGGGTTGTGAGCTACCATGTAGGTTATGGGAATTGAACCCAGGTCCTCTGCAAAAGCAACACGTGCTCTAAACCGCTAAGTCATCTCTTCAACCCCTTTAACTTTTAAAATAACTTTTGGCCTTGGGATATAGATTAGTAGTACGATACTTGCCCTTGGTTTGATCCCTACCACCACAATAAGTAAAATTCAACCGGTGTTTCCTATCATATACATGTCTGACTAACTGATCTGATTTTTGTCATGCTGGGATGCATGGCAGACAAGTGTTCCAACAATGTACTGTTAGTATTCAGGCATCTGTACTGGGGTCCTTAGGGTCCTGATAGAATACATCCTCAGCTGCAGCCACTAAGAGCACCTCTACCTCCCGTCTCTGTCTCTCTCTTCCGCCAGGGACCGGTCTCTACTCCCCTCTCTGCCCCCTTATCTCTCCTCTTCCAATAAACTCCTATGTGAGCCCTGCTGCATGGCATTTCTCCTTTCCACCATTTTAAAGTAAATTATAACATGCACTGCTCCACAACATAGCAATTTAACTGCTATAATCATCAGCAACCAAAAGTAACAGCTAACACTCAGCATGCATACATATCACAACCAAAGCCAAAATTACCTGAAATTTCAAAGAAAAGATAGAGAACTAAAGAGGAAGATATCTGTCCGTCCGTTTCCCCCCACATATGCATGCAAACACACACACAATATAAACAAATTCACAGAATGACTTCCATACCTGAGGGTTACTGCCTCCATTCCCGGTACAACCTTTGGTGAGTTTTCCAGTTCCATCATCCCAGTACCAATCACTGTCATAATCATAGTTGTCTTCCTCATCGATCTCACCTTCATCCTTCACCTCTGGCGCATCATTCTGAAGGTTTTGAAGTAGCATGTCGTCTTTTGCTTGAATTGACTTCACTTCCATGCTTTCACTAGACATAAGAATGTTCTGACATATTTACACATTCTCTAAGGAGAAAACTATACACATATATACAGTCCTAAAGATTCCCTTACATGCTGGGCAATGGTGGCACCTGGCACGTGCCTTTAATCCCAGCACTTAGGAAGCAGAGGCAAGCGATCTAGTGAGTTCAAGGTCAACCTGGTCTACAGAGTGAGTTCCAGGACAGGCTTATAAACTACAGAGAAACCCTGTTTCAAAAGATTCCCTTACTAATCTGTTTCATCTTCTTCATCTTTTTTATTCCTTTTCTGAGACAGGGATTCTCTGTGTAGCCCCAGCTGTGCTGGAACTTTGTAGGCCAGGCTGGCCTCAACTCACAAAGATCCTCCTGTCTCTGCCTCCTAAATGCTGGAATTAAAGGAGTGCACCACTACACCCAGAGCCAGGTTCAATTTTTATAAAACTTTGTGCATCCCAAACAAAACACATCTAGACCACCAAATTCAATACAATTGTAACCAGCTTTGGCCTTTCATACAAAGAGCAGGCCAGTCATCACATAAAACAACTGATAGTATGTACTAGTTAAAGACATAATGCGCAATTCAGCATCACACCATACAACAGGAACAATACCGACACTAGCGTGGATTTCTGGCAAGGATGACATGCAAATAAGTTAGTGAACTGATATCCCCACTCCTTTTCTTAAAAGACAAGTGCCTCATCATGTAGCCAGGGCCTGGAACTTGTTACGTAGACAAGTCTGGGCTTGAACTCTAAGATCCACCTGCCTCTGCCTTCCTAGTGCTGGGAAGGCAGTATCACCTCATCTGACCATAAAAATAGTCCCCTAGTTCTGAGGACTGAATCCAGAGCTGTGTCCTTTCTAAGCAAGCACTCTATATCATAGAGCTAAATCCCCAGTTCTTCCTTCCCACCCCCCCCCCCAATTATTATTATTATTATTTTTTGAGACAGAGTTTCCCTGTGTGGCTCTGGCTGGCCTGAAGCAAACAATGTAGACAGGACTGCCCTTGAATTCACAGATCCGCTGCCTCTGCTTCCAGGGTGCTGGGATTGAAGGCACTGTCACCACAACTGGCCCCTTGTATTTTTTTAAAAGAAATAAATTCAGTTATCAATTCCAATGTATTAATTGGCTACAGCTCACTGGGCTTCAAATGCCTATGGGCATGAGTAGGAAAAAGCGAGACAATCATTAAATAACTGCAATTTACTAGGACTTCATTTACGTATAAAACATAAACGACTCCTTCACTTAACCAATCTAATAACCTAGAGTTATAAGTTAAAGTCACTACTGTGCAAACGATCCTGGCGTCCTCTACTGTGAGAATGTCTTGCACAAATAGCACTGCCAGGCTCTACCTACCTTCAGATACCACTAGTATAACCCACCCCCAGTCCAGGCATGACATACAAAAATGTGTCTGGAGATTGCCACATCTCTTTGGCGCAGTGGCAGAATCCCGTTCATCAGAAGAGCACTGGTTTATCCTTTCCTGTGTGTATGCGGACAGCGGGTAAGCAGTACACCACCATTACCATTACACATTGACCAGCCAAGCAGGCTGTTTCTTCTTCCCACTAAAACTCTTCAACAAGAATTCCTGCGAGAGGCTCTGGAACCAGAAGACTGGGGCTCTCTAATTCCTCTTGCTAACCCCTATGCATCCTCTACTAACTTATATGCTACTGTTTATTCCTTCCTCCTTTGCAATATTCACCATTTAATTTTAACACAAGCAATTTGCCTCATTATTAATACCAGCTTCCCCTAACCTTTTTTTGTCAATCAAAACAGTAGCTAACACTGGATTTGACACACAGCATGATCCGTATATATCTATCAACATCACTATTAATTGATGAATAACATCTACAAGGCAGAAAACACACAAGATTCTTTGTTGCTTCAAAATGACTATATTTAATTTTCTTTTCTTTTTAATGGGAAGGTTTCCCTCACTGCTTTCATCAGAACACACGTTCAACTTAACGACGAAACCTCAACACTGCTACGGCGAAGCTATCCTATGGCCACAGCTCTAGGAGCCTTCAGGTTTGAACCTGGGTTGTTTGTTTGTTTGTTTGTTTTAATTGGTTCTCTGTTCCACTCTTTTTGTATGTTTGTTTGTTTTTCAAGACAGGGTTTTTTCTGTAGCTTTGGAGCCTGTCCTGAAACTCGCTCTGTAGACCAGGCTGGCCCCGAACTCACAGAGATCCGCCCGCCTCTGCCTCCCGAGTGCTGGGATTAAAGGCGTGCAGCCACCAAAGTCCGGCTCTCTGTTCCGCTCTTACTTTCCAAGAATATCTTTTATGTAACTGACCAGTTCCTTTAATTCATAAATCAATTGACTCCCTGGATCTGCTAAAAAACCTTCCTCTGTCCTTAATAAAACCTGAGCAGTATCTCGACTCCTTCAGGCACCTGTGAGGCTCTACCTGGCTGGTCTCCCTTCCGCCTCAGTTCTCCCATCTGCGTTCGAGGCTCTGGCCCCTAGCTTTTGTTCTTTACAGCCAAGAGGAATCCACTACAGGGCATTCACTTGTCCACAAACGTTGTTTCTCCTCTGCTTCACCGAGTCATTTAATCGGGACTCCTTTGTGTGTGGTTTTAGTATTGGAGATGGAAGCAGAGCCCCATCTGTTAGGCGAGCGGTCTCCCAAGCTATTAAGTCTGGATCTTTCCTGCCCAAGGCATCCGTCTCATTGAAACTATCTGCGTCTGCTCTCCCTTCCAAACACACAGCAAAGACTTGGGTTTGTCTTGTACAGTGGGAGCAAAAATCTGCTCATTGTATGTAGAACCCTGTATGTGGAAGGGGGGAACCCCACGATTCTCAATTATCCCCAACTCTGCTTCTCTGTCAATCATTCTGGAACCCAGACTCCCTCCCTTGACAAGAAGTTTTCACGACCTGCCCAGCTGTAAGGACAAACCCTGAGGAAACCATAGTCCAGACCCGTCAGGCGTCAGCTCCCCGAGAGGACTGGGGAGCTGGTGGAGTCTAAGGAGTCCGTGTGTGGTCTCCGGCCGCCTACCTGTCTGACGCATCCGCGTCGTCGAACTGCCCGGGCACCACCGCGACCATCCTATCCCGACGGCAGTCCATGGCGAGAGAGGCGGCCGCGAGCGGAAGAGACGGCTTTTCACTTGGCGAACCCAACGGCGTCTCCGCGAGTCCCGCCTCACACAAATCGCTCGGCAACCGCCAGGCCCAAAGCAGCAACCAGGGGCCGCGGAGTGACAGGAGACACAGCTTCTGTAAAGACGCCACCGGCTGGCTCAATGCCGGAAGTTCAGCGCCGGAAGTAGTCACACGCAGTTCCGCTCCGTGCCGTACCGCCCTCCAGGAGTAAGTGCGTTACGGTGGCCGGGAATGGCCAATCCACGTTGTGAAGTGGGCGTGTTCGTTGATGGTAGGAGTGGGCGTGTCTGTGGTTCTTCCTCAACTTCTTCTGGCTCCGGCTCGGCGTTTCCCGCCTCAGAAAGTCAGGCTTGTTATCCTCCGGCTGCTCCTGAAGACTTGCGTCCTCTGATCTCCTTCCTCCGGACTGCAGCGAGGGCCAGAGGACGTCACACTGGGACGTTCTTCGAGCTCTCGGCGACACAGCCAGCTGGAGGCAGCCCTCGGAGGGGACGGTTAGAAGGTGGTCTCCCTCCCGCGGACCCCGTGTGCCGGAGGAAACCCGGAATCCTCAGCCTGGGGCCGAGAAGCTCTATGGATCATGGAAGTGAGCACACTTTTGCGCCCTAGAAACGTTGGTGCGTTGTTTTGAGATGCAAATGGGACAAGTGGTTTGGGCTTTGTTTTTAAGTTGGTGTTCCTCCACTGAAATACTAAGTTCAAAATTTCACATTTGGCAGGAACTCTCGTGAGCTTTCTCGCTGCTTTTTTAAATTATTACTATTAGTTTTTTGTTGTTTAAATGATATGTAGGACCGCTCGCGAGCTCGTGTGTGCGCGAGCGCACGTGTGAAGGTCAGAGAATGACTTTTGGGAGCCTTCGCTCCTTCCACCTTGGGCTCCAGGAACCGAATGCAGGTCGTCAGCTCTATTCCGCGTTCAGCCCTCTCGCAGGCCCTTACTACAGATCTCAAGCCGGCGCGGGGCCGGGCATGGGAGCGTGAGCGCGCGCCTTTAATCCCAGCAGAGGCAGGGGAATCTGAGTTTGAAACCATCCTTGTCTACAGAACGAGTTCCAGGACAACCAGGGCTACACAGAGAAACCCTCTATCGAAAAATCCAATACCCCCACAAAAAACAAACACAAAAAAACCCGACTTTAGATATAACGACTAACCAAACATTGATTAAGTATTTTTAAAAGTGAAAGATGGAAAGTCTTTTTTTTTTTTTTTTTTTTTTTTTTTTTTTTTAGTAAATTGGCAGATTATACAGAGTTATAGGTGGCATGAACAAACTTTAAAAAACGCGATTGGAGCAGATGGCCTAGTGGTTAAGAACATGCGAGTTCAGTTCCCAGCACTCAACTGGGTGGGCCACTCACAACTACTGAAACTCCAGTTCCAGGGGAGTTACCTAAATTTTTTAAAGTGTAATTGCAAGTCACAGGTCCATGGAAAAGAGAAGCGTTTTACATCTGGAAAACGACTTAAAGATTTTCACATACCTGTCATCAATCCCCCAGGTAGAATTTATTTGTAAGACAGGAAAGGTGAGCAGAAGGCGGAGTCTTTCATACTTGACCACGTGATGACATCGATTTGAAAACATCTTCAGTAAATTAAGTGATTTAACAAAGTCATTCAGGCAAGTAGGGACTAACTGTAAACTGAAACAATCTGATAAGTCACTAGGATGTAGGATATTTTTCAGCCATCATTTAACTTTGTAGACCAGAGTTTCTTACTGAGGATCATGGCCCCATATGGGAGGGGGCATATGGGATCATGATAAATTCTTGACACCTAAAAAATTGATTCATAATAAAATGTGTAATGAGCTGGGCAGGGGTGGCGCATGCCTTTAATCCCAGCACTCGGGGAGGCAGAGGCAGGCAGATCTCTGTGAGTTCGAGGCCAGCCTGGTCTACAGAGTGAGTTCCAGGACGTCAGGAGATACACAATCTTGAAAAACCAAAAAAGAAAGAAAAGCTGTAAATAAAGTTCTTGCCAGACGATTATAATGTGTAAGTGGGAAATCCCCTTGGGGTAGTAGTGATGCATTAGGAGAAGACAATGCAAAGACTAATAAAACAGCACAGAAAATTTAAAACCAGATGGATAGTGTGCTGTCTTTTTTCAGCTTGGTGCAAACTAGAGACATCTGGAAAAAGGAAACCTCAGTTGGGCACTTGGCTCCATCAGGCTGATCTGTGGGCATTTCTGTGGGGCATTTTCTTCATTACTAAATGATGGAAGGTCCAGCCCACTGTGGTCTCTGCCACCCCTGAACTGGTGGGTCTGGGCTGTGAAGGAACTAAAAAGGTAGCAGCATCCCTTCCTGTTCCTACCTCTCAGCTGCTGGAGTTCCCATGGTGATGAACTGTGAACCAGAAGTAGTAGTCAAATAAGTCCTTCCGGGTTGTTTTTGACTGGTGTTTAGTCACAGCAACAGAAAGCAAGGAAAGTTCTAGGAGATGCACCGGCTTCGGAAGATGGCTGGGATGGTAGAAAGCATCTCTCTGTAGGAAAAGGAGCCTGATCTGCTAGACCATGGAGTAACGTTGGGTAAATTATGTGGGCGTGTGGGTTTGAAATGCCTCCAAGGACAAGTAGAAGAATTGGATTCTGCGGTTGGACCTACTTATCCTACCTCCTGGCAGATACGTATGTTATAAGAATTCAGATCAATGAACACAGGATATGGAATGAAACATGGATTATGGACAAATTCTTATAAAGGAAAAAATGGGCACGATTTGATGACAGTAGCCATGGTGATGACCATGTTCCAGACCCTTGCAAAACATGCAGAAAGTAAACCAAAGCAAAAGTGGAAACTGAGGCTGAATGTCATGGTGGCGCCGCATAATCTCAACAGTCAGAGGGCTGAGGCAGGATTGTCACGAATTTAAGGCAGCCCAGGCTACATAATAGCAAGAACCTCTCTGGAAAACAAAATGAGCCTGGTGGTGGTGGCACACGTCTTTAATCCCAGCACTCGGGAGGCAGAGGCAGGCAGATCTCTGAGTTTGAGGCCAGCCTGGTCTACAGAGCAAGTTCCAGGACAGGCTTCAAAAGCTACAGAAAAAACCCTGTCTCAACAAAACAAAAAAAAAAAAAAAAAAAAAAAACAAAGCAAAAAATAAAAATAAAATTTCAACGCCAGTTTTTTGAAACAACAGGTGTGGTGTGGGAAACCTGTATAGTGTTGAATTTGATTTAGTGTAGTGAAGGAGAAGGCATCGAGCAGAAAGGTGGTATTTTATGAAAACATAAAAGTTTCTGATAGTATTTTTGAAATAATAGACTCCTTCACTTTGTAGAACATTATTGGATAGACACTACACACATTGACTTCTTTTGGCCAAATCACTATTTATTGCCATACTAAATCAGAAAATGACATTTTAAGCAGGGTGGTGGTGGCGCACACCTTTAATCCCAGCATTCGGGAGGCAGAGGCAGGTGGATCTCTGTGAGTTCAAGGCCAGCCTGATCTACAAGAGCTAGTTCCAGGATAGGCTCCAAAGCCACAGAGAAACCCTGTCTCGAAAAACAAAAAAAAAAAAGGAAAGAAAAAAAAAGAAAACGACATTTTAAAATCTGGAGTAGTGAACTTTACTGATTTTTTTACATTCTTATTTTAAGTGTATGGGAGTTTTGTCTGCGTATATGTCTGTGTACCACATGTGTGCAGTGCCCAAGGAGACCAGAAGTGTCAGAGCCCCAGACTGGAGTTACAAACAGTTTTAAGGGGTAGTGTGGTTGCTGGGAATCAAACCCTGGTCCTTTTAAAGAGCAGCCAGTGCTCTAAACCGCTGAGCCATCTCTCCAGCCCTCCTCCCCCCCCCCCCTTGTTGCTTTCCTTTTGTGAAGAGGGGTAAAGAAAGTCTTTGCACATACTGATTGACGCTAAAAGCGTGTCTTTCTCTTTCGTTTGCTTGTTTTGAAGAGGCCTTCTGTCATTCAGCAGTTAGAAATAAGGACTTTCAAAAGTTTTGTTCATCATCCCTGGCAACGCAAAAACAAGAGGAAAGTTCTTGTCATCATCCTCAGATCCTGTACATTTTGAAGTGGAGACTTTCCATGAAAATTTAGAAAGCATGTCAGAATCGGAAACAGTAGATGTCAGTGGGCCTCCTCAATGCGTCTCCTACTCAGACTCGCTCTTCTGTACAGAAGCCAGCTCAATCGCTTCAGACTGGCCTCAGGTGTGCACTCTGCAGTAGTAAGTTTGAGGAGATCACCCAGATTGCTCTCATGTGAACATTTTTTCAAAGGTATGAGGGATGGTAGAAGATCTCCAGGGGACACAGAAGAAAGGGGCATGCAGGGCCTGGTTTTCTTATCTTGGGGTGCAAAAGGCAGTACGATGTTACAGACACAGGGCTAAGACAGAGCCTTCCTGCTCATGGAGTTCCAGGCATGCAGCTAGGGGACATGGCTCCAGCTCAGTCACAAGCAGGATGAGAACCCAAACAAGGACCTGCTTTAGTGCATCTTCCACTACCTGCAAATGCCCACCTATCAGGCATGCCATTGACAGCAGCCATCCTGGATCTTCCTAAGAAGTCCTAGTGTCCTTTTTCATGAAATAAGAGATCATGTCCCAAGATCTTCAGTAATACTGAGTTTTGTAGTTGTTAGCATGAGAATAGGAAGATAGTAGAAATGTTTTAATGGATAAATAATGAGAAACTCATGTGGTCCTGAGTATAAACTGGCAAAGCCCTTCCTAAAGGGCTTGTTTAATTTTAGGGATCTAAGATAAGCTGCCATTTAAAAGTCCTCTTCTAGGAAATATCCAAAGAAGATGCTTAAGGAATTATCCACCATTGGGCTATTGAGATGGCTCAGCAGGCAAAGGCACTTGCCACCACACCTGATGACCTGCGTTATGACCTGACTTCAGTCTCCAGGCCTAGCCAGTGGGAGAGAACTGACTTCTGCAAGCTGTGCTCTTGACTGTCACATGAGTGCCACAGCACACACGTGTCCATACTCATACACACACAAGAATAACTAAATGTAAGTTTTAAAAAAGAATTATCCATAATTCTGCATTAGAAACAAAGTTTTGAGTGGAGAATAATTAAATTATTTTATGGAATACAGTAGATAAATTATTTTATTGATGTGGGCTTATATACTGAAAATATATACTTGCTGACAGAGAAGTAAGTGGTCACACAGGCCAGGAGTGGTGGTACATACCTGTAATCCTAACACCCTGGGTGTGGGCGCAGGAGCATCCTAAATTTGAGGTCAACCTGGGCTACATAACAAAACGCTGTCTCAAAAAAAATACTTTTAAAGATTTACTTTATCATGTGTGTGTGTGTGTGTGTGTGTGTGTGCACGCAAATACAGTTACCCCTTGGAGGCCAGAAAAGGGCACCACATCTGCTGGAACTGGAGTTAGATGCAGCTGTGAGCTGCCCAGTGTGGGTAGTAGGAACTGAACTTGGATCCTCTGGAAGAGCAACAAGTGCTCTTAAGCAGTTACTAAACCATCTTTCCAGCCCCCCCCCCAAATAAACACTTTTATAAAGAAAAGGAAAAAGAAAAATGGTCACATTGGTTTTTCCCTATGTAATGAGCTTTTAGTATTCTCTGTCATGCCAAGTTTTTTTTAATTGTTTACTATATTGTAGGGTGTCTTGCCCACGGGTATATCGATGCGCCATGTGCACACAGTGCCACAGAGTTAGAAAAGGATGGCTGATCCATGGGACTGCAGTTAAAGGCAGTTGTGAGGCATTCACTATGTGGGTGCTGGGGACCAAGTCAGGGTCCTCTGGAATAGCTGAACCATCTCCAGCTCCCAGGATTATTTAATATATTTTTTCTCTTCCTTCCTTCCTTCCTTCCTTCCTTCCTTCCTTCCTTCCTTCCTTCCTCCCTTCCTCCCTCCCTCCCTCCCTCCCTCCCTTCCTTCCTCCTTCCTTTTTTTCCTTTGAGACAAGATCTCACTATGTAACTATGTAGTACTGACCAGACAGAGCTCATTATGTGTACTATGCTGGCTTGGAACTTACAGAAATCCATGGACCTCTGCCTCCTGAACCTCCATTCTTGGCTTTTTTTATTTATTTTTTCAAAAATAGAGGCTAATGTTAACCAGAGTCCAAGATGCTATAGTTCTACATTTTGAAAAATGAATGGTTTAAATTATATAAGGAACTATCCTGAACATTTGTTTATTATAATAAATTTGTGGACCAAAGGAGCAAAATGAATGTTTAGTTAAGAATGGTGAGATCAGAGCTGAAGAGATGGGCTCAGACTTTGAGTCAGCTCCTGAAGAGGACCTGAGTTCTTTTCTCAGCATCCTGATCCAACTGCTCACAACTGCCTAGTGATTCCAGATCTACCATATATATATATATATATATATATATATATATATATATATATGGATATCTCCTGACTGAATAACCCATGTCTTTAATCCCAGCACTCTGGAGACAGAGGTAGGTGGATCTATGTGACTTTAAAGCCAACCAGAGCTACATTGTGAGACCCTGTCTCAAAGAAAGGGAGTGGGGACTGGAGAGATGGCTCTGCTGTTAAGAGAGCTGGCTATTCTTCCAGAGTACCCAAGAACAATTCCTAGCATCCATATGGTGTCTCACAACTGTTAACACCAGCTTCATGGGATCCAACACCACCTTCTGGCCTTCATAGACACTGGACACTCATGTGTTACACAGATATACATGTGGGTAAAACACCTGTACACATAGAATTTAAGAAGAAAAAAAATTAAAGAATAATACAAGAGAAAACTAGAGCTCAAAATTATCCATGAAATTTTGTGAGAATCAGGATCCCCAAAAGACTGTGTAACACAATCTGAAGGCATGCCAGTGGTCCTGTGGGTCCGTAGTAATTTTAAGTCTGATTAGGAGGGATGGTAACAAGCTGCATTTAGCTGTAGCGGTTCTTATTGGATAGGGGCCACTCTATACAGCTTAGTGACACTAGGCGTTCTTCCTTAAGACCCTATGCATTCGTTTGCTTTTTGAGACAGGCTTTCACTCCGTTGCTCAAGCTGGCCTGCTTCTATGTAGTAGGGCATCATTTAGATCCACGTATTTGAGATATGTGATACTATTTATAATAAAACCAAATGTTTTTGTCAAAATTTTGAATATTCCATATGCTATCTTATTTCTAATACTAATTTAATCTGCCCTTTTGTATAGCATTAAGAATACATAGAGAACAAGACCTGGGTGTGTTTATCAATTATGTAGGGGAATCAGGTGTCACCTCATGACTGGAACTCTTATTTTATCTTCAATGTCAAACAAAACAAAACAAAAGGCTAGTTAACAAAAAAAGCATTCCTACTCTAGTGCTGTTTAGACAAGATTTGATAAAAATTAAAGAATTAGCTGAGCTGAGGCTGTCAAGGCAGCTCAGCAGGTAAAGATGCTGCTACGCAGGCCTGGTCACCCGAGGTCAACCCCCAAAGCCCAGGTAAAAAGCCAGGTTTGATGGTACTGTGTACCTGTGACCCCAGCACCCCTATTGTGAGATGTGGAGCAGAGACTGGAGAGTGACCCAAAACTCACAGACTGGGTAACCTGGAGTACTCGTCATTGCAGAAATAGCAAGAGAGGTCCTCACTCCAAAACAAAGAGGAAGGAAAGACAATCAGCTTCTCAAAGTTGTCGTCTGCCCTCCACACTCCTCATGGTGTGTATATGCTTGCCCAGATGATAGGACTGAATAAAGCATAATTACCCAAGATGTATTATATAATCCCACATATAATCCCAGTGCTGGATAGCACGAGGCAGGAGAGTGACCACGGGTTGAAGGCTGTGTCTACACAGTGAGTTTCAGAAAAGTCTGAAATTACTATGTCGTGAAACCCTGTCTCTAAAAGACCCCAACAAAGATCAACAAGAGATATAAACATTCTCATCTATCCCTGTGATTAGAGATAGATAATCTCACTTTTAAAAAGAATACAGAGTAGCAGGCTACTTTTCTTTTTATGTAACTCTCCTGAGTGATCAGCAAAGTTCTGAATACAAAGTGGAAAATGTGCTAACGTTCCCATTCTGCCTGTGAAACAGGAAGTTCTCATAAAAACTGTATAGTAAATTATGTACTCCTTTAGAAGAAGCCGATGTTCTCCTGAAGTGTTAATAATGCTTTTTTAAATTGTTATGCAGGATGAAACAAAGAATGGAGAAAGGGACAATGAGTCCACACACACGCTCTCTGAAGACATACATAGCACTCAAGACTGTTTGCTAGGAGGTAAGTGTCCCTTTGCTTCCATATACAAAACAGGAAAACTGGGCTGGAGAGATGGCTCAGCGGTTAAGAGCATTGCCTGCTCTTCCAAAGGTCCTGAGTTCAATTCGCAGCAACCACATGGTGGCTCACAACCATCTGTAGTGAGGTCTGGTGCCCTCTTCTGGCCTGCAGGCATACACACAGACAGAATATTGTATACGTAATAAATAAATATATTTAAAAAACCCAGGAAAACTGGGTCCTGTGGTAAGAACGATAATAGCCAGATTCTGAGATAAGCACGTTATATATGTTATTAAAGTAAACCACAGACAATCCTATGAAATGTTGGGGTTTTCTTTTTCTGAAATAAGAGTACTTTTTATTTCCATTTTGCATTAAGAGTCTGATTTGCCCAGCATCATGCATCTTTAATCAGCAAGCTGTGATTCAAGTTGTCTCAAACGCTAGAATATCACACAAGCATTTTAGGAGATATTTGTGTTGATATGACCAAAATTTATTATTTTTAGCTTAAATTGATATTGGGTTAAAAACTAGTTAAGAGCTAGGCATAAGATGCACTGACCATATTTATCAATACAAGCCCAAACAGCATATAGAAATTTGTTTTAATAACTATAAAGAATAGTAACTTGAAACGATCTGGCAAACCTTGCTGTAGCATTCAGTATGTACAGGTGCAAGAAATGTAAGTGGTGTGGGGATTAGAAAGGCAGACAAGGGCCAGAGAACAGATCAGCAGATAAGTGACCAATTCCCAGGACCCACATCAAAAAGAAAGGAGAGAATTCCACAAAGTTGTTCACTGACCTCACACATGTGCTGCGGCATGCCTTCCCACACATACATACATATACAATAATAATCATTTTTAAGTTAAAGATAGGAAGGAATCATTTGTAAACATGGTTTTTCTGCATAAGCGCCTAGAAACTCCTAGACCCAGTATAAAAGTTTAGAAGAATGATCGGTCAATATTTTAAAAACTAATAGCATTTCAATGTACTAACAGGAATTTCCTTTCAAAAGAAATGTTTAGGTCTGGAGAGATGGCTCAGCAGTTTGGAGCACTTACTGCTCTTGCAGAGGACCTGGGTTCGATTCACAGCACCCACATCAGGGGTTCACAGTCTCCAGGAACTCCCATTCCAGAAGCCCCCGACACGCTTTCAGCTCTCGGTTGGCACCTGCATGCACATAAACTCATGGCGGCACATACACATAAATGAGACATAAACTCTTTCTAAAATTTTAACTACCATCAGTAATAGCGCTACTAAAATACCTGAGAACAAATGACGCAGAAGGTGCTCCAGGTTTAATGGCCATGGAGAGCCTAGGAACTGAAGAGATGCTGCGTACTCAGTTTCTCACAGCTACAAATTAACGTGATTGCACTTATCGTTAGGAGATCCTGGTATTCCCATTTAGAAATGAAAGAAGTTGAACCTGGTATGAAGGTGTGTGTACAAACCCCAATACTGAGGAGGTAAGGCAGGAAGATCAAGAGTTTAAGCCAGTCTGGGCTATATAATTAGCCACTGAGGGCATCATAACAAGACCCTGTCTCAAACAACAACAAGATTTATTAGAACTATGATTATAAATCAGTGGGGTAAGAATAGATTCATCTGGTCATGCTAGAATAGTTAGTTTTCTAAAATATTAGACATTACACCAGATTTAAAAATTAATTCCATGGGATCATGGCCTACATGTGAGCTACAATGTTCTTAACTCCAGAATGAAAATTTAGGGCCAAAGATGTGGCGGGTAAAGGCACTAGTTGAGCAAACCAGAGTTGAACCTTCAGAACCGTTGTAAAAAGCCAGATGTGGTGGTGCACATCTGTGATCCCAGCACTCATGCAGTAAGAGGGGAGGCACAGATGGAAGAATCACCCAGTTCATGGAACAAAAGTTCACCTTTGATTTTTTTTTTTTTTTTTGGTCTTTTGAGACAGGGTTTCTCTGTGGCTTTGGAGCCTGTCCTGGAACTAGCTCTGTAGACCAGGCTGGTCTCGAACTCACAGAGATCCGCCTGCCTCTGCCTCCCGAGTGCTGGGATTAAAGGCGTGCACCACCATCACCCGGCCCACCTTCGATCTTTATACACATGCCATGCCTCATTTGTATGCTCTCCCTCTCCCTCTCCCTCTCCCTCTCCCTCTCCCTCTCCCTCTCCCTCTCCCTCTCCTTTTTCAAAGTGTGAATATATATACATATATGCATACATACATATATATTATTTTATGTGTTTGAATGTTTTGTCTGCATACATCTGATTCCCCTGGGACTGGAACTGGACAGTTGTGTGCTGTCCTTTGGGTGATAGAGATGAAACCTAAATCAAGCATTGGTGCACACTCCTGTAATCCTTGCACTTGGAGGTAATGCAGGAGGAGGATGAGTCTGAGGCTGTCTTAACCTCAATAATGGGGTGCTAGATAAAAAAAGGAAAAGTAGCCGGGTGGTGGTGGCTCACACCTTTAATCCCAGCACCTGAGAGGCAGAGGCAGGTGGAGCTCAGTGAGTTTGAGGTCAGTTCTACAAAGCAAGTTCCAGGACAGTGAGGACTGTTACACAGAGAAACCCTGTCTGGAAAAACAAAACAAAACAAAACAAAACAAAACAGAGAGAGAGAGAGAGAGAGAGAGAGAGAGAGAGAGAGAGAGAGAGAGAGAGAGAGAGAGAGAGAGAAAGAAACCTTCAACATTTATTTTAAGTGTAACAGTTATTCTATAAGTTTATGGTAACTCATTATCTTCTTTCTTTTTTTTAATAAGATATCAACCTTGGGAATTACTCAGAGGGTGTACAGAATCAACCAGCTAACACTAGGGTTTCTTCCTTGAGACAATTTGAACCCATTTGCAAATTTCACTGGATAGAAGCATTTAATGATGAGATGATATTTCAAGACCTGAGCGAGGCCTTTCCTTCCTTGGAGAAGCCGGAGCTGCAAAGCCATGAGTATAATACAGCGGACACCGGTGAGAAGCCCTATGCACTTAAGGGAGAGAATCCGATGGAAACTAGGATTTCCGAAAACCAAGACCAACTTGTTCACGAGCACGTCAGGAAATCTAGAAGTCTGTCTCTGAACTACCACAGAGGAGAGACACAGCCGTTGATGGAGAAGTCGCTGGCTAGAAGCGCTGTCGTAGATGTCGCCTTCAGCACCAGTCAGCCCCAAAGCTTTCTGCGTAGAGAAAATGTCTCCGCTAGCGGTGAAAGTTCATTTGATACCGAGGATTGTTTAGACCAGCTTGACTTGAGAACTGATCATGAAATAGAGGAGGTAAGATTGATCGGTGGGGTCATGAAAGCCTGTGGCATGTTAACAGATACAGGGGTGTTTTTATTGTTTAAAAACACACAAGCTGAGACTTTCCAAATATCGTTAAATCGTCTGATCAGCTCAAGGGACTGTGCTTCTGAGGGGTCTTCACGTCGGGCCATAACTAGAGAGTAGGTCTCCGAAGTGTGATCTCACTAAGGATTATGACTCGCCGTCCTGCTCCTTAACATGTACACGGCATGGTATCAGCATGGTGCCTACTTAAGTAGGACCCATTTTACGTGCACCACAGCCAACTAGCTGAGACTCGAGAGATGGCCTTGTGGGAAAGGCTGAGAAAGGGAGCTTGTGCAGAGGTGTTTATTAATTATATGACAAAACAAGCCAAAGATTTGTCTGTGTTGTTGGACTTCTTTGGAAGAGCAAATATTTACTTGTCTTGGGTTTCATTGGTTGTGGTCACCGGTGATATCCTAACAGCGCTGAAGACATCAAGTCTGTGTATTCTCTGAACAACCTCAGCAGAAGAGTTTAGTCCTATGGGAGTGTAAATATCACGTTTTCAGCATGAGTTTCATAAGAAAAGGTGTTACTCATCTGCCTGTGACTATGAGCAGGTTGTTCTGTTCATTCATTTGGAAAGTAGCAGCATTTGAAAGAAAACTTATCTTACCATGTGGATTTCTAGAAACCAGCGTTTCCAAGATCTGTTTAGTTAAGGTTTCTCAAGACTGTTTATTCCTTTCCCCGTTGCATTTAGTTTTTTTTTTTTTTCTCCAAGTAGTCATTAGGTATTTCCATGAATCTATTTTGTACTAGGACAGGCTATGTAATAGTTACATAATGTTAAAAACAACTCAGCAAGAAAAGCACATGGCTCTTGTCTTCATGAAAATATCTAATAAGGGAGACAGATATTAGCCAAGTAATCACACAAACCTCTGTGCACTTGACTCTTAGAACTACACAGAGTGATGCTTGCCTCTGCAGAGGGTACTTCACCAGCCAAAAGAGTCTGGGGAGGCTTCTTTGAGGTAGTCCTTGGACTGAGCTCTGATGGGTGAAACAATTGTGGATTGAGAAGCTTTTCATGAATAAGGAACAATATATCTATGGACTTCCTGTATCTGTAAGGTCTATGATACCTACTTAGGACCTCAAGGAAGCCTAGAGTCCAGGGAACATGGGGCTGCAGGAAGCAGGGGTATGGATGAGGATGAGGACAGGGTGGTAATTGCTTCTATCTATAGCAATTAGTGGGCTCTTGGGAACCTTGGTTAGATAACTGACTTTATCCCAGAGCAATGAAAAGCCGTTAAAAGTATAGGGGCTCAGCATCTCTAGGTTGATATAATACTGCCCCTACAGATGCTTCATAAATGGCTTTTAATTTGATAGTCATTTCAGGGTTCTATACTACAATTGTGGAGTCTTTTGTTACATACACCCCCAACAAACACGTGTTGTGGGCATAAAGTCAATCATGAAGTATGTCTGCCATTCTAATGTCCACAGGAGTCAGCATGGAAGAAGTAATGCTCCAAGCAGGATATTATTAAAGGATATCATTACTCAAAAGATCTTATAATCTATAGGGTAATTGATACAGTTGCTTAATTGATTTTGAAATCAAATAAAATACCTTGTATGTGACCAGGGTTTACATCATAGAAGATGATGAGAGTCCAGATAGATTGTTTTCTTTTGTATCAGTAAATACGATCCACATTTCTTGCGTATGCCTACTGCTTCTCTCTGTCATGCAGATGGGAGTTACAGTCACTCAGCAGTCTGCTCTTTCATGTTGATTTTATCTACTGTAATTTACAGCCTGAAGTTTCTTCAAAAGAAATACAGCATTCTGGGGAGATTTCCGAGATGTCCGTTAGTCATCAGCAGCAAGTCACAGAAGACGGTGTAGACAGCCTCGCCATAACTCCTTGGTCTCCAGCGGGCATCTTCAAGAGTACATCTCAGGACAACTGCACGCTGCCCGATAGGGAGCTAAGCCTGGAAAGCTTGGAGCCCCTGGAAGAGGAAATGGCTTTAAATGAAGCCTTTCAGAGATTAAAACAAATTAACAAGAAACAAGAAATGCAGATTCAAGAGCTCCATGGTAGGAATTCGTACCTAGAAAACAGGGTTAAAGAACTACAGACGAAGATCACCAAACAGCACGTATTGGCTGACATCATAAATAAACTAAAGGAGAACATTGAGGAGTTAATTGATGACAAATACAACGTACTCCTGGAGAAGAATGATATCAACAAGAAATTCCAGGATCTGCAGGAGGTTTTGGCTAACACCAAAAAGCATCTTCAGGAATCCAAGAAAGACAAGGAGACCTTGCAGCTCCAGGTTAAAAAGATCAAGACCCATTATGTCCATTTACAGGAAAGGTACGTCGCCGAGATACAGCAGAAAAACAGATCGGTCAGTCAGTGCCTGGAGATAGAGAAGACCCTAAGCAAGAAAGACGAAGAGCTGCAAAGACTACAGCGATACAAAGGAGAGCTGGAGAAGGCCACCAGTTCCGCTTTGAACTTGTTGAAAAGGGAGAAGGAGACCCGCAAACAAGAGATCTTGTCTTTTCAGGAGGAATTCCAGAAGCGGGAAAAGGAGTACCTGAAAGAAAGGCGGAAATTGAAATCAAGAGTTGAGAAGCTGACGGCCCAAGTGAAGAGTTTGCTCTTCACCTTTGAGAAGGAGAGGGCTAAAACTGCGAAGTTCCAGCAGCAGGTGGATGAGCTGGGACAGGAAAACACTGGGCTCCAGCAGCAGTCTGCAAAGGGGGAGGCGCAAACTTGCACCCCTAACTTTGAGATAATTCAGTCAAGGGAGCAGCTGGAGGAAGCGATGGAGCCAGATGGCACCCAGGTATTGATGCAGATGCCGAATGTCTAACACAGCCCCCAGAGTTTCAGGTAGTCTAGCGATGGACCTTTAGACTTGATACTCAGATATGGCATTTGTTTTTAGGAGGAATTGGGGTCTTTCTTTTGTTGTTTTATTTTGTTTTAAAGAGAGAGAGAGAAGAGGAAATGTACCACCAATTTAGAGAAGTTTCTACTGGTTTCTAGACACTCGCCTTAAAGAACAATAATTCTTGGCTTTTTGTGTTGGTTTTGGTAGAGGTGACAATTAACCTGGGAATTTTATAGGTACCCATGGTCAGTCTTAAGGATCATCTCTAGAAGAGTCCTTTGAAAAAGGACTTTTTCCTTTCTTCCTTTCCTTCCTTCTCAATTGTTGTAGGGGGAATTGTAGGACATGCCTGATTTATTTTAACTGGCTCAACTACCAGAGAACTCTTGAAGTGTGGTTTCAAACCCAATTTAGCAATAAACTAAATAAAATTGTTCTTTTTCTTACAAAGTAAAACTATATAGTACATATTACTTGTAAAATTATAAAGCATTGAAAACACTGCATTAGAACCTTTTATCAATACCTTTAGAGAAACTGAATTTTTAATGTCATTCTAAAGCTTTGTTTTGCTTGTCTTCTTTAGCAAAACACCTAAAAGTACGTCCAGGAAGGGGTAGTTTTCCCAAGTTAGGACACACATGTTATATTTTTTTCTTAAAGTATATAAATCTTTTACTTTCTTTCTTTCTTTCTTCTTCTTCTTCTTCTTCTTCTTCTTCTTCTTCTTCTTCTTCTTCTTCTTCTTCTCTCTCTCTCTCTCTCTCTCTCTCTCTCTCCCCCTCCCTCCCTCCCTCTCTCCCTCCTTCCCTCCCTTCCTTCCTTTCTTTCTCTTCTTTCTTTCGTTCTCTCTTTTCTTTTTCTTTTTTTTTACAATTTTTTATTCGAGATAGGGTTTCTCTGTGTAGCTTTGGAACCTGTCCTGGAGCTTACTCTGTAGACCAGGATGGCCTCGAACTCACAGAAATTCACCTGCCCCTGCCTACCAGGTGCTGGGATTAAAGGCGTGCACTACCACCGCCCGCCAAAGTATATGAATCTAAGTAGAGTAAAACTGAAAATCTGTTTTGATTGGCTTATGACAGGCTGGCCTTGAGCTCAAAGTGCTAATGCCTGTGATTCTGAGTGTTAGATTTGCAGGTTTGAGCCACTGCACTGCCTAGGTAAAGTAAAATCATGTCAGTTGACTGGTTAGGAAGAAAGCTGGTCTGGGAACTCTGGTAGTGTATGCCAAGGTAAAGAAAACAAGCCAGTTTGAGCCAGAAAATTGGACAAGTCTATTTTACCTTAAAAATTATTATTTAAATGTTGGTTGATTGGTTGGTTTTATTTTTTTAAATATTTATTTATTTTGTATACAATATTCTGTATGCCTGCAGGCCAGAAGAGGGCACCAGACTCCATTACAGATGGTTGTAAGCTACCAAGTGGTTGCTGGGAATTGAACTCAGGACTTTTGGAAGAGCAGGCAATGCTCTTAACCTCTGAGCCATCTCTCCAGTCCCTAATTGGTTGGTTTTAGATGGTCTTGTTATGTAGATCAAGCTGGTCTCCTGATTCCTGTGATTTCCCTGCCTCTGCCTTCCACATAGTTACAGGCATGTGCCACCGTGCCCAGCTATGTTGATTTTCATGTAATAACTTGAATGGAGCTGGCATATTGCTTTGAACATATTATGGAGTCATTCTCATAATAATTATAAGTGTTATTTAAGAGTAAAATCTATTTTTTTATTTTAGGAAAATACTCCTCTTATCTTAGTTTTAAAAACACACGAACTAAAGGGCTCTCTAGGATTTACCTAGATCAGTGACTCCCAAACTTGGACATGCGCAGCATGGCAAGCAGGGTTTGTTGACTGTGCTAGGGAACATGATGTTCTAGCAAGATCCTGGAGGGAAGAGATGGTGCTGTTTCAGGGGCCACGTTTCAGAGTGCCTACCTTTAGCAGAGACCTTGAGTTTAGCTCTGCTGGAATCATGGAACCTTCCTTTCCAGATGGTTTTAACATGACATTTTTTTTTTCATTTGTTTTCATATTAAGAAGTCAATTTCCTCAAGATCTCCTCAGTAAATTGGTAGCATGGGGACCTTGGGAGAGGGTTGAAGGGGAGGGGAGGGGCAGGGAGGGGAGCAGAGAAAAATGTAGAGCTCAATAAAAATCAATAAAACTAAAAAAAAAAAAAAAAAAAAGGAATGCCAATGGAGAGAAAATAACTGGGAAAAAAAAAAAGAAGTCAATCTCCCGATCTTGACTAAAGAATTTCTTTAGCATCTCCAAATTCACACTCATTTTGCTCTTTATTCTAGGTCCATTTTCTCAAAATATGCTCTGAGAGCATCTGTGAGGTCAAAAGTATCTTTATAGTAATATTAAGACATTATTGGTGTGGTGTAGCTATTTCTTCTGCCTTCCATGCCAGTGTTTTTCCCGTGCTCCTAATAGAGTCTTTCTAGGGCAGAGCATCAGAGCCACTGAGATGAGGGCCCAGGAAGCATTTGCTATTCTCATTGGAAAACAAGTGGCAGTCACTGGTCATGATTGTCCCAGTCTTTCTATCTGCATCTGCTACTCCTTCCTCCTCTCCTTGCCCCCCTTTTCTTTTGAGACAGGGTTTCCTTATGTAACCTAGACTAGTTTCAGACTTGTGTGGTGATCTTCCTGTTTTAGTCTCCTGGTTGCTTGGATTACAGGTGTGAGCCACCATTTTTTGCCTGGTCATACCTTAGTAAGACACAAACTGCTTAAGGAATGCGGTCTGGGGCCTAGAAGACGGCTCCATGGGGAGAGGCACCTGCCATCAAGCTTTAGAGCCTGAATTCCGTTACTGGAACACACATGGTAGGAGCAAAGACCTGACTCCCAAAATTGTTCTGTGACATCCACATGTGTTGCACACACAAAATGAAGTGAAATGTAATAAACAATAAAATATTTTTATTCATTTAACAGATAGAAAGAATGTTCTTTTTATTTTTACATTAATCATAAACTGGCCCAGTATATCAGGCTCTTCTTATTAACTAATTCTTATAACTTATATTACCCCGTATTTCTTGTCTATGTTAGCCATGTGGCTTGGTACCTTTTTTGGTGAGGCAGTCACATCTTGCTTCCTCTGCGGCTGGGTCACAACTGGAGACTGAGCTTCCCTCTTTCCAGAATTCTCCTGTTCTCATTGCCCCACCTATACTTCCTGCCTGGTTGCCCCACCTATACTTCCTGCCTACTGGTCAATCAGCATTTTATTAAAAATACAACAAGTGACAGGATAAACAACTGTTGTCTCACAGTACTCCCCCTTTGTTTTTAAACAAGAACTCTGAATCTAATACCCTTTGTTTAGTGTTTCTCCTGACCATTAGCCATAACAACTTGTAACCAACATTCTAAGCAAAGGAAAATATCCATAGTCCATTTTGGGGGAATGTGGGCATAGTTTTTCAGGCTACTTCCTGCTGATTTGGGGGTGCTGATAATCTTACAGGGACCTAAAGAAAAGTTAGAATTGTGGTAAAGTCTTGACTGGAAAATTCTGTGAGGCTTGATCATCTCAGACAGCAGTCTTGAATCTGCTCTGAATGTAGAACTCAGACATCTGGGACATCCACTCCTAACAGAGATTTCTCAGGGGGTCATCTTTGATCAAACCCGATTTTTCTTAACCTGGAATGAATCCACAGCCTCTCATTTCCTGTGGAAACAAAAGCAAAACCTCTTCTCCAAAGAAAGATACCTTTTGACTTCAATTGTGAAGTCAAAGTACTTTCAAAATATCTATCTTGGATTAATTCAGCAGCATTTATAAACAAATATCTTTTAACAGCTGTTGTTCCTTCCTCGGCATTCAAACAAGTCAAAGAGAGCACAATAATGAACAGTATCCAGATTCTCTGTATGCTTTCCATCTTTACGTGGCTTTATTTTAAACTCTATTTCTTTTAATTTTTGGCTTTTTGAGACAGGGTTTCTCTGTGTATCTTTTGGCTGTCTTGAAATCCACTCTGTAAACCAGGTTTTCCTTGAACTCACTGAGATCTACCTGCCTCTGCCTCCCAAGTGCTGGGATTAAAGATGTGTGCCACCATACCCAACTACTCTTTTTTTTTCTTTTTTCTTTTTTCTTTTAAGGACATTTATCCTTTTTCTTTTATCTCCTAAGCCTACATATATTTTTAAACACACTCTAAACCATTTAGAGGTTTTCTTCATCTGAATCTTTCTTTACTGCATATCTCTCTTTTTCTGACCATGACTCTTTAATTCACTAAGCAATATGGCTATGATTAAAGCCGTGGCTTTGACAGCTGGATCAAGCCCATTCCTTAGCTTTCTGAGATTCTAGCTTCATGGTGGAGGTACTGGTCAGAGCCATGTTTATTTCCACAACTCTACAACATTTCAAGGTCCCTGCCACCACCAAAAGCATGCAGTCAGCTTTTCATCAACACCGTTGAAGTGTTTCGTGGCAGGACCTCTTAAAAGAGCTCCAAGGTTTTGCAACTAAAGCTGAGTCAGGAAGCCTCTCTTAAATGAGATGTGCTTGCCTCTAGGATGCAGAAAAAAAACCAAGAAATTGCTGCTACCAAGAAGCCATGCTTAACTCTGTTCTCAGGCTCTCTCAGGTTTTCTGTGGATACGCTTGTCCACATGTTGGGCACCATTTGTTGACCAAGGTTTCTGTTCTGCCCAGTCCAACAGCCATCAGCCATTCAGTCCCAAAGAATTCACACAGAGGTCTACATTAATCATAAACTGATTGGCCTAGTATCTCAGGCTCTTCTTATTAACTAATTCTTGTAACTTATATTAGCCCATATTTCTTGTCTATGTTAGCCACGTGGCTTGGTACCTCTTTTGGCAAGGCAGTCACATATTGTTTCCTCTGTGGCTGGGTCATGACTGGAAACTTGACAAAGAATGTTCTTAAAAGGAAAAATCAGTTTGAGAAGTGGATCAGATTCTGGAACTCATATAGCATACTATATATGTTTGTAACTAAGCTAATAGCATGGGGGGAAAGACATTGTTGCTGGGTTGATGCACATGCTTATAATCTCAGACATTGGGGTCTGAAGCAAAAGGATTCCAAGTTCAAAGCCAGCCTAGGCAACATGCTCTTAACATTTTAAAGGTTGGGCAGGGGTAGATAAGTGGTGAAGAATCTGGCTCTGCATGTGGGAATACTAACTTTGATGACAGCTCTCAAAGACATCAGTGCTTTTCCCATTGTTATTTCTTGGATGATAGTATTTTAGAAGCTGTACGATGTATGGAGACATAATTGCCCTCCAGGCTGATGGGATGTGTATTAGTCACTATGGCCAGGGCAACTTTTATAAAAAGAAACATTTAATTAGTAGTTTAATTATAACATTTAATTATAGTTTCAGAGGCTCAATCCATTTTCCTCATGGCAGGGAGCATAGCGGCATGCAGGCAGGCACTGAAGCAGTAGCTGAGAGCTTCACAAGATCTGAAGGCAGAGGGAGAGACTCTAGGTCTGGCATGGGCTTTTGAAACCTCAAAGCCCATCCCTGGGCTTTTGAAACCTCAAAGCCCATCCCCAGTGACACACATCCTCCAACTAGTCCGCACCTCCTAATCCTTCTAATCTTTTCAAAAAGTGCCACTCTCTGGTGACGTTCTGATTAAAACCACCACACGGTATGAGTCCAAGATGAGAATCCTTCTGCCTTTCCAACAATACAATTAAAATTGGTTGCAAATGAGCCAGGGTTGTAGCAAGGCATAGGAGGAGTACCTGCCTAGCACAAGTGAGACCCTGAGGCTGATCCCCAGTGCCTCCCAAACTGCAAATACTAGAAAACTGCTCCTCCACTAACATTGTTATTTTGGAGAACATAATTTTAATAAGAGGCCTATTTATGTTGAGGCATAATGGATTGTTAGCCAAATGAACTAGTAAACAAATACTCTAAAATATTGTTACAGTTTCTAATATAAAAAACATGGTCCTCAATATTTTTTTGTTTTTAAAGTTGTGCTTTGTTTTTCTCAATAAATTTTAAGAGTATCAAGGCATCCCAAGGAAGAATGCTTCAGAACCACTGCTCAGAGCTTTTAAACATAGTGTTTTACCAGCATTTTTATTTAAGCTAATATGGATCCTCTGACTTTATTGTGACAAATCTGAATTGTGTACATATAGGGTGCAAAGGGGCTACCTTCTAATTTGTTCCTGAATTGCTCGCCTTGTAAAGAAACCTCGGAACTCCCACCTATGAAGAGAACTTCTCCACTGGCCTCTAGAATTCACAGTCTTTTGGCCCTGACAATAGGACTTCTCACATGTCAGGTAAAGATAGATAGATAGATAGATAGATAGATAGATAGATAGATAGATAGATAGATAGATAGATAGGTAGGTAGGTAGATAGATAGATAGATAGATAGATAGATAGATAGATAGATAGATAGAGATAGATAGATAATTTTTAAATGAATTATCAATGAGTTCAAATTGTGGCCTCGCATGCCTTGGTTATGTGACTTGTCCAAATAACATGACCTTTCTCAGCCTGTTTTCTTAAATAAGGAACCATATTTGCCCTATCCTGGGCAGCAACTGCACTTAACAAAAACAATATGAAAGGGTGTGTACTTGCTAGATTTTCAAATTAGCCTTTTCTTCTGTTGTGCATTTCTTCCATTTTAAGTACACTCATCTGAGCTGAAATATGAATGCATCACTTGCCATGTTTTTTGTTTTGTTTTTTTATTATTTATTTGTTTATTGGTTTTTGAGATGAAGTTTCTCTGTGTAGCCTGCACTCTGCAGACCAGGCTGACTTCAAACTCAAAGATCCACCTGCCTCTGCCTCCTGTGCTGGGATTAAAGGTGTGCACCACCACTGCTGGGCGCTATCCACTCTTAATAGCAATAATGTATTTGCATGTGTGAGTCACGTGCAGGCCTTCCTATTAACTCCTACTGAGATAATAAAGATTGTTTGGAGCATGAACGCAATGTGATTTATCTCTTTTGGGCCCTTATTTCTGAAAGGGGGTTTTCCTTCGCTTCAGAGAAAATTTTTCAATCTAGTTTCTCAAATCATTATCCTTAGGATATCACCAATCCTGATGCCAAACATTGCCAAGATAGTAAGAAAACTAATGACATAATGCTGCAAAAACTGAAGAGCCTTCAGCTTCAAAAGAGAGATTTAGATAAAGAGGTGCTGTATTCTTCATTCTAAAACCTGATTCGCTGTAGTAGGATGAAATAGTTAAAACATCACAGAACAGTTGCTTCTAAAGTTTGGATTTTTTAAAGAAGTGCTCAGGGACCAGACTAGCTTATTATGCTTGTTAGAAGTAGATACACTAGCCAAAATTTGACTTGTTTTCAAATTAAAAATAAAAATTCTATGAGCAAGTGGTTTTCTTGAACTTCCCTGGTTTATTTGACCCTGTGATCACTAGTTAGTGCTGGGGAAATAATGTGCAGATTTCTGTGATTTCTCCAGGACACCTGGGGACCTGGTTCCTTCCAATGCGACCCCACTGTGCCTTTCTTTGCCTGGCTGCTTTTACCTGGTAGCCTTTTTGTATAAGATATCAGAGCTAGGGGTATAGCTGGATGCTGAGTCATGTTTAATGCCTGGAGTTCATGGTGGAGGTGAGAACCAACTCCTGAATATTGACTTCTGACTGCCACACATGTGCCATGTCCAATATGCACTGCCCCAACATGCACACATTGATAAGTACAGTTAAATTTAAATTTTTGGAAAAGCAAGTGTTCAGTCTATATAACATGCTGTGAACAACAGAGTTTGGCCTAGTGAGGCATCCTTAGCAAGGGCAATAGAAACCTCATGCAAATCAGGACTCTAGGTGACTTGCTAGCTGGGCTTGCTAAGCATAGCAGTCTTGGGCTTGCTGTAGAAACTCTTCATCAGGGAAGTGGTGAAATCACTAAATCATTTCAATATTAAAGACTGGACTTTGTGTGGTTGCATGACTTTATGGTAAATGTTCTAGCAGGTAATTTTATTTCTTTTCCTCTAAAATATAAAATGCTTTTTTCTAGTTATTGAAACATAAAAACAGAATTGCAACTCTTAAAGAGTTAATTGCTAATGAAAAAGCACTTCAACATCACACTCTTGAGGTGAGTTTAACACGTTATGCTCTGTCCTCAACATGCTAATACACTGAGGTATTGATGCTCTCTTGCCAAGTTTGCTGAAGTCCTTCTAACTCTTAAATAGCCTTGACTGCCCTGTAACTCACTCTGTAGACCAGGCTGGCCTTGAACTCACACAGATCCACCTGCCTCTGCCTCCTGAGTGCTAGGATTAAAGGCGAGCACCACCATCACCTAGCAAATTATGTACTTCTAAGAATCCAGTCACATGTCGCTCAACCCTCAATCTTTGAGTCTTAAAAAAAAATTGTGTGTTTTTCATGCATGTGTATGCACCACATGTATGCCTATGTACCACATGTATGCAGTGCCTGAGGAGGCCAGAAGAGGGCATTAGCTCCCATGGGACTGGAATTACAGATGTTTGTGAGGCCACCCTGTGATGCTGGGAAGTGAACCTGGGACTTCTGCAAGATCAGCAAATTCTCTTAACTGCCAATCATTTCTCCAGCCCCCATCTTTGATTCTCAGTGACACTGTGAAATGATAGGAGTGTGTAACTACTGTAATGTGTGCAAACATATTTAATCTCAGGTCACAAATTTTGATGTGGACGAAGCCAGGAATGCCAGAGATGTACCTGTGTTATTGGCAGTCAAACTGGATAAATACCACAATCTAAATGAGGAGCTTGATTTCTTGGTAAGACAGACTAATACGTTATGTTATGGTCCCTTTTATACCCAATGCCATCCAACACATTTTAAAAAGTTATCAACCGGGCTGGAGAGATGACTCAGGGCTTAAGAGTACTGGCTGCTCTTCCAGAGGTCCTGAGTTCAATTCCCAGCAACCACATGGTGGCTCACCATCTATAATGAGTCTGGTACCCACAGGCAGAATGCTATATACATAATATATAAAAAATAAATAAATAAATAAAAATAAAAAGTTATCAACCTTCAAAGTATTGCTCATTAAAATAGTCATACTGGCATTGTGGAAGCATTACCAATAAAAGTATAGAAGTATTTTCATGTTTTAAAATTGGAAAAATGGCTCAGTGGTTAAGCTGTAATTCCAGAGGACCCGGGTTCAATTCCCTCACAAGATAGCTCACAACTGTCTATAAATCCAATTCCAAGAGATCCAGTGCCTTCTTCTTGCCTCTCTAGGTACCAGGCATGCAAGTAACATATAGATGTTTGCAGACAAAACATCCATACACATAAAATAAAAATAAAAATGAATTGTAAAAATAATTATAAAAAATTTAAATATTGTCCAACTTGATTTGTATTTATACTAGTAAAGGCCTTTCAAAATGCAGAAGCCAAAAGATCAACATGCTTTTATTTTCCCTAATTCTAAGCATCAAACCCAAGGCTTACTCCCTGCAGACAAGCATGCTACCACTAGCTATATCCCTCTTTTTGTTTTATTTGAAAAGAAAGGTTATTATTTATTTTGTATGTATACACATGTGTGTATGACATCCATACAGTTGCCCTCAGAGGCAAGAAGAGGGTTTCAGATCACCGGGAGCTGAAGTTCTAGTTGGTTACGAGCTCCCGGATATGGGTGTTGGGAACCAAACTTGAGTCCTCTGAAAGAGCACCAAAAGCACTCCTAACTGCTGAGCTATTTCTTTGGCCCCTCACTTATTTTTTCGAGATGGGATCTTACTGTGTAGTTCAAGCCAGCCTTCATCTCGGGGTAGCCCACCTCAGCTTCTGGAGTTCTAGGCTTATAGATACACACCATGCACAGTTCTCCAAAATAGAGCTACTTTTCACTGTGGATAAAGCACACTTACACTTTTGTGTATTCTGCTATAATAGCTGCATTAAATAACTATAGTTGAAAATAACTTAGTTTGTATCAGGTGGCACAGAAAGAGAATGCAAAAATATATGAGGAAATAAAAACATGATTTGGGTGTTTAGACAGTTACAGAATAATTTTTAAAACACTGAGTTGGTACAATATAATATTTTTTCTATAATATATTTTAATATACATATACAATGTGCAATAATCAAAGCTTTCTTCTTACCATAACTTTGTGTTTGGAGTTTTTGACACTTCCCTTCTGGCTATTTGTAGAATATGTTGCATGTTGCTGCGAACACTGGATCTTATTACTACTGTATTTTGATACCTGTTATCCAACCCCCTACCATTCTGTCTTCTCCTCTATTCTTCCCTCCCTCTAGATATCACCACTACACATTCACTTCAACTGTTTAAAAGCGTATTTCTATCAAAGAGATCTTACAGTGTTTATCTTCCTGGGTCTGACTTATTTCATTTACTATAATACCCTCCTGTTCCACCCATTCAGCTGCATAAATATGTATTACTGTCACATGATGATCAAAGGTTTTTTGTTTGCTTGCTTGTTTTGTTTTTCGAGACAGGGGTTCTCTGTGTAGCCCTGGCTGTCCTGGAACTCTCTCTGTAGATCGGGCTACCCTGGAACTCAGAATTGTTTGCCTTGGCCTCCAGAATGCAGGGATTAAAGGCATGCACCACCACTACCCGGAAAAGATTTTTTTAAAAAGTCTATGAAGATGGAAATCTGAACTCTTAATTTTATCACTATAGATTATGTGTTAGATTATTACATTGTGCCACAAATATAATTTGAATAATACTAGAAAACCCTATGGGTCTCACTATAATGACAAAGACTGACAAGGTCTCTGGTATAGCGCAGGTGTCGATCCTTGTATTTCTAAACCAATTAGAAGCAGAAATATGTACAATATTTGCTGCATAGCCATTAACCTTTGAAAGAGAAAAAAAGTGGAGATACATGCCTAAAAATCCTATAACCCTGAAGACTGGGGAAGGAGGGTTTCAACTTTGAGTCTAATTTAGGTTATATATAAATTGAATTTAAAGCCAGCTTGGTCAACTTAGGGAGACCCTGCCTCCAAATAAAAAAATATAAAATAAAATAGCCTGGAAACAGAGCTCACACATCACACACTCTAGGCACTTAGTTCTTCTCACATGCCTGGAATAGAGAGAGAAGGAAGAGAGAGGGATGGAGTGTTGCAGCTTCTTCAGCATGGGTCCTCTGCAGACACAGAAATATATTTCAAGTGTGAGAAGGCTGGAAATCACTCAGTACTGCTACTTAATGGGAAGTTTTCTCTAGTTTTTATTCTGTAATTGCTTTGAAAATTTGCCAGGTGGTGATAGCACATGCCTTTAATCTCGGCACTCAGACAGGGGGATCTCTGTGAGTTCGAGACCAGCCTGGTCTACAAGAGCTAGTTCCAGGACAGCTATGACTGTCACACAGAAAAACACTGTCTTGAGGAAAAAATTAAAAAGAAAGAAACTTCCGAAGAAAATGTTAGTAAGGTTTCCTGATGACCCTAAATGCCCCTTTCAGAAAAAAAAATTAATTTTTTACTTAAAACTTTTATTACATTTGGGGTGTGTGTGTGTGTGTGTGTGTGTGTGTGTGTGTGTGTGTGTAAAACCATATTGGCATGCAAAGTGCCATGGCACACATGGAGGCAGAGAACAACTTGCAGGAGTTGTTCCCTTTTCCTTACTGCCTGAGGTTAGTATTCAAGTCACCAGCTGGGGCTGCAGGGGTCTTTACCCCATAAGCCATCTTGCCAACCTACATAGTCATTAATTTTCAATAACATTCTTTTTTTAAAGATTTATTTATTTATTATGTTTATTTATTATTATTTATTTATTCTGCCTTGATGTATGCCTGCACGCCAGAAGAGGGTGCCAGATCTCAGTACAGATGGTTGTGAGCCACCATGTGGTTGCTGGGAATTGAACTCAGGACCTCTGGAAGAGCAGCCAGTGCTCTTAACCTCTGAGCCATCTCTCCAGCCCCTTCAATAACATTCTTGCAAAAACTGGACAGTAGGCTGGACCATGAAGTACGCTAAGCTGGAACTTAGAAACGAGCATCATTTGCAAGGGAGGGTCTGTCTCAGACACCATCACCCACACCACTGCTCTGCCTCAGACTCACACGTGTCCCTGCATGTGTCATCTGTGCAAGGGATGGTGGGAAAGTAGGATGTGGCTAATGTCCGTAGCTACTAGCAGATGCTTGGTTATTTACAAAGCCATTTCATGTAGGAAATAACAGAATCAATGAAAGTCCATCATAGTTCCTGCTGGTGTGTTTTGTATGCAATCTACCCCCAGATCCAGTTCGTCCATGTCATGACTCACTTAAGTGGAACTCGGTCTCAGAGATACTGGACTAAAATGTAGCTGACTGTTTTCATTTTTCACACCTGTTTCACGGCGGTTTCCAGGTTACATTTTCACTGACGTTTCTCCATAGATCACAAAGTTGGGGGGCCTTCTAGAGAGCAAAGAAGACCACTACAGCAGACTCATCGAGGAGAATGACAAGTACCGGAGACATGTAGGCAGCTTAATAAATAAGGTACATGTTTTCTGACAGGAAAACAAGCAAGCAAAGCCATCAAAAAATGACGCCAGGATCAATAAATGATGGGGATGTGGCTCAATTGGCAGAGCACCTGCCTAGCGCGTGTGCCCTGGGTTTGGTCCTCAGTATAAAAACCAAACCAAGCAACGAAAAAGTTCAACACAAACATCATGTCAGAGCTAACAGAACTCCTGCTGGGCGGTGGTGGCGCAGGCCTTTAATCCCAGCGCTTGAGAGACAGAGGCAGGTGGATCTCTGTGAGTTCTAGGCCAACCTGGTCTACAAGAGCTAGTTCCAGGGTAGGTTCCAAAGCAACAGAAAAACCAAGCCCTGTCTCGAAAAACTAAAAACAAAATCAAGCACAGAGCTAATGGAACTCCTGAGCTAAAAGGATCTGAGGTTTGCCAAGCCCTTTTACTTCCTAAGCACATTAAATGCCCCTTATTAGCCGGATAGCTGGAAAGTGGCCAAGAACCTTGCTCCAGGCACTTTAAATCTTAATTTCCCTACTTTACTCTCAAAGCAATTAAGTATCTTTCCAATTTAGTGTTTTAGTTTACCTTTTGTTTTTATTTTGATCTTTTGAGATAGTGTCCCCACCTGTAGCCTAGGCTGGCCTTGGAATCTCACATTTTATTGCCTCAGCCCTCCCCTCCACACACACACAAATAAGGACTGCATTGATTTTAACTAAATAGGCTGTAATCCTTAGTTGGCCTTGTATCATGGCATCATTGTGTGGAAGACGCTTGTTGGAGCTGTCACGTTTCTGGAACTCACATTTTCAGACCTAATTCATGTTGCTCATCTCCTGAGATCAAAATAGAAAAGGATACGTTGTCTCTTGTATGCTTTTCATTTATTGTAATCAAACAATTAAACTTCAACTTGTAAAAGTTTTTTTTTTGTTGTTGTTGTTTTGTTTGTTTTGAGCCAGGGTTTCTCTGTGTAGCCTTGGCTGTTGGAGAACTCACTCTGCAGACCAGGCTGGCCTCCAACTGACAGAGATCCACCTGCCTCTGCCTCCTGAGTGCTGGAATTAAAGACGTCTGCCAACACTGCCCGGCTCAACTTGTAAAGATTTTAAAAAAGGAGAAAGTAATCAAATTAAACACAAATGTTTGTATTTATTAAAAAATATATACTTATTTTCTCAAGGTAACATCGTATGAAGAAATTATCAAGTGTGCTGATCAAAGACTTGAGATATCCCATTCTCAGATTGCACAGTAAGTTAATAAAACTAATCTTTTAAATTTTGTGAATATTAATTGATGTTATATTTCATCCTCTGGCTTCTAAGATCTTTTACCCTAACTCATAGAAATAGGAAAACTAGGGTGTGTGTTTAGGATGAGCTAAAACCATGTTCAGGACCTGGTTCAGAATAAGCTGCTTTATTACTCATTTCACATGGGGACATCACTGGTTCAGGAGCCCAGCCTGGCCTCTGGTCTTGCTGCTGTTTTCAAGAGTTTACAACATTTTTGAGAATTTTGGTATACAAAGGAACTTCTTAAAAAGGCACTACTAGTTTTTATTTAATCCAAAGAAAAAGAATCTTTGGCAGTTTGGGACTTCTGGTCTTGGGTTTTGTGTCTTAGTTTTTAAAATCTTCATTGACCTCGGGCTTCGAATAACCTTGCTGTTAGGCCAAGAGTCAGGCGCTGTTGCCCTGTGTTCTCCCCACACCTCCACCCCCACCAGTCACAGGAAGAGGTCTATCAAAAGAAGTGACTATTGTCCCAGCCCTGGAGAGGGAGCTACAGTGCTAATCAGGCCGCCCACCCTGAAGGAGACCCAGGAGTCCAAAGACTTCATTGTCTCCAACTGGCTATCCCTTCAAGGGGCAGTGCTAACTGTTTCTGCACTAGCTTCAGCCCCGTCCTCCTCTTCCAGATGGAGCTTTCCACTCTGCCGGTGCCCCATGCCCACTCTGCCGGTGCCCCATGCCTGCAGGGTCTGCATTTGTTCCTTGGAGCAGACATGGGCCTGTCAGCACCATCCCAACCACCCCTCCCACCTGCTGGATAGACAGCCCCCACACCACAGCTCCTGGGGGGCTGATGGGCAACTTGGTGCTCAATGGCCGAGAGCCCTGACAGCAAACATGGCAGTCAGTGGGTCATCAGCTTTGACAGAGACCACTCTGTGCCCCAGAATTAAGCAGGTCAGTGTCCTCTTGCATGACTGGTGGGCCCCTATGGGCCCAGTTGGAAACTGGACCACAGCTCAACCACAGGAAGCAGTGCACAGACTTTCCCTTGCAGCCACAGCTTCATAGCAGGCATACTTCCACAGGGTGCAGAGAAACTGCTGAGCACCAGCGACTGCCACCTGCCCAGCTGCTTACCCCAGGGTGCCATACCACAACTACCCCTGCCAGGGCATCACCTGCCCTGGAGCTCCACTACCAGGAGCCCATGATACCTAGTTCTGCCTGCCAGAGCAGCCCTAACCAGAGTGGGGAGAGAGAAAGAAAAGCTACCTAGGCATCTCAGGTATGCTTGCAAACCCACACACGTGAGAAACCTTACCACTGTGATGGGGGCAGCTGTGGGTAGACATGCCAGCTCCAACGAGCTGATCTTGGCACTACTGCAATACACAGGGCAAGGGTCTTCCAGTGGCAGAAGCATGACCCAGCCTTCTCCAGGTGGGGCTGCCTCACCTTACACTTCCAGAATCATTTTGCAGCTCAGAGTGGTGGTGCGTTTTTAGTCCCAGCACTGGGAGGCAGGTGGGTCTTTGAGTTCAAGGCCAACCTGATCTTCAGGTGGAGTTCCATTGCATCCAGAACAACAGGGAGAAATCTTGTCTCAAAAAAACAAAAAGACAAAGCCGGGCGGTGGTGGCGCACGCCTTTAATCCTAGCACTCGGGAGGCAGAGGCAGGCGGATCTCTGTGAGTTCGAGGCCAGCCTGGTCTACAAGAGCTAGGTCCAGGACAGGATCCAAAGCTACAGAGAAACCCTGTCTCGAAAAACCAAAAAAAAAAAAAAAAAAAAAAAAAACAAAGACAAGCAAACAGTTATTTTTGCAATCCCAAACAGAACTTCCTGGAAATAACACAGAGTGTGCCCTGTACTCAGGCCTTTCACACTTTCCCAAGAAGGGAGGGGCCTAGCCCACAAGCTCTGCAACCAAGGCCTAGCATGGTTGATTGTGAAAGCCTAAGCTAAAGACAGACTAACAGATAGGGGCCTAGACAGATTCATCTCATCCCCATTCCAAATCCAGCTTGAACATCTGTTTGGGGTGTCAGGGTTTATATCAGATCTGAGTTAGAATGCAGGAAGAGAGAAATCTCTTAAATTGTTTCTATGATACAATGTAAACATTCTCTGTTCTTGCTACTTTCCAAAAAAGAATTACTAATGTTAGGAGAGGAAGAAATTCAGGTATAGTAAATGTTCTAGGGCCGGAGAGATGATTCAGAGGTTAAGAGCACTGGCTGTTCTTTCAGAGAACCTGGGTTCAATTCCCAGCACCCACATGGCAGCTCACAACTGTTTGTAATTCTAGTTCCAGGGGATTTGACACCCTCACAAGACATACATTCAGGTAGAACAGCAATCTACAATGTATGTAAAATAAAAACAGATCATTTAAAAAGAAAATATTGTAACAACCTGAATGAAGGCACTAAATGGCAGTCCTCATTCTAAGGGTACAAAATGAAGATGGTACTAAATGATCTACATGATGACCTAACCAGGGAAATTAATCTGCTTTATGTCCTTAACATTTTCTTCGAGTTTTTGTTTTCTCAAGATCCTTTAGTTTGTGTTCATGTATGCACACAGGCTTGCCTGTGCAAGTGTGTGTGGAAGTCAGAGGACAACTTTTGAGAGTCAAGTATGTCCTTCCACGATGGGTTCTGGGCTCAAACTGAGGTTGAGGCTTGTGTGATGAGAACTTTTCTCCCCGGAGCCATACATGCTTCCCACCATCTCTTCCTTGATGTTCCCTGGGCTCTGCTAGCTTAGCTTTGACTTTGGTTCACCGGCAAATTGACTTCTGTCTTTCACTTTCAGTCTGGGCCTGTTTTTGTCATTGAGATACATTTCCTAAAGACAAAAGAAATTTGGTCTTGCTTTTTTAGTCCAGCCAGCCAGTTAGTGTCTTTTTGTTGTTGTTGTTTTGTTTTGTTTTTTTTTCAAGACAGGAACTCTCTGTGCAACCTTGGCTGTCCTGGAACTTGCTCTGTAGACCCAGCTGGACTTGAACTCACAGAGATCCACCTGTCTCTGTCTTCTGAGTGCTGGGATTAAAGGCATACACCACCACTGTCCAGCTTAGTATTTTTAATTGGTTAATTGGACAGTTAAAACCACTTATACTTAGGGTTATTATTGGGAGCCCTGTGCTTATTCCTGTAATTTGATTTGTTTTTTTTTTTGGTTAATTGGATTATTACTTTTATTCTTTTCTCTCTCTCTCCTATTCATAGGGGTTTGTGGGTTTATTGTATTATGTACTTTGCATTCTTTCTTACTTCTTCCTTGCTCATCTTTCCTGCACTCCTTGCTCTTCCTCATCTATACTTAGGATTCGTTTAAGTGTCTTTTGCAATGCTGGCTTGGTAGCCCTGAATTATGTTAGTTTGTCTTGAAATATCCATATTTCTCTACTATTATGAAAGATAATTTTGTGTGATACAACAATCTTATTTGGAAGTTATTTGCGTTTGGGACTTGAAATATACCATTCCATTCTTTACTGGAGTTTAGGGGTTCCTTTGAGAGGGCTGATGTGCTGTGTTTGCCTTTGTAGATGATCTGACTTTTTTCTCTGTAGCTTTTTGTAATGTTTTGAACTTTTTAAGTGTCTTGACCATGTGTCCTAAAGAATATATTTGAGATTCTAAATGTCTCTTTTGCTTAGGTGTCTGTCTGTCTGTCTGTCTGTCTCTTTCTAAATGCATAAGAACAGGAAACTCTCTAACAGGCCAACAGAATGCTGTGACCATGCAATGACACTAGCAAACATTTTCCTGTGGTAAAGCATCCCCAGATAAGGAACTCTGTTAATACACATACATACTCCAGAGCTATGTTACACTGACCTTATTGCAAACAATCAATGCCTAAATGGCATGCTATGGATTTGCCATTATCTAGTCTTATCTTTAGCCCTGTAAACTAAAAAAGGAAAAAACTGACCACATATTCTTTTTTTTTTTTTTTTTGGTTTTTCGAGACAGGGTCTCTCTGTAGCTTTGGAGCCTGTCCTGGAACTAGCTCTTGTAGACCAGGCTGGTCTCGAACTCACAGAGATCCGCCTGCCTCTGCCTCCCGAGTGCTGGGATTAAAGGCGTGCGCCACCGCCGCCCGGCTGACCACATATTCTGAATTGCCAGGAAAAGACCCAGATTCCTGTATTGTGAGATGGACAGATTATGTATGATTAGCTTTGGATTTAATGTTAGTTATGAGAAAATCTGATCATAAAATATTTAACAGGGTAATTGTATTATAGGTAGCAATCTTAGCTCATAATCCTTACAGTATTGACTCACAGTCTCTGTGGTGATTTAAATGAGAATGGCCACGTAGCCTCATTGAATGCTTGGTCCTTAATTATTGGAACTGTTTAGGAAGGATTAGGAGGTGTGGCCTTGTTAAAGAAAGTGTGTCACTGGGGATGGGCTTGGAGGTTTCAAAAGCCCATGCCAAGCCCAGTGTCTGTTTCCCTCTGCCTGGTGCTGGTGGATCGGGACATAAAGCTCTCAGCTACTCCTCCAGTGCCATGCCTGCCTGCTTCCTGCCATAATGATGAGGCACCAACCCTCTAAAACTGTAAGCAAGCCCCCAATTAAATGCTTACCTTTATAAGCGTTGTCATAGTCATGGTGTGTTTTCACAGCAGTAGAACAGTAACTAAGACAGCCTCCAGAGAATGGCTCAGCAGTTAAGATCACTGCTTGCTTTTCCAAAGGTACTGAGTTCAATTTCCAGCAACCATGGTGGCTCACAACCATTTGCGATGAGATCTGGTGCCCTCTTCTGGCCTGTAAGAATATATGCAGGCAGAGTACTGTATATCAATAAATCTTTAAAACAATATTCATCTTGAAAAGTCCATTTTTGTGTAAAGTGCAATTGTTTCTTCCTTCAGTTTGGAAGAGAGAAATAGACATTTGGAAGATTTAATTAGAATGCCTAAAGAGAAAGCCAGAAGGCCAAGGTAAGTTTTCATTCCCTTTTTAAAAATATGTCTTTAAGATAAAATTATTTCATATTTTTCTAGTATAAAATATTGTTTGATCCAAGTTTTCTTGTAGGCCTTACAGAGTGGCACATATCTAAAATCCTGAGCTATTCTGGAGGCTGGCCTACAAAGTTTAGCAAGATACCGTGTCAGAAACAAGTTTTGTTTATATTATTTTGAGATGGTCTTATGCCTGGGTTGACTGTTTTTTGAACAATTTTTTGCTATGCAGCACAGATGACAATACAAAATCCTTCCCTAAGTGCTCCCATGTTTTGAGATTACAGGCATGTTCCACCTACCAAGTTACAAGTTAGAAGGCCGCAGCCAGCCCTCATAGCAGCTATAAGCAAGATACTGCAAGGGTTACGAACTGAGGTGCTTATCCCCTTTTCCACATCTGTAAACTGACTCCCTTCAGCAACATGAAATCTTAAAGTCTGTAATTTTAGAAAGAGTCTTAGTTATGCAGCCCAGTAGTCAGTCATGTAACCCAATGCTGCAGGACACAAACACAGTCTTTCAGGTTGACTGTCAGTACAGAGTTGGGTCCTAGTTTCAGCAGTACATATACTAAAACCGGAAATTTAGGGAAAAAAATCAGTTACATGATCACTTTGCAAACACTAGTTTAATTCCGTTCAGTTTTGATTTCCAAAACAGCCTGAATTTTATCTGAGTTGTAGAAATATACTAGGGAAGTTTTTTTCTAGAAGCATTTCAGAGTATTTTCATACCATTTTATACATTTATCAGTTGAGACATTTTTTTTTCACTGATCACATAGCTTATTTTTACACTGAATTTGGAGTTTATTTATATGGATTTATTGGCTTTGAAATAAGGGAAAGAGGTGACAAGGCTCTCCCCAGCTGCTATGTCCATCTGTGTGAAAACTCCAGAGCCCTGCAGGCTTCAGCCATGACAAACTCGGAAGTCTTGAGTGACCTCTAACCTCAGTGCACTCTTCAATGCAGTGAGACTTCCTCTGCATCTTCTCAAAATTCCAGTGCTGATTTGTCCAGCTGTCACTGGCAGTGCAACTTTGGGATTAAAAAACAGTCCCCGAAAAAAAAAAAAAAAAAAAAACAGTCCCCGATGTCCAGCTTTTTAAAATATGTTTTTATTTCAAGTATGTATATGTCTGTGTGGGGGTGTGCACATGTGGTTGCAGGTGACCACAGAGGCAGAGGCTTTGCACCCCCTGGATCTGGAGTTACAGGATGTTGAGAGCCACCTGACATGAGTGCTGGGAACCAAACTCTGTCCTCTGCAAGAGCAGCAAGTGCTCTCAGTCACTGAGCCATCTCCACCCCTTCCCTCCCCCCCACCGACACACACACCCTGTGTCTGATTTTTGCTCCTAGTTCTTCACTTTCCAGGAGGTTTTGTAGGTTTTCATTTTAAAACTGAATTTTGACCTAAGCAAAATTGAAGGACTCTATTCAATATAATGAGACTGTGGCCCAGTATTCTATTCACATGCATCAAGGATGGTCCATACTGAAGATGGTCCACACTGAGGACAGTCCACACTGAGGATAGTCCACACTGAGGATGGTCCTCACCGAGGATGGTCCTCACCGAGGATGGTCCTCACTGAGGATGGTCCACTCTGAGGATGGTCCACTCTGAGGATGGTCCACACTGAGGACAGTCCACTCTGAGGATAGTCCACACTGAGGATGGTCCTCACTGAGGATGGTCCTCACTGATGATGGTCCTCACCGAGGATGGTCCTCACCGAGGATGGTCCTCACTGAGGATGGTCCACTCTGAGGATGGTCCACTCTGAGGATGGTCCATACTGAGGATGGTCCACACTGAAGATGGTCCACACTGAGGACAGTCCACAATGAGGATGGTCCTCACTGAGGATGGTCCACACTGAGGATGGTCCTCACTGAGGATGGTCCACTCTGAGGACGGTCCACACTGAGGATGGTCCTCACTGAGGATGGTCCTCACTGAGGATGGTCCTCACTGAGGATGGTCCTCACTGAGGATGGTCCACTCTGAGGATGGTCCTCACTGAGGATGGTCCTCACCGAGGATGGTCCACTCTGAGGATAGTCCTCACCGAGGATGGTCCTCACCGAGGATGGTCCTCATTGAGGATGGTCCACTCTGAGGATGGTCCACACTGAGGATAGTCCACACTGACAATGGTCCTCACTGAGGATGGTCCTCACTGATGATGGTCCACTCTGAGGATGGTCCTCACTGAGGATGGTCCACTCTGAGGATGGTCCACTCTGAGGATGGTCCACTCTGAGGATGGTCCTCACTGAGGATGGTCCTCACTGAGGATGGTCCACTCTGAGGATGGTCCACTCTGAGGATGGTCCACTCTGAGGATGGTCCACTCTGAGGATAGTCCACACTGACAATGGTCCTCACTGAGGATGGTCCTCACTGATGATGGTCCACTCTGAGGATGGTCCTCACTGAGGATGGTCCTCACTGAGGATGGTTCACACACTTTGTGTTGAAAGGTTTCATCATTTTAGTGTCTCATAGTTTGATTCTAAAGAACAGCTTCTTGAAAGTGAGAAGGAAATATGCCAAAACAATGGTGTATTTTTTAACCATATTCATTATTTTAATTCTCTCCCCCCATTTTTACATCATTTTCTTTCTTTTTTACAGACCAAGGTTAGAAAATCACCCAAAGTCCATAACCTTGGTAGGTCATCTTGATGGACACTGTAAAGAATGTTGTTCTATTTCCACGTGAACTGACAGTAACACATGATTAAATGTTCATTCCTGAAGTTATGTTCACTTATTTGGGGTGTGTGTGTGTGTGTGTGTGTGTGTGTGTTTGGCTATGTAAGATAAAGGACAAACTTGGGTGTCCCTCTGCAGGAGTCATCCATGTTGTTTCAGGACGCACAGTCTCTTATTGGTATAGAACTTACCAAATAGGGCAGGCTCGGTGGCCAGCTGGCCCCAGGAATCCATTAGTCTCCATCTCCACGGTGGTGAGACTACACACATGCAGCACTATACCCGGCTTTTTTTAAAATGTGGGTTCTGGGAATATGAATCAGGTCCCGGTGCTTGCGCACCAAACATGTGACCTATTGGCGTTATATCCTGCTTGGTTTCCTGACTCCATGTTTGCCTTCATCCCATTCCATCCCTTTGTCAAGTCCCCAAACAAGGCTGAAGGTCCAGCTGTTGACCAGCACCCTGTGCTGGTGGACATTCCATCTCACAGGGTCAGTGCTACACTTCTGTCAGTCGTTAGGTGCAGGAGTGAGAAGTGTGGCGTGTACAACTGGTTCTGAAGGACATGCTGACAAGTCAAACCATCACACTTCTGTCTCTGCTGGAGGACTCTGTAAGGCAGGCAGTTCCTGTATGAACTTGGAAGCAGAAAATGTGGTGTTTGCTCGAGCCTTGGAACACTTGGAAGGGGTTCAAATAGCCACTATCTTTGGGGAAGGGGGCTGGGTGGATGACAGGCTTAAAACCTTGGAGGGCTCTGAACAGGTAAGGTACAAGGGGAAGGGAGGCCCAGACAGCACTGGGTCAGATGGAATTGACATGCTCAGCAATTCAACTAATTCATTTTAAAGAAGAAAAAAGCAAAAATGATAAATATCAGAATATTTTTAAAATCATATAAAAACACTGAACATAACTTGTGTCCAGGTACAAGAGCTGCAACCATAACGATGTCTCCTTTCAGTAAGGTGAGCGTGAAAGCTGTGAAGCCACCCAAGTGTAAGAAGTAACCTTCCTTATAAGTCACATCCAAAGAACTCTAGTAAAACCTAGCATGCTGGGGGAAGGTGGTTATTACAAGGACAGCTGAGTCTGGAATCTTCACACTGATGGGATGAAACAAGTGAAAGAAGACCAGCCCAGGCTGTCCAAAAGCAGGGCTCTGTGCAGAAACACTGACTTACGGTATTTCCATGCCTCTTGTTACCTACGGAGCATCTCAGAATAAACACACCTCCCTTGGCACGTGGCTTTGAGAAACATTAAATGGGCATTTCTCCCTTGGAGACTCTACCACGCTCAGGAGTTCTTTCTCACTTCTTCTCAAATCTGTTTGCTCTGCTTTTTTTTAAAAAGGGGTGGGGTGGGGTAGGGAGCTAGGCATGATGGTGCACGCCTTTAATCCCAGACCAGAAGCAGAGGCAGAGTTGGAGGGCAGCCTGGTTCACATAGCAAGTTGCAGAGATGCTGAGGGTACAAAGAGAAACAGGCAAAGATCACAAGGGTGCTTGTGTATGGGAAGTTAGATGAGGAACTGTTCGAGATCCCTGTACAGAGTGACAGTCCTGGTCCTACATTGGAGGAGCTGGTGGGAAGTAGCCCTGGCATAGAGAAGACTCTGGGGAGACTTTACAGAAATTCTGGCACCTGATGGGATTGTCAGCCCTGACTGGGCAGTCCCAGGTTGGAAGAAGAAAATCATACATGTCCAACACATTGCAAATCTGAGATGGCTGACCATCCTGGACCAACAAGTCAGGTTTGAAACCCAAGCTCTTCCAGTGGTAAGAAAAAAGGATGATCATGAAGAAAAAGGCCAATCTAAAAGCTTAACCTTGATCCCAAAAGCCCTTGGAGGGACTTGGAGTGGGGAAGTGGAGCATGCTCTTTTGAAAGACCCCCCCCCCAGCACTTAGTAATGATACATAGGGGAGGCTGATGGAGGTGACGTTAGAGTCTGGGAGACAGCAAAGCTACTTTTTCAGGCAAGACAAACTGTGCCAGAGAACTAAAACAGTGACCGTGGACATAAAGGATGTGGTGGTTTGAATGTAATTGACCCCCATAATCTCATTGGGAGTGACACTATTAGGAGATGTGGCTTTGCTGGAGTGAGTATGGCCTTGTTAGAGGACTTGTACCACTGTGTAGGTGGACTTTGATGTTTCCTATGCTCAGGATACCGCCCAGTGTCTCAGTAAACTTTCTATTGCCTGCAAGATGTAGGACTCTGGGCTACTCCTCCAGCACCACATCTACCTGCACGCTGCCATGCTCCCTGTCATGATGATAATGGACTGAACCTGTAAGCTGCCAACTTAATTAAGAGTTGCTGTGGTCACAGTGTCCCTTCACGATAGACACCCTAAGTAAGACAAAGGAGGATAAGAAGCTGCCAGTGATCTCGTGGTAAAGTGAAAGGGTGTGGTAACTAGTTAGCAGCAGACCTGGAGAGAAGGGTTACAGGTGCTGAGAGCTCTGTGTGGATGGTGATCACTGTAAGGAGAGGGTTAAGGGCAGGTGTGGTGGCACATGCCTGTAAGTCCCGTACTCTGATGGCTGAGATAGGAGGACTGTAGGAGTAGTACTTTCCTCTCAGAACCTCCAGCCCACAAAGAACAGCATGGACCTTCTTATTAATTATAAAAGCTTGGCCTTAACTTAGACTTGCTCCTAACTAGTTCTTATAATTTACATTAACCAGCAATTTTTAATCTGCATTCTCCCACAAGGCTTGTCACCTCACTTCTTCACTGCCTGTCCTACTTCCTCCATATCTGGCTGGTGATTCTGCCGTTCTTCCTCCCTGAGCTCTCTCTCTGCCTGGAAGTCCCGACTATACCCCCTGCCTAGCTATTGGCCATTCGGCTTCTTATTATGCCAGTCACAGCAGCACATCTCCACGCAGTGTTCAAATAGCCCACAACAGACTGCCATGAGTTCGAGGCTAGCCTGGGCTACATAGTGAGTTTGAAGCTAGTCTGGCACGCAGTGAAATCCTGCCTCAAAACAAGACAGGTAAGAGGGACAGTGGGTTTTCCGAGGCATGCAGAACTTGAGGGGAAGTTTGAAGCAACAGTACAGCATATTCTGAGAAGGCACGTGCTAAGTTTGAAGCTGAAGGAAGAGCAAGGGATACCCGACAGACAAGGCCTTAGAGAAGAGTGACCAGCTTCCATAGTATAGCCTAGGGATGGGCTAGAAGACAGGAAATCCAGGCAGTGAACTAAACAAAAGTCAGAGACTGGAGGCTCAGGGGTAAGGCAAAGATTGGCTGTGGCCCCTGCTTCTACCTTCAAGGCACCAAGCTTGGCTGCACCTCAGGAGTCCCTCAGATACCCATTCCTGTGCGCTTACTGTGCGCTCCCTTGGCCTAGTCTCTTGGGCCTGATTTGGACCCTTTATGTCTCCTTGATGCCTTATTCCGCCACTTTCACCGTCTCACACTTGGAAATTAGAGGTACTGAGTTCTTACCCTACCTTAAAAACTTCTTCCTGCATGCTTCCCTCCTGACTCCCCACTGGCCTGCTGAGAGACTGTTCCAGCCACAAAGCCCTTGGGTGACCTAAACTCAGGGGGTTTCTAGTAAATATCTTCCCATATTGTCTACCAGTCTTCACAACTCACCCTAAAGACTAGATAATATTCCATAGAAGACACATATGTTTGTCTAGTTACTGAATTCTGTTTTGTGGAAGATTTTTAGACCCTTACTCCAGAAGCCAGTATCCACCACCTTCAATGCTCTGGCTCCAAGGGATGGATATACTTTTGTCCACGCGATCTTCTTTTCCTAAAATGCCATTTCTTTTCTAGCAAACATTCTTCCTTCACCCAGTTAGTTCCTCGTACTCAAAACAGACATCTTTCAAGGTTTAGTTTAAATATCTGAAAGCTTTTTTTTCAAGTTTTTTGTTTTTCAAGTCTCACTATGTAGTTCAAGTTGTCCTTGAATTCCTAACTCCCTGCCTCAGACTCATGTGCTAGGACTATAGGCATGCACCACACATAGTTTATCAAACTTTAATGGCATTAGTATAGTCTTTGTTAAACTGTAGAACAAGAGCCAATAGAAATGGCAAGAAAGAGCATGAATACTAAGACTTGGGTTCAAGTCTTGAGATCACTTGGAGGTACCAAGGCTACTACTTGATGTTTTAGCATTAGATCATATGACATGATTGCCTGGCATTTATGAGGGCCTGCTGACTGGCAAGTTAGATTTGGATTTAGACCCCCAAAGGGAGCAGCAAACAGAATGATGGAGAGACTTGGAAGTAGTAAGGAAAGAATAACATTCAGATTTAATGGTGACCACTACTCCTTTGCTAAGCTAAGCATGTGCGATATCATTGAGCTATATACACGGCCCTCAGATATGTTATTTATTTACTCACTTGCTTTGTGATGGGGATTGAACCTAGGGTCTCATGTGTGCCATGTGAGAGTTCTACCACTGAATAACTGTCTGAGACAGAATCTCTCTATAGCTGTCCAGGCAGTCCTCGGACTTGTGATCCTCCTGCCTCAGTCTTCTGAGTACCTGCAATTACAAGGCTGTGCCTCCCAGCCCTGCCAGATGTGTTCTTAGTTTATTATCTTAGCTGGCTGGGCATAGTGACAGCAGCCTCGAAAAGCATACTCGCTTTCATTTACCCTGCCTGCTGGGAACTGGTATGACGGCTCTTTCAATAAGCAAGTAAGCATGTCTGTTCATCTGTGTGCGCTTTCAGAGGCCAGGTGTAGATCATCTGGTCACATATACCTTCTCATTCTAAAAGGACCATGTTGGCACTCTGCATCCTGGATACGTCACACAGGCCTGCAGTCATCAATTCTCAGAAAGTTTGGGGCTTCCTTCCTCCAAAGCATGAGTGCTATATGGTTTGAAGAATGGTCCCCATAGGCTCATATATTTGAATACTTAGTCACCAGGGAGTGGAACGCTTTGATAGAATTAGGGTTATGACAGATTCAACACAATGCCCATCAAAATCCCAGCAAAATTCTTCAAAGACCTCGAAAGAACAGCACTCAACTTCTTATGGAAAAGCAAAAAACCCAGGATAGCCAAAACAATCCTGTACAATAAAAGAACTTCTGGAGGCATCACAATCCCTGACTTCAAACTCTACTACAGAGCTACAGTACTGAAAACAGCCTGGTACTGGCATAAGAACAGACATAAGGACCAATTAAACCGAATAGAAGACCTGGATATCAATCCACACATCTTCGAACACCTGATATTTGATAAAGAAGCAAAAAATATCAAGTGGAAAAAAGAAAGCATATTTAACAAGTGGTGCTGGCATAACTAGATATCAACATGTAGAAGAATGAAAATAGACCCATATCTATCACCATGCACAAAACTCAAGTCCAAATGGATCAAAGACCTCAACATAAAGCCAGCCACACTGAACCTTATAGAAGAGAAAGTAGGAAGTACACTTGAATGCATTGGCACAGGGAACCACTTCCTAAATAGAACCCCAGCAGCACAGACACCGAGAGAAACAATTAATGAATGGGACCTCCTGAAACTGAAAAGCTTCTGCAAAGCAAAGGATGTGGTCAACAACCAAAACAACAGCCTATGGAATGGGTAAAGATCTTCACTAACCCCACATCAAACAGAGGTCTGATCTCCAAAATATACAAAGAACTCAAGAAATTGATCAGCAAAAGAATAATCCAATTAAAAAAATGAAGTACAGACCTAAACAGAGAACTCTCAACAGAGGAATCTAAAATGGCTGAAAGACACTTAAGGAAATGTTCAACATCCTTAGTCATCAGAGAAATGAAAATCAAAACAACTCTGAGATTCCATCTTACACCTGTAAGAATGGCCAAGATCAAAAACACTGATGACAACTTATGTTGGAGAGGTTGTGGGGAAAAGGGAACACTTCTGCATTGCTGGTGAGAATGCAAGCTGGTACAACCGCTTTGGATGTCAGAGTGGTGATTTCTCAGAAAATTAGGAAACAACCTTCCTCAAGACCTAGTAATACCAGTTTTGGGTATATATCCTAAGGATGCTCAATTGTGCCACAAGGACATGTGCTCAACTATACTCATAGCAGCTTTGTTTATCAAAGCCAGAACCTGGAAACAACCTAACTGCCCCTTGATCAAAGAATGATTAAGGAAAATGTGGTACATTTACACAGTGGAGTACTACACAGCAGAAAAAAATGACAGCTTGAATTTTGCAGGAAAATGGATAGAGCTAGAAAACATTGTTTTGAGTGAGGTAACCTACACACAGAAAGACAATTATCACATGTACTCACTCATAGGTGGTTTTTAAACATAAAGCAAAGAAAGCCAGCCTACAAACCACAATCCCAGAGACCTTAGACAACAATGTGGACACTAAGAGAGACTTACATAGATGTGATCTACATGGGAATTAGAAAGTAGAAAAAGACAAGATCTCCTGAGTAAAATGGGAGCATGGGACCTTGGGGGAGGGTTAAAAGGGGGAGGGGAGAAGAGAAAAAATGTAGAGCTCAATAAATATCAATAAAAAAAGAAAAAAAAAGAATTAGGATTGTGAGGTGTGGCCTTGCTAGAGTAGGTGTGACCTTGTTAGAGGAAGTGTGACAGCTGTGGTGAGCTCTGAGGTTTCAAAAACCCCTGCAAGGCCCTTCCATGCCTTACCCAGCAGCTTGTAGATTAGAATGTAGCTCTTGGCTACTTCTCCACCCCCTGCTTGCTTCTGTGCTCCCTGCCATGATGATAATAGACCAAGCCCCTGAAACAAGCCCTAAATTAAAAGCAAGCCCCCAATTAAGTGCTTTAGAATTGCCTTGGTCTCTTCCCTGGTGTCTGTAGCAATAGAACAACGACTAAGACACTATGTATAAATGGCTGTGAGCCACTTTGAGGGAAATGGGTGTGAGGTGGTTATACTGCACAGTGGTTGTTAGGGTGTCTCAGGCCTGTCACATGAGCCTGGCTTTTGCTTTCCGAGGTTCTGGTATTGAGAATTGGCTCAGGCCAGCACTGGGCTGGGGTGTCTGTTTTAGCTTGGCTCAGCTACTACAACAGAATGCCCGAGGCTATGTAATTTGTGAAGAACATACATTTACTCCTCATAGTTCTGGAGGTTCAAGATGCAGTCACTGATGAATTTGGTGGCTGGTGAGACATTGCTTACAGGGTGACACTTGATCACTGTGCCCTCTAGAGAGGTCGATTGCTGTGTTCTTGCCTGACACAAGAGACAGAAAGGGAAAAGAGCCTAGCTAGCTTCCCTGCCCTCCTGTAATGTCACTACCGACATATGTGACTGTTATGCCCATATGACTTAATTACCCCTAAAGGTCCCAGTGCTACAGAAACTGTGCACCAACCTGTAATCCCAGAATTCAGGAGGAAGATGTTGTGGGAGCTTGATCCTTTTAGCCAATGGCATTTGGGGGTGACTTGATGGGCATGATTTTCTCTGATATGTGACCAGATAAGAACTGAGGTGTGTGGGGGGGTCTCTCTCTCTCTCTCTTTCTCTCTCTCTCTCTCTCTCTCTCTCTCTCTCTCTCTCTCTCTCTCTCTCACACACACACACACACACACACACACTCTCTCTCTCTCTCTCTCTCACTTGGACATGGAAGACTTCCTGATGCACTGTTGGGTGACCTGGTCTGGAGCTTTCCCCATCCTTCTCTGGTGGATAAAGAGGTCAATGGCATTGCTTCCCACTGTTATTTGTGAGCGTGTGTTCCATATTTCATTCCTTAATAAATAAGTCTTCTCAAGCATCTATGAATTTCTCACAATATGTAGTGGCAAGAGGACCGAAATTGAAGGTGATCTTCTGCTCCAAGGTCAGTTTGAGGACAGTGTGAGCTACAGGAGACCCTGTCTCAAAACAAAACTAATCAGCCCTGAAAAGAAAGGGGGAGGGGTGGCACTGGAAAGGTATCTCAGCATTTAAGAGCACACATGCTGCTTCCAGTGGGCATGAGTCTAGTTCCCAGAATCATAACCACATTTAATTATAGCTACTGGGAACCCAACACTCCCTTCTGTACACACACACACACATGAATAAATAAAAATAAAGATAAAACATTCATGGCATGTTAGGATACAAAGAAGGGTATAATATACTGTCTTTTTTTTTTAAAGCCAGGTGTAGTGGTGCATGCTTTTCATCCCAGCACTCGGGAGGCAGAGGCAGGTGGATCTCTGAGTTTGAGGCCAGTCTGGTCTACAGAGATAAGGAGAGTCAGAGCTACACAGGAGACCATGTCCTCTGCCATGTAACAGGAGCAGCAGGTGACAACTAACTTGAGGGGATCAGCCCACCAGGAAACAAAACCCTGATGGGTGAATCTCGGATAGGCAAGGCCATGGGAGCCTCGGCCCCAGAATGTTTCTTGCTGCTGCTGTGTTTTGCATGTTTTCTGCTGCCATTTTTCTCTGGTATTTGGCATGGTGTGAATGGGCATGAGGAGATCCCCACTACCCTTGATGAAGTATGTTCACCTCTTTCCTGGTAACCGCAATATACAGCCTGGCAGTAAAAGAACGGACTGAGAAAAAGAACCTGCTGCTTACATTCTATTAACCTATAGCATATTACTTAGATGTGAATGTATATGTGAGTTCTTGGGATGACTTTGTTTTAATCATGTAAGGGAAATGGAAAACATGTTTGTTACCTGTATTCATTATAATCATTTACTTGAAAAATAGAATGTAACCACATTATAATTTTTGTATTGCTTGAAAGATTTTGCTGGGGTATATAAGCTATAAGGGAAACAAATTAAGTCAGTTAGAAGGAAATCATCAAGAATGAGATAAGAAAAACACCGGGAAAGATGTAGAAAGGAAGTTAGAAGATAGACAGGAGGGAAACATCAGAAGAAGAGAGTAGAACAAGCAGACAGAATAACAAAATGAAGAACTAAGCCTTGGCCCTCAGGGAAGTCCCTGTGTGTCTGTCTGTCCTAGTTCACTGACTCTGTGGATCCCCACTGAGCCCAGGGCTGCTGCTGGAGGCTGGTCCTCACGGCAGTGGTATCTGTCTCAAAAAAAAAAAACAAAAGCAAAAGCAAAACAAAACCCTATACATACATACATACATACATACATGCATACATACCCTGTTTTTTTAAGACTGGCCAGCCGTCAGCCTCTTCAATTGTATGTAGATGGAGGCACATCAATTATATAAATTAGGAGTCCCTGATGTCAACTAGGCAGGATTTGGGATCACTTGGAAGGCTCAATGATAAATGTCTAGATTAGTTAACCTGTGAGCTTGCTTGTGAGATAGTTTGCTAATTAAATCAGTTAAGTAAGAGGGGAGGACCCACTCTGAACTGGATGGAACCATTTTGTGGACTGGGTCCCAGACTTAATGAAAACAAGGGAGCATGTTTGCTGTTTTTTGCCCGTGGGTACAATATGAACAGCTGTCTCTGGATTCCCCCAAATGATGGACTGTAATCTAGAATTTTCTCCCCTAGGTGCTTTTGTCAGGGTATTTTATCACTGCTGAAGTGTCATGGACATAACATGTCCTTCTGCCCTTTCCCTAGGTTGGCGCTTCATTACAACAGCACAGCTCTCTACAGGTTATACCCTCTGCCCACTTCCCCTCACCTCTCCTGTCTTACCTGCAGCTCACCGTAGTGTGCCCAGGCTATGTCTGCCTTTCCCCCATTCCCATTCTTTTATCTCTACTCCATTGGCCCAGTTCTCTCCAGAATTTCTTGTACTTAGCCCTTGCCTCCCAAACAGCACCTGACCACTCTTCCCACAGCCTCTCACCAGGGCCTCCTTCCCATCTGCTGAAGGGAGTGTCCTGCCAGCTTTCAAATAGAGTCAAAGCAGGTAGGACTGACACTCGGAGGTAGTGAAGCCATTCTCAGAGGCTCAGAATTGTTATGTAGTTGTCCTGTAGGGAAGGGGCCACAGTGGTGAAATGGGAGTCAGAGTCTAGAAACATGAGTGCTGGGGTGGGGTGCAGGGCTTTACATGAGTGTCATGGGATTTATCAAGTTTTAGTGAAGAATTTAAAATCCAAGACAATCGAACTATACTGAGAAGAAAACTGCAAAATGACAGTCCATATTGTCACTGTTACGGACACAGGACTGAAAGGAGCGGCCTCTGAGCTCTTAGTTTTGAGAGGTGGCATTAGTGGGCGGTGTGGGTTGATGGGAGTGACGCACTGAGAAGCAGTCACTGTGGTGTAGAGAGGGAGACTCTAGAATCACAACTTTACACAGGTGACAGGATCCAAACCACAAATGGTGACCAGCTTCTGACTGGCCTATAAACATTTTACTGTAAGAGAAAGGAGGGCAAAGCCTGAGGGGACAGAAGCAGGTTAAGTGGTGGGGTTTGTGGTCAATCCGGAGGCTGGATTGCTCATGATCTTTTTACAGTGTGGGCTGTAGAAGGAATGGAGGCTCTCCTGTTAATTGAGACACTGGCCAGGACAGTCTTGTTTCCTGTTCCCTTTTCCCATAGATTTTTGTTCCCTCTGAGAGAATACAATAGAATATTTAATTCTTTTGCTCCTTGATACATGAAAGAACACTTAAGTATATGGTCACAAACAAACACGACTGTTTTGAATGACATTTTATAAGACCTCCAAGCGGATTACAAATTTAAAGAGGAAAGATGTTAACTATAACAGAACCATATCTCATTGGTTCAACAAGTATTTATGAGCTGGGTATGGCGGTACACACCTGTAGTACAAGCAGCTGGGAAGTTGAGGCAGGAGGGTTCAAAGCTTAAGGCCAACCTGGGCTACACAAGAAGGTCCCATCTCAGACTGTTTTCTAACACTGTGGTAGGAGACCCAAGAGCTATGGACTGTATAAGAAGATTACAGATGCTATGAAGTAAATGGGGGGATCTGAGATTGAGAAGCAGGAAGGTCATGGCTGCTAGGAATCAAACTTGGGTCATCTGGAAGAACAGTGCTCTTAGCCACTGAGATATCTCTCCAGTCCAAGGGCTGTCTGTAATTTTAAGGCAGGTCAGGGTACTTGGAGGGAGTAACAGATGAGTGACATTCTGAAGGCCATGCAGTCACCTAGAGAATGCAGAGAGCAAACCCAGGGCTCGTGCAATTTGAACAGTGCTGAGGCAAGCTCAAGTACCAAGGGAAATGACTTTCTGCTCCCACATATTATAAAGGAATCAAAAGACCAAAGCAGAGAATCACCTGTCTGAACTGTCCCAATGTGATTATCCTGGATGTCCCATCTTCCTTGAAAACAAAGCCTTCCAAAAAGTAGGCCAGAGGCTGAAAGAAGATAGGGGGGCATGAGAAGGGGATATTATAGAAGGCTTAAATTAGTAGATGGGACTTTAATAAATACCATGGCCAATTTTAGGGGAACTTTCCTGGTGGGCACTGAGGGAAAGCTGACTTGGCTCAAGGCTCCCTCCGACACTGGCTTCTGCTTTCTATATAACTAAATGGCTGAATGTGCTGGTCTCTTCCCCCTCCCAGTTTCATGTTTTTATATTCCCTGGTTCATTACATACCAGCCACTTCTGAGCACACACATCACTGGTTTCTGCCACACCTTTCACAGCTAATTACCCAAAAGGGCTCCATGAAGTCACCAGTGTTGCCACTGCTGCAGCAGCTACTGCAGAGTACCATGCGACAGTGGCCACAGCTGCTCCCCAGGAGCACCATCCCACTTCGCTGATACTTCTGTGCAGAGCCACAGGGTGGCTGGAACTGCCTTGATGGGCAGAGTCGACTACACTGAGTTCTCCACTGGATAGAACAATCCTGCACCTCCACTTCAAGACCTGTTTTGAAGACTGCAGAAAGAGACACTGTCTCAAAAACCAACAACAAAAACAAATTTAAAGGAACCCTTTTGTGTCCTGAGTTAACTGTTCAGGTCCGCCCTGATTTTCCGATGTTGAGAAGGTTGTCTCAGTAATGTTCTATTGCTGTGATGAGATTCCATGACCAAGGCTTACAGTTTCAGGGGCTTAGTCTATTATCATGGGAGGGACCATGGTTGTACAAAGGCAGAATGGTGCTGGGGAAGTAGCTGAGAGTTCTACATCCTGATCCCTAGGCAGCAGGGAGAGAGACTGGGCCTGCCATGCAAGGCCACACCCCCTAATCCTCCTCCAATAAGGCCATTCTTAGATGACTAAGTATTTAACTGTATGAGCCTGTGGAGGCCATTCTTATTCAGACGACCAGGTTTTGTTTTTTGTTTGTTCATTGTTGTGCCCTTCTATTTAACCTTCTCTTTCAGGGACTGTAACTGAGGTGAAGTTATGCATGGAGGATCTTTCTCTCTGACTCTCCCCTTCTCAGGTCTGACTCCAGGTGGTGAGCACTTCTGGTCCTTTAAAGTTCCTAGAGTTTGCAGACAATCTCTCTCACCTCTTCTCAGCACGCATTTCAGCCGACCTGAACTCACTGGGGTTAAGTTCAGACGTAAGCTGTGACCTCCACTCCATTCACCAATTCCTAGGGGCCTTTATTCCCTATGTGGCTCAGAGGCTCCAAACATCCTGGTGGCCACTTAGCCTCTGTGGTGGTTTGAATGAGAAGAGCCCCCATAGGTTCATGTGTTTGAATGTGTTGTTCCAGTTGGTGGAACTGTTTGCTAAGGAACAGGTGTGGCCTTGTTGGAGGAGATATGTCGTTGGGCTTTGAGCTTTCAAAAAGCCTATGCCATTGGTGCTAACTCTCTCCCTGGTCTTTTTTGGCACAACACTGTAAGCTCTCAGGTACTGCACTAGCAACACGCCTGCCTCATTCTCCCTGACGTGAGAACACACCCTCTGAAATTGGAAACAAGCCTACAAACTAAATGCTTTCTTTTATACACTGACTGATCATGGTGTCTCTTGATAGCCTCTGAAAAATAACTAGGGCCCTGATAAAGGATTGTGTCTGGAGGGTCTCCTGAGTTTCTTTCACACTTGCCAGCTGAAGTTGCCAGAAATACACCAAGTGAGATCTTGTGGAGTGGAAACAGCAGAAATGCTAGGAGATTTCTAAGTCTGGATCCATTACATTAAGAGAAAAAAAAAAATCCCAGGACCGAGCTTGGTGATTGTGATGCAAGCCAGAGTTCAAGTCCAAAACCCACCTAAAGGTGGAAGGAGAGAATCAATTCCCAGATGTCCTCTGACTGGCCTCCACATCTGTGCATGGGCAATTACACACACACACACACACACACACACACACACACACACACACACCACGGGCGCAAACTCACCCAGAGTCCTCTGTCTGGCCTCCACATCTGTGCACCGGCAATTACACACACACACACACACACACACACACACATCCCACGTGCGCGCGCTCACCCAGAGTAAAGTGTAAAAGAATACAATTCCAGAACTCTCATTGTTTATTGCAGACGATGGGGTAGATTCTCCAGCCTGTGTTCCTCTTTCTATCTGCTTTGTTTTGTGACAAGGTGTTTACTCTGCAGCCCGCCCAGACTTGCCTAGAATTCACAACATAGCCCAGGCTGCTCTCTAACTCCCCACAATCCTCCTGCCTCAATCTCCCACATGCTGGGAAAACAGCGTGGGGCGTCTTTCTTTCTTTCTTTCTTTCTTTCTTTCTTTCTTTCTTTCTTTCTTTCTTTCTTTCTTTCTTTCTTTTTTTTTGTCGCTACCCACAGCCCTTCCTTTCTGTCAAAAGCCGCACATGCCGGAAGTTTACGTCCCTCACGTCACCGCTACTCACCGAGGGTCTGTCCCTCAAAGCAACCGCTGCAGGGGAAACGTATCTGGAAGAGGTAGGCCCGCAAGGCTCTCGCGGGAGCCCCGAGGCCCAACCTCGCCGACCGCAGGCCCCGCCCCTGGACGCTTAGAGGCCACGTCGATGGTGGCGGGGCGGGACCACGGCTGGCGCGCGTGCGTGCCCCGCCCCTCCGGCGGAGCCCGGATGAAGTGTAACGCCATTACCGCCAGAGCCGCCGAGAGCCGTAGCGGACGCGCAGTGGACGCTGACCGGCCGCACCATGAGACTCCTCCCCCGCCTGCTGCTGCTGTTCCTGCTGGCCTTCCCCGCCGCCGTGCTGCTCCGCGGAGGCCCGGGAGGTGAGGGACGCCGGGGGGTGGACCCGGCACCGCGGCCGCCCGGGACCGCTTCCCCGGCCGGACTCCCGGAGAGGGGGGCCCGTGCTGCCCCCCAGGACCCGCCGCGGCTCGGCGCCCTCTGCGAGCGCGGGCCCGTAGCCCTCGGTCCGCGGGACCCACGCCTGGGCCGATCTGGTCTCTCTGCCCGCGCGGACCCTCGACCCCCAACCCCCGGCCGCTGCGCTGACGTGTCGCTAGCCCCACGCGGGCGCGCCTCCATTCATTCGCCCAGAGCGGATTCTCTACCGCAGCGCGGTGGATCGCCGTCTCTCGGTCTCCTCGATCGACCATCGCGGTCGGTGTGGACCTCGAGACTCGGTGTCCAAAAACGCCCCCTCATCCTGCTGCTAGTCAGCCGCTACCGAAGAGTCCCCGCGGGATGGCTTTCTTATGCTTTTCTAATTTCTCCCCACTCCCCTCTCCCTTTCCTAGCCAGTTTCTGTTGGATGGAAATGTGCTGGGAAGAAGTTACTTCGAGCTTTATAAGTTTATTCATTCCAGTGTTTAACCTGGGGTAAAAACTTGGCAGAATGTACAAACATAGAAACTTTTTCCTCTTGCCCTTCATGAACTTTGATTTTTTTTCTAAGTTATAAAATGAGTTAGTTTGAGTGATCGCCAGAATTCCTTTCCTTTTTCTAAGTTTCAGCGGCTCAGGGCATAAAACGTAATGATCCGCGTTCAGGAGCTGTTTAGCCAAGCAATCAAGGAAGGATTGGCTTCTGTTTAGCAGCCAATAGGACTTTGAGTTACCGTTAGGGATTTTGGTTGGGGGCGCGGTGGGGACACGGGACAGATGTTGAGACAGTCTCGCGGAGGTAGCCCTGGCTGGCTTCAAAGTCTCTGTAGCCTAACACGACCTTGAACTTCTGATCCTTGTGCCTGTACCTCTGGAGTGCTGGGTTTCAGGTGTCTGTCACCACACCCCATGAATGAGGTGGTGGAGAGGAACCCAGGGCTTCCAGCATGCCAGGCACACAAGACATGCAAGCTAACAACTGAGCTACAACCGTAGCCCCTTGGATTTTCTTTCTTTTTTGAAACTGGCTTTGGAAAATGAAGTATAAACTATGAATGAATCGTTTTAACCCAGGAAAGTGAAAAGATTTAAAAATGCATGGTCCTGAGAACGGATTGTTTCTCTTGGATACTGCACGTGTGGCTCTTCCCACTGAATTGCCACATCATCAGTTTCTGAGAAGTGGTGGGAAGAACTGCTAGCTAGAACTTTGAAGGGCTTTTGAGGATTTTGCCTGAGATTGATGTAGTGTGACTTGTTGAGAAAGTTTTGTCTATAAAACTATGATTTATAATTTAGTGTTATGATTATAATTTATTTCTTGGTATTTTAAATCTATCTGAAAATATGCTTAAAGTCATGTACAAAATAATTGGCTTTTTTTCTTTGCTACTAACCATGAAGATACCACTATTATTTTAATTTTTTTATTTCATTTAGTGTGTCTGTGTGTGTGTGTGTGTGTGTGTGTGTGTCTGCCAGCCAGCCAGCCTGCCTGCCTGCCTGCCTGCCTGCCTGCCTGTCTCAGTCTGTACTTGTGTCTTGCAGTATATATGCAGAGACTAGGGGACACTTTTCAGGGTGAATCCTAAAGATCAAATTCACATGGTTAGGTTTGGCAGCAAGTGCCCCTAACCCATTGAGTTTGTGCCTTTTGATATTAGAAACATTTCCATTAAAATTAACATACCGAAGTTAAGACTACGGGTAAGATATTATAAATATTTTTGTGCAGGGGCATTGTTCAGCTGACCAGGAAGACTGAATTATTACTACAGGCAGAACTTCTTTTTCTTTATTATTTATTTGAGACAGGGTTTCCTCTGTGTAGCTTTTGACTATCCTGGAATTCACTCTGTAGAAGAGGCTGACCTCAGACTTACAGAGATCTGCCTGCCTCTGCTTTCCAAGTGCTTGGATTAAAGTCGTGTGCTACCACCACCTGGCTAGAACATTTTCTTGTTTAGACCTAATGTTTAAAAACACTGATAAAATTTATGTGCTCATTTTTTATTTTATTTTCAGGGTCATTAGCAGTGGCTCAAGATATTGCAGAAGATGAAGAAACAGTGGAAGATTCAATAATTGAAGATGAAGACGATGAAGCTGAAGTAGAAGAAGACGAACCCACAGATTTGGTTAGTGCTACATACTATATCTAGAATGTATATGACACATGAAGATGTCCCCCACCTCCCCCCTGAATTTTTGAAGTAGTCTCAATGTAATTAATGCAGCTGGTCCTGAGCTCAAGGTATGAGGGATGGCCTTGAACTTCTGGTTCTTCTGCCTCTTCTTCCCAAATACAGGACATGATGGGTTAGAGACATGTACTACAATGCCATGTTTTATGTGGTATCAGGGATTGAACCCAGGGCTTCAGACATAGGGAACAAGTATACTATCAACTGAGCTAGATATTCAGCCCAAGCATATATTCTATTTATAGGCAAATTTGGTGATTATTTTTTAAGTTATGTATGAATGTGTGGATACTTGCATGTGAATGCAAATGCCTGAGGAAGCCAGGGGCTTTGGATCTGGAACTGGAGTTACAGACAGTTGAGGGTTTTAGACATGGGTCCTCTGCAAAAGTCATACATGCTCTTAGCCTCTGAGCCATCTCCCCTGGGTTGAAGTTGGCCTAAAGCAAATCATTGAGAATGAACTCGAGGATTTTCTGGAGTAGGGGAAGAGAAAAGGTGCACTGAACATGTCAGGATCGTTCCTATGTGAAGGCTGGAGGAGAACAGCATAATTGGGTCAACAGCAGACCCTGACTGTTAAATTTGGAGTCTAGGTCTTAGCTTTCTAGGTCTGTCTTTTGTGTGTATGTGTGTGCTTGCTTCTATTCATTCAGTAACCTGCCATGACTCCTGTAGGGGCATCTCTACTATGTAACAAGGCTCTGTTCTGGGTACTAAGTTGAACAAGTGAGGTATTTCCTCTCCTTAAAGTTCATGTTTTTGTGGGTAATGTGAGTGTGTTTTGGGAGCAGGGGATGAAGAGCGGGTAATAAAATACGCTTTATGAATAGTAACAGAGATGATCTCTTTGAAGTTTGTCTCTGAAATTTATACTCTGTAATAATGACAATAAGAATATCTGGCTCAAGCCGGGCGGTGGTGGCGCACGCCTTTAATCCCAGCACTCGGGAGGCAGAGGCAGGCGGATCTCTGTGAGTTCGAGACCAGCCTGGTCTACAAGAGCTAGTTCCAGGACAGGCTCCAAAGCTACAGAGAAACCCTGTCTCGAAAAACAAAAACAAAAAAAACAAACAAAAAAAAAAAAAAGAATATCTGGCTCAGAGCTGGAGAGATGGCTCTGTAGCTCTTCTGGCTACTCTCCCAGAAGACCTGAGTTCTTTTCCCTGCACCAACATAACTCACAAACATCTGCAATCAGTTCCAAAGGATCTGGTGCCCACTTCTGAATTCCTGTGTACACATGGTCTATAGATGATATACATATATCCGGGGAAACCATCCATACACATGAAATTCAAAAATTCGAACAAAAAACACCAGCTCAGATTAGGGTCATTGCTACAACATTCTTCCTCCTAATTTTATTCCTACCCAGAAATACTGTAATCCTCCTTCATGAAGTTTGTTTTCAAGTTTGTTTTATGGATATACTTGACTTTTTTTTAAGTTAACATTTTGATATATAGGCACATGGTATTTCATCTGAATAGAATACCCTTAATTTTTATGCTTTGCCGGCTCCCCTTTCTTTGAGAGACCTTTACTGATGAACCTGTGCCAAGCCTTACACACGGAGGCTCTGCCTCTTCAACTCATTTCAATAGAGGAGCAACTTTTTCACCCATGCTACCTGCTCTCTCCTCTGCTTATGGAGGTGGTCTGGATACATGGACTAGTCTGCTGTTGCACCAGGTAGTAGACAGTGGGCTTTATATTCCTTTGAGACATGAGGTAAATCGTAAGGTTATCCATCTTTCTTTGATATGCTTTCTATGTTGTCAGCTGCTCTCGCAAACACTGCTTGCTTTAACTCCCCTCTGGCAGGAATGTTGGCTTTGGTGTCAGAAAATAAGGACCTTCAACAGTGAACTATCCCAAGTTCAGCTTCTGTGCATTTCCCTAACAATGAGGTGTGTTCACTCTAAGGATCTCCATCTCAGCCTGTGGACTGTACAGGATTCTTTGGTCCTTCTTGTTGGCATTTGGCCCTGGAGCTACACACACGCAGATATGCTTGCTGTCTTCCCTCCTTCAGTTGCTACTCCCTTTTTTACCTTTGCTGGTACTTTTCCCTCTTACTTTAGCTTCATATTCATTACCCATCAGGAACCATCCTATATGTGTAGTGAAAGTTGCTATGGTCACCAGCAACCCAATTGCTAGCTTGCCAGTCTCTAGGGACCTTGCAGTTCAAGTGTGGTTGAACTCCTATCCATGATGGCATTTCCTGAATGTGTGGAAAAATTGGAACGGAATTTCAGTCTACTTGCGGTAGAGTTACCAGATTCCCAGTGACTTAGTGTCCACATTTCTATGAGCGGTTCTAGGAGTTCTGTTTAATTGACGAAGTAGAGCAGAGTTACACCATTGTACTTACCTGTGGGAGAGATGCTGTGACCCAGGAAGTGGCATTCCCAGAGAGAGGCTCTTCCTTTGCACTGGGCTGTGCTGACTAGTGAATTCCCAGAGCAGGAACCTCCACTGTATAAACCGTGATAGTGGGGAACTGTGTCTGTCACCACCAGCACCAGTAGTCAGTGCTTTAGCCCCGTCTAGTGCAGTCTGCACTGCGGCGAATGTTTTCACCCCATTCACAGCAGGCTGTTGTTGATGTTGTTGCCTTTAGGCAGAAGATAAAGAAGAAGAAGATGTGTCTGGTGAACCAGAAGCTTCACCGAGTGCAGACACAACTATCTTATTTGTAAAAGGAGAAGGTAATGCAAAATCGTCTGTTTAATTCCAATCTTTTGTGTGGTAATGCTGGTATTTAAAGGGGAAAATAAATGTATTTGGTTGCTAGAAATTAAACATTCTTCTCAAAAAAATTTTTTTGAAAAGTGTGTGTGTGGGTGCACACGTGCCTCTGGGAGCATGCCGAGGCTCCAGAGTAACTTGCAGGACTGTCCTGTCACAGGTTCTGAGCCCTGGTTATCAGGCAGCCATCTTGCCAGCCCCAAAGGTCCCATTCTTGAAACTTTCCAAGCTGTGTCAGGAATGCCGTTTTGTTTTGATGACTTGGGTTTAAACCCTGAAACTCATGTTAAAGATTAGCCAGCAGTCACACGAAAATGCCAGTTGGGGGGCTTCATTGAAGATGTGAGGCAGCGTGGAGTAGGCAGCACTACAGAGACAGGAGGGCTCTTTCCTGAGCAAGTGGAGGGAGAACTGATGCCCCAGAAGGGGTCCTCCGCTCTGTTTGCTTCCACACTCACACACACGCTCACTTTTAAAAAGGAGTTTGTTTTGTTGGTATTGAACTCAAGGTCCTCTTGCCTCAGCCTCCCAGGTGTTGGGATTACAGGTACATGTTATCAGGCCTGTCTGGAATTTGATGGTAGTTTCGAATGTTTAAATATCAATGAAATACTAAATGTCTACAATTAGGCCTTGGTTACAGAATAGCATTAACTTAAAAAAGAAAATTAATGTTGCATATTTTTTGCTCCAAATGTATGGGACCAGAAGTGGTTTTGAATATTTTTTTTGAGTTGTAGAATATTTTTATGTGCATAATGAGCTATCTGTAGGGTGGAGTTTGCTTCACGTACACCTCACCACTTGAGATTTGGGTTCTCCACTTCTAGCATCTTGTCGGCAGCTCACAAAGGTTTAGATTTTGGAGCATTTCCAGTCTTCCTGTTAGGGCTACTCAAATTCCTGAGTACATTTATTTATTGAGGACTTTATGAGGAGCATTGGTCTTTATACTTTGCAGTGCTCATTTAATCCAGCAAACCCTGAGGATATAGTTATTGTTGGTCTTGGGCTTACAAGGGTTAAACTTGTTGTACAGTTACTCAGAGACAAGATTCAAACCCATGTCTGTCTGCTCTATAGCCTATTATACTGGGTGGAATTCAACCATTAGCCTGCCATGCAGTGTAATGGAAGACTTAACAACAAAACCCACTAATTTTCTTGGCCTTGAGTGTTCTGTTTTCTATGCGTTCCAACTTAATACCTACAAAAAGTGATTTGCTTGCTGGGGATGGGCTCAGTAGTTCTTCACATACCTGTAATGTACAAAGCCACTGTTCTATTCTCCCCACCTAAGAGAGGGAATTTGAGTATGTGATGATACCTTCCCCCATTTATTTTTGTAGTAACATACTGAGTTATATAAACCTCTTGCATGAAAATCTTGCTGCCACGAATTTCTTAGCCTCTTAATCTGAATGTGATTTGGCTGGAATTGCAATACCCAGTTTATCTCCTAAATTGGAACCCAGAGAGCAGCCAAAAGAATTTCAGTTTGTACTACAGCTCTGATTATTCAGAGCTAGTGTGCAGTCACGCTAGAATGCTCTGGTGGAGAGAATTCTGAAACCAAGTCTATGTCTGTGTTTCATTTTGAACTCTGAATGTGTTCTGATCCCACCCCCAACCTCTCCTATTTTGTGTCTTAGATTTTCCAGCAAACAACATCGTGAAGTTCCTGGTAGGCTTTACGAACAAGGGGACAGAAGATTTTATTGTTGAATCGCTAGACGCCTCATTTCGTTACCCTCAGGACTACCAGTTTTACATCCAGAATTTCACAGCTCTTCCTCTGAACACCATAGTGCCACCCCAGAGACAGGCGACTTTTGAATATTCCTTCATTCCTGCAGAACCCATGGGGGGACGGCCTTTTGGTCTGGTCATCAATCTGAACTACAAAGATTTGAATGTAAGAACTTTTGAGTTGTGTTTTGTCTTTGTTAGGAACCACATGGGAGAATGGCCATTGTTGAATAGTTTTCTGTCTGTATAAGTGCTTGTTTTGTAGTTCAAACTATAATAGCACCAGGAACACAAATGTCTCTAACTTCACTTGTAAGGTGTTGAGGGAGATGGCCAAAAAGAAGCAGTAGCATAGTGGGAAGTGTGCACACCTGGGCTGTGTGTCACTAGGCACCGCTGTGTATGTGAGAAAGTGACTTGAGCTGGATGTTGACAAGGGAGGAAGTGTGCAGTGGAGTTTGCCTCTGCTTAGACCCTGTTGAATAGTAAGACTTTTGTTCTGTCCCATTTTGTTGTAGACCTTTTCCCTTTTAAATGCTTCTAAAGACTTTTACTGTTTTGCTCTTTTGTATGCTCATAGGTAAAATACAACCCACTTTTAAATACAATTTTTGCAGTAAGGCTTATGTGTTAATTTCACTTATGCCTGAAAGGAATCCAGTACCGCAGGGAGTAGACCCCAGGTGACAACTTTTACATTCTCTATTGCATGAGGCTGAGTTTATTCCACTCCCTTTCCCAAGAGCATCCTTCAAGGAGTGGGTTCCACCTTCCCTCAGCCTGTTAATGGCTTCTCCTTGTGTCTTCAGCCAGGCCCTCCCTTGTGATTAGCACAGAGGAAAAGCTTCTCATTCTGTCTTCAGAGTGACATTTAAATAGCTAAAGAGTTACTCCATTTTGTTTCTATTATTTCATCTTGTTTTCAAGTAGGATTGAACTGAGTTCAGGTTCAGTTTCAAAGTACTACATTTGTAGAACAACCATATGTATATGTCCGGTGCTTTTCTGTATTGGAAAACTAAAGTTTTTTTTAAATTATTGAAATAGTTTTAAGATGATAATGGAAAAAATGCTTTGAAACAGGAAATAAATCATTGGTTCGTTCCTTAGAGTGGAATTGGTTTCCATTTAGAGCATGGGCCTGACTTTGTCTGGTTTGCTTCCTAAGTGGTCTGCTCCTGCAGCTGCTGAGGAGCTCTGTGGGCTGTGCTTCTTCCTACCAGGGCTCTGTGACCTTCACAGCTGCCCTGGCTCCTGAAGCCACCACCGCCCTGCTCCCTGCAGAAGGTAGAGAGTGGTCTTGGCAAGTTCCTAGGCATTTTTATTTTAAAGGTGAAATAACATAAGTTTTGTACCTGGCACTGAATCATACAATTACATATGACTTTATTGTCCTGTGTGACAAAGTGATGGAAAGTTAAGTCTGGTAGGATAGCAGGTTTAAGAACACTTGTAATTTTTATTCTTTCAACACATCTCATGTGATTTTTTTAAACATCTCTTTCTTAAACAGGGCAATGTATTCCAAGATGCTGTTTTCAATCAGACAGTTACAGTTATTGAAAGAGAGGACGGGCTAGATGGAGAAACGTAAGTAAAGCTGTACCTGTAGATCTGGAGCAAAGGCAAGTGTGCTCAGATCACAGAATGTCTAGACATGGTCAGAATGTGAAATCCATACATTATGTGCTTCTTGCGCCTATTAGACAAGTCAAAGAAGATGGTGGAACCTGAAAAACTTTTTACAGCAGGAGTAGTTGATTTTTTCCTTTCCCAAATTCTCTTCTGCTTTAACTGAGCCTTAGCCTATCTAACATGCCTCTAAGATAGATCATTGCACAGATTAGGGTGTTTTCTTGAAAAATGTTTTTTCTGAGTGAAGAATCATTTGTGAACATAGATGTGACTCACTTTAAATGTGACTCACTTGACGCGATTTATAAGGCCAGTTATGAAATAACGATGTAAATGTGAGGCGAACAAAATTACTGAAATTGTCGTAAACTGTGAGTTTGAAATAAAACACGTTTTAGAGGTAGAGTTTTTTGACAAAGTGTTATTAACTATAAATAAAAGGAAATTTGTAAAGCTTGTTGCCTGGAATTAATTAAAATGCTGTATTTTTCCTACAAGTTATTTGGAAAGCTGTTGTAGCATATGTTAGGATTTTGTTTTTAATTAGATACAGTATATATGAATTAACACCAGCTCTATTTTCTTTTCCTTTCTTTTTTTTTGCCAGAATTTTTATGTATATGTTCCTTGCTGGTCTTGGGCTTCTAGTTGTTGTCGGCCTTCATCAACTCCTGGAATCTAGAAAGGTAATTATGAATGAGCAGCTGGCAAACCACACTTAGTGGTTGCGGTACTAACTACACTCTAGTTCTTATTGTAGTTTTGTAGGCTTGGAAGTTTGTGGTGCTTTTTTTAACAGTACCCAGAGATGAGACTTTGAATATGTGACTTGAATTTGTTGAGATGTGTGCACAAATCTAGTTAGTGTGCTAGTTACCCTCTCTAAAGTGATCTTTGCTGTCTTACGGTAATGTTCCTTGAGTTCAGAAAGATTTTTCTTCTACTTAATACATTTTCCTCATGGATATGTTGAATTATCTGTAATCAAACAATTTATTTGGGTTAGAATTCTTAGTGAGAGGGGATACTTTTTGTGTTTTCAGAATTTATAGACTGTGTAAATCTGTTTAAATAGATTATCAGAGTTTCTACCTGCTAGGCAAGTCTTTTATACTGAGCTATAGCTATAGCCCTTGGGTTTTGAGACAGGGTTTTTCTGTGTAGTTCTGTCTGGCCTTAAAGTCCAGTGTAGCTCAGTCTGGCTTGGCATGGTTCTCTTGTGTCCTCCCAGGTGCTGGAATTACAAACTTTCTCCACAGAATTTTGAGGTAGTCTTTTACTATGTAGATATGGCTGGCTTGGAACTTACTATGTAGACCAGGTTGGACTCAAACTTATAAAGATTCACCTGCCTCAGCCTTCTGAGTGCTGTGCTTAAAGGTGTGTACACCATGCTTCCTGCACAGGTTTTTGATTTTTAAATTTCAGAGCAAGACTAAAGAAAATGGAATTAAGTGGGCTTCATAGTCCAGTATTGCAGCAGATAGACTATAGAGAAAGTCTCACCCTGTCTTTGTTTTGTTTTGTTTTGTTTTTGAAACAGGGTCAGCCTACACTGACCTTGAACTTACTATGCTGCTAAGGCAGGCCTTGAACTTCTGATCCTTCTGCTTCTCCCAGCAGTGTCCAGGAATTATATATACATACCACTGTGCCTTGAAACCTTCATGCTCTTAATGAGTTCATTATTGTCAACCTATTTGAGATTTTGTGGGGTTTTTGTTTCTGTACCTACTTTATTTGATTATATTGAATGATATATTTAGCTACCAATAATTATCTTGAATGTCACTGACTGGAATTTTATTTTTTATGATTTGATTCCCAAATGGAAAGAACGTTATTGGGTAAATAGTGTTTTTTATTTGATCTATCAGTGGTATAACAACAAATTAGACTCTCAAGATTTATTTTTTTAAAACATTTTCCTATTACATATATTTGGTTTTGGGTGGGCATGTGTACATGTGCATTCACATGTGTGTGCTTTGGCACATGCGATGAGGTCAACTTGGAGAAGTTGATTCTTTTATCATTTGGGACTCTGGGGTCAAATACAGGTCATCAGGCTTGATGACAAGCATTTTACTCACTAAGAAGACATGTTTTCATCTTCTTGCAGATAAAGTGTATGTTGGGGTGTTTTAAAACAAGAAAAGAATGTAATTTGTCTGCTAAGATACTCAAATTATATATATTGATCAAGGTTTTTTAAATTAGAATAAACAATGCTATGACATGTATTTAAATAGTCTTTTATGTTCTTGTAGCGCAAGAGACCTATACAGAAAGTAGAAATGGGTACATCGAGTCAAAATGATGTTGACATGAGTTGGATTCCTCAGGAAACTTTGAATCAGATCAGTAAGTATTCTTACAAACTTGGTGAGAATTTTTCTCTAAATGGAAATTTAATAGTTTCTAATCATCAAAAAAAAAAAAATCCTTGGTCAGTACTATTTAACATTGATCTTTTCCATTACTTGTGCAGACTCTAGTATAACAAAGCACTTAAAGACCTTTTCTGTTTATAGTGTTTTTATGATTTAATTTAGAAGTGCTTTCAAACACGCAGCTTTGTAAATGTCTGAGTTCTCTTCCTAATCTGTTTCCTGTCTTTTTTTCCTTCCTGTTGCTTCAGTGCAGAGTAGAAGAGGTGAGGTGACTTAATTTCCTCAGTGGTCTCTGCTGCAGTTTTGGGGGCTCTTGCATAGTGCATGACTACAGCAAGTTTAATAATGTATTTTAGGGGGAAACTACTGCAGACTACTTTTTGTTCTTTGGGGTGTTTTGTTTTGGTTTTCAAGACAGGGTTTCTGTGGATCAGGCTAACCTTGAGCTCACAGAGATCCACCTGCCTCTGCCTCCCAAGTGCTGGGATTAAAGGCGTCTGCCACCAACAACTGGCTACATGCTAATTTTTAAAGAATGGATCTAAAATATTACTTAATGTATTCTGGTGTTTTTTTTAATAGGAAGTTTGTTAAAAGTACTAATTTTTATGAAGGAATACAGTTTACCCCATTTGGTGAGTGGGTCTTTTAAAAAGCAGTTGTGGGTCTGAAAGGTGGCTTCAAGGTTAAGAGCACTAAAGCTCTCCAGAGGGCCAGGGTCAGTTCCCAGCACCCACGCGACAGCTCACAGCTGTCTGTAACTCCAGGTCTAGAGAATCCTCTGACCTCCACAGGCACTGTACACATGTGGTGCACAGACATCCATGAAGGCAACACACACATACACATTTTTAAAAAAAGAAGAAAATTGAAAAAAAAGGGGGGGGAAGCATTCAAGTTATCCTCACTGCAAAAAAAAACTTTTAATTGTACAAAAATATAAAATTCTGTCCTTGACTTCACTAATCACAGTTTCAATAAATAATTTATACTTAGATACTAAAATGGCTTTCTGTACATATTTATTTCTCTATGAGTGTTCTGTCTGCATGGTGATGACAATGCCCATGGTCTCACTTTTCTTGCCTAGGGCTCATATGCTTTGAGGATGTTTTTCCTTAACTAGTATAGGACACTTTGAGGCATTTTGAGCTTCCACTAATCTGATTTCTTGATAAGTATTTTACATTTTAAGGTGAAGTGGGTCTACTTCCCTGAGTATTTTTTTAACCTATAAACTCACAGGTTAACTAATTTTTTTTTTAAATAGAAAAGAATTAGGGTCTTTGCTAAATATTTTTTATTTATTTATTTATTTATTAGTGTTCTGCCTATACATGCCTGCAGGTCAGAGGAGGGGACCAGACCTCATTACAGATGGTTGTGAGTCACCATGGAGTTGCTGGGAATTGAACTCAGGCCCTCAGAAGAGCAGCCAGTGCTCTTAACCTTTGAGCCATCTCTCCAGCCCTGCTAAATAATGTTCTAAATGCATACAAAATCTTTTTCAATCATAAAATTTGTTATGTAAATGCTATTTAAAGGGTTGACAGGATAGTTCAATTGGTAAGTGTGTGTTGAATAAACATGAAGACCATTACTATGGCCCCAGAACCTGTGAAAAAGCCGAGGGTGGTAGGATGCCTTTGGGAGGCAGAAACAGAAACAGGCAGCCCCTGGGGTCTGCTGGCTGCCCAGCTTACTGATGAGCTCCAAGACCAGGGAGTCTCTGAGAACAAGGGGGAAGCTCCTGCAGAACAACACCCAAAGTTGTTTTCTGGTTTCTGTGCGCGCACACAATCTTCATAAGTGCACACTCGCTAATTTTAGGAAGAAATAGGCGAGGTGTGGGGGTAAATACCTTTAATTTCAGTACAAAAGAGGCTAATGCAGGAGGATCACATTTTGGGACCTTTCTGGGCTCTATACTGATATTCTCTCTTCAAAGCCAAAAAAAAAAAAAAAAAAAAAAAAAAAAAAAAAAAAAAAAAAAGAGCTGTAGTTGACCTGCGTGGGCTCCTAGGTGAGGGGAGACTGAGCTGAGGGGACTACTAACATGATGCTGATGGCCTTAGTAAAAATGAAGAATTAAACTGTTTTTTTGTGAAGTGGTTTTGCTTTGGTCAGCCTGTTTTAAATCAGTGGTGCATGCACTTGCAGGTCTGCCTTGTGGAGTCTGGTGTGGGTTTTTTCCACTTACATGATTCTTTCCCCCCACATATAGTTTAAAGTTTACTCTGGAAAGATAAACTATATTGACTTTAAGTAATTTAGAGTTAAGTTTTTTCCTTAAGCTTTGCTTGTTTCGTTTTGCTCCCCGCCCCCCCCAACCTTTATGGCAAGTAATGGTAATTTTTTTTCCTTTGGTAGCTGAAAAAAAATCATGATATACATTTGTGATTGCTTTTTATTTAAACAGAATGCTTTTTTCTGCTGTTGAGGTATTTGAAGTGATTTTTTCTAAACCCAGATGACCTCCAGGTACTATCTTACAGACTTCTTTTTCTGTCTTCTGCCTAGCCTAAGCAGGTCATCATGGTGAAGGCTGGCTGAATTGACTGTCTTTTTAATGGAATTTTATTCGGAAACTGAAACAGGCATCAAAAGTCCTAGACTACTCTTTCTTCTCCTTCTCTTCCTCCTCCTCCTCCCCCTCCCCCCATTACCATGCTCCAGGTGACTAGGATTTAATGGTCACATGTCATCGCTAACTGTTCACAATGATGGCTGTTAGATTGTGGGTGCTTTTTGAATCTTCAGAGATGAAATATTCAGCTTCTTATTTTTTACAATAATCTGGAAATTGGTCACTTGGGAAAGTAGTTCTTAGTCTTATCTTTGGGGAAAATCTGATAAAAAAGTGTTTTCTTCACTAGGAAAACGTGTTCTTGCTTAGAAGTGAGTTTTTAGGCAAAAAAAAAAAAATACCCTCTTGGAGGCCTTGTTTATGTGACTTGTAGGTTCAGTCTTACTAGATCTTTTGGGGGGGGTGTTTGTTTGGGTTTTTCGAGACAGGGTTTCTCTGTATAACAGTCCTGGCTCTCCTGGAACTTGCTTTGTAGACCAGGCTGGCCTGAAACTCACAGAGATCTGCCTGCCTCTGCCTCCCAAGTGCTAGGATTAAAGGCTTGCACCACCATCACCCAGCTGTCTTTAGATATTTTTGATAAACATTTATTATAAAATGTATTCTGTCCTAGTAACTTTTTTAAGAAAAAGACTGTTAGGCATTCTTTTTCATTTCATAAATAAACCTCACACCTTGGTGAAAGTATCTTTTTCCAGTTTTTTACTTTTTTTAATCTGCAAAAATCATTTGGTGGTGATGAGGAAGTGACAGGTCTTGTATATTGCCCAACCCAGCCTTGTACCTTGTTTCATATGATCATCCTGCCTCAGTAGTTAGCACATGTCACCAGGCCGTATACATTTTCATTATTCATTTTGAAAAAATAATAGCTTATTTCATAGTGAGCTATTCTTCCTGGTGCAGAGTATTCCTAGAAAATAAGGAAATGGTATGTCAAACCTGTTTTTGAAAAAGCCTTATTAGATATAGCCCAGACTGGCCTCAAACTCAGCTTCCCAGGTACTGAGATTACAGGAATGTACCACCATACCCATCTGGGCCCTGTTTTTAAAAGAAACATATAGATTATTTCTTTTATAGAATAGAAGAAACTCAACACCCCATGTATTTCTGTTAAATTCTAAAGAGAGGCTGTGTCTCAGAGTGGTTTTAGCATTGAAGTACTAATGCCCTTTGCTTGCTTCTTCTAGTTAAATTTGTATATTTGCCAACACGTATGTACCCACAAATACTAAATCTGGTGTTAGTGCCCAACATAAATATGCTCCAAGTGTGCATACCTTTTAAACTTTTGTATTTGTTTTTGAAACAGGATCTCATAGTAACCCTTGCTAGCTTGAACTCCTAATTCTCCTGCCTCTGCCTCCCAAGTGCTTGAGTGTGGACCACCATGCCTGGGTTTATACAGTATTTTCAAATTCTTCCTTTTGTATGTATAAGCGTGTAATGGGATGTGCATAGTGTTCCCAGTAGCACAACATCCATTGTCAGATCATTCCCTACACAAGTATGAAAATTTTATTTTAATTGTTATTACCCTTGAAAGATATTTTTAACTTATTTTAAAAGCCTAGAGCTAGGTAAGAGGCATTTGTTGCCACATGGTGTATGTGTGTGTACACGCGTGTGTGTGTTAAGTTTACTGCTGAAAAGACAAAATGTCCTTGAGTTAGTTAGCTTCTTTCTTGCTTTTTCTTTCAGATAAAGCTTCTCCAAGAAGGCTGCCCAGGAAGCGGGCACAGAAGAGATCAGTGGGATCTGATGAGTAAATGTTCTTTGTGCAACAATTCAGTCTGTGCTTCCCCTGCCCTAATGTTTTTCGGCCTGATGGGAATTAGTGCAGAGAAGCCCTATCACCACAGAAGGCAACTCCTGCTTATGTGTGGACTGAGCAATCAGAGTCTGTGGCGATAATCTTGCTGAAAATGCACTGCATTCGTTTTTCTAAAGTAACAAATTTGGTTTTTCTTTTTTTTTTTTTTTTTAACCATTAAACTGTGTGGGTGTGAGTTCTGAGCAGTTGTCTTACCAGAATCATTGTCAAACTACCTGAAACAAGCCTTTACAATACTCAGCAAAACGCTGTTGCTGCCTCCCTTGTGATATTTTCTGATTTTTTACCCTAAGCTCAATTGATACTTGTCCCCAGTGTAGTTTTAGATTTTCTGCCTTTTGAGGAAATAATTTGTTTATTTCCTCGAATCAAATCTGAATTGATGGCACAAACTGGCCTTTTGCTTGCTGTCTGCTGCAGCTTCTATTGTAAAGGCACAGGCAGGTGTGGCTGCTGTCTGAGCACAGGGGCATGTTGTTGGGTGCTTGCTGCTGTTCACTGTGCACACCTTCAGGAACTTACTTTACCCATAGCGTCAAAGAATTTGGAATCTCTAAGCAACAAAGTTGTGAAATCTGACACTTCTATTGATATTGGTATATAAATCCTAATTCCACACCTGTTTTTTGTTTGTTTGTTTGTTTTGTTTTTAAACAAAAAATAGTATGCTTGTGCAAAGTGGGTTGTTGTGTTGTCTGTTGTTCTATGTGACTTGTGAGAGCTTTGCAGTGACCTCCTTTCCTTGCTTCTTTGCTTGTTGTTGGGTTTAAGCAGAGCTTTTTGTTCTTAGAAATAATCTTAAAAATTGTCATGGTCTGCAAGCCAATGGGATCAAATTTTCAGGGCAGGGTACATTTTAGTTAATCCTAATCTACAAAAACATTAATTGGATAGATTTAAAATAGTTACAAGGTTTATCTTTTAACTTGGTCTTTTGAGGTTTTGATTGCTATCTTTGTTAATGTGAAAAATTCCCAAAATTTAAGCACTTAAGATTTTGGGACCAAAATTAAGTTGGTTTTGATAACAATACCTTAAGTTACTCTTGCCTAAACTAGTGAATTAAGTTTGACATTATTGGCAGACTTAATAGAAATTAACATTGAGTGTGAATGGGTAAGAGACTTGGCTCTGTGTTTAAGCCATATTCTCCTTGGTGTATTACAAGGAAGTAGTAATTTCAGTAGGTTCTTTTATTCCTGACTTCTCATTTTTATTGGAAGGTCCAATCCCTTCCCCCCACACCTACAGGAAAACAACAAAACAAAACATAGACAGAAACAGAACTTCCAAGCTGTGTAAGATGTAAGCCAAAGCCAATAATGATAGAAGGTCTTCTGTAATTGTTGATCACGTCGCAAAAGGGGCTGAAGTGTCAAATTGCCTGTGTTTGCATTGTTGAACTGTAAACTTTCTATGCCTGTAATATAATGTGTGCGGGTTTTTAAATTGAGCTGTATAATCAGTTTATTTTGAAAAGGTGCTTTGAGGCCTGAGGAACTGTATGGTTTTAACTTGATGTAATATAGGAGACGCTTCTCATTCTCAAGCATTTTCCAGAATCTTCTGTGAATATCTGCGTTTGTTAAGCTACTGTAACATACTACAGTAAGATATACATAATTAAAACCTTTAAATGGCCCGTAGAGTTTGACTAAACACCTGGGTAAAAACATGGGTAGTTGCAGAAACCACACTTACAGCCGCCACGTTCTCATCCCTGCGTAATTGCCTTATACACCAGCTCTTTGTTTCTGAGGCCCAGATTAGAGCCTCGGGAGTGTAGAATGTATTACTTTTTAGTGGAGACTGGGGACAGCTGAAACTCAAGTCTTCAAGTGCCAGGCGCCTACTATAGCATCAGTAAGTATTTAGCAGAAACTAACTCCATAATGAATGGAATTCAATTCCACACATGGTTTGTTCAAAGCACACTTAATAAGTAGTCAACTTTTAAATGTCTTTTTAAAATGTAAATACTTGGATGAAACGCTTTTTCTTTTTTGTTTCAATATAGTCATTTGCATCATCAACCTTAGTTCCAGAATTTATCTTGTTTGAACAAGTGGGTTTCAGAATCTGTTAAATGAATTTAAGGATCATGTGTATCAGACCTGTGACCCAGACCTTTGAGAATCGTGTGTCATAAAGCATGGATCCCACTCTGGTTGTGTAGCTTCAACATTTGAATCATGTTTTGTAGTAAGGGACTTGGGACTGATAAACTGTCCCCTGCAATATTGCCTGAGGAGTTTTAGGAGCGGTGAGACTTTGTAAAAGCCTAAGGGGAAAGAACCTGGTAGAACTGAGAGTAGCAGTGACGACAGAAAATCAAACTTCCGTAGGAGGAATAACTTCAGCTAGAATTGTTAGGGGAGAGAGGCAAGTGATACAATATTGGAACAGTATTGCTAAGATTTGGGAGGTACAGTAGATGACATTTCATGTAAGGACATCCAGCATTCATCTCTTATAGGGCAAAGGTGTTCATACTCTTGGGATAAAGGAAAATGTACTTGGTAGTGCATTTGGGTCATGAATTCCTACAGTATGACGTGGAATACTCAAATTTAGCTCAGAACAATATATATACTCTTATCAAGAGGTTGATAGGCTAGTCCCTTGGTTTTCTTTGAGTTGCAAAATTGTATGTTAGCTTAAATTAAGACTATTTCTAGATGCAGTCGAAACACTTAACAGTGTGGGTGGCATTTATACCATAGAGCTAGTCCGTATACTTGATCTCTTTCTTAGTCCTCCCTTACTCAGCTAGTGAAGAGCACCTAACACCATGTTTCCTGGTAGCAGTGAATGTGTGATGTTGGGTTTCATGGTTATTCTCATATGTGTTCCAGAAAAAAACCACCTGTGCAGAGCACTTTCTAAGAGGAAGGAATAGGGCTTAGCAATTATTGCAGATAGCTAAGCAATAGTTGATTCCGGGTATTAATTTTGATGATATTTACATGGTTTTCTTACTTTTTCATTTACATAAAACCAAGACTTGTGATTCTCTCTGAAGTTCTAGGGGTCTTTTCTAGATGGTGGGATTGTGTAGGGGGTACACACTAAAGCTGGTACCCGTGGTTGCCTTTGTAAGGGAGTGGGAAGGGAAGGAAGCTTGTTTGGTGAACGTTGTTCTCACGTAGTATGTGGGGAAAAGTCACTGAATTTAAGTGAGTTGGAGGCTTCAGAGATACTTGTTTTGAAAACGTCTGTGTTCTTTCCTTGTACTCCAGGCAGCATGGAAATTTTATAAAACCAAGCATCTGGGCAGCTTGCAAATACTCATTTTCCAGAATCCAGCAGCTAGAAAGTGGAGATGGCTTTTGGTACTGGATGTCCAGTATGTGCTTGTACCATGTACACATTGAACACACTTGCCACTTAGCTCATAGGCACTGCAGAAATGCATCTTTACACTTAGCTTGTGGGGTGTGTATGTGTGTGTGTGTATAAATTACTTGAACTGGTTACATAATTTTTATAATTTAGTTAACCACAATACCCTAACATTTAGTCTTCATTAAATAATATAGTTTATATGTCTCCCTAGTAAAGAGTTTATTCTTTAAAAGATGTCTTCTGACAGTGTGTCGTGGTGCACATCTGTAATCCCAGCACTGGGGAGGCAGAAGTAGAAAGATCATGAGAAAGTCCAGCCTGGCCACATAGTAAGTCCCTGTTTCAAAAAAATGAAAGCAGTTTGTTTGGATTTTTTTTTTAGCTGAACTATCTATATTCATGTGAGAGATGTAATAGTTGTTTGTAGTACACAGGCAGGTGGGGACAGATCTAGGGTTACAAGACCTCTCATCTAGTTTCTGTTCAGTTTGGATTTTCTTTAGGCACAGTAAGATATTGTAAAGAAAATCCAGTGTACCTGGAAAGCCCAAAGGTTAGGTTGTTAGTCTTCAAGGCACAGAGATGTAATTTGTGCCTGTGTTGTTCTTTGCTTTCCTTTATACAGACTACTGAGTGTGCCTGTGACAGTTGTCCTGTTGTCACATCTCCCTCTGCTGGACTGTGAGCCCCAGAACTTGTGTTTTGGCAGTCTCTAGCTCAGTCAGGTGGAGACCTGTTACTGCCTAAAGAAGCATCAAGGGCAAAGGCCAGTGAGTTGTAGGCCAATCAGAACTACATAGTGAGACAATGTCTCAAGAAAAAAGGCAACACAGACTGGGAACATAGCTAAGTTGACAATGGCGTGGTGGGCATGAAGACTTGGGTTTAAGCTCCTGAGTCCATATGAAAATGCCAGGTATGGTGGCATGTGCTGGCCAGCTCTGTTTCAAGGGTAGAGGACAGCATTCCTAAGGATGATACCCAAGGTTGTCCTGTGCAGTCTGAAGGCATTTTACACAAGAGGATGGGAAATACTGAAGAATGGTGTTCATGGGCTGGTGAGATGGCTCAGCGGTTAAGAGCATTGCCTGCTCTTCCGAAGGTCCTGAGTTCAATTCCCAGCAACCACTTGGTGGCTCACAACCATCTGTAGTGAGATCTGGTGCCCTCTTCTGGCCTGCAGGCAGAATATTGTATACTTAATAAATATTTAAAAAAAAAAAGAATGGTGTTTATAGAGTTTAGCGCTTGGCTCATGTGCACAAGACCTGAGTTCAGTTCCTAGTGCCAATAAATAAAGGTGTTCAAGTCAGATTTATTGAGTCCTTGCTTCATGTTCATTCAGTCATCAGGCATGTGGCATAGCCTCTGGGAGTCTGGGACAACTACTTCTGTGTTCAGTTGCTGCCTAGCACTCAACTGGAGGTGTAAGGAATCCCTTGATGAGTGTGTGTTCATTGTGCACACAGTAGGCTCCCCTGTGTCTTAGTGACAGCCCTCAGGACTGTATGAACCTTAACAGTTCTGGAGGACTTTCTGTAGTAGACTGTTCTCAATCCCTAGATGGACTCTTCCTTTCACACCATCCTCTGCATCTCCGACTTTGCCTGCTTCGTGAAAGCTTCATCCTAAGTCCTGCAGCTCCTCCTGCTTCCACTGTGTCTGCTTTCTCCTTTGTCAGAATGTCCCCTGTGCTGTTTCCTTGCTTTCCCTTCACTAGGCTTGTAGCATTTCAATTTTCTTCTGACTTATCCCTGCCCTGGCAAAGCCTGCTCTTCTAGGGTCTCGAGGCACCCACGTGGCCAGAGCCATCTCCATTCAGTTCCCTGGTCTCCATTAGCCTTAAGTCCACTTTCTCGTCCAGGCTGTGCTGCTGGCTGATCGCTAACTTCAGCACGCAGTCATTTCTCACCACCACTGTTTCATGTTGGTGGTTTTCAGTCTTGGGTTCTTCGCTCTAAATTGTTTACTTTAGGGGCATTCTAACTGCCTCTGACCTGTTAGTCTCTTTCCCCAGGCCAATAACATGTTCTATGGCTCTCTGTAGCTCTTGGGTTACTTTTGAGCAGCGCAGCTCCCCTTTTGTCTAGCCTTCATCAACGAATGGCAGCTAACCCTAGCTCTGCTGGGAATGTTCTCTCTGCTTCTGCGATATCTCTGATTCAAAACATCACTTCTCTATTTCCTGATTCCCTTCAGGAGACTTGGAGCTGCTATTTTAACGCTTCCCCGCTTGTGGTTTCCCGAGTGAGCTTCAAGCAGGTTAATTTATTAGGAAGCGTTCTAGGGTGTTCTCCATGGTGATGTGTCTGAAGGTGTTCTTTGGGTGTCTTTTGTGTCTGTTCAGTGAAAATGGGAGTAATGAACCAGTAATTCTCATGCAACTTCGATATGCATTCCACATGAGTATCAAGATTAACGAGCTAAGTCCGGTGAGCCCAGGATGTAAAGGTGCTACCTCTGGAACTGCTTTGCTTCTGTTTCCAAGGCATGCCTATTACGGCTGACCGGGAGAGCCTCACTGCAATATCTGGAGAGATGAGAGGCACAAAGATACCTAAAGTACCAAACAATAGACTAGGTATAATGGCACATGCCTTTAACCCCAGCACTTAGGAGGTAGCGGTAGGTGGATCTCTCATGAGTTCTGGACCAGCCTGGTCTATGTAGTGAGATCCTGTCTAAAAATAAATTACAAACTTGATCATTATTTTTCTCAGAATTAATGTTTTTAAAAGTTAGTGCATTCTCTACATACAAAAATGTTGCCATTCCAGACAACAAAGTAGTGTCAAGTCAAGTGGACTAACAATTTTATACCTAGCTTGATGATGTAGGCTTTTAATCCCAGCTATTCGGGTGGCTGAGGCAGCGGGATTTGTGACTTATAGGCCTGCTTGGGCTGTAAGGTGAATTTCAAGACCAGCCAGCACAACTTAATGAGATCCTGTCTGGGAAGGGCTGGGGATGGAGCTCAGTGGTAGAGAGCTTGTTTAGGGTATGAGGCCCTGGGTCCATCCCCAGCACTGCACATGCTCACGCGTACACATGTGCACACACACATTTCACGTGTGCTGCTGAGCTGTTGACTGCAGATCATGGCCATAAAATATACGTGAGGGTTCCAAGACCTACCCTCCTCCCGTTCTCACTGATACTAAGAGTAGGCTTCCAATAATCACACCCCACAGAGCAGCCAGTTAAACCTGCTGTCACCTGGACACCCAGTGAGACAAGCACCAGGTGTCTCTCCAAGTTCTGCTCCGCAGTCACACTATGTTCCTCACAGAAAGGTCATTTGGCAGTGGCTGGAAACCTGGAGAATGTGGCTTTATAACTGATGCTTCCAGCCTTCTGTGAAAGAAGAGCATGCTCTGAAGAATTAGGAAAAACAAGGACTATAAGAGCTGATGTTTTATGTTTTCTTCTAAACGCTTGAACAGTATTAAATTTCAGATTAACTTTAAACGCCAAGTCTAGGAGAACCTAGGATGCTGATGCTGTCTGTGCTAGGGTGGTGGATTTTTTTTTTTCTTTTTCAAAATGTTTGTAAAGTGCTTATATTTTATAATGAAAGCAATAAATATGGATGTTGAATTTATCTGGGCCTCCAAAGATGAGTGTGATCCTCAAAGCAGTTACCAGCTTTCTTGTAACCAAAAAAAAAAAGAAAGAAAGAAAGAAAGAAAGAAAGAAAGAAAGAAAGAAAAGTGAGCCAGTGCCTAAAATGCCTTATCACACTTCCTGTTTGAAGGTCGGGATAACTGTTCACAGACAGCCCCTGCAGGTATTTTATGTCATCCTTGCTGTGAACTGCCAATGTCCCATTCTCCCCTCCACTCTGCACTAGCCCAGCCCCCACCTTCAATTCATTGCCACCTCCCTGACCCTGGCATGTCAGGACCTTGACTTTTCCTGTGGGCACTCCTGTGGCTGTGGTGCACCACTGTGGCCTGCAGGGTGCACCAGGGTCTCCATTAGAGAGAGCATCCTCCCTGCCTTGCCCTCACTGCACACCCTCTCCAGCCTCTCACTCCAGCAGTGGGGCGGTACCAGCTTACCTTGCAGCGCTTCCCCTGACCATGCGCATCACACACCTTCCTTTGTTGTCCTTCTCCTCCTCCTCCTGGTCCTTAACATTGTTTCACCCGTGTGAGATGTGAGCTTTAGGACCAGAACTGCTCAAGGCCTAGGGATATCGCTCAGTGGTAGATCCATTGCCTCAGATGTACATGGCCCTACACTGCACACACCCAGCTCAACCAAAACAAAGTCACTAGATGGAGTCTTCCAATAGTACCTGAGTGGCAGATGTTTGATGATAGAAGTTCTTTACACAGTCACACTATGATACATTTGCAAATAAGGAAATTAAAAGTTCCAGTTAATTTGATTTTTTAAAAAAATTCCACCATTAAGCTGCAAAACTGAGATTCAAACATAGGTTCATGTGTGTATCCTGAGCTCTGATTGTACTGCCTTCCATATAAAGTTCCTTCCAAACCAAAACTCCCTCCTGGTCACCATCCACTGAAAACCCAGGGGAGAGGAGGCGTTTGCATGCCATGCTTGGGGTTTTCAGACAGGACCTTGCAAGTTGCCACACCTTGAGTCTCTGCAAAGAGCTGATGGTATCTGGAGTGTAGACTGCTGCTCATTTCAAGAAATGGCAGGAATGGCCTCCTAATTGCTGAGCAGTGGTTCCTGTGAAATTCCATCGGGTGGCTCTAGAAAAGGCACAGGAGCATGGCAGCTGTAGCTTCAGTATGAAAAGCTTGTTTCTAAACTAAGTTGTAACCACGGATAGCTTCTTATGTGCATAATGACCAGGCATTAACAAATGATGCCAAGCAAAAATCACTAACCCCTCACTGACAGCACAAGCTGCCCGCTAACCTTGACAGTAGCGGGAGGAGAGGGACAAGAAAACGGTCAAAGTTTAGCCCCTCCGTTGTTCTGCTTCCAAAGATTAGTGTGGTCACTAATATTTAAAACTAAGTACCAGCTGGTCACAGATACAGTAAAAATCCTAGTAATCAGAAGGCCGAGGCAGGAGGCTTGCTGGGCGTTTAGAGGATAGCCTGGGCTAAAAAATAAAAAGTGAGTCCTTGTCTCAGACAACCTAATCAGAGCTATTGAGATGGCTCAGAAGATTAAAGAAGAGCTGCACAAACCAGAATCAAGAGAAGCAGAGAGCCAGCTTCACAGAGTTTGGCCTCTGACCTCCACATACGTACCTGCATACACACACACACACACCATAAATTTTAAATTTCAATAAAAACAAAAAAGCAGGGCAGTGGTGGCTCACACCTTTAATCCCGGCACTCAGGAGGCAGAGGTAGGTGAATCTCTGAATTCAAGGCCAGCCTGGTCTACAGAGTGAGTTCTAGGACAGCCAGATCTATACAGAGAGACCTTGTTTTGAGAAAAACTAAAGCAAACAAAAATACAAAGAAATGCACACATTTCTAAATGTGTATAAAAGTCAGTTTCTGTATTCTGCCCTTCAGGGAGCTTCCAAATGATAAGGTATTGCTAGGCAGGCAAGATGGCTCATCAAGTAAAGGCATTTGTCACCAAGTCAGAGTTGGATCCCATATGGCGGGAGGAAAGAACTGACCCCACAAAGTTGTCCTCTGATCACACCATGGTGCATGCATGCACACACATGCACACACACGCACACTAATCACAAAAATAAAAAATTTAAAAAGAAAACATTTTAATGTGGGAGGTATCCCAGACTCCCTTGAAGCCAGTTTGCATAGACGTCTTTTTGCTGCCCTCTGCTGCCCATCGAGGGTATGGCGGTGACTTAACCACCCATTCCCAGGGCCTCCTAGCTGGTTCATATTACCTGAAAGCTGGAGAAACCTGGGAAGACTTCTCTCCTAAACACACTACTTAGGCCAGTTGGCCCTTTGCACACCATGCCTGTGATGTGCCCCACTCCAAATTACACGTTACAGCAGAATGGAAAATACTGCTTTATCAAGAAAGCCATCAGTGAAATGCCCTTGGTTACCAGAACGATTTGTCAGTAGGAAGATGGTTTCTGTGATACACATCCTCCCCCTACAGGCCATCCATAGCCCGGCCAGTCACAGGCAGTATGTGCCCTCTAAACTCATCGCTTCTCCCCAAGACCGTGGTTCTCAACCTATGGGTCGCAACATACAGACCTCCTGCATATCAGCTATTTACATTACAATTCATAACAGCAAAATCACAGTGATGAAGTAGCAACGGAAATCACTGCCCCAAGAGAAGCAAGCTGAGCAAAAGCAAGCCAACCGCGCCTCTGCTTTGCCTGCTACAGGCAGGCTCTTATTTATGTGTGTGACGTCACGAGAACAGAGCAGTTGGTTTCCAGTCATTGGCTGATGATGGTGCACTAACTGGTTCAGCTGCTGGGATGAACCCTTACCTGAATCCTCCCACCCATTTACTGCATGGCTAACCGTCCTCTAGTCCCCTGACTTACCTCCGCCTGTTTTGTCGCCTGTCAAGGAGGGACAGTAGAGTTACTAGTTAATCCAATGAAGGTCTAAGTCTTTGGGTTTACCTTAAAAAAAAAAAAAAATGCAGCATGTCAGAAAGCTGATCCGATGCCCACCGTGGCTTTCCCGTTTCTCCCCCGGTGTGTGTGTCTGCCGCTAACAGAAGTGCTTGAACTTTGTTCTCCAAACCGTGACCTGTTTAAAAGGCTTAGTTCTGTCATCCTCCCTCATTTCATCCGTCTCCGAGCAATCTCAGGCTGCTCCTGTGCGTGTAGCTAGCCACGCTGCCAGCTGCGCAGCCCACACAGGTGTGCACGGATACACCTGGTTCCTGCCTTCTTAGAAAGTACATGCCAGATGCCAGTGTCCCCAAGTGATGGTCGTGGCCCCTTCCCATGGTACTGCCAGGGCCTTGATCCACTCTGACTGCCATTCTTGTCCCTTCTGAGTCCACCCAGCATTATATGGAGTCTGGGGATCCAAATTCTGGTCCGCACTTGCCTGGCAGGCCTTTTATGAAATGAGCCGTCTTGCTAGTTCCTCTCATTACCTTGTGACACAGCTTTCTTGAACTCTGCCTCGTATTGGAGGGTGGCTGTCTATTTCATAATCGCAGGCAGAGGGTTTCATTCACTCATACTTGAGTTCTCAAGGTGTGTACGCTGCCATTGGCTGAGAGGGTCATATCTTGCTCCCTAGGACAGCAACAACGACAGCTCCTAGTCTGGAGCCCGGGACTCAAAATTTGTTGGGTGGGTAAAAATGGTCAGGCACTGATTTGGTTTCTAGAGCAAATCCATACTGCTTTTCAGTCCTCTGTGGCCTCTGCTCTAGGCCCGCAATGTGGTGAAGCTTGTTTGCACACCAGGTTCCCCCTGAAGCATGAGTGACTAAATCTCACTGAAGAAGCATGCTGATTGGCCCTTCTTTCTGGGAGGGGCTCATACTCTGGGCCGATTTTAATAACTTTGAGCTCCTGGCTTAGACTTTTCTCTTTGAGTCTTCATAGGGGAGAGTTCAGATTCACACAGCAGCAGAAAGATACCTTTAAGATGGTCCTAGGCCCCATTGCCCCATTCCACAAGCTCTGGACACCGGAGCAGTGGCCGAGAGTACCTCGTAGGTCACCCTCTCCCTTTGTTTTTTCAGGCGCAGAAAGAAGGACGCACACTGAGGGAACCCTGCAGCTCGGCCATCCTCCTGTCTCAGGTGCATGACGTGCCTGCCTCAACTGCTTCCGGAAGTTTGCCTAGACCGGTGGTCCCCGGATGTCTTCTCTGCACCGACTTGCTGTTTGTGAGATTTAGGACAGCACCAGCTGCTCAGCTGAACCCTCTCTGGCGTCGCCGCTGGGAATGGCTGTCACCAGGGCTTTGTGGCTGATGAACAACCGCTGCTGGGTGTTGTCTCAGGGTGGGGTGTTCCCAGGAAGCCCAGCAGCTCTGACAGCTAGTGTGGAGGAGAGGAGGAGCCCAACCAGCCAGGAATGGAGGAGCCTCAGACCAAGCTCTAGGGTCACTTGGGTCAGTGGGCTTTCGTGTCCCCACATCATCTATGTCCTCATGACAAAGGTGGCGGGAGACAGAGGAGTCTATGAAGCGAGCTAGCATACCTCCTTCATTGGACACAACTCAGCAACTTCCATGATTGAGGAAATGGTCATGATGCGCGTCCTCAGCTGTGCTTACAGGAGGCCTCATAGGGCTGAGTGGCCCCGCCCCCACTCCACAGGCCCACTGGTGGGGTTGAGCCAGACACCGGAGTCAGTACTGCTTCCTACAAGTGTAGATTCCCCTAGCTGGCTCTCGGGCTGTTTTCTGTGTGTTGACGCTCGCCGTGAGCTTGAACCACGTTGTTGGGAACCGAGTTAAATTGCTTTGGATCAAATTGGATGGAAATAAATTGATGTGAAAGGCTTACAGACATGTGTGAAGCTTGCTGGGTGCCAGGCCTTGGGAGGTCAAAGGTGAAAGCAATCCCCCTTCCCAGGTGTATCCAATGATATCGCTGAGAGACTCATGGGAAGAGCACATTTGGGGTGGTGGGTGGTGAACGTGGGAGGAGGTGGGAGCAACACACTGGCTGAAGGAAGCAGCCTCGCATCTGGTCCATCACACAGGCACACAGCCAGGCTGGGTCACCAACCCTGCCAGTGAGCCACGTGCATCCGGGTCCCCTGGAAACAACCCCTCTCCCTACACCACCAGCCTAAGTCAAAATCTGGGATTTCAGAGAGCTGGCCCAAGAAGCTGCATTCAAAAAGAAAAAGGAAAAGAAGAGTCGGGTGGTGATGGCCTTTGACCCCAGCAGAGATAGGCAGATCTCCGTGAGTTCCAGGCCAGCCTGGACAGTCAGAGCTGTTACACAGAGAGACCCTGTCTCAAAAACAAAACAAACACACAAAGAAAAAGAAAAAACTCTGAAAGAGCTGCTGGGGAGGCAGGGTGCTGCTGCATCTCAGCAGGGCGGCCAGCACCCCGCCTGTCTTTCCGAACTTCACGGTCACTTTATCTTAGATTCAGATGAAATGTTTGCACCTTTGAAGCTCTTGGGCACACAGGTAATGCTCGAGCTCAGGAGTTAGAGGCTGAAGAAGGCAACATAGTAAGACTCATCTCAATTAAACACCAAAATTTGAACTCAGGACCCAACAGATGGCATGATTATGAGACACTAAACAGACACCCATTGGTTAGTGATCCCTGACTGCCTGCTGGCGTTCACTCTACTCTGAGTATGACTTGTGACGAAGGGCTCACACCATGGACAGGAGGAGAACTTCCCCCGAGTCTTTTGGATGAGGTGCAATTCCAAAATAGGCCCACAGAGGACGCCAGCACCCAGCATCACCACAGCAGGCCGCAGCCCAAAGCGCTCTGGGGGTTTTCCATCGCCCACTTCCCTTTTAGAAAAAGAAAGATTCACACCACAAGAATGACACATCACAAGGATGATGTGTCCAAACTTCCATGACCATTTGAGGAAATGTTCAACTATGAGCATCCTCAGGCTGGGCTTACAGGAGACCTCATAAAGGGTTGAGTGGTCCGGCCCCCACTCCACAGGCCTTCTAGTGGGGGTGAGCCCCCACATCACCCTTGCCGGTGATTAATCTTTTTTTTGTTTTGTCTTGAGACAGGGTCTCACTGTTGTGGTCCAGGATGACCTAAAATTCGCTACCCTGCTTCACACTCCTGAGTGCTTAGATTGCAGACCTGAGCAAACGCTCCTAATTTATAAGTGATTAGCTTTCTTTTGTCTGCATTTATTGTATGCATGCATGTGCCACTTCAAGCAAGTGAAGGGAGGTCTGAAGACAGCCTGTGAGAGCCGATCTCTCCACCATGTGGATACAAGAGATAGGCTTGTTGGCCTTGGTAGTAAGTCCCTTTACCGGCTGAACCATCTCTCCAGCCCAGAAGTGATAATTTTGCAAAATGGACAGAAGTATTTAGATAGGTTATGTAGGGGAGACTTTACATCCTCTCCCCATAATCAGAGATAAAAGGAGAGCCTTACCTTCCCCATCTGGAAGATAATAGTGGACATTGTTGGAGTCACCTCTTGATTTAAAAAAAAAATTATTACATTTAAAAATATTTTGTGTTTGGGTAATTTGCATACCAGAGCTCGTGTATAGAGTTCAAAGGCCAGTTTGGTGGGAATCTGTTGTTTCCTTCTACTATGTGGGTTCCTGGAATCAGTCATCAGGCTTGATGGCAGGGTGGTACCCACACCCACTGAGCCGACGGGGTGGCCCCAAGCCACCTCCTTTGGAAGGACCTCTTTTCCAGGGCTTTCCACTGACTTTTAACTACTTCACCTCCCACAGGACTCACTCCTGGCTGTGGCTCACAGCAGCTCCGTAGGTTTCAGTTGCGCCACCTAGAGGACTCTCAGGGAACAGTTGTCCCCTTCCTGGCTACACTGCCACCTTTTCTTGGGGACCACCCTCCTAATGACCACCTTCTGGGTGGTCACTTCCTCTCGAGGACTGCTTCCTGGAGAGAGCCTTCCTGGAGCCCAATTCCCAACCTCCTGGCTTCCATCCTCTTGGGGGCTACCGCCTTTGGACCACTTCTTAGGAACACATCCTGGGGTCCAGTCTTCTGAGGACTGAGTCCTGGGAACCATCTCTCGGGGAAAGAAAAATAACCAAGTCTAAGGCTCAGTCAACACACCAGTGTTCTAACTTGGGAGTGGGAGGGCTGACTATTCTGTCTCCCTCTTCTGATCTTTCCAGGTAGTGAGGGATGTCTGGCTCATCCACTTGGATTGTGGCCTGACATGGGGCCCTGGTTCAGGCTGGGCAGGAAGAAGAGCCCCTGGTCTCTCAAGAGAACAAGTTTCTCAGTTTGCACAGCTAATTCAGTATCAAAGTGACCTGGCGTGGTCACCATCAGTGCTGTCCTGTGGACGACAATGAAAGAACAGGGAGGGAGGAAGCCGAGTGTGGCAGCAAGGTCTGGAGCTGGCTCCAGAGCACCTGAATCTGTCACACATAGGGTCACTGTCTGGACTCCCATGACATAGGCTGACACATGGACCCCCATGATATAGGCTGACACACACATGGACTCTCATGACATTGGCTAACACACACATGGACTCCCATGTCATATAGGTTAACACATGGACTCCCATGACGTAGGCTGACACACACTTGGACTCCCATGATATAGGCTGACAAATGGACCCTCATGATATAGGCTAACACACACATGGACTCCCATGTCATAGGCTGACACACACATGGACTCCCATGACATAGGCTGACACTTTTATCTGTATCAGAGCTGGCCTGATTCAGATTTTCCTTACTTGCTAGCCAAGGTTCCCTTGGGTGTCTCAAACAAGCCAGAACCTGCAATCTCATGATCCATCAACACAGGTCCTTTGTAGGCTTCCTCCGCTTATCATGACCTCATCTCTCCCAGGCCCCAAATTACGACACTGTGTGTTGCCTTAGCCCTTGTCTTTATTTTTTCCAGCCAAATAGATCGCCCTTGCTCCTCTTAGCGCCATTCCATTCCAGCCCGACTCCCTCTTGCCTAAGCCAACATGATGGTTAATCTTGTTGTCATATTGCCTAGACCTAAGATCAACGAGAAGGCAAGCTGCTGGGGCTCCGCTGAGGATTTGCTCAATCCGATTGTTTGAAGTGGGAAGACTAGCTCGAGCTGTGGCCAGCACCTTCTGGTGGCAGTGCACAGATGAAGGGAAGCTTTGCGTTTGTGCTAAGTTTATCTCCCTATTGCTGCTACTGTTGATGCCTCTGCTGATGTAAGAACCAGGTTTTGGGGGGCTTCCGATGTGGACGGAAGACCAGCGGCTCTCTAGAAATCCCCTAGGCCTTCAGAGGCATGGCGGGACTGTAGAGGGAAGCATCCAGCCTCATGGTGTGAGCGCTACTTCTGGCCTTTCTCGTGTAAGATAGCCATGGTTGGATAACAACCACGTCGTCTAAGTTGTCTAGAGAACCCTGAGCAATACAGCTGGGTTGCATAGAACTCAATTAGCCCCTGCCCTTACTGCTGTGCTCAAGAACCTCCCAGGGCTGTCTCCTGAAGTCCTCCCAGCTGGCTTTCTCGATGAGCTTGGTCTGCATGTCCCTCCTGTGACCTCTGACTATCCTTGGTGCCCTGTGCTTGCAACCCCATTGAGCAGCATCTCTGTCCCTCTCACCTCAGCATCTTCTTGTCCCTCCTGACCTGCTGGAGGTTGGTCTGCTCCCTCCCTTGACTCAGCATCTGCATGTATTGGTGCTCTGCAAATGTGTGCCAGGAAAGGAAGGGTGGACAGGCTTAACCACCGTGACCCCAACCCAAGCTCAGCTCTCGGGTCTCCTGCTGGCCTTATTCCTGGTGGTCCCAGCATCCCACAGGGGGGCCGGAGCCTTTTGCTTCTTGTTACCTGGCGGGCTCCTGCTTTTCTCTGAAGGCCATTTTAAAGCTCTTCTACCAGAAGCCAGTCTGCAGACACACACGCCCTTACCCTCAATAAAACATTAAAAAAATAAGTTTTACTATACTCATTTAGTCGGTGTGTGTGTGTGTGTGTGTGTGTGTACGCGCGCACGCATGCTCACCTGCAAATGTGCATGGGGTTTCCAAAACACAATTTTCAAGAGATGTTTCTTTTACCATGTGGGTTCTGGAGATTAAACCCAGCTTATCAGGCTTGGGAAAAAAAAAAAATCTTAACTCACTGAGCCATCTTGTTAGCCAGTTTAAAAAAGATTGTACACACATAACAGAAAAAATTTGGCAAGACATGCTATCAGCTAAAAGTGCTTAGGCTGGGGTCTGGGGAGATGGCTCAGTGATGAGATGTTGTCATGCAAGCCCTAGGACCTGAGTTCAGATCCCCGGAACCCATGAGCAAAGCTGGGTGTGACGTCCTGGTCCTGCAATCCTAGGGCATGGGCTCACTGGCCAGACAGCCTAGCCAACCTGAGCTTTCCAGTGAGAAACTCTGTCTCAAAGAAAGTAAGCTGGGGTCAATAGATGGAGACATGTCAGTCTCTGACGGCCACACTTGCGCATACAAGTACACATATCCACACACTCAAGTGCACACACATGTGTCTAACACACACACTAATAGGCATTTTCATCTTTTGATGTCACTGCCCACATCTCCCCTTTTTATGATTCTTCTTTTCTTCCCGTGGAGTCACAGAGGTCCTCTGATGGGTTCCACGCCTCTTCTCACGATTTCACTCCAACTTTTCTCCAGCAGAATGCAAATCCCTGAGAGTCAAGACTTTGTAAACACAAAAATAATGAATTAATTGATTTCAGTTTGACAGGGCCGCAGCAAACTCGCTGCTGTGCAAACCAGGCTGGCCTTGAACTCACGGAGAACCACTTGCCTCTGGGAAGAACCAGGACTTGGTGAAATGCGTGAGGCTTGGAGCTGGGAGATCAAGGGAAGCAGAAAAGATATGGAAGACTCCACGGAGCAAAGGTGAGGCAGGGGTGGGAAAGTTGTTTGTTGGTTGGGCTCCTTGAGCGCTGAGAGCTTAGGGACAGGGCGTGGCACAGGCTGTGTGTGGTAAAGTTCAGAGGTCTGACCCAGCTCTGAATGCCACCTCAACAGAGGCTCACCATTCTGTTTATGACACCCGATAACCCTTTCATTAGGGACAGCAAAGGAGCAGTGGGTCAGAGGACAAGTGTCCCCAAGGACAATGATGCCCAGGCACAGGACACAGGCAGGGCCACAGTTATCAGCATGGAATGGAAGAAAATGCTTTCTGGGTGTGGGTGGGTGAGGGCCTCAGGGACAGATGCCTGTTGCTTTATCAGCAGGGAGACCAGACAATGCTAAAGGTTCTTGGAAGGAGTGCTCTGGGCCGATGACAGAGCCAGCTTCATGCAGTGTGACCCTCACAGCTGCCCTAAGAGCCCTGGGCTGGGCAGTAGCCTGTGCTTGGAGGCACCATCTTGAAATTCTCACTGGGTTCTCTCTGAAACAAACGGATTCTGCACAATGGGGTGTACTCATAGAGCTTGCGACTCCAGCGCTATGTGGTCCCAGCTTTCTGAGCAGATTCGGGACTGCTCGTGACCCCAACCTTGCATGCCAACAACCTCCTACCCCACCTTCAGGTGATGGCCTGAGTGTGGATGTAGCTATGGAGGGTTGGGATCGGATTCCACGTTGATTCCAAAAGTGAGCAATCCAGTCCTGTGTGGGCACTTGCCCACAGCATCACCATGGCACGTGACCTTAGCAAATTAAGAAAATCAGAACTGTGGTTTCTGCTTTGTTTTTAGATGGAAGTATTGCTGGGTTGCACAGGAGGTCTGAAACTTGTGGACTGAAGCCATCCTCCTGCCTCAGCTGAGACTGTGTCTGACTGAAAACTAGGACTCCAGAAAACACACACTTAGGGAGGGGAAATCCTTTCCCCACTGGTTTTGACAAAGTCTCACATGTTCCATCTCCAGCTCTGACTGAAAAGCAGGTGGGTGTCAGGAGCAGGATGGCCCAAAGTTCCAGGCAGGTGGGAGAACCATGAGAGTATTTTGGAGGCTTTTGCTCCCAGATTGAGGACTAAGGTCGAGCCCAGTCACAACTGCTTGGGAGTTCTCCCCAGAGGGACTGGAAGCTGATCCTGAGGTGGGGTGAGCCCACTGTGCTGACACACAGAATACCTGGACAGGCTGGGGAAGAGACAATGTGGAAGAGCTGGCATTGTCCCCAGATCTCGGAGAGCCATTCCAACCAAAGGGATGCCCCAAAGTCAAAGGTCTTCATTGAATCTGCTTTACCTTGTGTCTGAGAGGCGACTGTAGGTACCCATCCCGAATCTCTGTGTAACCAGAGGCAGATAGGAAAGCAAATGTTTGGAATTCTTGTCTGTGTTAAAGATATGGTAGAACTGTTTTCTTTCTTGTCATTAGTCCTTAAACAATGTACTAAACAGCAGCGCCCACAGCAGTTACTTTGTATTCTCAGCAGGTAATAGGACCTGCTGCCCACCAGATTTCTCTGCCTAGCCTGATGAGAAAAGAAAAAAGCCTACTCTTGCAAGTTGACCTCTCCACATGTATACCATGTCATGTTCACACATGTGTGCATACACATTAGACACATAGAAAAGAAATTATGGGAAGATGTGCACAAGTTCTATGCACACATGAAGCCATTTAAAGAATAATAATTAGTGGCACTAATAGGTAGATGGGTGTTTTGCCTGTATATATGTCTGCGTATCACATGCATGCTTGGTGCCTTTGGAGACCAGACGAGGATTTGAGATGATGATATCTCATCCTCTGGAGCTAGACTTACAGATGGTTGTGAGCCACCATGTGGATGCTGCGAATTGACCCCTGCATCTGTAAAAGTGCTTTTAACTACTGAGCATCTTTCTAACCCCTGTGATGCCATTTTATGGAGAAGCCTTGATCATTTTCCAATGTTGGGATCCTGGAGATAATCCCTATGGATACAGAGAGATATCTTGCTAGCAGAGTCCTGGACCGTTTCAGCATCCAGAGCTGTGGCTTGCAGACTTTCCCAAGCTCCAGAACCATGAGAATTTCATGGCTAGGTTCCCTTTCCCGAAACCCTGGATCAGCAGGTCTAAAATGGATTTTCCAACAAGGGAATTGTTTTAGAGCGTCTGTGTGTGTGCTGTCCCCTGAGTCTCCTGCCCGGAGGGAAAAGACACATTTGTGGATATTTCATCCCAACATAGCAGGCGTGAACCGTCACTACAGAGCCCTACACGTCACGAGTGTGTCAATTCCTACGGGAGGCAGGCAAGACTCAGGACAGCCCACAGCCAGAGGCTGGCAGGCCACTTCCCCACTTGGCTTCAACTTTCTTCCTCTGAAAGCAAAACGGGAAAGGAGTGACTGCTTGTTCCTTATTTAGGACACTGGCTTTGGCACCCCAGGCTTAGAGGACGTTGTTTGTTTTTAACACGCAGCCTTCAATTATAGGTTTAAAATAAACCCAGTCGTTCTTCCTGCTTCCCGGCCTCCTCGGGAGTTGGTCACGGCAAGGGAGAGGCCCCAGTCGCTTTGAGGCCTGTGTATTGGTACCAAGTGAGGCTGGCAAGCATCTGCTGGGCATGGTAAATGTCAGGAAACCTATAGCGGCTGGAATAAGAATGGTCCCCATAGGCTCTGGCAGGGTGGGGAGGTTTAGGAGGCGTGGCCTTGCAGGAGGAAGTTGGTCACTGGGAGCAGCTTTACGATCTTGAGACCCCTCCTTTCTTGCAGTTTCCCTGCTCCGCTTCAATCCCGTGGTCCAGGATGTGAGTTCTCTGCTGCATGCAGCCATACTCCTCCACCACGAGGGACTCTTTCCCTTCTGGGACCATAAATCCAAATCAAATTTTCCCCAAATTGCGGTCACGGTGTTTTACCACAGAGACAGAAAAGCAACTAATACAAAGCCCGGATGAGACTCCAGGGAGGCTTGTGTGATGATGCTGAGGCTAGGTCTACCAACAACTGAGGCAGGGGTGTGGCTCAGAGTCTCACTTTAAATCCACATCCTGATTTTATACTCTTCCACCTCTTTTTTTCTTTTCTTTATTCTTTCTTTCTTTCTTTCTTTCTTTCTTTCTTTCTTTCTTTCTTTCTTTCTTTCTTTCTTTTGTTTTGTTTTGTTTTGTTTTTCGAGATAGGGTTTCCCTGTAGTTTTAGAGCCTGTCCTGGAACTAGCTCTTGTAGACCAGGCTGGCCTCGAACTCACAGAGATCCGCCTGCCTCTGCCTCCCGAGTGCTGGGATTAAAGGCCGTGTGACACCACTCTTATTTCAAAATTACTGAGGACCAAGCGTGGGTGGTGAGCACAGATGGCTGCTACGGTGGACTTGGTGCTCATGGCCGGCTCCTTTTGTGCACTCATCAACATCCTGGGCAATGCCCATCAAAGTGAAGGTGGTGTCTTTGGGCGGTCGTACATGTCTAGCTAAACATCATGGTCATTGTACTAGCTATCTGAACTGTCAACTTTACACATCTAAGTCCCCTGAGAAGGGAGCAGGGTTTCATGCGAGGGATTGATTGCCCAGACCAGACTGACCTGGGGACATGTCTGTGGGGACTTGTCTTGATTGACCACTGATACAGGAGGACCCAGCCCACTGTGGGTGGCACCATTCCCTTGGCAGGTGGGCCTGGATTGCACAAGAAAGCTACCTAATGTAGAGACATTTCACTTGTGTTTTATAAATAAAGCTTGCCTGGGGATCGGGAAAGTAAAACAGCCACACTGGCCAGCCTTATAGACCAGCCACCCACACTAACTGCCACAGAAACCGGGTGGTGCACGCCTTTAATCCTGGCCCTAGAGAGGATTATAAAATGGCAGGAAACAGCTCTCAAACAGTCTCATTCTGAGATTCCTGGAGGCAGGATCACCATTTCGGACTGAGGTTGAAGTAAAAGCCAGTGGCTGGCTGCTTTGCTTTTCGGATCGTCAGGTTGAACCCCGATTTCTTTCTCTGAGTTTTACTAATCATGCTTTAACCTAAGCATGACCTTTAGAGCAAGTCAGAAAGCAGTCTACTTCCTTGTTTTCTTAAAGTTCCTGTCTGGGTTCCTGTTCTGAGGTCCCTCTAGGGATGGACTGTGATTTGGAAGTATAAGTCAAATAAAACCTTACCTTTCCCCCTTGTGCTTTTGGTAACCATTATGGTACAGCAACAGAGACAAAAGAAATCTTTCTCAGGCTGACTCACCCAGGGCTGATGTCTGGACCTCAGATCTAAGGCTTTCTCTTCTGCTCAGGACGGTCCCACAGGCCTTACTGTGCTGCCTGGCTCACTATGTTCTCAGGGAACAGTTTCTGAAATCTCTGTGGGTTTGTGGGTCTTCAGGACAGGTGGCCCGCTGACTTGGCAGTAGTCTGGATATAGGGAAAGGATGGGCATGAGGGTGGTGGGCCAGGGTTGGAACCATTTGGAGTCCTGGCCTCCAGCTGCTCTTCTCTGCTAGAGATCTTTACTTTCCTTCGGATTTGAGTTACTGAAAGCTGTGCCAAAGTTGTTTACCAGCTCTGCTTCATGAGCACGTGTTGCCTTGGCCTTGAGGATCAGAGGATAAGGTTTTCACCTGTTGGCCCACTTGACTGTTGGGTCTATAAGCCTCCATGGTGCTGTTGAATAAAGAACTTCTTACCAGTGACTAGAGGTCCGTGTCTCTGTCTCTCTGTGTCTGTCTGTGTGAGCCTTTGTGTGTTTCAACCTCCAGCCCCTTGCCCGAAGCTCGCAAACTGTACGGTAACACATACAGTGCAGACAGGCATTGTGAGCTGCATGCCAAACCCAAGGGTCACTGTAGGGCTGGAGGCTGGGGTTCTGTGGGACTCAGCCTAGAAGAGCAGCAAGTCTCCCCCATCCCTCAGCCATTTCCTGGAAATGGGCTCTTAGGTGCAACGCATTTCCTGCCAAGATAATTTGTCAGGGGAAACCTCTCTTCAAAGCTAACTCCTGGCCCCTAGAGCAAGTCATAGCTAAGCGTGCCTTTCCTTGACTGCCTTGTAGCGCTCACACTGGATCTGGTTTAGCATCTAGAAGCCTCCTGGGGATGCTCCTGAAATTCTCAGCCCTGTCTCTTCATCAGGTGTGCCTACACATGGCTTTAATCCTAGCACTCAGGAGGCAGACAGGCAGATCGCTTGAGTTTGAGGCCAGCCTGGTCTACACAGTGAGTTTCAGGTTAGCCAGGGATACATAGTGAGGAACAGTCTTAAAAACAAACAAAAAACCCACCTCTTCTCATACTCCTATGAGAAGGCATGATTGCCACCTCATTTTGGTGGTTTTCCTGTGGCCATCTTTGTCACTCCAGAGTCAACATGAAACCAGAATCCCACCCACCTACTCCAGTCTACTGTAAGCTCCACACCTGGTTCATTCTTCTTGTCTCTCTGGCCGGCTTCCTGTAGGGCTTGTGGCCCACAGGCCTTCCTCTGTGCCCTCTGCAGACAACTGCACGGGTGACTTCCTCAGGGCTGGCCGTCCCTGTCTCTTCCTGGTTCCTTCTTCCCCCTAGACTCACATCTTCTTTATCTCTCTCATCTACTTCCTTTACCGTCAGTTTCCCTGTTAGAACTTAAGTTGCAAAGAAATCAGGTTTCTTCTGTATGATTCTCTTAGTGTCCCAGCCAGAGACTGCCAGGCAGTGGCTGCCAGGGGGCGGGGGTATAAGGAGTAAGTGCATAGGCAAGGGTGACTGGATCCTGGGGGAGAAATAACAACTCAGAGACCCCTAGTACTCAGTGTAGGTCGTTCTTCTCTTGTTAGTGTTGAGACAGGGTCTTTATGTAGACTTTATGCCTCTGCTTGAGTACTGTGCTTAAAAGGCTTGTTAGGGCATGTTCTTGATTTATGTGACTGATGTGATAGTCCAGCCCACTGTGGGCAGTGCCATCCCTAGGCACCTGGTCCTGGGTGTATAAAAAAGCAGACTGAGCAAATCAGGGGGAGCAAGACAGCAAGGAACATCCTTCCACGGTCTTCCTGCCCTGACTTCCCTTCACAGTGGACTGTGACTTCAGAGTTCTAAGAAGAAACAGACCCTTAACCCTCCCCAAGTTGCTTTTGGTGTCTGCCACAGCAATAGAAAGCAAACAGAGTACCAGCTGCCGTCCAATGCACCTGGCCACCGAGCCCATGCTCACAGGTGCCTTAGACATCACTCAGTGGTTGGCAGCACCCTTCTACCCAGCTGGAGAGGCTGGAGGCTGTGCGGGTAAGCTGCTTGTGTGTGACCATCACCAGAATCTTAACTGCTGAGCCATCTAGCTAGCACTGTGGATATGTTAGGATCCTTGGTATCTTATCAAAGCCAGCTGTTCAGAACAGAGGAGCCTGAGGTTTAGGGACCCCATTCCTCCAGCCATGCTGTGATCCGGCCAATGACTTTATATCACACCCTAAAATTAGTTTCCCACAAATCAGTTTCTAATGGAGTTGCCTTCCCCCCCCCCCCCCTTTCAAGCTAGGGTTTCTCTGTAATGGCCCTGACTATCCTAGAACTCATTCTGTAGACCAGGTTCCTGAGTGCTGGGATTAAAGGCATGCACCATCACTGCCCAGCAGGGGTTGCCTACTGAAGGCTACTCCCCAGGGAGAGGGTACAGGGCTCTTCACAAACACATGGGTTTGACCAGCTGTCTCCAAGCCCCAGGCCTGCTCTTCTATTGCTAGGCTCACTAAAATCTGCAGCACTAAGATTTTAGCTTACCAGAACTCCTAACGCCACCACCCTTTAAAACAGCTCATGTGGTGACACCCCCAACCATAAAACTTCGTTGCTACTTCATAACTAATTTTGCCACTGATATAAATCATAAGTATGTGTTTACTGATGGTCTTAGGCGACCCTTGTCATTTGAACTCCCAGAAGGGCTGAGACCAACAGGTTGAGAAACACTGCTCTATGTTTTGCCAACTCAGTCCCTTAAAGGCCAGCCATTCTCCTTAGGAGTTACTGGAGCATAGGAAACAGCCCGGCTGTGTGGGCCACCCCAGCTCCAGCTATCTCTGCTGCCTTTCAGGTGTCCCCATCTGGCCTCGTTACAAAATTTCACCGTAGCTGCTGACATCCCCGGTCCACATTCATGTTTTGCTCCAGTCTGTGATTTTGTCTGGGAATCCTTTGTCTTTCTGCCAGGTGGGTCCTAAGGATCAGTCAGAGGCTGTTGGCTTTGTGGGTTCCTTTACCCGCTGAGCCACTGTGCTAGCCCGCCACCTTTATTTGAAGCAGCACCTCTCAGTGAGCCCAAGATAACCAATCTGGCAGGATTAGCTGCCCAGGGAGTTCCAGGGATCTGTCTGTCTTTGCATGCACCCCCCCACCGCCCGCCACTCTGTGTTGGCAGAGGGACCCGGGGATCTGAACCCAGGTCCTCAACTCTTTTGTGTCAGGCACTTTCCTGACTGGGTCATCTCCAGCCCCAACCGTCTTTTAAAGATGTTGCCTGGGTACCCAGGCTTCTTAGGGCATCATCACTGGTGGGCATCAACCCTTGACAGCTCCACGGGGCTGGCCACTTAGACCGGCCCAGAGTGGGCTGCAGGTTTAGAGAAAGGATTGGAAGAACTCACAGGTTGGTCATGTGCCACTTTTTAAATATAACATTTATTGCTTAGATGGTTTGATACAGAACAGCTTTCTTTTCATTCTGAATCTGGAAGTTCTATACAACTGAGTACAAAGAGAAACAAAAAGTACCAAAACCAAACTTGTGATTCTGTTCATGTGGCATAAACCAGTTTTGTACATAACATGTAGCAGCAGTTTTTAAGTTCCCTTTAGAAAAATATGAATTCTACAGGTATTATTGTTTCCTGTTTAATGCATGGGCTGAAATCATCAGGATCAACTTCTCGAGGAAAGAGAGGAGAAAGAGACGCACGGAGGATGATCTGTCTGAAATCGGCATCTGACTCAGGGAGGCGTCCGAGGAGCTGCTTGGGAAACAGCCCCACGGGGCCCTTTGTCTTGTTTTCACAGCCAGGTATCTTATGTAGTGATTGAGTCTCAGCGTTGTGTCCATTAAAGAGAAAAACAAAACAAAAAAAAACAAAACAAACAACAAAACCAAGAAAAAATTTGCACCTCAAATTTTTTTCAGACGATCCATATATATATATACATATATAATATATATATATTTGTAAAAGCCCTGAGGAGAAAGAGAATCAAACAAAATGTATAGAAACAAATTAGCTGGACATGCAAACTAAACTATGATTCACCCAGCGTTTAAACAAATCACAAATTTCACAGTTTAATATGGGGGGAGGAAGGCGGGCAGGACAACAGACAAATAATACATCTCTCAACCTCACTAATAAAATGTGGCAAGACCTTATTGACTATGAAGGAATAGATCAGACTAAATAAAGCTTTAAATCAATAGTGATTATTGCGAGCTGCAGCCCCGGCTATGGCTGCTGCTGGGAGCCAATCCCTGCTACATCTTACCGCAGCGTAGAGTTCAGTCACGGCTTCTCTCCACAAGATGATGAGTTTAGTGTGGAGAGTTGCATAGAGAAACAAAACACAAGAAACCCCAAACAACAACAATGAAGCTAACAATCATAATTATAATAAAAAATAACCAAGGGATGCAGGAGCTGGCTTTAACTTAAAAGACCATGGGGCCACTGGGTTCTGATTTCTCTCTACAGTAAATAAAATCTCAATTTTAAACTGGTTCATACATCCCTAATACAGTTAAAAATCATATATATCTCAACACTTTTCATATGCAAATATATTGCTTTTTCATTATCTCTAGAATATCTATCTTCCATTAAAGTCGGGGTGGTTGGATTTTAGCCACTAGAGACTGGTGGACAGAAGGGTACGCATGTCTCAGGGACAGAGGAACACAGGGAGCCACTGGGTGAGGGGAAGAAGAGGAGCAGAGGTAGACCTCCCTGAGAGAAGTCTTGAGGCTCTGCAGGCAAGGGGCAAGGCCAGGGGCTCTAGTAGCAGTGTGGCTCAGGCATCCTCGGGTCTCAGCTACAGGACAGGGTGCTTGCTGAACAGAGGTCAGCTACAGTAGGAGCGGTTCCTTTTTGCTGATGAAGGAAGTCTACTGCCTACGGAGAACACTCAGGAACAAAGGGAACCCGGCCTTTGTGCACCGGGAGATTGACCAATCAGGAAGCGCTGCTCTCTCCCAGCAGCCCCACACTGAAGGTGCAGGAAGACAGCCCTCTAGTCTAACCCTGGCTCGCGCGCACGCGCAGTTCAGATCATCATCACCAGCAGTAGTATCTCATTGCTTTTCAAAGACAGTAGCACAGCAGGGGGAAGGCTTGGACACGGCTCAGCAGGAAGACTGGGAGGCCTTGCCAGCTGTCTCTGAGGTGCCCCAGGCATGGCCTGGCATCTGGGATGCCTGCTTCCCACCACACATGCATCCTTTTCCCTCTGAGCCACTCCTCAGCCATGCTCGGAAGCCCACTCCTGGCCCCTGCTGGCTTCTACAGCCACTGAAGTAAGGCTTGTCTGCATACAGTAGAAGAGCCATCACTGGTGTGCCAACAAAGCTTCAGGCACACATTGTGCGGGGACCAGGCGGCAGTGCGGGTCTCCCAGGGCAAATATTGCCCATTTGTTTCTGCTGAATGCAGAGCCCAGCAAACTGATGAACTAATAATAATAATATAATAATATTAATAACATACTGAATGGGGAGAAGGGAAAAATCAATGACATCCAGGTATGTCCTCCATAGGTTACGCTGCTGAGGAGGCCATTCTTCTCTGTAAATTAAGAATTTGAACAGTAACCATTTCTAACACGGAGAGAGTGGAGACACGTGAGGTTGAAGCTAGACTCTTTCCTGGCTTTGGCTCACGCCACACTGGAACTCTGCACCAACCACATCCACTAACAAAGACCAGCTCATGGCTCCTCCACCAGGTGACCCAGAGACAAAAGGTCTAGCTTAGAAATCAGCCTCGCACCCTCTTCCCTCTGGTCATGTACATGAAATTCACATCATTTTCTTCCAGTTATTGGCTACGGGGATCCAAGGGTTAGGCTTTCTTCTTCTGTTTCCAGCTCACAGAACAAACAGTACTATCACAGGTTCACAGAAACAAGCTCAAACATACCAACACAAAAAGGTAATGTTAATGCTTAAATGAAGAGATACTCCCAACAATTCATTAAAATACGTTTTGTTAAAACGCCATGGGGGGCGTGTCATACCCACAGTGACATGGGAGAACCCATAAGTAGTTAAGGCACTGGAGCAGGCGTACTGGGGCCGGGAGCATGCACACTGGGTAAGGCTATGGCACGAGCTGGTTGGCCGCACTGCCTGTCTCTTTCCTCTCTCCAGACAGCTGGAGGACACCGAGAAAAATCTTGTGAAATCTATATTCGGGAGGCTCTGCTAGCTTTATCTGTGTGCTGATGGGGACAGGGCAAGCTGTCATTCCATCCCCAGGAGCTGTGAGGCACTGTCGGTGGCCGCCAGGATTGGGGCAGGCCTCTTGGCACACAGCTCCAGTAAGTCTTGCACAAGGGCTGCGGGGTTCTCGGAGTCTGTTTCACCTGGAGACACCTGCTCCTTGGGTGTGCTGTGGCTAGGCTCAGCTGCCTGTTCTACGGCAGTCTTCTCCTCCTGGCTACAATCCTTCCCCGAACTGGCCGGGTTCTCTTTCCGGCTCCTGGTGATGGCCACATGGTTGCTGGTACTGGGAGCTGAGTCGGCCTCACTCTCGGAGACAGCGTTGTTAGCACTGTGGGTGGACTCATCCTCACTGTCCTCCTCAGCCCGCTCATCCTTGTCGCTGTCCTTCCCATGGTGCTTGCTGTGCCTGGCTTTCTGGTGGATCCGCTGGTGTCGAACTAGGCTGTGCTTTAAGGTGAAGGTTCGCTCACAGGTCTGACACTTATATGGCCTTTCTCCTGAGCAACGAGAGAAGGAAAATGAGATGTCCATTAACACAAAGGCCACTGGTTCCTAGCTCCTTGCTCTACATGAATGCAGCAGCATCCAGAACTAAATAAATAAGCCTTGCTGCTTAGGGAGAGCCATCTTTTCTTTTTCTAAAATAATTTATTTAACTTTTTGTTTTGTTTTCGTTTTTTGAGACACGGTTTCTTTATAGCTCTGGAGCCTGTCCTGGACCTTGCTCTGTAGACAAGGCTGGCCTTGAACTCAAGAGATTTGCCCCTGCCTCCCAAGTGTTGGGATTAAAGGCGTGTGCCACCACTACCCAGCCTAACTTTATGTTATGTGCATAAGGTGTCAAATTCCCTGAAACTGGAGTTACAGACAGCTGTGAGCGGCCATGTGGGTGCTGGGAACTGAACCCAGGTCCTCTGGAAGAATAGCCAGTGATCTTAACCGCTAAACCATCTGACCAGCCCTAGGGAGAGCCCTCTTATTTGCCACAACTGGTAAGACTAGGAGTCACATTCTTTCCCCTGTTCCTCTCAACTAAGTCTTCCACATACCGATCTTAAAAGAATCCCAGAAGCAAGGAGTCCTGTAGGAGGACTGAATGGTTCTTGCCCAGGCACTGCATGGCCAGCAACAATCCCCTCAATCATGGCACAAGGAGGCGTAGCTGGGCTTTTCCCCATAGCTTACATACCAAGTTGCCACAGCTGAGAACATCTCTGGCCAGAACAAGGTCCCATGTAGGGCCAAGGCTGCTTGTGTGTGTGTGTGGGGGGGGGGGCATGAAATGAGATATGGACGATGGGTTGGGGTGCTCTCTTTGGAGGGATGCTTCTATCTTTCAGCTTCATGGTTCTATCCAGGTCTCCCCCCTACCCATCAAAATAACAGGAACTTCTGTGGTCATTGCAGCTCTAGCCCCCAGGTGGCAGGCTGAGCCCCACAAGGAACAAGTCCCCACCTACCTAATAACAGACGACACATGGGACACACGGGGTCATCACAACATAGGCCAAGCCAGCACCTGACTTCCCTGGCATATATACCCCCCTGTGTCCTCCTTAGCATCTGGCTGACATATGCCCACTGTTCTTGTTCTAGAAGTCTGTGGACAGGGCAGCCACCCTATCTATAGAGGCCAAGACTAGAACTGAGTGGCCGAGGAAGAGTGCTTTCCAATGTACTGCTTGCTGCAGAAGGCCCCCTCACCTGCCCTGGTTTTCCCAGCTCAAAGGACAACCAAACCTAGCCAGTTTTCTCAAATGAGCCCTGGAATTGACTTGGGTTTGGTCTCTCATACCTGTGTGTGACCTCATGTGCCGGGTGAGGTCCTGCAGGGACCAGAAGCGCTTGTTGCATACACTGCAAACCTTCTTCCTCTTGTCCGCCTTACTGGCCATGCTTCTGGGGGAGTCTGTCTTTGGTCTCTTGTCACCGCCACTCCTCTTCTCGGCTGTGCCTTCCCCGTCAGAGGGGCCCTCTGTTTCTTCATTCTGTTTCTCCACGGAGGCCTCCCTGGTCCCTGGGCTTGGGTCTATTGCTGGGGACTCAGCAGGCTTCTCCTCAGGCTCAGGGGAAGACGAGGGCCCCTCGGCTGCTCTGCCAGCACTCTCATTCTCCAGCTCAGGTGCCTCCTTCTCCTCCTTGGGCTCCTGGCAGCTGTGTGCCTTCCTGTGGCGGCTCAGGGTGCCCAGAAACTTGAAGTTCTTTCCACAGGTATTGCAGGTATGCTTCTGGTCCTGCTGGGCTGTGCCTTGGCTGTCCACAGTGCCTGCCTCACTCTCTGCCAGCTTAAAGTCCATCAGCTTGCTGGCAAAGTCAAGATCCAAGCTCTGGTTGCTGGCTGTGTCTTCCTCCGGGGCATCTGCATCCCTGGTGCTTTCTTCCACGCCACATTCTTCCTCTGGCTCTGGGTTCTCCTCTGTCCCCTTTTCTTCCTCGTTCTCAGGAGGGGCTGCCTCTGTTTTGGCCTCTTTCACCTGGAGGTCCTGTGTAGCTGGGCTGAGCTCCACGGCTCCCTCTGATGGTGGCAGCTCTTTATCCCGGGCTGTGAGGTCCAGCACCTCACCAGGGGTAGTCAATGCGTCTGTGTCTGACTGGCTGTCTGTGTAAGCAAGCAAAAGAGGGAAGGGGTTCAGATGAGGTGATACTGAGATGCCCTTTTCAAGGGCTTTACTGGGACTTGGCTGGACCCACCCTGGCAGCCTGGATACTAAACATAGTGAGGACTTTTTGAACCGGGAGTTGTAAAGGACCAAGCTAGCCTTCACACTCCCAGTTAAACAGATGGGTTCTTGTGCCTCGGAACTCCTGACCTACCTCCACTGTCACACCCACGTTCATTCAGCTGTTCCCCCCCCCCACCCCAAGGAAGGTGTAGTGACTCAGGCAGTGCAGACAGGAGAGGGTGTGCATTCCAGAAACTCGCAGCACTAGGGAGGTTGAAGAAGCCAAGTTATAAAGGTTATCTTTCCAGTGCAAAGAGCTTTTACGAACATGCAACACACACAAAAACGACCCCCTCCCCATCTTCCAAACGTGGTCCTCAAGGAGTTTCACAGAAAACGACCCACATGTGGGTTCTGTTTACATGGTCCACAGGCACATCACCAGGTAGAGGCCAGAGCAGAGGAACAACGCACCGCACCTGTGAACAATGCATGCGGAGGACCTTCAACACAAACCTGGGCACAAGCATTCGGGGAGGGATGGCAGGTGGCTCTGAGGGGCTGTGAGAGTGTGGGTGAGCATGACGACAGGGACCTAGAGGGTGGATCTCCTGTACACGGTGATGTCTACCTCCCACAGCAAAACCAGACACAGGAAGTCCGTGACAACATCACACACCAAAGCCAGGCACATTAGTGCAGACCTGCACTCTTCAGAGCCTAAAGCAGGTAGACAAGAGCTGGAGGCCAGGTTGGGCTTCTCACAGTGAGTTCAAGGCCAGCCTGAACTATGAGATGGTATCAAAACAAACAACAACAAAAAAACCAAAAAACAAAAACACCCCAAAACAAAACAAAAAAAAAGAAAAAAAAAGAAAAATAAACAGAAAGATACAAAAAAAAAAATTAACCACACTGAACAATATCAGGAACATAACCTTTTCTCTTCTAGGGTTTAATAAGGACGTAATGGTTCTAACAGCACAATGGAACCTGGCTGAGAACTACTGTTGAGCTGTGGACTTAAAGTCCAATTTATTACTGTAGATTTTCAGTGTTTCCTCTGAACCCCAAGTGGAAACTTGGGATTTTACAGCACATAGAGAAGGTGTACCCCTGATAGACACACCTCTGATCAGTGCTTGAGGCAGTCGAGACTCTTGCTGTGGTAGAAGACCACCATATGCCTATCATTCCTTCCCGGTGTCACAAGCTCCATCATGTGCCATCAAGGCGGGCCTGGTGGCTTGCCCCTGACATGGGATGTATACTTCACAGCTGCGACCAAGTCTCCGTCTGTGTCAATTCATCGGTTTCATTCTTACTGTGCTTGGTAGAGGTTACTGTCTGGGTGTCTCAGGAGACTTCAGAATTAAACCAGTAATCATGGCATGAAGATAACTTGTGACAAGAAACAGCAATCCTGAGAGATGTACACTTAAGTACTTAAGGCTATACTTAAACACCTATGCTCATTTTCTGAAGTTACAGAGAGCATCTATGGGATGGGCTTGGTTTAAACTCTGCAACAAAAGCATAGGATACATTAGATTGCTCGCTTTGTGTGTACACGCATGGGTTTTTGTGCACACGTGTTTGGAAACCAGAGGTCAATGTCTGCTGTCTTCCCCCATCTCTATTTTATTTTTTTTTGAGACTAATCTGAAGCTTGTTAATTGGCCAGACTGACTGGCCAGCAAGCTCCAAGGGTCCTCTTTCATCTTGTCTGTTGCTGTCACAGTTCAGGGATTTTAGGCACAAGCCACCACTACAGGTTTGTTTTTTAATGGATGCTGGGGACTGAACTTAGGTCCTCATGCTTGTGTGTCAAGCACTTTTTGGAAAGAGTCATTCTACTTTTTTCTAGTATACCCTAGGCTGCTCCTATTATTATTATTATTATTATTATTATTATTAATTTTTTTTTTGGGGGCAAACCATGATTTCTTTCTTTTTTGAAACAGGAGGTTGCTATGTATCCTAGGCTGGTCTTGAACTTGGGCTTCTCCCATCTTCGGCCCAGAGTAGCATGCACTCAGTACATAGGCTGTTTGAATGTATTTAAAATGATAAACTTATAAAAATATGCTGGGTGGTGGTGGTGGCACACGCCTTTAATTCCAGCACTCAGAAGGCAGAGGCAGATCTCTGAGTTGGAGGTCAGCCTGGTCTACAGAGCGAGTTCCAGGACAGCCAGGAATTCACAGAGAAACTGTGTCTCAAAAATAAATAAAAAATTAAAAAATAAAAAGACACACAAAAACAACATACCCCAAACCCAAAACCCATTTATAAAAGTAAAAATGAATTCTGAAACCAAATTCGAGTACTAGCACTAAGATGCCCCATGATCCAGTTCTGAGGGCGGATAAATTCTATGTACAATTAAGCTAACGATTGAGAAGTGGCTTGGTTGCACTCCAAACTTCCACTAGGGGGAGTGGTAGTCTGTGACCCGATTGGGAACAATAGACTCACAGATGGCGAGTGAGGAGGTGACTGGAAAGGCCGAGTCCTACTATGGCTTCTCCTCAAATGTAGGCGGCTGAGCTCCCCACTTCCTATGGGCAAGGCAGCCTTAAAAGAGCACAATGTTTCTGTCCCATCAGTCTCCTCTTAGTGTCCGTGACACTTAAAGAAAATTGCTGGGGGAAGCAGAAGGAACCCTAATGGACAGTGAGTGCCCAGTTCCTCCTACAGGGCAGCAGATTCTGCTGGTCATCTCCAGTCCTAGAAATGCAATGTCACTCAGCTAATGCGACAGATGCAACTGACCTATAGTGATGGACAGTTTTGCCTGCACTTTGCCTGATGTGTTCAGGCATGGGGAGCACTTTTGGGTACCAGGTGTGTGTGGACAACAGGACTTCAGGGTTGGTAAGAGTGCCTTCCATTACGGAATAGTTAAAAAGGTCGTGCCCAGGCACTACCAATGTGATGTCTACTTCATGCATCACTGAGAACCAAGAAGATTCCTCAAGGGCAGAGTAGGCCACATCTGCCCAGCAGAGGGAAGAGTTTCAATTTAAAACTGAGTATTTAATACAGCCCTCGAAGGGGAAACTGTCCCCCACCACAGTATTTTTAGCCCTGGGTGTGGGAGAAATCTGGGGTGCATTTTCACGGAAGATCTCATGTGGTTGGAAAAGTCACACTGACATCATAAAACATGTTCAGCTATTTAAAAGAATTCAATCTATGCACATATAAACCAAACCTCAAAAACTTCAGGAACATCCTTGTCATTTCCTGTCTTTTTAAAACAGAGTCTGTTCCGGGGTTGAGGATGTGGTTCAGGTGTTAGAACACCTGCCTACCCAAGCTGATGGACTTGGGAAGCACTCCAGAGCTAGGAGCAGCAGGACCAAAAATTCAAGGTCATCCTCGAGTTTGAGGACAACCTGAGCTATCCTGTCTCCAAGGTCAAAACCAGAAAAGAATTTTTAAAGGAAACCTGTTTAACACCTGTCTCCTATTCTGCCTCTCTCCCTCCTAAATTTGCTCTCTCCAGTCATAAGCTGTGTCTAGAGCTTAAACAGACACTTATCCCTTTGATAGTTTCACAACTCTCAGTGACTTCCTTCCTCAGAGGCTTTGTCCCTTTAAGAAAATCTATATAACTTCTGGGGCAGGGCCTTGGAAAAAGAAAACCTGCAACTGTAAACTTAAAAAGTAAATACACCACAGGCTAACACTTGGTGCCAAAGCTAAGTAAGCTCAAACCATAAATTCTGACTGATCTCTGCTGTAAGCAGAGGCGTTCCTGTGAACATCCTCCACTATGAGCTGGATGCAGAGACTTCCCTCCTAGAAGCAACCCCTGTGTCAGCTGCCTTCCCCCTTGAACTGGTTAGGGAAGAATCACAGGACAGTTCTGTAAAACAGACTGTAAGAAAACGTTCCAGTCTAATAGGTACTGTGGCAATGACGGTTAAACATTAACTGTACAGTCTGCGGCAAAGACAGATGCTGCAGTGCCTTGGGCTTCCTGGAGTCTGAGACTGGGCTTGGCTCACAGGGAGTCAGCCATGGCAGGATAACTTTCTTTACTCAAAGATCTTGGAGAATTATGTGGAAATGAAGTCAGGGGTGGGGGAAAGCCAGTGAAGCAGCTGGACCCTTCTTGCCCTTAGAGGGTCTACCCGGGTAGAAGGACCCAGCAAGCCAAAGGCATTCCATTGCTTTTAAAGTCTGAGTGAAGGTGTGGGACGGGGAGATAGAGCAGACTTCCCCACTGGGATCAGCTCTCTTTGAAATCCAGTCCACTGTGATGTGTCATCACTGAGGGAAGGACAAGGAAGTCAGGGTTTGGATTAATGACTGTCACTCTGTCCACGCTGACTCCCAGGGCTGGGGTGCCACCCAAACTACATGGCCCTCTATCCCACCCAAATCTCAGGAAGAAAAGAAACAAGACACAACCGTAACCCTAGATAAACACACCTGTGGCTTAGATTCAAGCAAGGAGCAAATGCCAGCTTTCAACACCCACAGAGCTGAACCCGCATCTGCAATGCCCTCACCCCTACCTGGGCGGACTAGGTGGCCTGCAGCAGCTTGGTTTTATATGGTGTGTTTTGGGGGTTAGGAGGTAGCATACTTGAGTAGTCAGATTATGGAATGTATTGAAGAGAGGACATGAGTAAATATAGAAGCCGAAGGGGTGAGGGTGGCATAACAGGAATGGGGCAGTGTTAATTACTCTGTAGGGGTCGGAGGGAGGAAGCACAAATCAGCACAGGAGAATAATACCCGGATCCAGGTCAAGCAAAGTTATGATTAAAGAAAGGACATGCAGAGTGCTTGTTCAAACAAGGACAGGTTTATACTGGGAAAGAATTATCGAAAAGAAACACCTTGCCTTGCCCCACCAAGAACCCCTCCCCATCTAAGAGCTTGGGGGTCACAGTTCCTGCAGTACTGAGTCTACTGGACAAGAGCTGCTTAAGAAGGCTGCAGAGGCTGGGTCCCCCAAACTTCAGAGCTGTACATTTCCTTCAGGGATGTACATCAGGAGCTGAAAGTATACAACATGAGGATATCCCGCCTTCCAGGATCAGAACAATGGCAATTTCTGGAAGGAAGGTGCTGGTTCTCCCGCTTAGCATTTCCAATGTGTCCAAGGCACTGACACTATGTCCCCAGCTCCACAGGCCTGGGTGTCAGTCAGCTTAGGCAGGAGTCGGGCACAAGGCCCCCTATGTGGAGACTGCACAGTGCAGGTCTCCAGTTCACACAGCTTTAGCCGAGCTCTGGGGAGCGCCCTCTCTCTGGTTCTCCATCACCTGGAGGCTCTACCTGTGCTATCATGGGATCCAACATCACCCTCTTTGGGGGGAATAAGCCCGTTTCTTCTCAGGGAGCAGGTGGTAACTCCGTGTTTGCGCAACTGGTGGCGTTCACAGTTAGATTTGGTAGAAAAGAAGGCATCGCATTTTTGACAGGGGAAGGGTTTCTGACCTGAAGCAGGAAAAAAAAATATGTATTTATCTGACTTTCTACTGCAATGAAAAAGCAAAGTTGCTTTTGATCTACTCTCCTTGGACTGCTGGCATCTGTTCACCCCTCCACCCTTTCATTTTAAGAAAATAAGAGAAACACACTTAAAACACAATCAAAAGCAGACGACAACTAAAATAATCATTTTCCATTAGCCTTCATGTAACGGAAGCTGTCTTCAAGTGGCTAGAAGAAAGTTAACCATGAAACCAAGATACACGTGTTTCAGTAAGACAGTAAAAAAGTGTTAACACCGCCACAAGGACCTTAAGGCATGGCAAGCAATACCCATAAACCAGACAAAAACCATCCCCTTCCAGCCTGGCAGGCAATACTGAAGGTGAAGAGAGAGCTGGGACAGGGAAGCAGGCTCGAGCCTCCCCAAGGGGGATCACAAACTCCTGGCAACCTGCAGGGCCCATCCTGAGAAGTCAGAGTGAGTCCTCCACCCAGTGTGGAGGTCTCCCCCTTCTTATTGTGGCTCCCACAGAGGAAATTCTGCAGTGACCTCTACCTAGGCCCTAGTGGAAAATGACAGGAGGACCCATCCATGGTTCCCAGGTTTTCTTGCTCTTTCTTACCAGCACATGGCTACGTCTAGATTGAGCTACATGTTCTGCTCTACAGAAGCACAAGGAAAGCTAAGCCAGCGTCGGGCCCAGACCCTACGCCAGCGCCATGAACAAATAGGGTGGACATGTTGGGAGGAGAGACCCTTGTTCCCTCTTAGAGGTTTCTGCTTTGGCCTGCTTATCCCCCTCATTTATTTGATCTCGCCTGCACTGTAAACATTTGTGTTTCAAAATGCACTGGAAGCTTCCCTGTGGTTTGTCCTGAGTTTGTGTGAACTGACGTGGAGAGGAAAGGGCAAGGAGTATGTATGCACGAGAAAGTAGGACAGGGGAATGGGAAAAGTTGAGGAGGTAAAGAGGGAAGAGGGTGGAAAGAATAGAGAAAGGAAGAAAGGAGGGAAAGAAAAAAGGGAAAAGGGGAAAAGAAAGGGTGGGAGAGGAAAGGCAGGGAAACAGGAATGGGAAGGGGGAGAGAAGAGGGCAGCACCCTGAGCTTTAGGAGAGAAAAGGGGATGATGGACTGCTCAGTGTCAGTGTCACGTGTGCCTCCACCGAGCCCCTGCTCTAGCTGCAGATTCCAGGCCCCAGTTTCTGGACTCCACTGGGACAAGGTGTCACGTACTAAAACCGTGGAGCTGCTGCCTGGTGCTGCTATCTTAGAACCTTGAACCTGGAGGCAACCTTCAATAACTGACAGGAAGAGTCACTTGGCACAGCTCCCTGGAAACACAAACCGGGGACCTTCCCTTTAGACTAATATTTTAATACTGGCAAAGCTTAGGCTAGTGCAGTGTGCAAGGTGGAAGGTGGACATGGCAGAGGCCACCGGGGCTTGCTGCTGGGAAGAGCTAGAAGAGCTTCTTGTTTTCCAGGGACAGGGAGGCCCAGAATGCCTGTGTCAGTGCACCCAGGACTGCTATCAGGAATAACTGAAGACAAGGGGCATTTATTCCCTCCTGAGAGCACAGGGCTCACAGACCACCTTTGGAGCCGTCTGCACTGTCAGACGGGCCAGGGATGGAGCTCAAGGGCACAGCTCTTGTCTGGCACTTGTGAGACTCTGGGCTTGAACTTCAGCACCGAAGAGCAGCAGCAGCAGCAACATCCACCCCACGAAACCAGCCAAGCAAGCAGAAAAAGACCCCTATCCCGGCAATGTCTAGTCCATGGAGTAGACACAAAAGGAGTATGGGGTTGGGGGTAATGAGACAGACATAAATGTTTGCATCAATCTAAGCATACTTAGATACCTTGGAAGGCCACATTAAAATCTTGTCAAGTGCACATTAGAATGTACCAACAAGGGACCCTTGCACAATAGCCGAGAACCCACCAATTGCTTGGTGAGTTCCATGATAGGGGTCTACAGGAGCTTTCTGCTAAAAATATAGACAACACCTTCATTTAAAAAGAAAAAAAAAGGCATAAAGTAACTAGCTGTAGAAACATCACTGCTGTGCATTTTTCAGGTGACTGTTTTGCTTTTCATTAATAATTGAACACAATATTTTAAAATTTCCTTTACTATTTCTTTGTCAAAAAGCAAGATGGCAGCTTTTTCAGGTTTGGCCAGATGGGGAAGAAGAGAACCAAGGCAAAGGAGAAACGAAGGGGCAGAACTAGTGGCAGAGCCCGAGCTATGCAGCACAGTGAAGCACTGGTTCAAGAACCAGCACCAAAAAGGGGACAGTGGAGCTTTAAAAAAAAGAGGAAAAGGTCAGGCGCTACTATACTGGGATTTGCTGATTTTTTATTTGTGTCTCTGTGTGTCTGAGTACATGTGCACGTGTGGGAAGCCAAAGGAGGTGTGGCATATCCTGGAGATGGGGTTACAAACATTTGTAAGATGCCCAATATATTACATGGCTGCTGGATCTAAACTCTGGTCTTAACTACTCAGCCATCTCTCCGGGCTCCACTATGCTGGAATTGTTGATTTCAAAGGAAAGGGTAGGTTTCTATCTCTTACATGATTTACTTTTTGTTTTTACACACTTTTCCTTTATAGGTGGTTTGGACAGACAGGCTATATTCCATGATGAAGACAGTTTGGTAGTACCAAGCTTTAGATCATAGGAAAAGCCTCAAACCGACAAGTAATGCAGTTATTTAAAGCTTACATGTTCACTGTAAAAAAAAACCCTTATTTTCAAAATAGCAGTATTCCGTGCAGAAATGCAAAAATGGTGAGCCTTTTTAGCATATTATAGTAGATCTAAAAGACATCAGAGGACTTCAGCCACATCACATGATTTAAATGACCATTGGTAACTGTTCTATATTATTATCATTACTATTGGTTGGTGTGTGTGTGTGTGTGTGTGTGTGTGTGTGTGTGTGTGTATGTGAGAACAGCTCTAACCATACGGAATTACTTTTGTACCCAGGGCCTGTATGTCCTCCACCCCAATGTGAGCACTGAAGCCAGTCAGCCAATGTTCATCCATGCAGAGCAGTCAGAGAAGGAAGAGAGAGGCATTATCTGAAGGGCACTGGGAACAAAGCCAGGCAGAAGGAACAAGAGTTTGCAGAGGACAACGGGACCTTGTTTGTCAAGACCTAAAGGACGGATGAGATGAGCTGCAAATGTTCTCTGAAGAGAATCAAGGTTGGCTCTAGCCTGTGACTCAGACGGAGTGTTTGTGGTGACAGGCTGCAGAAGCGCAAACCTCCCTGAACCTTCCGCCAGCTCTACTCTCAGGGTCAAGACATCTTTCTTCTTTTGTAGTCAAAACTACCACTTAAGCAAAAGTGGTAAAGTAAGAACTTGGGCTGGAGAGACGGCTTATTGGTCCTGAAGAAGACCCGAGTCAGTTCTGAGCACCGACATCTGTTGGTCCCCAAGCACCTGTAACTTTGGCTCCAGGGGATCCAGCACCCTCTTTAGGCTCTGCAGGTACCTGCACAGTATGTGCAGTTATACAAACAAACACACCAACAGAAATTAAAATAAACCTTTGTAAAAGGCATCTCAGTACAACTGGTTCCAGTCGCTTTCTACACTGTGAGGCCATCTCCTTATGACCTATTAGCAATGGGTAGGAGGTGAGGGGGAAGAGCCCAGAGCTGGCAGAGGAGCTCAAAGCACCCATGAGAAAGTGAGTGAGCTAGGGAATCCCAGATGTTACAGCTGGAGGGGGTTCTCGGATATTGCACCATCCTGACCCGTCACTGTGGAACAAGGAACCAGAGCAAAGGGAAGGAGGAAGAGATGAGAACAGAGGCTGAAAGGGACTGGTTGTTTGCTGGCACTCTGTCCTCCTGTGGCCTGAAGACACAGGATGAGATGCTCAAGAGGGAAACTGGCAGAAACAGGGCATCGCTGTCTCATGAGGTGTAACATATTCAGAGAAAGAACAGTGAAGCACAAGCTTGTAGAGAGTTGGAGGAGGGAGGAAACTGAGTGTGTAGTAACCACACAAGAGGGCATGAAAGATGACAGCTTCCTCCTCAGATACAGTTCCTGGAACCTAAGCAGGGTAAAGAGCTAAAGCCATGTTTGTGCTGGCTGGCCCCTGTTTGGACATTTAGCCTCCTTGCTCCACTGTAGGGAACGGGTAAACTGGAGAAATGTGTCGAGACAAAGTATTAGATGCTAGGATAATCCCACAGATCAGATGACAGGATGGAAGGAAGTATCTCTCATGATTAACTATAGCTGAAACTGGGTTTTTCTCAATGCTGTTGGCTGGAATTTATTCAAAAAGTAGTTTTATTCTCTCTCTCTCTCTCCTCTCTCTCTCTCTCTCTCTCTCTCTCTCTCTCTCTCTCTCTCTCTCTCTCTCTCTCTCTCTCTCTCAGTGTAAGCTTGCACATGCCATGACATATATGTAGACGCCAGAGAACAACTTGTGGGAGTTGGTTCTTAACATCTACCATGTGGGTCCTGGAAATTGAACATGTTCAGAAGCTCCTAAACCAGCAGAGATGGGATCCTGGCAATCAAAACCCAGGCAACCATAAGCACTGGACTCTCAAGTGCGGATGTGTCTCTGGTATGTACTGACACCAGCACAAATTGAAAAATTCATGGATGCTTTAGTTTCTAGGAAGGCTGTCAGTTTGCTGGGAGAGCTCTCATTCACCTGAGAGGGGCTTGGGGAAACCACAAGGTCCAGACCGCCCCCAAAGACACAGAATGCAGCTCACACCCACTTTTTAAACATCTGCCCTTCACAGCACTGTTGGAAACTTCCTAAGGACCTTGATTCCCTAGAGTTTGTAAGGACAATGACAAGCTGTCCAGTTAAATTTGAACTTCATTCAAATGAACAAGTAATGCTTTTGTCTGTCTCTAACACTACAAAAATTACTTGTTGGTCTAAAATTCAAATTTTGCTGATGAGCTTTTGTCTAGCAATCCTGTACTACACATAAAGTAAGAATAATTTGATTTTTCAGTCTTACCTATTAATATTTGAATTGTATACTCCAAAAGGGTAAGGACCTTAACTCAATGTACAAAGCCGAAATGATCAAAGATACAAATCCTGTGATAATACTCAGAAATTATTAGATATGAAAATTACTAAAATGCTAAATACCTGGCATAAAATATTCTGTATTTAAGACTTCTAAACTTCAACTTCTAGAAACTAACATCTGAAAAATGTTTCTGGGATATCATTTTGGTAATTTAGCTCTGTCATTTAGAGCATTAGAATGAAATGAAAAAGTGGCACTGGAGACACCAGGATGGGATTTCTCGTGTCAAAGCACTAAGCTAATTACATCTCCAGAACCATTATTAATGCAAAGTCTCACTTCTCTGGATTGCCTCTATACTTAACTTAGTAGAAAATCTTGACACTTGTCAGGCAAGGGATGTAGAGAGGGAAGTGAGAGAGCCTATGGCCACTGTCACCTCTGTCTGATCCACTTGTTTACCCATAACCTTGCTGGCTCAGACCATGGGCACAGATTAAATGCAAACCAACAGCCTGTGGCTTCTGAGACACAGAAGAATGGAGCATGAGAAAAGGGCCCTAGACTTTAGGCCTCCCCCTCCCCCTCAGTCTCTCTTTTCAAGACTCACCAACTGGTGAGCCCTGGGGGCCTTACCAGTGTGTGTAAGCATGTGTCTCTGGAGGGAGCTGGCCCAAGGGAAGACCCGGGGACAGTGAGGACAGTTGATCTTCTGCAGGCAGTTGGCATAGGAGTTCCGTTTTGTTCTCAGCAGCCTGTCTTCGGCAGGGCTACCCTGCTCCTCATCACTGGGCCCATGGTGGTCTGCAGGGGCTCCAGACACCTCCTCCTGAGTGTCATCCTCTGCAGTCTGCAGAAACGGGCTGAACTTGTTAGTATCTGTGGTGGCTAGCATCTTCTCGATGCTAGCAAACTCCCCACTGGAGTCCAGGTCCACACCACTGCTGCCGGTGAGGGGCCGGTTTCTCATTCCCCTTTTCCTTCCCCTCTTCCTGGATAAGCCAGATGGCCCTTGTTCAGTAGGCAAGGCTTCCTCTGGGCTGCTGGCTGCAGCAGGTGGGTCGCTGGATTCTTTAGGGCTTGTGGTGTCGGTGGGGGTGGGGACGGCTTTGGAGATGGAGCTTCCTAAGCTGTCTGTGGCCACAGTGCTGCTGGTGACCGACGGCCCAGGGTCGGCCACCTTCGTTTTCAGCAGAGCGGGAGCCGAGGACACAGAGGAGATGATCTGGGCGATGGAGGCCAGCGGAGGCAGCTCCTCCGTCACGGGGGGCTTTGGCAAGAGCAGCGGAGGCTTTGGCCGTAAGGGCCGAAGCAAGGCTGTGTTGTTCAACAGGGTGGAGTTGCCCAGGAGGGCAGGATTGCTTATGAGAGCTGAGGAATAGATGGGGACGGCCAGCTGCACGGAGCCCTGGAGGGGCTGCGTGTGGGCTTCCAGGTTGGCAGCTGCGGTAACGGCCACCACAGTGCCTGCAGGGTTTTCCAAGCTCCCTCTGGGTTCTGCCGTCACTGACAAGGTAGGGCAGGGTGGTGGGCAGGGAGAGAGCTGCTCAGCTTTCCCAGATTCTGGTTCTGGTTTCTTGGCGTCGCTGGGAACAACTGTATCCTTGTCTCCTTTCTTTATGCTCTTGGGGATGGAGAGATCAATGGGCTCCATGGAGCAGTCATAGAGGGCAGAGGAGGAAGAGTTCAGCAAGGAGGACACATTTTCCTGCTTCACTTGGACCAGTGCCAGGCCCTTCTGTGAAAAGTCAAGGGGCTCGTTGAAGTCCATTGCAAAGCTGCTGGCTGGCTCCAACTTGACAGAGATGTGGGAAGGCAGGGGCTGGGTGGGGCTCGTGTGAAGAAAGCCATTCTGGGGCTCCAGGAAAGTGGCGAGGGGCTTGCACTCGTCGAAGGCAATGCAGTTGCCCTCTTCTCCTCCGGCAGAGGCCTCTGTGGGTGTGTCTGTGGGGCCAAGGCTGCCATTTGTGGCAAGCACGTAGCTCTCGATGTCATGTTCAGGCACATGAAGGTGTTGCTTGAGGATGTGATGGACGCAGTTGCGCTTGGCCGCAAAGGTGGCATTGCATTCCTTGCACTCGAAGGGCTTGCGGCCTTTGTGGCATGCACCCAGGCCTCGGCTGCAGTGTGTACGCATGTGGATGCGCAGTGCGCGGTAATGCTTTAGATCCTCACCACACAGCCGGCACACCGTCTCTGGGGAGCAGAAGGCGTCCACCAGCTCCGCTGCACTGCTGCTCACATATTCTATGTTCTTTTCGATGTCCTTCCGGGTGGCCTTGAGGTGCTTCTTGCGCAGGTGGCGCTCACAGTTGGCTTTGACTGTGAATGGGTAGTGGCAGATCTTGCAGATATAAGGCCGTTCCCCGCTGTGTGTGCGAAGGTGGCGGATAAGAGCAGCTTTGTCTGCAGCAATATAGTCGCAGATGTTGCACTGGTAGGGTGAGATGCCCAGGTGGGAGCGAACATGGGCACGCAGAACTCCAGAGAAAGCAAACACTTGGTTACAAAAGCGGCAGGGGTAGAGCACCTTGCGCATGGCGGGGGTCTTTTTGCCACTGGGGCCTGTCATGATGGCTTTGAGGTCACCCTCCGTTATCTCCTGCTTGATCTTCGCCTCCATGTTGAGGGGCAGCAGGGCCTCGATGATGCTGTCCTGTTCCAGCTGTGTCTTCATCTCAGGTTGGCCTGGCAACTCCACTCCAGGCTGCTGCAGGAAGAGCTGTGTGGTGGTGTTTGGCTGGACCCCAGACTTGGACTGGAGCAGATGAGCATTGGAGGCTGCCTCAACTGTGCCCTTGAGGAACTTCAGGGACTGTGGAGGAAGGCTGGGGCTGATACAGCCCGGGGACGCCTGCTGCGCATTGATGAGAGGTGGGGGTGTAGAGGTGGCTACCACTGTCCGGGGTGTGACCAAGGGCTTTGGCTTCAAAGGAGGCATGTGCTTGAAAATTGCCTGAAGGGGGGTGGCAGGAGCCTTGGAAAGTGGCGGAAGACTGATTTGTGGAGGAGCTGAAGCTGCCATCTTTAGAATCTGTTGGATATCTGCTAACTCAATGGCTGACTCTCCAGAAATAGGTTTAACCACGATACCACTGTCCGGCTGGATGATGAAGCCCTTTTGGAAGGGCTGCAGGGATAGATGTTTCATGCCCTCCTTCGTAGCTGGGAGGACTGTCAGAGAACCACCTAAAGATGCAGCTTCAAAAGGGGACAGATTTAGCACACTGGTGCAGCCAGGGTCCTGAGGTAGCTGACACCTGAGTGTCTGGAGCTGCATGGCTTGGCTGTCGTCCGGCAGGGGCTCCTCAGGTGCAGGCCTGATGTCTTTGGTGTGCTGCAGGCCCAGCAAGGCCAGGAAGACCTTCTGGTCCACGGTATCATCGGCCAGGGTCTTGGTCTGGAGCTTCTCCTGGCCCTGATCAACAGGGATGTGGGTCTGCCTGTGCAGGACGAGTGAAGACAGCATGGGGAAGGCCTTGTCGCAAGTGTCGCAGACGAACCGGTGCTGCTCGCTGATGCACCTCCGCAGGTTTGTTTCACACCAGGCCTAAGTGAAACCCACCAGCAAAAGCAAGGGAGAAAAGGTGAGGCTTTAAAAGCGATCCTGACGGAGACGTGAGAAGTGTCTACTGTGTAACAGCAGTCCATTCCGTCAACACAGATCCGACCTTTCTCAGTGTGAGCCTGAGACTGAACTAGGAAACCGACAAACAGCGAGCGGGAGTCTGGCCATGGACAGCTACCGATGCAGTCCAACACAGAGTGGTGAACCTAGCCGGATACACTAAAAGGTAGTTTTCTTTTGTCACCCCACTGCACAGTTCACAAGTGTCAGCTTTCTAGATAGCACTGTCTTATTGCAATGTTGTGTGTGTGTGTGTGTGTGTGTGTTTTGTTATTTTCACGAATGTCCTTTCTCTCACTAAAATCCGGTCAGGCCCAGTCTCTCCTCCTTGGGTTGAGAAGGATGGATGATCTTAGGTTGAGCTTTCTGTGGATCTAGCTCACTGGTGCCTTTGCCCTCTCTGCAGGCTCTAGACTTAAAGCTGTGTGTGGTTCACCATCCCCATCAAAACCCTGTTGTAATGGTTTGTGTCTGCCTCGAAGCAAGGTAGGTTCCGAAAGGATGGACAAGCCCGAAAGAATGACGCTTGTTTGATTAAGGACACCACCACAAGGGATATACTAAAAGTATAGTGAAATAATATCACGAGGGAGCTTTAATTAAGCCTTTAAAAAAGGGAGAATGCTTACACTGGAAAGCAGAAAGCCAGAACCTGGCAGACTGAGGCAGGAGGATGGCCAGCTTGTGTAGTGCCAGACTAGCTGGGAGGACAAACCAGGGTGATTCTTCACAAAATGATGAGAATTGACTGTTTGTGTGACTGTGGGAGAGGGGACATAAATCACCAGGGAGAGTCATGCATGTACATATGTGTCACTTCTATGTGGATACTTCCTGTCTCAATTTCATACATGACAAAAATTACAAAAAAGTTTCCATATAGGAAAGGAACAAATTGGCTCATGGGTTTGTTTGAATCTGTAATGATCCAAGGAGCTGGGAAAAACAGCTCGGTAGTTAAGAATGCTTACTGCTTTTCCAGAGGACCTGAGTTCGGTTCCCAGCACCCACGGATGGCTAACGCCCACTTACAATCAGCTTCAGGGGACCCAGGGCTCTCTTCTGGCCTCCAGAAACACACAGTAGATATCAACACACACATGCACACCCATGCATGTGCACACACGCACCCAAAAAGGTCAGTGCATTTTAATAGACACTGCTAATAAATATCTAGCTGTAAAGCAGGCACTAACAACTGCAACGGGGGTGGTGAGCAATTGATAAGGTGGCGAGTATCCAACTTTAAATCTCAAAGCCTGAAGACTGGGCAAAAGGCACTTGGACCCTCACAAAAATAAATAAATAAAAGACCATTGATCCCTCTCAGCCCAAGAAACCCAAGGAGGCCAGACTGGGCCAGACTGGGCTTTAGCGAAATGACATCAGAGAAAACACTACCACCCCACCCAGCACAGCTGCACAGAATGTATTGGGAGCAGTAGGCCGCATGGGTCCATCAGCATACCTGAGAGATTCGAGGAAACTTCCTACAGGAGAAGTCAGTGAATCCTAAATCATGGAAGCCAGCAGGAATCAAAGGGTTGTTCTGGATAAAAGGTCTTCCCATGGCATCCCGGGGAAGTTGCTTGTGGACAAGCGCATTGTGACGCAGCTGTCCTCGATGTTTGCGGAAGGTCACACAGCAAATGTCACATCTAGAAGAAGGGAATGACAACCATGAAGAGGCAGCACAGAGTCTCCGCGGGTCTGGAAGCTTCACTGTATGCTTTGCTGCTTCATTTTTAGTGGAATAAAATAAGGCATAATTGCTAGTGGTAACACTCAAAATTTCTCTCTCTCCTTTTGTTTTGTAAAGATACATTTTTAATAACTCTGGATATCAAATCTTTGCAGGTTGTACAAGATTTATGTATGACACTATCATCCAATGTCTGTGCACAAAGAAAAGACAGCTGGGAGTTCCTGAAGTCACCCAAGTGAGGACTTTGTCTCAAAATCAAAAGCCTATGCTGCTGAGCATGGTGGTACATGGCACTTAAGAGACACAAAGGCAAGACCCCTTTTCAAAACCAATACCACATGTCTACACAGCTCTAGCGAAATCACACAGTACTCCCGGTATTTAACAGGGATAAACTAATTATATTGGTAGCATCACCACTATTATCTGAAAAATAACCATATGCTGAGCTCACAGTAAGTGCAAAAGCCTTACCTGGGAAGTGGACAGGAGGCCAACAGGATAGTGGGTACCATGATCTCTAGAGCTTCACTGAGTGAGAAATTTCAGATGCTATAACACAGTATTATAAGCAACTCCCAGTCTGTACTCACTATAATCACGGGAGTCCATGTGGCTAGTTAAATGGAAACTCAAAATTCCCATTCACACAGAGCTCATTGGTGTGGGGCAGGGCAGATGTGCACATCTGCATGATGGTAGAATGTTCCATTTATTTGTATAGTCACATCTTTCTCATAAATCCTCTAAGGGGGCGGGTCTTGTTACCATGTTTTTACAGAGGCAAAGCAACTTGCTCCCATTTACACTGCACACTTGTTAGTGGAAGCTTTCTTTGTTGCTCATTCTTTTCTGCAAAGAGAGACAATGAAATCACCCACATTGCCACTGAGCTCATGCTGCTAAAATGCCGAAAGAGTTTGTGCAGCCCTGTTCATCACTCCCTAGCAGCTGCACCTCTTGCCGCTCCCCTGGTAATCTGGGAACATCCCCTAAGCAAGATTTAGAATAACACATTCCCATCAGCTACTGGAAACGCAATGCTCCCTTTGAGGGGAGTCTACTGAGCTTCCGACAGCTGTGGTCGTGAAGTGCTGGGCGCAGACAACCCGGAGCACAAGTGAGGATTGGGAAGGCTTCAGCCATGGGTTCCCCTGGTGTGGAGTCTGGGGGGAGACTTTATACTTCAGGATCCACCCTGTGCCACAGTACAAAGAGGGCTAAGTGGCAGGTTAGGGACACTTCAGTAGGAAAAGCATCGCAGACACTGCACTTGAAGCCAGGGAAAACTTTATTTTCAGCTGAAACAGGTTCGAGTTCTGAGAGCAGACACGTGATCCTGACCTCAGAGGTTGGGAAAAACCTCTGGATATGTATGGGACTCTGGCTTTTAGACCTTCTAGGTTCAAGTCAACTGAACATGGTGGCCAGCTCACCTTCTCACACTATTCTGGTTAAAAAGATAAGAGAAATATCAGAACTAGACAAACCGACCTCTAACCATATGTCTGTTATTACGAAATTGCTGCTAAGTTTTTGTCTATGCTTTAAATGCTCCTTCTACACGTGTGTAAGAAGGGGAACTACTTTACCTCAAGGAACAAGTAAGAGTGAGGTGAGGTTTTAACACTTCTGAGTCTCAAAAATGATCCCCAGCAGCTGCTGAGTATGGGGCAGGGACTCCACTGACAGAAACTAACCCTGACTCCCCCTGGCACATGTAATGTGAAAGGGCTCCTTTTAATGTTTTCCTGCTTGCACACTTAAGAGACTACGAGAGCTTCTAGAAGAGGTCGGGAGGGCACAGGGAATAGAGAGTAGTACTTTGTCCATTGCTCATCCTGCCCTACAGCTCCAAGGCTCTGGTTCAAGCCTATGACACTGTGTTGGTTTCTGTGAACCAGAGATAGTTCAAGGACATGATTAAGACAGACATGACACTGTGCCTTCCCTGGAAGGTGGAAAACGAGGAGGGCAGCATAGTAGGAGACTTGCCATCTTGAAGAACTAATTATCTCATTCTTCTTATGGTGTAATTTACTACTTTTATACAGTGCTGGTAGAATTTTAAGTTAATATTGACTAGTTAATATTGACTAGCAAGGCACTATCCTAGATATCGAGGACCTACCCATAGATCTAGGCTCATTTTATCCTGATTACAGAAGATACAGTCAGTCACTGCTGGGAGTAGGAGACTTCGTTCAGCACACGTCTAGTGTGAAGTCAGCAAGCTTATATTTAGCAGAAGGGCTTGTTTATCAGGCTAAAAAGGGTCTCACAAAATAACATATACACCTCAAATATTATGTTTGAGATATAATATATACATATAAATAAGATAATAGCAATGATCCTTACTATTTAGGGGTTCTGCGCTTGTATCTAATATTCCCCACTGAGATAGGAAATCACACGTTGCTTGCCAGTTCGGCTCTTAGAAAGAATACTCATGTTATTTCGCGCCATGTTTCTTCTGTTCTGACGCTTTCGGTTGGGGATATGGTAAAGAATGGTCGCTAGGTGTGGTTCTGAAGAATTGTCTCGTGTCTTAAGCACAGGAAGTTATGCGGTGCCTTACAGAAGACCACACGCATTTGAGGGGCATGGATCACAGAGGCATTGGTTGTTGAGGTCAATGCTAATGAAACAATAATACATATTCAACACATAGGCTTTCAACGAAACAAAGGTTATATATAGATTTTGGTTGATGGAAAGGAACTTTGCTCCCCTGGAAGCAAAGCTGCAGTGTACACACACATGCACGCACACACCACTCCTCCCCAGCAAGCAGGTTTAATCTGGAGAAAGATTCATGTAAAACAAGTGCTCTCTCTGGTCCACCCTCCGTTCTTAACCATCTGCCCTCCTAGTCTGCCTGCCCTGGGGCCACAGCTGAGAGAACACCTGGAACCTCAGGTGTAGATCAGTCTAAGATCTTCATTCACAGGAATTCAGCCTAAGCACCCCTATTTCACATTTTGAAAGTCTTCCTTCTTTTTCTTAAGAGTCTCATGTATGTAGTCCTGGGTGGCCTAGAGGTCTCTATGTAGGCGAGGCTTGTCTCAAACTCATGGGATCTGCCTCCTTTGTCTCCCAAGTATGGAATCCCCCTCCCTCCCGAGACAGGATCTTTCTGTGTAGAACCAGCTGTCCTGGAACTCACTCAGTAGACCAGGATGGCCTGGAACCCACAAAGATCCGCCTACCTCTGCCTCCCAAATGTTGGGATTAAAGGCCTGCACCAATACCTGGCCAGGCTGGATTTTCTTTTTTAAAGGATCCCTGCAATACCAAGTAGCTGCGACCTTGGCTTCCCTTGAAAAGGATAAGAGTGGTGGTTTGCAACCCCTTTGGGGTTGCATATCAGATATTTACATTATGATTTGTAACAGTCGCAAAATTAGTTATAAATAAATGGGACATTCAGAAAATCTTTGCCTCATACTCTGCACCTGTTGATATACTTTAAATAAAGCTAGGGAGGAAAACCCGTCACCTAGAAAAGTAAGGCCTTTATCAGTGGGTTTAAAACAGCCCTCCCCAGACCAGGAAGCAAGGCTTTGCAACGTTGTTTCTAAGTGCCTGAAGGACAGGGGAGGTCACAGTAAATCAAAGGAGCCTGTGGCAGTAGGCGGAGCCTGCAGCTGGTCTTACTCTCAGGGTATTGACAAACCTGACTTGTATTTATCACTCTTCATTAAGGCTACAGCCATTGGCTGGGTGGTCCCCAGGACTCTGTCATCCTCAACCTGGGTTTGTAAAATATCTCAGTCAGGCCAGGAACACATAAAGACAACGATTGCGAAAGATTTAGATGAAGCAGAAACACTCAAGAGTCATAGTGAGGGGAGGGCTGTAGGAGAAATTTCATTTTGCAACAGATCCTGACGACGTGCCAGAGAGAACTTTTATACACCAGACTGGCTGTCTTTTGATTTTCTGGCTATCTCTGTTTCAAACAGAGGGCAGCTTTTCCAAATGGAAACCAACTTTGCTCGCAGTAAAATAAATATATTCAGGGGAAAGTGAATCTTTTTTTTTTAATCTATAAGAACTCATAAAAAAAAAAAAACCCTGTCGTTTCAAAATCCTATTGAAATAGGTTACTCTGGGGGGTTGGGGGAGGTGGTGGTAGATAAATTACCATGGGACAGTTTAAGGAGAGATACACACAGGTGATACAAAAGCAGAAATTTGCTTGACTTTTCTATGGGCATGCTCAATATACTGTCAAAGTCCGGTGCTCACAGAAACAGCTTTCTGCATCCCAAGGCAGAACTTCACTTAGAAAGTACCTTAATTAGCACCACATTAGCCACCATAGCTAAGATAACGAGAATTTTGAATCTGACATGTTAGGACAGAGTCCAACTTTTTTCCCAGTCACTGAGTCTGGGGTCCTACCTCCATGGGGAGAGTGGTGGGAGGAGAAAGGAGCTGAGACGTTGGAACAGAGGAGAGAGCTGCCTGCAGCTTATCTCTCCTCTCCCAGCTTCCCTGAGTACCACTTGTCCTATCACTGCTGGGCTCGGGGTAGGTGTGAAGCACAGATAGGAGGGTCTGTAGGTGGAGGTCCCAAGGACCGGAAACTCCTCCCAGCAGCAGGCCAGGATAATTGAGCAAAGTTTTGATTGTACCTGCTGAAGTTGGGGAGGTGCAGGAAAATTAGGATCACAGAGAACCCACAGTATGTGCTTAGATAAGTGTTCTTTAGCTGTCAAGGAGGCACTGCCACAGAACTGGCCCAATCCCCAGTCATAGGGAAGCAAAGTTCTGAACCCCTATATCCATAGTCCCCATCCTTTCTCCTTCAAGTATCAACAAGCAAAGGCCATCACATTCTAGCTGTGACTTTTGCCAGGTTGGAAAGATTTTATTGCCAATACACCTGGCTCCACAGGAACTTTTCTGTACTGCAACCTCAAGCCATCAAGCGATGAAAGACTGAACCCTGCCAGCCAGCACTCAACCAGCTCCAGTCACCACAGCAATGAGTAGCCTGCCAATCATCCAGGTTAAGGAAACACGAGCTGAGGATTTTGTCCTTTCAGTTCTTAAAAGACTCCATAATGAAATAAACAATGTTGTCTTGAAGGAAAAGTTCAATGAAAGATTTAAAAAGCACTGAAGCTGTGTATGGTGATGCACACTTATAATCCTGAGCACTTGGGATGTGAAGGAAGGAGGATCAGGAATTCAAGGCCAGCTTTGAGAAGCCATCTCCAGTGAAGTTGCTAACTGCTGTGTGCCACAGGCCGAATTAGGAAGGGAACTGAGCTATCTATTCCTTTGATGACAAGCATCCCTGTAAGAAGGGGGAGAAGGATGCAATGAAAGAAGGCATTCTTCTTTCATTTATTTCTTCTTAGACAAACAGTGAAGCTAAGGTAGAAATGCAGTGGGATTTATTATGGTGTGCATATCCACTGCAGGGACTCAATGATATAGCTTAAAATAGTTAAAAAAAAAAAAATGAACCAGATGTCTTTTCTTTGTTAACTTTGTAACTAAGCGATATTCGGGTGTGCTTCCTCCAGTATCTGCAACAGTAATATTTTATTCATCTAGTGACCTTAATGTTCTAGAGCAAAGATGGAAACCCTGAGCAGAAACGTTTCAAAAAGTAACCTAAAGAGGTAAGCCGGTCCTGGTCCCCTATAGCCTCTCCACTCTTGGCCAGGCCCACAAGTACAATTCTGGGCAGTGGGGTCTGGGTGTTAGTTTGCCTGCCTGTTCACAGTAGCACTCAGTCTGGGCTATATAGCAAGATCCTATCTCAAAACAAAACAGTAACACACCCAAAGCAAACAACAAAAAACAATGCCTCCCTCTAAATACAAAGAGGGCTGCAGAATGTCTCAGGGGTTAGGAGATGGAATCAAGTTTGGTTCCTAGCACCCATGCTAGGCAGCCCACAACCACCTTTAAGTTCAGTTGCAAGGGAGTCAACACCCTCGGCTTCTGTAGGCACTCACACTCATGTGCACACACGTAACTGAAAAGAAAATAAATCCCGAAAAGAAATTAAGTTGGGCAGAGTGGCCCACACCTTTAACCCCAGCATTCCTGAGACAGAGGCAAGTGGATCTCTGCACGTCCAGGGCCAGTTTGGTCTACATAGCCAGCTTCAGCACAGTCAGGGTTATATAGAGAGATCCTGTCTCAAAAACATAAACAAAAGAAAATTAGGGTAGCAGAGGAATAGACACCCTCCCTCTTCTTAAGCATAAAGAAAGGGCTAACTTAAAAAAAAATAACTACCCAAAAGATATTTTTAAAAGAACATAGTGGCAAATTTCAAACTAAGGAACTTAAAAACAAAACAAAACAAAACATGTGCAGGTTTCTCCACCATGGTACAAAAAAAATGATGTATGGCTCTCTTATTCGTCGGCATCAAGGTCTTTCAAGCTTCTAAATCTGCCTATTTGACAGTCTATAAGGGTTACAATACTCCCAGGATGCAGGACTCAAACCCCACTTAAATAGTGGCTCAGCGTTTACAAAAGCAAAACTAGATAAAAATGACTCTTTATGGCAGTAAGGAGCAAAGGACAAATGCTTTTATGCTGTCAAGTCCACAGTACTTGGGAGAAGTCCTAGAATTTGACTCCTCCGTGTCACTGGGATAGGGATAGTCAAGAAAGACCACATCAAATCGTTAACTATTATGCTGGAGGGCTTAAAATACTAAGAAGGACACACGTGGGCTGGGGAAGACAGCTCAGAAAAGTGCTGGCTGCTCAAACATGAGGACACCCGCCCCACCAAGCACCTACATAAAAGCTGGGTGTGATATCGGTTATCCCACATACGAAAGCACATTGCCGCACAAACACGTACGCACACAAAATAAATAAAAACCCTCTAAGAAACAACACATTCTAAGTGAAAAACTCATTTAGTATTTGTTGCAGTTCCAGGCCTAGATCATTTTCCCACATCTTCACAAACCATCATATCTATTTTCCAGATGAGGAAACTGAGCCTCTACTTGCCTGAGGTCAGAGGCAGCAGGCAGCAGGTTGGGACCACGTTTGTCTGTAACCCTGCTTGCTCAGAGGACAGTCATTTGCAGATGTCCTAGTTCCTTCTTGAATCATGTCACATCCTCAATGCACAGGCACTTTTCCTGACACTGATTAACTCCCCACTCCCTGCAGTAAACAGAGCCTAAGAAATACCTGCTGGGGTGACTCTCAGCCAGCCAGATTCCCTGCGATCCAACTCCTTGCTCATTACAGAGTTTTGATGGAGACTGGCATTCCTTTTTTAAAAAGGATTTCATGCTTCATTTTTCCTGCTCTGTCTCCAGAGGCCAAAAGGAATAAGTGCAAGCAATCCCTTGTCTAGAGCCCCACCCCACCCAGACATTCCTCTTCCCTCAGCCCACCCTTCCTGGCCCATCCTGGGGCAGAGAACTGACATCCACAGCTGCAGTAATCTCTCCCAGTTGTCGTGAGCAGCAGTGATGGGCTGTGACAGACCCGTGCCTGTCTACCACAGACCCAGCTAGGCTGGTTCAACGAAGCCAGTATGACATGAAGCAGGGAGTAGACTAAGGACCCAGAGGAGACGGAAGGCTCTGAGGCCAGGTAAACCTGGGCTTTGCTCTATTCTTGGGTGGTGAAGAAGTTGTAACTAAGACACTTCTAACCACCAGGCCCTTACAGGCCTCTGACCTCACTTCGCTAATCCTTGGACCCCTGGAGTCTTAATAGAAGACTCTAATATTCTATTCACCTTTGCCCTGTGCTAACCATGCTGAGAACATGGGGCCAATGACACACCAAGAGCCTCAGGGTCTCTCTGCCGGTAGTAGGTGTACAGTGAAGGGAGCTGAATATTCCTTAAAACAATCATGAAACAGAGATAAGAACGTCCCAGTATGTCTCACTAAGTGGCCCCATAGCCAGGATCCCCAGCAAGGGCTTGGCTGGCCTGCAGCTTACTCTGGTGAGGGTAGTGATCAGCTTCCCTTTAGAGCCCTGGGTGTCTGCCAAAGACCCCTCTTGCTTCCCATACCCTGACTGATCTGAGGGCACTGCCATAAACTATAAATTACCCCAAGATCAATAATGTGACCATAATGATGGCCATAACCTGGAAGGAATTAAGAGTGCTACAACTCCAATGTCACATCCAAAACTCTTCGCCACAGTGTCTTTGTTGGCCCTCCTCCCTCTTCTCCCATCAGCCTCCGTGCCCCACCTCAAACATCCCCGTTTTTCTCAAGACTGGTCAAATGCATTGCACTGTCACAATGAGGACTCGGTCCTTTGTTGGATATATTTTAACTGAAATAATGTTAAAATTACTTATTACCCAATCCCCTTTAATCAAGAAGCCACCTAAGATTATACAATAACTTGGGCCAAGTTTGCTTTTGGCAGCTCCTTCACCAACATGGTGACTACCCAGCTGCACAGACCACCCTTGGGGAAGGCTTCACTGCGTCCTGGCTTGTCTTTAACCTGCTCTGCGGGCTCATCGGCCCCAGGCAGGGGGCTGCTCTCCATTAAGAGGGGCTGCGACTGCACAGACGCACAGACAGATTTCAGTGACTGAACAGACACAGGACAGTGAAGAGTAAGAACGTGTCACTCACAGCACTTTCCATAGCCAGAAGATTGCACATGACACACGGGTCACACCGTTCTGCTGAGCAGCATGCGTCCGCACATGGCTCCCGCTCACTACGTTCCTAGCAGTGCAGCCTGTCACTCTGCTGCACCTCTAACAACAAAGCAAGGCATTCAGCACCACAGTCTCCCCTCGGCACCCACCTGCTCGCTGTACTGTCCTTTACCACAGTTCTTATCTGAACGCCACTGCACAGCATGCTCTATTCAGCCTTCTTCCCTGCCCTATTACCCTTACCCAGGAGCTAAAAGATAGAAGGCATCATAAGTAACACCCAATTCTTAAGAACGAGACTCTATCCAGGGACTTTGTATCTTCCTTTTGTTTGATGCCAGAATTTCATTATTTTGAAACACAGCAGAGTGGAGGAGAAAGACTCAGCATATATACAAGCTTGGATTGCCAACACTTTATTAAGGAACACGGGCACCTTGCCAACTCTGGTAACAGGGGAGGGAGTCAGGCAAGGGCAGAAGAAAGAAACCAACAGCTGTTTTAAGTTACAGACTCTGGATCTAAACTGGTAGCACGGTGGTGGTAGCCTTTGGGATTTGAAAATGGAGTTGGTGTCTATTTTAGTTCTGGGTTAACATGCAGTCTCTCCTATCAGCTACTGTCATAATGCACCACCCCAGCTAGGCCCCTACTGGACCAGGCCTGGCCCCAAGGCTTCCTCTGATAGTAGGCTATTATGTGGAAGCTGAGTAGAGACGAGAAAAGAGGAATTAACTATGTTCTATAATCAACTCCTTTCGGTTTTAAAAAGCCAGCCCTACCCGGCTTCACAGTAGTTACTAGATAGAGCCGTGAAGCTGGAGCTGGTCTGCTCACCAGACACACAAGCCACGAAGCCACCCTTCTCAGAAGCTACCAATGGCGAGCTGCTGGGGGGCTAGTGGAATGAAAAGCTGCCTGAAGGAGCTAAGCCCATCCAATGCTAAGAAGCTTCTTTTGACCCCCTCACCACATGATGTCATCATTAAGTAGGTGAGGAAACCTGTTTTGGTAACAAAAAAAGACTACAGAGCTTCGAGTTCACAGCCCATCTGTGCACCATGACCAAGATGATTCTGCTCACGGATTGATTTATGTCTAATGTGGTTCCCACCTCCAGTTGCTCTGAGGAAGAAGGCTCTCCAGACCAGCGTTTTACAAAAGGACACTTGGTCTTGTCTCATCGCAGCTACACCATGCTGTGCAGATGCATGTTGCCTAGAAATCACTCATGAGAGCCAGGCTATTTCCCTGTATGATGGAATTTTCAAGGAAGGTAAAAGTAGCTTGTCCCCAAACAGTACCTAATCACAAAATAAAATATGAAGTGAACTAAAATATACACGAGGGCACTGAATGCGTGGCTACCTGGCAGCAATCTCCAGCTGGAGGAACCAAGGTCCATGTGCTATCTCCGCACCAATCTCACGGTGAGACGTGTCATGGCCGTGCTCACTCTTCACACCACAGCTCCACATTCAGGAGACACTGTGGGCAAGGAAACTAGGGAGTTAAGTTCCTTGCCAGGCATGGTAGTGCACACCTTTAATCCTAGCACTCTTGGGGCAAAGACAGGCAGATTTCAGTGTTCAGGACAGCCTAGTCTACGTGGTGAGTTCCGGGACAGCTGAGGATATGTAGAGAGATCTTGTCTCAAAAAAAAAAAAAAAAAAAAAAAAAAATTTCTGAGGTTCTTAGAACCAGTACTCATTGACAGCTATTTCTTCGTAGATCAGAATCTAGATCAGAGTCCAGAGACATATTTAGAGAGGACGGGAAGAAAACACCAAAGAGGCATTACTGATCTAGCCCTACTTCAATGTGAATGGGGAAACAGATACAGATATAGATGCAGCTGATGGGAGCCACATGTGAACAGAGACAGGCCTTTCTGGAGAGGGACCTCTTTTCACAGAGGACGGAGAGAGAACCCCACTAGACACTGGCCAGTCCATTAGTTGCTGTCTTAGATTGGCAAGTTCCATCCAGGCACTTGACAGCATTTCATTGCTTCACACCTTAACCTCTCTAAAAGCTCTTCCTCCCACTCCAATGAAAACTGCCGTAAAACTGGGAATTTTAGCAGATACCCAAATCCTGTACTCCCAAGATGTCTTCCAAAACTGTGACAACATGGGGGCCTGCCCTCGGGGAACCTTGAGCTATATGCTTGAGCAGAAGCTCCCATGTAGCTCTTTGTTCTTCTACAGTTTAATTTAAAACAGATGGAACATATACATAGAACGTACAAACGTCAGCAATGCTGTGGGAAAAATTTCAGAACCTATTTGTTCACCTAGAAGAAGGATTTGAAGGGGGGGTGCTGACAGAAGTTAGACAAAGACAGAGCAGTGTTCCCCTCTCCAACACTGATGGAAATTATACCACCACCCATACTTTTGGCCCTTGAAGCTGAGGACCAGAAACATGGTTGCTGAGATGTAACAAAGAGGCTAGAGCAGAACAAGCACCACATAACTGCTTTCCCCTTGCATGTCAAGAACTCTCTTACCCACAATGCTTCAGATTTCTGCACTATGGGTCCAGCTCATTAGAGCACTTCTGAGCACCTGGTACATGTCAACACCGTGCTGGAAACATGAAATGCATGGGCTGTCCCTGTCTAGACCACTTATCCACGTACAGCAAGCAATCAACTTGGTTGCAACACATTTTGCAAAGAAAGGATGTCTGTTACACAAAAGTACCCTGTGATAGGAGATTCTCCAATGCCTGGAGACTCCGTGGTTACTCAAGGGACCTCAGTAAGAACAAAGGAGCAAAGTGAGCACAGCCCATGCCTACAGCCATGCCTCCTCACAATCTTCAACCAAACCTTTTCTACATACCATGTGTTCCTTAAGTGCCTTCCCCGAATCCCCATATATAAGCTTAGCTGCTAGAGCCCAGTTTGGAGTGACAAGAAATAAGAGTGTCATATGCCGGAAGAAACAGTAACATGTAATTTCCCAAGCCACCAACTGATTCTCGTTTCCCCTACCTTAGTGGGTTCTCTGAGTGGGTCTCCATGTGGGTCTCTAGCCCGTACTTGCAAACAAACTCCTTGAAGCACACCGGGCAGTGAAAGACTTCGTCAGTCATCTTCTCCAGATCACCCGACTGCCCGTCTCCCACCATCTTAGGAAAAAAGCAGAGTGGCGGCGTCACCAACGTGGTCTCTCACAAAGCTTTGCTTTCGAAGAGTCTAACATTAGTCTAGCAAGCTCTAAAAAGTATGTTCTTCACTCACTAACAAGGTCTGACTGACTACCCATCCACTCTACTCAGTCAACACCACCTCCATACATTCACCCAATTCACCTACCCATTCCTCAGCCCCTCATCTAATCAACAAGTACTTATGGACCATGGACTATCTGCAAGGGATTAGGAATAAATGTGAGGGCAGCATCATAGGTGACGTAAAGAGCATGGGAACAACTTTGGAAACTCATTTCATTCATGCTCTACCTGAGGCTTCTAAAGAGAAAGCACATATAGGCGCCTTGAGTAAATTCCAAGACAGCCAAGGCTACACAGAGAAATCCTGACAAACATAACAAAATAGCCCAGAATGGATGTCAACCACGTCTCTACACTGTGATAATGAAGATTAGATATTTCTGAGCAAAGCCACACGATGGAGCACATTTGTGCTATAAACTCAAAGGACCTTCTTAGCTGGTGCCTGGTCTTCTCTCTCTGACTCGGCATCGTGACTCAGTTTCCTTTTGGAGGACAACCGCCGACGCTTCAGCGGGGATGGAGGGGTCGCAGCTGTCGTACTGCTGGTGTCCTTCTCGTGAATCTTCATATGTCTAGAAAGAAGACACAGAAAATGTGATTTGGCGAACACCACCACCAGACCCACAGTATTTCTTTTCTCTTTTTAAATAGTGTACATAAAAAGCAGGGTACTTGAAGTCTCTCATCAGTTATCACTATTATTTTCAAGTGCTGGGGATTGAACCACTCCCTTGTACACACGAGGCAAGTGTTCTCTCACTGAACATCACACTCCTAAACTTTATCGGTTAAGGGCATCATTTCTACCCAGATGACAAGAATTTGTTTTCATAGTTCATTTTCACAGTGATGAGGTTGAATCTAGGGACTCGTGCACGCCAGGCAAGTGCTCTATCTACAATGGAACTCTATCCATATCTGCTTTAATTCTTTTCTTTTTGAGTCAGAACTCACTGTCTCTGGCTTGTCTTTCACTCTGCAGTCCATAATCAATTTGTGATCCTTCTGCTTCAGTCGCTAAAGTAGCTAGGATTATACGCCAGCACCATCAGGCCCAGTTCCAATAAGTTTTTAAGAGTGGGAAAAGAGCATTTCTCATGTGTTGTCCCCTACCCTGAAAAGCAGCCTAGCTCATGTTCCTCGGATGACTTCTTGAAAGAAGACAGGCTGAGAATGAAAAGGTTTAGGCAGTTTGTACCTCTGTGGCAGGCCACATGTGGAGGCTGACCAAACCAAAGATTTGAGATAGTTGGGGGATGCTGTTTCTTACAATCAGTCCCAACAGCAACGGAGTCCTCTTTCCAACATGGGTGTGGCAGATGATGCTACGGAGTACCATGGGATCGTTCTTTCTGCCTCATAGTTGTTCTCTAGAATCAGAACCTCCTGTCTAGACTACAGATGCTACAGTCATCAGCCAAGCTGAATCTACTGAAGAGGTGGCCTGGCTTTTGAGGACAGAGAACACAGGCCTTGAGAAAAGAGGGCTCAAGTCAAACCTCCGTTCTTTTGTGGAAATCAGTGTTGGCAGAGCAGAAGGAGCTAAGCATCTAGCGGGAGAAAATAGGCAAGAATCACAGATGATCAAGCTATGGCCACATAATCCCTTGCTTAGACTCTGAGGGAAGGATGCTTTATTATTTAGTCCTAAGAAATTATTTAGTTAATAGACATAAATACCTCTGCTCTAAGTACCAAAGTGATGGTGAGTCAAGGAGACATGTCTTTGTTTTTGTTTGCTGTTTTTGAGACAGGGTCCAACTATGCAGCTACAGCTGGCCTGGACTTCACTGTGTACATAGAATAGGCTAGTCTTGAAGTTATAAACATGCACACTATGCTGGGCTTTTGCACCATTAGGCCTGGCTAACCCATCTTTTTTCAAGTTGACATTTATAGGTGGAAATGGCAAGTTGGTAAGTTTCTTTGTGACATTTGTTCCATGATTCACCACAAGTTTTGAAAAAAAAAAAAAACCTAAGATTTGGAAAAAAATTAAATTGTAAGGGATATCAATTAGTATCAATCTAGTCTTTTTGATAAATTTTAATTAAATTAGCTAAATGAATATTCCTTCCTATCCCTAAAATGGTAAAAATACTAGAAACTAGAGAATGATAGCTGTAGTAAACACAGGCCCATTTCAGGCTGCATAGTCTCAATCATGGTACAAAACACACATGGATATATAAGGCAATGCTGTATTATTTCACCCTTGGGATTTATGAGAGAAATTGTTTTCATAGCAGACAGGAAGGAGGGTCTGGAACCAGTGTTTAGTGAGGGTCCCGTGAGAACATTATCTAGATGACTGTCCTTTACACAGCCCTCCAGCCAGAATGAGCTGCAGTATAACCAGCCTCACACCATGCTCTACCTACAAACAAGACAGCCTCCAAAGGCCACTTCAGGCCTTTGTTCTGGATCACCTGCTGCAAACTCAGCAGCATAACCCGAACCTGGCCACTTCCTTATTGGTCTCTTGTGGCACAAGTGAGAAGAGCAGATATCAAACTCTTGGCAAATTACACCAGGAGACAGAGGAGGGTGAGGGTCCCAGAGGTCAGGCACAGAATACAACCTAACTCCAGTCTCAGTCACTGCGGAACGAGTGTTAAGGACACTGAGCGAAGGCGGCAGGCCGGAGTAGGAGCTCTGCGGCACGCAGACGCTGGACAAAGCAACCCGTTCTACTTCTTTCACATTCCTGCTCGGACACTAGATTCAAAAACTCAAGTATAGTTTCCTGCGACAGTGAAACCTCTGGTTGCTGGCCACAGCATGGGGAGTTCCCAATATTTTCTTCTAGCCTCATGATGACAATAGTGGCAGGGTGACTCATGGTCTCAAGTCAGTCAACAGCCAGAGAGTTCTAGCCAAGTCTCCACTGGGTTCTGCTTCCCTAGCCTCCAGAGGCAGGGATGACAACTCCAGCTGAACGCGTCCTTCCAAAGGCTCGGAGGACACTGGTGAGCCATCTCAATGAGCCAGTAATGGCCTCTTCCTTTCAGGGTAGGGCCATGGTCGCAAGGATTGGCGGGCAAGATACAACTCCTACGCATAAAATACCAAAGTCTGTTTTCTCCCTAGATTTTATCTAATTTCCATGTACCCCAAATCAGTGAAGACCAATGAGCACCAAGCTCACTGAGATGGTATCCAGCTGCCCCCTCTGCACATGGAGTCTCTCTCCATCCAAGCAGAGCAGAGCACATACATCCTCCAGTTTCACTTGTATGCTTCCAGACACAGGGATTTCTCAACATTCACCAACCGTTCTCACTGTAAAACTCTGCCTTTGCCATCCCAAGCTGAAATTCCTTTCTTGCTTTTAAGTGTCTGTTTGTCATCAGAGGTGACAAAGTGATAGTTTACACTATTTCCCACAGTAGAGCTTTTCAGGGGGATTATAGCATTTCATTTTTCCGAGCTCTCTCTTCATAATTAAAACACCGCTGTCCCGTCCCCCCCCCCCCCCACCGCGTAAGAGGCTGAAAAAGAATACAGGTCACTAACTGATCTCAGAGTATGTCCTAATCAGCATCAGCACCACACTGGATCCAGCAAGTACAAATCTAAATGAACCTGTACAGAGAATATGACTCTGACTCACAGTGACCACCAAAGACGACAGAAAAATAGCCTGATTTGCTTCTGCTGAGCAAGTGAGTTTACCTGGCACATTCCGATTCCCACTAAGTTTGCTGTGAGCTAAGATGATTAGGATTCCTTCAGCCAAGACCATAATAAAGCATTCCCTTTTCTTCCCTTGAGCAATTTAAAGGATATCTTTTCATTTCCAGAGTGACAAAGACGGCTTATGATGTAGTGTTAGTAGAAGTGAAAACTGGCGATCATCTTTCTGAAAAGTAGCCGCGTATCACAAATTTTAAATAAGTAGTATCCATGACCCTAACCGTACTTAACAGTTTTTGTATGTGGTTGCAAGTGTGTGTATATGTGAGTGTGCATGTGCAGGTGTGACAGCACACATGCTGAAGTCACACACACACACACACACACACACACACACAGAACAATTGTGGGGGTGGGAGAATGCACTGTTCCTGGACAAGCTGTCTTATAATTGAGATAGTTGCATCAGAGACTACAGTCTCAGTACTATCTCAGAACTATTGTGCGCTAGCTACGCCATCTTTCCTCTTGTTCTTCCTTCCTGCTGTTCATTCTCTACACAGCACCAGGGCAGCTTCTAAAACAGATGGTATCATACACCCTCTGCTTAAAGTTCTCAGAACTCCTAATGGTTCTTAGTAAGCTCCTGTCTTGATACCTAGGTATTTCCTACATCCTCTGCCTAGGAAGTGGGCTCCAGGGCTTCCTGGGTCTGGCTTCAGCTATCCAGGTTTTGTATCATGCAATTCCTCCTATGAGGCCTTATGATTCCACATGTTACCTCTGCAGATGTTCAAGCCTACTACCCGGTTTTGATTCCTTCATAACCCACAGCAGAAAACAATAATAACATGTACTCAATTTGATCCTCGGTTTTCAACCAAAAGTGAGTTTTCTACTACTGTAAGAGCCTGTTCTGTCTTGGTCTCTGCATCAGCTTCCAAGGCACACAGCAAACTGACAAGAAATACATACAATGTGGTTAGATTGATGAAGAAACAAATGAGTGTCTGTCACAGCAGGGAATGGACAAATGAAGAACAAAGCATATGCAGAAGCCATTTTAGTCAGATCATCACTGTGACACCTGTCTTCAAGTTTCACAACACGACAGAGTGAGCACACTCGACATCCAATGGTTGACTACTGCGCTGCCAATTTTAATGGCAACATTAGATTTTAATGGCAAGTGTGTCAAAAATGAATGCTGAAGATACAGGTTAATTTTTCCCCTGTTATTAGAACTAATTAACTACCTCAAAATAGTGCCTCTCCTCCAGAAAGGTTAATGTATAGCCAAAGTATACTTCTGTTGTTGCAAAAAATTCTAAACTTTTCCTTTGGACATGTGATTTATTAACAGTGGTAAGCCTGCCACACTGCCAAAAAAACCTGGCAATTTTGTTAACATTTCTAGAACCAGAAATCTTCTCCACCAAAGCCTAGTACAATTCTTTTTACTGCACTGTCTACAGGTTTGGATAAGGCCTTGGATGTCGCTAGGTTTTGAATATGGCATCAGTTCTCTCATATTCATCTGTCATTTCCAACACCTGGAGGGCTTTTACAGCGATGCACGAAGACAATGCAGGCATTTGGGAAACTCAGTTTTAGACATTTATTTATCTATTCTGTGTGGCCATGTGTGTGGTATTGGAGCAGAGGTCAGAGGACAACTTTCAAAGTCAGCTCTCTCTACCACGTGGGTCCTGGCAATGGACCTCAGGTCATCAGATATGGTGACAAGAACCTTTAGCCTCTGAACCATCTTATGGACCCTAAATGAATATTTTTTTTTAACAGCTACTTTGAATTTGAGGGTGATCACTAATTTTTCAACTTAAACCTTCCTCCTTTATTGGAGGCTGGAGAAATGGCTCAATGGTTAAAACCACTTATTGCTCTTGTAGGGCCCAGGTTCAGTTCCCAACACCTATATGGTTACTCATGACCATTATTAGTACCTTCAGTTTCAGCACGTCCTTCTTGCTTCCAAGGGCACCCAGTACATATATGGTACAAATAAAAAAAACATGTAAGTAGAACACTAATACACAAAAAAGACTTTCTCCTATAAATGTAATTTTTTTTTTTTATAAAATTTGAGGTTCATTTTATTGATTGATTACAATGCAGGAAAATAAAACCCAGAGTATGCTAGGCAAGCACTCTGTCAATGAGCTAAACCTTCTGGTCATAAGCAGATCATTTAGTGAGGTGAACTATTCATAAGAATACTGATGATATCATTGTTAACCGTACTTTCTACAGTTTGTACAAGAATTAACTCAAGGAAGATGGATTACAGCTCAGTCCCTAAAATGCACCCTTTTCTTCTCTATTTTCAAATACAGGAATTTTCTGCTGATATTTCAGATTTTGGTATGTGATCAACTGTTGGCTCTTTTAGTCTGCGCAGCAAGCAGTAGTTTAGAGAAAAGGAGAATCTGTTGACTGCAGTGGCCTTGGAGTAGGGATGCAATCTGGGTATTAGATACTAATTTCTAATGCATGGACCTCAGATCAATATCACCGGGATGCTTCTTACAACTACAAAGTCTTGCCTCCTAGACCTACAGACTCGAGGCTGAGGCAGGGCCCACATACCTGGGTTTTCACAGGTCTTGAGGGTGAGAATGAAGGATACAAGTGGTGCCTACTCAAATTCTTTACAGTCTTCAGATTTAGTGACACATCAGACCAGGATGTGGACCCTCTCACATACCCATCTTCCAATACACCAGGTATAAATTCTTAAAGGAAATTGGGTATGCAATATTCTTAAAATTCTTTTGAATACTTTTAAATGGGACCCAAACTAAGGATTGACCCAGGTTAGGGCATTCATTAAATCTCCCATATCTACTTTACATCGGAAGGGTAGTGCTCAGGAGAGATCTAGATATTTCCAGTGCGTGTTAGAGTTCCAATTGCAATTTCCTCATAAATGTATTAGTGGAGAGGTTGAAAAGAAAGGTCACCCCAACACTACACTCGACATTGCCAGCTCTACATTACTGAAGGTGACTGGTTCAAACAGGTTTCTGGAAACCTGGGTATAGATACATCCCCATCTACCTGGTGCTAGCTTTTCTTGCCTTTCACACAGTGCCTTGTGATAAGCCAAGAGGGAGTGAAGAAATCTGAGAAGCATCACAGCTCTACAACCTACATTTCTGGCGGGAGGAAAGCATGTCTCTGCAAAGATCTGGGTTTGTTTGTGTAACAAATACCTCGCAAAGGAGTTTAGGGTAGAATGCTGAGACGGATGCTTGCAATGTCAGTCAAGTTCTGAAAAGGGGGTGGAGCATGAAGGCAGTATAAGACAGCTGATGAAGAGGACTGGCAAGACAGTCTTAGTGTGCCCCACCCGTTAGGACAATGGCACCTTCTTACTAGAAAGTGTTGTTCATATTCAATGGTTGTCAAGAAGGTAGGTCACACCAGCTGTGCCAAGGTGTGGAGGAAGATTTGATGGTATGTGAGCAGCTGTGCATTCTCAGATAAGTCTAGAGGTCAGCAGGATATGAGGCAAAAACCTTCTGCCTGCAGGCTCTCCATTGGAATGTCTTGGCTATGCTTCCAATCTGCATGGGTCAAATGCCCTACACACAGTGTATCTACTCCACCACTATCCAGTTAGATTCCATGTCCTCTCATAGGACAATGGGGCCCAATGAAGGCCATAACAAAGTGCAACTCCAGCCCTTAGTCCTAATATTGAAGTTTATCCCTACTTCCCCTGCATGTGTAGAGGAGGCATGTGTTGAGACAACATCTCCACAATCACATTTCCTGAGCTTTACTTTCTCCACAATACTCATGTGATAACATGTCACATAATAACATGTCAGCAAAGCAGAGCACATTCTGAGGGTGCCAGATTAAAGGAATAGGTTAATTTTACTCAGGTGAGTTAGGGAAGCTTATTTCAGAGAAGGCACACACCACTTCCACACTCCTCATTAACAAATGCTCTGGGCACTATTTTGCCAGCCCAGGTCCTCTCTCTAATCCTAAACCGAGAGTCCCAGGCCTGATGGTTGGACCACTATTTCCGGTCTCCTGTATCAAGTACCTTCCAGAGTTGGGAAAAGTCAATTCCCATCTGTTCTGTCTTTGTCCTGTGTAAGACCCATCCTGGTATAAAGGCTTCTCACTGATAAAAAGAGCCGCAGTTTTGGCCCTCAAGAGCTAGTGTCCTTTGGGGACATAAAGAGGACCTTACATTCTTCTCTTTTTCCTTCTTCTTTAAGTGGATGGCATCCTCTGGCCATCATCTGTCTCCTTAGAAACAGGGTTCTGTTAGTGGCTGCTATAGCTAGCTCCCTCTTGCTCTCTTTGACTCACACCCAGTAGAAGGGGGTAGGCAGGCAGTCAGGCCCATCGCTCCAATCTTTAGACATCTTCCTAACGGCCAGGCCTTTAACTCCACATACCCCTTTTCTCCTTTGCCTGCACTTGTTTCCTAAAGAAATTTCTCAGTTACTACATTTTGTATAGATTATATGTACATACATTTGTCTATAAAATACTTGTTCAGTTGGGATCAATGCTTATTGATCTAGCTATCAGGGAGGCTGAGGCCAGGAGTTTTACGGCCAGCCTAGGTCACAAACTGTTGTGGGATATTTGTTTACATTGCATAAAGATATGGCCATGTTAGCTGGGCGGTGGTGAGGCCTGCCTTTGATCACAGCACTCAGTAGGCAGAGGCAGGTGGATCTCTATGCATTCAAGGCCAGCCTGGTCTACAAAGCCAGGAGAGAGAAACAAACAAACAAACAAACAAACAAACAAACAAACAAACATCTGTTTTGCCTCACCTGCCTAAGGCACCTGACTGGTTTAATAAAGAGCTGACAGGCCAATAGCTAAGCAGGAGAGACTAGGTGGGATTTCCGGGGAGAGTAAGAAAGTCAGGGTTAGAATATTACATGAAAGGACACAGAGGGAGCCAGACACGTACAGAACAGGGGAGCTACGTGACAGAATGTAGATTAATAGAAAGCAGGTTAAAAGTTATAAGAGCTAGTTGAGAACAAACCTAAGCTTTCATAATTAATAATAAGTCTCTGTGTCATTATCTGGGGGCTGGCAGTACAGAGAAAAGTGACAATCAACCTTCCCTCAAAAAAAAAAAAAAAAAAAAACCCCTAACAAACATTACTTATTCTTGAAAAACAAAGACACCAGAGGTCACATGAGCTGACCTGTTTCTGGCAGTCAAACAGAACTTTTGTGCACACAGAACTGAAATCACTAGCTGGGATCTCCGCTGTGTGAGTGCAGACAGACTGGAAGGAAGCATTTCCAGCTAACAGTCCCTAATTATTTCATGGCAGTTTCTTCCCCAGGCTAAACTGCCTCATTTTCCTTAACTTTACCATTACAACCGAAGTCCAAAGTACACACCCACAGGCAGATTGTCCTGAAAATGACAGTCGTAGGTGATGGGGCCCCAAATGAAGTCACCACTCTCAAAGTGGCCTCACTGGCTTTGAGCCATTACCTCTGTGGGAAGTCATTGCCAGATTCACCACAGAGAAAGCCTGTCTGCGGCACGGGCTAAAATAACAGTGTCAAACCAAGCCCAAACCTATGCTTCATGGTAGAATGGAATGCTCAAGTCACTGAGCACATGTCACTTTAGCCTGGCAGGAGGTTCTTCTTAGGTCTCTGAAAGATGGCAGAACCTTCCTTTTGTGGAGGAGGAAAAGACAACCACTTTCATAGTAAGCCAACAATGAATCAATTTTGCAACTCCCCAACCCTTCCAGAAGGGGAACAAGAAACATTTAGGTTGGTCCCTTCAAGGTGGTCACCTCATGCCCAATGGAGGAGAGTATCGTGGGAAAAGAGAGAAAAGAGCATGGTGATGAAGAGAAGTCTCCACTGCCAGAGACATCTTGTATCATTTAAGAGCCAGTAAAAACAAATAGGAAAGGAGGGGAATCTGGATCAGGGAAGATGACAATTGAGCATCATCACCTGCCCAGACCACTGGGGCTTGTTCTGCAGGCCGGCAGCATTTACAGCTGCCTTATACGGGACTGATGCAGGGCACAGGTGGCCTCTGCTTTCCATCAAATGCCGTGCTTTAAGGGAAGAATCGCAAACGGTTGTTGTAATTAAGCAAGCTGAGGAGGGAGAGGGCCTCAGAAGAGTAGCTTATAATCTTGGCCCACAGTTTTCTCACCTGTAGAGCTGGTGCAGCCCTCTGAGTGAGCTGGGTTACATAAGCCCGGAACATAAGAAAGACCTGCTGACACTCTCTGAGCCCATTATGAAACAGTCTGATCTGAGAAAACAAAATCTCCACTGAAGGCCAATGAGCTCCCCATGGAGGATGCTAGAACCCCGGATGGAGTAAAGAGCAGTTCATGGGTGCACACAGGCTCCAGGAGAGATGCTGATTCCATGCCAGACACACGGCACAGGGTTCTGTGCTTCTTGTTCATTTCCTCATCTAAGGGGGTAAAGGGTGTAGATGTTGCCTTTCTTAACAAATCAGAGAAACGTTGATGAGTGGGCACGTTTCAATGTTTGCTAGCACCAGCTTGCACAGCCCAAACAGGTTGGACAGGTTGGATATTTAAACAAAGGTGGAAAAATGTGAGGTCTAAAGCCCAGGGAAGTGCTGCCCTAGAAATGCAGCCAGCACCCTTGCAGGACTCCATCTGTGAGCGAGTGGTGGAAACCAGAACACTCCTCCATGTTGCTAATTTCTTGTTATACACACCCACAGTTTGTGCCGAATCCTTGGAACATCAGGCCAAACGCACAGCAGAAGAGACTACGATACACTTCTCACCCTACTCCCAGCACATTTCCCCCTTGTCTGCTGTGACCTAGTTCTCGGCTCTCCTAACTACTGGGCTGTTCGAGTACGGGCAAGCATGATGCTCTGGGTTTTGATGCGATCCACTAGTTTCACCTGGTATGACTAAGCTTTTGGAATATTTCAACAAAATAGGTCAAAAACATCACACCGCCTGAATTCAAGAGACAACTTTGGTACTTACTTCAGCACCAAAAGAAGATGAATAGATAAACATTCCTACTGCTACAACATAAGGCTGTTAAAAATATTAGCATCCAGCCAGACAAATTATAAAGGATTATGAACCAGATCGTGAATTTGAGAAGTGGCTCTGAGACGAAGGCCTGACTGCTGTTTAACACACCCTGTGAGCGGACAGTTTTATGAGCTCTTTCCCTCCCTTCAACCTAACTGAACTCCAACTGGTCATTCGGAAAGAAAAAAAAAAAAAAGCACCAGCCACAAGTACACTTTGAAATTATTCACTCAAAAATAAAAGTGTAGTGACACTTTAAAAGTATATTAGAGAAGAAAAATCCAAAGCGAAAGAAAAAAAATGCAATTTTCAAACAGCTACTCAAGAGATTCAATCAACATCAGCTAACTTTCTGCTCTGATGTCTTCTCATGCATTTTATCTTATTTGAATAACAAAATGAAGCGAGGTCACTTCCGCCTACTCTTTCTCAGAGAATAACAGCAGTGCTCTACTACTTGCAGATTTCTCAAATGCAAAGTCAAAGCCCTGAAAAGAGCCACAGAATATCATCTAATAGCTCGGTGCAAGTCCACACCCCACTCTAAATATGAAAATATCACAGAACAAGCAGAAAAGATAAGAAGATTTGCACAATTTAAAAATGAAGACAGGCATCTGGCCCACAGCTTCTCTGCAAAACACTGTCACCAGACTTGGGTTTTTAGAATGCATCGTGTTGCTCCATTTTTAAAGGGCACAGACTATTTTATTCTGTTTGTAAATCTGTGTGCCTAACAGAATGTTGGACTAAATCTCTTAAGAAAAAGGGCATTGGGACAAGTTGTCAAGCACTTAACACAAACTGTAGGCCTAGCTCTGAATCCTAGGACAGACCCTGGGAGACTCCTCTGGCCATTCCATGGAGATCCCTTTCCTAGAAAGTCAGAACGGGAAGATTGATCAAAGGCTGCAAAAGCAGTCCAGGAAATGTCACCTATATCAAAGCACCCGGGTCCCAAACCTGGCTACTGAGATGTCAGCAAAGGCTAAAAAATGTTTAAAGATGATCAAACAAGAAAGCTATAAAAATAATCAAGTAAGAAAGCTAGTTATTGGAAGCTTAATAATGTAATTAGGGAAAATTGGTAACTTAAGAATTTTCCTGTGATGAACAGATTTACAATGTTCATGCTCATTATCCAGGAGAAACACCAGGCCACTGAATCACTTGCACACTCAAGAGGATGCAAAGGATATTAAGGGGAGTGAGCAGGGGCTAATACATATAAAGGTTTTGGTCCCCCCCCATTAAAAGTTTCAGCCCTTAAAGAATGTCCTCTAAACTGTATCAGAGTTATGTTTATTTTAATATCAAATATTAGATCTGTTGATAATACTTAATACTATCACCGTAAAACTACCACTCATTAAATACTCAACATGTGTGTGTATGATGTGTGTGCATTTGCATATATTCAGTGCTGCTAATCTTCTGTTGTGTATATACAACTAAAACCCCACATACATGATGTTTTTGGTAATCTCAGTTACAGCGTTGCATGCAAGATAACAGGACATTTATGTACGATCTTTCATCTGGTGTTTTGTGCAACTCTGAGATCATTTCAACTTAGCCTCTGGTGCTGAAAAAAAAGTTTTTCTTCTTTTCTTTAGAACTATCTCAAGCCCAGATGTCTACAGTTCCAGCTACTTGGGCAGGGGGTGGGGGGGATAGGGGCAGGAGGATAACTAGGCCTGGGTGGCATAGCAAGACCCTAAATCAAATAAACAAATAAGAACAGGCAGAGGCTAGGATTGCACCACAGGTTTTTCTCCTGGAACTAATTTCTCATTGATGCCTTCTTCCCACAAAGGAACATGGTGGCAGAATGAACAGGTAAATAAGAGACATTTTTGGGGGGGACTGGTTGAACCTCTGCATCGTCACCTCCTCACGTGAGAAGCAGCAAGTATCAGGATTCATTACTCAGAATCCTCGGAAACTCAATAAGAGAATCTAACAGGACTCTTCCTTGTGGTGGGGACAGAGGGCAAAGAAATGACTAGTCCCTTGGAGACACTGCCACACCTCTGCTGCTTGTCTTGTTTTGTGCTGACCACCTGTTCCAGACTGCCGAGTTTAGCTGTGCATGCCAACAGCAGGCTTAGCTCAAGCGTTGCAGAAGAGCATGCTAACTCCGGAGTCTCTGTGGTCTCATTTATCATGGAGTAGGTCACATTTCTGTGCAGCTAAAACTTCCTTCAAGTATAACAGGAACACATAAGCCTCTGTTCCTGAAGACGGCATGCTATCCAGTAGCATCCTCAGGGTCAGGCAATAAAGTCCATGGGAAAGCACTTGGTCATGTTGCCTTTCTTTTCGGATTTTCTTTCTTTCCTTTCCTTTTTTTTTTTTTCTTTTCAAGACAGGGTTTCTTTGTGCAGCTATGGATCCTGTCTTGGAACTTGCTTCGTTGACCAGGCTGGCCTCAAACTCACAGAGATCCGCCTGCCTCTGCCCCCATAGTGTGGGGATTAAAGGTGTGCGCCACCACCGCCCAGCTCTTTCCACCTTTCTCTGACAGTCAAGATGAGAACACGTCGCTGCTCTTCACGTAGGGAAGGAAAAGGCTGCCACGAGAACACCTGCCAAGGTCAGCATGTTTTTAAGTCTAATAAACATCTACAACTCTATAGTTTAAAGTCTGGGAAATGAGCAAAGTGGAATTGAGTTTCCTGATTTGCAAAAACAATTATGGTCTGCAGGGATCTGTTTTTTTGTTTGGTTTGTTTTTCTTGAAGAATACTCATTTCAAACAAGGTCTGTTCCATTTTCTCTTTCGTCATGGCTCCACAACTTAAGACTTTCTGGAACAACTTTTGCAAACTGAAGAGCTTGATGCTCTTTTTCCTCTATTAACCTCACCTGGAGGGTGTGTTCTGGCTTAGTTTCTTAAATTTGCTTTGGAAGGCACACACTGTTTAATACAGAATTTCAACATGAGAACTGATAAAAGAGTTTGGGAAAGTTAGTGGTTGGACCACAGTTATGTTTCTGTGAATTATTTTCTGTGCTGATGGAACTCTATTATTCTGCTCACAAACTAAGCTACGGTTTTTAGATAAGGAGTTTTTAGGGGGCTGGGAAGAAGTTTCAGTTGACAACATGTCGACTAGACAAGACTCAGGACCTGAGTTTGGATCCCCAACGTCCACAGAAAAAGCCAAGCGCTGCAACACACACCTGCAGTACCAGTGCTGAGGAGGCAGAGGCAGGCAGATCTCTGAAGCTCACTGGCTGGCCAAACGGCCTAGCTGAATTGATGAACTCCAGGTTCAATGAGATGAATGTACCTGACAATCTCTGGCCTCCACTTGCTCATGTAAAAACATATAAAAAATGCGAATAAATAGCGTGTCTCCACACCCCACACATATATTTCCAAACTTCAAAAACACGAGAACTGTAGGACAGGAACCATATATGACAATACATTCTTTAAAAAAAGTCTCTTACCTAAACTTTCTCAAAATTTCTCGGCACTATCTATCTTTAGTTTTAAGATAGCACATTATCTTGGGCGTTCTAGAATGCACATGTAGTATTAGAACTGGGAGGCTGAGCAGGATGGTTGTATAGAGCCCTGGGAAACGTACTTCAGTGAATGAGTGAGTGAGTGAGTGCACACACACACATTCATACACAAAACAAAATATCATGTAAATGTATTTAATTAAGGGATAAGAAGTATAAGCTTTCTGGGCTGTGTAATGCAACTGTCGATGTGACTGTCCATAACAGATTTGTGTGCTATCTCTGGAATGGAGACTAGACCTATCGCACAAGGCAACCAGTGGAAGATCAGAGTTCATTTGCAAGAACGGTGTACACACGGAGGCACATCACACAGACAGCCTTCAGAGCAGAAAGTGAAGCAAGGGTCCTCACTGACATTGTGTCCTGCCTTCTCATGGAATTAAGTCCTTAAAGAAATGGAAATCTACATTTAAAAAGTTTGCTAAGTATATGAAATGAGTTATATGTGAGATTAAAAGAAACAGAAATATAGAAAACCATTCCAAGGGAAATCAGGCTACATCAGAGATTATATGCAATTTGTGCCCCCCCCCAAGGGAGAAACAGATCATATGGCCACTAGGTCAAGGGAGACTGCTTATGGCCAGCCAGAAATATAGGTCAGTATGGTGGCACATATAACTTGGAAATCAGGTGAAATGAATGACGCAGGCTTTGATGACATAGCCAGATCAGATCCTGTCTTAAAGCAAAAAAAAAAAAAAAACCCAAAAAAACCCAAACAAACAAAAAACCCTAAACAACCCCCCCCAAACAAACAAACAAACAAAAACCCAAAACAAAACAAAAAGTAAAACCAAGATGGAACTGGGATACTCAGATGGGGACTCACAGGTGCCAGGGAAGTCACTGACTGTGTAGGTCCTCTGGCTGTCTGGCTCAGTGTCAAAAACCTGGAAACCCCGCTCCTGGGTGCTACTCAACCCTGGTGGGTACCAAAAAAAAAAAAAAAAAAAAAAAACCCTCAGGAAGCAACAGCAGGGAAATGGACCAAATTCTCAGTCGATTGTTTCCTTCCATCCATGGTCATCAGAACCTCAGGTTTCACTACTGTTTAAATTCCTACATACATCCCAGGGAAGTTTTGGCTCCTAATTAATGCAGCACAGGTATGCGGTTAGCAGAGATCACAGAAGTCTCAGATTCTGGAATGAATCCATCAAGGCAAATAAATCTAACTCACTCTGACACATTTTTGTAAATGTATTCACATTTTTATAATGTTTTTTTGAAAGTCCAACTTTGCCAACAAATGAAGGTGATTATGACTTTCTGATTGATTAGCAAGATATCACACATTCTTTTAACCCACCCCTTACAAGCTTTGACAGAAAAGACAAAATAAACATAGTATGATGAACTCAAATCAGTAATGGGGATAAATCTGGGAGACACATCTGTAGTCCACAGGACAGGACAAGATAGACAAAAACAAGAACAAAGAAAATAAACACAGATGCAGGCAAAATTTATTAACAAAATCTAGCATTCTTTCACTATGAAAAAAATAATCCAAACTTGGACTAGAGATGAACTTCCTTCAGATGTTAAATTTCACTAAAATCACAGTTAGTAGGGAGGGGATGATGCTTTCTTCCTAAAAATGAATAAAAAGACAAAAATGTCTACATGCTTTACTTTCATTTAGCACTATACTGAAAGTCTGGTGCACTCCAAGAGATAAGGCAGAAAATGAGCGACATCCAGAAAGGAAAAAGAACAAAGCCATCTCTATTGCAAATGCCATGATCTTGGGAGCAGAAAATCATAAGGAATCTACTAAATAATTCTCAGGAACAAAGAAAGAAGCCTAGAGTGATCACCAGGAAACAAGATCAATGTATAAACTTCTGTTATTGAACGGAAAACAATCCTACTTAATACCATCGTAAGGAATAAAAGAGGAATACATCTAACAAAGAATAAAATCAATAATCTGAGAATCCTGAGACACTGCTGAAAAACATTCAGATAGACCGAATGAGTGGGAAAGCAGCCTATGTCCCTGGATGGAAAGACACGAGCTTGTTAAGAGCGCAACAAGGCTGCGATGTAGTCCAGTGGTGGATTGCTTCCCTAGGCCCACTCGGGTTCGATCCCTGGTTCTGAAGAAAACAAAACAAACAAAAAAACCAAAAGATGGCAATACAGCAAAATTGATTAACAGACTGAATGTATCCCTACAGTCTATCCTTTCTGAAGAACTGACCTCAGTTCCTAAATTCCACATAGGGATGAGGTGTAGCTCAGTAAAAAAACTACTTGACAAGCATATCAGGGGCCTTTGTACTCCTCAAAACAAGAAAATAAGCAAAACTGAATTATCCAGACAGAAATGCAAATGAGTCAGATTAATCAGAACAAGTTTGAACCAGGCATGACTTTAACAGTGGGCTCAGAAGGCAACTTAAAAAAATTTGTTTTTGGGAACGGAGTTTGGTTGAAAGACTCGAACTCCCTTATTGCAGACTCATCATCATACTGTGATAATGGCCTTAGGCTAGGTATATAGACCAATGGAGCAGACAGGAGCAGATCCTTACATTTATGAATTTTTGACAAGAGTGGCTGTAAATTACTGAAGAATGACGTAGATACCACATAATAACAGATAAATTGAGTGCTTACCATGTGCCTGAAGCTATTTGCTAAACTGATACTTTCGAATCCTCATCCTAATTCAATTAAGTAGACTGGATTCAATGCCCACTATCAAACAACAACAATTTGTCCAAAGAGATAAAGAACAGAAAATTACAAACACCCAAAGAGAATTGGATTCTGGTGTCACTGACTCCATGAGAATTTGATATATTTTGAGTCTCTTCTCATAACTCCATTCCAATAATGTTAGTATTTTAAAAGAGCTGGGCAGTGGTGGCACACGCCTTTAATCCTAACACTCAGGAGCAGCTGTGGGGAGGCAGAGGCAAGTGGATCTCTGAGTTTGAGGCCAGTCTGGTCTACAGAGTGATGTCTCACCAAAACAGAGAGCACTTAGAAGCTGTCTCTGCTCGACTGAAACATTGTACCACTCTGTAAAGTATATCTCCAGCGCCCCATCTCTCAACATTTTAATACATCCACCTCTATTCTCTCTCATCCTTGACTGAGCATCATTCCAGGAAGTCATTTCCTGGTATTTATCAGATAGTCCCCACTTACTTCCCCCCACAACCCCCATTTTATCATCTTTCTGAAGCCTCAGAACCAGGCCACTTAACTATTCAAAGGCTTCATAGTATTTTTTTTTCTCATAAAGGAAAGCCTTTATGAGATCTGGTAGGCACATGAAGATATTGTTCACAGTAAAAGGCTGCATACATGATGTTTAAAAGGGTACTTTGTATACAATAAGCTACCCACCTCTGGCTCTTAAAAGAAAAACTCCAAGCGGCAAGGGGAAATAACACTGTTCCACGCCAAAGAACCCAAGGGCCAAAGGTCTAGCCTAGCCAATACCTCTGATACCGTGAGATACTTTAAACAGGCAATTAAAATGATCTCAGATTTTTCTCTATGGGGAACAGGGAATTCAAAACAAAACTCTGACGTTTTTAGGCAAGTCTACTAATGGCTCACTGGTGTAGTCAGCCACCCAAGCAAGGGACACCTCACCTACCTGTGCATGTTCCCATTGGTGGTGAAAGACTGACCACACACAGTACACTTGTAAGGCCTTTCGCCCGAGTGCACCAGCATGTGACGATCCAGGGAGCTGGCAGAGCTCAGTGACTTCCCACAGATGCTGCATGAGTGGTCAGCTCCTCCAGTGTCCGTGTTGTGCTGCAGAAAGCAATCAGTGCAATGGTCACTTGAGAAGACGGCACTAGAAATACAGATCTGGGCTCTATAAAAACCAGTCAAGTCTCTCAACTCTTCCCCCCATTTCTTTTGAAGTGTCTTCTAAGGAGCCCAAGGCATTAGGGACATGCGCATATAATTATTTTGTTAGATTATCTTCCACTCCCGTGTTCTAGTTTTGAAAATTAGTTGTAGTGCAAAACTGAGACAGTTAGTCTTTGCAGGTCTGTGGGTTAAATAAACACATATATTAATTCCTCTGGGTGGAAGGAATCTTAACTATACAGCCAATATGTGAAATAAACAGGATTTTCACACTGGGAGACCACAAACCTTGTTCCAGTTTGACGACTTAGGTTGGTTAGAGAACAGAAACCTTTATGAGGTCGTTTGGGGTTCTGATATATGGTAAGAAACATTTCTATCCAAATCCATGTTTCTTTAATCACTCGGTGCCACTACTATTTAGCAGCCTTTTATGATTTTCCACCATCATTTCCCACTGTTCTCTCTTCACCAGCAGTCTGTCATGAGCTGGCAATGGCATGAGGGGGATAAGGATACATCCTATTGTAAAGGGGGAAAAGATCCCACGTCTAGGAAATCCTCAGCTGCATGAAGCACGCTTATATCAAATACAGAGCAGCAACGAGGACAAAGATACACATTTGTGTTCCAGCACTCAGGATGAAGCTGAGGCAGGAGGACTAGGGGCTTCAGTCAGCTTAATTACATAGCATGACCCTGTTAAAAAATACTAAGGGAGGAAAAAGGCAGGTGTGGTGATATATCCCAGCACTAAGGCTGAAGTAGAAGGTTGCTAATAGTTCTAGGATAACCAAGGATACAGTCTGAGTTCAAAGCAGCATAGACTAGGACTACATGTCAGTTCTCCTTCCTCTGCACACATATACAGAACCAGAAAAAGTGTGAAGGTTGTGTGTGGGGGGGACTTAACAACTATAATTTTTTATCATAAGAGATTTAGTTCATACCATTACAAATAATAAGAAACACGGTGTCAATATATGTGATCAGTTAACTGTATGTTCTTTGAAAAGCATTCTTAGTCTCTGTCATATAGAAACATGACTATGCAAAAAAAATTTCATAATGACCCCAAGAATGCTAAAACACTTAAATTTTAGACATAGCTTACATTTACTAGACAATTCAATTCATGAGAATAATTTAAAACAAAATACAAAACCAGTGGCGAACCTGACGGATGTGCATGGTCAGCTGGTGCTGGGTAGAGCAAACCTTTTCACACAGGGGACAGCTGTAGGAAGATTTCTCCTCTTTCGTCTCCTAAAGAGATTAAAACAGAGCATGGATTTCCAACCACAGTAAACTGGCACCTTCTGTTTTGTAATAAGCCCATGTCTAAGCAGCTGCAATCATTAGATTGGAGCCTGTCCAGGTACTGTGCAGGTCACTCGCCCATCTGTCCTCAGTTTCCTTGCTTAAGAATGAAAAAAACTAGCATTGGCCTCCCTGTGCTAAGATTTAATTCGTGGACAAAGAGCAGGCAGTGCCACAGTGCTCAGCACAGAGGTTCTCAGTGTTTATTAGCGGTCTATCACACATCACTTCACTGACCCCAGTGACTGAAAAACACCATGCCACCTACAGCTGAGTTAGGACAGGGTATATTTCTCCCAACTCATACCCAAGCTACGGGTACTATTTTCTTTGTTTTTTGTGTTTGTTACTGTCTCATGTAGCCCAAGTTGGTCTCTAAGTCCTTAAATAGCCCAGGCTTCCTTTAACTCTTGATTCTCTTGCCTCCACCTTGCCTGTGCTAAGATGACAAGGTCTCAAGGCCCCTCTGGAACTAAAGAGAGGTTATGAAGTCCTTATCAGAAAACTCCATCCTACCCGTGGAAGGATTTCTCAGTGCCCCGCCAATAATACTCAACGGGAATAACAAGGCTCTGCCCAGAAAGTTAGCATCTTGGCAGTGTCTGTAAATAAAGAACAAGGAGAGTTCTGAACCTGTCCACACTAGTCAGCAGGATAACCCAGACCGAAGACTTCCACCAGAAGTGACAAACACTCAGCTTACTGTTTGGTTAGGTGGCTCATTTTATTTTCCCTCAAAACATATAGGTCAAGCTTCCTTCAAGCAATAGTCTTATCTTTCTAAGGAAAAGGCTAACTTCTTTCACTGACCCTTTGTTATAAGTCCTTCCTTCTAAATCATTCGTGGGAAATCACAGGGAAGGCCCAGTATGACTTTCTTACCCGCACAGAGCTCAGGCATCATGGTTCCCTATCTATCTTCCTAAAATTAACTCTACACACGCCTGGGCAGCTCTCAGGAATTAGAATGTGCAAATATGGCCACCACCGGGCTTCCATAAACAGCAAGGTCATCTGGAAGCTCTGGGTAATATCAATTTCTAGACTCTCAATACCCTGGCCCAGGGCTGGGGAATACCGGAGATCCATTTGTCTCCCAATCTCCCCAGAAGACACTGATGCACTTGCTCATCAGGAGATCATGAGCATGTCCATGGAGAAATCGCAGATCCTGAGCTCATACTATGGCAAGTCCAGCCGCAAGAACTCACTTGGGGGGAAGATACTAGTGCTAAATGAGGTGAGAGGCAAGAGAAGAAGAGTGGCAGGACACCCTGGTCAACCTCCACATCCTATTCTGGTCTTGGACAGCTTTGAGTAGATGTTTTTCACTTGCACTCATTTGGATGAGTTTCTGCTTTTTTACTGTTAACACCAATTATTGAGCACATACTGATTAGTGAATTTATAGCAACATCAGGTTTGGGGTTTTTCTTTCCACAATCACTAAGAGATAGCCACTTATTATCTGGAAAAGGAAGCTTTAGAGTACAGAAGGACAAGAATTAGAAATCGACACCAACTTAACACTCAGACTAGCTGCTCGATGGCCCGTTACCCTAAGTAACGATACTATAGAAAGTCTGACCCCACCACACAGAAAAGCAACATCCTTCTGGTTGTTGATGAGAGGTGATGAAAATAAAAGTAACAAACAGCACCACAAACCAGATGGGTGAAATGAACGTGTGATGATGTCTTGCTTGCGGCTACCTTCTTTCTTATTCTAAACTTTTTTCTGACTGGTGGAAGCGGGTGGGAAAACTAGGTCAGGCAAGCCTAGTTCACTTTCAAATCCTAAATTGAAGATCCCGGAGACGAATAGACAAATAAGTAAGTAAATATATAAATAAATTTTAAAAATCTGGTTTTGCCCAGTTATCCATACACTTCTTGTTCTCTCCGAGGCATAAGAAGAAGATACCTCACAGCCAGGTCAAAACTTTAGGAAAAAGTCAAATTCTGAGGTATTTATGTTAAGTCATCAGACTGAAAAAAACTATGTAGACTTTTTATACTGTAAAGTGTAAACTTGTGTATTAAATGTACTATATGCATATTTAAGAAAGCCTAAACCCAGGCAGACACAGTGGCTCCTCCCTTTCCTTTAGTCCCGAGGATGACTTCGGCGGGGGAACTGTTCAAGCCCACAAGCTCATGTCAGTCTGCGCAACACAGTGGGACCTTGTCTCAAAAAAAAAAAAAAAAAAAACCTGGGCCTCCAAGTGGCCAATCACTTGAGGAGACATATTTTAATAAAACCATCTGTGGTCACCTTGAAGTAGACACCAGGCACATTGTGTGGAGGCACACGGAGCTGACTGATATTGACTCTAGGGTTGATCATTAACCTCTGCCAAGCCTAAAGCTGGCAACGCTGCTGTGCAGGCCATAATACACGTTCACAAAACCTGAGGTGTCTGTGGCATCAGATGTTCTGACTTTTAAAGTTGAAGAGAATAGTGAAAGAGCAGTGTGATGGTGGAAAAGGCCCACTAGAGACGGCTGAGCCCAGTCATTATTACTCACGCTGGTGAAAGAAACACACTTCCTGAGCTGGGAGATAAAATTAGCAGCTAATGTGATAACTAACCAGCCCATAATGAAACAATCTGGCACCCTTGTCAGCATCCGGCTGGGGCTAATCTCTCCTGGAATGCTACGGTCATGTGGATGCAACCTTTCCCAAGGCGCCCTCCTTCCTCTCTCCCTGTGAAGTTGTCAGGTAAAAGCACTTCCTCACTCCCTGAGCTGTCTACCAATTATGTTTTGTTTTCTGAAATTGGGTGTATTTAGTAGGTTACCTCTGGCCTGAGCCTCCCTTCCAAAAACTAAGCCAGCGTATCATCACATCCCTGAAGGAGAAAAAAAGTGGATGACAAGTGGCCCAGTTACACAGCACGTTTGACTTCCTCTATCCCAGGAAACAACCTCAGTATCCAGAGATGGAAGGAATGGTGGGTGTCTTCAGAGCCCTAACTGTCTCTGAGCGACTGGACTTTGGGCAGCTACGCTGCGCTATGCTATTTAAGGAAAGGCTCTTCCCTGTCTTCCATTCACTTTTGGTAGAGTAGAGAAGGATGAGTAAGACAATGACCTCTCATTGCTTAGTCGTCTTTGAATGTTTGACACCTGGCACAGCAGCTAAGCAGAAATAGAAGCTGGATCTGTTGTAAATGAGTTGATAGACAGAGAGACTGATGGAGAGATGGACAGACAGCCATGTGTGAGTGGAAATAAACCTTTTCTTCCCAGGACTAGTGCTCCATCTGTACTCAGGCTGAGCGTTTTTCTCAGGCACCCACAGGAAGAGAGGCACACGAAGGCAAGGGAAAAGAGAGAAAGAGAGAGCGTTATCAGTGCTCCAAAACCTAAAACATCCCTGAGCGCTGCTGAGTCCTCAGGCTGTAGGCAAGGAATGGACACATGCATACTTACACACTTAGGAAACCTGGGGCTGCTATCACTTCCTAGAGGGCACATTGTACTAAAAACATGAGAATCTGTCAAAAATCCATCATGGGTGTGCTCAGAGAAGTCTGTATAAGAAGCCATTAGTTCGCAGAAGCTCCAACGAGTTCTCTTGTCCATCCTCGCTCCCAGAGAAGCTGAGAAGATTGCCATGTCCCCATCAATCTTTGAGTGTGACTACTATACCACAAGAAACACTACGTGGTTTCAGAGACAGACTGAGAATTCTCTGCCCTCTGCCTCCTTATTTTCCGTGTTGTAAACGTTGCTATCAGGAACAACTTTCTGTTCATTAACTGAAAAGACCTTGATGCTAATAGAGGAGACAGGCTTTTCTAACAGCATTCCTCCCGACTTCAGTTCATGCAGCTACTCTTTCCAACCGCTCCCGACCCTGTGACCACTGAAAACTCATGAGGATTAAACAGACTGAACTCGGGACTTTGCACAGCTATGAAAGGTGCACAACCCTTTTCCGTCTGATGGATCTTAAACAGGATTCTCTGAAGCCATAACTGTAGGTCTCTAAAACTAGAGAGCTGAACCCTGAGCAAACAGGAATGTGTTTGCCACCTAATCTGAAGATATTTGGGAAAAAGAAGAAAAAAAAAATGAAGGCACTACTAATTAATCAGCTGTGTGAAAAGAAAAGCCACAATACCACAGCAGGGGCAGTCAAGTTCACTCTTAACATAAGCTTGTTTATGTTTAAAGGGATAACGGTGCTTTCCCTGAGAGATGCCACGAGAGAAATTTCCTCCATGCAAGGACATAAGTCATGAAAAATCTATTCCTGAAAAATGATGGAAGCCTTTGGCTATATCTTCAATTAACAATCTGTCCAGGGTTTCCTCTTAGGCAGCTTGGGAATTCTCCCCTAAAAGCCACGGGCTGCTACCACCCAACCCACAGACCCTTACCTGGTTCCTTCTGCCAATCCGATTTGGTCCTGGAGGCTTCATGGGGGACTTGATGCCCTGGGGGCTCCCACCATTCTCAGTGACATTTGCTACGCTCATTACTGCTGACATCATGGTGTTGACGGAAGACAGGTCTGAGCCTTCTAAACCAATGGGTGAATTTGACGTCATCGGGACGGGGTTTTATACCACTAAGAAGTCTCTGCTACAGAACTGAAAAACAGATACGACTGATGTTCTCATCTGAGTTTAGGCTTGTCACAATCATGTGGTACTAATCAAAGCAAGGGCAATAGAGATAGAGCCCCAATATCCTTTTCCTAGTTCAACCCCTACCCAGAATAGAGCTCAACATGATTTTTGTTGTTTTTTGAGACAAGAGCTTGCTATGTAGCCTGGGCTGTCCAAACTCACTCTGTAGCCAAGATGACTCAGAACTCCCTGATCCTCCTGCTTCAGGCTCTCAAGTACTGAGATTACAGGTATGAGATACCACACCCAGTTCCAAGATAGAGCTTTCTTCTACGGATGCAACCTGTTTCCTTTCTAAGTGTAGGCCACCAATAGAATTCAAACTATCTGCAGCTTTACCTTTTCTTTTTTCTTCTTTTTTAACCTCATGTGTTTTGTGTGGTGTGTTTTGTGTTTGCATTAAAGTGGGTACATGTGTACAAATTCATGGTTTCCCAGATAGCTGTCTGCTTTATGTACCGAGGAAGTACATCCTGCAGAACCCAGAACTTGTGATTTAGCCAGTCTATCCCACCTGTCCAAGAACCCTGTCTCTGCCTCCTAAGTACTGGGATTATGAGGCTGGGGCTGGCGGTGGGTGGGCATGCACCACATACACCTGGCTTTTTAATGTGGGTGTTGGGGATTCAGACTTTAATTCTCACACTAACAGGGCAAGTAGTTCATCCAGTGAGCCATCTTCCTAGTCCATGATTTTCCTAGTCTTTGTGAGCAGAGTTTGACACGAGGACACAGAGCTGTGTTTGGCTAACACATTCCACCCTGTACTTGCTACTATTGAAATGTTCTAGACTTAAGAACTAGTTTATAAGACACTTCAGGTTTCCTCTAACTTCGTGGCTATATGGCTTCATGGATTTAAAGGTGTGTGAAAGTATGAATTCTAGAAGCCAACCCTGCAAGAATTATAACCAAATTTAAAACTAAGGTTGAAAATCCTGTTTCTTAAAAAATGTAAGTAGCATACAATTGAGAAGATGGAGAGAAACGCTGCCCCTCTAATTACCTCCATTTTCTGTCACAAAGGACACTTCTTGGTTACAGCTGTCATCCACATAAGTCGGAAACGATTCTCTTCTTTTCTTCTCTTGGTGTCACCCCTTTACACTGGAAAAGAAACAGGACACTGAATTAGTTAATTCATCAAGGAAAATGACTCAGTACTGGCTGGGAGTAAATGGTACATGCTTGTGACCCCAGACACAGAAAGCAGAGGTACGAGATTCTGAGCTCGGTGCTAGCCTGGGCTACATAAGAGACTCCATCTCAAAAAAGGGAAAAAAATAGATTCAGTGTTTTTGCTTAGTGAGAAAAATGTAGAAGCACTGATTAGCTGTGACCTCACATCACTATACTCACAAAGGAGAGACAATTCTGTCTCAGTCTTTTCTATCTTTCTCAGTATAGCCCTGGCTGTCCTAGAACTCGCTCTGTAGACCAGGCTGGCCTCAAACTCAGAGATTTGTCTTCCTCTGCCTCCTGAGCGCTGAGATTAAACTGGAGAGTTTTTCTTATAAAACTGTATGGCGTGGGTTTTCAACCTAATGTCCCCCTACTGAGCTGCCTCCTATACTCTCAAAGGCCAAGGAATTTTTCCAGTATTTTACTTTCTCACCTATTTCACTCCAAATTTTCTTTTATACTGTACCCCATTTCTTCACAGATCTCCACCTGATCCACATCATTTCCTAAGAGCTCAGAGTGTAGACAATACTAGGTCACAGCTAGAAGACACCTGGGTAATAGGAAATGAATGACCAAAAGAAAATTCCTAGTCCAAACCATATCAGAACTGACTTCATTCCTGAACTATAAGAACATAGGTGATATGTTCTTCTCGTTTTTATCTGGCAAAATATTCTAGATCTAGTGGTTCTCAACTTTCTTCATGCTTCTTCAACTTTTTAACACAGTTCCTCACATTGCAGTGACTCATAAGCATAAAATTATTTCGCTGCTACTCATAGCTATAATTTTGCTACTGTTCTGAATCATAAGGTAAATATCTGATGTGACCTTGGTGAAAGGATCATTTGACCTCACAAGGGGGTGGCGACCCACAGGTTGAGTATCACTATTCCCTGTTAGCAATAACTGTTGCTATCCCAATGAAGCAGGAACCTAAGATCAAGGCTATCACCTCAGTTTCCAAGCAGGTGCTTGGGATAAAACAGTAAGTTTGTGATTCCCTCCTTCAACTTTAAAGGGGATGTAACAGTGGGTCCCAACCAAAACAGCACTTACAGCCGCAGAGCAGGAGAGGCCTGGGGACGGTATTCTGTAAAGTTTCTACCAGCTAAGTAGTATCAAGCTAAAACTTCTGCCCCAACTTTGAATGTCGAAAGATAAAATAAGGGAGACACTCAGTAGTAGGGAACATTTTAGGCCTATATGGTACTTTTGGATTCAATCACCAGAACCTCCCCTCAAAAGACAAAATGTGTCTCCACATTTTGTGAGGAACAAGTGTTCCCTCAAATGTTTGCCTTAGAAACTTAATTCTCAAATTCATAGGCTAATGAATGGTCTTTGGAGGCGGGGCCTTTTAGAAGGTTACTGAGATCTGCTGAGGAGGAGGAGAAGCAGGAGGCGTGAGCAGACCTACTCTGCCTCACCAAGGTAAGAAACAAACCTCAAACCTGAACTGCTGTCTTTTCATGAAGTTTCCCTCACGCTAACAGACCACTTAAAGTTATTAAAAATTCATAGTGCTTGGGTGTTTTTTTTTTCTTTCTTTAGGGAACATAAAGACAAGAGTGCATATATAGAAGAGTGAACACACATACTTCTTTTTAAAGAGATTGCTAACAAATGTCACCAGTTCCTGCTGTAATTAATCAGCAAGTATGAATGTGTATTTGGTTCATAAATGAAGTCACCTCTCTCTTTTAAGTATTCTCTGTATTTTTTGTTTGTTTTTGCTTTTTGAGAGACAGGGCTTTTTGTAGCTTTGGGGCCTGTCCCAGAACTAGCTCTTGTAGACTAGGCTGGCCTCGAACACTCAAAGATCCACCTGACTCTGCCTCCCTCGTTCTGTGATTAAAGGTGTGTGCCACTACCTCCTGGCTCCTCTGTATTTTTAATGTACAGAAAGTTTAAGATTGTTGACTAGAAATCGTCAATACATTTCTATTATTTCAGTAAAGAGAAAATGAATCTATCTACCAATTATTACCAAGTTTAGATGATGACCTTTGATTTTGCCACTACTCTTTCCTTCTCTCTCTCTCTCTCTCTCTGAGACAGGGTCTATCTATACAGCCCATCCTTTTGTTGGTATTTAGACAAGGTCTCTCCATCTAGTCCTGGTTGTCCTAAAACTCTTTTTGTAGACCAGGCTGGCCTCTAACTCACAGAGATTCACAATGACTTGAACTTAAGAGTGCTAGGATTAATTTATCTGTCTTTCAAAGAAGTTATGCAAACCCTGGATTACATTTGTATTTCTGTTTAAAACTACCATATGAAAATATACAGGAGTAGAGCCTGGTGTGAGGTCTTTCTCACTTGACTGTTCTTTTGTGACGATGTTTCCTACTACCACCTGAGAAATCCTTGAGTTGATAGGAACAGTAAGCAGCAGCAAGTATAAGCAGCAGGTAAGATGGGGAAGCAAGCTTATGTTTCAGTGCTAAAGGTGTGCACCACTATGCCCAGTCCTGCATTAGGGTTGTGATCTATCTACCATGCCCAGCCCCATATTAGGATCGTATTCCACCATGCCTAGCTCAGTAGGAACTGACAAAACATATTCACTGGACAGAGGCAAACTACCAACAGGCATAAGAATCAAAGATGGATTCTTTCAAATACAGGCTGTCCATCCAGTAAGAATGCACATTTTCCTAGCTGGAAAGAAGAAAAGCCTTGCAAACCTGTTTCCCAGTGTCTTGGCAGGAAGACATAGGCTACAGTTATTTCCTCCTTGGGGATAAAGTGTAACGGGTGGCACTAAGAACCCCTTTGTTTACTTCATTTACGTGTATTTGAAATGTTAAGTAAACAGCAGTATGTTTTTAAAAGGAACCTCTAATTTCTGATGAGAATGCAGTTAGCAAAAGGGAAGGAGTCTGAATCCACCCTGAGAGGGTATTTCAGAAGCACCAACACGCTTTCCTCAGAGCTAGGGTACGAATTCACGCCAGTTTATTCTTGATTGAGTCTGGCACAGCATTTTCCTTTGGGATCATGAAACAGTGCAAAAGGAAAAGATGGGTATAAAACATGTCACTAATTGCTCTGCCTTAGGGGTAAAAGAACAACATTCATCTTTACATTACAGAATAGGTACAGGATAATTTAACCAGAAAAGTTGGCTAATTCTAGTTGATCCTATGTAACCACCCAGCAATACTGGAAACATTTAAACCTGCTGATACTTATGTCTGGAAAGACAAGTTTTCCCTTTGATTCCCTCACCCAGTCTAGTCCCCACAGGTGTAATGATTCCTCCCACCACCACCCCCGATATCCCATGCCTTGCAGAGGATCCTAATGCCATGCCTTAACACAGGCTCCAGGTCACAGAGAGAAGCCTGTGTCTGAGAGGCTGAAATCCCCCCACCATGTGGGGTTGAGCTGTCAGAAAGGATCCTCCTATCTACTGGCCTAAAAAGATGGTTTAAAGATCCATTTACAGTGTCTTTGGTTGCTTGCTTGTTTTTTTTTTTTTTAACCTAATAGTTATAGACCTAGAGAATTTTCATTCTCTTTCCCGCACAATTTCTTCTCCCATGTGCTACATCTGAGATCATTTAAGACTTAAAACAAAAATAAAAATGATAAATCTTCCAAGATGACTCTATGCCTGCTGCCAAGCTTGACAATTTGAGTTCAATCCCCAAAATCTACACTGCAAAAGAAATGAACTGACACTCGCAGGTTGTCCTCTGACCCCACCCTCCAACATACACACTTTAAAACTTTAAGGTGAAAAAATCGCTGGCCTATTCTAATACAAAAACCTCCAACTGGAATCAGAGAAGATAGGACTCCAGATGGAAGTTCCCAAACTACTCAAAGACGTGACTGACCAACAGACATCATCATGGATCTGGGAATGGGGAGGAAAGGAGGAATGAGAAAAAAGAAGGAGTGTCTGAAGTTTTGCTTCCTGTGATGTAAACCCCAGGCATCTTGAGAATCCTCATCCCACACCAGAGACTCAACTGGTCAAGAAGAAGCAGCAAGTTGCAGTTACAATTTTAATCTTATTTTACCCTACACTTTGGGAAAGAGAGCATGGGTAAGGTACTGGGGGGGGGGGGGGGGAGGAAGCTAGGATAAGACAGGACAGATGGATTTGGAGAAGAAACAGAACAATTCAAGGCAAGGCTAGGAGAGAGAGAGCGAGAACAGAAGATCGGTCTTTATTGTGACTCAAGGAGGCCTATAAACAGTAACTGACCTGTTTTCTTCTTTCTGCTGAGGAGCTGACACGGACTGGGCCCAAATGTGAGCAGGGTCACACCTCAAAGCCACCCCTTCTAGAACACAGAGTTGGAATAACCTGAAAAAAATACAATAGGGCAACATTAGAAGGGTTTAAAAGAAGGAATAATTCTGCCTCTGTATCGTTTCCTCTACTAGATATCACGATGATGGGGACAATTAAAATCCCCTATCTGCAACTGCAAGCAAACTGTTAGCTGATTCCACCAGAATCCACTCAAGCGCTGCTGAAAATGCGTGCGCCTTCCACAGCCAGGACCCCCATTACCTCTACCCAAAGTGCATCCTACATTCTGAGGACAACGACACAGGAGAATGCTTAGACTGCTGGCTCTAGGTGGAGCTTTGAGCATCCTAGCGGCATGGTAATAGTCTTGGATAGGAGTACAGCTCAATGACAGAGTACCTGCTTAGCATGTGTGAGATCCTGGGTTTCATCCCAGGACCACAAAGAAAGACAAAAATGGCTGAATAGGTACAGTTGATCCTCCAACACAGATGAGAGAGAGAGAGAGAGAGAGAGAGAGAGAGAGAGAGAGACAGCACTTGGTGGTAATGGAAACAGGAGAGGAAAGAGAGCTGAAGAAAACAAAAAATATGAAACTTACAGTGCCTTAAAGCAGAGATGACTGCAAGTATGCAAATGTGGGGGTGTTGCTTAACACATTTCAAACAGGACCAAATGCATGGCCTTCTCTTTCTACAGAAATTCAGAAAACACCTCTATACATTGCCTTCAGGAATAGAAGAAAGTCTGCTCTGGGGTTCCACAGGCCCCGAAAGAACCAATCTGATTGTTGTGCCTGCACAACAATGGGCTACAACACACTCGCCTCTTGCTCTCAACACAGCATCGCTCAGCTGAAGCAGAGTGCAAACTTAAGCAGAATAAAAACTAGGGCATAGCTCAGTGGCCAGCACCTGCTTAGCACGCACAGGCACTCTACTTTCCCGCACCACAGAGAGGGGGAAAAAAATCCCATAATTATCAAGAATGCCAAGATGCAGTTGTCTGGCACATTTTCTCACTTTATCCTCTTTCAGGGCATCTGGAAACAAGCTGCACAAGTGTGTCATACAGCTATCATCTCTATATAGCTATCACCTCCCATCTTACTTGGAGCCATCCACACACAGCTCCCAAGCACCCTCAGCAGGACTGGTCTGTGTGGATGAGAACACTTCATCACCCTTGGCTGTCACAAGCAGTTCCTCAAGTTTTTGACACTATGATTCCCCCAGCAGATTTTCTGTTTACATTTCAGTGACTCCATTAGCCATCTTTTTTATGCTATTCTCTTACAAATCCTTCCACAGAAATACACATACACTTGACATTATGTTCCATTATTATGATAATGAAGACTCCTATCCAGGGCTAGAAGGGGAAGGATCTTTGTTTCTTGTTTTGTGACTCATCTTAAAGAAAAGAAGTTGGATTACATAGCTCAGTGGTAAAGTATTGGCCTGGCATCATCTCTTCCTTCTGTGCCACTGTGTGTGTGTGTGTGTATGAGAGAGAGAGAGAGAGAGAGAGAGAGAGAGAGAGAGAGAGAGAGAGAGAGAGAGAATCAATTCATCAATTTTTCCCTGATTGTATTCATTTGTTCTGGATGTAACTCCCATGTAGAGTATTTGTCTAGTGTAGACACGATGAGGCTCAAGGTTCAATTCCCACCACTGAAAAGGTTAAGAGTGTATACACACACACATTTTTTTAATGTAATGACAGATATAGTATAATAGCCAAGAGTCTAGAAAGAAGCAGAATCTCCCTCTGATAAACTGTCAAGGTCTTCCAACAAGTGAACTAAAGCAAGCATGCTCCCTAATCAGAGAGTATGGAATTACACATTTACAGAACTGAAAAATAGTATTAAAATGTAGATCCACTTCTGTTTCTCCATTAGAAACTAAAAAAGCAAGCCAGCCCAAGTGGCTTCCCCAGAAACACAAAGAACCAAGGCATGGATCCACTCAAACCAAGGGTGAAGCTGAGACTAGATTCTCAAAACTGCATCCTCTGACCTTGGAAGTAAATGATTTGGATGCTGAGAATGCCGAACAATTTAGCCGAATAACAAGAGCCACCTCCCTGTTTGTTTTGAGTTCCACTAGGTCTAAGGGAGTCATAAAGCTCGAGGATGGAAAAATACAAGGCAGTTTTTAACAGGAACTTCTAGATACCCCTTACCTCCACTACTACCACTTCAGGAAAAAAAATGGGGGGCGGTTATGGCAAGAAGAAAAAAGGACTGACTGGCTACATACAGCATTTGAGGGCAGGTCTGGGATGCCGACTATCTGGATTTTGCTTCCCAGAAGGCTTGTGCAATTCAAAGAGGCAGGATATCTTAGAGAAGGCAGAAGCCTCTGGGAGGAGGAGTGGTGGGGAAAACCAGCCCTACCTCCCACCCCCCAGATAAGGGACAATGCTAAGCAAAGCCAGAAAGAGAAGATTAAGGAACCTGTCTCTAGGTCCAGGGAGATAGCAACAGAGAGATCAAAGATAAAAAGCAAGGATGGTTTAGAAGTAAAGGGTGGCATCCCATCTTCTGAAGATGAAATCTAAAATCTGTCCTTAGGCTCTCAGGAAATATAGAGTAAGTTGAGATGCCTAGGATGACGGCAAGGGGCCTTGGCTTTTGTAATACTTGACTGAAAAGGCTATAGCCTGAGTCCCTATAATGTCAACAAATAGGTTGTGAGTCCCTATAATGGCCATAAATACATGTGGGATAGTTTGTGAGGGATGTATGACGAGAGAGCTGACCTGACCAGTTCGGGCCAATCCAGAACAAGATACCAAGTACAAGATACAAGAGTAGAAATTCAGATATGAAATTGATTGAAGCACTTGACAAACTACAAAAAACATGTAAAGGGTGGGCTGAGCTGGGGACAGAATCTAACCTGACTAGCTATACCACCAAGACTAAGCCTGCCCAGCCCCAAGCCCAATACAAACCTATACACATACTAACCAGGATGGCCCTGAAGGTTGAGAGAGTTGGGGCGGTGGCTCTCTAAATTCCAGGAAGTTGATGTGTTTCTAGGCTTGGGGCTAGGCTATGCCTTGGATAGGGTGACAACCTGCAAAAGTCGCCAGGCCCTGCCCTGTCAGCACAGGCTTGAGTAAAATGAAGGCTAAGGCATCATGTAACAGCACCCAACCCCTGATCAACTGAGCAAAGTGAGGTTCTGCAGCCAACTCTGCAGTGCTTCCTCCTGAGTAAAGATGGGTTGCTAAGAGACAGAGACTGTACCAAGTTTAAGAGACAAGTGTAAAAGTACCGGGTGAGAGGGCCACCCAGGGAGGAAAGAAAGATGCAGGATCTTCTCTACTTCCTTCCTGAAGCCTACAGGAAGTGCTCACTCTTTAAGCAGTCACTCAGAAGCTCTCTGTGCTTTAGGTCAAGCTGTCACCCACCAGTACCATGGCTACCACTCCTAAATGTGCATGACAGCTCCTTGATTCTTTTTTTTTTTTTTAAATATTTATTTATTTATTATGTATACAATATTCTGTCTGTGTGTATTCCTTCAGGCAAGAAGAGGGCACCAGACCCCATTACAGATGGTTGTGAGCCACCATGTGGTTGCTGGGAATTGAACTCAGGACCTTTGGAAGAGCAGGCAATGCTCTTAACCTCTGAGCCATCTCTCCAGCCCAGCTCCTTGATTCTTGGGCTCTACCTCAAACTCACACCTCTGGGGGAAGGCCCAGCAGCCTGTCCTCACAGTTCTCCAGAGGACTCTATTTAACCCTCGAACTAGCTCATGAAGGTCAACAAGGTCAAAACCCCCAGGAATTGAAATCAACAACCTTTCTGAGATCCACTGGCCCATCCAAATCCTGGACAAACACCAAAGCACTGAAGCAGAAACTAAGAATCCACTTCCAACACTGAGTTTACTTCCTATAGCACAACTAAGTAAGAAAGAAAAGGGAAAGGAAACCATCTACACAGGGCCTTGTTTCTAGGTTCCTCTGGAGAAGGAGAAAAAGCATACTGGATACAAGCTTCAGACAGAATTAGGACAGAACTGCAATGCATGCATGGGTAGTCAGCACATGGTGTTTTTCAAGTCTATGCTACTCCTTGGAAATTCAGTTTATTTGATACTCGAGCACTTTGTCCAGAATTTCTGTGGACCTGGACAACTTCCCTTTGCCCTTTCCTCTGCCCCTCCTAGACAAGAAGAAATGTGCAACAAAGGGTGGAGCGGAAGAGAGAAGAAGCGTTAGAGAGCGTGATCATTGCCTCCTACAGCCTTAGCATTTAGCTCAGGACCTACTGAGGTGTGCCTGTTCTGGCTCCGGGAGGAGTTAGGATGGAGGAAGAGTGAATGGAGAACACTCCTCTGCTGGTGCATGTTTAGCATCCATGAGGACCTGGGTTCTATCCCTAGCACCATAAAAATGAAACCACTGTCATCACAGTAGCCCGTCTTCTCCCAGCATCTCTTTGCTTCTTCAGAAGAAGGAGACAGGTAGCACCTTCCCTGATCACACCCTTTCTTGTAAATACACAGCATGGTGAAGAAGCGGACTCTTTGCAACTCTTCTCTCTACAGAACACATCTTACAGGCAGGATCTAACAACTGCCAAATTCACAAGGCCAAAACGCAGCTGCCACCTGGTAGCCATTTGTCACCCAGCACCCTCCTCCCCTGGGAGGGGAACACGGGTGGCCCTTGGCACCAGGCTGTGAGAAGAACAAGTCCCTGGCCCCTTCGCCAGGCAGGCCAGACTTTTCCTAAACAATTAGTTTTTCTGCTTGGCATCTAGGCCCTGGTATTTCATCACTTTCTTGTCCAGCTTAGCAGAAGAAGCCTGTACCATTCTCTACCAACAGCTGAGGAAAAGGGGGTAACAAGTCAAAGTGGTCTGCACCCGTACAAGGAATGCCTTCCAGAGAGACAAATGTCCTTACCTACCTGCTGTACATAGTCACCTGGTTTAGAGTGGGGACTAAGCTTGACTCCTCCCCTACCCCACCTCTAGAGGAATTCTGGCTTATCAGGTAAAAACAGGTACAGGAAAGGCTGGGGTAGGGCCTCTATAATATGCCGAGATTGTAGAACTTAAAAGTGGAAAAGAAAAGGCTATAAGTCGCAGAAAACAGGATTCAACTTAAAGAGTATACCAGAAGCCTGTTTGTATTCAAGTATGCTAGTTCTAGAGAATTGGGAGTATTTCGTGAGACATAAACTCTATGCCAGAAATGCAGTAAGCAGTTTATAGGAAGTCATCCTTCTCCAAAACCTGCACAGCAACGACTAAGTTATCTGGTGGATGGATGCTACACTACTCTTATGGGATGGGGACAGAACCCCAGCCTGGGATTTTGTGACTCCAAGAGTTTTGTACTTATCAAGACGCCACAAAAGATCACAGAAAAACTCTACAGTAGAAGGAAACAAGCAATTTAAAATACTGGGAAACCAAGGTAGCAGAAAAACAAGATATAATGGGAGCTGGAGAGGCTGAGAATTTGCAGAGCTGGCTGCAAATGCTGCTGGACTAGAAAGGATACATGCATCCCATAGGTCCACCAGGACAAGAATGAGGAATGGCAGCAGACAGTGCTGCCACTTGTTTGTTGGTGGCAGTGTCTATTTCATCTAATGATTGTGGGTAACAGTTCTTCACTGAAAGAAATCAGGGCAGGAAACTAAAAGCAAGAACTGAGGCTTCTTGCCTCATCTGTCTAGATGGAAGAATGCTGCTTACTGGCTTGTTCTGGTTTGTGCTTAAAAACAAAACAAACAAAACCATGCAATTACTAGTCTGTAGAGGTCTGAGGTCAACATGTATGAGTTGGCTCTCCTTCTTCCATCATGAGTTCCTAGAACTGAACTCAGGTTTCCATTCTTGGTGGCAGGCCCTTTTACTTGCTGGGCCATTTTGCCAGCCTTTGAAAGCCAGGGCTTTGAAAGAGAATAGCTGTTGGATAGAATGAGGCTCAGTAAGGCCATGAGCTTGTTTCTTCTGGGTATATCCAAATAGAATGAGTAACCAACAAGACATAACAATATTAATAAAAATAATTTTATCGGGAGGCAGAGGCAGGCAGATCTCTGTGAGTTCAGACCAGCCTGGTCTACAAGAGCTAGTTCCAGGACAGGCTCCAAAGCCACAGAGAAACCCTGTCTCGAAAAACCAAAAAAAAAAAAAAAAAAAAAATTAAAAAGTTATCAGTCTGACCAGACTATATGATTCTTCCCACTGACAGGTTATATATTTCTGAGGCCTCAGTTCTCCTGTCTGAGAGTGAAGTAAACTTATTAAAATACATGGGAAACAATATAGCACCCCATAGTCTGAGCTACTGATATTATTGCTTCTTCACTGAGCATTCCCAGTCTCCCCTCACCCCAGTGTTAAATCCACCTCAGGTTGCCTCCAACTTCCCTTATTAGATTGGCAAAATTCTGACAGCAGCCCAATTTGATGGTCTTTGTTTTAAAAACAAACAAACAAATCCCATCTCAGCCCACAAGTGAGACAATTAAAAATGAGTAAATTGGCTTATCACAGAAACAATCCCACTGACAGCAAAGGGCAGAACAGCTGTTGACTCTCGCCATGCTGCACGACAAGCAGGAAATAAAAGTCCATCCGGCTATGTGCGCTGCCGAAACAAATCCTGCTCAGCTCCACATTTGCTAAACACACTCCTGGCACCCGTGAGGACAAGGCCACGGCAGCTTCCTCCTTGTATTCCCCAACACAGCTCTTCTCTTCCAAACAGTAACTTGCCCGGCCCACTCAGGCTACTGGACTGCAGGATCCAACTGTTCTGGGCAAGACTCTGAGATACAACTTCGTATCCTGTTACACTTACAGCTTGCAGGAAAGCTGGGATAAAGTTCAGTAGCAGTTTGCAGAGTTTTGGGCAATATCCTGCAACTTTTTCATGAGTCCCGAGGTCTCAGGCTGGCCTTTCTGATGTGCTAGCGAAAGGGCACAGCAGCATCAAGAGTCTCTGCTCTCCCCTGAGGAGGATCCCAGTGCAGGCTAAGAACCCCAGGGCAGGAGGTATCTCAGATCAGAAGAGGCTATCCATTCCAGTTACAAGGAGACTCTCCTAGGAAAATCAAACTAATTTTGTGGAAGATAAAAATGTGTGAGTTGCTCTACCCCTGGCTGCTTCTAGAAGACACTGGAAGGTAGATTCACATCTTTCATTTGACCACTGGAAAAGTGGTCAGCTGTGGTCAAAATTTCACAGTGGGTAATCAGACATTACCAACTGTCAGCTGAGAATGACTGTCCCAGGGAAGTGATGTGCCCTAGCTCCCAGGGACTTGATAGGCTGCCCTCTGTGAGTAAACAGATGGTCTTCCCTCCCCCATCTCCCCAATTTTGCCTCTAAGAAAAAGAATTCAATACTGCATGTGTGAAAGCAAACATACTCTAAAATATAAGTGGTTGATAAGTGTTTATACAAAGTACAAACCAAAAAACACACATACACACACAAAACAAATGTGACTATTACGGTGCTAGATATGGTCCTCCTAAGAGACCCTATGTCAGGAAATCGTGGCATAATCTGAGTACCAGCAGGCAAGTCCAGTCCAGCATATGTCCAGGCTTGGGAAGGTTAATGCAGTATCGATGGAAGTCTGAGGCTCTGGTCCTCACTGCCCTGGCCTTGACCACTGGGAGTGTGATTAGGTCATGGCAACTGTACTGCCAGGGGTGGGGCATGCGGGATTAGGTTTTGTTCTTGCTGCTGTGAAAGGCTGCTCTCCACTCCTGACGGACTCTGAAAGAAGCCTGTGTCACAAAGGCACGTAGGTTCGTTTGCTTTAGGTTGATCTCCTACCAGGTGCTGAATGCACAGGCTTCCTGAACATGCACAAAATGTTGGTTCACATCTTCCAAACCCCACCCTAAACAGACAGCTCCTTTACAAAGAACTGAATTCTCACCAAGTGTTACAAACTACACAAAGAAACAAAAGGGGAAGATAATCCCAGAGAGACAGGTCCCTTTCTTGAACTCCCTCTCATATCTAGGTAACCACTAGGCCAACACTGAACGCACAGCTGAAGGAAAGGGATGTCCTGTCCCCAGACTTAGCAGGGTCCCAGGCATCTGGGACATGGCTGGATGGATGGACAAATCCAAGAGACAGATACCTGAGCATAAGGAATCTTCCTAGTATGCAGATTTGGATTACCAAGCTAATGTCCATTTACAAAGTATGAGGTGATTTACACATTCTCAATCAAAACACAAGGAATTGCTTTCACATCTATGGAACAGAGTACTGCATCTCAAGCAGAATCCTTTTAAGTATCACCATAAAGCAAGCATGTGATAAAGGCACTCTCTGAATGTTCAAAAAGAACATCCCTACTCTTTATCTTCCTTTCACAGTTTGCCTCCCAGTGATAGGAGGGGCCAAACCTCTAACAGTCCATACTTTATCTTCTACTGACCACTCAAAGCCAAAGGCTGGACTTCCTGTAGCTAGCCTGTTTGACTTGTTCCAAACACTTGCCTCTCCTGCCTGTTGCAATGCCTAAGCAACACCTGCCTACCATCCACTTCAGCAACAACTTGCGATGCAACGGAGGAGCACACTTAAAATTGTTTTTACATGTTCAACTTATTTTGTGTGTGCATATGCTGCAGATATACCCATGGCACATGTGTGGACATCTCCTTACGCTATATGGGTCCTAGGGATAAAACTCGGGCCATTAGGCTTGGTGGCAGATGTCCTTACCCGCTAAGCTGTCTCACCTGCCTGAGCCTTTATGTGGGAGAGGCCTGACAGGGCCAAGAAAAGAACATGCTTTCTGTGGTCACTTACAACAAACACAATAACTATCTTCATCAAGATGTACAAACTGTAACAATAGCTAGGATAAAGCACAGATTATCTATTTTTTTTTTTTAAATAAAAGGATCTAACCCAGTTGTTCCTGAATTCATGAGCCTCATGCCTCAGCCTTTTGGCATTGAGATTACGGGTCTAAGTCACTATTTCCATCCACATACACTACGATTCTTACAGTAAGCCGTATTTGCTACTTTACTATTCTTTAACCACTGGAACCAAGAGCACATGCTTGTGTGCACCCTCAGTGATCAATAGTGCACTGGATCCCTTGTCAATCAGCCCACCCAGTCCTACACACTCAACTGTCTGGGTGCTTGGGTGTTCTGTGATTCAGTCCCCAAAGCACTCAGATCATCAGCAAAAATCGCTTCTCTGTGCATCAGTCAAGAAGGCTGTTAAAGCTGTGTTTCATACTTATGTATGCACTGATTCCCCGGAGCACATCGGCTACTACCCACCATGAGGGAAGTGTTCCATTTTTCTTAGCATTCAGTCAGTGAACATGAAGATAACTGGTTTAGAAAATGATAAAAATCAAGATGCTAACCGTCACCTTTCTGGGGGTATGAAGAGTCTCTCTATAATCAAAGAATAAGGGCCATTTTCTTGTCTAAACACCTTTACTTTCTCACAGTTTCATAGACAAGAGAGCTCATTGGAAGATGAGACAGGCAGTAAGGATGGTTAAGTCAGGCCAGGGGCAAAAGAATGGGGGGGGAGACAAGTGACAAACTAGACTATACAAGTTGAGTCTCCAGCACCACTTCATATGCCAACACTCCAGAACACAGACAGCATTTCTTTAACGGGGACTGCACAGAGCTATGCGATTCTACTCACAGCCTGGAATTGTCATCCACGTGGCCTCCATCCCAGTCAGAGGCCATGAAAGAACAAGAGTCAGCTAGATGGTTCACCCCACCAGCAAACTGCTTCAACACCCTTAACTACCCACAGCTGTGAAGTCAGGAACACCCTGTACAAACAAACCAAAAAACAAAAAGACCCAGAAAACTTGCAAACAATGGTGTCGACAGTACTCATTGAATACACCTGAGATAAACTTCAAAGCTCTTAAAGATGTTCCATTACAATTCTGGAGAGAAAAACAAACACAAACAGCTGTAAGCACAAACTTCCACAGGGATGTCAGAAGCTTCTTCTCACAATATTTTTTAAAGAAAACAAAAACTATAGTTGATATGGTGGCACATGTCTATTAATTCTAGCACTCTCAGAAAACCAAATAATGGGCAGGCAAGATGGCTCAGCCTTCAAGGCCACCAAACCTGACCTGAGTTGCATCCCTGGCACCTAAATCATAGAGAAAGAAAATGGATTCCCTTAGGGTGATCTCTGATCTCCATACACCACTATGATACATGTGTGTATCATACACACACACACACACACACACACACACACACACACACACACACACACCATTTTCTCTCTCTTTAAATACAAAAATAAATGAAAACCGAACCAAAGGTTTGACAGACTATACAACTGGCTGCCTTTTCACAGAAATGTAAAAATAAAAACTAAAACAATCCTAAATGGGCCACCTCTTTACTTCCTATAGTTCCCTAATTCTCTGACCTGGTTGAGATAAAAAAAAAAATCCTTTTACAATTCTCCTATAGGTGACTACTAATTGTGGTAATGACATTTTTGGAGCCTCTAGCCAAGGCTTATTTTGCATGAAAAGAGAGTTTGGGACATAAGATATGCTAGCAATTCTAGTTCTATCTTATGTTGAAATAATGTGTTACTAGTTCTAACCCAAATTTATAGCAGATTAGAGTGGCAATCACACAAGTCAGTGAAAGTTACTGAAGATGCACTCACTGCTCTATGCTTTGGGTGGGAAGAGAACCTGAGCCCGCCATGTGCAGGCAGTAGGGACCACTGAGGCTCCAGGTATCAGAAGTTGAAGGAAGTGAACAAGCGCCTGGCTAACAGGCCGGGAAGACAGAGCAGACACAGAGTGAAATTACAACCCAGGGGAAAGCGGACCATGAGCCAACTGCTTTAAAGCTGTGGGGCTCACCAGAGGCAGGAGGTGCAGAACATGAGGGCAGTAGGGCAAAGGCAAGCCTTAACTTGAAGAAAGGACCCAGCTTTGGGGCAAATGTTAGCAACGAGAACACAGTGTGGAGAAAGCATGGTTTCTAAGAAGACCATTTTCTTCATCCTTCTCTAGTGAGATGCTCAAGCCCATGGTTAGTCTGTATTTATTTATTTAATCATCTTTGCTTTTAAGGTAAGGACATCAAGTGACTGAGATTGTTTTCTCAGGCCCTTACTTGGTAAAAGGAATTAACCACCGCTATTCCACCACCACCACCCCCATCTAACTACAAACCTTTTGCTTTGTTTCTGACCCATGAAAATAAACTCCTCTGGGAGTCCTCAGCGCATACAGCACGTTGTGAGAAAGGAGGGAGAGTGGAGTAGGGGAAATGGCAAAGATGAGGCTGGCAGAATGACTCTGAGGTCAAGGTTCCATCTGGGAAGGGATGAACTTTAGCCTGCCACTGTGGAAACCCACTGATTTTTTTCCCTCTAATCATATCCATACTTTAAAAAGCTTTCGACTTGAGGCACATAACCCCAGTTAGGAGGGAACTATGACAGTTTAAAGGACAGACAGGAAGAGGTCCTGGTGGAGAGGGGGCGGGAAGCACCACAAAGGGAGACCTGAGGAGGCCCTGTGGCAATGTTCAGAATGCCCCTGGGCTGCCTGCCTTAGGTAACACAGTGGATGACAAAGCAGTTAGCAGTTGAGGGAAATTCCTCCTGCAGGAGGGAGTGTGGGCCACACAGTGGAATGTGACTATGGGACTGCAGAATTAAGAAAGTCCCAGGTCCTCAGGCTTGGCAAGAGGCTCCTTAGTCTGCTAAGCTGCTGTCCGACTTTTAAAAGTTTTATGTGAGTCTGCTTTAAATGGCTAGCCATGACCAGAGGCTACAGCACTGGATAGGGCAGATCTGTGGTGCTTTTCTCTAGTATTCTTGGGTTACTACATTGTAGTCCTTTGTTTTTAAGCCCCAAGGCAGGAATAAAAATAGTCTAGTATGGTCTTCCCTGTAGGCATGGGAGGGGGAGGTAGCTCGCAGACTTACTTTGCTTACTATTTATGAGCTTCAGTATAGAGGGAAACAGCCCACAAAAGCAGCAAGACAGGGGCATCTCCTAAGCAGGCAAATGAGTCATCCCCACCTTCCTCATCTCCACAGATCCTGATCAAACTGGGTCCTGCCTCAAACAAAGAAAAGGGGCCAAAACACTGGGAAAATGCTTATAAATCTGGGTCTCTTTTAAATGCAGTTTGGGAATAGAGGAGGAGGGCTAAGACTGCTAAGAGTGCTGGCCAAGCATGCCTGAGGCCCTGGGCTTAAGCTTCAGGTCTGCAAAAACAAAAATCAACCATAAAAAGCAAGTTAACAAGTTGGTACATTTAAGCATTGATGAAGCTAGTCTAAAATGAACATAATACCTTGCTAACTAACTGTGTACCATTTAAAATTATAGCAGAGGCTAGTGAGCAGGGCTCAGTGGGTAAAGGTACTTGCCACCAAGCCTGAAAACCTGAGTTTGATTCCCAGGACCCACATGGTAGAGAGAAGCAGCTTTTAAAAGTAGTCCTATGTAGGGGCTAAAGAGATGGCTCAGCTGTTAGAAGCACTTGCTACTCTGGCAGTGGAATTCAGGTTCGGTTCCTAGAACCCACTTAGTGCCTCACAACCATTGATAACTGAGTTCTAGGGGATCCAACATCCTTCTCTGGCCTCTGAGAACAACAGCACATATGAGGAGCACATACAGGCAAAACACTCAGACACATAAAACTAAAATTTCTTAGACAAATAAAAACAACAGGCATGATGATGTTCATCTTTAATCCCAGCACTCAAGGAAGACAGAGGCAGGTGGATCTCTGAGTTCAAGGCCAGCTTGGTCTACAAAGCAAGATCAAGGAGAGCAGGGATACATAAAGAGACACTGTCTCAAAACAACATACATATACAAACATAGAAGTTAAAAGTTAAAAAGATAAAAAAAGTTAAGTTAAATAAATAGAATGAGAATTTGAAATGTACATTGAGACATAGAGACATGTGCTGAGACAGCAGGAACCCAAGTTCAAGGCCAGTCTAGGACAGATACATAGTGAGTTCCATGTCAGCCTGGGCTATGTTACATAGCAATACTGTTTTGCTTTGCTTTGCTTTGCTGTGTGTGTGTGTGTGTGTGTGTGTGTGTGTGTGTCCCCTCTCCTACATTCTATACAGATGCCTCAGGAAGGGCAGGTTATAATCAGAAGTTTTAAGTAAAGTGGAACAAAGCCCTTATGATTCTGTCCAAAAGTCAGAACTATATGTTAGATTCATGATACTAAGAGATTTTTAAAAACCTCAACATAGTTACCGATTTACAACATACAGAAAGAGTTGTTTTTCATATTGAAACTGCTGAACTTAATACCAGATGTTACAGAATTGACTTTATTCATTCAGGTTCAAGATATAATAAGGAATAGACTGTATCCTATATACATAAACACATATCTGATCCCATATGGGTCTGCCAGGTCATCTAGAACAAAGTAATGCAGAAATTGATCAATTATTGATTGGAAATGTGCTGAAGGCCTCAGAATTTCTCAAACACACACACACACACACACACACACATCATGTCAATAGGAAAGGTTTAAAAAATGACTTTCCTATTACATGGCAAGAAGTCAAGGAAATTAAAAGGAGATATCCTCCTTGTTCGTTATACAACCAAACACCACTACCTGCAGGAAGTAACCCCAGGAGTACTCAAAGGAATTAAACCTGGCAAATGGATGTGCTCCATTTTGTAGACTTTAGAAAACTAAAATATGCACAACCACACCATTGATACCTATTCAGGTTTTCAATTGGCCACTGCCTTGAGTTCAGAAAAGGCTGATTTGTTAATCACACATCTACTATAAGTTATGACTATCATGGGTATACAAATAAAAATATGATCCAGCATATGTCCCTAAGAAAATGAAAAGTTATTTTTTAACCTATTACAATATAAAGCATATATATTACAAGCATACCACACAATCTTGGATGCAGAGGCAGGCTGATCTCTGTGAGATTAAGGCCAACCTGGTTTACAAGTGCCAGACTTGACAAGTTCCAGGCAGGGCTAGACAGTGAGACCCCGTTTCACAAGCCCCTTCACAAGGTACCTTGAGAACAACAAACAGGGCCTGCATGCTCGCTTCCAAAGATGTGGAAATAAAATACTTCTAAGGCCTCAAATATTGTTTATATTTATGTATTTGTATATATGTATTTTGAGATAGGGTCCCAGTGTGGAGTCCTAACTTGGAACTCACTACTTAGGTCAGGTTAGCTTTGAACTCATTGTGAGCCACATGCCTCTGGCCCTCTAGTACTGGAATTAAAGGAATGTACCACTATAGCTGATAAAAAATTTATGATAAAAATGCCACCCCTACCCACCCACCCACAACTACACAGACAAAACCCACTACTAGGTCAAGAGAGGGGGACTACTCACAAACTTAGCACCCAGAGGAGAGAAAGAGGCAAAAGGTGGCAGACCATTAGGTCTATCAGAAGCAGACAGGTGTGTACTCGGGGAAGGGTATGGGAGTGGAAAGCCTGATGGGGAAGCTGATACTCAAGCACCAGGTGCTGCTGAAGGGCAAGGGATGATTATAGGGGGGGGCAAATTATGGGGAACTGGGAAAGGTGGGTTTGGAGTAGTGAGGGGTATAGGCTAGAGTAGTCTGAGAAGATGATGTAAGAGTTCAGAAAACTTGTTTGAACAAGGAGACTGGGGGAGGGGTGACTGACTAGAAAGGGGAACAAAGGGAATGGAGAAGGTAAACCAGAACAACTTTCAAAGAAAGGCAGGCAGGCAGGCAGGCAAGAGAAGCGAGAACAGCCACAGGTGAGGGGCCTGAGGCACTAGAATGGTGACCAAGAAAAAAGTTTCAGATGGTTGACAAGAGTTAGGCTAAATTCTGTTAGACTCTGTTGTGATGCAATAGAGAGAGGCCTGCCCAGAAGGTGGTGGCAGTGTAAAATAGTAGCTTACTACTATTTAATAGAGCTTGAAATAGGAAACTGAAGAGACGACAGCAACTCCCCCCTCCCCCCAAGCATAAAGACCAGTGGACAGAGAGAGCCCTTTCATCCGCATATGGCAGAGTGAAATCTTTGCTGGGGGGTCTTAATCTTTAGCACACAAGAATCAAAGATTTGGTTGGACTGGTCATCTCCAGAAAACAGGTAGTTAGTTGGTCCTAGCTGTGGGTCAGAAGAAGAAAATGTGGCAAGCCATAGTTTAATGAACAACAACAAAAAAAAAAAACCCAGAGATCAGGCAGGAGACAGGCCTGTGGCTGTCAGAGATAAACAGACTCCCTCCACCCCCACCCTCTACCACCAGCCCAACAGCCAAGGAGGATGAAGTTCAACAGAGGGGAGCCCTTAGCTTAAGTCTTTACAGGCACATGACCTCAAGGTGTTCTCCATTGGTCCTGAACTGGTACAAGATGTAAGCAAGATGGAGAAGCTTCAAGGTCATCCTCTGTCAAACAGGGAATACAAATCTACTTATATACATACCCTCACATATGCACATCCCAGACATGTCTATAATCTATAATCCCAGCAGCACTTGGGCTACTTTGTGAGTTACAGCTCTGACAGAGCTACAAAGTAAAACCCTGTCTCAAAAAACACCACACCCCTAGCCCCTCATCCCTGGCCCCCACATCAAATGGCCCAAGGACAGTGAAATGGCACTTCTGAGAGGCCCTTCTCCTACTCAGGGAGTCTATGGCATCCTTGTGCTTCCCACTCCTGAAGGGTGGCAGAGGAAAAAGAAATATGCATTATTTTAAACACTGCACCTTATATTCCAGTAGAGAGGTAAGCCTGTTACTTTTCTTCCAGCTGACACCCAATCCAGTCATGAACCTGTTCTCCTAAATATGAACTTGTAGATTCCCACATACAAATACCAAAGATACCAGGTCTCCCAGAGAAAACACCTTCCAAATTCTCAACCCAAATACTTTTCACATTTCCTTTCTGGACTGAACTTTGCCGCTCTAACAGAGATACCGCTCAGTGTAAACGCAGGCTGAGGGCTCACACAAGACGGGGTCCCACTATGTAGTCTTGGCTGGCCTGAAACTCAAGAGATCTGCCTGCCTAGGCCTCATCAAGTGCTAGAATTGAATACATGGGCCACCAAGGGCACTGTGATCTGGCAGTTCTCACAGGTTCAGTTACATCTGGACATCAAATCAAATCAGTGAGTCCATCAAATCAGTGTGCATTGAGTTTTAGATTAGTTTAGATTTGACTCAAGATTTCCGTCAATTATATACACCATCGTTGGAGTACTTAACTAAACCAAACCATTTAAATTGGTGAAGGAGAAGGAAGTAGATGGAAGGCGCTCCTCCCCTGTATCTCTGCTATTCCCATCTCTGTTCAATTACTAGACGAGCAACTGTTTCTCACAGGAAAACCCTAGACTTCAGTCTGAATATTAAAACCTTGGCTGAGCAATAGTTTGAAGAAAACTAAAAATTTCAGCAATTTGAGAATGGAATATTATGTTCAGACCATACAGAGCACAGCAGTTGTTCCCAAACAACATGAAACCTGAAAGAGGCAAGGCTATCTTTACCCTCCACCTAGAGAGAGTCAAAGCCAGGACACTGTCCCCGTAGCGCTGCCAAGGAACCATCTCAACTGCAGCCTGATGAGTACAAGGGACAGAGCAAGTGAGAAAATGCATGGGCCAGCAAAGGACACCTGACAGCAAGATATCACACCTGCCCCGAAGAAAATTGACATCATCACATTTTATTTATTTAAAGATGTATTTATTTTATAATATATATATGGTATATACATTATAATATATATAACATATACATATACCATATTGTGTATCATATATTATAATATAAAATCTATACACATATACTATGGGTCTGCATGTCTACGTATAATGTATGTGTCTGAGGAGGCCAGAAGAGGCATTGGATCTAGGAAATTCCTATGACTGGAATTTCAGAAGGTCATGAGCTACCATGTAGGATTCTGGGAATCCGATCCAGGTACTCTGGAAGAGCAGCCAGTGCTCTTAAATGCTCAACAATCTCTCCAGCCCCTGTCACAAAATTTAAAGGATGTAAGGAAATAAGCAGTTCTTAATGTCATTTGGAAGCATCGGCTAAAATGCTAATAATTAGATCCCCTCCATGTAACCCCTTCCACGAGCCTTCAAGAGGAAAGCCGAGAATCATTTTACCCCATCTCTTGGAAGGAAAACCACATTTTCTCTATTAACACAGCAGACACAAGAGAAACCTTTAAACTGTTTGATGGAATCCAGCTTCGCACAGGCATCTCAGAGAGATGAAAGGCCAGAGAAGACTCAAAAGGGAAGGCGATGAGAATGGGGCCTCCCACCTCCTAAGCCAGAAGATTGCACATAAGTTAACTGAAGAAAATGTTCTTGTAATGTGACTGAACTACCTCACTCTGAGAAACCACTTCCCACTAATGCTTTGGTTCTACCCCTAACAACCTTATTCTGTTTATTGTTCAGTTTTAAATGACTGAGCAACTGTAGCTCAGCTATGCATCTCCACGATTAGCCAACACTGTCAGTAGCCCACCACACACGTAAACCACCAACGAATGAAGCTCGTGGTACGGGGGCTTAACTTAAAATGTGAACTGTCACTGTCACACCACACTTCCTGCCTCCATTCAAGAAAAAGTAAAAGATTACGATAGGGCCGGCAAACTGTCATCCTACAGATCAGCAAGCGCATACAGTGTGGTTATGGAGCAGACTCAAGAGCCATTCTCTGAGCCGGGGTTCAAGTCCCACATCTACCACTTAACATTCTGACCTTGTGATGCCGCCCTCTGTGCCTTAGCTAAAAGATGAAGACAGTAACAATAGCTACATGATATGGTTGCTGAGGGCAAGAGGAGTGAGTTAGGGACAGAGACACATAGTACAACCCCCCCACTTGCTGTTATCATATTTGTGATTCATATATTTCCTGGGCATTCACACTAGTAAGCACTTATCAGTACATTAGGCTTAATTCCTCAATCATAAATCCAACTGGTGCTAAAACTTAAAGTAAGTCATTCTTAATCTTTACTAAGAACTCAGTAAAATGCCTTTGCAGGGCCCCACTGCAGTTTCTTCTTTTGCTAATGGTGTGAATTATCAATCAAAGAACCGAGGGCCTGGCACATAAAAGCAAACACTCTACAAGGGAACATGCCAGCTTTCCAGCTTCTGATGAAACCTAAGAGAAGCTTAATCTTTGGTACCAACAGGTTCCCAGATGACACTTTTTATGCTGCTTATGTGGGGAACCACATTTTGAGAATCACTGGAAAGTGAACAGTTAGCTCGTGTTTAGGCTCTAGGCCCTGTCTTCTTTTATTTATGTTCGGAGTCAGGAGACTGAAAGGATAAAGAGACAAAGTAGGTGATTCACCTTTGCATTCAGGCGAGTCACATTGCTAGTTAGGGCCAGCGGGCTGTGAACACATATGCCTATCACTACAGGCTGGAGCTTTCTAAAGATGCCCATAAGACCTGCTGGCTTGTCTTGCTGCCACCTGTGAGCATGTATAATACCAACATGGCCACATTACCACTGCAGCCAGAATCCTCGAATCGCCAACATGGGGTGGAGCTAGACTAATGCTGTAACTCTTCAACAAGTAAAGGCATGAGTTAAATGTTTGATACCTCATTCAATATAGCTTAAATAAACCAATGTCTATCAGTGACATGGTCGCACGCACTTTTAATCCCAGCACTCAGAATGCAGAAACAAGTGAATCTCAGTGAGTTCCAGGCCAGCCAGGGCTACAACCTGAAATCCTGCCTGCCTTAACTAACCTACCAACTGACAAACAATCAATACCTATCATCTCTATGACACAAATACCCACATCATATCCAATCTATTAAACACTCATGTACATGAGGAGGAGTAGCCTATTCTTAAAAATCAGCCAGGATGTCTACCCTATCTCATTAACTTCTATCTGCAATAATGTTTTTATGTTTTCCCTCTTGAGGTCTTTTTCTAGTTAATTATAAAAATTTCTCACTGCAATATGCTCACGAAACAACTGTCAAAGAGAAAGCTAAATATGCTAACACACATTTCCAAAGTGACAAGTAAACACTGGAGGATTTGGAACAAGAGTTCAGTTAGACGAAGCGTTACAGGAGGCCTTCTCTACCTATGGCTCCTGTAATGCTATCTTCCCACATCCCCAAATTCAGAAGTTTCTAAAGCAAAACTGGGACCTGCTATGTGCTGACTGCTATACTATACCAAATCATTAATGAAGTCACGTAAGAACTGTATTAGATATAAATAATCTAGAGATTACTAAATCTTAGCATTCTTGGTAAAGGATCTTGAAAGTTACTGCCTGTAGGCAGAAGGGTGACTGTGTACTTCCCTCTCTTTACTGGAACCCTTTGACTCTCTCTCTCTCTCTGCTTCTCTGAGACAGACTAAGACTAAGAGCACAAAGCTTCTGTTTTATTTGTGTGTAGACTGATAACTTATTTTGCCCAAAAAGAAAAGGAAAATCCCTTCTTTCTAAAGATAGGGCAGAATATCACTAAGTTGCCCATGATGGCCTGAAAAATCTGTTTCCCAAAGTACTATGGTTAGAGGCATGCATGTGCAATGCCAGGTTTAAACTAGACAATGAAATACACACAATTGAAATAACAAGAACAGAATCACACATGACCTTCCAGTGTACTGAGCCAGAACAGCAATTCCCTGGAAGGCTATCCATGGGGACCCTAGTCTACAACTCATTTCAAAGGAGGAAGAATTCCTCCTAGAATATACCATCATTCTACACAGAATAAAAGGACAGACAGACACGCACACGCTTTCAAAACTTTTTCTTAAGGAGGGCTTCCTGTTCCCCTCTTAGCACTGTTGAAATTCAACATCTGAGATGAAGGAAACTTGTTGTGTCAAGCTCCCTTGAACACATTCTCTGGGTGTCACATTCCATCTTTTTAGGTACTTTTCTGTAGCTCCCCCCTAAAAAAGGTCAACACTCATGTGATACATTTAGTCTTACATTAAACTCAGCTGAAAAATCAGAATTAAAAATAAAGGAGCTGGAGAGATGGCACAGCCGTTAAGAGCACTGGCTGCTCTTCCAGAGGTTCTGAGTTCAATTCCCAGCATCCATATAGTGGCTCACAACCATCTATAATGGGATGTGATGCCCTCTTCTGGCATGCAGGCATACAGACAGGGTACTCATACATAAAAGTAATTAATTAAATTAATTTTTAAAAAAGAAGAAAATCTAGGTAGGATGCAGTGGTGTGTGCCCGCAGTCTTAGCTACTGAGAAGACTGAAGCAGGAAGACTGAGCCACTGAGTTTGGAACTAACCTGGGTGACACAGCAAAATGCCCTCTCCAAACGCCCATCCTCATGTAACAGATCCATGCTGGATCATTGTTAGGCAAGCTCTCTACCGCTATACTGCATTACCAGCCCTGAAAACCTAGCTTACCCTACCACTCCCTGCAAAGTGTCATTCTACCTGTATTAAGAAGATCAAAAATCTTCAACCGAGTCGAGCACTGGTGGCACACACCTTTAATCCCAGGACTCGGAAGGCAGAGGTCTCTGAGCTTGAGTCTAGCCTGGTCTATGGAGTGACTTCCAGAACAGGCTCCATAGCCTACTGGGAAGCCCTGTCTCAAAAAGCAAAACAACAACAAAATTTTCATCTGAGTCCTAAAGCAGGATCGCTTCTTCACTTTTCATAAGGAAATAATATGGCACATTTTCCTAAACCTTTAAAAAAAAAGCAGGAATTGTATGCCATTAGAACAAAATCTTATTATATTGACTAAAGGAAACAGCATCACATCTTATGAATGACTTTCCCACAAAATTCCTAAATATTTTATTAATCAGCCAAGTGACTTTTTAATATTCACACTGTTTCATCCAACCAGAGTCCTTGAATGCTCATCTGTGAAGAGATATGGGGATCCAACGTTGAAAAACAAAACCATATAAAGCAATACTACATGGCTCTTGTGGTCTAACTTGATCACTTTATTTCTCCTACGTACATGTGATGGAGGAGGGTCATCTGTCTATGTGTTACTTTCATTGGTTAATAAAGAAACTGCCTTGGCCCTTTGATAGGACAGAAAATTAGGTAGGCAGAGTAAACAGAACAGAATGCTGGGAGGAAGAAGGCAGTGAGGCAGCCGCCTCAGGCAGTCACCATGACTCTCCGAGACAGAGGCAGGCTAGGATCTTTCCCGGTAAGCCACCACCTTGTGGTGCTACACAGACTACTAAATATGAGTTAAAGCAAGAATTAGCCAATAAGAGGCTGAAACTAATGGGCCAGGCAGTGTTTAAATGAATACAGTTTGTGTGTTGTTATTTTAGGTGTAAAGCTAGCCATGTGGAGCTAGGTGGGACGAAAAGCAGGCCTGCCTGCAGCTCCTTCTACACACATGCCCATCACAGGAGAATCTAGCTGTAAGTAAATTCCTGGGATTTTATAAACCCAAACCCCCATTTACTTATGCTCAGAGGTTTGCAGTATCATATCTATATCTATAAATTATTTGAGATAGTTTATCAAGAAGAACCCTTTGCCCTGGCCCAACCTGGTTGAGCCAGCTTCTCCTAGGTGCTGCCACAGGGGACTGGAAGTGAGTGCCTCTTCTGGTCTCCCTGCTGTTACCTCTCCTTAAGCTTCAACTTACACCCAAATATTGTAGCCCATTCATGCCATGGCCTTGGGATGTGTCAATATTCCTATAAAATTAAAGCCAGGAACCAAACTCAGCTCTCAGCTCAACGATTCCCAAGGCAGAACATCTTTTCCATTTTGCAGTTCCTCCTCTGCGTGGACAGAGGCACAGAGAGTGCCAGCATTTTCTACTCCTGGAACTGGCTATACAGATCACGTGACTGCTGAAATCCCTGAACAAAAGCTGGCATTGTCCACTTTTCCTTGAAATCTCCAAATCCAGGATAAGACCAGCAATCAAGTAGCATCTTAATCGTCCAACAACCTTAAATCAATTGATCAAATTTTTCTCCTTGGGTTTCCTCATAACTAACTTGATATCTATAAGAGCAATTTTAACCAACTTTAAAGCTGATTGGTAGTATATCTATTTAAACATATTTATAGTATTTATAAGGGGAAAGAGCTTATAATAGTGGACATGACAGGCTGAAGGGCAATTAACAGCCCAGCAACAGCTGTGATGTCTTCAGAATTCTGCAGGGACATCAGAGGATGAACTGGGAGCATGCACTTTCCTGCTCTCTACCCATCAGCTCCAACGGAACAAAGCTCTCTATACCTGTGATTCACAGGGCTGCTCTCCAGGCAGCCAGAGGCTATTCCATTCCATGCCTGGACACTTCCCTACCCGCACCTCCAGTTCTACCACTTTGCTAACAGTGTCCCTGAGACTCCACCTACCAGCGGAGATGACAAATGGAGCAGCCTTCACAACCTGCTACAGGTCGCTTCTTCCAGTTGCCACAAATTTCAAAGACAAACTATTCCAACCTCTCAGCAACACTCTTCTGTACATATCCTTGTGCTATCCCCACTTCAGAGGGACTGCTCCCAAACTTGCTTCTTGGGAAGTCCTGGCTTTTAATTACCTTTCTAGCTACTCTGGGCAGCTAACATATAGACAATTAATTCCTATTTCTTATATGTAATTCAAATGTGGTTTTCAGTTTCCTGACACTGTGAGAAAATGATTACAATGTAAGAGAATCCTTTCCACCTTTAGTGTGGCAATCTGGAGTCAATCAAAGTTTCCCTAGATACTGGCTAGACTCAATTTTAACTAACTAAATTTTCAAAGAAATAATTTTGCATATTAAAAAAAACACCAAGAGCTTATCTGAAAAAGAAGTTCATACTATCCTTACAGTGTAAGTAATGTACTACAGAAAATTTAAATGTACGGAAAAAGTCTTAAAGAAAGTTAATATATTGAAAGCTAACGTATCCACAAGTGATTATCAGATATAGTCCTTCTGGGCATGATGACAAGTCTACAGAACTATCCCAGCACAAAGAAGGCTGAAGCAAAAGAACAGTAGTTAGTTTAAAGCCAGCCTGGGCTACAACGAAGGGCCCTGATTCTTAAAAAACAAACAAACAACAACAAAACCACAACACACACACACACACACACACACACACACACACACACACACACACACAATCAGACTAGAGATGACTCATTTAAGAAGGTCTGCTGCTCTTGCAAAGGACTTGACTTTGGTTCCCAGCATCCACATTGGGCATCTGATGCCCTCTTCAGGCACCTGCAGTTACATGCAAATAGCCACACATATCTATACAATAATACAATAAATCTTATATCACAGTCCAAGATCTCTTCTCTAGTGTCTTTCAGGGTACCTAGGACTTTTCTGGTGTGGAGGTATCTACTTTCTTTAAAACAGAAAAAGTTTTAAAAACAAAAACAATGGCATCTTAGGACCGGACAGATGTCTCAACAGTTAGGACCGGACAGATGTCTCAACAGTTAAAAGCACTTGTTCTAACAGAGGAGCTGGGTTTTATTCCCATCACCTATACTGTGTCTCACAACTGTCCGTAACTCTATAACTGTCTGCTACTGAAGATCTGATGCCCTTTTCTGACCTCCATGGGCATCAGACAGGCATATGGTGCAGACATACTTTCAAGCAAAGCAATCAGATATGTAAAATAAATTTTTAATTAAAAAAGTGGCACCCAACAAAATAATGCTAGCATACCACACAAATCAAGGTTAAATGTGTTATTGCTGGGATTTAACTTGCATGGCTTTTTAAAACTTTATTTTTTATATATTATATAAAATCGCCCCCATATGCTATTCACCCCACTAGCTCTCACTCATTCTGGACCTGAAGTGCCAAATACGTGACCTCCACATAAGTGATGCCGTACACAGGAGACAACTACATACTAACCAACTGACTACTGTCTCCATGGTGATAGCAGGCCATCTGGAAGTACTCAAGTGTCATTTTTCTAAACATTATGTAATATTTAGAAACTACTAGTAATAATTAGCAATTATGCTCATAATAATCTAGAAACAAATGTAGATTACTTGAAGGTACTTTGATTTTTTTGGTCCGTTTTGTTTTCTCTTGGTGTATCTCTGTGTACCACATACATGCAGAATACAAAGAAGACAGAAGAGGGGGCCAGATCTCCTGGAGCTGGTGGTACAGACCGTTCTGAGCTGCCACGCTGGTGGCGTGAATCAAATCTGGGTCCTCTCAGTGTGGCCAGTGCTCTTGACTACTGAGCCACCTCTTTAGACATTTGTTTGTTTTTTGTTTTTGTTTTTGAGACAACGTCTCTCTATGTACATCATTCGGGCTTTAAACTCACAGAGCTCTACCTGCCTCTGGAGTGCCCAGCGCTTTTTTGTTTTTCAATTTGAACTTATTGATGCTTTTGAAGAAACTTAAACTTATTAGCCAACCTGCACTACTTGGAAAAAAACACAATTATGTAAATTAAGGAAATGAAGTTATAAAAATGATAACTTGGTTCTACTGCATTTAGAACTTCTCGGTGAGGCTTGACAGACACAAAGGGGAAGAATGGAACAATTAACTTGCCACAAAGTCACATATAAATTCACTCTGATGAGGCTAACTAATGAAAGAAAACAAAACCGAAAGTGCCCATCTTGTCACTTTAACAGTATTCCAAGTCCCAGCTTGGCAAACTGTCTTTTCCCTTGAGTTCACATATCCTGAAAAGAGCACACTTCAAGGCATGGAGGGATAAGGTGTGCAGGGGCTGGGGGATGGATGGAAATGCCCTGATGCTCACTCCAAGCTAAAATACAGTATTTAAGGTAAGGGGCAAAGCGACTGCTGTTCTTCTTTTCTCATTGCCACCTCATCGACTCAGCTGACCCAGTTTGAATGCTGCCACCAGTTCCACAGAGGCTACATGACCTGACCTGAACATCTTAAGGTGACACGTGGGAAATAATCCGGTCAGTTCCGGGAAGGCTGAAAAAGAAACAGAAGGAAAACTTCTCCGTAGCCACCAATAAATACAAGTTTCAGGGTATGGCTCACCCTAACACCATCAAAAGATGCACTCAGAACAGTGGGAGACCAGGGACCATAAAACAAAACGTATGTGATGCTAAAGACAGTAAGAATAACAGACTTTGAGTCTAAAACTGATGCACTCAGAGGATCCGTCTTTCTTCCTTTAGCAGTAAAACTCGTTTAACTTTCAGAGTGCCAAGCAAACAAGAATCAGAAACATTAGAAACCGTGTAAATATGGAAAGCAAGAGCCTCTTCTCCCCATCCCTAAAGACAGGAGGCCACAACAGACCAGAAATAGCCTCTGTGAGCCTGCTTCTGAGCAAGAAAGGAACTGTGCATCAGGAGTGCTTCCCCTGTGATGTTATAGTGAGCTCAAACATGACTATATATGGTATGTTGATGGGATGAATGGATGCAAACACCACGTAGAACTTATATCAGACACGGACCAGCCTGCAACGAACCCAGTTCTCCTGCATCCTAGGCCCCCCAGACACCCCAGAAGTCAGAGTTAAATGCACACATTTCAAACAGCACTGTCTCCTGACTTAGTGGCATTTGAGTGGCTCACTGCTCCAAGTCTGTGCGAATGCACACACTTCCTTCTTCATCCTGCTCCACATTCCCCCTCCCTCCCAAGTTGTGCACTCCAGTCCCACAGAGGCATAAATGCATACTCAAGAATGCTGCTGCTGAATAGGGCCTATGTTACATGACAGAGGGCACCATCGGCTGCTCGAGAAACAGCTGGCCACGCAGCCTGCCTGTCGCAGACAAGCTCCTCATCTGCACAAAGTATTTTATTCACATCAAGTGTTCTGATTAGGAGAGGGGAAGCCAGACTGTGAATTGGCGCGGGGGGGGGGGGAGTAGGGGGTGTAGGCCAGAACCCAAAGATGTTTTAAAGTCCTGAATGTGACAAAGCAAGGAGAAGGCAGAAGAGGAGAGAGGAAGAGGAGAAGAGGGGGGAGGCAGGCTTCATCACTGACTTTAACAGTCTTGCCCAACCTGTTCTGTGGTATGTTCTGTTAACTAACTCCTTTCTGGCAAAGGGATGCAAACAGCCACCCCTTTCTTTCTTCTTCCTCTCCTCACAGCCCTGTGGGCAATTAAAGGCAGGCTAACAGAGAAAACCACCGAAGAGAAGAGCTACACCCATTCCTCAATGCAATCCAACCCATAATTTTGATCATATTGCTGAGACCCTTCCTATCAGCTAATAGACAGAGCCTTCATCCCAGTGAAAACTCCTAAGCCGGTAGTCCTCACCATCTTCCCAGTTCCCCTCCTTCCCCTCCGAATGTGACAATCATGTTTAAGCTTCTCTATGTCCACTTTCCAAGCTCTCAGACAAAGCACGATGCTGGAGAAAACAGGCTAATTTTCTTTATCTTTACGGCTTGCCGTTAGGCACTCACAGGGTTAATGGGTAGCCTCCAGACCAGAAACCTACCTGCTTAGCAACAGAAGCATCCACTAAGCCACCCGGGCTGTTCTGACATAGGAAAAGCAGTTTCTACCTGCTGGTAATTCCTGGTGGTGTTTTCATTGCCATTTCAAACGACACACATAATTAAACACACACAAACTACTGTAAAGGGAGAACTATCTGCAACTTCATGCATTTTAAACGCACAGATCAAAACCAAGCACGGAAACATGGGACGCTGCGTATGTAGAACATGCTTTAAATGTTAAGGAAAGGGCCGAGAAGGCTACAGTTGAGAACCCTTAACCATGAGTTTGCCTCACCACCCAATCGGCTTCTTAGGAGACATCTTCACAGAAGAACAGTGACTTGAGAAAGAGCTCACACCAGACTCTACTTTCTTCCTCTATGTGTTTGCTTATGCCAATTTTCAACAAAAACACAAATATAATCCAGTGTCTTTATAACGTCTCTGAAAAACAGATGGATGTCAGCCTGGGCTGCATAGTAAGACATGCAAAAAAAGAAAGAAAGAAAAAAATATGAATTTACCCTTAAGATTTAACTACACAGCAGGGTGTGGTGGGTGGCACACGCCTTTAGTCCCAGAACAGGGGTAGAGGCAAGTGGATCTGAGTTCAAGGTTAACCTAGTCTACAAAGCAAGCCCAGGCCAGCCAAGGCCTGGTAAAGACCCTGGTTTCAAAAACAAACCAAACCAAACAAACAAATCAAAGATTCAACTACACAAAGCTTCTTCATTTGCAGCAACCTGACAGTATCATTTTAGAAGCCCTCGGTTATCAACGCACGTGGAATCAGTTGTTATAGGATGCTTCTAAAAGAAATTCATCTTGGCCCACCCAAGATCCAACAGCGGTTGGAGCAATCACTGTCGACATGAAAAGCACAGCAGAAAGGGATGCTAATGCTCCCCAGCGGGAGTACATTAAACTATAAAGGAGGAATAATTTCAATGTAAACAGCTGCCGCAGCCAATCAAAACGTGCGTGTGAGCGGAAACAAGTGAAAATCCTAACGCGAGCATTAGAGTCCCGCTTTAAGAATGATCAAGTAATCCAGAAGTATTCTAGAAACACTTGAGAATACCATATTACAGTTTAACTTAAATTATTTTTTAATTAATAAGCTTTATTATGGTGTGATTGACAAAACTTGCCAAGCTGGACATACACCTCAGTGGTAGTAACTGCCTAGCATAACAAAGACTCTGGGTTGAGTCTTAGCCCTGGGGGGTGGGGGGCTGTATTTATTTTATTTATTTATATATATATATATATATATATATATATATACACACACACACACACACACACACACACATAATGTTTTGATATATATATATCATTGTAAAGTGGTTAAACCCATTACTTCATGCTTATATTTTCTATGAAAGCATTTATAAATTAATCTTAAATTCAGTATTTGATGAGATAATGTACAAAGAACTTTCTAACGTCAATTGAAAATTCAGCCTCAAAGTCACAATGAAGTTTTTGACTTACAAAAAGCATCTGTGCAAAAGCCCCCCCAAATAAATCTTTCTTTAACCAACTAAAATATCTACTCAGAAATCTCAGACCACTCTTAGCAAACTAAAACCCTTTTTCTGAAAATTACACATTTGAAAAATATAAATTGGGTCATAGAAATTCTAGTGTGAAAAAATAGGATTTAAAGTAAAAACTTGGTCCCTGCAAAAACAAAAACAAAAAAAAAAAAAAAAAGCAAGGGTTGGGGGAGGAATCCATCTCTGCTGATGCTCACTGGTCACAAGCAGAGTGGGCTGCAAGACCAGTTGTATCTAACAGTTGTGCTCCAAACAACAAATGGTGCATTCATGAACTGCAAAAAGGCAAAGCTGTTCAGAGGCTTGTAAAGCCTGCTTGACACGATGAGCTGCTGACTGTACTGTTGTCCCCCAGTGAAAAAGGACTGAATTCAGTTAGAGACACAGGCGGACAACTTCAGCTGTGGCAAAAACGGTTCAGATAAAGAGGCCCCCAGTACTATTTAACCCTCTTCTACCAGGACCTGGGCCTAATGATAATTGAGCCAACATCTCCACCTAAGATAACCCTGGGAGAGGGAAAGACACATTAGGAACCAGAATCCACACCCTCTTCTCCCCTCAAAGAAAATAGTCAATACTCCAAGCCCCATAACATCAGACTAGGCGATTAAACGTCCATAGCCTGATTGCCTGAGACACTACGTCTCCACGGCTTTAACAAAAGAAACATCTGGTACCTGCTACTCAGCATCCCTGATAATTCTGTTGGAGCTCCAAGTTCTTAAAAAATTAATTAGTGGCATTTACACCTGCCAGTGCTGAAGGCCATGGTGGTTCTAGCACAGGTGCCACACCACCCTGTTTAATAGCCAACTCAGCTTTGCAGCAAGGGAACAGCTAGGATAATTTGGATAATTACCAATTCTCCTTTCATTGGTCTTAAAAAAAAAAAAAAAAAAAAAAAACCTAGTTGCTGGATTTGTGAGATTGGCCCTGAGGGTAAAGGTGTCCATTACAAACTCAATCCCAGGAACCACTGAGAATGGACTCTTGGAAACTCTCCTATGACCCACATGAGTGTCAACGCACGTTTAAAAACAAAACAAAAAACCACACACACAAACAAAAAACCATCTATTTGACTCATCAGATTGTGTGTGTGTGGGGGGGGGGGTATGTAGCTCTGGCTACCTTAAACTCACAGAGATGCTTGGAATAAAGGCGTATGCCACCATGCCCACCTCATCAGAAGCGTTTGGGTTTTTCGAGACAGGGTTTTTCACATCAGAAGTTTTTGACACAAACGCACCAAATTACCTGGTCCTAGCCTTAGCCTATGCTAGCAAAGGAGGCAAATCTTTAGTCTCCTACTGCGCACTATACGGGAGGGCCACTTATCCGAGGCTACAACCCTGGCTCAGCTCTTTTCAGAGTTGCAGGATGGTAAGGCTACTAGAGCACCCAGTCAGGAAGCTTCGAGACTGACCCTGTGGATTAGACTAAGTAAGACAGCGCATACTCAGCAAGCCGGCTCCGGGCTCCGTGGCAAGCAACCTTTGCCCGACAGAAGCAGTAGCAACGGTATCCCCTTCGGTGATGCCCAAGTTCAGAACACCAAGAAACCTCACCGCAGCTAAGCAGCCTCATTTTTTCCTAACTGGTCCCGAGAAGAGAAACTTGAAACAGCATTCAAAGAAGACAAGGGCGCCCCACTTTCAGAAGAGGGACTGGAGCATGGGGGGGGGGGCTCCCCACGAAGAATGCAAAGCCCTAGGCCTGGCTCGGCACTCTTCTGGGCCTCTTCCTCTGTTCTCCGAATGAGCGTCATTTTAGAAACGCTCCCCTCCCCACCCCCACCCAGGAATTCAGAAAGGCCGCGCTAAGGCTCCACTCGCACACTCGGCCACCTGGCTGCTGCCACTCTGCTGCTGTCCCCACGTGGAAGTCCCTGACTTCCTGCTCCACGGGGGCCTCCTGCGGGTCCAGCTCTGCAGCGGCTGACGGGCCCAGCACCAACCACCCTCCAGCCATCAGCCATCGTGGGGGAAACCCCAGAGCCTTACGGGGACTTGCTGAGGGGCGGGGGGATACATTCTGCGAGCAGACCAGCGCAGGCCTCGGAAAACTTCCGAAACTGTAAACGTGGCCACGAGCTAGAAGCCCTCAAACTACCCTGAAGGAGGAAGAGGGTCTTGCTCAGAGCGCCCACATTTTCTAAGCTCTCCCTGAGAGAATTCTTTGGAAGGCGTCGTGGCGCAACCAGCTCGGAGGACCTTCGGTTGCCACTCAGCTGCTGCACCCCGTCAGGGCTGCGGTGAGATGAGAGCCTCAGGAGAGAGATCCTGAGAGGCTGAGAGCAGAGCTTCAAGGTCCCATGAGGGATGCCAGCGCCCGGCCCTGCCCCCAGCCGGCGCGTCAGCCAATCGGCGACGCCGCTGGCCTGACTGACAGCTCCGTGGCCCGCTCGCAGGGTGCCCAGCACTCGAGCTGAGGTGAGGCGGGCGGGCGTCGTGCAGGTCCCGAGGAGCCTGGACAAGCACGGCCAGCTCCTCAGCCGAGGAGGTCACCATAGGCCCTAGAGGGCCGGGCTCGGCGGCTAGGGCGCCTCATCCCTCACACCGTGCCACCCGTCCGCGCCCTGCACGCCTTCGTAATGGCTGCCCGTCTCATGCCCTTCCCCAGTGCGAGCCGATGCCCCGCCGGTCACCCGGCGTGCTGATCAGGTCCTGACGAGGACAGACCTGGGCCTGAGGGCGCCCACGCACTTTTAAGGCTTACACCGAGGGCTTTAAGTTCCTCCAACATTCACCTCGAGGTCGCCGCCACAGTCGTCGGAGCATTCCCAGACCCAACAGGCCGCCGGGCAAAAGGGCGGGCGACGGCTGTGAGCGCCTTAAAACCCCCGGGTCAAAGGGACAGGAAGACGACGGCTTAGTTATCCGCGTTGAAATTTTCCCATTTTCGCTAGGGGGGAAAAAAAAAAAAAAAAAAAACCCAAATGACAGCCAAAGTTCTGGAATATTACATGATATGTGAAACTTGCCTGTTTATTCTATATTTGGCAATATGAATTCTAGCACTTTGGTTTACGAGTTACTGGGCTAACTCTAGAAATACAAATGGAGATCAGACAGCCAACACGAAGCATCTTTTAGAAAAGAGTAAGGGAAATCCCTGTGACATAAGTGTTACTCCATTTCTTCGCTGAGGCCTCAGGAACCTTTTATCCTTGAAGGATGCTTTTTCGTAAGTCTCTAAAGTCAGCTGGCCTTGCCAATCACGGCATCTGGACAAATCTGTGTTAGCCTCCACACATAAAATGGTAGGCCTCATAAAGACTTGCTTTTCCCTTCAATTCTCAATAATTAAAAAAAAAATTCAACAGCCACCTGACCTTGGACTCTCATTTTCATCTGTCTCTTGCAGTCCACTCTCTTTACTAACCATTCAGTACACTGCAAGCCCTGATAAAAGTAGTTAATGTTTACTGAAACCTGCGCATGAACTGTACTGGGCCCGATAGGAGTGAAAAAGGCAAAGTTCTGTTAACGGCATCCATGTATTGCAAGGGGGTGGGGGTGAGGATATTCTTCTCTAGTTGGAACCTAAAAATTCTCAATGTCCCAAGTTTAACGAGTTATGTCGACATATATCACCCATGAAAAGATGCTTTTTGATCTATTTTGTCGCCTGTAGAAGTTTTCTGGAAGAAACACACATCAATGACCTTTCTAGCTGTCAGAAAACACAATTTCATAAAATTCAAAACTGAAGCAAATTTATATTTCATGTTGTCATTTTTTGAAGGCCCATATACTTTATCAGTGACCAATTTTAATTATGCTGCCAAGTATTTATCTGAGTAGTCTTTGTAAATACATAACTCAGAGAAAAAAGGTTAGTATTTCTCACAATTATCGTCTAAAATCTTTCCCTTAGCTCTTTAATTTTCCAATGTAAACAGTTTACTTCAGCCTAAGTAGATATGATTCTTAACATCTCTTTATACATTTACTACATAGTGAATTATATAGCAGAACTTGTTAGTAACTCACTCTGTATTTCTCATTTCTATTTTATCCTTTTTTTTCAAATAACCTCAGTTAACATAAAATTTCAACCTCTACACATCCAACATACATAGACTTTGTCACAATTAGGATGCTCTCAGGTGTTTAAAGCTAACTTTCTCTTTCCCATCCCCCTTGCATAAAGAGCACCAATAGAATCAGTCACCTTGGAAACAAACATCACCCAGTGTTTGCAGAACAAACAATGGTACCTTTTCAGCCAGTACCAGGCAGGCAGGGCAAGGGGCAGCCAAGCAATTCTGGGCCTTACAGGAGTATTAACATATTAAATTCATTCAGTGCACCAGAGAGTAGTTCATTACTAACGCTGAGGTGTGCTCTAACATGAGAGCCTTTGGCGAGACATCACACACAAAGTTTAAAAAAAAAAAAAAAAAAAAAAAAAACTTACACTTGGAACTGTTTAGATTTATATATATATAAAAAAAAAACAAACATAAAGCTCATTCTTGTTACTGATGATCACTCTCCAGAAAGCAAGGAAGTTGCAGGAAAAAAGCAAAAGCATGTTTCATCTAATTATTCCTACCAAGGCATCACGTTATTCTTCTAGTACACCACCATATTCATTTGTATATTGCCTGGCACCTTAACTAGCTTATGAATTTCTGGTAACTGGAAAATCTAAAAAAAGAAAGAAAGAAAACTAAAACAAAAAACCCAAACCCCTCAATTTCCAGAACAATTTTTAAAAATAGCAGCAAAGAAATACATGTATCTATATGGACTTCAGACAGCAAAAGCTACTTTTTGACCTTGGGTGACAAGTACCAAACTTTCATTTCCTGAAGCTTTACAGCAATGCAGCATTTTGAGCAGCTCAAGATCTCGAGGGATTCGGACAGCTACTGTTTTGAAAAAGCACAAATGGGCACTTAATTAAAAAGAAACACACGTGTGTTCTTCAGATCCTTCAGCATGAAGAACTTAAATGTCCAAAGAAAGTCGCCGTTTCCTCCTTTTTCTGGTGGGTTTTCCTTCCACCAATTAAGAAAGAAGCCTAAGTCTAACTGAAGTATTTGGACAACAGTTTGGTTGTCCGTTGAATACCACAGTTACTGGCATTTTCTACACCTCGAGACTAAGGCACAAATGCCTAATTAACCAACACGCAGCTTTAAACAGGATAAAGTGCCAGTCTTTCTTCATTCCATTTCTTCCCCCTCAAAGATTTGGGTCTTTAACATCCTTGAGTAAAACTGCACATCAGACGGGTGTGTGCGTGCGTGTGCGTGTGTGTGTGTGTGTGTGCAGTCTAATTAAAAGATGCTTTTTCACAGTGACAGGACATCAGTTAACATTATCAACCTCCCCCGGCTGGCACAGTGAGGAGGCACACTGAAAGGGGGGGGGCTTAACCGTTAGACCGGGTGCCCTTGACAACGAAAAGGAACCTGGATGTGATGAATGATGATACTGAAAACTGAAAATACTTGAAAATCCGGCCACAGCAATGAAGCACCAGGGCAGCCGCTCTGAACACTGTGGGCTGCAGCTCCGGGCCGGGAGAGGAAGAGGAGGAGTCAGGCCAGGGCCAAATGACTTCTCCCATCCTCTTCTTCCAGCAAAGCACCAGGGGAACCTTCCAAGCCTCACTTCAACACTGCAGCTTTCCGAGTCATCTCAGTGACCTAAACAACGACTACCTGGAGTAATTTGAGCAAGCCACTCCACTCCACCGTTGGGCCAGAAAAGCCAGTTTCAATTCTTTAGAAAAACAACAAAACCCTCAACATTTGGCTTCTTGGTTTTATTTGCCTCTCTATCCGACATATCTAAACATGTATGTGTGTGCGCTACTCGTGTGAGTCCACTGTAAACTCATCAGATGCATTTCCAGAACACCCCAATATGAAGAGGACAAGACCAAAGCTAAGCAACCTCTGGGCCGCAAGCAGCCTGGCCAGTGCGGACAACGGCAGTGGACAAGCCTTCAGCCCTGCTCCCTGGATTCCAACTCCCTACTACCTCCTCCCTGCACCTCAGCGGTGGGGAGGAAGAAGAGTCCAGGGGAGCAGAACATTCTCCCTGTTCCTCCCCTGCTCCTCCCAGGCCTTTCTGGGAGAGGCCCCGAGGACAGGACTGCCCACCTCTGACAGCCTATAAAGAGTCAGCTTTGGGCTCTTGAAGAAGGACTCAGTGCTCAGCCACTCCCATCCCGGATCCAGGATGATGACCCGAAGAGCAGAGCTTCCTCCACCCTTCTGCAAGAGCCTGGCAAGGGGCAGAGTTGGGAAAGGAAGGGTAGGGAGGGCAGCCAGTGTGCGACGACCTCATCTTTCTACCCTCCTCCAGTATTTGTACCCCCCGTTTCTGTTTTCACTGCCGCCGCAGCCTGCATGGAAGAATCTATGAGCCAGTGCATGCTTCTTAATGAAATTCTGAGGGCAACACATATGATTAGTGGACACACTTTTGTAAGTCACCTGATAAGACAACACTTAAAAAGCATTAGGCTTCAGAACTTAATCCATTTTAAATAAAGATATTTAAGCTTTGTTTGTAGACTTATGTCTTTGGAGAATGTTATTTACTTTATGGTCTGTTACACCTAAAAAAAAAAAATCACCTTCAAGAAGGTAGGTCTACTCAGAAAAAAAATTACATATGTACTCCTAGGCTGTTTTTTTACATATATACATATTTTTATTAACCCCTTTTCTCAAATAGCTTTTATCACATAGAGAAGTGTTTATTTCTAATTATTTCCATACCACTTAATACCCAAGTAAGCTACTAAAGGTGAAATATTCTGAGGCAATTGTTTAAGACTTCAAAACAAAGTAAAAAACCCTAAGATTTCCATTACAAACTCATTTCTATCTTTTTAAAAAAAAATTCTAATCACTAACATCTATAAAGGCAACCCTCCACCTCAAACCTCGGCCAGAATCAAGCTGGTAAAATGGCTTGGAATTCTTACACTCTGTTTCGAGAGTTTCCCCCCTGAGACCTTCGTGAGGTCACTGTGTACCAAAGTAACCACGGCCCTCTGGGTCACGGCAAAGGAGCCTGCCTCGCAGCTGAGTTTACCAAGCAAAGGTACACAGCACGGATGGCCACAAGTTCTTCAACTAAGGCCTGGCTGACTGTCTGGTCACCTGCCATCTCCCTCACAAGACCTACTGCCTCAAATTAGCCCTGCCTGCATTGCAGTTACACACGGATTAGGGAGACTGGCTTCAAGACCCCTGTGCTTTCTCAGGGGTCAATTGATAGGCACTCACTGTCTGCTCCTCTTTGCTAAGCAGCCGCCTAAAGTTCCGTGAGCTACTTGGAAAGGCTTGAAACAGAGACACGTTAAATGTTTTTGGAGCACACACAGGCCCGCCTAAAATGTAAACAGAATACCTGCTTCTAGCCCAGGCTCTTAGAAAAACGGGGAATGGTGGAAAGGTCTTCCTACAGATAACAAGGCCCATTTCAATGAGATGCTTGCCGCCTCTGCCTGCACCGTGGCGAGTTCAACGGTGCAGTAACTCTGTTGTCCCTGGTGATGACAAGAGGCATCCCGTTTTAAAATGAGGAAAACACAAGCAGAGGAAATGGAGATAAGGTTTCTGAGGAAGTTCTCCTTCTACGGGATGGTCTCTTTGCTGTTGCTCCACCTTAAAGCCACTTTCATGTTTAGAGTTTCCCTAGATTTATGGCCCTTTTCCTTTATATGAGAAGACAATACCTCCTCCTCCTCCCAAAGTTTCTCTGAAGGCTCTGCTAAGAAAAACAACAAAAACAAACTGCCTAGAGGCATCATTTTTGTCAACTAGGAATACATTACAAGAAACATAGTCTTCCCATTTCAGAGATTTAAAACAAACTAAGACTAAACCCAGTTGAAACTGGGTGCTCATGCTAACAGAAAAGGGTCTTTTAAGGGAATCACAGCAAGAGGTAGGCAGGAAAGCTGGGACAATCTGGCAGATTGAAACTCCCTTCCCTAACTCAATTTTTTTTTGCTCTAAAATGAATGTCTGGTCAAAGGGTTTGCACTGGAAATGCTGGAGGAAAGGCATCCCTACTGATGGGCCAGTGGGACCGAAACACATATCTTCCTAAGGTGCCGAAGAACAGCCTAACTCCATAGCAACTCCATAACGACTCCGCAGCCATTTCCCTGGACTACAGCAAGGGATTCCATTTACAGTTCAGAACTGACCTAAGAGTTATTTTCCTGGACAGCAGACCTTAGAGTGATTCACACACAGGAACTGTCTGAGGCAGGAGCCTCTGGGGAGCTGTTTCAAGGAAACCCAGTCAATTATCTCTTGGCAAGTTATCTACCAGCCAAGTACACTTACATGTAAGTACCGTTCCTTTCTGAGTACATGAAGACTCTGCTATAATTTAATGATAATAAATGCCACTAAAATGCTATTATGGCCCTTTTTTGACATTACGGTTTCCAACATATTCTAAAAATATAAAGTCACACTTGGTCTTGCAGATTTAAGATGGGTTCTCTCTAATATAACCCTCTAGCCTAGAGAACTCTCTATGTAGACCAGGCTGGCCTCACAGCTGGCCACTGCCTCCTGAGTGCTAGGATTAAAGGCACAAGCCACATTCCCAGCCAATTTTGCCTTTTTTGACGCTAACCTATCCACTTATAGGTCAGGCTGCCCCTACGGCTCAGTCAGGTCCTCCTCCTGCCTCTCACTGGGATCACAGAGTGCATACCATAGCTACCTAGAATTGTGGTTTATCTTTTTACGTTAAGAGATTTAGAGAGAGGAATCAAACATGTATGAAAATTACATGTTAATTTAAAAAGAGAGCAATCCATAAGGTGGGGGGTGTGACTTAGTGACAGCCTACTGTAAGTATAAGACTGGAGGTTCAAGGCCTAGCCTTGCAAATACATGTGTGTATACACATACATACATATTAGGAATAGAAACAACAGTCCTGTAATTTGAAGATTATGAAAAACTGTCCAAATATGATGACACGATTGGTAAAACAAAATATTGATAACAGACACCACAACCACTGGTAAATGACATGTCCTATCCATAGTACTACCTAGTTAAGCAAAAAGGAACTTTGCTGCTAGATGTGAAACCCCCATTTCAAAGACCCCAAACAAGGAGCCTGGCCCCCTCTTTCTTACTCCCCTAACAATTCTTTATTCCAAATTTTAAAAAGATTTTTGTTTTGTTTTCAGTTGGAAAGCAAGCCCAGGGCCTTGCTACAACTCCAGCTTGGGAGTCTGGCCCTACGGAGGGACTTCTTGAACTACTCAATTTGTTTGTCCACTGTTGACTTCAGCTTGTTCCAGATTACTACGACGAAAGATCACACAGCTCCACAAAAACAAATACTTTTATCAGTTAGTATTTTTCTTACATCAAGTTAAACCAATTTCTGATGGTGTTCAAAAAAAAAACTGAATCCTAGACTGACTTCATTTAAAAGAGAAAACATGGGGGTCGGAGGGGTTAAGAGCACTGGCTGGTCTTCCAGAGGATGTAGGTTCAATTCCCAGCACCCACCTGGCAGCTAACAGCTGTCTGTAACTCCAGTTCAACACCCTCACACAGACAGCCAAAACATCAATGCACATAAAATAAACAAATCTTTAAAAATAAATAAACGAGAAAACATCTCTCCTCCCCTTAATGAGAACTTAGGGAGTGGAAACTAATTTAAATATTTGCCTATGACCTGGCCCTCCAGATGATGTCACGTCAAAACAATGTGACTATTATGCCACGTTGACTATGTCAGAAAGACTTGTCATATATTTTTAAATTTGAAAAGATATAGTACAACATAAGGAGGTGTATAAAAATGAAGTTTCTTGTCCACAAATGAATCATACCTCCGTACTGTGTTCGCCCAAGAAAAAAGTCCTGCACAGCTGGAGATGTGCTCACCGGCAAGAGTGCTTGCCTAGCATACATGAAGCCCTGGATTCTATCTTTGGCACAGCGCACACCCACCTGCATGGTGGTGCGTGCCTGCAATTCTGAGAGACTAAGACCAGCCTGGCCTGCATGAGACACCCCCACCATCACCATAGGGCATCTAAGACATATACTATCAGTAATGGTGTTTTCAGATTTGTAGGCATACTCCTACTTTCTTTTCCGCTCATATTAATCTTTTCATTCATTTTCCCCGGTGACAATGTATCTTATGTGGGAAAATAATTTTAAAAGTCCAACAAAGGTTAGAGAGGTGGTTCAGCAGTAAAGAGCACTTGCTCTTACAGAGGACACAGGTTTAGTTCTCGGTACCCACATGGTAGCTTCCAACAACGCATGACTCCAGTTCCAGGGAATCCAATTCCCTCTTCTGACCTCCCTTCGCGCTAAGCATCCGTGTGATGTAAACATACTTAAGCACAACCCTTATATGCATAAAATAAAAATAAATATTACAGGAAAATGATTTTTTTAAGTCCTTAGGGCTATTTTCTTCGTAATTCTTATCTTAAACAGATGCCAAATCACTTTTTCTTCAAATGCCTCATTATCTACCATGAGTACAAACATTTTTACAACCATAGTGTGATTCTGACTTATCAGCTGCTGGCAGATTTATTGACAAACTACTTGCTAACACCATAATCCGAGCAACCGTAGCTCCACATGAGTGTTCAGGAAAACCAACAAAGACAAACCCCTGGGCCTCCTGGCTAGACAGGGCACGCTGATGCCTAAGGAAATCTGACCAACGGTCCACACCTGGACAGCACAGCGGGCCTCGTTTTCCTCACCTGCTGGTTAAGGAGTACGGAGAGCAAGCGAACCAAGGTACGGGTTTAAGCACAATGGTTGTTATAAACAAAGATCAGAAGAGACTAACCAAATCCTGACCTTCCTCACTACTCACCCAAGTACAGTTGAACTGACTTCGCCAATTTTACTACCTACTTGACTTGAAAAGAAAGAAAGCAGAGGCAGGGATGTTCGATTTAAAAAAATCGCTTCCGGGTGTTCCACTGACTCGCACTTTTCCAGCTGCGCTAATGTGTGCGGTAGTCCTGCCCAAAACGAAGACACATGCCAAACAACAAATACAGCTCAGTTTCCCCACTGTTTATATGGTGCTGGAATTGGGTATTTATGGGGTTTTATGTCATGGTCTGTAATCCCACGGCATAGATCTGATTACTCTCCCTTAACATGGGTAAAAAGGATCTGCCGCTTATAAACAAAAACAAAACCCTGCAGTGTGAAACGCAAAGGCCCTTTCTGAGCAAGATGCGAGCGCTGCACACCCAAATCCCGCCTCGTGTCTACACCTGTCAAATAGGTAGAGTAACCCCCGCTTTAGCCATCCTGTCTTCAGTGACCACTGACTGAGCACCCAGTGGTGCACCAGCAATTGGTGCGCAACAAGAACAACCAAGTTTTAAAAGGACCAAAAGGCCTCATGGAGCAAAATACTCCTGGATAAAGAAACCTGGTTCACCCCCTTTTAGGAAAAATAAATAAATGGACTGATACTTACTGGACACTTGATATACATTTCTTCGGTTTTTCTTCTGCCTTTTACAATGGGGGAGAGCGATCCAACAAATAAAAAATGAACCCAATGGAAGTAATAGGCTATGTCAGTCACAAAGGAGAAAACTATTTTAATAAACTGCAAAGGAGCAGCCAGGTGTTGTTGGTGCATGCCTCTATCCCAGTGCTCCCGGAGGCAGCCCTTCTGTGAGTTTCGAGGCCAGCCTGGTCTACACAGTAGTTCTAGGGCAGGCTTCAAAGCTACACAGAGAAACCCTGTCTTGGGGGGGGGGGGTGGCTGCAAAGGAGCAAGAATTAAGGGTACTGTGGGACCCTGGCCTGGATTTGAATTTTGTTCATTTTGACTTACTAGTTGGAGTGACCTTAGACAAATTAGCCACATCTCTCCAAGCATACCCACACTTCTTTATGTGTAAATGGAAGCAACAATGACCTCATTAGGTGAATGCAAAGATATGTCCCCATGATGACGACTGGGGCCAGCCCACCTCAGCTCCTATCCTTCCCATCTCTGAAACAGTAAGTATACACACTTGCCAGAGCTGTTAGGAGGGCAGCAGGGAAAAGGCACAGGGCCAGTCAACACTCACGACACCTGCTTCTTTAAAAAAAAAAAAAAGAAGCTGGGAAAAGCATCCCTGGAAGAGCACTATGCTCCTAGTACCAGGCGCCAGGCAGAGAGTTTGCCCGGAGGGAGATCAGATGCAGGTGGTTTGTGAAATGGCAAACGCAACTGAATCTGAGTCACCCGGGGTGACGTCCAGAGCGTGTGGATTATGTGGGCCCCTGGCTCTGGCTGCCTCTCTGTCAGGCACTTCCAGCTTTACCAGAGGCCGAGGGGCGCAAAGCAATGCAGTGCAAAGGGATTTACCACTGCTTTGCAGGTTTCTAGAGGAAGGCCAGTTAGCTGTAGAGGATCAAAATGATCTGGGCTTATTATCAGGAAAAAGCCATAAATCCAGACTTGCCCTGCCCTGCCCTGCGGAGGGCATGTTAGGAAGCCCTGGGGTCCCTTTTCTCCTTGTAGACTGAGACAGAAGCCAGGAAGCCCCAAAGCCAGGATGAAGAAAGAAAGGAGAGATGGCTCAGGTACCATGAGCCAGCACACTGAGACCCTGGGCATGCCCACAGTAAGATCTGCTGTCTGACCGACGGGCAGCTCTCTCCACCTAGGTGTGTAAAAGTTTTCCTACCGATACCCGAGGCTCAAGTGCCAACATTATAAACACAACACACCCTAAAAGAGCTTCCCAGACCAAAGAGAAAAGAGCCCAAGATTCCAGGTAGAGGCCTAACTAGAACCCGGCTGCCTGCTACCGAGCCACCTTCCTCCCTCCTTGCAAAGGGTGTGGCTCACCCGAAATCGGGAGCTATGAAGTCCAGTAGGGAGCCAGAGAACGTGATTCAGCTTTTCAGCAAGTCCACGCGGAAAGGAAAGAAAGATTTCCTTGTGCGTATGTACATCAGTGCAGTGGCTCAGAGAGCAATTAACAAATCTTAAGCACTCAGCTTAGTGCATCCCCGTACCAGATTGCCCTGGGATGTATTCTCTGCTTGGGTCAATGGTGGTACACCAAAGCACCAATGTTCAACCCATTCTCCTTCTTGAAGACATGCCAAGGCCCCAGCAGGGCAAACTGTCCCTACTCGCTCGGATCCTAGGATTCCTGTAACTAGGAGCTGGAAAGATCACCTTCTGCCTTACCTGTCCGGGGGCTCTAAGTAGCCCATAAACCTGTTATCTTCCAGTTACATCGTCTTCACCAGCAAATTATACCCCGGACTTCCAAACCAGCCTGCCCCTCTCTGCTGGGACCTCAGCCCCTGCTTGTGCTTTTCCTGGAAGTGCAGACCCAGTCCAGAGAGCCTCCCCGAAACTCTGGCCTTCCCATGGGAACTTGGCTCGGGGCCATACGCCACTGTGGATTCCTTTCACAACATAAAACTCCCCGAAGGCAAAAAAAAAAAAAAAAACAAAACAAAAAACCCACCATGTTTTACCTGCCAAAACCAAACCCAAATACTCTAAATACTACAGCTGCTCAATTAAGGCTATTTTAACTGGAGGTAAAGGCAATCAAATCGTATGCAATGCTCAATCATCAAGACACATGAACTGAGTGAAGCAGTAGGATGCTCCAGGGACCAAGGTGTAGAGAAATCATCCACAGTGAAAAATAACAAAATGGCCGGGGGTGTAACTCATCAGAAGAGGGCACACCTAGTATGTGAGACTCTGAGTTCAGACCCAGGCCAAAACAACAAAAACATCAGAAAAGATGTGGAAAAAAATTATCCTAAGACTATCAAAAAGAGGCCGTAAAGCTTCCTGGAAAACTACATTCGCTGTGTGATGTTAGAAACACGAATGTCTCCAACCCCCCAGTTTTCCTCCTTATTTTTTTTATTTTTATTTTTTTTTTTTTGTTTTTCGAGACAGGGTTTCTCTGCAGCTTTAGAGCCTGTCCTGGAACTAGCTCTTGTAGACCAGGCTGGTCTCGAACTCACAGAGATCCGCCTGCCTCTGCCCTCCCGAGTGCTGGGAAGTTTTCCTCCTTAGAAGGAAGACACAACGGGGCTGGAGAGTTGGCTCAGCGGTTGAGAGCTGAATGCACGCATGTGGCAGCTCACACCAGTCTCTTAACTTCAGTTCCAGAATATGAGTTAACTTTGGACCTTCACTTGCACCAGGCACGCATTATACTATACACACATGTATGTAGTCAAGCCAGTCATACACATAAACCTAAAAGCATGATTTTCTGTTAAATGAAAGGTGAGAGAGAAAAGCAGCTACATCCTGCAGACAGTGATGAACACTGCACATGGGTCACAAATGGTACCCTACCCAGGCACCTCGCCTCACTGGTCACATACAAAAGGAACGTTGAGCGGACAGCACTTCAGGTGCCTCCCCCTATCCTGGTTCCCCCAAACCCTGCTTCAGCTTAGGAGGACCGCACTTCCTCCTGCACACTTGTAGCTCCACTGTTAAAGCGACACTAAGCAATAAAAGATTGACAACAATGTGGAAAATCATAAAGTATATTCATCAGTTGGTTTTTTTTTTTTTTTTTTGAGACAGGGTTTCTCTGTAGCTTTGGAGGTGTCCTGGAACTAGCTCTTGTAGACTAATAGGCTGGCCTTGAACCCACAGAGATCTGCCTGCCCTGCCTCCCAAATGCTAGGGTTAACGACGTGTGCCACCACCGCCTGGGTCACTTGAAGGTCTGCCATTGCCTGACTGAGGTCTGCATGCCGTCTGACCCATTAAATTTACAGAGACCCCACACACTTTGCCCCCCCCTCCTGGGAGCTGGCTCCTTTAGTCTGTTGTGCACAGGCTTTGAAATGTGTAAAGCAGGCCTATAAAAAAATTAGCATTTCCTCCCCAGAGGACAGAGGACTCTGGAGTTTTCAGAGTCCTAGGAAGACTGTGTCTACAGTAATAATTAAGCCACTAAATGTTGAGGAGCCTGCTATCGACATCTTTCACACCCACCAGGACACTTGAAACCCCTGGGCAGGGCCCCCTTCCCTGGCTGCCTCATTTGCATACAGTGAAGGAGGCTGGAGCGGGCCCTGAAGGAACCTGAGGGGCTTGTTTCTACCAGAGGCTTTTTTTAGCCCCCTAAAAGCTTTCTGCTCCTGTATCAAGGTGTGAATATCCAGCCCCTGTTCACTTACTCCTAGCTGCCTTCACTCTATCCATGGGGACTGACATACAATGTATCACAATACACTAAATGCTCCTAGTATTCCCCCTCCTTTGCTTCTCTTTTTTTTTGGGGGGGGGGGTGTGAGTTCTCTGTCCTTTTAAAGACTTCTGCTCTCTAATGAACTTAATAAGTGCCAATTAGCAAAATAAAATAAAGATTAAACAGTGTCTGATTCAATTCTATCTGCTGCAAATAGATTTTCCCACCTTTCTAATGATATTTTCAAAAACCTATGCAGGGCAAGGGAATCAAACCCAGGGCAAACACCCCACTACCATCAGTTATCGCTTAACAGTCGTTGGCAAGACACTCCCCAGCCTGGAAATGGAAATCTATGACAGAGGACACCAAGCTGGGCCTATAATGGTTGTATATACCCCTGCAATCCCAGGACACAGGAGGCGCGGCGGGCAGGAGGCTCAGTGCAAGGTCCATGCTAGTCTAGAAACACAGTGAGCTGCAGGCCAGCCCAGTCACCTAAAAGAAGATACCAAATTTCCACTTTGTACTGCAATTAGCTGAATGAACATGGTGCCACCTCTCTGGGTAATTTTACTGTAAGACAGTGGTTCTCAACCTTCCTCGTGCTTTAATTAACACAGTTCCTCAGGTTGTGGTGACCCCAAACCAGAAAATTATTTGGTTGAAATTTCGCTCCTGTGCGAATCATAATGTAACACCCGATACGCAGGGTATCTGATATGTGATCCCAAGGGAGGGTCTTTCGACCCCTTCTCCCCAGAGTCCACGATGAGATTATCTGTGTAGGGTTACACGGCATTCTCCAAAGCACAGGCTGCTCTCACCACGACTTACTGGAAAGCAACTGAGGTCTATGGCAGCCTGCAAAACCCAAGTACCAGTCAGTGTCTCTCACCTCTCCATCAACACAGTGCCCCAAACGCTACCCTCCCAGTCCTCCTCCCAACTGTCTCACTCTGTCCCCAGCTCAGCGTCACATTTTCCTGCTTCGTGTGTGCAAGGCTCTGTCAGCCGAGAAGTGCATCTTGTTTTTCCTTCCCCACCTCCTTCTCCACATGGCAAACCCTTCACAGCGAGGCCTCACTTCTCTTTCCCCAGCCACTTCCCGCTTGCATCTCTGCCACATGGTCTTGCCCAGTTGCCAAGTGTTGTGGAAGCTTACGCCAGGAACCATACCATATGGGTAAGCCTTTGCCTTCCCCAGAGCCCTGGTCTAGGTGTCAAGCAGGGTAACCAACATAAACACACTGTCGAGACGGCCCAACAGTGAGAAAATAAAGAGCACAAATTTCTCCCCACTTGCTTCTCAATGGACTTCCGCTGAAATTATCAAACTGCCATGAACAAAACAATTATAATAATCGAGCACACAGGCAGGCCAGTGATAACTGAGCTGGTGGCCCCTAAAACTAAAATTCTGTTCTTTCAAAACAGTCCTCCTTCACAGGACCCGCCAGACGCAGAAAGCAAAGCTCAGAGGGCCCACACCAATTCAGACCCAGTTTAGTTCAACAATCTGCTCAGGTCCCCTGTAGAGAAACAAAGCACCTAAGGTGAGCCCCACCCCCCCAAACACTGCGGGAAGATGCGGATGTTGTTCTCCATCCTCCAATCCATGCCTCCAGCTTATGAAGCAAAACAGCTCAACAAGGTGGTCCATGCTCTGATTCCAGCACTTAGGGGACTGAGGTGGAGGATCAAGAATTACAGGTCAAGCCTGGACTGCCAAGGTTCGAAATCAAAGAACAAGAAAAATCAAAGGAACTGAAGCTATATCATCTGATCTAGGCAAACATGAAGATACTGTGAAATCAATTCAGTTGTAACTACTCACACCACAGATGGGTCACTGAACTCTGAGGATCACAATACCAGTCCAGACCAAATTCTCTTAGTCCCAGCACTAGGGAGGCAGAGGGCAGACATTTTAAGTTTGAAACAGCCTGGTCTACAGAATTCCAGGACAGTCAGGGCTACACAGAGAAACCCTGTCTCGAAAAACCAGAAAGAAAGAACAAAAGAAAAATAACAAAGGATTGTAGAACCTGGCTTGGTGGTTCATGCTTTATGCTTTTAGCTCAATTCAGCACTTGGGAAGAAGAGGCAGGTGGATCTCCGAATTCAAGGCCAGTCTAGTCTACTGAGTCAGTTCCCGGAAAGCCAGGACTTTATCTGGGAACTCTACCCTCAATCAAAACAAAACAAACAAACAACAAAGTGATCTACAAGCAAAAAGCAGTGGACTGGTTTTTCCTGCAGAAATCCAAAGCGAGCATTAAGTTGGTCGTCTCATCAAAAGGGGCTCATACACATCTTACTTGAAACAGACCTCCGAGCTGTCCATAACATCAACATGGGTGTCCATGGAAAAGGTTCAGGATGATAGCCTCTTCCCTCCCTACTATATATGAAATACCACCTATTCTTATTCTCTGAGGTCACCTTTCCCACAGGCCCTGGTGAACATCTCTCTAGCTATGCCCCCTCCCAGGTTCTTCTCACAGCTGGGGCCCCGTGTTTTGTTTTCAGTGTCTCCCCTACACCTCCTTTCTAACAGCACCCAAGGTGACAGCTGCTTGTTGCTGACTATCTGTAGAAGCTGGGCACTCTAGGAGTCTCCAACGTCCCCCCCTTCTGACCACCGCAGAGAGAGCAGGGTGGCTGGCTCACTCCATCTAGCTGGTCTGGAGTCTCCAACGTCCAGGCAGAATGTGCCATTTCAGGGATGAGATGTTTCTAGAAATCAGAAACCCTGTCACAAACACACGTGTTCATCAGTTCCTTTGATACGCATCATAGGGAGGGGTTCTATATAAAGAAAATTTTCAAGGAATTCTTATATGGCGCTCAGATACTTTAATGAGAAGCAGTTTTTGCAGAGCGGTGGCCAAATCCTTTTTGTCCACTCCGCTTGTCTGAATATACTACACACTGCCTCTCCAGGTCTTAAATTCCTTATCTGACTCATGGAGATAATAATTGCACCTACATCACTGGGTCCATGTACTGTGAGCCATGAAGGAAATGACGGCATGTGGGGAATGTGGGGACAACGGTAACTAGTATGTCTCGTACACATGTGAGCAATGATAGTGCTCCTGCTCAAGGCCTAGAGTTATCTTTGCACAACAGACTAACACCACCAAAAGGGTGAAATTGAAGTGTAATCACTTTCTCACGTATGCTATACCTGGCTAAGAGCACATGCAGGTGAGCCTCGGCAATGATGTTTTTACTAACGGTGGCCTGGAACTCAAACGCTGTCTGTGGAACTTCTCCAGCAACTCTAGACCGATTCATTTACGGTACGAATACCGTGTGCTAGTCTCTCCCGTTTAAGACTAGAATTCTAGTTGGGTGTGGGGATATACCCTAGAACTCTTGAGGCAGAAGGCAGAAGGATCAGGAGGTACAGAGCACTCCCCACCCCCCAAAAAGCCTGCTTTCCTGTATTCAATCTTCTGCCAGCAAAACGAGGACACACTATACTATAGCAACTATCAGACTTCCTGAGACAAGCCAGCACAAACAGCGCTTCCAGAACAAACAATCAGGTGAACCCTTAGCTTTTAACATTACCATCTTACCGATTTATTGGGTTGCATGAGTATGCGTATACGTCGGGTGAGCAACAGGCCACAGTTTATGTGTGAAGGCCAAGACAACGTGCAGGAGTCAGTCCTCTCCTGCCACCCACGCTCTCCCAGGAATCAAACTCAGGCTTATAGACAGCATCTTACATGAGCCACCTCATCATCCTGCCGCTGCTTCATTACCCATTATCCTTTGAAAGTGCTTTTGAATATCAAAAACCTGAGCAGCGCTAACCACTGCCCCAACCTCTCCAACATACATGTAGCATTCCCTTGGAAACAAAATGATACGGTCATGTGATTACGAACCATCGACTCTCCGGTGACAGTCACAATGCAGAAAACACTATCATTCACCCACAGCTGCACCACGAATCACTCCCAAAACAAAAAGTGTTGTACTGGTGTCTGTCCGTGTTTATTTACTAGTGTTTTTCATCATTTTAATTTACTGCTGCGAAGGAAAATGACTTAGCATCTCAAAACTCTATTTTAATCAACTTACTATGACTATTTTGAAAACTAAAAATACTTTCTTGCCAATTTTCATTGAAAAAGCAATGAAATGATATGACTCAGAAAATAAAACAAGAACTAAAATTTCTGCTAGGTGTGACTACACACCTTCAATCTTGGCACTCTAGAAGCAGAGGCAGGAAAAACCTGACTTCAAGGACATGAGATCCTGTCTCCAAAAAAAAAAAAAAAAAAAAGTTGTTTTAAAAAAGAATCTGCCAAAATTTATACAAAGCCATCAGAACACTGCTTGTAATTTCCAATGTTTGAAACAAACTATTACACATATGCTAAGGTGTGCTATGTTAAAATTAAGGCTGAATTAAAACAGGTCTCCTGCCTTCGAACCACGGTAAACAACGATTTCAAATGAGTTTTTTTTTTTATGACTTCTAAATAAGTCTGCTTTTTTGCCTCACTTAAAATAGAAGAAAAAAAGCCAGACAGACAGGGGGGGAACATGACTTTAATCCCAGCACTGGGGCAGAGGCAGAAGATCTCTGTGAGTTCACCGTCAGCCTGGTCTATAAAGTGAGTTCCAGGATAGTCCCAGGACTGTTTGACAGAGAAACCCTAACTTAAAAACAGATAGAGAGACAGACACACACACACCCGCGCACGCGTGAGAAACAAGGGCTAGAGATGTGGCTAGTGGCAGAGGGCTTACCTGGTACGAACATTTTTCCATCCCACAGCACCACAAATTCAAGCAAGAGGGGTGCCCATCCCCACTCATGATTCCACACCAGTACCAAAGTGTGCCCTGTACTTCAACATCACTTTTCTGAGGAAAAGAAGGTCAACAGGCGATGGTGGCGCACGCCTTTACATCCCAGCACTCAGGAGGCACGAGGCAGGCGGATCTCTGTGAGTTCGAGACCAGCCTGGTCTACAAGAGCTAATTCCAGGACAGGCTCAGAACGCTACAGAGCTAACCCGTCTCAAAAAAAAAGTAGAACAAGTCTTTACCCTGGCTGGCTAGGAATTCCTACTGTAGACCAGGCTGACCTGTGAACTTAGAGATCTGCCTTCCTCTGAATTCTGGTATTCACGTAACCACCACCTGCCAGGCTTGCAGATATTCCAGTACCACATTCAGGTAAGATAACAGTGGCTTTGGGTTCACTAAACGGACAGAGACACCTCAGGTCACATCACGAGGAACTTCTGGTTTAAAGCTTGCTGGAATTTAAAGCATTCACCTCATCTATTTCAGTCTCAATATTCACGTGGATTCATAATCTTTATGTCTCTTGTCAAGCTTTCTCCTCACACTCCTGCTTTAGATTTCCTGCGTCAGCATCGTAAGGAAATCCCATAAGTGCTATCTCTACCCTAACTAGGCCTAGCTCACCTCATCTTTAGACAACAGGCAGCCTCAGGTATCTGGACAGAAGACATGGCATACCTAAGACATGGTTAGTGCCCCAAAATAAGTGGCTTATGGGTGGACTGTCCAAAAGTGGGTTCATATGTTTGTCACCCAAAATTGGAATTCTGAATGAACTATTGACAGCAACTGTAGATAATCATTATAAGAATCATCTAGTGAGTGGCGTCTACAGTCAAGTTAGACAACAAACCACACACACGTTAAGGCCACTAGTGAGATGAAGGTCCCTCAACGTTTACATAGTACCTTAAGAACCTAAATTTTCAAATTTTAAATTTTCAAAATTTATGATTTTAAGCCCAGGGTTTTTTTCCCCCCTGCCAGGCCTCTCCTAAGCTATTGTTGTTTGGAAACAAGGTAGTGTGCAGCCCAGACCGGCCTTGTAGGGGGGGTGACCTTTGAACTCTTGACCCTCCCTGTCTCCACCTGGTTAGGTTATGGCTTGGCCCTGAGCCTCAGCCTGCACAGGGGGCTATTTTCAGTTTTTTAAAGCTGCATAATCTGTAATAGTGGGAGGTCAAACTCATGCCCTTATTTTTTTAAAAAAATAGCAAGGCAGGGGAAGGGTCTTTGGCCTCCCCCACAACCTCCATTCGGTTCTTTAACAAACACAGACCCGAAGAAAAATGTGGTTTCAGTTGTACCATGATCTATTATGGACCAGTGATGTAAAAACTTACAGGATCCCAAGCAAGAGACAGAAAACCATGTACTCCCTAGTATGGGACCAGAGCTGCCGGGGGGTTCTATGGGATGTTCATGACCATGACTAAAAATGGGGTTTAGTGGGACTTGAGGTTTTAACGAACATTTGAATGGCCTCAGAAAAGCACTATCCAAATCTGAACGTGGATGAGCCTTCCCTGTTAGGCCATCTAACAGTGGGGCCCTACTCTGGCACAAGGGTACAGACGAGTACACCCTAGCCCCCAGGAAGAGCAAGAGTCCTCACTAGGACATGGTTGGCTACTTGTTGCTTGTTTAGCCCCAGAATCCCATGGAACCTTCTGAGAGTCAGATTGCCGTGCTTCTCTCTGTGGCAAGAGCACAGGGAACATGCCTGCCTGCCAGCCTCTAGTGTGTACCAACTCAGCGGAAAACACTCTGCCTGGTTCCAAAAAGATTTCTGTCAGCTAGGGAGGAAAGCTAGCACAGTAGCGACCTGAACAATCCCTGGGTGGTGGATGCTAAGCCTGCTGATACCAGACAGACAACCACTCTTCAGCGACAAGGTCCTCCTTCCTCCTCATGGCATTCTGAGGATCAATCTTTGTCTTTGGCACCCACAGATCTGAGGAAGAGCCGAGTATACACACAGTAGATACACAAGTTGATTGTCAAATAAAATATTGATTCAACTATCAAAGACAGTGAGGGCATCGAGTGCCCACTGGGTCTTCATGTACCTCTAATGAAGAACTAAGTTGGAAAACCAGGTCATGAAAAGAGCCCTGATCTGAGCAATTCTGAAGACTCCTAGCTTGGGAGTCTTACCTGAAACCTCTTCCCGTGAGTCCTTCCTTTGCTCATAATCCAAACGTAGTAAAACTAGAATGGATGAAAACTCAGCAATCTTAAGACTTCAGTGTGCAGGGCTGGGGGAGACGGCTCAGTGGGGAAAGGCACTTGCCACCAAGCCTGACAACCTGAGTTCAATCCATGGGATTCACACTATTTCCAGAGAGAACTGATTCCCAAATTGCCCTTTGGCCTTCACACAGGCACTATAGCCAGAAGGCTCGTGTTTCACATATAAATGCAATTTAAAACAACAATAATACATCTCACCTGAATACAATTCAAAAGCTCCGGCCACGGACAACAAATTTCCTGTTCCCTTGAAAAATCAGGGAACTAAAAAGAGGAGGCAGAAGAAAGAAGAAAGCCACTCAATTGATCCCACTAAGAACCTACCTAGCATAGTTGGCAGTGGCAGCGCACGCCTTTAATCCTAGCACTCAGGTGGCAGAGGCAGGCGGAGTTCGTAGGCCAGCCTGGTCTACAAGAGCTAGTTCCAGGACAGCTAGGACTGTTACAGAGAAACCCCATCTCGAAAATAAACAAGCAAAAATTAACCCTACCTAACATCCCCCACTCTCATTATTATGACTTTTCATACTTCATCTATGCTGGTACATTATTTTTACCAATAAACAGTACGAGAAAAATGTAAAAAAAAAAAAGGCCAATGAGTTTGTAAAAGATAAATAAAACATAAAACTTCATTCGTCAATTTTACTTAGGCCCACCTTCCAAGCTCAGAAAATTGGAGATGCCAGGGACAGAAGCCACCCAGCTGTGTAGGCTTCCCAGTGACCATCCTACCTTTATGTTGCATCAAATCCACGTAAGCTCCCCCCACTTCTACACCCGCACGAACTCCAGGCCAACGAGAGTTTTCAGAAAACTAGTTTTCTAATGATCTTGCAGACCAAGGAGAAACAGAAGCTTCCTCCAGTCTGTTCTCTCCTGTGGGTAGGCGTGGCTTTCAAAGGCTAATTTCAAAATGCCACTCCCTGGGCGTAAAGGGTTTTACAGCTTCTCCTGACTCTTAAGCCCCTCAGGCGCGATTTGCTCTAGCCATTTCCAACTTGGCTACTCTTTCAGGCAGCCCTCATGCTCTGGCCTTTTCCTCCTTCCTTAGAGACATCCCCCTCTTTCCAATCCAGGGCCTTTGAGCAAGTTGTTCTCTGAAGTGCCCCGCATTCTTTGTCTTTCAAGTCGCGTACAAATGTTTCTCTTCCATAGGATGCTTTTTCTGACCTGTCTCCCAGAATCCTCCACTGACCCTACCTCCCTGTCAAAGGTAACTCACGGCACAGACATCAATGACACGTTGCTGACCCTGCCTCTCTGTAGGTAATGTGTTCTCTGAGAGGCTAACAGTGTCTTCTCTCCCTAACTAAAGCCTTGGCGATCATTAATATCTTCAACGTAAATAAATGTATGCATATTATGGAAACATAAAAAATACCATGGGTTTCATAAAAGTGATGGAAAAATACCTGTTTCAAAAGAAACTGAATTTTGCCTGATACAAAATTCAGTTGGGCTTTTTGTTGTGTTTTTGAGATGGGGCCTCTCTGTGTACACCAGCCTGGCCTCATACTCATGGAGATCCTCCTGCTTCTACCTCCCCAAGCAATGGGATTACAGGTGTGTGCTACCACGCCCAGCCCTGATAAGCAGTCTTGAAAGAGGGATGGGAAGTTTAAAGCTCTTGAACACCGCTCAGTGAAATTTAATTTTTATAATCTAGATACAAACCAAGGTGCCAATGGTATACCTTAGCATCAGAACATTTCTCAAGCATCTACAAGGCTCTGTGCTCATCACCAACAATGCAGTCAACCCATAAAGATCCAATTCAAAGTGAAAATTGCGCATCCTTTAAATTATACTTGGTATTTAGGTGTGGTGTCCCTGTATTCAAATTTAAGTTAACTCGGAACCAGCCTGAATTACACAGTGAAATCCTGCCTCATTGCCTCAAAAAGCTATTATATGTGTATATACTATTTTGTATATAAATAAATTTCAGGGTAAGGCTATAGCCCAGAGACAGAGGTACTTGCCTAGCATGTACAATGCCCTAAATTCAATACCCAGCACAAACACAAAGGCAAAACTATACTTGATTTAAAACTTCAAGTGTTTAGCCAGATACACAGATTTAACCAACCATTCTACGGGAACTGCTTTGAGATGTTTACTACAGGTAAAAGGAAACGGCCTTTTCAATATTTTTACTTTCTATGTTGGGGTAGTGATAACGTATGGAGTGGATATCCGAGTTGAGACCAGTCTGGGGCAGTCAGGGGATACACAGAGAGAAGCCCTCTCTCTCAAAACAAACAAATTTTATTTTTTATCCCAGGACTCCTAGGTAGAAGCAGGTAGACCTCTGTGAGTTTGAGACCAGCCTGGTCTACACAGAAAGTTCCAGGGCTACATAGAGAGACCCTTTTCTCAGATATCAAAATTTTTTACTTTCTCCATCAGGAACTCAGTTAAAATTGAAAGTTATCACAGCTGACTGCATCTGCAAAATCTCAGTTTGACCTAGCAGGTAGGCATTTAAGACTAAAAGTGTGTGTGTGTGTGTTACTGAGGAACAACCATGTCCTTGCACGCATTCAACAGCATTAATAACTTCATCCTTAGAAAGGATTCTATAAACTTCTGTTCTCTCTCTCTTTCTCGTGTGTGTGTGCGCGCGCGCGCGCACGATCATTTAGCAAGGAAACCCATGTGCATGGTTTTATATCACAATGTTTTTTTCTTGAACCAGGCAGGGTATCATGCACTCCAAGCTTGCCACAAACTAACTATAGCTGAGGATGACCTTGAACTTCTAATCCTTCTGTCTCCATTTTCTGAGTTCTGGGTATCGAATCTAGGGCTCCCTGGATGCAAGCAAGTGCTCGACAAGCTGAGCCATCCGGCGATGTTTTGAAACCCCCACTCCAGTTTCCCAGCATCATCGTTTCTATACAAAGTGTGTGTCTTCTTAAAGACTGAGATGCTGCTGTGTATTCAGTAGTATTTTATGTCATAGCCGTTTCAGTCAGCATAAAGGAGAGCCCCTAAAACAATGGCAAGCCTTCATTCCTCTGACCTCCAAGCAATATCTACCAAGTGCATGGATGCAGACACATACAAATGAAGGAGGAATGAAGGAAGATCCATATCCTGTATATTTCTGGCTTGGTGTTTTGTTTTAAGTCCAAGGAGTAATGGGAGGAAAAGAAGTTGAATTATACACAGACCAACACTCCTATTAACTCATACCACTAATGAAGCAAAACTCTTAACTAAGCAGAGAAAATGGGCCCACTTGTTGGAGCTCTGAAATGATCTCGTCTTTGATCTGGGTGCCCATCTCTCCTATTTAATGTAAACTTCAAACCAAGAGCCATGAAAAGTGGTATAATTAGTAAAGGCCCCAGTGTGACAGCTTTTAGAGCAACCAAGCATTCAAAAAACACTTTTTTTTCTTTTGATGAAACTGAGCCAACTTTTATTTTGGATTTTAGAAACTCAAGACTTTCCCACCCAATGTGCACCTAGAACTAAAACCTTGGCATGATGGGAGTGCAAAAAAAAAAAAAGTGTACGTCTGTGGCACTATTCAGGCCTACGCTCCAGATTACAGGTGGCTCTTCTCCAAAACCGATTGGTTTTTGTATCAGAACTCAGCACACACTAACGCATGAGCACCAACTAAGCAATCGCCAGGCTATAGATACTAGGGATGGGGGAAAGAAAAACGTTCCTGAGGTGGGAAAACGTTGGGGGTGGGGCTATTCTGTACGAAGGACAAAATAGTCGCCAGAAGACAGGGTTGGGGGGGGGGGGGAAGAGTTGGACACACGGCAGGAAGAACCCCAGCCTATTTGAAAGCATAGAGAAGTTTCTCAGAATGGCAGTGGTGAAGGGGGGCTGGCAAGAGCTAGAGACTGCATGTGGAGGCAGTTGCTGGAGGTCCTGTGGGCCATGTGAAGGCCCTTGGATTTCTTCCTGGAGACACAAGCAGCCAAGGGCTAGCCGTTTTCAAGTGGACAGTATACACCACACTGTGGACAATGCACGGTAAACTACAGAAGGGAGGAACTGGCGACAGGAAATTAACTTTAGAGACATTTGCGACACCGCGAGGGGTTCTGCCCAATGTGGGGACAGTCGCTGAAGACAGTGAGGCGGACAGCCTGGCCTGGCCGCCTGAAAACACGGTATACTTTAGATCCCTGAAGGGAGGGAGACGACTTTCATTTTTACAAGGACCTGTAGGGCGAGGTGCCCGAAGGTTCCAGCTTGGGCAAAGTTGTAAAAAGAAAGAGCTGGGAGTTGCCCGTTCAGAGGTGAGAGAGGAGGGCAGGAACACACCCAAACACTGGAGGCGACAGTCCCTTACCTCTTTTATGCAAGGGGCTGAAAGGTGGCTGCGGAGCTGCGGCACTGTGTGCTCTCGGCACAGCTGGTCCACTGGTGTGAGAGATAAAAGCTATGGTCCAGATGCACACAACATGACTGGGAGGCCAGAGCATCACAGCCCTTCCCACTCAAAACACTGCCTCTTTTACTCCAGCCCTCCAGGCCTTGCCTGGTGCCAGTGTGAGAAGCTTAAGGTGGTAGCCGAGGAGGGCCCCGGTAAGGGTAAAGCAAGTGGTATGTGTAACTCTCTCCTGACCGCTAGGCGTTTCCCTGTGGAGTCCCAAGAACCTGCAGTAGCTGTGCCCCTACCTCCATCTCTGTGCCCTTTCCTTCTTTCCTCCCTAGCCTATCTTGCCAAGAGATGTCTGGATCAAAGACTGGGCTCAGATAGATAGATAATTATGGAAGAATTTTACAAAAATTTGAGAAACAAAATGAAGAGAGACTGTGAGTGCCCAAAAGCACTGAGCAAGTAAGGGCTAGTTCAAACATTTAAAAAAAAAAAAAAAGCTATATTCCACATAACTTACAAAATGACGGAACCCGACAGAAGAGCAGCTGAAGAGTGATGGGAACGCTGAGCTATGGACAAGAGCAGCCTCCTGTCAGTGAATCGAGGCTGTTCTAGAACCTGTAGTAAAATAAGTTCTCACAGGGTTTCCAAGTATATTCATCACCACTCAACATCTCCCCACCCTCAAACTGTCTGTGAAACTTTGAACCTGCCAGCCGAGCTCCCTTCCAGGCAGGCAATAAAGAGCTTACCGAGTCCATTGAATTGTGCATCTCCCCACAAGACGCATGACAAGACGGAGTGCACATTCAGTCTCCTTGGGACACGACTACTGTACCACCCCCTCTTTTGCTTGGTAGTACCAGGGATCGAACCACAGGGCTCAGCAGCATAGGAAGTATGCTGGGGAAGTAGACTTTTTTTCTGGATGTCAAGTCTCCATTGCACGAGAGTGGAGAGAGGCTGCCCTGCACCTGCATTGCAGGAGATGTATAGCATCTGGGTTTCTGGTCCTTATAGCCTGACGGAACCCCCTTCGCAATGGGGTTGGGGAGTGATCACAGTAAAATATGCCCAGACAGGGCTACAACCAAGAGGCTGACAGCCATTCCTTCCATGAGTAAGTCCTAAGGTTGTTGTCACCTGACTTTCTTAAAGCTCTTAAGTGAACCCCATTAACAAGAATCTGCTAGTTGTGTCTGCTCCTCACCCTGGAAGCAAAAACTGATTATGTTGGTTGCCCCCCCCAAGAGAAACTACTAGGTAAATTCAGTCAACGGGTAAAGGGATTGTAAAAAAAATCTGGAAAGGAAGTCTGGAGTGGATACCCACAAAACGTCTTGAGCTCAAAAATACACCACTTTCTTCCATATATAGATTTTGACTTTCTGGAACATTAATTTCACCCTTCCAACAATGCCCTGGGGTAGAAAAGCTAATGAAAAGATGTGTATAATCCCATTCAGCAGCTGCGATGCTGCCAACAGCATTTTGTGTTTGTTTGTTTGTTTGTATTTCCTTACACCTTCAAATTCAAGCAGAGAATTGCTTCCAAAAGGGTCTGCCCTTATTTTAAAAACATCACCACAGAGAGAATTCTACAGTATCTGTGAACTGCTAAGTCCTCTGAGGCCAGGCTGCTTCCAGCCAGCAGTGGGGAGTCAAGAGGTCAGGATGAACCTAGCTGTAAATCTGTGCTGTTCTGAGTTCAAATTTAGGATTATTGCTAAATGTCTTCTCAAAAGGAGGCTGAAACTTAGTCTCAGAAACTACACCCCCCCCCCCCGAAAAAAAAAAGGGAAATGCAAAAGTAATTCAATGACCAGCCTATCAAACACTTTAGAAACAATCCTTCCCCAGTCTTGGAAAAGGGGGTGAAGGGATGAAATACCGAGCTAGCTCAGGGGAAAAACAAATAGAGCATTTAAAAGCTTTATCTAATTACCCCCACTGAGACTTTTTCATCTTCAGTCTGGCTGTCCTGACAAAACAGTGGGGGTTTTCATTCATCTCTCTCTCTCTCTCCTCTCTCTCTCTCTCTCTCGTCTCTATCTCTCTCTCACTCGCTCTCTAGCTCTCTCTCTCTCTCTCCCCCTTCCTCCCTCCCTCCCTCCCCCCCCACCCGGTGAGTTCACCGCCCTCAAGGAGCCCTCAGGTGAATCGCTGGAGTAGCAGCCAGTCAGTCCCCAGGGCCCCGGCCCTTTACGGAGGTTTTCAAATTCTCTCAGCATTAGTTGCCTGAATCACACAGAACAAACAGTCTCCACCCTCTCCCACTGCTTTGTCTGAAGCACCTATTCACCAGCAGTCACTGCTCCCCGATGGGCAGGACGGCTAACCTGCAGCCTGCTGGTCCATCAAAGCAGGATGCAGGATCGGAGCTCCCTGTCCCCGCCTCCCCAACCCGCCCGCCCGCCCCCAATTCAGCTGCCAACAAGCAGGGTGAACTCTCCAGGCATGCTCGGCTGCCCTTCAGACCACGTTGGGCACCCGAGGAACGTGGACAAGAGAGACCTTGAGAAAAGCTGGGCTGACGACACAGCTCGAGAAGACTAACTGCTAACTAGGAAAGGCTCCTCCCCACCTTCCTCATTCTTTGGCCTCTGCAGTAAAGAAAACACCAGCAGACAGGTTTCCTTTCCTTGGTCGGCTTGCCATGTGGGAGTGGGGGAAATTAAAAGTAAGCGATGCATTTCAGAAAGCACATCGCATGCCTCCCTCTGGGTTCAGATGGTACACCTCTTACCACTGACTTATTATCCTCTACCCCTGGGCATGGCAAGCATTCTCTGACCCCTGCACTTGAGAGAGAGGCGAGATTGTTTCTACTCAAGAACTGCAGTCTAAACCTAAAAATTGAGAGAAAAGAAGCGGGAAAACTCGTCAACTCGGCCTGTTTGATAGGTCAAAAAGACACTTATAACCTTGAGGCAGGGAAGCTTCTGACTTCGCAGCAGGCCTGCCTCTCAACAAAAGTGATAGCTTCCAGCCACTATTTCAAGCCTACTTGCATCTTTCATCTCCATGAAAACTTCAAGAACCCTGAAATACACTTAAGACAAAATGCAAACCACAATACTTTTTGCCTTCTAACATCTGCTCAGTCCCTCCAAATACATTCTAAACCTAGAATAATTGTTTTTAAAGGGGTTACCTATGAGCTGGATTGAATAAACAGAGCCAGAGAAGTAGGGTAACATGGGCCAGAAACAGCCACATCCACAACTAATCTGGGAGGAAAGCGAGCTATTGCCTCCTCATCAGGAGGGACCACACTACAGTTACTATTGATACTATATTGCACCTCTATCTTTTGAATGCAAATACGTTTAGTAAAAATACAAAGGTAAAACATCACCTTTGTGGACTATGTAGAATTTCCAAAACAAACATAAAAATCTGTTATTAATGCGAAAGCGGGTGAAGTTACACACACATAACAACGAGGAAGTTCAACCTTTTAAAAGACAAGAAAGTCATCCCAGACAAGCTGCCATTTGATAGCACAGCACTGGGTCAGAGAGTACTAAACTCCAATTAAAGACACTTAACAAAAGTTATTTAAATAACAAAACAAAAACCAACTTTAGCCTCCTACCTTCTTAGGTCAAAAACATGTAGGATTCAGAAATTAATTAAACCTAGTAAATAATGTAAAACAGGGAAGGACTCCCTTTCAAAAAAGCTTTGGTTAATTTTAGCATCCTCTGTTTAGCTGCTTAGCAACCCTTATCCTATGACCTTCTAAGCACCACCTACTTTCAGAAGGATAATGAATAGAAACATCAAAGGACCCACTTCTCACTACTTCTAGAGGGCCTGTTTAGCCAATTTCTGTAAAAAGTTTATATTAACTATGCCATGCAAAACCCTAAGAGGATAGAATTTTTCAACTTCATTAACCAGGAAATGTACTTAGCTGAAGCTGCTAAGTGGTGTTAGCAAGTGAGCACACAATAGCGAGAAAGACTTCCCAACTGACCTAGGAAGTGAACCAACACAGCAGTTCAAAACAGCCAAGTGAAAAACAGAAGTCTGCTAACAGCTGTTAGTGCCTGGCTTAGGGCAGATCACCAATAAACAGCTGTTGATCAGATGAGGACGAAGGCACTCAGGTTTTACTTTCCTCCTGTCCACACTCAAGTACCCCTACTGGATGCAAATAAGCTCCCTTCAGGTTGATAGTTCTGCCTGAAGAAATCTACGATAAAAGCCCCTTCCATCCAAGGTCACTTGTCCGATGATGTAAAATGGTTAGGAATGGATGAACACCTGTACCAGTTGAGTCAGACAAATGCTCCCATCACATCCCCGTAAGAGTACTGTCTGAGTTTCAGATGAAAAATAAAGTGGTATCCAGGGAAACGGGGAGAATAGTATCCTGTGTACCACTGAGCATCAGCAGCATTTCTTAGGAGTTAAGCCTTTCTTAAAAACCAAACACCCTGAAAAGACAACTAGCTTACTTTAAAAAAACAAAACAAAACAAAAAAAAAACTTTAAGATGGGGACAGTGCAGTTAAACTAACCCGAAATGAAGAAGGGGACACAATTAAATCAAAGTACTCCTCTTTCTTTTGTAAAAATTGGGGAAGGAATTTTTTTCACACATTTAAAACTTGATTAGAGCCATTCAAATGTTTAATTCATCAGTGTAACCAAATACATCAAAGCAAGACCCATCAGTACATACCCCAATGGATAGAGGTAAAAACAAAACAAAAACCAACTCCAAAGATCTAAAACGAGTCCACCCTTTCACATAAAGTCTGAAGAGTACACTGAACTCTTTCCATAAAAACTATGGCTTCTTTAAGCTCACACAGAATGTTCCTGTGAATTTAAACCAAGACTTTAGCTTCCAACTCAGACTTCCGGGTTAAATTCTCTTGGAAACTATACCTGCCTACTCAAGAAAGTATCAAACTCAGAGGATGTGAAAAAACAGCAACACATCCTTTTCTTGGCTGTACTCATCTCTCCGCCTTCCACTCCAATTAACTATTGCACAATACACTCACACTCAGACACAGACCACCATATTATCTCAAGAAGAAATCTCACAACCAGGGGATGCACAAGCAGTAGGTCAGCCTTTGCAGGAATCATTTGCAGAAATACTTCGCCAACTTCCAGCATCCAACAGACAAACTTCCTTCCCATAAGCTTTAACAGGGATATGCTTAGCTCTAAACTCTAAAACAAGACCGAGGGGTGAAAACCTGAAGGCAAGGTTTTCAACATCCCCAAAAGGCTATTTTTTATTCACCCCTGTATCGACCTCCACCACCACCTCTACCAGCATCCCCCAAAGAAGAAAATCCCCTCCGAAGTGCCCCTAATGTGTGCTGCTGCTGGCTCTGAAGCCGTGTAGAATTTCGTAATGGAATGTGAACTGCTCGTCCGGATCTGGGCTCACGTTCTATCTCTTAACCAGTAAGGAGCGAGGGAGGGCAAATCTGCTGAGCAAGGAGAAATAACTTTCCTCCTCTTTTATAACCCATCACGGATGCACCGAGGACGAGGGACGCAAGCTGCACGCGGCGCCTGTCAAGTGGCCGAGCCCGAGCCCAGTGGGGTCCCCAAGCCCCTAGACCTCGGCCGGCTGCCCGAGGGCACCGTCGCTGCGCCCCGCACTCACCCGGGGCCGGAGAGCAGGTCACATCCTCGACGCGACCCTGGCCCTGTACAGAAAACACACCGCCTCCCAGGGAGGGGGACGGCGACGGGAAGGACCTCCCCTGCTCCTTAGCAACCATTAAGGTCGCAGTTTCCTAAGAGACCGCGAACGGGGTGGGAGAGCGGGGAGCTGGGCCTGATGAGGGGGGGGGCTGCCTCTCGTCGCCGTCGGTTTCCCCCCCCACACCCCACCACAGTCACCGGCTTCCCCCACTCTCCTCGCTCGGCGGTGCAGGCCGGGGTGTGAGGAGAAAGCGAAGCCCCAGAACTCCAGAAAAAATTGGTCCAGCGGGTGGCGGACAAAAGTTTCCTAGCGCGCTCCACAGCTGGGCGGTGGGGGCGGGCGCCGGCCCCGCCTCGGATGCTCCCGGCCTCCTTCCTGTGCTCGTGACGGCGCCGGGCGCGAGCCCCCCCTCCGCGATGCAGGCTCGCCCCACGCTGGGGGCTCCCCCAAAGCTCGTACCCAGTCAGCCTCAGAGTCACCAACAATACGTGTCGGCCCGGCCCGGGTCGCCGCCTCCCCTCCTCCCCAGCGACGGTGGTCGCCCGCAGCCCCGCCGCCAGCCGGGAGCCCGAGGAGGGCGCGGGGCTGCCTGCCGCCCCTCCCGGTCGGCGCCGTCCGCCCGGGAGGATCAAAGTCCGCAGAGCAGGGCGCGGCGGATGCTCCCACTGAGCAGCCCCGAACGCGCAGCCCCCGTGCTTGCACCCCGGGTGGGCACCCCCGGGATACCTTGCGGCGGCTGGTAGGCTCCGTCATCTCCGTGCTTTCCCGACCCGAGAGAGACTAGAAAGTATGTAGGAGAAAAGTTTCCCCTCCCACATGGGGGGGGAGGATGTCGGGGGAGAGAGGGCGGAAGATGGAGAGCAGCGCTGGGAAGATGTTTCTGGCCCGTGGTGCGCGCACCATCCGAGTCCCGGCGGTACTGGTTAAAAATAAACTCGGCGACGCGGGTCGGGCCGGATTCCTGCGCTCGGACGGCTAATATGGATGCGCATCAGGTCCTGCTGGCGGGGCGCTGCGGCGGCTCGCGCAGGGAGCTGGTTGGCAGAGCCGGCAGCTCGGGAAGGGGAAAGAAGCGGAGGAAGGGGAGGAGGAGGAGGAGGAGCGGCCGGGCGCGCAGCCCGAGGGGAGAGGGCTGCCCAGCTCATCCCAGCCGCCCTTACCCCGCACCCCCAACCGAGCGCATGCTGCGCGGCGTGGGGCGCGCGGGTCCTTTCTGCCAAACGCTGAGTTTCAGAAGTACACCGCGCTTTGCACACTTCACCCTCCCCATCCCCAAAAAGTTCTTTAAAAGGTCGCTCCGGCAGTGCCCGGGTCATCTCGCAGCCACCCGAGTGCCGCAAGCGGGGACTCGGGATGTGTACTTACGGCCCGGCAGGGTGCTGGGCTCCCCAGGCATGATGCGGTAGGGACCGGTGGGCTTCGGGGGAGAGAACGAGGAGAGATGCAAACTTGTCCGGAAAAGGAATCAAAATGGCGTTTCTGGGATGTGCAAAGTTCATCAACTCCGCAGTCACTTCCCCTCCTCCTCTTCTCCCATAGGGAGGGAGGTGGGCGAGGAGCTGGCGACCCCGTTGCCCCAGCCGTCTTCTCGGCCCCCGCCTCGGCCCCCCGCCCCGCTTCCTCGCCCGCACGCACGGAGACTCGCTCTCCCCCTCTCACCCTGATAAGTAGACACATCACGTGTTGCTCCTGCGAGTCTCCTGGGGACGTGTTACAGAGCTGCCGCAGCGGCCGCGGTGGCTTGAGCTGGGGGAGTCGGTAGGACCGCGGTACCCGGCTGTCCCAGTCGTCACCCCCGCCCCAATTTAAGGTAGGCAACCGCAGTTGCCACTATCTCAGGATGGATGGAGGTGGAGTCCCCACCACACACCAACAGCAGATCCAAGTTTGCCCCCACGCCCTCCTAGACGCCCGGGGCCAGGGGCGGGCCGGCCGCCCGAGGGGAAGGGTCTCAGCGGCTGCAGCTGAGCGCAATTCCGATCCACCCAGCACTCACTGGTGGCCACTATCTCCGGCCACCGCGCCCCCCCTCCTCTCCAGCCCCTCACAGCCAGTGGCTCTCAGCCCGCGGCTTTCCATCACTCTACAACACGGTTTGTTTCACTATTTTAACAGAGTCAGGGGAGAGGCAGAGATACGGAGAGAAGCTTGGGGGGACGTCCGGGAGGCCCGAGAGAGGGTACTGTGGTGACGGTGGGCCCCCAGATCCGTCTCCGCTCCCCTGAATCTGAAAGCGGGGCCCCAACCTGCACAGTTCCTTCTGAAGTACGCGGTCCTCGCCCTGCATCCAGGTGGGGCGAGTAGAGGATGGGGCCGGAGATTAAAGAGCAGGCGCTTCACCCCGCCCCCAACCTCTTACAGTTTCTCTCCCAAGTTGGTCCTTCCCACCAGCGGAGCGCTTTGGAACTTGCTTCTCTTCTAACAAACGCAAGGGTCCTAAACTTTTGTCACTTTGCCTTCTCACTTCCTACAAATGATGCTCCGGCGGAGGCTGACAGCCGGAGAGGGGCCTAAGGATGGCGTCTACCTCCACCTTGTCCCCACCCTGCGAGGCATGGCTGGTGCTGTGTCATCCACGTCTCCCTTCAAGGCGTCAGGGAAGCCACATGAACTAACTCTTTCTCTCAGAGGGCTCCTGTTTCAACTCTGAAAAGCACGGGTTCTCCTGCGAGCCTCTCTCCATCCCTGGGGCTCCTGAAGCCACCACACTGCCTTGGCCCGAGTTATCACAGAATCCAGAGAAGCCAGGCCTCAGCTGTGCTTCCTCCATAAAGCAGCTGACATGTTTCCAACTAGTAAGACAGTTTCTACTTAGGTTCCAAAGGGGGCTTGTTCTCGGCCTTGGAATACATCTTCAGAAAGATAAGAATGATAGTTACCTTTACACACACACACACCCCAAAATTTTGAAGATAAAAAGCACAGAAAAAAAAAAAACAGGACTATAGAGTTATGCATTTGGGACCACTTAGTTGATGTTATACATGCAGAAAGCTGGCTACAGGCTATTTAGTATGACCTTTGCCCTGACTCCACCCCATGGGCTCCTCTTGGAATGCTCCAGCACCCTAGAGTTGTAAAGCCCATTATAGACTTTAATTTGAAGTCTTCCTTCAAATGTTCTCTAGTGGGGGGGGGGGGGGGGGGGGGGGAACTACAGACAGAAGTGTCTGTCTGGGGATAGAATGAACAAAATGAAGCCTGGCCAAGATAGATCTCTCTAGAACCAAAGAAAAGCAGTTGGACCATTACCCCTAACTTGAGTTAAGTAGGCTAAAGCACGACAGGGAGGGGAACTGATTCAGCTGGCTGTTTCTTTGACTTCCAGTCATTAAAAGTAAGTTTTCAGAACCTGTTGTATTTCCCAGAGTCTACTGTTTACTGAGCAAAACTCTAGCCGGTGAAATTGTAGCAGTAGCATATTTTTTTCTTTTTTTTTTTTTTTTTTTGACAAGGTCTTCAGGCCAGCATTGTACTCGCTAACTGAGGATAATCTTGAACTTGTGGTTCCTAGTACCATCATACCCCATTTATGAAGTGCTAGCATGGTCTCATGCTAGGCAAGTGCTCTGCCAGTCTTAGCAATTCCAATTTTTTTTTTGTTTTGGTTTTGGAGACAGTCTCATTATGTAGCTCTGGCTGTTCTGGAATTCACTTTGTAGACCAGGTTGGCCTCAAACTCACAGATACACCTACCTCTGCCTTCCAAGTGCTGAGATTAAAAGCGTGCGCCATTACACTCACCTGGCTCCACTCTCTAAACCTCTTGAGACAGGGTTTCTCTGTGTTGCTTTGGAGCCAGTCCTGGAACTAGCTCTTATAAACCAGGCTGGCCTTGAACTCACAGAGATCTGCCTGCCTCTGCCTCCCGAGTACTTGGATTAAAGACAGGCGTGCGCTACCACCGCCCAGCTAGAGTGTTATTTTCAAAAGTTGTTTTGAGGACTGGTCTGCAGAGGAGGCTGGCTTTTAAATAAATAGAATAGTTCGTATGGTCATTATAGAAATTAGTGTTGTGGTTCCAATTTACAACCTGTTAAAACAAAGGGGATTAAGGATGGGCACTCTGATAATGCTACCCTATTTCTTGTCTCTTGAGAGACACAGGGGTTTTGTCGTTTGTTTTGATGTATTTTGTTTGACTCTGGCTCTTTCCTTGTAGATCAACCTCAAACTCACCGTCCTTCTGCCTTCAATTCCTACTTGCTGTTGTGCTAGGTCACAAACAGCAGCAATTTCAAAGTTGGAGTTTTACTTGCAGTTAGTTTATGCTATAAAATACTTTCAAATGTCCAAAGTTCCATGGATTCTCATGACAAATCACCATTTTTATACCATGTGGATAATCCTTGCAACAAAAAAGTCACCTTGAATTTTTTTTTTTATTCTAATGAGGCGTGGTGGCTCATGTCTGTAATCCCAACACTGCAGAGAATTGCCATGAGTTCCAGGTCAGCCTTGGCTATAATTATAGCATAAGACCCTGTCTCGGGGCCCAGCAATGGTGGTGCACGCCTTTAATCCCAGCATTTGTGAGGCAGAGAAAGGTGGATCTCTGTGAGTTCGAAGCCAGCCTGGTCTACAAGAGCTAATTCCAGGACAAGCACAAAGCTACACAGAGAAACCCTGTCTCGAAAAACATAAATAAATAAATAAATAAATAATAAAACAAACAAAAAAACCCTGTCTCACGCCAAAATAAAACACAATAGGGTACTAAAAAGAATTGGATTCTAGCCAGCCATGGGGGCACACACCTTTAATCCTAACACTCAGAAGGCAGAGGCAGGCAGATCTCTTTGAGTTCAATCAAGGCCAGCATGGTCTATAGGGAGAGTTTCAGGATTGCCAGGGCTGTTACACAGAAAAACAAAACAAAAATAATTAGATTCTAATAGCCCTATACCACCCTCATTAATAAACTTGGAATTACCTGTTTAAAGATTTGTTCAAATGTTGATATCATTTATACAATAAATATTTACCAAACACCCAATAAGTAAAGAAGAATCATGTTATCAAACCACAATGAGATGCTGCTTTACAGCCACTAAAATGGCACTCACCAAAAGGCCGATAAGTAAATGCTGGCAAGGATGTTGGAGGGATGGGAAATGGTGCAGCCATTTTGAAATATAACTTGGCAGTCCTTTAAAACACACATAGTGGCCAGGCGGTGGTGGCGAGTGCCTTTAATCTCAGCACTTGGGAGGCAGAGGCAGGCGGATCTCTGTGAGTTTGAGGCCAACCTGGTCTACAAGAGCTAGTTTCAGGACAGATTCCAAAGCTACAGAGAAACCCTGTCTTGAGAAACAAAAAACAAACAAAAAACAAAAACAACAACAACAACAAAAAACACCACATAGTGACCATGTGAGCCAGCAATTCTGCTCCTAAGTCTTATACTAAAAATGACATATGCGTTCAGTCTCAGATGTTCATTGCAGCATCAGTCATAAGAACTTAAAAAGTAAACAGAGGGGGCTGGTGAGATGACTTGGTGGTTCAATTCCCAGCATCCACATGGAAGCTCACAACTGTCTGTAATTCCAGTTTCAGGGGATCCGACCCCTTCACACCAACGCACATAAAATAAAGTTAAAATTTTTTTTTTAAAAAAGTAAATAGAATTTGAAGGTTGTTGAGATAGGTCCGCAGGTAAAGTCATTTGCTGGCCAGCCTGGTGACCTAAATTCAATCTGTCAAATTCCCACAGTGGAAGGAGAGAACCCACACCAAAATATTATCCTCTGGCTTCCACCTGTGTACCAAAGTACATGCACCCATGCCTGCACATATGTAAACACACACACACACACACACAATAAATGGAAGTTAGCTACAGAGAAGCACCAGCAAGTTAAGAGATTAAAAATTGGGAATAAAACTGATAAATTTGGCCAGTCATGGTGGTGTACATTTTTTTTTTTTTTTTTTTTTTTTTTTTGGTTTTTCGAGACAGGGTTTCTCTGCAGCTTTTTTTTTTTTTTTTTTTTTTTTTAGAGCCTGTCCTGGAACTAGCTCTTGTAGACCAGGCTGGCCTCGAACTCACAGAGATCCGCCTGCCTCTGCCTCCCGAGTGCTGGGATTAAAGGCGTGCGCCACCACCGCCCGGCTGGTGGTGTACATTTTTAATCCCATTACTGGAAAGACAGAGGCAGGAGTATTACTACAATTTCCAAGCTAGCCAGGGCTATCTATATAGACCCTATCTTAAAACAACTAAAATGTGAGGATTGAGACGTGGCCTAGGGTTTAAGAGCACTTGCTGCTCTTCCAGAAGACCTGATTTCAGTTCCCAGTGCCTACATCAGGTAGCTCATAACTGTCTATAAATCTAGCTCCAGAGATCTGATACCCTCTTCTGCTTTCTGAGGGTACCAGCATGCCCAGAACACACACACACACACACACACACACACACACGAGCCAAAATTAGCACCAAAAGGGCAATCAAATGAAGCCATATAGAGAGAGTATAAAACATATATTTTATATAGCAAAACCAGTAGACATAAAAACAGTATTGTAAGCTGGGCGGTAGTGGCACACACCTCTAATCCCAGCACTTAAAAGGCAGAGGCAGATGGATCTCAGAGTTCAAGTCCAGCCTGGTCTACAAGAGCTAGTTCCAGGACTGGCTCCAAAGCAACACACAGAAACCCTGTCTCAAAACAAACAAACAATCAAAGTAGTATTGTAGCAAATTATGGGCCTTTTCCTAAAATTGGTAAAGGTTTTAGGATGGATGTATTAAAAGATGAGCAGGAGTTGACAGGTGCTGGGACATAGTTAAATATGTGAGATGACACAAAACTTTTCTGTATCACCCATGAAACATCTTGAGTACCCAACGCAGAGAGCAGAGAGACTCTCTTAGAGAAAAAGCTGTCAGAAAACATATTGTAGTGGTGGAGAGGTTGGGAAGTGGAAGTAAAGAAATCAGGACCAAGCTAAAACCTGAGGTAAAACAAGAGAATAATAAAAATAAGAAAGTCTGGAGGTGGGAGTCTATTTGAGGTAGAAGGTAGCTGAGTACCTAACACAAAGACTTGAGGTGGAAATGAAGGGGAAAGGGGGCTATGCCTCTGTAGAAAGGATGTGGACACTGGAGAAGGCTGCCTGGATGAGGTGACACAGCCTGCTGAGAGTCTCATGAGACGTGTAGGTGTCTCCCAGGCAGAGAGGAGGAGGTAGCGCACACCAGACAGAGAAGTCTGGGAGCAGCCAGCGCAAGGGCACAGAGGCACACCGCAAGGTCAGTCTCCTGAACTGCAAACACCTCCTTCAGTGACAGCAGCTGGGGAGGGTGGAGGGGGAGGCAGCGAGAGATGGGGCTGGAGCAGCGGCCAGGGGGCTTCTGCAAACCTCTAAGCAAACTTGGACTTCATCCAGGAAGGAGCTCGCAGAGGAGGGCAGCCAGCTTCCTTCATGGTGCTGTGGAGAATGGTCTGGAAGATGACAAAAAGAGACAGGAGTACTCATTAAAAGTTAGTCGAAGAGTTCATTTCAGAAAGAGTAAAAATCCGGGTGCTGCTGCTGAGGTAGAGGGGAGAAAACTGATTTAAGACATTAGGTCACAAGCTGGGCATGGTGGCACATGCCTAGAATCCTAGAACTCAGCAACAGGATTGTGAATTCAAGGGAGGGATATATAGTGAAACCCTGTCTCAAGAAAGGGGAAAAAAACGGGCCATGAAATGAAAAGAAACTGAGCAACTGACTATGGGAGAAAGAAAGTGAAAGAAGCTATAGAACATTAATCAAAAAGTATGGTATAAAACAAGAAAGGTCACTAAGCCATGTTAGCCTGGCCAATGTCAGTGCAGGAATACAGCAGGAATGAAAAGGACTGGAGGAAAGGGGGAGGAGATAGAATCTGTTAGTTTTGGTCCCTTGATTGTGACTTACAGAGATGGGGAGCCAGCTCACTAGTGCCATGAATTTTGGGGAGAAGATGCAAGGAAGATCAGGGGGAACTGGGTTCAGCTTAAAGGTCTGAAGAGACAATGGACAATAAGAGGTCAACAGGCTAAACCCAGGGAAATGCTTGCAATTAGGAGGAGAAGGAAGTGGGAGTGACAGGGGGGCCCTCTCGTTTTCCTCTGAAGCAGATCAGCCGAGGAAGTGGCGGCTTTTAAGCGAAGAGGTGGCCAACTCTAAAACAGAGCCATCAAGGCTAGTGATGGGGGAGGGGGGAGGGAGGCAAGCTCTGTGAAACCAGGCCGATGAGAGCACGGAAAGCAAGGAGGCCTAGGAAGTAAGGGGTTAAAGAAGAAGAGGAAGTGAAGGCTGTGAGCTCAACTGAGAAGGAAGAGAAAGGAAAGGGGCACAGTGAAGATAGCAGCTACCGCTTACTGGACACTGGCTGTGCTGGGTGGGCGCTGGTCCAAGGGTGAGCTTCTAGCTAAGATCTCGCTTCAGCCCCTCCACACACTGGTCAGGTAGGTGCCATGACTGTGCCCATTCTACAGCTGAGGCTGGGACATTCCTTGAGTGCCCAGTATCAAAGAACTGGTAAGAGAACTGCGATGCCATCACACATCCAACCCCAGGGGGCCTTCCTTCCTCACTACCACCATTGTCAGCCAACTTTGAATGGAAATCGATTACTGATTCTCTTAAAAAGCCTTTTTTGGTTGTTTTGAATAATCTCAATAAAATACAATTGACTGGAGTTGTACAGAAGAGTTGTTACCGTGTGTGCAGTTAACAAGAATTTTACTGGGGATGGGGAAGAGGAAGGGTAGGTAGACATGCTACACAATACCTTTAATTCAAGCACTTAAAGCAGAGGCAGGTGGATAGATCTATGTGAGTTTGAGGCCAGCCTGGTTTACACAGCAAGTTCCAGGCCAGTCAAAGCTACACAGTGAGACCCTGTCTTTAAAAAGAGAATTTAATCAGAAAGGTAAGATGCTGAGCAGCTTTGTTTATAATTGTCGTTCTCTCACATAGCATGGGGTACAAAGCTCTTTCTGTCCTGCAAGTATTGTATTCTATATGTGCAGATAATGCTGAGGCCTTAACTGGACATATGGATTTCGATACACCTGCAGAGAGACTAGAGACAGCACCTGGGCAGAACCCACATTCTTTTATTGTTGTTTTGTTTTTCGAGACAGGGTTTCTCTGTCCTGGAACTCACTCTGTAGACCATGCTGGCCTTGAACTCAGAGACTCTCCTGCCTCTGCTTCCATTTCCCAAGCATTGGGATTAAAGGCTTGTACCACCACCAGCAGCAGCCTAGAATCCACATTCCTAAACATTCACACCAATGTTTTAAAACAGGCAGTTCTGCTCTACAAGGGGTGTTCAGCAACATCTCCGCATCCTGGCCTATCACAAATGGGAAGAAAGGTACTTTAGGCCCTTAATCAATAGAGGCCAGGCATGCTGCTTAGTCTATTGCTGTGCACAGGACAGGCCCCACGGGGGAGAATTCCCTGGCCTCAAGTGTTGATAGTGCCATGGTGGAAGAGCTCAGCTCTCCAGGAGGATCAGTGTGAAAGAGGTATGGCATGGATAAGTCTCTCAGATAACTGATGTCCAAAGAAAAGAAATTTACACCAGAAAGGGAGGGAACACAGCTATCAGAAGCAGAAAGCGACAGCTTTGGAAGGAAGGAGCACATACCTGTGTCTGGGACAGAGAAGAAAATGTCCCGAGATCAGCCTTGGGATGATTTAGCCCTAAGGCTGAGAAGCAATGACAGGACATTGTGCCTGGTGCCTGCGGAAGTCAGAGAGGGCATCCGATCCGATGGAGCTGCAGTTACAGATGGCTGGGAGCTACCACTTGAGTTCTGGGGTTTGAATGTGGGTCCTCTGCAAAAACAAGGGCTCTTAACCACCAAGCCATCTCTCTAGCCCCACAGTGATAAATCGGATGAACTGGAGGGACACAGAAGACATATTGGTGGGGGAAAGGGAGCAAGTTGAGAGCTAGTAACCAATGGCCTTGAATGCACAAAACACCAGTACAGAAGACCATGAAAGAGGCACAGGCTGAGACTAACACAAACCTTAGTCATAACCCTTGAGTTTCCCTCCAAGGCCTTCATGCCAGAAGGAAGCGGGGTGACAAGAGGGCCCTCTTGGGGGCTGGAGATCTGGCTCAGAGGTTAAGAGCACTGGCTGCTCTTCCATAGGGAGTGAAGACAAAGAAAGCGGGCCTAGCTAGCTCAGAGAGCTAGGAGAGCAAGCAAGATGGGGTCAAGCAGGAACCAGGCATGGGGTTCACTGGGAAGAAGAACCCAAGGAGGGATGCTGGTGAGATGGAGTTGAGGAACTGGAGCAGATACGAAGCAGAACCAGAGCCACAGGGAACAGAGAGATAGCTCAACAGTAAAGAGCACTGTGTTAAGATGCTCTTCCAGAGGACCTGGGTTTGATTCCTAGTATATCACCATGACGGCTCACATCCATCTGTAACCAGTTCCAAGGGATCTGACACCCTGTTCTGACCTCTGCTAGTACCAGGCATAAATGTGCTGCACATACATGCATGTAGGGAAAATATTCCTACACATAAAGTGAAGGAAGGCTAGGTGGTGGTAGCACACGCCTTAACTCCCAGCACTTGGGAGGCAGAGACAGGTGGATCTGTGAGTTCGAGGCCAGCCTGGTCTACAGAGTGAGTTCCAGGACAGGTACCAAAGCTACAGAGAAACCCTGTCTTAAAAAAATGAATGAATGAATGAATGAATGAATGAATGAATGAAAAGTAAGTAAAGTAAGTAAGATTTAGAAAAAAAGAAACGAACCAGACACAGATCAATCATGGAGATAGACAGAAAATGATGGAGGGGTTGGGGTTGAGATGAAAAGTATAAAATAGCTGCTTAGGCTATGGTGGGGGCTATGTGCAGTAGCACTCAGATGAGGAGGGGAATGTGTAAATATCAGAGAAAGGACAGTGAGCTCAACCATGTCCCCTCACATTTACTTCCAAGCCTTAACTTGAAATGCCTCAGAAAGAAACTGTATTCGATCTTTGAAGAGATTACTGGTATAAAATGGAAACATTATGGTGGGTCCTGATCCAATCTCACGGGTGAGATTAATGACACAGGAAGGAGACAAGAAGGTGGACTTCTCAAGTCACAGAGGATGCTGTGATCTAGTGATTTGTCTCCTCCCAAATGTATGCTAAAACTTAATCTCCAAAGTGCAATGTTGATAGGTTTATAGATCTTGGAGATGGAGCCTTTGGAAGCAAATAGGATTATAGGAGGTCATGGAGGTAAGGATGGAGGTCATGGATATTTGTTTTGTTTTCCTGAGATAAAAACTGTGCAGCTTAGGCTGGCCTCTGGCCTGCAGTACTCCTGCCTCTGCTTCTTTCGTGCTAGAATAACAGAGGAGCACTACCATGCCTGGCTGGATTATAGCTTTGTTTAAATAAAATGGAGGGCAGAGAAAAAAGGGACAAGGGATATAGCTCAGTTGGTAGAATTCTTGCCTAGGATTCATGAAGCTCTGTGTTGGCACAATCTGTAATCCTAGCACTCGGGACGCAGAGGCAGGAGAGTACAAAATCCAAGGTCCTCCTGTATTACAGTGGGTTTAAGGGAGCTGGCTTGTTTACTGTGTCCTATGGGATGCTGCCACCCCACCCCCTCAATGTGTTATGATGCAGCAAGAGGGGCCTCACCAAATGCTGAGCAGATGCCTGGGCCATGTGCTTGGACTTCTAGAGCCAGGAGCCAGATAAACCGCTCTTTACATTTGTTATAAATTACCCAGTTTGAGCTGGGTGGTGGTGGCACACACCTCTGATCCCAGTAGACGGCCCTCGCCGTCCTGGAACTTACTCTGTAGAGCAGTTTGGCCTGGAACTCAAAGAGATCCACCTGTCTTTGCTTCCAGAATGCTGGGATTAAAGGAGTGCACCACCACCGTCTGTCTAGGAACTGATTTCTGAGTGAGAGGCTCCATGAAAGAAGGGATTTGCATACTCTTTTATTCCCCCTGGAACTCACTCTGTAGACTAGGCTGGCCTCGAACTCACAGAGATCCACGTACCACCACCGCCCCATAGGATTTGCATACTCTTGACATGCTATATGTGGCAAAGTGTACAGAGTTGGAACCAACCTGGTGGAGGAGGGTAAGGGGAGCTGGAGAGGGGTAAGTGGTTGGAGAAAGGGTTTGCCTAGGAGTAGCAAATGCAGCAGAAGGTTGGCCAGGTCTGAGATGTCCTTTGCAGTTTCAACATTTCCTTAATAACATTCCCTTAAAGAGTCGCAGACAAGGAGTAGAAAGCAGCTGGCAGAGATGGCACTAACGAGGTAGAGGAAGGTGGATCTTTGGGAGCCTCAGACCAGCCTGGTCTACATATGAATTCCAGGCCAGCCTGAGCTACACAATGAGACTCTGTCTCAAAAAAAGAGAAAAAAGGAGGAGGAAAGAAGGTAGGAGTGGGCTGCTGAGAATACTTTAATGCATGGTTATTACTCTAAGCAAAGGTTATTCCTCAACTAGTCCATCATTCCTCTAGCTACACAGATGATTTGAGGAATACATTGTTTCTGGTAGTTGAAGAGTTATCATTTTAAGTAGAAATCACTTTTTGTCCCCCTCTGAAATGCACTGTGTATGGCTTTGCTTTGTTTTCTTTTTCTTTCTTTCTTTCTTTCTTTCCTTCTTTCTTTCTTTCTTTCTTTCAAAAAAACCTTATTTAACTTTATTTCATGTGCACTGGTATAACAATGTCAGATTCTCTGGAACTGGAGTTACAGACAGCTGAGAGCTGCCATGTGGGTGCTGGGAATTGACCCCGGGTCCTCTGGAAGAGCAGTCTGTGCTCTTAACCACTGAGCCATCTCGCCAGCCCCTGCTTTGTTTTCTAAAACACCAGAAAACTAATACACGAACAAATTGATATGATCAAAAAATGTCTATGCTAACAACTATCATTCAATAGCTTCTGCTGCCTCTGTTGTTTGGTGTCAAGGGTTCACCAGGCATATGTGAGTCCTGAGCTATACTCCCAGGCCCGTGCCAGTGTTTTGTAAACAGCATTTTAGCACAGGCTGCAGGTGGTCCCATCCTGAAGAAACTGTTTGTCCTTAGGCGTGTCCCATAGCTGTTCACCAGCACTCCCCAGGCCGCCACAGTCCCTTCCAGCTGAAGCACTTGTCTGCTTTTTGTTGCTTCTCCTCCTCACTATCTGGCTGACCCTTGTCACTTCTTTCTGAACTCTGTGTGCCTGCCAATAGCAACCTGCTCTTCCCCTTTGAATTGATCTGCTCTAATCTGCAGCGGTTAGGAAACTGGATAACCAAGGTTGTTAGAAATGTGTCAAAAGTAAGCAGGAGAACCGACTCCTTTTGCTGTCTGCAGCCAAGTTTACTTCCCCGTTCTCAGCTGCCGTGCTCTTACTTGCAGGGCAGCACTGACGAGGGAGCCCAGTGCCTCACCCGTGCCAGGCAAGGGCTCTACCACCGAGTGACATTTCCCACCAACCTGGTGGGCTTTAGACAGACGTGTTAGTACGCGTCTACATGACAAATGTTTCAGAGATATGAATATACAAGATTTCATGAGATGTTACACAACTCTTCTGAGCCCATCCTCCCTCCATAATGCAAGTTCCCCGCTTCCCACAAGTTTTCAGTCCTTCTCCTTTTCAGGACTCTGAACAGGTCAGCCATTCCGACAAGATGAACAACAAACAAACAAAAGCCTTGCCCTCCTTATCAAATGAAAATCTTTCTTAGTCCAGAAGACTTGCACTTAAAAGTCCACATTTCTTTGTAGGGCGGAGCTCTTCATTTACAAGGCAAGGTACAGGTAAATAAAGCACATACTTCCTCAGTGAGCAGTGTGCACATCTATCCTTTTTGGGTTTTCCCAATGCTAGGGTTTGACCCCGGGACCTTATATTCCCTAGTCAGTGCCTTACCACAGAGCTACATTCCCAGTCATGAGTGTGTGTCTTTACAACTTCAACTAAATGGTGGTCAGAATTAAAACAAGAAGCTTTAGCCTCAGCTTCAAAGGATGCTGTTAAAGGGCAGGACCACTTTCCTACTACAGACAGACAGCCCTTGACTATTGTAATGGTTCCACCCAGATGGCCTGGTCATCCTACTCACAGAATGGATTCTCATGTTCCCCAGTCAAAGGGTCAGACTGAGAGTTTTCAGTTGTGAGACATGCTGGAGATGTCACAGGAAAGTCACACTGCCAAATGGCTATGAAAAACCCTGTCCAGGTATCAGCATTGAAAGGAGCCCTATATGAATCCCCTCGGGGTAAAGACTTCCCTCTCGTAGGAAACAGAAACACCTTCTGGAGCTTGAGTGTTGCTGCACAGTGAAACCCATGGTATCAGAATGAGTCTGACTTCTAGTAGGTGGATGTGGTGGCCTTGGCTGTGTCACCACCTTATCGTGTGCCCGCCTCAGAACACAGGGGCGTCTTTCTGTTTATCAGGGGAAAGTCCTCTCTGTAGCCCAGGCTGGCCTGGAATGTGCCTCAGCTTCCCCAGGACGGAGATTACAAGTCACGTGCCACCGTGCCTGCTTTCAGCGATGGAGGGGATTGAGTGGAGGACTCATGTACGTTAGGCAGCACTCTCCCACATAAGCTAAACGTGACATCCCAGCAAGAGCCTTTAAAGGATGGAGAATGGCATGAAGCAAAAATAAAGTCTTTGCATGGCTGAAGATACTTGGCATCCATTTTTTCATCCACTGAGGAAGCTATCGATGGATGTGCTGCAGGTCTATGTTCTACACACAGCAGGAGACTGAGAACCCATTCAGTGGCTCTTAGGGCCTGAAGGCTTGTTATGTTTAAAACAACAAATGCCGCCGGGCGGTGGTGGCGCACGCCTTTAATCCCAGCACTCGGGAGGCAGAGGCAGGCGGATCTCTGAGTTCGAGGCCAGCCTGGTCTACAAGAGCTAGTTCCAGGACAGGCTCTAGAAACCACAGGGAAACCCTGTCTTGAAAAACCAAAAAAAAAAAAAAAAAAAAAAACAACAAATGCCATCTAAAAAGACAAAAAAAAAAAAAAAAAAAAAACCTAAGCAAAACTTTAAAAATCATATCTCCACTGGGCAACAGTGGCGCAGAGTTCAAGTTCTTGGCCATCCTGGTCCACACAGCAAGTTCCGGGGCTGCTAGGACTACACAGAGAAACCCTGTCTCAGAAAAAACAACCAAGCAAACAAACAAATCCAAACCTATATTTCCTCAGGGGGGTCTCTTAAGATAAATCCAGCAGACTGGCAGCAGAGCACCATCCAGCTTGTGAGGCCATGATTTCTATCCACAGCACCACAACAAAAACAAAACAAAACTAGAAAACCACTGCAGGGAGCTACAGCTCAGAGGTGGCGAGGACTTGCCTAAAATGCAAGAAGTCCTCCATTGTAAAACCCTAGTGTAGCAAAGAAACAACAACAACAACAACGACAACAACAACAAAACAGTTAAAAGTCTGGAGACTGAACCAGAACCTCGAGCACAATAGAATAATAGTCTACCAATGACCTCTAACCCCAGCTTTTTTTTTTTTTACTTTTTATTTATTTAACTTTTTTTTTAAAAAAAAACTTTTTTATTTTCAGATGGGATCTCACTACATTACCTAAACTGGCCTTGAACTCATTTTGTAGTCTAAGCAGACCCTGAATTTGTAATGTTCCTGCCTCAGTCTCCAAAACATCTGGATTACAAAACCCCTCTGTCACCAAATCCAGAAAAAAAAAAACAAAAAACATTTCGAATCTTAAGAGAAGGCCAGTATATAATTGCTAAGGGTGAACTCCTGCTCAGATTCACACATCAAAGCACCCACCCCCAGTCTCTAAATGTGATACATTTGGAGACTCATCCTTTAAAGAGGTTATTAAAGAAAAATAAGGACACATTAGTGGGCTCTAATTTGATTAGGGCTGAGGATATAGACCAGTAGTAGAGTCCTTGCTTGCATGTGCAAAGCCCTGGATGCCATCCCTGCTTCTGTAAAAAGTTCAAGAAGAGATTGAGATAGGAAAGAGTACAGAAGAAAACGTAAAGACATGGGGAGAAGCCCATCTAGAAACCAAGCAGGGACCTCAAGAAATGACTTAACTGTCTTAAGCTATGCATCTATGTGTGTGTGTATTTATACATGCATGCAAGCATTATAGCTCCTCTATGTGTGTTTTAGATTTATTTTTATAATTTTATTTATTTACTTTATATGGGTATTTAGTCTGCATGTATATCTGTGCATACTATTTGGTGTCTGAGAAGGTCAGAAGAGTTTCTCCTGAAATTGGAATCACAGACAGTAATGAACCACCATGTGGATACCAGGAATTGAACTGGGGTCCTTTACAAGAGCAACAAGTGTTCCTAGCTGGTGAGCCATTTCTTCATCCCTTACTCTTTTTTTTTTTTTCTTTTCAAGACAGGGTTTCTCTGTGTAGCTTATCCTGGAACTCTCTCTGTAGACCAGGCTGGCCTCAAACTCACAGAGTTCTGTCTGCCTCTGCCTCCTGAATGCATATATTTTTAAGTGGGAAAAAACTGACAATAAATATATAATCAATTCTGTTTAAGTAACAGCAAAGTGGAAGTCAGATGTGGTGGCACGCGCCTTTGATGGCAGCGCTCAGAGGCAGGCAGATCTCTGTGAGTTCAGGACCAGGTTGGTCTACATTTTGAGTTCCAGGACAGCCAGAGTTATATAGTGAGATCCAGTCTCAACCCTCCCGAGGAAAAGAGAAAGGCCACGGACACTGGCAATTTTAGCGGTTCTTATTTCTGAGTAATGGGATTATAAGGGGTTACTTTTTGTTCATTCTGGTTGTCTCTATTTTATATCTATATTTTTTTACAATTGACATGTCATGATTTTTGTTATAAAAAGAAAATGCATTAAACCCATTACATGAAGTAATTACCTCTGTTATTTTCCCGTTTTCTGTGCTAAGGACAGAACCCAGGACTCCGTGCACGCTAGGCAAGTAAGAACTCAGCCAACTAAGCTACAGTTCTGACTCTGGAAGTAACTATCTTAATTTTAAAATTTTAATTGTGTTTTATTTACTCACAAACTTGCCTCTATGTGTGAGGTCAGAGGACAACTGTAATGGTTGTATTTTAAGTTTAAATTATGGCGCTTAAGAGATCTATAAAACAAAATACCTCTAACCTGTAAGCCCCACTTGCCCCAGGACAGATGACCTCCTGGAAAGCTGGGGGCTGTTGTTCACGTAAAATAAACAAGCGTGATTGCCCCAACTGCATAGGTTATGCTTGATCACGTGTAGGCAGGAGGTATGAAGGCAGGATGTAATCAGGATGTATGCTTGACCCTGATTGGACGAAGGTGGGAAGCACATAGCCTTGTAGGTTTTGCCTTTATAAACCTCTGACTAATGTGATTCACCACCATACTCTAAGAATCCTGGATATGGACCTGGCAAGTGTCTATCATTCTAACCAGTATTTAATAAAGCTCTCTCCAAACTTAGCTCAGAAATGTGATAGTGGTCTTTTTCTCGCCTGGTGAGATTAACACAATTTGAAGGAACTGGTTTTCTCCTTCCACACTGTGGATCCCAAGTATGAAACTCAGGCTTCTGGGCTTGGTTTTAAGTGCCTTTACCCATTGAGCCATCTCACAAGCCCAAGTAACTGTCTTCATTTTAATTAATTAACTGATTGAGACAAGGTCTCTTTAAATAGCCCTGGCTGTCCTGGAATTCAGTATGGAGACCAGGTTCCCGTCTATATCACATAGAGATCTGACTATACCTCTGCCTCCCTAGTGCTGGGATTAAAGGTGTATGCCACCACACCCTGCACTAGTAAGAATCTTTAAAGTCAAGGATCTGATGCGATTATTAAGAGAATTGTGATGGATAGGACTGGTAGCCGACTGTAAAACACGTGACCCTCTTCACTTCGAATCCCTTCCATAATTTCTCTTTATAATATATGTCTAAACTGTAGAATAGTGATGCTCACCTTTAATGCCAGCACGCAGGAGTCAGGGGCAGGCTGATATCTGTGAGCTGGAGGCCAGCCTGGTCTACAGAGCAAGTTCCAGGACAGCCAGAGCTACACAGAGAGACCCCCATCTTGAGAAACAACAACAAATAAGACAACTTCATACATATGGTATTTTCAAAATTCAGATTTAGGGTAAAGGTCTTCCCTCCCTCTGCAATTTCTTAGAAATTGTATTTTATTGGACAAAATGAAAAGCACACGGGTAGGCTGCAGAGGGGAGAGCATGTGTGGGGCTGCCCTGGTTCTGATACTGACTGCCTAGGATGCTAGGACAGGCGTCCACCTGGAGTGCAGCTGGTTCCTTTGCTTAGAAGAGCTGCAGCTACTCACAGCTCGGAGGATTAAAGGAGAGGATGTGCAGAAAGCATTCAAGTAAAGTACCTGGCCCACGGCAGGTTCTCAGTGAACTGCAGCTCTTGTACATGTTTAAATGAGAGTCTTCTTTTACTTCCTTTTCTGAAGCAGTCTCCTGTAGCTAGGACTGGGCTCAAAGTCACTATGTATCCAAAGACAACTTTAAACTTCTGACCCTCCTTTCCACCTCCCCAGGGCTAGGATTTACAAGTATGTCCCACCACGCCCGGTTTTGGTTTTATGTGGTGCAGGGATTAAACCCAGGGCTCTCAGCAGACTAGGCACTTACTCTATCAAGGAAGTCACATTTCTAGCCCTTAAAATCAGACACTTAATAACTACATTCCACAGCCAAACATACACACCTTAATTCACTCAAATTCCCTATGCAATTCCTTCTTTAAAACAGAATAGTGCTACCGGTAGATCACTGTTCCTAAACTGCCACATATTAACGATCCTGTACAAGTAGAAGTAAATAACTGGATGTATATGTGGGCATATGTGTTTAAGGTACTTAGAAAACAAAGTTCTTGGTCAGGTCAGGCATGCCCTTAGTCCTAGAAGCTACAGAAGCAGAAGCAAGTGAATGTCTTGAGTGTGAGGCCAGCCTGTTCTACAGAAGACCCTGTCTTAAAATAAACAAAAATAAATAAATGTCTCATAATCTCGGATATTATTGAAGTTATATTATACCACTATAGATAAGATGATAAAACCATTATAATGAAAATGAGTTATAAATTTTTGCAAATGTAATTTTAAAATTTTATTATTTTATTTTAAAAATTATTTGTATTGTGTATATGTATGCGTGTGTGAATATGTGTGTGTGTATGTGTGTGTGTGTATGTGTGTGTGTGTATGTGTGTGTGTGTATGTGTGTGTGTGTGTGTGAGAGAGAGAGGAGGGGTTGAGTACAGATGCCTTTGAAGGTCAGAAGGTAGGTATCTGGAGCTAGAGTTTGATCAACCTTATGTGGGTGCTGAGAACTCAAGCTGAGTCATCTGGAATAGCAGTATTTGCTCTTAACCACTGAACCATCTCCAGCTCCATGTCATAAAAGTTTTGGAGTGATTGAAACATTGTCTTATATTATAGAAGCATACAAATCTGAAGACTACTTGGTCAACTTGGTCTCATTTCAGGTGAATTTGGAGTAAGTTTTGATTTTACAATTTTTTTTTTTTCCAAGACAAGATTTCTCTGTATCTTTGGAGTCTGTTCTGGAACTAGCTCTTGTAGACCAGGCTGGCCTTGAACTCTTGAGTGCTAGCGATTTTACAATTTTTTAAAGTTTATGTTTATTAATTTTTAAAAATATGTATGTAACTTTATCTTATGTGCGTTTGGTGTAAAGGTGTCAGATTCCCTGGGAATGGAGTTACAGACAGTTGTGAGCTGCCATGTGGGTGCTGGGAACTGAACCCAGATCCTCTGAGAGAGCAGCCAGTGTGCCTAACTGTTGAGCCATCTCTCCAGCCCCTGTGCTTTATTTATTATTATTATTAGCGTCTGTCTGTCTGTCTGTCTGTCTGTCTCTCTCTGTGTGTGTATGTGTGTGTGTGTGTGTGCATGTGAATGCTTATACGTGTGTGCCACAGCATTCGTGTAGAGTTTAGAGGACAACTTTCAGGAGTTGTTCCTCTCCCTCCTCTGTGCATTCTGGGAACTGACCTCAGGTTGTCAAGTGTACAGGCAAGTGTTGTTATCCACTGACCCATCTTGCTGGTCCAAATGTGGATTTTTTTCACAATCATTTTAAAAGAGAGCTTTTGGTTAACAGTGAATAATATACCCAATTTAAAAGCTGGTGAAGGCTGAATTGGAATCCAAGTCCTCTGACCTGCTGCCTAAACCCTTCCTTCTGTACCGTAGATGACAGAACATTTTAAAGTGTCAGAATGAAATTACTTTAGTGATTTGATGGTTGGCTTTATTGTTATTGCTGTGCCCAGTATTCTGTGGGACAAAGCTCTGTCCTCTGTGGGAGCAGGACCCACTCTTACCCTCTAAGCCATCTTCAACCCCCTAATTAGCTCCACTTTTAAATGTACATACTAAGTAGTTAAGAAGTGACATACTCAAGGCATAGCTAGTAAATAAATAGCAAAACAGAGATCTGAAGGGGATCAATCTAAATTCCACTCTTTGTTGTGAGTCAGGGTCACACTGTAGCTCTGGATGAGCTGCGACTCACAGAGATCCTTCTGCCTCGGCCTCTGCTGGGATTAGAGGTAGAGAACACAACACCCAGCCATCAGTTCCAAAGTCTAACTACAGAGTTGTGGTTGTCCTGGCATTCCCTATGTGGACCAGGATGACCTAGAACTCAGAGAGATCCATCTGCCTCTGTCTCCAAGCCTTTTCTCTTAATTATGATGTTCTGCATCAATGAAATGGACACTTCAAGACTTCAAAGTACACAAAGGACAGAAAGAAAGAATTGACAGGAGAAGACATAGAAATCTTTAGTAAACAGTTTGTGATGATTCGCTATCAAGAATAATAAAGCACAGTAAGATTCTTCCCCCATCAAACGAGTAAAACCTATTTGAAAAGTTTAACCTCTAGCTTTAGCAAAGCTCAGAAAACAGGATATAGTATACATTATTGTAGAAATTATATTTTCAATTACTGTGACTAGAAGCTTGGAAGTTTAAAGATTATATTCCTTAATTTTTAAAATTACATTTACATATTTATGTATTGTGTGTATATGCGTGTGTGAGCATGTATATTTGCCATGGTGTGTATATGTTGAGGTGGGAGGACAACCTGTGGGAGTTGGTTCATTTTCTCTATTATCAGAACCAGGATTGCCACAAGTTAAAGACCAGTCTAAGCAACAAAATGAGTTCCAGCATAGCCTAGACTACCAAGTAAGACCCTGTCTCAAGGAAAAGCAACAGAAATAAACAACAACAAATCGAAATTAAGAAAAAATTTCTTTCATATCAAGAAAAAAATTGTCATGAAAATGTCAGTGATCCTAAATCAGAAGAATACAATCTAGTTTAAGAATATAGAATTATGACCAATGAGATAGCTCTGTGGATGAGAGTGCTCACTCCCAAACCTGACAACCCAAGTTTGATGCCTAGAAGTCACATGATAGGAAAGAATTGACTCCTGCAAGGTGTCCTCCAACTGCCACACAGATGCTATGGCATGTATGTATGTGTACACACAGAAAGGAAATAAGTACTTAAAAAGACTGACTTTAACCCCCATGATTCATGATCAAATGTTCTAAGTTTCGTTATATAATTGGAATCGATAAAAATGTGTTGTGAACTCAAATTATATATGAACTAAGATACAGATTTCTACCATATAAAGAAACTGTTCACAGAACCAAAGGAAGGAAAATGCCTCCTGTAAGTGAACTGACTGCATTCCTGTATTCAAATCTATTGGAAGGCTCATAAAGACTCCATACCGAGGGTATTTTTGGAGGAAAAATTAATCTGTTTCAAGATAGGATGGGCTCTGGACAGGGTGTGGTATGGTATGCCTTTTATTCTAGCATTTGGGAGGCAGAGGAAGGCAGATCTCTGTGATTTCAAAGCTGGTCAGGGCCACAGAGAGACCCTATCTAAAAAGAAAAGAAGGAAGGAAGGAAGAAAGAAAGAAGGAATGAGCCGGGCGGTGGTGGCGCACGCCTTTAATCCCAGCACTCGGGAGGCAGAGGCAGGCGGATCTCTGTGAGTTCGAGACCAGCCTGGTCTACAAGAGCTAGTTCCAGGACAGGCTCCAAAGCTACAGAGAAACCCTGTCTCGAAAAACCAAAAAAAAAAAAAAAAAAAAAAAAAAAAAAAAAAAAAAAAAAAAAAAAAAAAAAGAAAGAAAGAAGGAATGAAAGAAGGAAGGAGAGAAGGAAAGAAGGGGAAAGGAAGGGAAGGGGGAGGGAGGAAGGAAGGAAGGAAAGAAAGAAGGAGGGAAAGAGAGAGAGGGAGAGAAAAAAGACAAGATAAATTTTTTATTTTTATTCTTTCTTTTGGATACATTAACATTGTAACTTGGATAAATATAATATCTAGCTTGGATAAATCTCCCCAAATAACTGATTTCCATTTTAAAACACTTAACAATAACTGAAATACTTATTGTTCTAACATACAGTATCCAAAGTACAACCAGTGGTATTTGACTTAACAATGAACAGTTACAGCACTCCTCTCCCAAGCAGAATACCCCTACAAGACTGAATCAACATAACCACATAGCACTGCACTGATGTCTTTTCTTGCTAATTCAATAAAACATGAATCAGATTTAAGAGATATGAATACTGGGAAGAAAGAGTTAACATTACCATTAATTGTCAGTCATATCATTGTGTGACTAGAAGACACACTGAGGTTAATGAATATGAATTAGAGAGAACTCTAATAGTATTAGCCACAATTTATTGGAGTAATAGCCACAAACAGTGCACTCACATTTCCCTAGGGTCATGCATCTGGTCAGTAGCAGGCATGAGATTTAAACCCAGCTCTCATGGGACCTGGGAGTGCACACTTGTGATGTAAGTACTTGGAAGACTGGGGTAGAGGATTGTTAAGTTCTAGACTACTCAAGGCACAGAGCAAGACCCTATTATTATCATCAATAAATATTTGTGTGTGTATGTACATACATATATGTCCATATATGTATTTGTTTGTTTGCAAAGACTATATTCTTCATAATATAGTATTGCTTTGCTTTAGGAAGTAGACAACTAGCCAGGTGTGGTGGCACATACTTTTAATCCCAGCACTTGGGAGGCAGAGGCAGGCAGATCTCTATGAGTTTGAGGCCAGTCTGGTCTAAATAGTGAGTTGCAGGACAAACAGGCCAATATAGAGAGATTCTATCTCAAAATACCACAAAAAGAAAAAAAGAAAAAGAAAAGAAAGGAAGGAAGAAAGGAAGGAAGAGTGTGGACAATTATAATATTCTCTAGTATACACATCTACATAATATATTTTCATTATGAAACCAATGACTACCAAAATATGATTTGTTTTGTTTTTTGTTTTTTCAAGAAAAGGTGTCTCTTCATAGCCTTGGCTGTCCTGGAACTCATTCTGTAGAACAGACTGGCCTTGAACTCAAGAGATCCATATGCCTCTGCCTTCAAAGTGCTGGGATTAAAGGTGCGCTCCCTCATGTCTTTAACATGCATCCTAAATTTATATGACGAATGCAACTCCAATCACAACTTCAAATGTATAAAACAAAATTTCTGAAGGAAACAAATGAAAATAGCAACTAAGATTTTGGTAAAGCGCCCGGCACGACAGTCCATACCTGTAGTCCATGCCTGAAGTCCATGCCTGTAGTCTAAACCTATAGTCCATACCTATAGTTCATGCCTGTAGTTCATACCTGTAGTCCATGCCTGTAGTCCATGCCTGTAGTCCATGCCTGTAGTCCATACTACCTGTAGTCCATGCCTGTAGTCCAAACCTATAGTCCATACCTATAGTTCATGCCTGTAGTTCATGCCTGTAGTCCATGCCTGTAGTCCACGCCTGTAGTCCATACCTATAGTCCACGCCTGTAGTCCATGCCTGCAGTCCATGCCTGTAGTCCCACTGTTGGGAGACTGAGGCAAGAGAACCGGGAGTTCAAGGCCAGTTTGGTAGAACCAGCGAGGACGGCTCAATGGGTAAGGCACTTACCATCAAATCTAATGACCTGCGTTTGCTTCCCAGAATCCATACGAGACCCAACTCCTGCAAGTTGTCCTCTGTCCTCCACCCACACACACATAGAAATAAATAAATTACTTGGCATAAAAAGTTTTAAGGCCAACCTGAGAGGTGTAGTTAAAAAACAAAACAAAACAGAACAGAACAAGGACAAAAGTCAACAAAACGACATTACTAAAGAACTGCAGAAAGAAGAGCTACTAGACATTAAACTACTATAAAGCACGCTGGCAAGACAGCTCAGCTGGTAAAAGGGTTTGCTGCCAAGACTGACATCTTGAGTTCAATCCCAGGAACGTGAGCTATGTGATTCATACTAGGACGAGAAAACCAACTTTTGAAGTTGTCCTTTGATCTACACACACACACACACACACACGCACACGCACACGCACACACATACACACATTCCACACACACATGCACACTTACACACATACACACACTCTCCACACATACATGCACACTTACACAAACACACGCATGCACATTCACACACACACATATACACACACCATAATAAACAAATGAACCAAAAATTTAGAAAAACTTCGATAAATCTATAATTAAGAATAAAAACTAGGCAAGAAAAGCCAAACGACACTGAGGTTGACACCTTTCGGATACCTACTGTCCAAACAATCAGGAAATCGTGTGTTGAAGGTGTGGGAAAACTGCTGCCCGTCTGCACTGGTCAGAATGGAAAAAGTCTGGCAGTTCCTTGAAAAGCTAAAAATAGACCTGGCATATGATTTAGTAATGACATTTCTGGGTATATACCCTGAAGACCTGAAAACGGGGTGTTGAGAGGTATTGGTGTGTTTACGCTGACGACCGCACTACGCACAGTAGCCAAGAGATGGAAATGAGGACGAAAGGGCTGGAAATGCATGCGATAGGACACTTTTGTTTGTTTTGTTTTTTTTTTGAGACAGCACTCCTCTGTGTATCTGTGTAGCCCTGGCTGTCCTGGAGCTCACTTTGAAGACCTCTAACTCAGAGATCTGCCTACCCCCGCCTCCCAAGTGCTGGGATTAAAGGTATGTGCCAACACTGCCCAGGTAATAGAATACCTATTTTTTTATTTTTATTTTTAAAGACAGGGCTTCTTTGTGTAACAGTCCTAGCTAGTCCTGGAACTAGCTCTTGTAGACCAGGTTGGCCTTGAACTCGCAAGAGATCTGCCTGCCTCTGCTTCCCAAGTGCTGAGATTAAAGGCGTGCACCACCACCACCTTGTAGTCCCTGTTGATCAGGTCTGCCCCTCCCTCCTGAGTTTCAGGATTAAAACATGTACCACTAAAAGTTATTTAGTTCTACCTTATGTGTACGGGTGTTTGGCTTTGCCTGTATGTTTGTACACCGTTTGCATGCCTGGTGCCAGTGGAAACCAGAAGAGAGTGTCAGCTCTGCTGGAGCTGGAGTTACAGATGGTTGTGAGCTGCCATGTGGGCACTCAGAATTGAACCTGGGTCCACAGGAAGAGCAGACAGTGTTCTTAACTGCTGAGCCATCTCTCCATCCCTGGGATACTGCTTAGCTTTAGATAGTAAGGAGATTTCTGGGGATGTAGCTCAGGGGAGGAGCACTTGCTTAGCAAGCACAAGGTTCTGCATTTGTTACTAGCACTATGCATGTGTGTGTGTACACACGCATGCACACATATACAAAGGACAGGCAGGGACCAAGACACACAGTTCATAAGCCTTGAGGACATTCTGCTAGGTGAAATAACCAGTAATGACTACTGTCCTGTTCTACCTACATAAGGTACCTAGAGCAGGAAGACTCCTAGTAAGGGGAAGTAGAATGGAAGTTGCCAGGGGTTAGGAGAAATTGGAAGTTGTTATTGTTTCGGGACAGTTTCAGTTTGGGAAGCTGAGCAGGACTGTGGAGCCGGACGGTGGTAACGGTTACACAATGGTGTGAGTGTACTTCATGCCACGGCCTCCACACTTAAAAATAGTTAGGCTGGTAAAAGTTACAGTAATTCATACCTCACCCCAATAAAAAAAAAATCAAACAAAACCACTTCCATGTGAATGCTGGAGCCATGCCAGATCCCGTAGATATTTCCCTCAGAGATGCAGACTGTCCCTCAGAATACCCCAGTGACAGAACATATCCCTGAGACGGGGTGAATGGGATGTTCCAGCGGGTGGGAGCAGGGTTATGCTGGCTTCTTAGGCTTCTACAATTCAAAGAGAAGAACATGGGACACTACAGGAAACTGGGTGAATTCTGGAACCATAAAACAATGCGGAGCAATTTCCTTATCGCAGGCTCCTGCCTTAGAGTCCTTTACCAGAGCAGTTTACAAGGGCAAAGTTCTCAGCCGGCCGAGCTCCTGGGGTTTGGCTCCTGTGATGTGGACAGCCTTCTTCCATGTGTCAGGGAACACACTCCAGGGGCTTTGCTGTGAGGTGTACAGGATGGCACCAAGTCACAGCTAAAGGGTAACGGGGAGGCTGGCGAGTTCTGATCTGAACCCTTGCTCCGGTAGCAGGGGCTCCCGTTGCAGGGGTTATTTTGAGAACGTCGTTTAGCTACGGTGGAACATTTCCACTGGTGACCCACCTAAAGAAGTCACCTGTCCTTAAGCTGGTGTGCGAAAGCACCACTCAACTCTTCAAGTATCCTCTGCTTCACAAACACGCGAACGAGCTTTCTTTTTAAAACCAGATTCTCTGGCTCTCCGAAGCTCCCTTTAGTCTCTGGCCACCTACTGGATTTTTTTTCAGTGCCAGAGCTGGGCTGAAAAAGAGCAATGGGTTGGCCTTGTTCAAAGGAAAGCGAGAAGAGTCGCAGACTGGAAGCTAGACAGACTTTCTTATTCAGTACCCAGGGGATTTGCGGGAGACTGGCTCAGGCACACTCTGTGACTACCCTTCCCTCAAGGAAAAGCCAATTATTTCTCCTACCTAAGGAGTTTAGCAGGAGTGTGCATTGTAAGGGCAGCTATGACATCTTTATCCTGGGCAAAAGGAGGGCAATGAAAAGATGACAAGATCCAAGTCTTTGCTCATTTGTACTTAGTTTCCGGTGTGTGTGTGTGCGAGCGCGCGTGTGCGTGCGTGTGTGCGTGTGTGTGAAATGACTTGCTAGTTCACATTTAAAAAGGATTAGCAGCTACTTTCACTTTCTAATGAACCGCTCCAGTCTTCTTAAAAACAAATTCTGTGGAAGGCATTTAATTTAAACCAAAATGGTTTTGACGCCTAGAGAAACACACAGAGGTCACTTCCCCACCCAACCCCAAGCATTCTGTTAGATGTGTCCCTTGAGAGGAGAGAGAGAAGCTGGGGGGAAAATGGGTGTCCCGACTCATTCAGGAAGAGGCACACCGAAAGCGAAAGGTTGCTGATGGTTCGGTTCTCAGTCTCAGACCCCCACGGGGAAGCCGAGCAGGTGTGGCCGGCCGTGGGAGCTGAGGGGCAGCCGTGTCTCCCTCCTCAAGGCTGTAAAAGATGCTGGAAAGTAAGCTGAAAATTTTGAGCAACCATGGGTGTGGCTGTGTGCAGCAAGGTCTAAAAACTACAACAACAACAACAACAACAACAACAACAACAAAAACAAAAACAAAAAAACAACCAACCAGGCCAGAGTCTGAGAAGTGCAGGCGAATTTAGGGACCATGTCCCAGGCGTTCAGCCTGACAGAGGTGCTGTTGCCTGGATGGAGAAGGACCAAGGACAAGGACTGGGCATATATATAACTCAGAGGCAGAGGGATGGTCTCCAATGCGGAGAGAGTTTCCAGGGTGAGATGAGCCTAACACGTTTACGGGGAGCTCAGTATTGCGAGAACTGACGTCACTTGAAGCTCCTTCAGATGGCAAGGCGAGAAAAGACTTAGACTAAACTCCTGACCACAGAGTTCAGAGCTGAGTAGTCTTCTCACTGTGTTGAATCCGAAAGCGTTCACGGACACCAGCCTGGGTCAGAAAGTGACTTGACAAGGCCGTGTGGCTCTGTGCTGGCAGTGACTCGCCTTCTTGGTCAGAGGAGGTGCAGCATTGGGACAGAGTCCCTGAACTCTGCCAAGTACTTTAGGTTTTGGTTGCATCCTGTGCAAGCGTTTCAAAGGTCAGGGAGAGAAGCTGAAGCCCCCTCGGGGCCAACAAGGGGGTGCAAACCACCCGCCAAGCCTCCTGTGCTTGTATCTCTTTGGGGGCCTTGGTCTGTCTTGGGCCTCCTGGGAATTCTCCAGGAGTACCACATTGCTTGAGGCCTAGCTTCTGTTTCCCTTGCTATTTCCCATCCATCTCAAGCGGTACTGCTAGTGTTGGACATTTAAATTAGGGCCTTCTGCAAGCTAGGCAAGTGCTTTACCATCGAGGATCTCCTTCCCTGCAAATCTGGCTATGTAACCTAGGATGGCCTGGAACCTATGATCGTCTTGTTTTGGGCTTCCACATGCTGGGATTACAGGCATGTGGACCACCACATGCTAAACAATGAGGTCCTCCTGCCCCCTCACCACACACACACACACCCACACGCCCACACAAACACACACACACACACACACACACACAGGCACCACCATCCACAGATTTGGATCAGGAAGTTGATTAGGAATAAATGTGCATGTGTACTAAAAGCCCTGGCTTAAATTTGAGCCAAGTGATTAGCCTACATGATCTTATTTAACCGTTGCAATCACCCTTTGAGGAAGACAGGATGCCCCACTTATGGAAAGGAGGTTTAGAGAGATTAAGTCACCAAGGTCACAGAGTTAGCCTGTGTCACTAAAGTCCCGGCTCTTATCACCTTGTATAAACTGTGAACACAGTGCCAATGTCCAGAAACCAGCAAAAAGGTCCTCCTCTCTACATGGTCCCTATTTGAAACAGTAATTATGAAAACAATCCACCGAGTATAACCATCTTGTTCAGATGACCTTGGACTACACCAGCCAGCCGAATACCACTCTTTCTGTGTGAGCCTGGTCTTGAAGACGTCAAGAAAACAGGCTGCCAGCATTCGAAATATAAGGGAAAAGCCAACATCAATTAACCTAGATGGTCAAAAGGGACCAATTTGCCATGTCCTCTTGCCGATTACAAACATACTCGCCTGCCAGTACCTGGCTTTTTACAAGTATTCTCCAGGGCATCAGATTCAGGAATAGTGGGGAAAGAGTCTTATTTAAACAGTGGTGGAGAAAACGGGAAAGGGACCACGGGAGCAAAGGGAGGATGGCTTGAACAGGGATGTATTGTTTTTCTGCCAGCTCCTTCAGTGCACCCAAACTTTACCAAGTCAACAGGACAAAGGTCGGTGGGAAGTTGATAAGCTGAGCAACAGATCTGCCGCGGAGACTGCCAGAGCCACTTAACTCTCGGAAGAGAAGTCACTGGGAAGAAGATGCACTGAGCATCACGTGTTCCTAGTGAGGACTTGGTTGGTGAACCACGTAGAGTGGGAAGAGTGTCTTTGTCTCTTTCATTATGGTCCTGGGCCTTGAACTGAGGGCCCCAAGCATGGAAGGCAAGTATGCTGCCACTGAACCACATCCCCAGCCCTGTTAATTATTATATATAATTTTTGAGACACAGTCTTAACTAAATTGCCAAGTTGGCCTTGAACTCAAATTGAGTAACTCAGGCTGGCTTTCAACTTGGCTTTGGACTTCTGAGTAGCTTGTACCACCAAGACTGGTCCAGGAACTTGTCTTTCTGGGGAAGGTGAAGCGGGGGGGGGGTCAGAAATGAACTCTAGGGATTAAACCCACAGTCTCACACACACTAAGTACACATTCTACCAGGGAGCTAACTGCTCAGATGACCATCCAGAGGAAATGGGGAAGACTGAACGCATGGAACTCTGAAGTCTGAGGAATGGCCCTTTTCTGATGTTTCTACAGTCATCATCTTGGGCTGTCTCCACTGCACCTGTCGTCAGTGTGACAAATGACAGAATGATACCAGCTGGAGAGGACGCTTCCCAAAACTCAGGCAAGAGGAGGCCTTGATTCCACACCCAGTGACCCTCGTGTGCACGTATGAGCTCTCCGTTCAGGATTTACCCTAAATTCCTTAGACTTCTGGAAGACACAGAAAGAGTCCAGACCACATAGGTTTTGGTTGCAAATATCACTTGTTTTTAGGGTTAACACACAAAGCGGTCACCACACTGGGACCTGAATATAAGTCACTGTGTCTTTTGGTCACGAATGGAGAAAGTTCTCCAGGAGGGTGGCAGAGGGAAGGGAGACGGTAAAAAGACAAATCAGAGGCTCCTGTGGGAGGAGGGGAAAAAAACCGTTGTGGCAGTGCTCAGAAGCCCTGAGTGAACAAACTTACTGGTTTTGAATCCAAATGAATTACAAGCCTGAACTGGGCGCTGGTGGCGCATGCCTTTAATCCCAGCACTTGGGAGGCAGAGGCAGGCAGATCTCTGTGAGTTCGAGGCCAGCCTGGTCTACAAGAGCTAGTTCCAGGACAAGCTCCAAAGCTACAGGGAAACCCTGTCTTGAAAAACCAAAAAAGCCTGGCTTGGTGGATCCCTATTGTGATCTTTGTCCTTGGGAGGCTAAGGCAGGCTAGCCTGTGCTACACAATGAACTCCAGGCAGAGGCAGGAGGGTTGCTGAGGCCAGCCTGTGCTACACAACGAACTCCAGGCCAATTTGAGACTAGAGTGCGACCCTGTTTCAAGAAAATAAATAAACCAGGTGTGGCGACTCAGGCCTTTAACACTAGCACTCAGAAGGCAGAGATAGGCTGATCTCTGTGAGTTGGAGGCCAGCTTGGCCTACAGAGCAAATTCCAGGATAGCCAGGGCTACCTAGAGAAACCCTGTATCAAAAAAAAAACAAAACAAAAAAAAAAAACAAAAAAAAAACCACTAAAAAAATCAAAAAGGAAAGAAATAAGATCAGTTACAGATCCAGGAAGGTCACCTCTAGCAGACACTTAATACAATCGCTCTGGCGAAGAAAGAAGTGATTTAACATGTGAACTCGCTCTGGAGATAAAGAGGACGCAGAAGGCAGGCCTTCCTGTGAGGGTTTCCTGGACCCTAGCATTACACTTGTCAGTGGCCCTCTGGGTGCTTCTCTTGGTTAGCTGGCTACACCTTTTCCTGCCTCCAGCTTAGACAGCGCCTTTCTGATAATGCCACTTGGATTCACCTGCAGTGCGAGTTTCCCCACCTGGAAGGGGCAGGGTTTCTTCACCATTGCTCTCCGGTCTGTGTGAGAACACGGTTGAAGATAGGCATTGTGATGCATGCGCACCACCTGGGCAATGCTGTCCCTAACAAGGATGTGGAGACCAGTACATGGGGAGTCCAACAGACTGCCTGAATAAATATGCTATAATAATGCACCAACTCTGGCTCCCACTGCATTGTGGGTGAAAGAAGGGGCCTCACACATCCTAGGCAAGTACTCTCCCATTGTTGCACACCTAGCCCTTCGTTCTGTCCCCTATTAGCTGACAACTCAAAGTCTCTATCTCTACCTCTTTCCAAGCCTTTACCTGTGAAGACATATGTCCACTTCTATTATGGGGTTGGGATGCTAAATAAATAATGCACACAGGACTGATATGGGATTCTCCTCTGTAAGCTTTGAAGATGTTTTATTACCATTGACTGTTAAAGAAACTATTTCGGCCAGTGACTTAGTTGAGTAAAGCCAGGCGGGAAATCCGAACAGAGATATAGAGAGAAAGTAGGCGGAGTCAGGGAGACGCCAAGTAGCTGCGGGAGAAAGACAGTAGCTGCCAGTCAGAATCTTGCTGGTAGGCCACAGCCTCATGGTGATGCACAGATTAATAGAAATGGGTTAATTTAAGATGTAAAAGTTAGCTAGAAATATGCCTAAGCTATTGGTCAAACAGAGTTGTAATTAATATAGTTTCTGTGTGATTATTCGGGTCTGGGCGGCTGGGAAACACATGAACAGTCTCAGTCTACACAGGACAGTCTTCCCAGGGCCTGGCCCACTGTGAGGAATGGGGCTCATTCTCTCAGACAGTCTTATCCTACCAGTTCCACAGACACAGATATCAGCTATATGTGTTGATCCAAATAAAACAGACAGGCCGAGCCAGCTGGTGGTGGCGCACACCTGTGATCCCAGCACTTGGGAGGCAGAGGCAGAGAATCTCTGTAAGTTTGAGGACAGCCTGGTCTACAAAGCAGGTTCCAGGACAGCCAGAGCTGTCACATAGAGAAACCCTACCTTGAAAAAACAAACAAACAAAGAAGGACCGGATGGTCCTGATTTCTTAGTGCAAATTTTGTTAGAAGTTCCACAAGGGCAGGAGGCTTCTCTCCTTTAGTAAACTATGTAATTAATCCTAGTGCTAGATGAATGCCCATCAGATGACTATGTCGGCAGGAAAGCAGAGGTGTTTAGCTGTTGGGAACACGTCTGCAGGTCTGGGCTGGGTTAGTGAGGACAGCACTTCTCCAGAGTCACAGCCATCCTGTGTGCTGTGGACTATTTCGGTTCGAGTTTTGCTCTTCTGCAGTGCTGAGTGCAAACCCAGCACCTTGGGAGTGTTGGTAAGTACCCCACCACCAGGCTATATACCTAGCTCTTGTTTTGTATATTATCATTAGTGTACCAGACCAACAAAGTCTATGGGAGGCACATGCCTGGCACAGGGATTCTCAGATATTTTAGCTCAAGACTAGTTTGAACATTTAGAATTATCAAGGGCCCCAAATAGCTCCTGTATGTTATCCCAAAAGGTACTTTATATATTTAAAAGCAAAGCTTAGGAATATAAAAACTTGCCAGGCGGTGGTAGCACATGCACGCCTTTAGTCCCAGCACTTGGGAGGCAGAGGCAAACTCTGTGAGTTTGAGGCCAGCCTGGTCTACAGAGCAAGTTCCAGGATAGGCTCCAAAGTTACACAGAGAAACCTTGTCTCAATAAAACAAAACAAAACAAAACAAAACAAAAGGAAATACAAAAATTTTAATTCAGTTAAAATAATAAAAAAACTAGCCAGGTGTTAATGTAAATACCATATTTTACAAAAATAACTTTTCTCACCAAAAAAAGTTAATGAGAAGACTGTCACTGCTTTATTTAATTTTTTTTTTTTTTTTTTTTTTTTTTTTTGCAAATCTCTGAGTAGCTGACTTAATGGAAGGTCACTGGGTTCTCTGCTCAGTCTGTTGCAATCCCACACATCATGCATCCTCTGGGGAAGCCAGAGGGAACAAACGGGAATAAAACAAGATCACATTTTAATGTTGTTATGAAAATAGTGTTGACTCCATGTACCCCTGAAAAGATATCAGAGATTCCCGAGGAATCCCCAAGCCTGTCTTCCAGAACAGCTCTGTCATCAAGAACGATAGTGAGAGGCCATCATTTGCCAGGCACAGTGGCAAACACATTTAGTCCCAGCACTCTGGAGGTAGAGATAGGCTGATCTCTGCGAGTTCAAGGCCTGCCTAGTCTGCAGAGTGAATTCAAGGCTAGCCAGGGCAACAGAGGAGACTCTGTCTCAAACAAAACAAAACAAAAAACATCCTGAGTTCTATTTTTCTTTTTATTTCTTTTTTTTTTTTTTTTTTTTTTTTTTTTTTTTTTTTTTTTTTTTTCGAGACAGGGTTTCTCTGTAGCTTTTGGAGCCTGTCCTGGTACTAGCTCTTGTAGACCAGGCTGGCCTCAAACTCACAGAGATCTACCTGCCTCTGCCTCCCGAGTGCTGGGATTAAAAGCGTGTACCACCACCACCCAGCTGAGTTCTATTTTTCTAATTTGCCTCTTGAATCATCTAAATATTCTGGCTAAGCCAACATCAAGGGTATGTAGTGCGCATGTTCAGCTGTGTGCACAGTCTCCCATACAAGAAAACTGACTGCCTTGCTCTACCCTCAACCTTGCTCCTCACTCACTGGTGGGAGGGAGTACCAATGAGTTATAAATGTAATTTTCAGACCCTCAGAGTCAAGTTCAGAGGTCTTTTATGGCACACCCTGCATCGTCTTTCAAACTGGTCTATACCTCATGAGCTGACTCTGTCAAAGCACCTGCTGAAAACCTTCTTCCTCCTCCACAAGGTCGTCTGTGAAACTAGTGTTAAATTGTTCTTTCCCCACGGGGCCTAAACCCAGAAGCCCCATTTCCCAGGCCATGGTTTGGCAGGAGTTCACAGATGACGCTCGCTATTCCAGGTTGGTATAAGCAGTCCAAACTCATTTCCCTTGGATTAAAACAATATTGGAGAAGAAAATGTAGGAGATGTTATGGCTATTTTTCAAACTATTTTTTATAAAGTGAGGCATTAGTGTTGTGTTGTTTTGTTGGTACCACAAGGTCCATCACAACAAATCAGGTTTTCTCTATCACGGGGTCCCTTACTGCTTCCTATCAAGTTGTCCTTATGAAAACCCACAGCAGGAAGAGGTAGGATCAAGCAAAAAAAAAAAGCTGGGTTTGTCCTGCACAAGTGGTGTCTTTTCAGTTTCCTGGGTCCTCTGAACTGGATGGCAAATGGCTTCGGCTAGTTGCTTTGAGTGCTAGCAAGACATTCAAAATCAATTCCACAGACCACATCTAGCAAACAAGAAAGAGATTTTTGTTTTGTTTTGTTTTTAGAATGAAGTTTATTATAGATTCATAGGTGGGAGGCTAAGGGGGGGTAGATTTAGTCAGAGCAAAGTAGAGAAAGGGGCTCAGGAACTAGGACACCACCAAGCTTCTAGGACAAGCTAGATCTTATGATGTTTCAATCCACCTTACGCCATCTGCCCACTTACTGATTGATTTAACTAATTAAGTTTTTGGTTCCACGGTTGGAATACAGAGCCCCAAACATGCTAAGTATGTATACTCTACCACTGACCTACACTCCAACCCCAAACATATATTCATATATTTGTTCTTTCTCTTTTGTTATGTATTTATATATTTTAAATACTGTTGTACTGTGTATTTTTCTGTTGTTCCTTTTAAGGATGAAGGGAAGTATATACGATTAAGTAGATTTCACCTTTAATCTACTACTTTATTGTTTTAATTTTTCTAGATTTTATTTTATTTATATGAGTGTTTGGTCTGTATGTATGTCTGTGTATTACATGCATGCTTGGTGTGAGAAGGGACTGGAAGAGGGCACCAGGTCCCCTGGAACTGGAGTTACAGATCGTTGTGAGCCACTGAGTGGTGGGTGCTTGGAATTGAACCTAGGTCCTCTGCAAGAGCAAGTGCTCTAAACCACTGAGCTATCTCTTCAGCCCATTTATTTTTTTTACCGCATACATATGTGTATATATATATATATACACACACACACACACACACACACACACACACACACACACACACAAAACCTCACTAAAGTCCAGGATGGCCTGAACTCATGATCATCTTGCCTCAGACTCCTAATGGTAATCACAGCCAGCTAATCTATTTTACTCAAACCAGCTTTCAAAGGAATCTCCGAAGTAAATGGTTCAAACATGAAAGTAGGGAGCAGGTACTGCTCTGTTCTCCTCTAACCCCAAGATCTCACTGTGTAGTCCAGGCTAGCTTCTAACTCCTGGCAATTCTCCTGCCTCGGCTTCTAGAGTGTTGAGATTACATAGCCAGCTCATTTGTTTTCTCTAGTTCATGTTATTAACCATTTTTCCAGATGGTTCCTAATCAATACGAACATTCAGCTGCACATCTAATGCACCGTAGGGGTGTCTGTGAGAAGAAGGGCCCCTGGGATTAGAGAAAAGAATGTCTGGGAAATGAAGATATCACTTTTCATTACAAATACCTGTGAAAGACAATTATTTCTTCCCTGTAGGGCAGGGGAGAAAACCGAGGCCCTCAAAGGTTAAATCCTTTTCCTAGAGCTATTTATCAGGGGGGAAAAGCTAGGGCCAGAACTTGAAATCAGGTCTATGTTAGTTAAAAACTTGAAGAGGTGTGTTTATTTTGTGAGAACTTGGGGAACTCTACACTTATGATACACACACACAGACACACATATGTGATTAATTTTTATGAATTAGTACATTTAATTAGTGGATTCTTTATTATATCTCTTCCATTTAAGCGTCCATTTTCTAAAAACTAAGTCAGAGAGAGAGACAGCATGGGTTAGAACCTATGCTTCTGTATGCAAGGCCTTGGCAAGACTAGGTCTAAAAATAATAATCATAGCTGGTAGACCAGGCCTGTACTCCCTGTACTTGGGAGCTGAGGCAACAGGATTGTAAGTGTCTGAGAGGCACAGTGAGTGACAGGGGAGTAGGCTACATAGCAAGATTCTGTGGCAAACTCGCTACCACCACCATCACCATCACCACCACCACCATGGCAGTATACACCTTCTGCTTTTCTAACTCCTGGCTGTCCTGGAACTCGCTTTGTAGACCAGGCTGGTCTCAAACTCACCGAGATCTGCCTGCCTCTGCCTCCCTGAGAGCTGGAACTAAAAGTGTATGCCACCAGCACCCAGCTCCTCTTTTAACTTTTGGCTACATCCTCTCTCTCTCTTTTAGAAATCATCTTTTAAAAAGAGATTCATTTTATTTTATGTATATTGGTCTTTTGCCTGTGCACCACATGCCTTCCTGGTGCCCACAGAAGTCAGAAGTGAGTGTCAAGTCCCCTAGAATTGGGGTTATGGATGACTGTCAACTATTATATGGATTCTGTGAACTGAACCCAGGTCTTCTGCAAGAGCAACAAGTGCTCTACACTGCTGAACCATCTCTCCACAGTTCCCATATTTTCTCTTTTAAAATTTTTCCACGTGTGTGTGCGCACACGTGCAAGCGTGTGTTGAAAGATGGGGGTGGGCATGTGCATACCACAGCACACATATTCCATTCAGAGGACAACTTACAAGAGTCAGTTCTCTCTCTCCACCTTGTGGGTTCCACGAATCTAACTCATGTTAGCAGGCTGGTGCAAAAAGCTCCTTTACCTGCTGAGCTAAGAGCCGGGCTGCATTTTCTCTTTGTCCGTTAGACACGGGTAAGCAAATGGCACACCCATAAATGAGGGTCATCTTTGCCAGGTGGCGGTGGCACACGCCTTTAATCCCAGCACTCAGAGAGGCAGAGGCAGGTGGATCTCTGAGTTTGAGGCTAGCTTGGTCTACAAAGTGAGTTCCAGGACAGCCAGAGATACACAGAGAAACCCTGTCTCAAAAAAACAAAAACAAACAAAAAAAGAGGGTCATCTTCCTGTTATAGGAGTCATGTCATATGACTAGGAGTTATGTCTCTAGGTTTAGTTTCCCGTGAAATGCATTATTAATAGAATTTGACAAAAAAGAGTTTGTAAAAAAAACTACTTAAACTGCTTAGCACACAGCTCAGTATAAGGCAATACCTTGTAACAATAAAGCCTAGGAGTTTTCCAAGCCTCTGAAATCCTCTAATCTATGTCCAGTCACAGGTAGAGAAGTTTCTGGTTTGTCGGCTATGCTGACAGCTTTTATGCACCCCTTTCTTTGGTGACATACCTATTCCAAGCCCTAAGTACTCTAAACACTTGGTAAGGATTTTCCAAAGCGATGAATAATTTATAAAGCATCTAGCAGAACTCTTAAGCTACCGCTATGATCCAAGCAAACCCTTTAGGGATGCAGCTGAGTGGCAGAACCCTTGCCTAGCATGCAGGAGGGGCTGGGTTCAATCCCCAGCAACACAAACAACTCCAAACAAAAAGAATTAGACTCTACTGTTCACTTTTGCTGAAAACCAGCTTATGTTATAATTAACAAAGAGGTTCACAAAGACCATGACAAACCCTGCATCAAAGGTGAGATATCGGGTGTGCTACCAAACATCTCTGTGCTGCCGCCTGCCCTTCCGGACAATAGTTCTCTAATAGTAGACAATATTCTATTCAAACATGAGGTGCTCACCTACCACATCACTAAATGAGCATCAGCACCCTAGTTCTCCATCTGATGACATTTTCCATTAAGTGGTAAGTAGTGACCCATGGAACCCCAGCCGGACCACCTTCATCATTTGTAGCAAGCTCTGCTTGATGGACAGTATGCCCGGGAACCTTTCCAGAGGCTGGAATTTCTCTGCCTTTCACACTGTTGAGCTCCCTTGGTTGAGAACAGGTTCGGGACATAGTGTTTTAGGTGAATTCCTGGAGTGAGGTGCCACACTCGGTCAGTGTGAGCGGGTGATCGGCAAAGTGACAAATATTAAGAGAGAACAGAGTTTGAGAGATACCGTTCTAGAGCATATTGAAGGACCTGGGCCAACTCTTGGGTGATTCCCCTTCTCTCCAAGGGCGGGATTTATGGTTTGGGTAAAAACCATTAAGAACACATTGGTTTTTTCACTGGTTTCAGTTTGAGTCTCTTTGTCATGCAACAAAGTGAAATCACACGCAGCCTGGCAGCTTTCGTCTGAGCCTCCCACGTGAGTCAGAGCCACGTGACGGAGCCTATGCCGAAGAACTGAAACTAGAGGGAGGCATGAGGCAAGGCGGACGGATGTATGCTTTCCTTCCCTTTCTGCTTCTCTATGAATTCTTCCATTTAATTTTGATGCTCTAATTTACCATCCCAGAGTTATAATATGCAGTCTTCTGTCTGGCTTAGTATGATGCTCTGAAAGGCCCATCTATGTTGTAGCATGTATCAGGATTTCACCCCGTTTTACTGTTAAATAGTATTCCATTGTAGAGGTGTACAATATTTTATTTATCTTCCCACCAACTAACGGCTACTTGAGTTTCTTTGTGGATAATACCGCTAAGATCTTTTGTATATACTTTTTTTTTGATTGAGCATATATTTAAAAAAATAGCTCCATAGACACTTCTGTGAAAGGGATAGGAATGGACAAAGAATGACATTTCTTACCTAAGGGGTCTGGACTTATGCTGGATGCTAGTCAGCATACAAAGTGACTTTAATCTCCAATGGGATGGCACCTCTGATACCAAATTCAGGAAAACACAGAGTATTGGAAAACACAGACTCTTAGAACATCCCAGGCACTCTGTGGGTGGCCCTGCAGTAAATTCTGCAACATCTTAATGCTACCAGTGAGAAAGAAGTTAGAGACTAAAAACAGCCTAAGATAGCAGGAAAAAGAAAATGAAGCAGACTGCCAATTTTTTGGATAAACTTCAACAACAAAAATCAATTGCCTACGAAGATTTGAATTGGGTAAAACGTCAAATGGGTGAAACAGAAACAGCGTTCAGCCCTATCAGAGCAGAGTGGTGACCAATGAGTTGTCACACTGTCCATGCTTCTTGTCCGTTCTAAGCAGTGACTTATGGAACATGACATCTGACTAGCATTAACCAAATATGATCACACTCAACTCATAAAATAGACTAAGTAGCTTCAAAAACATCATACACACCGGGATGCTTGATATACCATTTGATGCAGCAAAAGTATGTATATGTATGTATATAATATATGTAAATACACGATATATATACACACATATATATATGTTATATACTAATACCAAGTAATATATTCCACATACATGGGCTAATGTGCCCTATTCATGTTGAGATAGATAGGAATATAAAATATGTATTTTAGAGAGTTTTGTTTTTTATTAAAATGTTTTTATATATTTATATGTCCCTCTGTGTGCATGTGTCTTGTGTATGAAGGTGCCCTTAAAGTCCAGAGTGAGGAGATGGATCCCCAGAAGCTTACAGGTAGTTGTGAATTGCCCAACATGGGTGGTGGAATTTGAACTCAGTTTCTCCGGAACAGTGGTTCTCAGCCTGTGGGTCGCGACCCCTTTAGAGGTTGAATGACCCTTTCACAGGGCTTACCTAAGGCGATTGAAAGACACAGACATTTACATTATGACTCGTAACAGCAGCAAAATTACAGTTAAGAAGTAGCAACAAAAATAATTTTATGGTGGGGAGGGGTCCACCGCAACATGAGGAACTATGTTAGAGGGTCACAGCCTTAGGAAGGTTGAGACCACTGCTCTAGAAGGACAGTAACTGCCCAGTCATCCTTCCAGTCCCTAGATACAGATTGACAAGGAAAATGATCAAACTTTCTTAGACGTTAAGGAAGCTATGTGTGAACAGGCAGAATCAGTGCTAAAACATTTAAGATTCTGTGTTCCTCGTTCTTTGGACATAGCATATACTACACATTTACTCACTTAAATCCTCCCCCCCCCCCCCCCAGACAAGGTTTCTCTGTGTAGCTTTGGTGCCTGTCCTGGAACTCACTCCGAAGACCAGGCTGACCTCGAACTCACAGAGATCTGCCTGCCTCTGCCTCCCGAGTGCTGGATTTAAAGGTGGGCACCACCACTGCCCAGTGACTCACTTAAGTCTTTCAGTTGCTCTCAGAAAGGTAGCTATGTTTGCTTCTAATCAGCTGATATAAGACAGTTTCTCCTTTGCTATGATTCATAGTTTACTTTTTCTTTTTGCTGCTGGGTACCAAACCCCGGGCCTCATGCATGGGAAATATATATTCTACCACTGGCCTGTATCTCCCTGCCCAGCATCCCCATTTTACAGGTGGGAGAGCAGAGGCACACCAAGATGAAGTAAATTCTTTAGAATCACACGGTCAATGAGACTTGGTGTAGGGTCAGTACCCAGGAGTCTGACACCAATGTCTCTGCACGGTCCTTTTGATGTGCCTGACTATAGTAAACATATATATATATATATATATATATATATATATATATATATATATATATATATATAGTAAACATATTTTTTTTTCCTAACCGATTGCTCTATGGATTCATATAGTCCCAATAAAGAGTCTTAAAACTTCTGCTAGGAAATTAAAACAGTTTCTACAATTTATAGAGAAAGGCAGCAAGCCAAGAACACTAAGACATCTTCGGAAAATAACTAGTTGTAGGAATCTACCCTCCTGAGTGGCAGGAGTCACCGGAAATCTGTGACAGTTCATTGCAGCACCAAGAGCTGACATGGCCATCACTGAATAGACTAGAGAGCACATAGAGGGGCAGGGCAGGGCCGACACGTGTGGCAGCTACAGTTCCAGACTGTGTGAAACGAATGACACCTCACAGCATTCCCAACATCCACCAGGACAAACACTGAAGATGGAGACCATTCACAAAAGTCAACACTCCTAAAGTCAGATCCACATGAGTGAAATACGGGAACAAAATATGAATGGGGGGAGCTAATAAAGAATACAGGAGAGTAACATCATGTTTAGCTTCAGGAATAGGGAATCATTTCTGTTAGTTTGTTTAAGACAGGATCTTTTTGGGTGGTGGCAGCGTACGCCTTTAATCCCAGCACTCAGGAGGCAGAGGCAGGCAGAGCTCTGTGAGTTCGAGGCCAGCTTGGTCTACAAGAGCTAGTTCCAGGACAGGCACCAAAGCTACAGAGAAACCTTGGGTCAAAAACAAAACAAAACAAAACAAAACAAAAAAAACCCCAAAAAACAAAAAAAAAAAAAAAAAGAAAAGAAAATAGAGAACCAGTTTGAATAAATACTCAGGAAAAAAAGAAGTCAAAATGGCCAATAACTACTAATTAGTATTTAGGAAGATAATTAAAACAACAATAGGAGTGCCATTTAGTTCTCACTATGTGGGCAAAGAGTAAAAAGTCTGCCAATATTAAATCTTGGTGAAGATGCAGAGTAATAAATTCCCATTCAGCAAAGCTTTTAATTAATTAATTAATCAATTAATTATATTTTAACCTTTATGGGTGTTTTTCTACATCTACTTTTGTGGACCACAAATATGTTTGGGTCCCACAGAGCCAGAAGAAGGAACCAGATCCCCTCGAACTAGAGCCACAGAGGGTTATGTGGGTGCTAAGAACTGAACCTGGGTCCTCTGGAAAAGCAGCCCGTGCTCTTTACCACTGAACCATCCCTCCAGCCCCAGGAAAGTTTTTAAAAAGATAACTATGGGGCAAGCAAATGGTTCACTGCATAAAAGGCTTGCCATGCAAGTCTGGCAACTTGAGTTCAATCCCTGGAAGAGTGGCAAGAACTCGTGAAAGCAGACTTCTGACCTACAAACTGCTGTGGCACACCCATGCTCACATAATACTACTAATAAATAAAATTAAATTAAAAAAGATCTCTGCCTCTACTGTGCACATACCCACAAACTTATAAACATAATTTAAAAAAATAAGAGAATACACACATACATAATTGCATGTCAATTATAACTCAGTAAAATCAGACAAATAGCCCACTTCACTGCTAGTGATAGAAACTGGAATATTTACTTTGGAAAACTTTGTAATTAATAGTGCAAAGTTAAAATTACAAGTCTCCTTGCCAGGCAGTGGTGGTACATGCCTTTAGTCCCAACACTTGGGAGGTAGAGACAGGCGAATCTCTGAGTTCAAGGACAGGCTGGTCTACGAGTGAGGTCCAGGATGTCCAGGGCTACATAGAGAAACCCTGTCTTGAAAAACCAAACCAACCAGCCAAACAACAAACAAGTATCCCCTGACACAAGAAGCCACCTTCCATATACATCCTAGAGAAACATTTGCACACAGTGAGGAGAGATATTTAGAAGAAGGGCTTTGAGCTGGATAGTCTTATGCCAACTTGACACAAGCTAGAGTCATCTGAAAGTAAGGGACCCCAATTAAGAAATGCTCCAGCTAGGCAGTGGTGGTGCATGCCTTTAATCCCAGCACTCAGCAGGCCGAGGCAGGAGGATCTCTGTGAGTTTGAGGCCAGCCTGGTCTACAGAGCAAGTTCCAGGACAGGCTCCAAAGTTACACAGAAAAACCCTGTCTCAAAAAAACAAAACAAACAGACAAACAAAAAAATGCTCCATAAAATCTGGCTGTAGGGCATTTTATTAATTAGTGACTTACAGGAGAGGGCACAGACCATTGCGGGTGGTGTCATCTCTGGGCTTGTGGTCCTGGGTTCTATAAAAAGCAAGCTGAGCAAGGCATGGAGAGCAAGCCAGTAAGCAGCACCCCTCTGTGGCCTCTGCCTCAGCTCCTGCTTCCAGATTCCAGCCCTGTCCTGCCCTGACTTCCTTCAATGATGGACTATGATCTGGAAGTGTAAGCAAAACAAACCATTTCCTCCCTGAGTGGCTTTGGGTTACGATAGTGTTTCATCACAGCAATAGTAACCCTAACTAAAACAGGAATTGGTAGCCTTTTGCATAAGAGTCAAAATATAGAACAGTTCAAATGTCTGTCGATAGTGAAGTGGGAAAAGACATTGTGGGACTCTGAGGGCTACAAGCAATGAGTGGCAAAATCACAGCTACGGGTACCCCCGGCATGGCTGAGTCTCACCACATCCCTGACTAAGACAAACAAGTAGCAGAAGTAGTTTGGCCAGACGTGGTGTCCAGTCCCTGTAATCCTAGCACTCAGGAACTAGAAGCAGGAGGATCTTGAGTTTGAGGACAGCCTGGGTTACAAAGTGAAATCTCCCATCTCATAGAAGAAGAAGAAGAAGAAGAAGAAGAAGAAGAAGAAGAAGAAGAAGAAGAAGAAGAAGAAGAAGAAGAAGAAGAAGAAGAAGAAGAAGAAGAAGAAGAAGAAGAAGAAGTCGTCAGGTAGTGGTGGTGTATGCCTTTAATCCCAGCACTCAGGAGGCAGAGGTTTGTGGATCTGTGTGAGTTAGAGGCCAGCTTGGTCTACAGAGTGAGTTCCAGGACAGACTCCAAAGCTACAGAGAAAATCTGTTTAAAAAAAAAAAGAAATAAAAGAAAAGAAAAGAAAGAAACCAATATCAATCTGATCAACCAGACACAGTGGTTGAGGTTTATAATCATCCCAGACCCTGGAAGGTAGACAGAGGCTGGAAGATGGGAGGTTCAAACTTAGCTTATGTGACATGGAGAGTTGGAAGCCAACCCAGATTCCGGGATTCATGAGAGTGCTGGACAATTTGCAAATTTAACTTAAAAAGAGGGCTGACAAGATGGCTCAGTGACTTAAAGTGCTTGCCATCAAACCTGATGACGGGAGTCTAATCCTATGTGGTAGGAGAACAGATTCTCGGAAGCTGTCCTCCTACCTGCACACTCAGTCACCCACATTCACGTGCACATAATTAATAGAAAATAAATAAAAGACTGGAATAAAAATTTTAAGTAAAAAGCTAAAAGCCAACTCTTCATTTGTTCAAAGAGTTAGGGTTCGGGTTCTCTGCACAGAATCTAGGCATGTGTTTCCAGATACTTGTAGTCAACTCTCTAGATGGCTCATATATAATAGCAGCTATAAAATACATGTCATGTAAGTAGATGAGATATTTTTGAGTGTTTTAGGCAATAATGACAAAGGAAAAATAGGACCATACATGTTTAGTAAACAAGCAACTGGCTTGTTTTTGCTTCTGTCTTTCCAGAGTATATTGATTCCCTGGATGCAGAATTCATAGCTGTGTAGAATTCTGATTTATATCAAGCTAAATGGTCACAAAGTCACTTAAGGGGACATATATTTAAATCATAGATTATCAAACTTAAATATAGAAGTATTTTTATTTTTCAGTGCTAGGGATGGGACCTAGGGCCTCATACATTCCAGGCAAGCTACTTTACCACTGAGCCCAAAGCCCCAGCCCCAAATCAACTTCCAACTTAGTAATTCCTTTCTACTCATCTTTTGACATAAGAAAATAATTAGAAGTCCTTCCCAAACCTAAAAGCATAAAGCCTAAGTTTTTGTGTGTGTTGGGGAGGTGGGGAAGGAAAGAGAGGTGGGAGTCAGGGTCTCATTATGTAGCCTTGCCTGGCCTGGAACTGGCTCTGTAGACCATTCTGGTTGGCCCTCTTCTTGCTTCTGCCTCCTGAGTGCTGGGAGTAAGGGTGTGCACACACTGGAGACTTTCCATCTTGATTGCAATCAAGTATAGAACTCTCCAGAAAGCACTGGTTGTTGCTCCAGAAAGTGACTCTCTGACAGCAAATAGGTAGCTGCTGACAGCCCAGCATTGGTTTTTCTAGGAGCCGCTTAAGTCTCCCTCACTTGTTAAACTGCATAGATTGAACCAAAATGTTTGCTGGCAAAAGCAAACACTGGTTTTAAAATTCTCCACTTGAGTGACTAGGTAAAATACCTGTTTACTGAAACAAATGTTTTATTTGGAAAACGCCTGTTTGCGTGGTCACTTTCCAAGAAACACATCAGGATTACCAGGAGGGTGATGTCACACCTTGATAGAAGCTGGCGTTTTAGGGCAACTTCACAAAGTTTACTCTCAGAGGATAAAACAGCAACAGGAAGGTCAAGTGGTTAACAGCTCAAACCCACGCCTGAAATGTTCTGACTGGGTCCTTGACTAGATCAGCTCCATCCTTCCCAGAGACAGAGGAGTTTCACAAATGACATCGTTGTACTAACTGGGAATGGCAGTTTTAGAGCCAGGTCTGTGTCTCGAGAGTTGTGAGTTCTTGTCCTCATGTATGACGTGTCATATGTTGTATAGTGTGTGTGTGCATGTGTGTGGAGGCCACGGGTCAACATCAGCTGTATTTCCCCTATCATGCTCCACCTTATATTTGAGACAAGGTCTCTTACTGAACCTGGGGCTCCCTGTTCCTGGTCTTCCTGGCCAGCAAGCCCTCAGCACCGGCATGTCTGTACTTCCTAGTGTAGGGGTTACAGGATGCCATGTTCAGATTTTTTTTTTTAAATGTAGGTGCTGGAGATCCAAACTTGAGTTCTCCTGCATGAGTAGCAATCGTTCTGTCCACTGAGTCATTTCCCCAGTCCCAAATGGCATTTCTTAATTAGATTCATAAGTGCCAGGCTGGTGACCTTTAACCCCAGGATTTGAGAGGCAAAAACAAGTGGATCACTGTGAGTTCGAGGCCAGCCTGGCACTTATAAATCTAGCAGAGCTACTTCCGGGATAGCCAGAACTACATACTGAAACCCTGTCTCAACAAACAAACAAGCAAACAAATAAATCATAAACACCATGAAATGCACTGATTCATCATACAGTTGCACCAAGCGCAAGGCAAATCTCTAACTTGAAACACATTTAAGTGGATTCCCCTTTCTCCCATTCTCTTTCTCTGAGACAGAATCTTGCTATGTGGCCCTGTATGGTCAGGTACTTGATATGTAGCCTAGGTCAGCCTCTTATGGCAATCCTCCTGTCTCAGTCTTCCAAGGGCCGGGATTATTCCCCACTAGGACTTAATTGAAAAGGAAACATCATAAAAGACAGCTGTGGGACCCAGGGATTAATTTCATATGGGAGGCCCCAGCACACTCATAATAGTTGGCCAAGGATTTTCATCAATGTTTCCTTCTTTCAGGTGTTGCGGTAATTCCAGCACTCTGACGGTGGAGGCAGGAGGATCAGAAGTTCAGCCTCTGCTGCATAATGGATTTGAGGTCAGCCTGGGCCATTTGGGACCCAAACAAATGAGATCTCAGGCAAATAAATAAACAGTCTTTTGTTAATGTCAGGCTTTAAGGAATAAAGTGGATCATTATTGACCGTAATCAGGGTTTCCTAACAAATTGGATCCTTCTATCTTTAAAAAACATTTGCATATAGCCAAGTATCCCCATATCTTTATCTATATGCTATAAGATATGTTATAAAATATGCAGAATTAAGCAACGCAAGGAATTTAATAGACATTATTTGAAGGAACTTATACCAATGACTAATAAGAAATAAGGTTGGTGAGGTGGCTCAGCAGGTAAAATTGTCTTCTGGTTTGCACATTCACACCTGCACGCTTGCCTGCACACACATGCACACACACCACACACAGACATCATCATTATCATCATCATCATAATCATCAGAGAAAATAAGAGCATGAAAAGAAGAGATGGGCATGTAGCTCAGATGGTAGAGTGTGTGATTAGCATGTACAAGGCCCTGGGCTCAAGCCCTAGTATTGGGAGAAAACAAAACAAAACAAAAACCAGAAACATGGTTGATATCATCAGAGAAATCAAAATCTCAATGAGATCCCACTTTAATTTCAATTGGGTGGTGAGAATTTGTTTGAGGCGGGGTCTTATCATAGAGCCAAGGCTGAGCTGGTTTGAACTCATAGAGATCTATCTGTCTGCTTCTGTCTCTTGAGTGCTGGGGTTAAAGGTATGTACCACCACCTAGCCTGGATGTTTAGATTTTGAAAAATGGAAAATAACAAATACTAGCAAAGATATTAAAAAAAAAAAAACCTGTGCATTACTAGAAGGAATGTAAAATGCAACCACAGTGGACAACAGCTTGGTAGCTCCCCCAAAATTTAAAGAAATTTACTATATGACTCAACAATCCCACGGATGCCTGCAAGCCAGTATTTCTAGCAGCGTCATTCAAATCAGCTAAGGGCCACACACAACACATAAACCTGTTTTCACTGCGAAACTGAGTGATCACAGAGACCGTAGGAAAGGTGGAGACTGAACAAAGTGTGCTATGCATGGATGGGAGGATACCATTCAGCCATTAGAAAAAGAAGGAAGGACTGATCCCGGCTACAGCAGAGAGGAATCTCGAAAAAAGTATGCTAAATGAAAAAGCAAGACTCGAAAGGAAAAGTACAGCTAGGGTCCACTGCTGAGAAATATCCAGAAGGTGCACGGGGAAGAGCAAGTAGACCAGAAGTTATGAGGGTCTTGGGCAAGATATGATAAAGAGTTAACACTTAACAAACACAGGAGTTTTGTTTGGGAGTGACTAGACAATGTTCATAGCAGACAGGATTGCTACTTACAAGCACATGAATGCAGCACATGTCACTGGCTTCTGTGCTTTAATTGGCTACAACAACAGACTTAATGCTACAAAGAGTTGTAGTTTATGCTACAAGATCACAGTAGAATAGTTTATCTCGAAAAACCCAATTCTCTACAGAGGGAAAGGCAAAATCCACAAGTTGATGTTCTGTTTTCTTCTCACATCCTAGAGTCTCTCTTGCATGTTACAAGTCAGAGCCGGCCCTCATGAGTGGACTATGCGGTAGGGGGCATAGTGGGAAGATTTTTTTAAGGCTACGATTCAAAACTCATGTTATTTTTAACTTGAAGAGAAAAGGACCCTTTTCAGTAACCTTCCCATAGACCTGAACAGAGATCCTAGGAGGTCTTATTGTCCATCCCACCACAGAACTGGAGATCTGAATTATACAACCATGATAAAACACCAGAAAAAGCCCCCTTCCCCTTCTGCAAGGCACTCAGGAGCGTGTTTGCTCCCTTCATGCCAGAGCCCTTGTAGCCTTCTAAAACATACTGTGTGCTCTTTTCAGTCTTTCTCTGTTCTCAAGTAAGACCAAGACCTAACTTAACTTATTCCTTTCCAAAACTATTTTCAAAGTCATTTTCATCACTCCCCTGCCCCAGGCTGGAGAGCATCAATCACGGGACAAAATGACAGGAAACAATAAAAAGATTAGCAGCTCAAGACCAAGTGGCACCAACGCTGCCCATGCCCAGAGTGTCAAATATGAGGCTGGCTGAGGACCAAAGAAATCAAAAGTGAGACACACGGAGTCTGAGGGCTAAGCTGACATTTCAGGAGTCTGCAGCAGTTCTGCTGAGCAGCACGGGACGGGCAAAGCAAAGGGCGGGGGGTGGGGGCAGTGCTGAGACCATGCACTTCTGTCGCACAAGGTCTCCACCTCTCCGAAGGTTTCACAATTTCACTGTGACAAACAGCCTTTTGTGTGAAAGGCTACAGGTTTTTTTGTTTGTTTGTTTTTTGTTTTTCCTAGGCAGGGTTTCTTTGTATAACTTGCTCTGGCTGTCCTGGAACTTGCTTTGTAGACCAGGCTGGCCTCGAACTCACAGAGATCCGCCTACACCTGCCTCCTGAGTGCTGGGATTAAAGGCGTGCGCCACCACTGCCCGGCTGCACTTTGGGGTTTAAAAGTTGGAGTACTTCTCTAGTTCAACGAGAAACCAACCAACCACTTTGGATTTAAAACAAAAGCTAACCTTAAGATAATGTTCCACTCTCAAGACAGTCTCAACTCAGCATTTTTAGGGATCTGCAATTTGACAATATGAATTGATTGCCCCTTTCCTCCAGCAGTCTTGTTGAAACCCACAACTATCGTGCACTGAGAAAGACAAACATCCTAGAAATGCAGTGTGAAATGGTCAACGCATACCACCAGCTACATAGATAGTGTGACTACCTAGCATCTCTGAGGTCCAGGGTTTTAGACCTAGCCCCACAAAAAAAACAAAATAAATAAGAGACTCTGAAATCAGTCATTTAAGGAGCAGTCTTTGGCTGCTTATGCCTATGTCCTTACATAGCTCAGCTGGTAAAGTGTTTGTCTACCATGCAGGAAGCCATGGGTTCAATCCCCAGTGTGGTGGTTCACATCTGTGATCCTAGCACTTAGGAGCTAGAGGCAGGAGGATCAGAAATTCAAGAGACCATTTCAGGCTGAGACGGCAAAGGAATGAATATCATCTGAAGTCCTGTATTTCTACACTATCATAGTAGAAGGATTTAGAAATAGATGCTACTATATCTGTGCTATACTTGGAAACAGAGGGGACTAGGTGGATAAGGATTTGAATCTGCAGGTATTCCTCCCCATCAGCCATTTCCCAAGTCCTTGATTAAACTCTACATTACATGATTTGGATGCTATCAATTTTTTAAAAACATATTGATAATCCAGTCTTATCAAGAAACCTTGACTTTCCTGCAAAGAGAGTTCTCCTAATTCAGAGGCTTGAACATCAGAAATACTGTTTAAAAGTGTTCTGCTTTAGTTCCAACATTGATACTGTTTCAAAGTTCTCTTCTCTAGGACTTCTAACACGTCATATTAAAAAAGCTGCCAAACGGGTTTTAACACATCTTTTTTAAGGCCGATAAGCAAAAAGCAGTTTTGAGTAAAATCAGCTTATTCCACGTGTTTCAAAAGTCCAGCAGTACTTTCAAGTGGACAGCCATGAAATAAACTATACATGTCCCCAGATGCCACAGCTGGTGGAGGGCATTTCTCCTTTGGAAAAACACAAACCCCAAACTTTGGAACTGAAGCTGACCCGCTGGAGTGATGGCCTTCAAATCTGCTTCGTGGGCATTACGAATGGCTACGGGGAAACAGTAAGTAATTGTGAAAATAACATTTTAGCATGGACTCTCGGGCTGCAGGGATGGATTCGTGGTTAGGAGTGTGGACTGCTCTCCCAGAGGACCAGAGTTCGACTTGATTCATAACCATCTGTACCTCTAGCTCCAGGGGACCGGATACCTCTAGCCTCCACAAGTTCCAGCCCTCGTGTGCACACAGCAAACCCCTACATACACAGAACAGGGTGGAGTGTGGGGTGAAATTTCTGTCACCATCTTTGCTGTCAATCTTAAACACGAGTTTTTGTCTGCTCATTCCTACGGCAAGTCATGCTGTAGACACACGAGCAGCTCTTCTTATACCTTATACACAACATGGAGAATCAACGATCAGTTTGTGGCTGGACAAATAATATGGACTGACTGAAAGTTGGCTGTGACAAAATGTCTGCCTGGTGTTCAAGGAAGCACACATGTCTTTCGTGACAATAAGATACACATGCAGGTGGGTATTTCTTGCATCCATGGCCACAGCCATTTAGAATCTAAGTCCAAATTTCTGAGGATGTGTCTGTGTTTAAGTTAGTAGACCCTGTGGGACCTTGTGGGTTTACAGCCCGTGGCTCGCCTCACCTCACCTTAGAATGACAGAGCTGCCTTGAGACATCAGCCAGAGTACTCCTAAGACTGCCAATCGCCACACCCTAGGTCTGTGAATCCAAAGGTACAGGAAGTGGTCTGCCCAAGCTGGGTTATTGCATCAGCTCCACAGGCTTCCATGAACACAGTTTGAGTCACTCCCCCACCACACAGGGCTCAGAAACGCCACCTCCTTCCAACCCCGTCGGGCAGAGGACTTGAGGCATCCATCCTCTCTTCCAGACCACGGCTAAATTTGGAAGACACCAGGTCACCGGGATAAAAACAACTTTGAGTCCTGCCTGTGAAGGGCTGTCCCTCCAATCCGCAAACAGAGGACAGGTTTGACAAGAACGTGTGGAAAACTAGAACCTTCTTGGTCTCCTTAGGAGAGCCACAGGAGGCCTGGGGGTGTCTCAAGCTGGACCATAAACTGGTGAAGCCAAAATGTTATCCCAGAATATCTGCACCAGGATGTTCTAAAGGGCTTATTAAAGAATGGTCTACTGACCCCAGGAGGATTTGATGCCGTGCCTAAGGGTGGGGTGCCTTAATCTGATGAGGCAGGTCAGGAGCCACTGAGCTAAAGCACTCTGGTTAGAACAGTGCTGAGCCATCGTTTGGGCTCTCCAGAAAGCCCCAGAAATGACTAATTTGTGGTCTACGAGGAGGGAGATTTTCCAAATTGCACAGAGGTACGTTTTTAACAGAGAATGCTCACTAAACTTGGCTTTGGCCAGCTGGTTCTAACTCAGGTGCTCAGTCACACCTGGGACCCACCATCACTTCCAGTGCGTGAGGCACACACCCATGACTCACCCATTCCCCTAAATCACTTAAACCCAGGTTCTGACATGACCTTGAACACAGGTTTCTCCAAATGAGCTTCGCAGTTTGTTTGGAACACAGGCTTCCTGTGCGGATCTTCCTACCGCTCAGAGTGTCTAGATCTACATCATCCGTTACCTTAACCTCTGAGTCCTGCCCTTACATATTCTATACAATATTGTCGTTTTCTTTTTTAATATTTAAATTTTATTATTTATGTGTGTATATGTGCATGCGTGTGTATGGGGGTGACTGTGGAGGCCAGAGGAGGCTGTCAGATCCCCCGGAGCTGAAATCATACACAGTTGTAAATTGCCCAACATGAGTGCTGAAACCATACCCAGGCTCTCTGATAGCAGCAAGCTCTCTTAACCAATGAACCACCTCTCCAGCCAACCTCCATTTTACCTTTACACAAATTATTATTTTTTGGTCATGTTAGGGCCTTGCGTATACTAGGCAAGTACACCACTACTGAGTTACATCCCCACTCCCATTTCCCTTGACAAAAGTTATTCTCATTGTCCTCTTGGGTCCCTGCAATAGTGTTCCTTAAACTCTCACGATAACCTGACCCCAAGGCTGACCTCCAAATCTAACTTTGATTTCATACAACCTACCTTGGTCGTGATGTGGCAGGGTCCTATCCAGACCACTGCAATGAAGTGAACAGAAGAAAAACTGAATTTTGTGGGTTTCCCTCAGCATATTCGGGTTATGTTTAATTGTGCTGGAGTCTATTAACTATGCAACATTATGTCAAATAAAATGATGAACATATTTTGATTATTTTGGTTTTGGGTTTTTTTTTTTTTTTTTTTTTTTAGACAAGGTTTCTCTTTGTAGCCCTAAATGTCCTGGAACTCACTCTGTAGACCAGGCTGGCCTTGAACTCATAGAGATCCATCTGCCTTTGCCTCCCAAGTACTGGGATTAATGGCATATGCCACCACCACCTGGTTGTACATCTTATTTTATTGCTAAAAACTGCTAACAATCATTTGAGCTATTGGAAAAATGGTTTGTCTGACCTGGGGTTGGGCAAATTCTCAATAGATAACAATATCTACCAATCACAAAATGAGGTAACGTCTGTATTTTCCCGGCTTAAAGTTTTCCCATAATTCCCCATTATCTGCAGATAAAGTCTCAATACCGAGCTCAGCGAGCTATTCCTTGTCCCTGATTGGTCTGTCTCTAATCTTATCACTGAAATGACAACTTTTATACCCAATGCATCTCTTCCAGCAAAGCTGGTCAATTCAGATTCCGGGCCTGTGCTCTACAACTTCCGGCCTCTTGGCTCACAGGCTTAAGCAGAACCGCCCTTCTTTCTGGCTATAAAAATCACATCCATCATTAAGGCCCAATTCAAGTCTTAAGACTTTCCTCGGAACTACTTCCTGATGGCTGCCACCTGTCAGCCACCATACCAGAACATTCCCAGCACCCTAGAACACCCAGGCCTGAGCTCAGGTGTGTGCTTTGTCCTCTCCCTTCCCGGTCACCTCCGACAAGATGAGCTTGGTGCTAGGCATTTTACAGCCCCACCAGCCTAGCCTGCTGAGCTCTCTAGCCATGCTGGAATTGAGGGACAGTTTTTGTCCGGCCCCCACTGGTAATCATTTACACACTGGCTGGCGGTAACACTACCCTTAAAAAACAGCCAATTTTTCTTTTTATACAGACATAATGTGCAAGTTCACTGTCAGCATTTTAGAGGAAGAGAAGCCAGAAGAAAAACATTTAAATCTCTCACTTTACCTCTCAGCTACTGACTTCTGTATATGAGCCCACCGTTTCCTCTTGTTTTGTTTAATGATGCTTTTCTTTCTTTCTTTCTTTCTTTCTTTCTTTCTTTCTTTCTTTCTTTCTTTCTTCATTTTCTTTTCTTTTTGTTTCTTTTTGGTTTTTCAAGATAGGCTTTCTCTGTGTAGCTTTGGAGCCTATCCTGGAACTCGCTCTGGAGACTGGTCTGGCCTCGAACTCACAGAGATCTGCCTGTCTCTGCCTCCTGAATGCTGGGATTAAAGGGGTGTGCCACCACTGCCGGCTTACTGGTACTTTAATTCCTGGACACATTTGTTACCTCACTGTCACCCTCAACGAGACCTTATTGGATTGACTTTTTATTTGAACACCCATTTGACCATCCACTTGTTTATAATTCTCACATGGCTTAACACAGTTCTGTACATACATGATGTAGGTAGATCATATGTTCAAATACATGCTCATTTAAGAAAACATTTTGGCACTGTCAGTGAGTAGATGGCTCCTAACACACCAGTAACACATGTGAAAATCTGATATAATGAATAGGTAACTTCTCCTCCACCTCAGGACAGCTGTCTCCCTGTGTACACTGTGTAGTTTTGGCTGGCCAGGAACTTGCTATGTAGAACAAGCTGGTCTCAAACTCAAATTTGCCTGCCTCTGTTCCCTAAGAGCTGGGATTAAAGGTGTGTTCTGGTGACAACTTCTTTAAAAAAATAAATTTTCTCTAATAATGGAGAACAAACCTAGGGCCTCCCCCATTCCAGTGGAGCACTCTATCACTGAGTCATATCCCAACTTTGCATTGATGGTTTTTCTTTTTCGAGACAGGTGTCCTCTGTGTAGCCTGGCTGTCCTGGAACTCACTCTGTAGACCAGGCTGGCCTTGAACTCGAAGACCCACCTGTCTCTGCCTCCTGAGTGCTGGGATTAAAGGTGTGTGCCACCACCGCCTGGCACTAACTCTTTTTTTGGACATATATTTATTCCTCAATTTAACTTCTGTTCTAAATCTGGCTTGTAACTAACAGTAGATCATCTTATATGGAAGAATTATGAATTCCGGGGTGATATTTGGAGAAAGGCTAGATGGGAAAAGGACATTTATAGCTACATTTTGCTTAAAGTTCCTATTGGTTTTTATGAGAACTATTCTGCTGTGAACCAAACTTTCAAAGGCAAACTACCTCTTGAGTAGAAAATCATTCTGTTTGCTAACTTCCTTCAAGTTTCCAGAAAACTTTTTTTTTTTTTTTTGGTATAAGTGTCTGCCATGTGTAATTCTAAATAAAGTTTTTCCATAGCTTATGCAGACACCCTAAGTGAAAATAACAGTATTTTCTAACTGAAATGAAGATTTCAGAGTCCACTGGACTGGAGAGACAAAACAGTCCAGAGCACTCACTACTCTTCAGAAGACCCACGTTCAGTTCTTGTATAACCACCTGATAACTCACAGCCACCTCCCTACCCCAGTTCCAGAACACCTGCCACCTTCTTCTGACTTCTTCAGGCACCAGGCACACATGTAGACAAACACACTCATATGCATAAAATACAACTTAAAAAATCTATAATCCTTTACTTGAACAGAGGTCAGTTATTCCAGTAACTATCGTGATTGCCATTCTCTCCTGCGACAATGGCCAGGGTCATCTAGGCCCAAGAGAACAATAATTTGGGCCGGAAGGATGGCTGAGTGATGGGCTGTGCTTAGGATCTGCAAGGTCCTGGGTTCCATGTCCAGCATCAATGTAAATGAACATCAGAGCTGGGCGTGGTGTTGGAAAAACCATAATCCCAGCACGTAGATGGCAGAGGCAAAAGATTACTGCAAGTCACAAGCTAACCTGGTCTACAAAGAAAGCTTCAGGCCAACCAGGGCTTTTAAACCCACACCCAGTTTTTAAAAAAATAATCTTTCTCTCTTTTTTTTTTGTAGATTAATTCTGTACAAAAGTCTTACAACAAAATAATCAACCTCCTTTTACATATTTATAATATGATTCAATTTATAATAAGTTCATTTTGCCAGTTGTTTGTTTTAGCTCCTTGAGACAAGGTGGCCTCAAAAGTGGCTATACAGCCAAGGATGATTCCTGGTCCTCCTTCACTTCCCAGGCAGGTGTCATCAGACACAACCTAGTTTCCCAGGGGTTGACTCCTTGAAACATATACTTTTTCAAAGCAAGATTCATCTTGACCCAAGGTGACTTCTTTGGAAATAAATAGAACTTTACATTAATTCCTAAGTCTGGTTACCTAACTCTGAGGATGACTGAAACAAGCATCCTGTTGACCTCTGAGTGAAAACACCGGGTACTTCGGATTTCTCAACTCATGGGTTCCTCAGTCCTGTCCCTATACCTTGTGACTGGTCCAACAGATGGAAGGCAAATGGGACAGAAACCAGGAAGTGTTCAAGAAAAGTTTGAGTAACAAACTCAATTAACATAACACTAAGCCTCTCTTTTGCAGCCCCATCTTGCCCCTCCGCCTTTCCTTTTTCTTTTCTTGTCTCCTCTGCCTTCAATCCAAAAGGCCATCACTTTCAAATCTCAATTCCTCCTTCAAGCTGTGTGTTGCTCCAGCACCCAGGAAGGAACTCAACAGCTTCCTCTGCTTTGAGAGGCCTGGACCACCTCTGCCCTTCTCCTTTTAATAAAGGGCTTTTAATGGTTGTTTCTTATGCCTTCCCTAAATACCAAACTGTGACTGTCCCCTGTTCCTTCCAATTCTAGGGTATCAACTTCAAACTTTTGTGTCTCCTTAGTCAGCCACTGTTAAGAACTGTGGTAAATTGATGTCCTTTGAGATGGTAAACAAGCAAACAAACACAAAACACAACAAAGCCTCCTCAGCTTTCTATTCTGGTCCCCTAAGCGCAACTGCCGGCTCCTTTTTCACCAACAACGTTCAGTGCATCATCGCATCCAAGCCGAACCCGGTTACTGAGGCAACTAAATTTTTCTTCCCAATGGGTCACAGAGAAACACATCCCTCTGGATCCCCTGGTATCTGTCCACCTACAATGTTGCGGAGCCACAACAGCAAATAACTCTCTTTCCAAGGTTGGAGCTGGCTGTCTCGGGCGGCCAGAGGAGGGGGGTGCGTCCAGTCACATTCCTGACCCACTTTCGCGTCCCTTCCCTCCCCCTCCTCTTCCTCCTACTCCCCGGCTGGCCGCGAGGGCGCCAGTGCTCGCAGTGCTCGGAGTCATCCGCGAGCAGAACCTGGACCACCGCAGGCCGGTGCACCGGGTGTCTGGCACTGCTGGGGACCCTGAGAAAGCCCCCTCCCCGCACCACACACACACACACACACACACACACACACACACACACACACACACACACACGGCCACTCTCGCGTGTAGTACTTCCTCCGGGTCACATGAGCTCGTGAGCACCTGTTGGCAACTTCAGCCCCAGGCCGAGACTCTTCCCCCACCCCCCTCCGCTCGCGCCCCTCCAGGCAAAGACTCCTGTTTGCAAACCAGCTTCCCTCCCTCGGCAGGGCTCAGGGGCCCGCGTGTGGAGGGGACCTTGGCCCCCACTCCCTCTCCCCCGGGCGGAACGCGGAGGTGGAGTGAGCCCGCCGCCCGCCCCCAGCCCGACAGCGCTGGAAACCTGGGCTTCTTGTGGGTGCGGGGCGGGGTTGCTGCCAAGTCCCGGTCGGGGCCGCAAGGGAGAGGGCAGGTAGCGGGCGGTGACCAGTGGGTGTGCGTTCCGGGCGGCGGAGTCCAGGAAGGGGGCGGGAAGCAGTCGTTGCAGCTGCAACTTTGGAGCGTGCACCGCAACTCAGCAACTTTGCCTGTGCCGCGCGCCCCTCCCCCGCGTCACCAGGCCCGGCCGGGGGCCGCGCGTTGCCAGGCAGGGTAGGGGACAGATCGGGAGTGCGGACGACTGAGAAAGGGGCGAGGGAGATGACAAAAGTTCGCCTGAGTTACGTTACGGGGCGCACCTACACGCACCGAGGCCATGAGAAGAACGCACGATCCCTCATCTGCCCACCAGGCGACTGCTGCTGGGCTCCGCGCGAGGAAGGGGGCGGGAGGATGGCGCCGGAGCCATGGAAACTGCCGGGTGGCTAACTAGGGAGAGGGCCGCGCAAGGCGGTCCCCTGCAGCCAGCATCTTGCAGTCGGATGCAGCTTGGGGTAAGCGTGGCCCAGCTTGCACAAGTTCTTCTCAACTCGACCGCATCTCTACCGCCCTCCTCGCCCACCTCTTCTAGAGGCTAAGAAGGTGGCGGTGTAGACCGGTCTGTGGGGCGGAGGCTCCTGTGAAGGTGACCGACCCGGAGGTCATCGTTCACCTGATACTTGTTCTGGGCTCAGAGGACAACACGAGGCACCCTCTAGTCCCATCAGTCCAGACAGCTTGGAAAAACCCTGGGGACGCGTCCAGGAAGATGAAATCAAAAGCGTCTGAAGGGCCTACACTGAGGGTGCAGAGAATTCTGGGCTAACTTGAGATGGTACCCAAAGTCCTTAAAGTCAGGCCCCCAGGGTAGGCAGCCCCTGGTGGGGGTGGGATGGTCCAGCCAGGTGGAAGAAGGGTGTAAACTGAAGGCTTTGGACCAATTCCACACACTCAAGCAAAGGCGCGCTAAGAGCCGGAGTTATCAGCCACACCCAGGCCCTGGAAGCCAACTTGGCCTCCAAGCCTCCTCCCCTCCACTCACAGACTTGTTCTGACTCACTATAGAGTAACTGATGCTTCACGCCTCAGCCTATTGCCCATAAAGCTAGAGATCTTAATGGTGGTGTTATGAAGTTGAGTCACTCTGGGTGTGGGGATCTTCGGAAGCAAAAGGGTCATTTCAAGTGAAAGTAAACTGCCTTCGTGGAGAGGCCTGTCAACAAGCTGAATGGTTTAATTACATGCCATCTTAATTTAAAGAGATTTGCATGCTCACTGAGGCCAGCTGGACAGTTCCTTCTGATGTGTACCTGGAAATTACTCTTTAACTCGGCAAGGCCAATTCATTTTCCACTGTGAGAAGGTGACTAGTATCTCCCCGCCCTCCCATATGTTTGTTCTTATTCTTCTCAGTTTAGGAAATACTTACACTCTTCCCCCTCCCCCCTCCCGCCCCCAAAATAATTTCGAAAGCCTAGAGCCGGAGCCTGGTCCCCCAGCGTTGTCCCGAAGATCCTCAGTATGGCCATAAGTTATTCTGGCAGGGTGGGTGGTGTCTGAGATCCTTTGTACCACGTTTTATCCATTCCAGATGTGCTAGTTTTAACATCTTAGGTTTAACTTGAGCATCTCTGATGTCTTCTGTCTGCTGACATCCTGGCATTAAGTTTTAGTTTCACTGGTGTTCCTTCTTAGTGGTCCATAAAATAAGGAAGTTTGATAAACGCTGAGCTAAACAGTTTAAATCCAGTTTATTTGTTTTACAGTAACTACACCAGCTTTATCACAAGACCTGTCAGTGTTCCATGCAGGAAGGGGCCTCATGTCACCCAGAAGAGATTATAACATGCACGTTTTAAAATAAAAAGAAAGGTCTCTGTTTGCTTGTGTTTGCGCATGCGAGGTTGTGTTTGTGCATGTGCACGTGTTCATGAACATGTGCACGTGTGTGCATGTGTCTGTGTGCATGGATAAATGTGTGCACGCTCGTGTGTTGTTACTTAGGACTAACAGGTCTCTTTAGGAACTGCTGATTCAGGGCTTCTGCGAGACTTGAACATAATGAAGGGAAATTGTTTGTGTTTCAAAATGACACCATCAGGAATTATTTAAAAATAAATTTAGTGTCATTGCATAAAAGAAGTAGGAAGGAAACGAGCTTTTGAAGAAACACTCAAGGAACTGTTCCCATTCCGCTTCCATCAGTGTTGTTAAGAGCTGTGAATATTTATGGAAGGTCAGGAATTTCGTGTATTTCAAATATATAATCAATGCTACACTGCCTCCTGCCTTATTTTGACTTGGGAAAGGAGAGAAAAAAACTTTTACTTAAATTTGGCTTATTGAACTGAGAGTGCAGATTGGTGGCACAATGCTTGCCTAGCATACATCAAGCCTCGAGTTTGAGCTTCTGAATTCAAGTAAAAAGACCGGCACTAAGCTCCTAATTACAGATGGCTGTGAGTTACTTAGATTTGGTTTCCAGTAAATCTATTGCAAATTGCTGGGCAGTGGTGGTGCATTTCTGGGCAGTGGCAGCACACACCTTTAAGCCCAGCACTTGGGAGGCAGAGACAGGAAGATCTCTGTGAGTTTAAGGCCAGCCTGGTCTACAAAGTGAGTTCCAGGACAGGCTCCAAAGCTATAGAAAAGAAATCTGTCTTGAAAAGCCAGAAAAAGAAAAAGCAAGTTTTGTAAACAAGCTAGACAAGCATGGCCCAGGCCTCAAAGATGCTTTTTTTTTTTTTTGGTTTTTCGAGACAGGGTTTCTCTGTGGCTTTGGAACCTGTCCTGGAACTAGCTCTTGTAGACCAGGCTGGCCTCGAACTCACAAAGATCCACCTGCCTCTGCCTCCCGAGTGCTGGGATTAAAGGCGTGCGCCACCACCGCCCGGCTTCAAAGATGCTTTATTTATTTTATTGCCTGTTTAAAATGGGAGAGGGCTGAAGAGTTGTCTTAGAGGTTAGGAGCACCTGTTGCTTTAATAATTAAAAAAAAAAAAAAACAACGCTTCAAGATCCCCAGTGGCAGTAGGCAGCAGAAATGCTTTAGGTCCCAAATGGTGGTAGCGGGCCATGTGGCGGCAGACAGCGGGCCCTGGGAGCAGCCAGTCCCAGGCAGAGACTGCTGCTGGTCCCCGAGCAGTGGCTGGTTACAGGCAGGGAGACACATGGAGGGCGGGCGGGAGACAGAGACATGGATAGACACGATATGCAGAGTGAGGTTGAATATTTATTCAGGGGGTTATGAAGGGGGAAGGGAGAAGGGGGGAGAGAGAGAGACATGAAATTGAGAGTAGGAAAGAAAAATACCTACCACTCAACCCTTGCCAAACATTAGAAGCAAGGCTTGGCCTACTTGGAATGTTTTTAGGTGCAAATAATATTTTATGTTTTAATTATGAAATTTATTTAATTATGAAAGTCTGCATTTACATACATCAACTCATTTACTCCTGTAAGGTAGAAGGAACAATCTGTAGTCTCAGATTATGGACCCCCCCCATTTATTTTTGTAGCAGGCATATGCTGAGTACCTACCAGTCTCCAGATGTGGAACTGAATTTTGATATTACAAAGACAGATATGAGAAAACCTTTAAAAGTTTGTGTCCAGTAGGAAAGATTGTGTTCATAACAAGTAATTGCAATTTAGAGAGACAGTGAGGCTTGGGATGGCTAACTATTTATTCAAGGGAAGGAAAGTTGAGATTTGGCTGGGTTATGATTGCAAATAATCTGCTGTCTAATTTTTTTATTTTTCAAATAACACCATGATATATAGTATAATCAGTCAGTTGCCTCTGCATCTATTCCTCAGTACCTAAAGAGGATTGGTCCCAGCCCTCTCTCTTTGAATACCCCCAAATCCACATAAAAAATAGTGTACTATCGGCACAGTTCCTAGGTACATATTTCTATATGCTTTGTTTGTTTGTTTGTTTGTTTGTTTTGGCTTGTTTATTTCAAGATAGGGTCTCATGTAATCCAGACTTACTTTCAACTCTGCAGGGCAGGATGACGTTGAAGTTCTGATCCTCCTGTGTCTAGAAGGTTCTGGTGTCACCACTCCCCATTTATGCAGGCGGGGGATCAAACCCAGGGCATCCCCTGTGTCAGGTGAGCAGTCTGCTGGTGGAGCTCCACCCAGTCTTTTCTTATGTACTTTCAGTCACCTGATACAATCTGTTCCGTAGTATTGTTTAGAAAACAAGGACAAGAAAAACAGTCTCTGCATATTTAGTAAGGCTGTGTTAGCTTTTTGCCCTTTTCTGTTCCACCTTGGTTGAATTTACTGAGGCAGAGCACTACCATATAGAAGACTGACTTAAAAAAAAAAAAAGAATTAAAATTAAATCAAACACGTTGAATCTTAAGAACCAGAGGAAATTTTGAGGTTGTTTGGGCTAACTTGTTCTTTCTCCAGCCTCAGCACAGACACATGGAAGAAGAATTTGCTCAGAGTTACTCTGCAGAGTTAAATAATGATTAGTTAGGATCGGGATAAAGATCCCAACCTGCCGCTCCATCTCAGTTCTCAGCAGCTGTGTTGGAAAGAGGGCATGGGGAAAGACTCCTTGGGGTCCTGTTTTCACTGCTGAGCAATGTGGACCCATCTCAGCGATGGCTGGCCGGGATTGTTGAATTTATGATAAAATATAACATGACTAAACGTTTATTTAAGGAAATATTTCTAAGAGGAACTGCAAAGGATGTCAGATCTGTGCGTTCCTTAAAAACAGCCACAAGGCAGCTCCCAACTGTCTAATTCTAGTTCCAGGGGATCTGAAGTCTGTTCCTGGCCTCCTTGGGCACGTGGTTCACATGCATCTGCATAAGCAAAAATACTCATTCTCATAAAATAAATCTTTAAAAAGTTTAACAAAGAGAAAAAAAAAGCAATAAAACAGCTACTGTCCTTAACAACTGAGGATAGAAACTGGGGAAGGTGATGCAGGCCTGTAATCCTAGCACTCAGGAGGCAGAAGCAAGACGGTGGCTACAAGTTCTAGGCGGCTCTAGTGTACATGCTGAGCTTCAGGAGAGCCTGAAATACAAAGTGAGTTGCTGTTTCAATAAAGGAGGTGGGGGCGGGGGGCGGGGGGCGAACCATGGCTTGGTTAATAAAGTTTTTGCTGTGAAACTGGGCCACCAGCACATGGAATCCGGACAGGCAACACTGCAGGCAGAGACAGGCCAGTCTCTGTGAGTTAGTTCCAGGCCAGTCAGGGCTACAGAGTGAGACGCTGTCACAAAATCAGAACAAATCAACAAAGCTGGGTCCAGTGAGTGTGCATTATGCATCTGTAACCCCAACACTGAGGGGTGAAACAGAGACAGGTGGATTCCTGGAGCTTATTGGCCAGCTGCTCCAGCCATCAGTGAGGGATCCTGTCTCAAAATATAAGGTGGAGAGAGACTGAACAGACATCCAACATGGACTGCTGCTCTCCATGTGTACCTGTACATACATGTCCCTGTTTGCTCATGTGCACAAGAGTGCCCACATACATGACATATAACACGCACATACTTCATATAACACACTTATAATACTGCATATAACACACACACACTCAGAAAAATGGAGCCGAGCGGTGGTGGCGCACGCCTTTAATCCCAGCACTCGGGAGGCAGAGGCAGGCGGATCTCTGTGAGTTCGAGACCAGCCTGGTCTACAAGAGCTAGTTCCAGGACAGGCTCCAAAGCCACAGAGAAACCCTGTCTCGAAAAACCAAAAAAAAAAAAAAAAAAAAAAAAAAAAAAAAAAGAAAAAGAAAAATGGAAGAAAAGACACATCTGATTGTTTTTAAAGACAGGGAATACTGACTATGTATTGAGAACATAAAGGAATTATTGATTTCAGAGTTGGTAAGTTTGTGATTATATTTAAAGCACAGTTTGTTTTTGTTTTTGTTTTTTGTTTGTTTGCTTGCTTGCTTTGTTTTGGTTTTTCAAGACAGGATTTCTCTGTGTAACAGCCCTAGCTGTCCTGAAACTCTCTTTGTAGACTAGGTTGGTCTCGAACTCACAGAGATTCACCTGCCTCTGCCTCCCAAGTGCTGAGATTAAAGGCATCGTGCTACCACACACCTGGCTAAAACACAATTCTAATGTCTTAAACAGTAAAGTATTTGCATTGGAATGCTGTGTTGTCACTAAAATAATCTAGTCCTTGGTATGTGTGTGTGTGTGTGTGTATGTGAGATGTACATAAATGAAATATACATAGCTGTGCCCATCCTGGAACTTGCTGTGAGGACCAGGTTAACCTTAAACTTGAGGATATCAAGATGCCTGCCTCTGCCTCTGGAGTGCTAGGATTGAAGGTGTGTGTCATTACATCCAAGCTCTATTTCGTATTTTAAAAGTCATGTTCAAAAAAAAGTCTCTAAAATTTTCCAAAATGAGATGGACAAATATATATATATGAAAGAAGAAGTGTTCCCCTTCATTTTGCACAGAAAGGAACATGCTGTTGTTTATTTTGGATGCTATGGAATATCAGGAGTATCCAAAGAGCATCACCCTGGAATCTGTATTATTCAGGGCCTCTTTGTGGCTAAGAAGAGTTGCTATGTTACTGGTTTTATCCTAAGATTTATAGAGTTGGTTTATAATACTGTGTTCTTAATTGTATGGGTAATATATTTAAAACACATGGGGTAGCTGAGTGTCTGGTTCTATTTTGAATGGCTTTGCTGTATCTCCACCCTCTTTCTATTTATGTGATATATATGCATCTGGAAATCATCAAAATATCACAAAGACAACACAATAAGTGCAGTTAATTTAAGGTATAGATACCATAGCAGTTATAAGCAAGATCACTATCATTCAATAAATATTTGGTGATATATTATAGAGAGCTGAAAAACTGGAACCGGGGTGGAACTTTCAAACACTCAGAAAAGAAGTAAAGTGCAGGAGACCAACTTCATGAACTCAGAAGCTCAGGGGAAAGTTTTTTTAATTAAAATATTTATTATTAAGCATAGAGTGGGGAACCCTGATGGCTCCTTGGCCTTGAGAAGGAGGGAGGGGAGGTATGGGTGGAGGGGAGGGGAGGGAAGGGGGAGAAGGAGGGGAGGGAAGGGGGAGGAGGAGGGGAGGGAGGGGGGAGGAGGAGGGAAGGAGATGGAAATTTTTAAATATAAAAAAAATAAACCATGAAAAAAAAAAGAAAAAAAAATATTTATTATTAGTATTAGATGAAGGCTGCTTATATTGCTCAGCTTGGTCTTAAACTCCTGAACTCCAACAATCCGCTTGCTTCAATCTCCTGAACAGCTGGAGCTACAAGCACAGGCTATCACCAAAGGGAAAAGCATTTAATCCTACTTGGTTTAAATCACCGAAAAACACAATAAAGATGTGCAAGCATCTCTTTCTGCTTTCATGTGTGTCCTGGCTAGTTTTATGTCAACTTGACAGAAGCTAGAGTCATCTGAAAGGAGGGAACCTCAATTGAGAGAAAATGCCTCTATAACATCCCACTGTGGGGCATTTTCTTAACTAATGATCGATGTCGAAGGGTCCAGACCATGGTAGGTGATGCTATCCTTGGGCTGGTGGTCCTGGGTTCTCTGAGAAAGCAGGCTGGGCAAGCCATGATTAGCAAACCAATAAGCAGCCTTCCTCCCCAGCCTCTGTGTCAGCTCCTACTTCCAGGTTCCAGTGCTCACTGGTTTTGATGATGAACTGCTTTTGATATGGAACCGTGGGTGACTTTAGTCCTTTGCTCCCCAAGTTACTTTTGGTTATGGGGTTTCATCATATCAATAGCAACCCTAACTGAGACAATATGTCTGTGCTCCAAGTCTGTGGTTTCCTCTTAGTGACTGAACACTCTTGCAGGGGACTGTAGTGTCTGCAGAGTCTTATGTGTGTTACTCACCCAAGAGTAACAGTATTGCTCTAGAAAGGCGTTGTATCCAAGTGGATGTCTCTGTCACTAACACATTCATTTAGATATGTTCCTAAATGTGTATGTATAGTCGTTTTCTTTCTGTGTTAGAAATGGTGACTTACATTACTCTTCTCATTGTCACAGAATACCTGACAAGAAGCAACTTGAGGAAGAGCTGCCTTTTATTTTTAGATATTTAGATTATTTGTTTGTTATAAGTGCTGTGAGAGGGTCAGATCCCCTGGAACTGGGGTTACAGACAGCTCTGAGCTACCAGATGGTTGCTGGGGATTGAACCCAGGTCCTCTCGAAGAGTAGCCAGTGCTCTTAACTGAGCCATCTCTCCACCCCCAGGCCTGGTTTATTGTAGCTTGCAGTTCCAGGTTACAATACATCAGAGTGTGCCAAGGGATGGCAGTGGGAGCTTCAGGAAGTTGGTCACATTGCACCAGCAGTAAGGAAGTAGACGGAGACACTGGTCTCATTTTCTCCTTTGGATTCAGAACTGGACTGCAGCCCATAGAACACTACAACCCATAGTTAAGATGGTCTCTCTGACTTCATTAACCTAACCTAGATAATTTCTTACAGGGGTGCCTAGAGGTTTATCCCCTAAGGGAATCTAAATTCTGTCAAATTAACACTCAATATGGGTCTCATGTAGCCCAGGCTAGCCCAGAACGCTTTATGTAGCTGAAGATGACCATGAACTTCTAATCCTCCTACCTCCCTTCTCAAATGCTGGGGTTCTAAATGCCAGGGTTATACAAATACATCACCACACTTGCTTTCTTATTATTTTTTGTTTTTGTTTTTCAAGACAGGGTTTGTCTGTGTTGCATTGGAGCCTGTCCTGGAACTCTGAAGACCAGGCTGGCCTTGAACTCAAGAGATCTGCCTGACTGGGATTAAAGGTGTACACCTCAGCCTCCTAGCTTTATCATTCTCACATATCTTTTAAATTAAAATAACAAAACAAAACAAAACAAAAAACAAAACTAAACCAAGTGTAGTGGGGCGTGCCTTTCTTCAATTCCAGCACTCAGGAGACAGAGGCAGGTGGGTCTCTGTGAATTTGAGGCCAGCCTGGTCTACAAAGTGAGCTCAGGACAGCTAGTGGTGGGGTGGGGTGGGGTGGAGGGGGAACATGATAGACAAACAAAAGCCTCGAAGTTCAACTATTATCTTGTATATGGAGGGGCAGAAAAAAGAAGACCACTTCTGGTGGAGAAGCTCTTCCTAAATGTGGTAAAGCAAACTCTGTCCTGTTATTCCCCCTTAACCTTGCTCCCCCTTCTCCTCCCCTCCCTTCTTGTGTAACTTCAGTTCATGTAGCACAATGCTTTTGTTTGCTTATATCAGTGTATTGCTGAGCCGGTCACTTTTCCATCATCGTGACAAAATATCCAAGACAATTAATTATTGAAAAAGAGAAAAGGTGATCTACAAAGCAAGTTCCAGGACAGCCAGTATGTTATACAGAGAAACCTTGTTTGGGGGGGGTGGGGGGGAGAGGGGACGGGAAACACACAAAAACAAGTAAATAAATAGTTAAACAAACAAACAAGCAAATAAATTCAAAGAGGAAAGCTCTTTTTTCCCCCACTGGAACATGGAGGCTGTAAGGGGAGGTTGGGGGGGGGGGGGAGGACTCCTGCTGTGCCAGAAATCCTTAGGAAAAAGCAGAGGGATTTGGAGGAATTGAAGGAGAAGCTCCTGCAGAAGTCTGCACTGAAGACGCTACAAAAGGCAAGAAGGAAGCTAAGCTACAAGAAGGCAAAGCACCATCACAAGGAATACAGGCAGGTGTACACGACTGATTACTTGGATGGCGAGGGAAGCTGGAAACAGCTAGGTGCTTGCAGAACCCAAACTGATGTTCGTCATCAGAATCTGAGGTATCAATGGTGCAGGCACTAAAGTCTGTAAGGTAGTGCCGCTTTCCTGTCTCTATCAGGTCTTCCATGGTCCCTCTGTCAAGCTTGACAAGGCTTCATCTGACATGCTGATTGTGGAACCATACATTGCATGGGGGTACCCCAAGCTAACCCAACCTCAAGTCATCTACAAGCACGGCTATGGCGAAATCAGTAAGAAGCGAACTTCCTTGACAGATAATCCCTTGATTGCTCCATCTCTTGGTAAACATGGCATCGTTTCCGTGGAGGATCTGATTCACAAGACCTATACAGTTGGAAATGCTTCAAGGAACCAAATAACTTCCTGTGGTCTCCTCGTTATCTTTTCCACTAGTGGAATGAGGAGAAGGACAGCTCATTTTGTGGATAGGAGAGATGCTGGCAATAGGGAAGACTAAACTAACAGTTTTGTTGTTATTGTTTTGTTTTGTATTTTGAGACAGGGCTTCTCTGTAGCTTTGGAGCTTGTTCTAGAACTAGCTCTGTAAACCTGGCTGGCCTTGAACTCACAGAGATCTGCCTGCCTCTGCTTCCGAGTGCTGGGATTAAAGATGTGCACCACCACTGTCAGGCTGACTAACAGGTTCATTAGACAAATTAACTAAGGTGTCACACATGGCATTTTTATAATCTGGCTAGTTAATAAACAGTCACAGCTTGGCAAACTGGGGAAAAAATAGAGAAAAGGTTTGTTTCGGGGTCAAGGCTTCAGTAAGTGTGTGTGTGTGTGTGTGTGTGTGTGTGTCTGTCTGTCTGTATTGCTTTGGCCCATGGTGAGACACATCAGGAGACAGTAGTAGAGGCCCATTCACATCCTGGAGGCTGAGACACACAGAGAGAAGAGGTATGGAGAGGGGTTAGAGTCTGTTATAATTAGTCTCGATTGCCAAGTTGACTGGATTTGGAAGCACCTAGGAGACACACCTCTAGATGTGTCTAGGAAGCCACTTCCAGAGAGGATCAGCTGAGGAGGGAAGATCTATCTTAAATGGTGACAACGCCCCTTGGATTGGGTCCCACAATGAAGACACAGTGGACAAGTGAGTCCAGCAACGGCATTCATCTTTCTCTGCCTCCTGACTGGGACTCCACGTGACCTGTTTTCTCTCATCCCTGCGGTCACGGTAGAGTTGCTCCATCTCCACACCTTCCCTACCATGATGGACTGCGTCCTCACACCGTGATCCAAAATCACACCAACATTTCTGTCCTTAAGTGACTTTGGCCAGATAGTTTGTTAGCTGTACTAACAGCATTGAGGAAAATAACTAAAACTGGCTCCCAATATCTCCTTAAAGGTGTGCCCACAGTATCCTAATTCCTTCCTCCTAGGCCCCATTTCCTGAAGGTTCCACAACCTTCCCAAAGCACCATGAACTAGAGCACTTTCAACACATGGGGATTTATGGGGACAGGCACACAGCATCTGACCTACAATAACGACACAAGGATGAAATGATGTCAGGGACCATTGATATGTGTCAGAACTATTTTGGAAGCTCTGGGCCTCCCTTCTTTACCCCTTCTTCATACTTACATTCAATTCACCCTCTATATGCATGGATTCCATGTCTGTATATTTAACTGCAAATAGAAAATATATTAGGGGCTAGAGAGATGGCTTAGCAGTTAGGAACACTTGCTGCTTTTGCACAGGCCCCGGGTTCAATTCCCAGCACCCACACAGCAGCTCACGTGTTCTAACCCCAGTTCCTGGGTGTCTGGTGCCCTCTTCTGACCTCTGCAGTACCAGAAATGTGCATGGTATACATACACATATGTAGGAAGCACCCAAGTGTATGATAAAAACACATAAACATGCTGGGAGAGAGAAAATACTTTAAAGGTTGTCTTTTGAACTTGTGATAAATTTTGTTACTAGTACCCAAACATCATAGTATAAAAACTATTGACATTTATTTATTTGGTTTGTTTTTCGTTCTTAGTTTTTTGAGACAAGGTTTTGGTGTGTGTGTGTGTGTGTGTGTGTGTGTGTGTGTGTGTGTAGCCCTGGCTGTCCTGGAACTCACTCTGTCTTAAACTCAGAGAGATCCACCTGCCTCTACCTTCTGAGTGCTGGGATTAAAGGTATGAGCCACCACCACCCTGCAAAGAAATAACCCAAAGTAATGCATCACTTGGTGAGTTCTTGTTTTTGTATTTTATTTTGTCTTGTTTTCTAAACAGAGTTTCTCTGTGTAGTCCTGGCTGTCCTGGAAACTCACTCTATAGACCAAACTGGCCTCGAACTCAGAGATCCACCCACCTGTCTCTGCCTCCTAGATGCTGGGATTAAAGGTGTGAACTACCACTGCCCACATTCACATTATTTTAAGTGTTGTGAGCAATCTAAAGATGATTTGTATACATATAGACATATATACCATATTCTATGCAAATACATAGTCATTTTATAGAAGCAATGAGCATCTGAGGCTTTGGCTATCTGCAGGGAGCTTGAGAATCAGTCGCCTTGGAATGCCAAGGCATGACTGCATTCACTTTAATATCCAACACCAGAAAAAATCTGCTTAATCCACAGGCACCGTCAGACTGGAAATACCAAGATACAGATGTCTGCTGCAACAATGAACAGTAACAGACACTTAAATTGTGGTGTTCTTGTGAGACCCCCAGAGGCTGTTCAGAGGGCCTCGGAAGGTTCTTGTTCCAGAAACGCTTTTGCCCTCGATTTTCTGCTTACTCTTTATAATTCTCTCTTCAGCGGGGTACTTTCTGAAGGAACTTTACTCTTGGAATATTGCAGCAAGCCGGCAAACAGATGGCATTCTTGTTGAGTGAGGATCCAGTCAGTGGAAAGGCTGGGCTCCCAAATCCTGAGCCGGAGGCGGCACTAATACGAAGAGGATTGTTTACTAGCAAACTCTCTCAGTTTTACTCATCTCCTAATAATTATTTGATCCTTGCCAAGCTCTTACTCCACACTGGGCATTTTATGGTTATCTTCACCAATCTTCAAGGCAAATATTGTTGTTTTTCCATTGTCCAGATAAAGAGATGTGACGTTCAGAGGCTAACTGGTTCATCTAATGTTCCGTGGCCAGTGAGTGGCAGAACTAGAATCTGAACACGGGTCTGTGACTTCACAACCTTACACAGCACAGAGAGGGGTCTCCTGGCCAGCTCAGGTCTCCCACCTTAGGTACCCACTTGTTCTTATCTTTGGAAAGGCAAGGGTTGAAATAAACTGAAGCCAGATACTGACAGCTGTTTTCTTAGCTCCCTGTCACTCATTACTTCTTGCTTATGCTTCCCAGGGACTAGAAGGCGTGTAAGTGGCTTAACCGCTACCAGCTCATCCTTGAATTTGATGCACAGATGGCATTGGGCTGGAAGTGACTTAACCTAATTATTCTGGCCTTTTCACAGCTAGGAATGGTCATGGAGCAGGAGAGACTTTGAAAGACTTATTTATTTAGCCCTTAGTGTCTTAAAAAAAAAGAAGAAAAGCAAATGAGCCTGTGACTTTCCCATAGGAGGGACATTTGTTCACTGTTGTCTACACAGACAATTTAAAGGCTATTGCACACAATAGCTATCAAGTCAGCAAGCCCCATGTGGAAGCTGGAAGAGCTTACTGCTTCATATGTATGGTAGCTAAAAAAAGTAGGGCATCCTTCTGGCTCAGCAGCTTGGCCCGTCTTACACGCTTTGATGGGAACTCATCTCTCAGCTCCTACCATCTTTTCAGGATCCCAAATCATGTTACCAGGTGCTGATGATCTTAATTGGTTGTTTTCTAAGTGTACCACTCCGGCCCCTGAGGCGTCAGGCATTCTGGCTAAATCCTGGATAAGAAGCTCTGTACCAATGATTTTGAAATGGGTGGAGACAAAGTCTAACCAATCACTTTAAATCCCCAAAGACTGCTCTCTCCAACCACCTGGACTCTGAAAAGCTGAGGAAGACAAAACCACGTGCGGGCAATAAGATCCTCTGATCTTCCAAGAGCTCTGCCCCTGTCTACACTTAACTCGACGGAGAAATGGGAGGAAGCCATTCGAGTTCAGGAGGTTGGAGGGAAGGGAGTGTGGAGGTGAGAAACAAGGGATTCCAGTCTTGGGTGTGAGTAAGCCACGAGAAGCAGCAGGGAGCAGCAGGGAGCATCCCAGGCAGCCAGCACTGGTGTGAGGGCCAGGCAGAGGACCAAAGCAACGCTTCTTAAAGCTGCTACTCTTAGACTGGGAAGCGGCACGGTTTTTGTGAATAGCTAAAAATACTGTAGGAGGACAATTAGACTGACAGCTGACTACCTGTCTGCAGGAAGAGAGAAGTCAGTGTATTGGACCACGGTCATGAAGGAAGACTTAATCACATTGTGGACTTGACTAACAGTCTAGGATGCGGATGCAGGCTCAGGGCTTTGCTTCAAGAAGAGGTTTTTTTTTGTTTTTTTTTTTTTGTTTTTTTGTTTTTTTGTTTTGTTTTGTTTTGTTTTTTGCTTTTTTGAACTGTGTAACCCTGGCTGTCCTAGAACTGTATAGACAAAGCTGGCCTTGAACTCATAGAAAATTGCCTGCCTCCTGAGTTCTAGGATTAAAGTTGTGTGCCACATTATGCTAAGAGATTTTTGTTGTTGTTTTGTTTTTTGTTTGTTTGTTTTTGAGAGGCAGTCTCTGTGTAGTCCTGGCTGTCCTGGAACTCACTAGGTAGACCAGGTGGGCTTGGAAATCGTAGAGATGCTCCTGTGTCTTCTGCCTTCCAAGTGCCGGAATTAAAGGCAGCAGCACCACACCTAGCTAAGGAAGTCTTTTTTGTTTTGTTTGGTTTCTCTGTGTAGCCTCTGCTTCCTGAGCTTAAAGGTGTGTGCTACCATCACCTGACTGAAATTCTTTTTTAATAGTTTATCTTCTTAAATAACAAAGAGATTTAAGTAACAGAATGCATCTATGTTTTGCTCACTTGCTTAGCTGATTTGGGTTCCAGGTACACCTTTACAAAACACCTCTAAATGTTAGCATACCTCTACGTGTACAGCGTACCTCTACGTGTACAGCGTACTTCTACGTGTATAGCGCACCTCTACATGTACAGCGTACCTCTACAGGTACAGCGTACCTCTAAGTTTCATGGCAAAGAAGCCGTGTTCTGAAGCATAAAATCAGCTGCCTAGAGATGTTTTGGCCTATCGTTCTTTTCCAGATGAGGCTGGTTCACCTCTTGTCAGCTGGTCGTTGGTTTATTAACACTACCCCATGTCCCAGGTAGCGGGCTCGGAAGGGTCTCAAAATAGACCAGGAACAGAGGGCTGATAAGATCCCAGTGGGCAGAAGGTAATATTACACCATCTATGACATAACCTCTAGAATGATCGCTGCTGCCCTTTGCTCTGGAGTCCAGCTCCGGTGCATTGAAAAGTAGAAAGTCCTCAAACAGTTTGGGGTGTAGTGTTCTCGTGCTTTTCCTTGAAGTTAGTTAAACTTCCACTCATGCTTTGGAAGTACCAAACAAGCAGTGCGTAGCCTTTTCTTTCCTTTCTTTCCCTTATTTTGCGGTAGAGGGACGGGTGACCAAACAAATGTTCCGGGGGGTGGGGGGCGTTAAACAGAACAAAGTTCTTTGCTAGAGCACGTACCAGCTTTATTACAATGCACGGCACACTCTGAGAGCTTTTGGCACGCACTGGAGCACAATTGAATTCTGGAACTTTGGGGACAAACAACACTGCTAATTTGCGCATCCACGCTCCCCCCTCTCCCCCAGCCCCCGTCCCGAGAGCCTGGGAGATGGGTGGGGAGCTGCGAGGACACGCCTTTACGAGAGGATGTTAGAGCATCAGGCTAGATGGATTTTCCAGGCTTAGGAAGAGGAAAGACCCATCTGGGGAGATAGTCCGGTTTCTGCTGACCCACGTCAGGGTATCTTGCCCCACCCTAGTACAGTTCAAATCTGTGCCTTCCCTGCTGGAAAGCTGCCTCTCGAAGCTGCACAGCTGCCACCGCTGACCCTCGTCTGAGAGGAAGGCGATGTACACTAATATTTATAGAGGAAACCAGGAAGTGAGGAGGCACAGCCCCAGCTTCCTGATGAGGCTGCTGACTCACACTGCCATGCTTCAGGCCATTTCCTTCGTTTCTTTGTACCTCAGTTTCTCAGCAAAACATGGAGGATGAGAACGGAAACCCCTAGAGGCACAGGGAATACCTAACTCACATTTATGATTTTTTCAGCGCAACTTACAAGGCTTCATTACATGGAATATATCTTTATGGTCATTGCCCAGCATAGGTTGGAATAAAAACCATCTGAGGCCCCTCAGGTCATCTTCCTGACTGTCCATTCCCTGGCAGTGGCCTCCGGCTCCCTTCCTTAACCTGATGATTTCATTATATCATTCCTGTTAAGTTTTGCTTCTAGAAGACAGGAGCTTTTAATTTCTCTTTGCTCATCCCTGAAATTGACAGCTTACAAATCTGTGTCCCAGAGACAGTTGCATGGCAGAGAAGTGGTAGCCACAGACTTTTTGGTCACAGCTCTCTGTGCTGTTTAAGGTGTTTAGGTTGCCCTTTTGTGCTAGGTCCCCCCCCCCCCCTTTTCAAAGTGTTGACTTCATTGTTTGGCTAGAGTGAACCCTTCACTTCCTCTTTGGGGGGGTTTGTGTTTTGTCTCCTGCTGGGTTTGAAATGTCATGTAATTTGTTGGGTTTTGCTGGATTATGTCCGGTTTTTGTTGTTTTGTTTTTGGCGTTCCAACATTGTCATCGGTCCCCAGAACCTTCACCACCTCTAGCCTCAGACTGATGGAGCGAGTGGTGGAAAGGCGGTCTCTGGCGTTTGCAAGAGATATGCATTCTTTTCAAACTGCCCTCTCGCTTCTGTTGCCTGTAAAGGGAGTTCCCCTGAAAGGATAAAAAGCCAGCAACCCACAGGGCTGCTATCTATTCCCCCTGCTGTGCGGTCAGGCTGCTCTGTGACTGGGCGTACTAATATCAAGCGGATGGATCTCAGGCCTTTAGACAGAGCACTGTGCAAACTTCAGGCTCTCTACTTCCTACTTACCAGCTTTTCCTGCCTCCCCATATGTGATAGTTTTCATTCCTGGAAGCAATATCTTTTTGCTTTGATAAATGCATTTTGGTAGATACCCTTGGACCTTTACTAGCTCATCCCAAAGCATGATTGGTGTGCCAGAAAGTCTACTAGATCTTATGTGTGTAGCAAGAATAGTGTCTCTTAGCGGTTGCCAAGAGCAGGGTGTGTGCAGGTGGTGATGGGGAGGCCTCGGGACTAGCAGGCTCACACGTGGCCGGGAAAAGAGAAAGATTTCTGATGATAACTATATCATAATGTTCACAGTATAATATCGTCTAACAATATTCCCTATCTTCCTATGTGCCAAGCACTAGGGAATTTGGTATGGTTTTTATCCATCGCTTGTGGCAATTTATATTTTCACTTATTTTAACAGACGAACGGATGGAGACACGAGGAGGTGAAGGGAGTGCAGTGGGTCAGTTGGTTTCAAACTTGGACATCCTGGCTCTGCAGTTCAGAGAAAGGCCCTTTGGATGGCATCTGCCTGTGCTAGCAAAAGCCCTAGAAATAAGTCCTCCCCTGTTTCCCTGAAAAGAATTTGTTTCTTCTCTTCTAGAAGGACGTTGGGCAGAGCTAGTTGTGCTTAGATGTTGATGAAGCCTGTTTTGCTTCCTTAGCCTTCAGAGATAGATTCTTATTATTTTTCAGGTGACCTTGGCTCTGGGCTGAATAAGTGAGTTCTCTGATGCACTTCAGGAAGGCATTGGGTCATTCTGCTAATTCAGTAAGGTACATCTTCTTAGAAAGGGATTGGGGTGTTCATGGGGGTGACATCAGTGACTGAGTTTCTACTCATAAAGGGGAATATTCTAATATATCTAAGTCTATTAAGATGGCCCTGTCAGCTCCAAGTGAACATCCCAAAGATTGACATGCTTGCCAAAGTCTTGGGCAATGTCCCTGTTGCTACATTCAAAGGACATGTCATAGTTATTTTTATTTGAATTCTCAGCATCATTTACTGCTGTCATCTTTTGAATGAACCCGTTCTCTTAATCTCCTAGTTTTTTTTTAATGTTAATTTTTGTTATGTGGATGTGGAGGGCTATATGCACGAAGGTGAAGGTGTTTGTGGAGGCCAGAGGTGTCAGGCCTCCCTGGAGCTGGAGTCACAGGTGATTATGGACTACCTGACATGGAGGCCCAGTCAGGTTGTCTGGAAGAGTACCTCACACCGTGCCCCCATGTCTGTGTTCGATGTGCTTTTACCCAGTTACCGAGCTTCGGGCAAGGGGCTGGAGGTTAAAATACACAGACACACACAGACAGAGAGACAGCGACACGGGTCATCCTTGAATTTCCCAAGAATGCCCCCTTTATTGTGTTCAGGGGCAGATTATATAGAGATAGCCACGCCCCAGCCAAACCCACCAGAAACCACTCTCCTGCCATCAGGAACTCCTGAAGGTCTCGTGCTCAGAGCAGCTGTAGGCACTCAGATCAGGGGATTACAAGAAAGTCAGGATCTGGGGTCTCACTGTTCCCAACAGAAGAGCAGTACATGCTCTTAACTACTGAGTCATCTCTCCAACCCTGGTTCTCTAGTTTTCTTCATACCTCTTGAGTGGTGCTTGCTTGTTTCTTCATGGTTGGTATTCTCCAAGGACATATGTGTTCTCTAGTCCCAGGACATGTTCATTCGCAGAGATCTCGTTCAGTGTCATTCAAACGGGAGCTCCGTGCGCTGGAAATGATTTCCCCATGTCTGTCTTTAGACTCCATTTTTCATTTCACTTACGGAACATAAGCTTACAGCAACTTCAGCTCAAATGATTCAGATATCAATACCTAATCGAATATGGCCGCGCACGCCTGTAATCTTACCACTCAGGAGAATGAGGCAAGAGGGTCATGAGTTTGGGAACAGCCTAGGCTACTTGTTTCAGAAGGCCATAAATAAGTAAGATCCATTATGTGACATACCCTGTTTACCCTACATCATCTTGTCTTCTCGCCTGTGAAGGGTTTCCATCAGTAGCCATCTGTATGCCCAAGCCAGGGGCCTTGTCATCGTCTTTGATTCTTCCTGCTCTCTTTCTCCATGACAGCTATTTCTGTAAACTCTATTTCAAAACTGATTGTATCTGTTTGTTTGTTTTTGAGACAGTATCTCTGTAGCCATCCTCTGGAGTGCTAGGCATACAGGTATAAGCTACCATATCTGGCTTGTGACTTGGGTCTTTTCCTGTTGTTATTGTTTCTTGAGACAGGGTTTCTCTATGCACCCCTGGCTGTCCTTGAACTAGCTCTGTAGACCAGGCTGTCCTGACCTCACAGAAGTCTGCCTGCCTCTGCCTCCCAAGTGCTGGGAGACTTGGATTATTTTATTGTTGTTGTTTTTGTTTTGTTTTGTTTTTCTAGACAGGGTTTCTCTTTAGCTTTAGAGCCTGTCCTGGAGCTAGCTCTTGTTTACCAGGTTGGCCTTGAACTCATAAGCTCCACCTACCTCTGCCTCCCAAGTGCTGAGACTTGGATCTTTTGATTTCCCCCTTCCATCGCTTAGTTTGTTGCTTTCCTGTGTGAAGTCCTGCTTCTGATAATCCACACAATTCTCAGGATGTGACCTCGGTGCTTGTTGTTGTTCTTTTTTTTTTTTATTTATTTTTTATTTATTTATTTATTTTTATTTATTTATTTATTTATTTATTTTTTTGTTGTTGTTCTTAGGTAGGAGTTAACACTTAAGTTTGCCTTGTAAGACCCTAAATGACCTGGCCCCAGGTGCTTGCTATCTTTTTCTTCATATTGACAATTCTCCAATTGCACATGCTACATTGCACCTTTATAGTTTTTACTATGTACCAGACTCCTTTCACCTGGTCATTTTTTCTTATCTTTTAAATAACACTTATTATTTCTGGTTAATCTGTTCATTCTTCTCAAACAACCAATGCCACCTTCCTTCTCCCGGCTTTTCTCACTGATTTGACAAAAATACCTGATAGAACAACTTTAGCGTGGAAAGGTTTGGATCGCGGTTTCAGGTGGTTCTGTCTATCATGGAAGAGAAAACAAGGCAGAATTCATGTGGTGGAGATTCCCATTGGTAGAGACCCCTCACATGCTAATAGACAGGAAGCAGATGCTAAGCTGGAACAATGAACTCTTCTAAGACCTGCCCTTACTGACTACTGGGTATTACATCCTGGTTGCTGGGTTCCTCTGCGGCTCATGCAATAAGCCAAATCAAACAGAATTAATAAATCCAGATTTAATAAACAGGGCAATGCAAAGCAGAGCACTTACAGGTGGATCTTGGGAAGACAGGACAAGAGAACACCAGAGCACACATGGCAGATCTATGAACCATGTGGCAGATCTATAGGCTGGGTCCTAAACAGTCGGTGTGGTACTGGGCATCTCTGGGGGAGGAGCCACCGATGGCCAGTTTCCTCAGGTATGGAGTCTGGAATGAGGCAGCTCCAGGGAGGTGCTGCTTGGTGTGCTGAGGGCAGAGTTTGGAACAGCCCTTCCAGGTGGAGATTCCAAACATCCCAACTTTTTTGGGTATATATGGGCACAGGTTCAAGTTTGGCTGTTTCCTGATGGTAATGGATGGTGGGGTAGGGGGAGTTGGGAGTTGGTGACCTCACACTCAGTGGGAGGTATGGGTGAAAAAGCGTTAGGTTAGCTGTCATCCTAGAGACCTCAGGTATCTGGTCCTTGAGGAAGTTAAGAAGGCAGGTTGCTAGGAGAAAAATAGATAGTTATCACCAGTCCTATGAATAGGACTAGTCATGGGAAGGGTGAATAACTGCCAGGAAGAATGGAATGGAGAAGTGCCCTGGCTGTACAGTAGAGGCAAGAGTGAATGAGCAAGACAGGAGAGCAGTTATGCCCTTTATTGGAATGTCTTGGAAAACCAGGTTCCAGTTGCAGGGTAGGTGCCCGCTTGAGCCTGGAGAGGTGGTACCAGTGGTGAAGTCCCAAGAGTTGGCACAGGGTCTAACATATCTAAAGGGCTCTCTGTGGGTTGGCCTTGGCCCAGGTAGGAGGACTGAACCTGTAAGAAAAAAAAGAAAAGCTCAAAAATGGGTGGAGCCAAAAAGGGGGTGATCTGGAGACAGTTACTGACCTATTTCTGCCAGCCAGGCCCTACCTCCTATGGGGTCTGTGGCTTTTAACCAGGAGTTGGTGATGGAGAGTTTAAAACATATGCCTGTAGGAGATGCTTCTGATTCCAATCACAGCATGGTGTCCTAGCTTCCTTCTGCTTGCCTTGGTTTTGCCTGTAGCCTGCTCTCTGCAAAGGCAAGAGCAGAACTGTCTTCTCTACCACTGTATCCTGGAGCATTGCAAATAAGAAGGCAGGGGCCGATGTTAAACTATTTGCTCTTTAGATGTCTACTCTGACAGCATAAACATTTATGCTGAAACTTACTGACTCCAGACAACAAATTTACATTCTGTCAGAGTTTTTTGTGAGTCACTATTTCAGGAGCAGGTTGGCTAGGTGTTTGCTTCAGAAGGTTAGAGACAAGGTATCAGCCAGGGCTGCTGTAATCCAAGAGCTAAAGGGCCTTCCTCCAAAATGGCCAGTCACATGGCTCTTGACAAGAGGCCTCAGCTACTGAGAAGCTACATAAGCTTCTCCAGATGTTTGCTTGAAAATCCACTTGGCAAGGGTCTCAGTTTAGATTTCTATTGCTGCAATGAAAGATCATGACCAAAGCTGGAGAGAAAAGTGCTTATTTCACTTATACTCCTACATCATAATCCATCATTGAAGGAAGCCAGGACAGGAACTCAAACAGGGCAGGAACATGGGGCAGGCGCTGATGTAGAGGCCATGGAGGGGTACTGCTTACTGGTTTGCACCCGATGGCTTGTTTAGTCTGCTTGCTTTCTTTCTTTCTTTCTTTCTTTCTTTCTTTCTTTCTTTCTTTCTTTCTTTCTTTCTTTCTTTTTTTTTGGTTTTTCAAGATGTAGCTTTGGAGCCTGTCCTGGAATTAACTCTTGTAGACCAGGCTGGCCTTGAACTCACAGAGATCTGCCTGCCTCTGCCTCCTGAGTGCTGGGGTTAAAGACATGTGCTACCACCGCCCGGCTTGAAAAGAAGCATTTTTAAAAGGATTTTTTTTAAGTTTTTATTTTTACATGTATGGTGTTTGTCTACATATTATGTGTGTGTGTATGTACTGTGTGCATGCCTGATGTCCACAAAATAGAATTTCCTGGAGCTGGAGTCACAGATGGTTGATTGAGATCTTTTATTGTGTGTGTGGAAGGGCAGGGAGGACTTACTGAAAATTTTCTATTTATATGTATGTGTGTGGGAGTGTGTGTGTGCCTGAGGCCGGAAGAGGACACAGGACCCTCTAGAACTAGAGCTGCAGATTATTGTGAGCAACCTCATGGGGGCCCGACAACAAACCCAGGTCTTCTGCTAGAGCAGCAAGTGCTCTTAACTGCTGAGCCAGGTCTCCATTCCCTAGAGGAGGTTGTATTTCCACTCACAGTTTGAGAAGGGGGAGGGTCTGTCATGGTGGGAAAGCAAGGATTTTTGGGTTATGAGGTAGTTGGTCACACTGCAGCCATTGTGACGAAGAGCGAAGAGCCACAAATGGTGCTACTCAGTTTTCTTTCTCTTCTTCCCTTTCCATCCAGTCTAGGGTTTCAACCCCCCGAGATCTCACTGCTTGGGTCTTCTCTCCTCAGTTAAACCTCCCCAGAAGCCCCTCTGATGGTCGCATCCAGGAGTCTGTTTCCTAGGTGATTCCAAATCCAGGCAAGTTGACTGTGGAGATGAGTCATCACATCCTGATTCAGTGGATTTGACTGAGGAAGTCTGGGGATTCTGAAAGGAGGGTGGGACCATGGTCGTGTTTTTACTTTTTAATTGTGGAGGTGTTCTTTTCCATCTCTTCTATGTTGTTATACAATGGTGGCCCTTCTTTCTCGAAGGTGGCCTAGGGCCAGCCATGATACTTTGGTGCACCCCTCTTGGTGTCCAGCAAGTGCAGGGGGGTGGAACCTGAATTGGCTGTCAGTAAGGGTTTTCTGGGTTGTTTGTTTAGTTTGTTTTTTGAGACAGGATCTTGCTTTATAGCCAGATGAGCCTTGAACTCCTGATCCTCCGGTCTCAGACTCTCGAGTGCTGGTATTAAGGGCGCCTGCACCATATCTGATTTAAGGAGGGGTTCTTATTTTGAAAATTCTGTAGAATCGTTCAGTTGTGTGATCTTAGTTTTTGTCTTACTTTCTTTTCTGTAAATCCTGGGTCTTGCATCTAAGTGGACAATGGATTATAAGAGAATAGTGTAACCTAGTGTCTCAAACCTATAGCCCAGGAAATGTCTGATCAAGCACGAACACAGTCCTAAGTACCCTCTTGGACATTTACATATGCTTTGGCTCTCCTTACCAGAAGACACTTACTTACCTTAGGGTTTCTATTTGACTAGAAGCAACTTTCTGAGGAAAGGATTTATTTTAGTTACCAGCCCATCCTAAAAGGCGGTCAGCACAGGAACTCAGGGAGGAAGGGAACCTGAGGCAGGAGCTGAAGCAGAAGCTTGGAGGAGTCCTGCTTGCTGCCTTGCTTCCCGTGGCTTTCTAATAGCCCCTGGGGCTACCAGTGCAGCATGGCACTGCCCACAGTGAACTGGATCCTCCCATATTAATCACTAATCAAGAAAATGAACCACAGGCTTACCCATAGGTCAATCTGATACAGGCATTTTCTAAGGTGAGGCTCCCCCTCCTCTAATGCCTCTGGCTTGTGTTGAGTTGACATAAGACTCGAAAGAACAGGATGTTCAATCATACCACAAGGACATGTGCTCAACTATGTTCATAGCAGCATTGTTTGTCATAGCCAGAACTGGAAACAATCAAAATGCCCCTTGACTGAAGGAAGGATAGGAAAATGTGGTACATTTGCACAATGGAGTACTACACAGCAGAAAAAAATAACGACATCTTGAAATTTGCTGGCAAATGGATGGATCTAGAAAACATCATATTTAATGAGGTAATTCAGACCCAGAAAGACAAATATCATATGTACTCACTCATAAGTGGCTTTTAGACACAAAGCAAAGAAAAACCAGCCTACACTTCACAACCCCAGAGAACCTAGACAACAAAGAGGACCCTAAGAGAGACATACATAGATCTAATCTACATGAGAAGTAGAAAAAGAAAAGATTTCCTGAGTAAATTGGGAGTGTGGGGATCATGGAAGAGGATTGAAGGGGAGGGAAGGGGTAGGGAGGGGAAGAGAGAAAAATGTAGAGCTCAATAGAATCAATAAAAAAAGAAAAAAAAGGACTAGTGAGAACAGCACTGATATCAAGAGCTTACAAACTGAAAAGGTCTCATCTATGGATTTCCTGCTCTGCGTTGGATGGTGTTTGCCCTTTTATATCCTATCCCATTTTTTCTGCAGCAGCGCATCCTTTGCAGACCAGGGCAGTGGAGGAGATCTGGGGGTGGAGAGAGGGCTCAGTGGTTGAGAGCATTGACTGCTCTTCCAGGGGACCTGGGTTCAATTCCCAGCCTCCATGTGGCAGCTCACAGCTGTCTGTAATTCAGGTTCCAGTGGTTCCAATTCCCTCACACAGACATGCAGGACAAAGACCAATGCGTCTAAAGAGAAAAATTAAAAAAAATAATTAAGCTCATCGACATAACAACGAATATCTCAACTATGTTGTAGAAGAAAAGATGCAGGACTAGCCTATGGTCCTAGCTGAGGTTCAAAGCCCGACAAGGAAAATTGTGCAAAATTTTGTTTTTTGTTTTTCAAGACAAGGTTTCTCTATGTAGCCTTGGCTGGCCTGGAACTCACTCTGTAGAGCAGACTGGTCTCAAACTCACAGAGATCACCTGCCTCAGCTTCCCAAGGGCTGGGATTAAAAGTGTGCACCACCACCGCCCAGCTTGTGCAAAATTTTGGAACTAGGATCCTTCGATCAAATGTGAAGCAGTGGATATTATGATACAGATGTGAGTGAATCATGCATCAGAAAGAAATGATTTTTCTCCTGCTTTTTAACAATAGTCTATGTGCTGTGATAGATGCCTAAGCAATGCAAAAAAATTAAAGAAAATAAAAAGAAAAAAAGTTAAAATATATAAAGTATATGAAGTCAAAATGTCTTGCAAGTCACAGAAGGCTATGAAGACACTGAAAAGGCTGCCCACAGGGTGGGGAGGCAGGGATGCAGAATGCTACACTTGTATAAAACCAGATTTTTTTTTTCAGACAGGGTCTCACCATGTAGCCCTGTCTGGCTTGGAACTCACTGGGTAGACCAAGTTGGCTTTGAAAGAGCTTCTAGCCTTTGCCTTTTAAGGGCCAGGATTAAGGGTGGGTGTTACCAAGCTGGGCACTAATGGGATCCCTAACAGGACATTGCTGCTTCTCAGCTTCTTCGTATGCTGTTGTTTGTATACTTGTCTGCCATGGACACATTTAATTTTTGCATGGCCTTCAGCATGAACAAAATGTTTTACAAAAAAAAAAAAAAAAAAACCCTACTTTGTGGTGGGGTTGGGATACTAGGGTGGGTCTAGAACCATGTGGACTTGAATTGGATTGCTACTATTTACAATACTAGCTGTGTGATATTTTATGGATTTCTGGGCCTCTAGGCTTTCTAGTTCCCCAATTTTCCCTCTTCCCTCCCCTCTCCTCCTTTCTCCTTCCTGTCACCCCTTTTATTTTCCCTTCCCTTCATCCTCTCCCTTCTTTTCTCCTGCCTCTCTGCTCTCTTCCCCATCCTCTCCTCTCCATCTTGTCTCTTCTCTCCTCCCACATCCCTCTCTTGCCTCCTTTCTCTTTCCTTCCTTCCCTCCTTTTCCTCTTTTTATTTTTCTTTGGTGTGTGCTTATGTGTGCATGTTTAACCCTTGATCTTGTGAGTATATACGTGTGCTTGTGTGTGTGTTGGTCTTTGCTTTCTACCTTGTTTGAAACAGTCTCTCTGTTCACTGCTGTGTATACCAGTCAAGGTGACCATGTACCCACCTGCCATTTCTCCATAGGACTAAGATGACAGACACACACTACTACAGCCAGCTTTATGTAGTTTGGGGGACTTCCAGCTCAGGTCCTTTTGTTCCACAGTGAGCCTTTTATCCATTGGGTTATAGCCTCAGTCCTTCCTTCCTCCCACCCCCCACCCCCCAAGACAGAGTTTCTCTGTTTAGCCTGGCTGTCCTGGGACTCACTATGTAGACCAGGCTAGCCTTGATCTTAGTGTTCTGCCTGCTTCTGCCCCCTGAATGCTGATTAAAGGCCGTACCACCATGCCTGGCTCCCTTCTTTTTGAGACAGGATCTTGCTATAACAACTAGGCTGGCCTTAAATTTTTAATCTTCCTACTTCAGACACCCGCGTGCCTGTTGCATGGTTGCAGATTTTCTTTTAAAAGTTGCTATTAAAATTGCTCTATAACAGCAGGTGTGGGGCACACATTTTAATCACAGCACTGGGGAGGCAGGGCCAGGTGGAGCTCTGAGTTCGAGGCCAGCCTGATCTACATACAGAGTGAGTCACAGACAGCCGAGGCTATGGAGAGACACCCTGTCTCAAAAAGCAAACATACAAAGCCTCAAAACTCTATAAGAATTTCTTAATTTTTTTGAAATGAGATCAACAATATGTTCCTTTTGAGACTGTCCTGGTGAGTCCGCTAGTGAGTAGCACCAGAAGGGATTAGTCAAACCCATGGTTTGCTTTTGGTGTTGCTTGTTTTTCTTTCTGTGTTTAGTTATTGTGCTCCGACTACAGAGAGGGTGTTTTAGCAATGAAAGATTTTGCAAACTAATTTTTACTTAAGGGCTGTAGAGGAACTTTCTAAGACACTACTGGTGAATTATTTGGCAAGGCGAAAACAAACGCACAGAGCCACCATTCTCTGTGGTTCGTATTTCTTTCATCATAGCCGTCAAAGAAATGGGTAAAGAATACACAAACCTGCCCGGCGGTGGGTGGTGGTGGCGCACGCCTTTAATCCAATCCCAGCACTTGGGAGGCAGAGGCAGGCGGATCTCTGTGAGTTCGAGGCCTGCCTGGTCTACAAGAGCTCGTTCCAGGACAGGCTCCAAAGCTACAGAGAAACCCTGTCTCGAAAAACCAAAAAATAAAATAAAAAACAAAAAATTCTGCTGAAGCATTTTATTGGACCACACGAAATCACCGTTTTTTTAAGGACAAACACAATGGACTGTTGGCAGTTTCTTATGGCCCAGCTTGATGGTAAGAGGCAGGAGAATGACAGTGAGGGGTGAGGGATGGCCTGTGGGAGGCATGGATGCTCAGAATGGCAGAGGTCTCTAGTGGCAGCTACCTACCTCCCTGAGCCTAAGTGCCAACTCATGCCTCCCAACTCCAGCACTCTCCTGAACCTCAGGTTTACTCTGAGCAGCCGGCTTGGCTGACTTCTTGCTCTGCCCTTTCTTGCTGTGAACTTTCAATCTTGCAGTTTAACCCTAGGGAGAGGACACTCAGCCCTGTGGCATTGACCTTGGCTTCCACTCCAGTCATTTTGGGCTCCTCCTCCAGATTATCTGGGGAACACAAAGTTCCTGATTGGACTTGGTGCTCTTCCCCCAAAGCTTCCCTTTTAGGTATGTGGGCATTGTAGACAGAGAGGACGCAGACAGTTGAGGGTGGGTCGGGATGTGGCCGGTGCCTAGGTGAGCACAATGTAAGGTTCTCAAAGCCGCTTTTCAGATCCTGCTCACTATGAACAGGGGCTACTCTTGGGGCCCCTCGGGGCTTCTCCTGCCTGGCGAGACACTCTGTTCCTTACCCTGTACTTCTGTGAGACCGATTCCACTTCCTGTTATCGCTGCCCACTTGGGCTTTCTTCTTCCTCCCTCCTGGCAACTGCAGGGGGCCTGCCTCCAGCAGCTGCCAATCAGACCAGCTGCTGGAAGAACCCTTCTTCTGCCCAGGGACACCCTTGATCAGGACACACACACACACACACACACACACACACACACACCCTAGAGGCAGTGTGGGTGTGGGAGAGAGAGAGGGTGCCTGCTTGAGCTTTCTGCCACTCAGCTTTTGTTTGCTGAGCTCTGCCCTGGGTGTGTGCTGGAGGGCCTTCCGAGAGGAATCACGCATAGCCTGCAAACAGCGCAGGCACTGAGCCTGTGGAGAGAGGGTTCCACGTGATGAGAGGATGTGTGCTGGGAGTTGAAAGGCTGTGTGTGTTTCGAGAGAGAGAGAGAAAGAGAGAGAGAGAGAGAGAGAGAGAGAGAGAGAGAGAGAGAGTTCAAAGCCAACCAGGGCTCCACGGTGAGATCTTGTCTCTAAAGGAGTGGAGGAAGGAAGAAATGGTGGTAAATTATTTCATATATATATATATATATATATATATATATATATAATATGAAATAAAATTTTCCAATAATGGAAATGACAGCTACTTACTACGGGTTCTTCAATATTTTTTCACATTATTTACTAATCTTAAAACCACTTTAGCTTAAAAAAAAAGAAAAAGGCTTGAATTTTTCTTGTAAAACATATTTCTTTTCTGAGCCTTACCAGATCCTAAGTTGTATGGCTGCATGGCTCTGATCCACAGCTCATGCCCCCATGTCCCTTACTTTCTTTTAAAAAAAATTGTATTTTTTTTTTTTTTTTTTGGCCAGGCGGTGATGGTGCACACCCTTAATCCCAGCACTTGGGAGGCAGAGGCAGGCGGATCTCTGTGGGTTCAAGGCCAGCCTGGACTACAAAGAGCTAGTGCCAGGAAAGGCTCCAAAGCTACACAGAGAAACCCTGTCTCAAAAAAAAAAAAAATAAGTGTTTTCTTTTCTTTTAACATAAAAGACTTTATTTATGTATGCATTTGAATGCGTGTCACGATGCCATGGTGTGTGTGGGGGGGGCAAAGGACAGCTTTCAGAAGTCAGTTCATTCCTTCCTTCTTGTGGGTCTCCGCCCTCAGACTCACATTGTTCTTCTTGGTGACAAGTGCCTTTACCTGCTGGGTCATCTCATCACTCCCCTCCTTACTCAGTAACCCTCACATCAAATCTCTTAACCTTTGACCTTTACTTTGGACAAATCAGTCCATCCTTCCATCTATTTGACTCACCCTTCAGAGCAACCTTCTGTGACTGGTTCCGTCAGCCGAGTTCTCATTGAGCAATTATGTGTTCAATTTCCCAGCGCTCTGGTGTCTTCTTTGGAGCAGTCAGTCAGTCAGTCACGGGTTTAGCCTCCTCGCACACCTCTCTCCTGAGACACTAATTATACTTGATTTAACACTCTCCTCTTTCCTGTAGTGCTTACTTCCCCAGGGCCAGTGCCTTGAGTTTGGTGTTTGCCACTGACGGCTGGTTTTCTCAGGCGTGCCGTGTGATTCCTGCTTATGTTTTATGGGCACATTTACTTCCCAGCCCTGGTGGGAATCCCTTTGCCTTTGGCGTCGACCCTTGATTACGATAATGGGAATTAGAACTTAGTGTGTATAGGGGAGGGGTGAGTGTGAATGAGAGGAGGATCTGGGGTGCAGATGACAGGCAAGAATGTGGAGTTCGGAAGAAGGGATTAGGCTGGCCAAGAGGAGAACTGAGGACCCCGCAGATACAGAAGGAGCCTTGGTGGGGTGCTAGGTGGGGAAAATAGCTTTTCTTAATGATGAGCCCTGCACTAGGTCAGTTTACCATGGTGTGTGGGACTTGAGCTGAGGGAAGTAGTGATAAGAGACACATACCAGAGGCAAGGAGATCCTTGGGAGGAGGTTGCCATAGCTACAGTGACCATAATAAGATGTGGGGGTGGTGAGGGAAGAAGGAGATGGTGATTTTGGAGTTGCTGAGGAGGCATCAGGCTGGGCTTTGCTGATTCCCTAGGTGTGGGGCACTAAAGAGAGGAGGAGAGTCTTTAGCATGCATGGAGTGGGGGTGGGGGTGGGGTGGAGGGGGATGGGGAGGGGGGGAGCTGCTGTCAAAGAGCGCTTCTGGAAAAGGAACAGGTTTGGGGAAGATGGCAAGGAGGGTCTGAGAGGCTGCTGTGACGTGGGGAAGGAGCAGCAAGGCTGAGAGAGCGGCTGAGGTCCTGTGGAGGGGAGGAGATTGGCCCTTGGAGATAGGTTCAAGGCTAGTCGACATTGAGGTGCTAGCTGGTGTCCGGCACATGGATGGGTTTCTGAGCATACTGAGGGACTTCCAGGAAGTGAGAGGAAGAAGAGAAAGCTGTAAAGTAACCTGAAATGGAACTGTCAAAGAAAGAGAGTCAGTCTAGTGCAAAGCCACAGAAGCCCAAGGAAGGAGGGGTTGGAGGAAAGAGGTGGGGGATGGGTTGTGTGACTAGCAGCAGCGCAATAGCTCACACTGCCAGGTCTGAGCCCCACACTTTCCTTGTTAGTTACTTTTTGAGTCTTATGAGATTGTGCTTTCTCTTATTTTACAAACTGAGACTACAGATGCAAGTGTTTGGAGCCACCTCACAACTAGCATGGTGTGGCAACATATGGGACCCACAGGGATTTGTGTAAGAATGCAGAGATGGGGGTGGTGGTGCCTGACTTTAATCCAAGGATTTAGGAGGCAGAGGCAGGCAGATCTCTGTGAGTTTGAGGCCAGCCTGGTTTACAGAGCGAGTTCCAGGACAGCCAGTGCTAATCAGAGAAACCCTGCCTCAAAAAACCAAAAACCAACTAACTGACCAACTAACCAAGCAACCAACCAACCAACCAACCAACAACAAATAAACAACTGTTAATACATTTTAAGAGCACTGAAACTCAGGATATATTTTGAATCTTTAAAGAGAAACTATGCTCCGTCTGTATGCTGGGCTCCTGAAATGTAGGGACTCCATTGCTTCACTACTACCACAATCCAAAAGCCAATGGGTGAGCACACAGTCCCACCCTGCTCCCTCTACAACCTGCAGGATAAAGCTACAGGGTTTGGAGTATCCCATGAGAACCTTGGTATGGTACGCAGAATCGTTGTCTGCTTCAAAGCACTTCCTCCCAAGTTATCATTAACTTCTCAATTAACCCATCACCTCTTCAGTTCTCCCTGGCCTCCTGTTCACCCTCTGCTACACTGTGCATGTAAGTGGGCCTCTTCTTTCTGAAACGGGAACCAAGGAATAAGACTTGTATGGCTAGTCTACTGTCTGTCTTAGCACTTAGAAATGTGCTGGGACCTGGTGACTGCTGTTAATCAGTTTATGGTTATAGGTGCTGGAGCCTTTTCTTTCAGGTAATCTTCCCTGGCAGTGAGTGCTTACCCCTAGCTATACTACATTTAGGGTCTGCTCTCCTGTGCAGAATGTGGGCCTCTCGAGTTCAGCCCCTTCGATGTCGGCTTGTACCCATCTTTGTGAATAACTGCCCCTGTCCCATGAGCTTGGAGGCTCAGGAAAAGTAGTTGCTATCTCCCAAGAGTGTTGCAGAGTTCCTTGCCTATTGGAGATCTGCAACCAATGTCTGCCGGCTATCGACTAAATAAGGAAGGAAGAAGTGGCAACTATAGTGAGAGAAGAATCTCCTGTCCCTGGAACTCTTAGGGAAGCGAGCAAGGTTCCTTCCTTGGCCTGCTTTGTGGCAGAAGCAGGGAACTCTATCCTTCCAAAGCGACAGTCACAACCTATGCCCCTGGTTGCCTCATTTCTGAGATTCTTTGGTCAACAAGCCTGCAAACTTTCCAAAAGAGCTATGCCATCACTGTGTCCCTGCGAGGACCAGCCAGCAGGTACAGACTGCTCTGAAGATTTGCCCTCGGGGAGGGAGGGTGACATCCAGGCCTGGCTGATGTTTATCAGTGTGCTTTCCGTGAACATCGTATGGGTGAGCTAGAACAATACAGTTGCTCACTAATAGCCGTCTGCAAAAAACAGTCCGGTCAAAAGCAGCTTCTACACTAAACTGATCTGGGCGAAATCAGTACGAAAACTTGAAAAAAGTCAAATTCCTGGATGCAAGTGGCAAGTACTTTCTAAGAATGAATACCGCCAAGCCTCAGCCTTCCTGCCTGGTAAGCACAAGTCCCACTGTGTCTTTAGAGCCCGGTGTGGAGACTGAGGTGTGATTTAATTAATGGACCTGAAAAGAGCTGATTCTTATGGCTGAGGACAAATACACTTCAATCCAGCGCATGGAAAAGAAATGAAACAAAGCTGACTTAGCGACGTCACCTCCCTCATTTATGACCTTCCAAATCTTGCTCCTCCCCCAACCTCTCAAATTGGATTCTAAGCCACACACACCCTTGTTCAAACCAGATCCCTAGGTGTAGCCTCCGAGGCTGGAATTCAGGTTGTTGCAAAAGCAAGGGGAAAGTCTGTGGCTAAAGGGAGCTTTGTGATAGAAAACCAGACAAGATTAACTTGTTACACTGCAATACGTATTTTTACATGCATGATGTGTGTGCATGCATGTGTTCATGTGTGTGCACATGTATGTGCATGCACGAAAGTGTGCATATTTGTGTGTGTGTTGAAACCAGAGAACAGCCTTGGATGTCATTTTCCTCAGGCACCATCCACCTGTTTCCCCTCCCCGCTCCTTTTTTTTGAGACAAGGAATTTTGCTGGCCTGGAACTCACTAGGGGAAGCTGGCTGGAGCCCAAGGATCTTCCTCTCTCTGCCTCCCCAGTGCTGGGATTACAGGTACACATTAGCATGCCCAGTTTCTTGTTGTTTGCTTTTACATAGGTTCTAGGGCTAGCCCACAACTCCCAGGACTTGTTAACTGTCCGAGCTATTCTCCTGGTCTATAGTCTCTCTCTCTCTCTCTCTCTCTCTCTCTCTCTCTCTCTCTCTCTCTCTCTCTCTCTCTCTCTCTCTCTCTCTCTCTCTCATTAAATGGTGCTGGAGATCAAGCCCAGGGTCTCACAGATGCAAAGGAAACCTCCTACCAACTGAGCTACATCCCTAGCCTGTAACACACTTATCAACATGCATGAATGTCATGGCACAATGCAGTGCAGTCATCCTCAGGGTCTGGGCAGTGTGCCTGTGTAGCTGTGTGCTATGCTGTGATGTGATAGATTTTCTCCACCACATACATCACAGGCTTTGTTCTTGCCCTCATTCCCTATGCAGTCACTGTAACACTTACTTAAATGGCATTCCTATTGTTTTAGGTAGAATAAATCACCCAGAGATGATCTAAAATATGCGGGAGGGTATGTAGGTTTCGTGTTAGTTCTATGAAGTATTTGCTGTTTTTATATAAGAGACTTGAGGACTGGAGAGATGGCTCAGTGGTTAAGAGCACTGACTGCCTTTCCAGAGGACCCAAGTTCAATTCCCAGCACCCGTGTTGTGGTTCACAACTGTCTATAACTCCAGTTCCAGGGAATCTGGCACCCTCATACAGATATACATGTAGGCAAAACAAAAACAAAACAAACAACAACAACAAAAACAAACAAACAAACAAAAAACCCCAATGCATGTAAAATAAAAAGAAACATTTTTTTTTAAAGAGGGACTTGCGAATCAATGGGTTATCTTCTCCATGACAGGGAGGGTTCAGAAACATCTTGTTGTATTCAACAACAAATGACTGCCCACCACTGCCCAGTATCCCAAACCTCCAAGTGATAAGCCCCTCCTACTGTGTTCCTTGCAGAAATGATTGGGGGGGGGGGGGCCGGGATGTCGCAGAACTTGGGGGAACCGTCGTATGTACATGATGCCCTCATGGGTCTGCTACTCCTTGCTACATTTCAAAAATCAAAGGACTGTTACTATCCCCTTTTCCTAGACCCCCGGTTTACTTTATCCTAAGTGCCTTCATTCTGGCCTCACTCCTGATAGTCACTGGGAGGACCTGACTGACATGAACAGTGGTCAGCTACTAGCTCTGTCTCATGGTTGACCTTGAGCCCAGGTCACCACAGGATTCTTCCAGATAAATGTCTGTACAGCGCCACGCATGGTCCATATTAAGCTAGTTGTTGGTGCACAATATTCTAATCCTAACACTCAGAGGCAGAGGAGGGAGGGTAAAGAATTCAAGGTCAACCTGGGTTACGTTGCCAGACTCTTGTTCAAAAACACAACACAAAACAAACAACTGGCACACAAAGGCTCTGCGATCCAATCTGTCGACCTTCACATTTTTTTTTCTCATACTGGGGAAAAAAAAAGAGTTCAGGCATTGCAAATACTTTATTATTTTTTTTACACTTTTTTTATTGATTCTTTGGGAATTTCGCTTCGTGCAGCCCCATCCCACTCATTTCCCTGTCCTTCCATGTCTTCTCTCCATCCTTTGTCTTCCCACCTCTCCATCACCCCTTCCTAAGTCTTAGTGGCATTGGGAGCTGCAGGGTGTCACACAGTAGACCCTTTTGCCCAAGCAGTTTTACTTGTAAATGTTCATTGCGATGAGTTGTTGGTCTGATTCAAGACCCCTGGCTTCTGGTCCACCATCAATGGACCTTCACTGAAACTCCTCTCAGACAGCCAAGTCATGGAGATGCTGTGGATATGGTCCTGTAGGAACAATCCCTTCAACACTTCAGAGGTCATAGATGGGGTAGACATTGCAGTGGGCCAACTCAAAGCCCTGGATGTGAGCCTGGGTGGTAGCTGAGTGTAACATGAGGGGGCCTGCTTGTTTGGGTTTCTGTTCCCCCTGGTACCCCACAGCCGGCAAGCCCCAAAGAAACAGCACAGAGATCTCTATAAGTTATAAAGCTGATTGGCTCATTAGCTCTAGCTTCTTACTGACTAACTCACATCTTGATTAACCCATTTTTCTGATCTGTGTTAGCCATGTGGCTCAGTACCTTTTTTCAGTGGTGTAGATCACATCCTGCTGCTTCGGTGATCTGGGCAGGAGTGGGAGGAATCAACTTCCTCCTATCCAGAATTCTCCTGTTCTCATTACGTCATTTCTACTTCCTGTCTGGTTTTCCCACCTATATTTTCTGTCTGGCCAATCAGCGTTTATTTATAACATGATTGACAGAATACAGACAATTCTCCTGCACCAGCTGAGTTGGTCAGTCTGGGCTTCCACAGGGATCCCCCACTCCAGAGGGGCAGAGCCAGCTCTCCTTCATCCACACCATCAAGGTCAGCTCCCCTGAGGGCACGGTAAGGGGTGAGGCCACCTCTCCTATTTCAGCTGCTGGTGAGGAAGGGGCCAGACCAGATACCAGCATGGCCTCAAATGGCAGCACAGGTCACTCAGATCAGCATGGCTCTTGGACATCAACATGGTCTCAGGTGGCAGCCCAGACCTAGGTATCCATACAGCCTTTGGTGGTATCACGGGTACAGACATCAGTGTTGTAAACACTTTCATGCAGCTTCTCACATTGCCAGACTTTGATGTCGTTACCCTTTATTTCCTTTCCTTTCCCTTCTTCTCTTCCTTCCTTCCTTCCTTCCTTCCTCCCTCCCTCCCTCCCTCCCTCCCTCCCTCCCTCCCTCCCTCCCTCCTTCCTTCCTTCTTTTTTGAGACAAGGTTTCTCCCTCTAACAGCCCTAGCTGTTCTGGAACTGGCTTTGTAGACCAGGCTGTCCTCGACTCTGAGATCCACCTGCCTCTGCCTCCTGAGTGCTGGGATTAAAGGTGTGTGTGACCACATCCAGCAACAGCCGAAATTTCTTTAGCCCTCCTCCTGACTCCTCTTACTGTGTTTGGCCATTGCTGGATCCCTCAAACCCTCTGCAAGTGGGAAGCCGTCAGGACCTTAACTATAGCCGAAACCGTAACTTGGATGTGAAAGATGGAGCTGAGTGCTCTCTCAAAGCTGGAATTTTGTTTCCTTTTGAGGGAGGAGGGTACTTAGGGCACAAAAGCTACTTATCAGGACCTCCTTCTGTAGACAATTTTTTCTTTCCCACCACCAGTTCCCAAATAACTGTCATGGAGACTTAATATTAATTATAAATGCTTGGGTAATAGCTCAGGCTGGTTACTTACTCTTACATTTTAAATTAAGCCATATTTCTTATCTATGCTCTGTCATGTTGCTGTACCTTCTTTCACCACAACGCATTCATCTTGCTTCTTTCTTGTGACTCCCGAGACTCCACCCTTCTTCCCAGTGTCCTTTGTGTCTTGCTGTCCAGCATCCCACCTATGCCTCCTGCTTAGCTGCCGGCCAGTCAGCTCTTTTATAAACCAATCAAAAGGTGCCTTGTCAAAGACACATCTCAGTACACAAAAAGATTATTCCATAGCATCCTTCCTTTCATGGGGAAACAGCATCCAGAAGGGGAGTCCGCACCCTGTCTGCACATCAGGTCCAGTGATTCTCACAACCCTTTTCTTCTCTCTTTAGTTTCCTGCTTGATTCCTCCGTGGTCCCTTCTACTCCCAGCAACAATGCACTATTTCTATCCAAGACCAACCAGCTCATATTTCCTGCTCCCCATCCTGATTTTGACACCTGCTCTCTACACAGTAGCTTCACCTTCCTCTTCCTAAGTCCACCCGACATGGCACCTTCTCTTACCTGCTATCTTTACCTATGATCCTCTGCTCACCAGGATGGCTTCTCTGCTGGCCCAAGCTGGTCCCTCTTAGCTAGCATGTTATAAAGGCCGCGATCCTGTGCTTCTGTGTGGCTGCGATTCCCGTGAGAGGGGCTAGAAGGCAAGAACAGGCTGGGGGGATGGGTTCTGAATGGGATTTGGAGAGCCCAGACTCTGCTCACATCTCTGCTTAATGGCCTGAAGGAAACCTGTGAAGACTGGAGACATCAAACAACCGATACCAGCTGCACACGGATGCATCTCCGCTGATGAAGGGGTTCCATCTTGAAAGACCCATTGCGAATCAAAATATCCTAACTCCAAAAGACATCGAAGGCATCCAATCTATTGCCTAGTCTAGCCTAGCCCCACCTACCTTAACATACTCAGAACACTTATGTTAATCTTCAGTGAGCTAAACCATCTACACCAAAGACTGTTTTATGACAGTGTTATGTGCCATTAACTTATCGAATATTGTGCTCAAAGCGAAAGGCAGAATGGTTGCGTAGGCATACATTTATGCCACTATAAAGTTGAAAATCTATGCTAAGTAGTCAGTCAGGGAATGGCTATATGCGACATGTTAGAAGAATGTGTTCTAGCCTATTAAAGGGATGTCCTATGCCTCCTCTCTCTCTCTCTCTCTCTCTCTCTCTCTCTCTCTCTCGCTCGCTCGCTCGCTCCCTCTCGCTCTCGCTCTCGCTCTCTCTTGCTTCCTCCATGGCTGTGTATCTACACGGCACCCTCAATTGTGTATGTATGTTATATGTAAGGGTGCATGTGTATGTGTGTAAAGTGCATGTGGAGGCCAGAGGTCAAATGTAGTGTTTGTTGAGATAAGCTCTCTTAATGAACTTGTGACTCCCTGATTGGGCTAAACTCGCTGGCCAGGAAGCTCCAAAGGCATATCTATGTCTGTTTTCCTGATGCTGGGATCATAGGTCTACACGGTTACAACTGACTCTTGATATGCGTATTTGGGAATCCCAACTCAAGTTCCATGCTTTCACAGTAGTACTTTACCACTGACCCATCGTACATGTATGTGTATTGTATGTATACATGTATGTATGTATGTATGTATATTGTGTGCACGTGTATGTGTGCATGTATATGTGTGTGTACATGTGTGTATGTGTGTTTTAACAGAAAGATACAACAGAGCTTTCAGGCTGGAGAGGGGTCTTCCGTAGTATCTAACAGTCCACAGTTAAGTTCTTAGAATATTAACCCAGGGGTAGGACGGTTGTATGATAGACTCTGTCAATGAGGGTTAATTAGCTTCAAATGTCTGGTGTTCTTTCTCAGGCCATGGGAGACACAGGTTCAAAGCCCTCCTGGGAAGACACTGAAACGTGAGGGTGGAGCTAGCCTCTTGGGGTGTGTGGTGTTGACTTGGTTAACTTGCAACATAAACCAAACACAACCACAAAGGAACCTGGCCTAACGTTAGGAGTTACACTTATTGATTTCTTGTCTAAGTCAATTTGGCTCCAACTTATTTTGCCTCTCCAGATTATGTTTATCAGAGAGAAAACAACTACTACAGCAGGGCCCTTTTTATTCCTGAAGGATTTGTTTCAATACCCTCCCCCACCACCCCATACTAAAGTCATATTTAAGTCCATCCATAAAGCTTCCATACTAGCCTGGCATGGTATTCGCATATAACCTATGCATATCTTCCCACACATCCTTTACATCATCCGTGGATGACTTATACTACCCGATAAACGCAAGGGCTGCGTAAAGAGTCATATTGTACTATTTAAGGAAGAATGAAAAGAAAAGTGTGTGTGTGTGTGTGTGTGTGCTCCAGGTGTGTGATCCCCCACCCCCAGCCCCTCCAGAATATTTTCCATCTTTGACTGATTGGATGTGGGACCTGCAGCTCTTCAGGGCTGGGTGTGGTGACGCACGCCTGTAACCTTAGCAGCTGATAGCTGGATGCACTAGGACCAGGATTTCAAAATCCTCCTAGGGACTAGGATCTATACTATAACATGATAGCCTGGGATACATGAGACCCTATCTCAGAAAACTGAAAAAACAAAACAAGAAACAACAAAATAAAAACCAAAGCAGATTTTCTTCTGGATTCTCATCAGAGTATGATTTCTAGTTTATATATATATATATATAAAACTAATGTGTTCTAGTATGTGTGTGTATAGATATATACACACATATATGTATATAAAACTAATATAACCCTCACACACATATATAATGTCTGTAAGCATCCTTAATTACTTGGATTTTGGTCTTTAATTACTCAGTGTCCATATCTTCCCCCCCCACCCCCAGTTAACATAAAAGTAAATTTCAAGTCTTACTGCCCAACTACTCTCTTGTGTTGCTTCCCTATCCTTTCCTTCCCTCAACCCTTCCCATCTCAGGGATGGAACAGAACTCAGCCTTGAGCTTGCCTTGCTAAGGAAGTAAATTCTACCCCAAGCTATCCTCCACCGAGAGGGGTTCTAGTCCCACTTGCTTGTTCTTTGGAATCGCACACTGTTTTCATTTGTGGTGCTGTTAGTATGTCTGTAGACACACGCTTTCCTGGGACTCACAGTCTGTGTCCAGAACTTACTGTTGCTCCCCGGCACAGGTGGAAGCACCCCAGAGCTGCAAGCGGAGGTGGTGGAAGTAATGCTCCCTTTGAGAATCAGCCTCGCTCTTAAGCCGCAAGGATGATGGCAGTATTGGTAGGAAGCTGCTGCTGGTCTTGGGAATCTTCCAGCGCTTGCGCTAATGCTCTACATTAAAATTGACTTCTTTTGGTCCCCAAAAGTTGCAGAACTGTCTCAGCACCATCAAGGACACACATAGCGTGGAAGTTTGAACTTGTTGAAACAAAATGACTTCCTACTTTAAGGAAAAAAATCTGCTAAAGAATAATGAGTGAGTCGGAGAGATGGAGCAGGGGTTAAGCGCACTGGCTGCTCTTTCAGAGGTCCTGAGTTCAATTCCCAGCAACTGCATGGTGGCTTACAACCATCTATAGTGAGATCTGGTACCCTCTTCTGGCATCCAAGCATACATGCAGACGGAACATTGTATATATAATAAATAAATTTCAAAAAAAGAAAATAATGAGTATGTCTTGATGGTGAAGGATGGCAAAGTTTACACTGAGATTTGAGTACAGTGCAAAGCCACATGGAAGGCATGTGCTTTGAAATGGAATATATATACTGTAAATTGCCTTTGTGAATCTTGTTGTTGTTGTTTGTTTGTTTTTTCGAGACAGGGTTTCTCTGTAGCTTTTTTGCAGCCTGTCCTGGAACTAGGTCTTGAAGACCAGGCTGGCCTTGAATTCACAGAGATTCGCCGGCCTCTGCCTCCTGAGTGCTGGAATTAAAGGCACGTGTTACCACTGCCAGGCTTGCCTTTGTGAATCTTAAATTGTCCTCCCCCCAACACTCCCAGCTGCTTTGAGACAAGGTCTCTCTAAGTAGCCCTGGAATTTATGTAGACCAGGCTGGCCTTGATCGCACAGAGAATAATCTGTCTTCAGAGTGCCCAAGGTAAATACCACTATCCCCAAACCCCACTCCCCGTTTTGAAGGATAGAGTCTTGCTTTGTAGCTCAGGCTAGCCAAAGACTTAAGATCTTTGCCTTCTGTGGAGGCCTGAAAATATGAGCCTATTTCCACACTGACCAAAGGTCAAGAGAGTTGGAATTTACATCTTGTTCTCAAGGATTTTTGTGCGTCCACGTCAAAGGTCCCACCTAGAGTTAGGTCAGAGAGTTCTGTACTCACAAGGTGATTGTCAACAGGTGTGGCTAATAGCCAGCCCTTGTATTTCAGGAATAGAGAAGTTGATGTTTCTACCTCAAACAAAAGTCTGTGGATCCAACTAAGTGCCAGTTCCCTTAAGGAGATAACTTTGGATTCCACCCAAGGAGTGATTTGTCTATGGAATGTTTTGGTCTAGGGTGTGAGCACGACTTGTTTTGTTCTAGCAAAACCCTAACCCTAACCCTAACCAGAGGTAGCCCGCGACCTTCAATTGGTCTGTTCATTTCTTGGTGCCGTGTTAATGCAGCTTTTTGTCTTACTCCTACTTTTGGGGTTAGGGGTATTTTAAGCAGTTGGAAATTAAACGTGGGCAAATTTCAGTACTCACTGGAATCCCCTCCCGATATTATCCTATGTGTTTCTCCATTTTATTATTTTCATTTGTGTCTCCATATTCTTTACTATATTTCTAAATCCCCACACCTCCATCCTGGCAAGAGGCATTTTTGTCGAGGCTGGTTCCGACAGCCTTTTCCCTCCAAATGCTAGAATGACAGGTATGTGCCATTATAACTAGCTTAGTCTTGGACCTCTTTTCTTTTCTTTTCTTTTCTTTTCTTTTCTTTTCTTTCTTTCTTTCTTTCTTTCTTTCTTTCTTTCTTTCTTTCTTTCTTTCTTTCTGAGACAAAATCTCACTATATAGCTTTGTCTAGCCTGGAACTGATCACGCTGGCCTTGAACTCAGAAAGATCCCCCTGCCTCTACCTTCGAAATGCTGGGGTTAAAGGTGCCAGCCCCATCTCCATCACACCTTTAGCCTCTGAATGGTACTGGTGACTGCCCAACGCTTGGACCCTGAACGAGGAAGCTGTATCTTGTGGAACATCTGCACCCAGGGTTACACATGACGAACCTCCTGCCCCCCACAACTGGTGCAGCTCTGTTCCCTCAGCACCCTACTGTAAGCTTCCTGTTCTGTGGAAAACCAATCATTCCAGACAAGGGATTGTGGGCTAGCAATGACTTTCCCTCGGAGCTATTTATATTTTACTAGGAGATTCCTGATAATATTACCAGTGTCTTCATCCAAGTAAATACATTTCCAGTGCAGGGAATTTGAGGTATGTGATATGACAAGCCATGTAGATAATTTTGCCTTGGAAAGGGTTTCTTTTCCAAAAACACCCCCCCCCCAAGACACTGTTCATTTTATAAACCATCCTTGTTTAGTTGCCTCTTGTTTGTTTCCTTGTCTGTAAATAAATAGAGATGACGGTTTGATAATTGTTTCCTACTCTAAGATTTTTGAGTCCATGAAATAAATGATTTCTCAGTCTTAGTGTGAGAGAGGTCACATGCTTTATTTTTCTGGACACTCAGAGCTCACCAGTTAGCATTTCTGTTGAATGTTCACATATCCAGACACATGGCAGCATTGCACACAATAGGTGAAAGACAGGTGCAACCCCAAACTTCCATTAAAGGATGGATGGTCAAACAAAATGTGACTATGTGAAATGGAATGTTCATGGATCTAAAAGAAAGGAAACCAGACACATACCGCAGCATGAATGGAAAGTAAAGACTGTGTTAAAAACAATAAACCAGTACCACGTTTATATATATTATATACGCACATGCATACATGCACACATATATACACATGCATGTATATACACACACGGACACACATATACACATACATAAACACACATATGCACATACATACACATGCAGGTTATTTTGTTGTCTACTTAACACAGTTAGCATCACTTGGAAAGAAGGAATGTCAATGGAGGAACTGCTTCCATTAGATTCACCTGTAGGCAAGACTTTGGGGGCATTTTCTTCATTAATTATTGACTGAGAAGGGCCCTGCCACTGTAGGTGGTGTCACCCCAGGGCAAGTAATCCTGGTTGCATAAAATAGAAGAATAAGCTGTGAAAAGCTAGCTAGGAAGTAACACATCTTCAAGGCTTCTGGTTTCAATTCCACTCTCCAGGTTCCTGCTTGAGTCTGTACCCTGACTTCTTCTCAAGCTGGACCATGATTGCAATGAGTAAGGCAAATGAACCCTTTCCTCCTGTGGTAGTTCGAATCTAACTGGCCCTCATAATCTCATAGGGAGTGGCACTATTAGGAAGTGTGGCTTTGTTGGAGTGGGTAAGGCCTTGTTGGAGGAAGTGTGCCACTGTGGGGGCGGGCTTTTAGGTTTCCTATGCTTAGGATACCATACCCCAGTGTGTCAATCAACTTCCGGTTACCTGCAAGATGTTGGACTCTCAGCTACTTCTTTAGCACCATGTCTGCCTGCATGCCACCATGCTCGCTGCCATGATGATAATGGACTGAACCTCTGATATTGTAAGTGAGCTACGCCAATGAAACATTTTCTTTTATAAGAGTTACTGGGGTTATGGTTACAGCAATAGAAATCCTAAGACACCTCCCGAATTGCTTTTAATCATGGTTATTTTATCACAGCAATAGAAAGCAAATGGACACACACTCAATCGCATGCACAAATAGCTGCATGATTGTAATGACAGGAAATACCTAGAAGAGAGCAGTCTGAGGGAACAGGCAGAATGGCGTCAACCTTCGAGAGGAAGGAGGAATGAGGGGTGTTGTCTTACCTAAGGGTTCTGTTGCTGTGATGAAACATCATGACCAAAAAGCAAGTTGGGGAGGGAAGGGTTAACTTGGCTTACTCTTCTGTATAGCACTGTTCATCATTGGAGGAAGCCAGGACAGAAACTCAAGCAGGGCAGGAACCTGGAGGCAGCAGCTGATGCAGAGGCCATAAAGGGTACTGCTTACTGGGATTAAAGGCATGAACCATCACCGCCTGGCTTGTTCAATTGATTTTTAAGCAACAGCTTAAGTAAGTATGCTTGTTTTTGAAATGCACATTTAAGCCATCTGGCTCCCACTCACAGCCTCTGCAGTACACTGAACTCTATAGAGACAGCGCTGGGGCCAGCGAGAGCCAGATGGGCACTTGGGTGACTCTGTACCTCATGGAGGAAAACCAGCTACACATGGGCAAAGAAGATCATAAGAAGCTGAGAGGCAAAATGTCCTCGTATGCATTCTTTGTGCAAACTTGCCAGGAGGAACACAAGAACAAGCACCCGAGTGCTTCTGGTATCTTCTCAACTTCTCAGAGTTCTCGAAGAAGTGCTCAGAAAGGTGGAAGACCGTGTCTGCTGAAGAAAAGGGGAGATCTGAAGGTATGACAAAGGCTTACAAGGCTTGTTATGAAAGAGAAATGAAAACCTACATCCTCCCACCCCTGCAAAGGAAGTCCCAAGACTCCAGTGCACCCTAGAGGCCTCCTGCAGCCTTCTTGTTCTGTTTGGACTATCTCCCCAAATCAAAGGAGAACACCCTGGCTTATCCACTGGTGATGTTTCAAAGGAACTGGGAGAGATGCGGAACAACACCTCTGCAGATGACAAGCAGCCCTACCAAAAGAAGGCTGCCAAGCTGAAGAAGAAATACGAAAAGGATATTGCTGCTTACGGAGCTAAAGGAAACCCTGGTGCAGTGAAAAAGTGGGCAGTCAAGGCTGAAGAGAGCGAGAAAAAGAAGCAAGAGGCTGAGGAGGCTGAGGAGGATGATGAAGAGAGGAAGAAGAGGAAGACAGACAAGGAAGAAGAAGATGGTGATGAATAAGTTGGTTCTAGCAAAGTTTTTTTCTCTTCTATGAAGCATTTAACCCCCCTGTACACAACTCACTCCTTTTAAAGAAAAAAAATTGAGATGTAAGGCTGTGTAAGATTTATTTTTAAACTGTACAGTGTCTTTTTTGTATCGTTAACACACACAACCGAATGTGTCTTTTTAAAAAATTTTTTCATTTATTTAACTTTATTTTATGTGCATTGGCATCTTGGCATCAGATCTCCTGGAACTGGAGTTACAGACAGGTGTGAACTTCCATATGAGTGCTGGGAATTGAACCCTGGTCCTGTGAAAGAGCAGCCAATGTTCTCAACCACTGGGCCATCTCTCCAGCCCCCCCCCCCTTTTTTTCTTTAATGTGTAGCCCAGGCTGGCCTTGAACTTGTGATCCTCCTGCTTCTGCCTCCTTCAGCAAATTCTACTGGCGTGTGCCACCACGACCGGCTGAATGTGTCTTGAGATAGCCCTCTTCTGGTAGTATTTTCAATATCTACTAACCTTGGTACAGTCTGGGGTTGCAAATTGGCATGGAAATTTAAAGCAGTTTTTGTTGGTGCATGGCACAAATTAGTTATATATGGGGACAGCAGATTTTTTTGTTTGTTTGTTTGCTTTTGGTTTTTCGAGACAGGGTTTCTCTGTAGCTTTGGAGCCTGTCCTGGAACTAGCTCTTGTAGACCAGGCTGACCTCGAACTCACAGAGATCCACCTGCCTCTGCCTCCCGAGTGCTGGGACTAAAGGCGTGTGCCACTGCCACTCAGCATTTGTTTTGATCTACAATTGTCTCTGATGCAGCTTATACAAAGATAATTGTTCTGTTAACTGAATACCACTCTGTAAAAAAAGAGTGCCGAGTCTGTCCTTGCTCTTTTGGTGGCCCTGCCTCCCTGCTGTGCGAAGGGTAATAGCGAGGACAAGACTGAGTCACGGACACCCCTTGTGGCCCTTCATCCATCCCTGTCAGCCTACACACACAAGCCTCTTCTTTCCTGTTGTCAATTTTCTTGTTTCTTGTTTCTATTTACTCATTAGTCATTCAGGGACAGTTATTTACAGCAGTTATTGCCTATTTTGTAAACACTTTTAGGGATAGGTACATATTGTGGTGTTTGACCCTGAAAAATAAGCGTTTATTAATACTCCGTAATGCTCCATTTAAAAAAAGCCACATTAACAATCTACGTTTCCCTCCTTGTGGCTCAGGCTAACCAGCCATGTGTGTTAAGCATTTTCAGGCTGATCCCACAGGCAGCAAGGAAAAGGGTTTCTTATGTTACTTGTGAGTGGTGTGTGGCAGAAAGCTGAAGGGAAGTCAATCAGTTAAGGGTTTTAGTGATTTTTTTTCCATTTTCAGATGCATAGGACCCCTGTGGACACACAGGCTGCACTTGGAAAGGGGGCAGGGAACAAAAAAGATCTGCCTTCTGGATCTGCCTTCAACCCATTAAAACCAGGCCCTCCAGACAACCCTCTGGGAACTGTGGCTGCTGGAAAGCCATCATCCCAGACAAGCCAATCCAGAGTCTCCTAAATACCAGCAATTGTCCTGTCCACAGCCCTTCTGTGCTTTGTGGGAATGCGTGATGAGAGTCAAGGAAATTACAGGCTGCCCAGCCACCAGGCCTCCTGAAAAGATTATGGGGTGACTTGCCGATCTTCAGGTAGGTCAGGGATTCTGAGGGAAGGTTAGAGCCAAAGCCTGTTGTTAGCGTTGAAAGGCTGAGTTTGGAGTCTCAGGGCGATACAGGTACTGTCGAGAGGGTGCCAGGCAGAGAAGAATCTGTCTGGACTTTTGTCCTGGCTCCCACACAGCCAGAGGGTGACTTGGTCACTGCCCTTCCTGAGTGAGCCTCAGCTGGCGTTCTAGGAGCAAGACCGTGGCACAGTGACTGGTCACCCTTGTGTCTTTCAGAGTGGGATGGTGCAGCTAAGCAGTTGCCATGACTAGCTTAGACTTCCTGATGGTTGTCATCACAAGGGAGGCCACCACCAGACACTCCAGTGTCTTCTGTGACTGAGCTGCCTTCTGAGGCCCTAGATGAGTCAGCCTTTTAGTGCCTGCCATTCTCCACTGAATTTATTTTTTTATTATTTTTATTTTTAATCCCCTTTGGTTGCTTCCTCGAAATTCAGAGATTCTGCTCTTTACATGGGTCAGTCACAGAAAGCACAAAAGAGAAGCTCGGGAGGGTCACTATGAAATGCCCTTTGCACACTGATAAGGGACAAATCCTGTCCCACCCCCATCCTCATTCAGATGCTGAAGTCATAACCCTTGGGTATTTGGGAGTGAGACTTTATTTGGAAATAGTGTCACTGAAGATGCAGTTAAAATGAGTTCATGTTATATTAGCGTGGGCCTATAATCCAATATGACTTGTTATAGGAAGGGGAACATGAATATGCGCATGCTTGAGCTCACATACACACACACACACATACACACACAGACACAGACACACAGACACACACACACACACACACACACACACACACACACACACACACCAGTAGAGGGATGTCTCGTGAGGATAAGGATGGAGCGATGATGATTTAATAATATTTGAGACCAAGGATTGCTACCGAACCACCAGAGAGTGGGAGAGAGGTGTAGAACAGTCTCTTCACGGCTCTCAGAAAGGAAGCATTAAGCTGGAAGCTGGGCCTAGAAGCTGCTTTTGTGACCTACTGGGCCTTCTTTGGTTCCAGCACCCACATGGTGGCCCACAATCATCTACAGCCCCAGTTCCAGGAGATACCATACTCTCATCTGACCTCCACAGGAACCAGACACACACATGGTTTACGTATGTGTCTGTATCTGTGTGTATGCAGGCAAAACACTCATAAAATAGATCTAAAAGAGGAGGGAGGACGCAGCAGCAGCAGCAGCAGGCCATTGCTCCGAGGCTATCTCCACACTTACAGTTCCCAGGTAAAAAGCTACAACACAGCTTGGTGCCATTCTCATCATAAGCCGCTGAGCTTCGGCAAATCACAAATGGCTATACTTTAGCCAATCACAAGCATCTAGCTGCCCACACCACTCCCCAGTAAAGCAAATGCCTGCTTGTAGCCAATCAGGTGATCTCTCTAGTTTGCTTTTGTGTCTTATAATAGCTGTATTCTTGCCTCTCTCCACTTCCTCCATTAGGAACGTTGCTCGAGTTGTGAAATGTTCTTTGCTCAGTAAACCTCATTTAATTTAATCTGTTTGGAGTTTTCCCTGAAGCCACCCCTGCCAACCCTCAGCTTTAAAGCTGAAAGACAGTGGTGGTGCACACCTTTAATCCCAGCACTTGGGAGGCAGAGGCAGGAGGATCTCTTATGAGTTTGTGGCCAGCCTGGTCTACATAGTGGATTCCAGGACAGTTAGGGCTACACAGAGAAACTCTGTCTCAGAAAGAAAAACCAAACTAAATCAATCACACAACAATGTCCCATGGAAAAACAAACAACTAAACCAGGGGAGAGCGAATCTCTCTGGCTGAAGCTTCCTAGATTGAATGTGTGTCAGTCAGGCAAATCAGTATCTTCTCTTCCCAGCAGAGTGCTTTTTATGCTTGCTCACTGAGTTGGTCTCTTCAGCTATTTTTTTTCTCTCACCAAAATGTTTAATGGTCTTAGTTCTTAAAACCTTTCTTCATTAAATTAAATTAATTAATTAATTCTTGAGACAGGATCTTTATGTATCGCTGGCTGCCCTGGAACTCACTACGTTGACCAGGATGAACTTGAACTCACAGAGATCCTCCTGCCTCTTCTGTGCAGGAATTAAAAAATGTATGTACCACCACACCCGACTCAGATATTTTTAAACACTAAATAGAACTTGATAACAGACAAAACTTCAAAGAAAAAGTAGTTTCCCCCTTTAGCTTTTAGACGTTTAATTTTAGTTGCTGTTGTTTTTACATTAGAAAAAGATCCAAACTCTTTCCAAGACTGTTTATTTGGCATATGTTCTCACGCACTCTGTTGGCATCTGCTGTTTCGGCTCAGAACCTAGGGTCATTCATTCCCTCCTCAACCCTGGCCCAGAGTTTATAAAGGACTGTGGGACTTGTGTTCTCCGGCCTAATATTTTCCACACCTCCTACCATGTCTGAGGACTGCCAGAGCCGGGCTTGCTGGTTCTGTGGAGCAATGCTGGGGGTCCTGCTTCTCACTGTGGGTCTCTCTGAGGTGTACTCGGTAGCTGTTTGTGGTTTTTGCCTTTACTGGGTGACTGAAACTCTGTAAAACAAAACCATGAATAGGAGCAAGCAGACCAGTGTGTTCAGTTTGGGGTGCCGTTATTAATTTTTTTTTTTTTTTTTTTTTTTTTTTTTTGCTTCTGTGGAAGGTCATGGAGTCTGAGGCTGAACAAGGCAAACTTTCTGTTAAGGTCGAGGTAGTATAAAAGACATTAGATTTTGCCAAAGTTTCAGGTTCTGTTACAGCTATGGGAGAACAAAAGTAACTACAGATAATATGTAAACAAGCAGGAAGGCCATACGTAATAAGAATTTTCTATGGATCGCCAGTTCACAAATAATGACACTGAGACTTATTATTAATTTTGAAAGCATGGCTTTAGCATAGACCTGTCCCGTTAAGACTGGCTCTTAAATTAACCCATTTATATTAATCTGCATTTTGCCTTGTGGCTTTTTATCTTTTATTTTTCATTCTGTATGTCTGACTCCCTCTGTGTCTTGTTGGTATTTCCCTCAAGCACCCAGAATCATCCTCTGAGTTCCTCTCTTTTTCTACCAAGTTCCCCTATCTCTCCTGCCTTGCTATTGGCCATTCAGCTTCTTATTGCACCAATCACAGCAGCACATCTCCACACAGTGTTCAAATAGCCCACAACAGCCATATTCCAATAAAGCTTTATTGTTACATACTTTGAAGTTAAAAAAGCAAGAAAATTATCTTTTTCTGAAATATTTCTTTTTTTAAAATGTAAAATGTTGTTTTTTTTTTTCTCTCACAGGCAGTAGAAAAAAAAATCAAAGTGGCAGACAAGATTTAGCTCACAAACTTTAGTTTGTCAACTACTGGTCTGGTGACTAGACCCTGAACTTTGGGGTCAGAAAAACTAGGATTTCAAGTGTGTTTGTCAGTTACTGGCTGTGTGACCTTGGGTGGGTTACATAATCGTCTCTCCAGAACTTGAAGAGTTGGTGTGCACACTGAAGATAACTTGTGTAAAGTTTCCGGCTTCCAGAGAACACTCAGCAACTGGGAGTTCCTTTGTGATTTCTCTCACTGAGAATTCATTACCTGAGCACAAAGTCCATCCTAAGCCTTGTAGGGCAAAAGAAGCTGAGAAGTGGGTCCAGCACATGCAGCATGCTCTTTGCTCTGACCACACATACACATGTGTGCAGAGTGTTTATGTTTACATTTGAGTCTCATGGCTCTCCACGAGGATAGGGAGAGAAGACCTCTCACTATGTCCAAAGACAAGGGCTTCTGGAGTTTAGGTTGTATGGGAAATGAGTCTAGGTTAGCAAGCAGTTCCTCCGACTCTTATTATTTTATAGCACATTAGAATATCAGTTTGTTGGACCAGGAAGTTTACATAAAACATTTTAAATGTGTTTATTATATGTTTTACAAAAGGGAGATCCCAGTACTCAAACAGCCGGCTGGCTCCATGAGCCCTGCCACAGGAGGACATTAAAAGGACTGTGGGTAGGTGGTGGAGCTTGTTGAAGTCCTGGATCAGGAATCCCTCCAGACTTCAGAACTCATCCACTTTCCTGTATAGATAGATCCTGGGCTTGGGCATTTCAATACATTATGGAAAAATTTTTTGAGTGGGTCTTAAAATTATATTTTTCTCTGGCTCTTTATGTAGATCAATCTGGCCTTGAACTCACAGAGATCTATCTGCCTCTGCTTCCCAAGTTCTGAGATCAAAGGCATGTGCCACTATGCCCAGCCAAACATTAAGGAATTTAAGGTGGTTTACACATTGTTTTAGTCCATTTTCTGTTGCTATAACAAAGTGTCTTAGACTAGATACTTTATAAAAAACAGAAAAATCCCCCAAATTTCTGGAGGCTATAAAGTCTGTTTTAGGTGCCAGCACTTGGTAAGGACTGATCTGTTCTTCCAAGATGGTATTGTGGATGCCATGGACTATGGGCATATGTTGTATCTAAATTCAAGGAGCAAAAGAGGGAAAGCAACAATGCTAGTCCTTTTTAAAATAACGGTGTAAATGTATGTATTTATGAGTATGGAGCCCTCATGACCTAAACACATCTTAGTTTGTCCTCTCTCTCTCTCTCTCTCTCTCTCTCTCTCTCTCTCTCTCAATTTTGGTTTTTCAAGGCGGGTTTCTCTGTAGCTTTGGATCCTGTCCTGGGACCAGCTCTTGTAGACCAGGCTAGCCTTGAACTCACAGAGGCCCACCTGCCTCTGCCTCCCAAGTGCTGGGATTAAAGGCGTGCGCCACCACCGCCAGCAGTTTGTCCAATCTCTTAACCCTGACACATCAGGGATTAAATTCCTAACACATCAGTTTTGGAATGCACATTCAGACCATCATGGATATATTTTGATAGCTGGATCTTTCATTTTTTTTTTTAATTTTTAAAAATTTGTGCATGTGCTGACAGAGGCATGCAGAGGCATGTGTGTGGAGGTCAGAGGACAACTTCCTGGAGTCAGTTCTTTCCTTTCATGTTTACTTGGGTTCTGGGATCAAACTCAGCCACAGGACTTGCACAGTAAGCCCCTTTACTCACCCAGTCATCTCACCTGCTTGCAAGACAAGAAAAGTCTGAAGACACCAGGGGCCAGTCTCTGTTGTCAGATACCAGACCAGGGACATGAGATTGTTGGTCCAGAACACAATAGGCTTTTGTGAGGTGGAAAGATAAGGTTCGGGTATAGGGAAGCTTAAATAAAGTGTGAGTAAGAGGGAACTTGCTGTGTACTGTGTCTTTGTTACATCTGGCAAATCCTTTAGGTAAGGGTGTGAAGACTACCAGTGTCTCACACTGTGCTGCCTAGCATGGGACCACAGGTAGACCAGTAGTCTCTCTCTGCCTTGATATCTACGCCTGCATAAAAGAGCCGTGTTTGACCATGGCTCCAATCAGTATGGCGGTGTCGTTTCCAGTATGGCTTTGGTTAGTATGTTCTCTGAGAAGGCAAGATCAGAGTAGTTAAGACGGTTCCTGACATCACACAGCAATGGGAAGGACTGGGATGTAGGTCACCAGCCTCTTGCTCTAGCTCTAAGTCAACCTACTTTCAAAACTTCTGAATCTCACACTACGCCATCTTGTTTCTTCTTTATTTAGTTTTGGAAGTATGGTATATATGTTTTTGAGTTTCATGAGAGATCAGTAATAACAAATAAAACAAGTTGTTTACTAGTACTTCATAAGCATTCATCAAACGTTCAGCAGCAGGCAGTCTGTCTTTAAAATGTGCTGAGTTTATTTGTGAGTTCAGGGAAGATCTTGTGCATGCCAGGGAAGACACTCAGGATGTGGGCTATGTCTGCGGAGAGGTTTTCAATCTGCTCTTGGTTTTACACACAGGAATCTGAGGCATTAAACTGACTTACGTCTAACTCTTCGGGTTTCTAATCAGGTACTGAGGTCGTTTGTTGTCGTAGTTGTATTTGTTTTGTTTTTATGTATCCCACGTTGACCTCCAACTTGTGATCCTCCTGCCTCAGACTCCCATGTGCTAGGATTATAGTGTGTACCACCAAGCCCAGAAGTGTCAAGTTCTTGGGTCTCGTCAGCTCTTGTTTCCTCATCTGTAATGTGGGGAAGAGAATATGTATATCACAATGAGCTTCTAAGAATGCAAGTACAAAGCTTGCAAACAGAGGTAGCAAGCAGGAGCAAGGCCCGGGGACACATAGAATCCTATTACTTTGGAGGTGTGGGCAGGAGGATCTCTAGTTGGAGGCCAGTCTGGGCAACATAGAAATGCCCCGTTTTCAGTTGGCAGCAATGAAAGTGAAGAGGAAGAGGAGGGGGAAAAGGAGGGGAAATAGCTATAATCAGTGACACCCAGTTAATAACCCTATTGGGTACAGATGACTAGTTTATACTGTGGACAGAGGGACTCCAAATTTTCCTGCTGGTCATCTATTATGTACTCGCAGTTCTGTGTGCTGACATCACCTTCCTTTCGGGCCCAGGCAGCCTAAAAAGTGGAACACTAGCTAGAAGTAGGAGACACAGAGCTCAGTAAATCTCCAATTGGTTTTTACACTTGAAGTGGCAAGGACAGCTTCTTCTCACTTTTCATTGGCCAAGGCAAGCCATGTGACCAAGGCTGCTATGATCAAGGAGAGAAAACAGAATTCTCCTCTAGTCAAAGGTAACAAATTTTTAAACCACAGCCTGCAGGAAGGAAAGAAAGTGTAACCAGCAAGAGTTTGGAGCCCAGAGTGAATACTAGCCCCAGTAGGCTTTGGAGACCTGATTCTTTTCAGAATAATTGATTTGCTGAGAATTTTCTCAGAAATGGT